>NC_091392.1:181953919-183258505 GCF_032191515.1 Phaenicophaeus curvirostris
CTCTGCGTGGTGGTGTGGAATACCAATCTCTTCTGAATGTCTGTCCCTCTGGAGAAGCCCAGCTCTTCCCCTTGATAATACAGAAGATTACTTACCTAGGCACCTAATCATATATATTTTGTGTCTTAAGTGTCTTGGCTATGTGGCAACCAGGACTCTGTACCAGTTGCCAAACTATATGGATGAAAATTTGTTTGGTTGGCAACTGAAGTCACAAGTGCTGCCCACAGTTTAGCTAAATGTTTTGTTATTTGACTTCACCCTGAGAAAAGACAAGGTTGTTTCTCAGACATGCAGAAGAGGTCAAAGTAGAACCTCTGCTATGGGTAATTGGGTACGAAGTATAACTTTCCATTTCTTCCTATTGAGAGTAAAATCTCCACCACTGAGTACCGTCAAGGTAACATTTATATTTTTGCAAGGCAGAGAGATTCACCAATAGCATTGTCTTCTCACTCACAAGATAGCATTGAGTAGTTAAAACCTTCAATCTTCCTTGCAGGAGGTCTGGACTTGCAGTCTGTGATTGAGCAGTGTTCCCTCAGCACTGTGTGTTGCATTTCATACATCTAAGGTGAAGAGAAAATGGATTTAGTGTTCTATGTAGTGATTGCAGCCAAGTGGAGATGACAATAAATATGAAGACTGTGGTAGACCGGGGAGTCTTGAAGCAAGCTGCAGTGTTGCAAACTGTTCAAGTGGTCATGTGTGCCTCTTATTTCAGCTCACAATGTTAGGAATTGGAAATAGCAAACATGGTGTGAGTTATGTCTTTTTTCCGTGTGCATGACTTAACCACTTCTAAAGCAACCTTTCTATCTAAAATAAGATCTTTTCTGGTTCCAAGTGCAGAAAGTGGCTATTTTGATAAGTGTCTGTGAGCTTCAAAAGCCATTAGAAAACTGCCATATTTCAAGGAATGTAGAAAGCAGATTTCGTACCTCATTAATATTATCCTGTTCTGGATTTCTTCCCATATGGCAGAGGGACTCCTGATGTGTTTTGGACTTATTCAACTTTGCATAACCAATTAAATATTCACTGGTATAGTGACATTTCCTTCAACCCATATGTGCGCTCCAATCTTCAGGTTCTGGAGACAGTTGCTTTCTAACCTAGTACATGTTACTTAATTCTGTATTTAAAGAGAGTGGAACTGTTTCAGGTGGAGGGAATGAAATGAACATCAGAGATGAATGACTGCTTTTGAAAATGAATTATTCTACTGAATAATTTCTGACTAACCCTACTGTGTTTCAAACTATACACCCGAAGTTCTGTGTTTAGAAAAAATATAGTCCAAAAAAGACATTTCTAATAAAATGATGAGTTTATGAAAAAACGGATTTCCACCAAATTCTAGTAGATGGAGTATATGTACTAGCTTGTTGTAATATTTAATCTGGACTTTATGGTAGATGGAAACAGAGTGGCTTAAATATAAGAACAGGAAAAAGATGAGATAAGAGGAAGCTGTTCCTTGATGTCTGAATTCCTTCTTTAAATGACACCATTGCCTTCAGACTGAACTACATCTTCACCTCCGGATTTGGCTTTTAGCTGAAAGCTCTGTGTAAGTACAGACTAAAGAAGGTTGAGACCAACCGCCTGGGTCTGTTATTCTCCTGTCATCTGCTAGGAAGATTTCTTGCACCATCTGCTGAAACATGTCCTGTTTGAGGTGTAGGCTGGTTCTAAATGATAATTCCCTGCTATCTACAGTAAATGAAATGAAATGTAACAAACTATTATATACTAGTACAAAGTATCCGCATGGTATCAAATGCCATTTAGACTTGGAATCCAAGTTCTACTACATCTAATACATTTTCCAAGCTCAGGGGGTAGCAGGGAGTAATGAAGCAAAGACAGGTATATCAAGACTAAAAAATTTCCAGGCTGGAAAATTCCCACATGGGTGATTGTCCTCCCTGCAGCAAGCAGCAATTTAGTATTTGCCTTTGACCAGTTATAATCAAGACTATTTGTTGGTACAGTACGTACATACCTTCTGGGGTCCTGCAGAGGTGTAAGTATTAGATGTATCATCTACGGTCATGAGAAACTTAACCAGAGACTAGGAAGGTCCCATAGCAATTAGACATTTCCTTTGGACTTGACCCATGAATGACCATACAAGCTAAAAGTGGGAAGCAGTTGATTCATCTTCAATTCCTTCTTTCCTAATTATTTTAAGAAAACAAACTTTTCTAAAAATAAGGCAGAAAAAAAGAGCAAAGCCTAATAAGCATTCTGCTTGAGAAACTGTCAGCCTCTGGCCTGGACAGGCGCACACTCTCCTGGGTGGAAAACTGGTTGGATGGCCGAGCCCAGAGAGTGGTGGGAAATGGTGTGAAATCCAGCTGGAGGCCAGTGACAAGTGGGGTTCCCCAGGGCTCAGTGCTGGGTCCAGCCCTGTTCAATGTCTTTATCAATGACCTGGATGAAGGCATCAAGTGCACCCTTAGCAAGTTTGCGGACGACACTAAGCTGGGTGGGAGTGTCGATCTGCTGGAGTGTAGGGAGGCTCTGCAAAGGGATCTGAACAGGCTGGACCGCTGGGCAGAGTCCAATGGGATGAGGTTTAACAAGGCCAAATGCCGGGTCCTGCACTTGGGGCACAACAACCCTATGCAGTGCTACAGACTAGGAGAAGTCTGTCTAGAAAGCTGCCTGGAGGAGAGGGACCTGGGGGTGTTGGTTGACAACCGACTGAATATGAGCCAGCAGTGTGCCCAGGTGGCCAAGAAGGCCAATGGCATCTTGGCTTGTATCAGAAACGGCGTGACCAGCAGGTCCAGGGAGGTTCTTCTCCCTCTGTACTCGGCACTGGTGAGACCGCTCCTCGAATCCTGTGTTCAGTTCTGGGCCCCTCACCACAAGAAGGGTGTTGAGGCTCTGGAGAGAGTCCAGAGAAGAGCAACGAAGCTGGTGAGGGGTCTGGAGAACAGGACTTATGAGGAGCGGCTGAGAGAGCTTGGGTTGTTTAGCCTGGAGAAGAGGAGGCTGAAGGGAGACCTCATTGCTCTCTATAACTACCTGAAGGGAGGTTGTGGAGAGGAGGGTGCTGGCCTCTTCTCCCAAGTGACGGGGGACAGGACAAGAGGGAATGGCCTCAAGCTCCGCCAGGGGAGGTTTAGGCTAGACATTAGGGAAAAATTTTTCACAGAAAGGGTCATTGGGCACTGGAACAGGCTGCCCAGGGAGGTGGTTGAGTCACCTTCCCTGGAGGTGTTTAAGGCACGGGTGGACGGGGTGCTAAGGGGCATGGTTTAGTGTTTGATAGGAATGGTTGGACTCGATGATCCGGTGGGTCTCTTCCAACCTGGTTATTCTATGATTCTATGATTCTAAGTTCATGCAAAAAGAGGTTTGGTTAGAGAAATCAGGTGATAGGCTGTACTTGTCTGTCTCAATCTTTTGTTTCAAGACAGAGCAAAAGGTACATATCTGAAGAGCATTTTAGTATCAGCTGAAACTATATTTAAGCACCTGCTACAGATATGCATGTGCCAACTTAGATAACAGGACTGTTTCTTAACTTACCAGTCAAACTACTGTTTCTCTCTATGTTTTTACTCGTACTGCAAATGCAGGACTAGACACAGATAGACTGTGCAGAATCTCTCCTTTTAATAATCAGACAAGAGAAGAAAGGAAGCCAACTTTACTTCTTTCATTTATTTGCCAGAGTAGCTGTATGTATAGCATCACCTCTGTGGGTCAAAGTAGCCTGCCTTAGCCTTTGGATGTTCTCTTTTTACATGCCTATTGGTATGCAATACAGGTGATCGTTGAAAGTCATTTGACTGTGCATACTGCATCATGTTGAGTAAAACTGTGTGTGTCTTCTGTTAAAAAAAAAAACACATGAGAAACCAGGCAGCAGCTAGTACTGTCTGACACTGTTTAATTCCAGTGTCCTGGTGTTCTAAGGAGCTGACATAATAGCATAGTTAATACAGAACGAAGATCATAAACAATTTTTTTCCTCTGGGGTAGATATCAATAGGTAAAAAATAAATATTAACTGTCCAAAGATTCCTTTCTTTCCATCTTTCTACAGATAATTTTATGACGGATGTTGTGTAACAACCCATAGAAGTCATGTAACTGTAAATCTGATCAACGCTTGTAACGATATTTCTCAGGAAGATCCTTGGTTCTAAGAAATGCAGTTTTGCAGCTCTGCTATACTCAGTTATGCTTTGAAGCATATGGATAAATTAGACTAAGGTTATTTCATGCCTGAAACACTATTCTGAAACACTACGTTGGGTCTTAAAACACCCTTGTGAACTTACACCCCATCCTTATTTTCAAGCAATTAGAAAAAGAATTTAAATACAGCCCAGGCAAGCATGTTGAATGCAAGGCTTCAAGTGGAAGCAAGGTAATGATGGTGGCTGCATCTCCTCACTTGTTTTGTGCATTACAGCTAAACTGCTTTTCAATTTACACCTTTCTTTTTATTTTTAAAAGTTGAAAATGAACAAAAGCCAATTTCTAATATCTAGTTCCAGTTTTCAAATATATCCTCTGAAATTGATTTGGCCCAGTATTTCAGACTAAAGCTTTTTATATATATATACACACATAATTATTTTTATTTAGTTCAATTATCAAACTCACCTCCCTCCAAAATTAATGAAATCACAAGTTTACATAGTCCTTTCCTTCAAAGATCTTTCCTTCAAGAATAGGTGACAGTCTGGTTGTGGAAATGTAGAGCCTATGTCTTAAACAACATCTTACTTACTTTTTTCCTTAAAGCTTTTAAGCTGAAGCTTAAGTCAGTTGCAGAATTTGCTTACATATGTTATGCTCTGGGCCTCTCTCAGCTCACTTCTGACAAGTGGAAGTGGCTCAAAGAGCCTCTAATGTCTCTGCTCTGCAGATTTCTAAGCCCTACAAGGCCCTGAGCCTACACCACACTAGTTATCTTCAATACAGACAACTATTTCCTTTTCTAGACTGCTTGATTTAAGTGTCCCCTAAGCACTTTAAAGTTAACTCCGGTAACTGCATGACACTCTCTTAAATCCCCTCCTGACCTCTGTTTCAGGCTCTCCAATATCTACCCTGGGCAGTCCCTCTTGGCCTACCTCAAAATGTGTCCTTTTCATGATAATTTCAGTTGTACCTGGCTCTATCTAACCTTGAGAGGAATCATGCCTTCTAGGCTGATTGAGGCTAGCTGGGTGGGTGGATAGCTTCTCCCCTAAAATGGAGATGGGGAAAAAGGTAAGAAAATCTGCCTCAAACCTATGCAACTAAAGCTGCATCATCTATGTAATAAACCACTTGTCCTTAGCTGTTTAGTTCTTTATAAATCCACTTATAGCCTCCTTTTATTAAACTCTTTGCATTCAGACAGGCAATTCAAAGTTGAACAGAGAAATCAAGCCATGTCTAATATCATTCTTGTTCAATAACATCAATATTTTCCTTGCTGATTATATCAAGTGCTACTGTAACATCTATAATAGTAATTAGTCTGCTCATCTCTTTTTTTGATTACCCAGTCTTCTGCTGTACTGATGCTGCAAATACCTAATAGGCTCAGATCCTGTCCCATCTTTCATGAGCCTGAAAATTGTTCGTGAAAGGGAGACTCTTTCCTATCTCTTTGAAGTCAAAGCTTGGACCTGAAATTGGTATTAATGGTTTCCAAAGGAAACTGTATGCAGCTCTGTGAAATTAAGAAACATTGCTTGGGGAACTGGAAGGAGGAAGAGATGAGAAAATAAGGGAGAAGGTGAAAAAATCTTTAATGATATCCTGGGGAAAAGAAAGGAAACATTCTGACTCCTCAGGGTTACAGTCCTTTGGGGAAAATGTAAGCATGGTTACATACTCTTCCAGAAAACATAACCTTTATTATTACTGTGCTCTGAGATTGCTTTCAAGTCAGCTGCTTCCCAGGAGCTAAGCACTCATTTAAGTCATCTTGATGTGTGGGGATATTTTGACAGGCATGGGTACTCCCCAGGGAACACGGTCAGAACTCTCTGGGCATCTGGGGCTGTGCTCTGCAACCATTTACTGCAGAAAGAAGGATCTCATTATGCCATGGACCCCGCTTCAGTCTGTGGGCCACATGGCGAACACAAGCACTCCAAGACCCTCATCTCGGCACTCTTGGTATGCTGAAACCAAGAGGGTGCTCAAGAGCTCTTTATTTATTGACTCCACTTCTGGAGAAAGGATGGTGGGCTGATTCAGTGTGACAACTGGTTATGTTTTTCTGATCACAAGAGCTGTTAGTTGAAATACAGAGTGAAGCACAGACTCATGATGCTTTGGCAAGTGAGTTAATAAGCATTAAAAATGCTTTTGTGAATCTTGGCCACCAAAGGGAGAAAAAAAACATCTATGCCACAGAGTATCTTTCAGAGGCTCCTTATGAAAACAGACCATCTGGTTTCACTGCAGTGCATTTGTTAGCTCTCCAGCCTACTACTGTTTCCCTGCTGGGTGACACATGCTGAATCTGTCACATATCTAGAATAAAATTATAAATAAACAATGGTTTATTCAAATAAAATAGAACTTCCCTGTAGCAGGCTTACAGGAAGCAAAAAAGAAGCAGAGTCAAATCCTTGTTCTTTTCTATGTGGGAAAGCAGGTTTCTTGCTCAGTGCTAGAAAGAGGATTTGTACCTTCCTGGAGGAAGATGCCTTTTGCTGAGTGATGCTCCGTATAAGTGTTGTAGATGCAGACCTAAAGGCATTCTTGCTTGTAACCACTTGGACTAGTTGGTATGTCAGCCACAGACATGGCTCTTTTTTGCTGTTCACTGGCCTGTGGTGAAAAACAGCTTGTAGTACTCCAGGTTTCAAGAGAAATGAGGGCAATGGGGAAGCAGCAGGGGTCAAGTCTGATAACAAGCTGGTAGGAAGAACAGGAAAAAGAGCCCAAGTTTCCAGTCAAACAGGTGAAGTATGGGATTGCACTTGCATCACTGCGAGGACTTGGAGTTTTGTCTCAGACACTGAGCATTCCTCTCTTTTTCACTTAAGTGATCAAAGTTCCTCTGCAGCTTAGAGAGGCTGTTGGATCTGAGAAACTTGGCTGAACTGCAAGAGAAACATTTCATACTTTTTGTCTCCCAGTCATACCCTCATTCTTCGAACATCAGAAAAAAAGCTGGAGAAAAATTACATGCCAGATCCCTGCCACCCAGTTTCACCCATAAGCCATGCCTTGTATGCCTGTGACCTGTATATCAGTGAAGTGATACTTCATCGTGACACCTCCTGGGAAAGACAGAAGCAGCTTTCCATAGGCCTGCAAGTCAAAAGGTCATGTTAACACTGGCTGCAAGCCACACTCTGTATGAAATAGCTTTCTTCAGACTGAGAAGGCAACAGGCTGTGCTAACTGGTATACTCTGCTTTTCTTGCTTTCACTCCTTAAGTCTATATCATTCAATGCCTGTACAAATAATTTTGGGAAACACTGAAAAATTTTTGCAAGTTAGATTTCCCAGTGGAGGTGCTTTTGCACAGGCTGCACTGCTCAAAGGCCAAAGGCTGGGTTGTTAAAAGATTAAAGAGTTATTCAGTTGCAGACAGTCTTTAAAAAACAAGCCCACTGAGTCTGGTTTTGCCCAGTTCAAATTTCTGCAGCTCATTTCACATTGTAGTGTAAGAGTGGAATTGCTTTGGATTCATGTTCATGGGAGTAAGAGATAAGCTGTGCTCACAGGGGTGAATGGATGTATCCTGAGGCATAATTAGGGTCAGGGCTGTCTGTATGTGTGTGTGTGTGTTTGTGCATGAACAAACTATACATATATTCTATGATTCTAGGAATCCCATGCTCTGACAAAGTCTCCCTGTGTGCTTCCTGATGCTACTGGGGAGTGTCCTCAGCAGGAATTAATTTGGTCCTCCTGAGAGTAGCTGGAACGCAAACTTCCCCTGAAAGACGCTCACCTCCCTCTCTCTTACCAGACAAGTCAGGCAGCTGCTCTTGTGGGGACTGAAGTTTTGTATCTTTACCACACCAGAAGATCCTGACATGCAGCATGGCTGCTGAAAGTAGGGGCTGCTTTCTATTATTTGGATCAGAGTTTCCTCACTGGTCTGCAGTGAATCAAACTCCAGGATCAAATTCTTGTCTCTGGCACTACTCCAACAGATGTGCAAGGGGGTTTGCTTGTGTAGAGAGAGACTTGTCCCCACATTCCCCTGGGGAGAGTTGGACAGCATGCTCTGGAAACCATGAGCAACGGATATTCTTGTTGGAGTGAATTGCATTTGCCAGGTTTAATTTATTAAAATAAGAAACATATTTATCCATTTCCTACTATGTATTGTTTGTAAAATCAGTGGTGCAGCATCTCTGGAGAGTCATGAGCCAGCTGCTACACATGATCCACTCTGGGATTCAGGCTGTAACAGGAAACACAGAATATGAATTTTCTCTTAAATTAACTTTTGAAACTGGATCTACATTGTGAAATATTTGGATACTGAGCAATGGAAGAATGTGGAACATAAACACAAGCAACTGCTTCCTCTGAGCATTAGCAAGCTTCAGCAAGCAGGCTGGATGCTGCTGTGGTACAGGGCACATGAAGAGACTGATCAGAAAGCAAGTCTTTTAAGGCTACATTCATAATATGCTTCTTGCCTCCAGATAGCCATTGCTCCTAGTTACTAGTGTGAGTGAAGCATTTGTAACTGAAAATTGATAATAGTGCCTTTTCCTCTCAGTTTTCTATGACAGTCCTTTTTTTACTGCCTATGATTTTGCTGGGAGGTATTATTTGACTGTTCAGAGGGTGGTCTTGTGTCATCTGCTACATCCTGAACGTCTTGCTCAGAGAAATCTGATTTAATCAGGGATTGCTTGGGTGTCCTACTGAGCCACACTAGGATTTGACTTGTAAAGAAAAGAGGGCACACTCTTTATTGCCTCTAGTCCAGTAATGGTCCAAAGCTGCAGGGAGTCATCTCAGACCTCAACAAAATATATTGCTGTTTCAGCAAAGCAAGCAGAAAAGCACTGCGCCCTTCTGGAAGCAATTCTGAGCGAGCAGGTCAACAATAAAGGAAACACTTTTTTTTTTTTTTTTTTTTTTTTAAGGTAGTGTCCCCAAACTTTTATCTGACTAATGATGCATACTTCTAAATTATTTATACCCATCAGCACTAGCTTTGATATATTCAAGGGTGGCTTGGCAAGCAAACCCTCAAACAAGAGTAGGACACTGAATTCCTTGGAAGAAAAGACTGAGTTAGAAGTTGTCTCATCAGCAAGGCTCAGCGCCAGAGTTGGAAACCAGCTGTGAGCTTTAGAGTCATCACAATATTGCAGTGAAATCTTTAAACAGCACATTGACCTTCAGGGTAGCCATCAAGGGACCTCCTTCTGATACACACACACCTGTCTGTATGGCTGCTCTGGCACACAAGCCTACTTACTGCTCCACATCATCCCTGAGGAGCAGTAAACCAGCAATGATGAAGCGGCAAAAACTAAGAGACAAGAGGCTGTGTTGTGTGTGGATCACACACTCAGGCCTAACTCTTTTCTCTTGTGAGGGTGCAGTGGTATCTATGGTTGCTGAATGCTTGAAAGATTACTTAGTTTGACTCAGGCTGCACTTATTCTTTTATTACCAGAGCAGAAATGCTACCAGAATGTAGTCCTGAATAATGCCTTGTGATTGTTTTCTAATATTCTGTTCTCACTTAATTCCCACTGAAAAATTACATTCTGGAACCACAAAAAAACCAAAAAAAAAACCACATAGAAGAGAGATCATTTATTTCAGGCTACAGGAACAGGATTTGAACACTTGCTTTTTTTTCCTTTTCACTTCCTCACATTACCTCCCCAGTCTTGTTCTAAACACTGGCAGCTAAAGAAATGTACTGTGAGATGTTTTTGTCCCAGTCAATACAACAGCAAAGCTTCCACTGACTTCAGGGAGACCACAGTTTTGCCTATAGCCTGCTTCAAAACACAGAAGCAGTGGGAGGTGGTTGTGATACAAGTTGCTTTGCAAAATCCTTTCCAGTTGTGAAATCCAGTTTCCTTGCTCCGTTCTCCTCCTTTTTAAATGAAAAATTCTTCCTACTTTCCAGCACCTGCAGAGGGTGTCTCAGTGAAAGGTGTGGCAGTAGAGATCCCACTAGAGACAAACCAAACTCAGAGGCGCCCAAGGCCCTGTGAGGATTGCAGATGTGCTAAAGCTCTTCCACACAAATAATCATACTTATTCTCATCTCTATTTTTATACATGGAGGAGGATTCTCACTGACTTGGGTTCTCCCATCCCTGCTGACCATGTCTTTGTCTTGGCCAGGCCAGCCCTGACTGAGCAAAGTACTTCTGCATGTTTATTTTTAAGCATGAGTGTTGTTTTGAAGCAGGCAAGCAGTCCCGTTGCCTTCATAATTCTTGCATGACACATTCTTTGATGCATCTACTGTTAACATAGTTATCACTGTTATTTTTAATCTTATTTATTTTCCCTTCACCTCCTGGCCTTTTCCCTCTTACCCTCTCAGTTTTCTGATAACATACGTATTTTTAAGTATTACATCTTTTTGTTTCTCTAAGTTTGAGTTTGTATAGACCTTTAAATTCACAGTGAAAGGGAAGCCAATAATTAAACAATATTACAGTATCTTTTCCTTCTTTCTTATTAAGGGAAGATAGATCTGTTTCATAAACCTATATCACCATTATGGTACTCCAGAATGTACTTATTAATAAGAATTATATAGACTTAATGATTTTCATTTAATTTCTCTCTTTTATTCACTGTTAAGAATGTGAATGAACTAAACATCTAAGTTACTGACACATTTCTGTACAGATGCTTTTTCATTAGGAAAAAATTCTTCACTGAAAGGGTCATTAGGCAATGGAACAGGCTGCCCAGGGAGGTGGTTGATTCACCTTCCCTGGAGGTGTTTAAGGTGTGGGTGGACGAGGTGCTAAGGGGCATGGTTTAGTGTTTGATAGGAATGGTTGGACTCGATGATCCAGTGGGTCTCTTCCAACCTGGTGGTTCTGTGATTCTGTGATTCTGTGATTCTGTGATTCTGTGAAGTGTCATGCAGATGACCATCTTCCAGTTTTAATCATAATCACCACTGTAGCAGTAACATTTAATAAAGGCAGTCACAGTAAGCAGTGCAGGGATGGTCAAAATGGACTCGATGGACTCGATGATCCGGTGGGTCTCTTCCAACCTGGTTATTCTGTGATTCTGTGATTCTGTGAAAAGCTGTTCTGAAGCTATGGATTGCTGCAGCCTTCAGGCCAGGAGGTGACAAAGACAGAGGTGAAGTTTGTACCTAGAAGTGACTCCATCAGCATGGATTGTAACCAGCCAGGGCTGGATGCAGACACAACAAGGGCTAGCAAGAAATTGTTACCTAGCCATATTGCATGAAGCAAGCATACAGGGTTGAGAAGTGTTAGTTGTGAGGGAAATATGTGGCTTTCTCAGCCCACTCATTAAATCTACCCTGCTGAAATTGCTTTTGGACAGTTTCTCAAGGAAATCCAATGAGAGGTCTGGAATAGATGGTTTTAAGCACTGTGTTTGCTTGATCAGTGCTTCCTGCCTGGCACTCAGTTGCTTTGAAAGGCAGGGTAGGTGACTCAGAGGTCTGGACATGGCTTGTGGTTTCACTTCACACAACCCACAGACACATGACCTTTTCCACATTATTACTGAGTTATGGTACAGTGAATGTCAATGACCCACAGTGAAATGATTTCCTACACTAAGCCAGGCCGACCGCGATTCACAAATCCCCCATTTTCTTTCTCTTGCCTCTATTAAAATAATTAATCACACTAAGGGAAAGCACACATAGCCTTGCAGTGAGGTTGCAGTGAAATGATACATCACAAAGGCTATAGAAACATTCTAAACACAATATTGTCAGCAGCATCTAAGAAAACAAACAAACAAAAACTACAGACCAAAAAACAAATAAAACCCCCAAAAAACTATAACCACTCTGAAAAATAACCTAGAGAAGAAGTGAGAAGTTCACTGTCCACCTTTAAAATCAGGAGAACCCTCATTGATGCATAGTATTAAAATTTGCCAAATGGGGGACTTCAGCAGGGAGTACAAGGGCCCTGCAGGAGGTTTATTTTGGTCAGGAGGCAAGCAGCAGGTAACTCTGGAAAGAAAAGTGTTGTGTCCTGACACATGTTGAGAGAAATCATATTGCAGCCTCACAATGGCTGTCACAGTTACTGATGTCTTCAGTGTAAGTAACTGCTGTGTGTGTCTTGTGTCAGCCAGGATAGTCCTCAAGGACATAACCAGGAAAGCCAATGCCAAGAGATCCTGATGCTCACATAATTTCTCAGTTTAAAATCACCATGCACTGGTAAACAGACATTTCTGCTAGGCTAGTAAAGAATTACAGCATCCAGACTTCACGAGTATGAGTGCCCACTCTTGATTAAGCAGGTCAGTGAAGAGCAAGCAGCCAGGTTGGACATGCTCTGCCAGTGTGGGTGAAATCTTTTTTGCTCCAAGTCCCCACTATTCCAAGGGAAAGCACAGAGTGCACTCACAAGTGAGCTTTTGATGGTGCTGCACTGCTGCCAGATAATCATAGAATCACAGAATCACCAGGTTGGAAAAGACCTATTGGGTCATCGAGTCCAACCATACCTATCAAATACTAAACCATGCCCCTCAGCACCTCATCCACCTGTCCCTTAAACACCTCCAGTGAAGGTGACTCAACCACCTCCCTGGGCAGCCTGTTCCAGTGCCCGATGACCCTTTCTGTGAAAAATGTTTTCCTTATGTTCAGCCTGAACCTCTATAATCTCCCTTTATAAACAGGGACAAGCAACAAATTCCTTCCCAGGGGTAAGAAAATGTGGTTGTGGTATTTGCCTGCAGCAGAGGTGCTCACAGACACTGACCTCGGGCTCCTAAAAGGGGATGCTGAGACTAGGGGATTGACACTGCACTATGCAGTCGGGGAAGGATTTGTCTGTCTGCAATTAATGTCACATACACTTTCTGGTGATGAGGTAGTGATGCAGCAGGAGATCTGCTGCCCCTGCCTGTCTGCTGAGCTCCTGCCACTCCGCATAGGGCACAAGTCTGGTGGGGAAGCTGTCTTCATCAGCACTGTGGTGAATCTGGGTTGGACAATCTGCTAAAGACAAGTATGGTACACCACTGCAGTGAAAACACATTCAAATATCCACATGCAGATAGGAAAACATTTTGCTTGCTGATTGAAATAACTTTTTCCTCAATACACTTGGCCTGCTTTATGTAATTCAGTGGTTAAGATGTGAATAATCCAGGGGACTGGAATAGCTTAATATTATCAAAGCCAGAGACAGAATTTCATGCATTGAAAAGAATATTGATTTTATTTAAATGTATTTCTCCAAATAAATTCTGATTCTTCTTTAGTGGGTATTGAGGAAAGCAGGAATAATCCTGGAGCAAATATATCTGTTGCAAGTGCTAACTCAAGGTGCCAGGTCAGAGGTATTTACTAAGATGATCTTTAAAGCATGAAACTACACAGAAACTTAAAAAATTTTAGTAAGCAACAGGATACTATGTTTGCAAAAATTTCTTTATAACATCATGTTTCATCATTTGCTTTAATTGAGTTCTGCTGAAAAACAGTGTTTTTGATCACATCTGCTTTGTAATTTCCCTCCTCTAGTCAGTCAAGCAAAAAGGATGATGTGGTATCAAAAATAAAATAAAGGCTCTGTGGCTATGCAAATAACTAGAAATTAGCATGGACTAAGTTACAAATAAATACACACATGTATGATTTACAGGAAGGAGAAAATGTGCTCAGAATGCAAAATGCAGCATAATTTCTGTTCATAGTATAACCCTGGAGTGTTATCAAAGTAAATGTGGTACTCTTTAACATAAAAAGGCAACAAAGTTCACTCTGTAGTTAGAGTTTTAATTGAAGAAATACAGAAGCAGAAGAGAAATTGCTGATGAAATGATGGTGCATCCCCAAAGGAACCTCTACTGGGGATAAACTAAAAGTACTTAACTGTTTGGATAGAATCCAAGTAAACTTTATGTTTGATATTACTTGTTTCTTTTTGCATCAGGAAAAAAAAAAAGACAAAAACCAACCAAACTGAAAAAGCCCTACCAACCTGTTTGCACCTTATTAATGGAAATCAATTAGAAACAGTCCAAAAATCAAATAGGAGCCAAGCGAAATGCACAGCTGACTAGAGGCTCTGAAGGAAATGTGCTTTGTGTTAACTAGGCTATTAGAGAAAAACAAAATATAAAAGCAGTAAGAGCTTCAAAGAAATGCAATGGAGCAGGTCCAAATTCCCAGCAATACACTGGGCTGAAAAAGACTCACTGGACCTTCTAATTTATTTAACACTTCCAATTCCTACAAGTGCATCAGTTATAAAAAATACAGCACATATTAAAAAACACATTAGATTTCTTTGAAATTAAAGAATGGCTGCTGGATTTGAGCTCCTATTTTTCCATTTAAAAAACATTTAGTATAACCAGAAGCTAAATAATTTGGGATACTCAAAGCAGGGGAATGCAAACAAAAGAAATCTTGGCCACTGAAAGATTAAGAGTAATAAAGGCTATTAAAAAAGATTGACTCATTCAATGTCATGTTTTAATTCTACTAGAGATTTCTTTGTTCCCTGTGAATGTAAGTTTTGCCCTACTTTTAAGGGCATGATGCTGAAGTTTAAGCACACTCCCTCTGCATGACCATGCAACACTGGCTCCCACTGTGTTAGAGCCAGCTTTGCTAAGCTGCCATGTGAATCCTGAGATGGGGATGTGACTAGGAAAGAATAAATACTTCACCTTTCCTGCAAAGTCTCCGGACACCCAATGGCAACAGAGAAGGTGTTGCCTTCTCTCCCATCCCTCTGTGACTTTTCCTGACTCCTTCCTGTTGCATCCTCTGCACCTACTGGCAGGTGGCTTCTGGCATCTCAAGGTGCAAAGCCATATGCATCTCAGAAGGGAATCAAGAGCAAGTTCTCCACCAGAATAAAGTGGCTTGGGTGCATCGGCTTCACTGGAATGAACCCACAAACTGCAGGGGATTGAGATAATTTGAAAATCTATAAAATATTTTGAGAAAGCAGGAAAATTATAGGCATGTGTGATATGTGTGAAGAGGGCCACAACTGATGGCTATTAGTACAGAGGGAAGGGGGAACTGTCTGCAGATGATCAGGAGACTTTTCTTTCTGTTGCTGCCAAGCCAGTGCCTTTCATCAGCATCCAATCAGTGCCAGAAATGCCTTAAAAGAAAGAAGCTCTTTGGAGGAGAGTCAGCAGAGTCCTTTTGTATATCATCCCAGAACACAAAGAGGCCCCAGTTTTAAGAAGGGCCTCTTAGATACTGACATGGTATAACAAATTATGAAAATAAAAATAATTTATAGTATTATTTTTGTAGGTAGGGATTTTCCCCATCTTTCTTTCCCTCTGAAACTTGCCAAACCAGAGATGAAGACAATAGCTTCTTTGTTACTGCTGCAAAAGCAGGGAAGGAGAAAAGATTTTTTCATTGTTGTTGTTATTGTTGGAGGAGATACCAAAGAAATGAAAAAGAATGTTTATGTTCCCATAGGCCTTTGTGCAGCTGTGAGAATGTTTAAGGCAGGAGAAGAGCCTGAAGAGTACGGAGATATGTAGAATTCAGGTTCTGCTTTAGCTTCTCTGGTCTGCACAGAATATAGGTGAAAGTAAGAGAGTTAAGAAACAGTGGAGAAATAGGGAAAAAGAGAGGGAGAAGGTGTCTGGCTGGTTAGGGAGTGACTAGAAAAGGAAAAAAAAAACATACGAGATATATTTAGCTACCATCAATATAAACAAATTTTGTTACAGCTGGTTTAAGTATTTAATTTAAAATATTTTGCCTGAAAAATGATATTAAAGTAAATGTTTAGAAAAATAGAATTTCAGTATTTCCTTTACATTTAATGAAGCCCAAAAGCCAGGACTATCTTGGAATCTGAATTTTAACTCTTTTACAGACTAGAGTAGAAAGCAAGATAGAGATCTAATGAAGAAAGAGAATGAAATGAAGGAGAAAAGAAACACAATAAATGAAGGTGGGAAACTTCAATTCTGAACATTTTGACAATCGCAGTTTCTGAGAAAACCAAAGAATCATAGAATGACTTGGGTTAGAAAGGACCTTAAAGATTATTCAGTTCGACTCCCCCTGCCATGGACAGGGACACCTCCCACTAGACCAGGCTGCTCAAGCCCCATCCAATCTGGCCTTGAACACTTCCAGGGATGAGGCATCCACAACTTCCTTAGGAAACCTGTTCCAGAGTCTCACCACCCTCATTGTGAAGAATTTCTTCCTAATGTCTAATCTAAATCTTCTCCACTCGAATTTAAAGACATTCACCCTTCTGCTATCACTACATGCTCTTGTAAGTTCTTCTACAGCTTTCTTATAGACCTCCATCAGGTACTGGAGGGTCACTATGAGGTCTCCTTGGAGCTTTCTCTTCTCCACTCTGCACAATCTCAACTCACTCAGCAGGTCCTCACAGCAGGGGTTCTCAATTCCTTTGATCATCTTTGTGGTCCTTCTCTGGACTCATTCCAAAACTGGACATTGTACTCTAGGAGGGGTCTCATGAGAGCAGAGTAGAGTAGGAGAATCACCTAATTCAGCCTGCTGGCCATGCTTCTTTTGATGCAGTCCAGGATATGGTTGGCCTCCTGGGCTGTATGCTCACTTTGCTGACTCATGTTGAGCTTCTCATCAACCAGCACATCCATGTCTTTCTCCCAGGGCTGCCCTCAATCATGTTGTCCCTCAGCCTGTATTGAAATGGCGGATTGTCTCTGATCAAACAGTCCACCCATCAAATGTACATTTCAAAATGTACATATCATTGAGCAAAAAACGTGTTCCTATTAAAAACTAACATTATTCTTAATTATTCTGCACAGTACCAGGCTCATTTTTCAATGACATCTTGTTATTATTATATATTACATTCATTACAGGAAAGCCCAGAGGTTTTCAAACTTCTGTCACGCTAAGTAATTCAATATTTAGAAGAGATTATCCTCATCTTCAAGAACTGACAAGTTAACTAGGGACAAGATGAAACAAGTGGGCAAAGAGCACAAGAAGAGAAGATGGAGAGGATGAATAAGACAAGGAATCATAGTGAGAACATGGGGAGCAGAGCTGCAGGGATTCACCCCATGTCTCGTATGTGCCTTCTCCTTTGACTTGTATACAAACAAGCCATGGGCTCTGGTGTGTTCCTGCAAAGTCACTTTCCCCAGGATCAGTGAATACAGCAGGACTGAAAGGGGAGATGATGGGCTGGGTTGTAGGCTCTCAGGCAATGCAAGAAGTGTGTTGGAAGCACAACAAATGGCATACAAGCCACTGCCAGAAAAGGGGTCAACACCAAAGTGATCACACACTTAAAAAAGACAGTAGGATGGCAGAGGTACTGCATAATTTCTCCTTGTGCATGAGTACATTTCTAAAACATCCAATAATTCAGTGGACGTAGCAGGTATGAGTGGCACCTCTTAGATAATAGGAAATAGGTAATAGGAAATTCAGGATTGCCCTCCATTAGCCACAGCTTCTTGCTTCCCTGCTCATGCATGTCTGTTTTTTATATTAGAAGCACAGAGCGATAGAAGGGCTCTAAAGTCTGTCATCGTGGTTGAATCAGGCTCAGTTCAGTGCCCCATCACTGGGCGGCGGGAGACTTTTCCTCCAGTCTCTCTGTATAACTTTCCATGATGGCAGAAAGAGGGACTCTGTTTCCCCATCTCTTTTTGTCCAAATATAGAATCATAACATTAGAATTATAGAGTCATTTAGGTTGGAAAAGACTTTTAAGATTGTCGAGTCCAGCTGTAAACCTAACACAGCCAAGTTCACCACTAAACCATGTCCCTAGGCACCACATCTAAAGTCTTTTAAATACCTCCAGGGATGCTGACTCAACCACTTCCCTGGGAAGTCTGTTCCAATTTTTGGTAACACTTTTGATGAAGAAATATTTCTTAATATCTAACCAAAATGTTCCCTGGCACAACTCGAGGCCTTTTCCTCTTGTCCTATTACTTGTTAGTTGGGAGGCAAGGCTGACACCCATCTCACTGCAACCTCTTTTCAGGTGGTTGTACAGATCTATAAAGACTCCTTTCAGTTTCCTTTTCTTCATATTAAACAACTCAAGTTCCCTTAGCCATTCCAAGTAAGACTTGTGCTCTGGATACTTCACCAGCTTTTCTGCCCTTCTTTGGACATGCTCCAGCAGCTCAGTGTCTTTCTTGCAGTGAGAGGCTCAAAACTGAACACAGGATTCAAGGTGCAGTCTCACCAGTACAGGGTGGACAATCATTTCCCTAGTCCTGCTAGCC
This sequence comes from Phaenicophaeus curvirostris, assembly GCF_032191515.1. Classification (NCBI taxonomy): domain Eukaryota; kingdom Metazoa; phylum Chordata; class Aves; order Cuculiformes; family Cuculidae; genus Phaenicophaeus; species Phaenicophaeus curvirostris. The sequence continues at coordinate 181,972,338 of NC_091392.1, forward strand.
ATGTTACTTCTGATACAAACCAGGATACTGTTGGCCTTCTTGGACACCTGAACACATTGCTGGCTCTTATTCAGCTGGCTATTGACCAACACCCCCAGGCCCTTTTCTGCTGGGCAGTTTTCCAGTCATTCATCCTGAAGACTGTAATGTTGCATGGGGTTCTTGTGGTCCAAGTGCTGGACATGGCACTTGGCCTTGTTGAACCATTGGCCTCGTTGAACCATTGGCCTCAACCCATTGATCTATCCTGTCCAGATCCCTCTGTAGAGCCTTTCTACTATCAAGCAGATTGTCATTCCTGCACAGCTTGGTGTCATCTGCAACGTTACTGAGGGTACACTCAATGCCCTCATCTAGATTATTGACAATGATATTAAACAGATCTGGCCCCAACATTGAGCCCTGGGGAACACCACATGTGACCAGAAACCAGCTGGATTTAACTCCGTCCACCAAAGTCCTTGGGCCTGGCCATCTAGCCATTTTTTTTGCTCAGCAAAGAGTACTTCTGTCCAAGCTATAAGCAGCTAGTTTCTTCGGAAGAATGCTGTGGGAAATACTGTCAAAAGGCTTTACTAAAGTCTAGATAGAAAAATCCCACAGACCTTCCCTCATCTACTAAGTGGATCTCCTACTTACAGGAGATTCTCCTTTTGTTTCTAGTTTCCTTGTATTAGCTTGTGAAGTGTCAGCTATTGAGGATGAAACTGCTGCATGTTGCTTCTTAAGGTTGTGGTTGTGCTTCGCTAATTTGTAGATATCCATGCCCACTCCTCATCCCAAATGCTGTGAAAAGCTGAGAACTCTCCTTTCTGCAATCTCAGACGTGTGGTGCCCGTGCACCACCAGGCACTGCCATGCCTACTGCCCATTAGGGACTGCCTCATGCACTGAGAAAGAATGGTGAGAGTTCTCATTATCATTTACCAAGACTGAACCTTTGCTATCTCCCTATGTGTAGACGACAATCACTGCCAGCTACTTTGGAAGCAGTACTGTGTTTCTTGTCTGCTAACACTGAAGCATTTATCTACCTGGACTTCTGCAAGGCCTTTAACACAGTCTCCCATAACATCCTCTCTATATTGGAGACGTATGGATTTGATGGATTGTCTGTTCGATGGATGAGGAATTGGTTAGATGGTCACATCTAGAGGGTAGTGGTCAATGGCTTAATGTCCAGATGGAGAGTGGTGATGAGTGATGTCCCTTAGGGGACTGCATTGGGACAAGTACTGTTTAATATCTTCATCAAAGACATAGGCAGTGGGATTGAGTGCCTCCTCAGAAAGTTTGCAGACAATGCCAAGCTGAGTGGTTTGGTTCATACGCCTGAAGGCCAGGATGCCATCCTGAGTGACCTGGACAAGCTAGATAAGTAGGCCTGCCTAAACCTCATGAGGTTCAACAAGGCCAAGTGCAATGTCCTGCACCTGTGTTGGGGCAATCCCTGGTATCAATACAGGCTAGGGGATGGAATGATTGAGAGTAGCCCTGTGGAGGAGGATTTGAGGGTACTAGTGGATGAAAAGCTGGACATGAGACAACAAAGTCCAATTGTATCCTGGGCTGCATCAAAAGAAGTACAACCAGTGGGTCAAGGAAGGTGATGAGGTAGGCTCTGCCCTGGTGAAACCCCACTTGGAGTACTGCATCCAGCTCTGGAGCCCTCAGTACAGGAAAGACATGAACTTTTTGGAGCAGGTCCAGGGAGGGCCACAAAAGTCATGAGGAGAATGGAATACCTCTCCTATGGGGAAAGGCTGAACAAGTTGGAGTTGTTCAAGCCTGGAGAAGAGGAGGCTCTGTGGAGACTTTATTGTGGCCTTTCAGGTCTTATAGGGGGCTTATAAGAAAGATGGGGAAAAACTTTTTAGCAGGGTTTGTTGTGAGACGACAAGGGGTGATGGTTTTAAATAAAGAATGTAGATTTAGGTGAGAAATAAGAAAGAATGTTTTAGTGCTGAGGGTGCTGAAACACTGCACAGGTTGCCCAGAGAAGTGGTATATGTCCTATCCCTAGAAACACTCAAGGTCAGCTTGGACAGGGCTCTGAGCAACCTGATCCAGTTGAAGATGTCCCTGCTCACTGCAGGGGCATTGGACTAGATGACCTTTAAAGATCCCTTCCAACCCAAATTGTTCTATGATTCTGTGAAGAACTGCAGCTGCATGTGGCGACAGCACTATTATCTTCCAGTTAGAGAGCTATTTTACAGAAGGGAAATTCTATTACTTACAGCTCTGGGCTACTTGCAGGAAAATATCTGCTGAGGAACTATTGATCATGAGTAAAAGGTCTCAAAAATGTGTACCCAACCTCTTTGATTTGTATTAAACTATACTAACATATACTCTTGTGACTTTCTCAAGGCTTGAGAAAGACAAAATTAGAAAAAGAAAATATATAGGGATTTAACTTTTTTTTATTAAAACAATGAATCAGAGTATGTGTGAAACAAAAAGTTTTATGGCATTTGTTTGAGATTTCCCGTGGTTGGAGAAACAGCCCCAGTAGCAACTGCTTAGAGTATCACTGACCAGAAACTTCAGCACTAGAAGATTTATGCCTTTTCTATTACCTGCAGCAATAAACTGCCTTAAACAAATCCTCTTGTTCCCTATCTACAAATTGAATTTCAATAAATGTATGTAATATAGCCACAGGAAAGCACAAGGCAGAGTTGTCTGCAGTCTTAAAATTTCATATGCTGCTCTCATTGACTGAGAAGTTTGGATCAGATATTGTCCGGTCTTAATCTATCTGCACTCTCTGGGATAGGTAAAGCAAAATACACCTGAATCAAAACCTTATGCTGCAGTCAAATTAAAGGCATAAAAGAACAGGATGCCTTTTGCAGACAAGGGGAAGCACTACTATGGGCTTGTGACCTTAAAATTCACTGTCTGGTTAGTTATAGGAGAACCTTAGGCTGAACTGTAGCATCCTCAGGGCTTTCATAAACTGGAAGAACAATCTCTGGGAGCCTTGTGCTACACTGACATATTTGGCACATTTCTAATTTCTTCAGCCTTATTCCATGAGTTTATACAACCTCATCTCAAGATAATCTCTATCTTTTGTATCTGGAGAATGTGTTGCTCCAAAGAAAAGATGATTCACCATCTTTCTGCTCCCTTTATACTTCCAGTGTAATATAAAGCATCCCAAGGGATCAAGGATTTTATTGTCCGATGTTTGAATTCTATTAAATTAACTACATTCTGCCTGTGCCCATTAAACTCCATAGCCTCACCTTTGGCAATTTCTTACCTTTGAAAGGTGACTATTATTATCTGTATCCTGGTAATGCCTGAATAACCACATAGCTTTAGCATTTTTTTTTAGCACAAATCACTCTTTAGTGTGTAACAGAGAGCTTCATCAAAATTTCCTCAAAGGGTCAATGAAGACTCCCTTCCAGGCACAGTCATACTGATGTCTGAGTCTATGGTGATTAAGTAAGAGAAGGTTATGTGTGTCCATCTTCAATACTTCAGAGGTGAGGGCTCAGTGCTGTCCCACCATCTTCATGCTTACTTCTTCTTGCCCTAGTGGCATGTCACAATGGAGCATATTCTCAGCAAAGCTCAGGTAAGAGGTTCCCAAACCATGGTCTCTGCTGATGGGGTTATGAAATGATGTGAAATGATATTGCATTGTAAAATGTTTTAAACTTATGGACTCCATCTGGCTTCATGAATGGTCTGTGAAAAAGAAGGCTGAGACTGTCTGAGATATTTAGGAACCAGTGGTTTAGGCATTGAACGCCCACTGACATCAGAATAGGCTGTGGTTAGGAACCAGGCACAAGTACAGCCACGCACAAAATTCCTGTGAATGAACTCAGCTTCTCTCTTGTCAGGATTCATTATATGGCTACTAAAATGGAGATCACAGTCCTGCAATGCATCATGCAAAAAATACACCAGCAATATCAGCAGGCAGAACAATTTTCTGCACTTCTACATATTTTCAGTCACAGCTCTTCTGGGGATTTGGCCGTGCCAGAGGCAGCACTGAAGTCCACATGACAAGCAAACAAACCACTTCTCATGCTGAGTACAGTGGTAAACCAGAGTGACTGTGATCACTTTTCTTGCCAAAAGTGAGTGTGAAAACAGTTGTTTGTGCCTGCAGTCTCGTTTGTGGACAAGGTTCATTCACTTCACTGTCAGCAATATCATGTCCATCTTGGAAACAGTAAGTTGGCAACGACTGGCAACAGAAGGTGCTTATGGCAGGCCCAGCTCCTTCACTGGACAACATTTCACCAGCTCCTGAGGAGAAGTAATAGCAATGACACTGCTGTCACTATGAGTCAATATAAAGAGAATAATCTCTGAAGGTAAAATTTTACACTTCAGTACTAGCTTTTTACTGGCACATGAAGTCATTGACATCAGCCTATAGCATTGAGATAGCCCATTATTCCCATTTCAGAAAATGTAGGGCAGTACTTTGGACTCCACAACTGTAGCTAAATACTGATTTTTAATGGCTGCTATTACATACAGAACTTTCAAAATGATTTATAGACAATAACCCCATAAGATCTCCATTTGATTTTCAAGGGATTTGATGAGGATTTGATGACAACTTTTCCCCTTGGTTCACACCTATTCCTGTTATTTCTTTGGCCAAAGAAAGATAAATTTGCCTCAGTTCTGACTAACCAACTTGAGTTTCTCAAATAATAGGGGCTCAGGCATTAAAGCCCAAACGCCACAGGTTCAGTCCTCACTGCTTGAATTTCTCTTGATATATGTTCTTAAATTTTTTATATGTACAAGGCAAAGACATTAAGTAACTTGTCAAGCTAGAGTAGATGCCACTACTGAAGCTAGAGCCATATCTCAAGAGCTTCAAGGTGGCAGGATGTCTTCATGACATGACTGAGAACAAAAGAGACTGACTTAGGAATGTGAAATAAATCATAGAATCATAGAATAACCAGGTTGCAAGAGACCCACTGGATCATCGAGTCCAACCATTCCCATCAAAATGAGATGTACCTGCTCACATTATCACACAAAGCAGCCAGTAATGACTAGAAGCATATACAGAGATTCAGCTTGAAGAAATACATAGCTATTAATACAACATATTGAGTAGAAAAAATAATGCTGAAAATGACTCGAGGTGGAGAGGGAATAATAAATTAGCCAAATTTAATAAATCTAAATAATAAATTAGGTATGATAGAGTAGTGCTAAATATCACAGAAAATCTCAGTACCATGTATGAAAATAGCTCTAATATCATGCACCAGTTGGGGAGGAAAGACTTCTAGACAAAAGTAAGTTCTGACAGGCCAGGTTTGGCCAGGGGATTTCCTGTTTCGCAGACAAGGTGGCCCAAGCAGATCATACTATATGACTCTACTCATTAAAACCCAACATCACTGCCATAGCGTAGTGTACCGGAGGACATGGTCCCCCAGATGGAGCACTATGTGGTGGCAGGTGTGAATCCTGAACACCACAACAAGGTACCTGAAGTAGATACAAAATGCAGTGCAGACATAAATTCAATAGAGGAAGGGAACTGGAGAGAAGACATGCGCTAACTCACAGTATGTTTCCCTCAATGCCCAGGTTGCTTCTGCCATACTTGCTTAGGAGCTAATCCATGCCACATCCTGAACTCAGGTACAGGGTTTCAGGCCAGGATAGCTCTTGGTTGAAAGCTACTGACTCAGTGGTCGTGAAACTATGTGCAGTTTTCAGTAGCCCTCCTCAGCTACAACTGACAGCCTGAAGAGTCCTTCAGAATGCTTCTATCACAGCCGTGTGTCAGGCCTCACTGCCTCAAGCATCTTGGCTTGTGTCAAAAATGGTGTGGCCAGCAGGAGCAGGGCAATGATTCTGGCCCTGTACTCATCACTTTTAAGACTGGACCTCAAATACTGTGTTCTGTTTTGGGCCCCTCACTACAAGAAAGACATTGAGGTCTTGGAGCATGTCCAGAGAAGAGCAGCGAAGCTGGTGAAGGGGCTGGAGAACAAGTCTTACGTGGAGTGGCTGAGGGAACTGTGGTTGTTTAGCCTTGAGAAGAGGAGACTGAGGGGAAACCTTATCGCTCTCTATGACTATCTGAAAGGAGGTTGCAGAGAGGTGGGTGCTGGTCTCTTCTCCCAAGTGATAAATGATAGGACAAGAGGAAATGGTCTTAAGGTGTGTCAGAGGAAGTTTAGATTGGATGTTAGGAAAAACTTGTTCACAGAAAGGGTTATCAAGCACTGGAACAACTGCCCAGGGAGGTGGTTGAGTCACCATTCCTGGAGGTGTTTAAAAGGTGGGTAGATTATATGATTGTGGACAGTATTTATTAGTGCACGGGTACAGTTGGAGTTGATGATCTCAAAGGTTTTTTCCAGCCTAGTGATTATGCGTCTGTGATTCTAAGCAATGCCACACACTCAGTTTGTGCTGCTTTGCAGTAGACTGGAAGCACCTGCCAGTCAGTTACAGGGGCAGTAATGCTCCCTGAGCACCATGTCTGCTCTCTGGTGCTTGAGGGGTGAATACAAATGCAAGGGGAGACCTGGGATCACTCTTCTCCTGACCTTGGCTAGGTGGAGAGCAGTAAGGGCTCTGACCCATGGCAGCAGCTCTTACCCCAAGTGCTCTGACCCATCGTTTGCGCACAGCAGCAGCTGGTGTATGCTAAGTTGTCAACACAGTCACTGTTTTTAAGGCTCCAAAAGCCTATTGCACTGGGGAATTTCTGTCTGCAGTTGTCTCTAGTGCCAGCATGGTAGACAGAAAAGCAAATGATAAGCTTTCCAGATATGGCTAAGTTTTCATACTTTGCAATGTAAAACTGAATAATCTAGGTCTCTAAGTGACAGTTTAGTCTGATTTTTAGGAGAGGCAAATTAAGATTTGCAAATCCTTGGTTGCATTCACGTAGTTTTCACAAGCGGTTATACGACCAGAAAGCAAAAACCATCCCAAACAAGTCAGGGCAGGCTTTATAATAAAATAAACTGCAGTTTGATTATTGCTGATGATGAAAATGCAGACTAGGTTTGAGTGAGAAGATGGAAATTTTAACACATTCTTACAGCCTTTTGCAATTATTGCTGTTTCTGTCGGGCCAGGCAATTAAATCTGCAGCCCACCCTTTGCTTTACTAAGCACTGTCACATTTTCCAGAGGTACTGAGTAAAGGAACCTGCAGAGAGGAATTCTAGACTTCTGCCAGTCTATTCTGCAGAGTACTACTCTTCCCAGGGTCCTCCTAATTCTATAAAATTAAAAGCATTTATCCTATCCATGATTTGTTTCCTGCAGACAGATTAGATCCCTGGCTCCAGCATGTCTCTGAGCTACAACCACGTACTATGTGAAATTATGATATTATTAAAGAAGAGCTGATATATTTGAGCCTGATCAGCTGCATTGTTCACTGTTCTCCTGAAGTCATTGTGTATTCAGAGTTGAGATTTACACTCAGCTTCCCTTGTATTATCTATGTCAGCGTTAACTATCTGTCAATAAAAATTTAATGACTGTGGTAGGGAAAAAAGACGTAGCCTAGGATGGTAATACATCAGATATTTAGTAGTAGCAATCAGCAGTAGCTGTTGTGCAATAACTAATGACTAATCAACTTAGCTATGTTGTGCATTTCTTAATGTGTTGCCACAGCCCACACTTTCTGAGGTGGGCTATAAAATACTTATTTAGGTTCATACTCAAGGAGGTTGTGTTTGAATCTTTTCTTGTTCTTGTTATTGCTAATGTCATTAGATGAGATTCATTTGATGCCATTACTTGTGCTTATTACAACCTTTGTGAGTAGAATATGGTACAGTATCAGAATTTTAATGCCTCATATATACTCTGAGAGATGATGGCAATAAACGCTCCTACTTTGACCTTCTCTGTGGTTTATAATTTGATTCACTGGTCATCTCTGTTTGTTTGTCTCTATTTGTGTCCATATATAGACTGAAGAGCCAGAGAAGAAAAACTACAGTTACCAACAGATAATATTTACAGAATTGAATCTCTCATATTTGTAAACATATCAACAGTTTAATCATCATTAATGAGTATTATGCCTTTTCCTTGAGACAGGGATTGCTGTAATCAAGCAGAACGGCAATATGTGGATCCTTCAGTATTACAGGAACACTAGAAATAAGCCTGGTAACTATACACACTTGTCACAATATTTGGAGTGGGGAATGGAAAGAAAAGGGCTTTGTGTTTGGTACAATTTCCAAAAGTGATCTTAAAAGAGTTTCTAGGGAGCTACATTTTGGCTAATGTGAATAATACGTGTAGCAGTGACCAATTAACTTCTTCACTGCCAAGATCTCCTCAAGCATTCTTTATGGCTGTCATCCTATTACTATACCTAGTCAACAGGGTTTAAACAGGTGCTGAGAGAACAAATACTCAGATGAAGAAGAGTTGTTACACATACTCTCAAACCTAAGCCACCAAACTCAGGAGAATATCTTAGGATTGGATTCATCTCCCCACTGCGTCATGGGTAGTCAGTAAGAGAAACATAAAATATTAGGACTTATTTGGCCTGTTTTAATCATCACCCTAAGTTTTTCCTATAGGCAATGGGCAGAAGGAGCTCTTTCAGAGAATGATCTGTGGTACCTTATTAGATGTATACTCTGGGTTTCTGTACGGCAGAACCTCTCTCTCTCTTTCAGATGTTGAGAGAGATCAGCCCTTCAATTTAAACTCCTAAATTGGGTGCTTAAATTAGCAGCATGATTGCCTCTCCTTCTCAAAGCTCTTGACCTGGATGCTCCTGGGTGGTGAAAATGGAGTTTCCTGTGGTGCACACTCCCAGCAACAGCAACTAATAATTTGAAGGGATGTTTCTTTCACATGCTCACTGACTTGAGGAAGCTCACCTACCTGATTTATAGCTCAGATTGGGGTGTGGTGCTTTAAAACTGAGTTGCTTGAGCTTGTCTATAAAGAACAAGAACATTTCAGTCGGAAGTGAGACAGTAAGTTTTCTACCTATCTCCTTTCATAAACATCTCCTTTCAACAGGCAGATTATGAAATAAGGCCATATTTGCTCCTGCGCTGATTATGTCCTGGTACAGGGGAAGGACTATACGAAGTTCATTACTCCATGAAGCTCCAATGACTTTCAACACTGTATATAAAGTTGCCATGAAAGACCAATTTCTTTTTACCTGTCACAAGAATTTACTCATCTAGCTTTGGGTGGGAAATTTAGAGGTCTCCAGCACATAAAAATTTACCAGCAGTGAAACATGGTCCAATATAGTCTCATCACTCAAGCCAGAGCTCTTCTGGTAACAGGCAAAACAGGAGGATGCCGAGAGCAGCAGCTTGCTGGGCGGAGGCAAACGCCTATGACTGCTGCAGGCTTTGTGGTTGACAGAGTATGGGAGACCCACACTGCCTGCTGAGCTTCCTTTGGAGTCACTGTGAAGGGCTGTTGCTGGTGGCTACTATTGTCAAGTGATGCAATGGACTGGTGGTCATCACACTGTCCTCCCAGTCTGTGGCTGCAGAAGCAGACATCCCAGCAACTCTGCACAAATTCCCTTCTCTTCTGCCGCACTCCTCTTCTTCCCACCTTCCTCCTGAGGTACGGTATGTGGCCCAGCCAGCCTCCAGCTCCTGAGCTGTGGGGTGGCAATGCACACTTCTGAGAAGCTTTCATAAGCTCCAGTCACAGCTTTAGTGACAGCATTCAGAGATGGTCTCCTAATGGCATCTAGCAGCTCTTATATTATATTCAGCAAGGGAACTGGTACAGAGGCAGTCAGAGCATCCCAGATACGTACATCACCACAGTGCATTAGGCAACACGGTGGCTCAGATGGATCAAAAGCAGACCACAGCTTTTGCTTGTCTGTTTTCTCCCTCCACAGCCAGGTGATGTAAGCTGTGGGGAGAGTTAATTGATGGCCCGTGGAAGCAGGGTGCACCGCAGAATCACTGCTGTGGTCTCCAACACCCCAAAACCCCAAGGGAGCTCACTTGCAATTGCAACAGGCTAGCAAGGATGTGGGCTAGCTGGCACCAAAAGGGTTAAACTGCTGGGTCTGAAGCAAAGAAAATTGGGGTGAGATATAAGAACGCATGTAATAAAAAATAATTGCTAAGAAGGGATAAGTAGAGAAAATCCTTCTTTCTAGAAGAACAGCAGTGAAACCAGGGATTCAGTGGCATATTCCTTGTGTCCACTGCAGATTGATCCATTTGAGACAAATGCACAGATATGTTAGGAAGGACCAGGAAGCAGGATACTCTGTGCAAGGTATTGTCAGCTGTGCAGAAGCAGATGATGTGATGGGTGAAGGGCGATATGACGGATCGAAGCACCATTGTGTAGATAAACATGATTTCACACTTAAACACATTTACCAGTTATTGTCTAGAAAGGTATCTATTTTGACATCTTTTGAAGCAGCAGGAGCACAACTATCATCTACCGTCCATGAGGACGTAGTAATATTCTAACTGGGACAGACTAGGCTAAACATAGTTGACAAACATTTAAAACCTCGTGGGGACAAGAAAAAAGCAATGGGTACTCTACGCATTCAGAATTTCAAAATCTACTGTATTCAAGCCAAATATACCAGGGTAGGGTTTTTTAGTTTAATTGTTTGGTTCTTTGGTCTTTTTTAAATTCTGTGTGTGCACAAGCAACAACAAGTGTTACCTTGTTTTACTGCGATATATCAAAATTACAATTCTTCACTTGTTCACTTTACCCAAATATCTTCTCATTTGAGAGGAAAGAGCTGAGATTCTTTTTCTCCCTCCAGCTGGAAAGAAGATTAATAAAAGGGCATTTCTGCAACTTCTTTGGTTGTGTTTCATAAGTGCCAATTTATTCGTATGTCAATGTCAATACTTAATTCTTCTATGTAACTTAGACTACAGATATATTCCAGACATTATTCCACTTCTGAGCAGTAGGTGGGGAGCTCTGAAGTCAGGTGTTTTTTTTGACTCACTAGTTGAAGGAAAACAAGGATGTGAGAGGCCCCTGCGCAAGCACTCCTGTTTTGGGGTATGAGACTGGAGGGCTTCACAAAAAGAGAAAACATCTCAGCTTTAATTCTGACAATGGATGAAGTCAAATAAGAGGATAGAATTTTGACCTTTCTTGCCTGGGAGAGGTTGAGTTGAACTGGCTGGCAGTGACTGACCATTCAATATGAAAGAAGTAAACTTGAGTAGTTTGCAGAAAGATTACTTGAGAATTACTATTTGTTAGAGCCTGAAAAGTAAGGTCAAACTCTCTTCAGACATACACTGGTGTGAATCCAGAACAGCTCTACTTGAAGCAAACTGAGATTTGCACTGATGTAAATGAGATCAGACATAACTTGCTGTCAACACAGTCAAATTTTAAGTTGATCAAAGAACAAAATCTCCCCTTGTGTATAGTCAGAATTCAGCTGATGACTGTGGACAGATTTAGATGGAAATATTTTCTCTAAAGAATTCAGTCACTCCAAATATCTCGGCAGTGTGAGGCAGAACAAGTCAGGTTTTTATAAAGGGAACAGAAAATATGTGGGCTTATTTAAAATCATAGAACAGCTCCTTTGCAGCCTATTGTGTTGTGCATCACCTCCAGTGATCACATTTTCAGACACCAGTGATGCATTGAATGTACCATGGCTACAGCATAGCTTTTTATAAAAGAGCTGGAATGTTGGACAGGACAGATGAGAATTTTGTGCCAACACTGGCTAGAATGGGAGCTATCAAAAACTGTCTTTTTGTTCTCTCTTAATGTCATTCACATACATCAGCTCCTTTTATTTCATATTAAAAGCTGCAGTATCCTCATTAAACATTGGCATTAATACTGGAAATCCAATCTGCTGCTACAGCTGGTAGTGCCAACACAAGCTAATCATTTAAAGCCTCTGTGATACTTTACTCACAGCTTTTCCTTTTGAGCTCCAGTATGCTACTTTCAGATTTTGGAATTCCAGAGGTCTTATTCAAACTCAGGTGAAAACTCAGTACAGGTACCTCCTGCCTGCCAGAAGAGTAATGAAATGTTATACAGCATTCACAGTGCTTTCCCACACTGGTTTACCATTGTTCTCCAGTTCTGCTGAGGGTGTTCATCTATAGAGGAGAGAAGGCTTTCAAATACAGCAGGTGCTGTTTGCCAGGCAGGAGTATGGGTGTCTACCAGATCAACCAGCTGGCTTTACAGCTATCCCTGCTGGTGGTACTTGTCTCAAGCCAGCCCACTTTTCCTGTCGGAATATACAACTCTATAATGGGGAACCCAATTGTTGCCTTGGTAAGACCCAGATAAAGCAGTGCTCTTGTACACCCTATACTTTGAGGCTGGTATTCAAATAATATTTTCAAGGGCTAGTTCCAGAACACCTCACTCTTCCTATCCAACCATCCCATAAATGGTGCCTCAATACTATCGAGCCTCTTTTTATCTCGCTGCAGCATTTTGAATGCACTGATTAGCTCTCCTGAAGGATATCATGGCAATATGCCAGGAATACAAGCTTAGTGAATTATTTTCTTTACTGTATATGCATCTATTCTCAAGACAGCGGTACGTATGTGTACAGTTTTCTGGCACAACTGTCTTTGGGCATGCCCCATACATTTAGTCTCATTTTACCTATTCAGTGAGTCACAGGTCTAGAGGTATCTTCAGTTATCATGTTTCTTCTTTCTGCAGTTTTCTCTTCAGTACTATCGTCTGTAGAAACTCTTGCTTAAATACGCACATTGGTTTTACATTAGACAGTTACTAGAATAAAGTGCAGGAAGAGCTGTACGACCATAAAGCAGAAAACAGGAAACTCCTTTTCAGCCAAGAACCCAAACTCCAGAGTCATTCATGCATCCCTTCTTTCTTAACTTCGCTTAATGATTCTCAAATACCTCTTGGGACAGTTACTCAACCCCAAGGACATATTTAGGGAGTGCTGGCACTAAGTTAAGTTAGAAACTTGCTTAAATAAAACATACTACTAGTAGCATAGAAGTTGTGGACTTGAATCTGCTCAAACAAAAACTGAACCTAGGTCTGCCATTTCCTGAGGAGTGCTCTAGCACCCACCTAAACCATCCACAACTTAAGTAATAATACACAAAAATACCATTTCCCTAAAAATGCAGGACCTACGTTTGAGACATTGGAAGTTGAAGCCTGCATTTGGAATACTACAGAAGATGTCTGAGGCTATTTTCAGGACCCCATCTTTAAATGTTTGGGTTTTTTTTTTAGTGGCTTCTCAAAGTAACAGCAAAGAGAGCAATGAGCATCTTGGAAAGCTGGTTGGTAGACCATGATGCCCTTTCAGTCAATTTGGGAAGAAGTTATAATACTGAAATTAAATGTCTGCAACAAATGACCCACTTAACAGGCTGTGTAGAGTCTACCCACTGTAACATACTATGGCATGCTTTTGGGTCATGGTTCTCCTTGCATCTTTTGTACCCTGGTTTCCTCTGCATGGCAAGCAGGTTGTGTAGGGTTTAGGGAGGTAGCGTATCCCCAGTTCCTGCTCCAAAATTGAACAAGGATATGATTAGGATAAATAAAACCTGTGAGACAGGACATTCTTCCCCTTATTCTAAAAATTAAGCCTTTGACTATTACATCTATTTCTATTCATGGTTTATATAGCAAGGGAGACTGATCTGAGTAGCTCATCAGAATTAATTACAGAAACATGTATGCAGTTACGTCATTGCAGCTGTTAGTCTTCATATAACCCTCAGGTCCTAAGTTGAAGCACAACACACCACTTTGCAGAAAATACAGATTTCTACAGGTGACATTGTATTTGCATTTTTCCATTTATTAGCCTTTGCTTTCTTCAGTGCCTGGAATGCTGTGTTACCAAAATTACAAATTCATGATTGCTTTGGGTTATCAGGGAATTCACCGGAAAGGAGATAGAGTGTCCATTGTAGCAAGTCTAGTAGATTTGATAGTAATTGGAATGTTTTTGCAACAGATGCTGAGAGCATCTTGTGGCTGCTGTGGGCTGTGCCTACAAGGCACAATTAGGTGTTACACCATGTGGGTGTGACTGCGGTTGTTCACAGTTGCATGCATAACAAAGACCAGCCTTGGGCAGGCTTCATTTCTTGCTCATCCCTTTCTGCCAGGTTGTTTTTCACTTCTGGCAACACTTCCTGCTTTTGAGAACAATAAAATGGGCTCAGGGTACTTCTCTGAGATCATAAAGCATGATCTGGCTTATGCCAACCCTTATCAGCATTGATAAACAATCTGGAAACCTTTCCTTTTAGGACTGACCAATAGAGCACCAAATGGTCCTCACCTCACAACAATTACCAGCTTTCTCTACTCATTTTCCAGGAGATGAACAATTCTGCATCCCATTATAAAGCCCACCAACAGCCTGTTCCCTTCAGATCATCCAGCCCATGTGTCAAATCCCTACCCAATTTCATGTAACGCAATTCACCTGCCCCTCTGTGAGCTGCCCTTCTGAGTGACAAGAAGTTTTCCCACATGAGCACCATCAGATGTCTTTGAAAATTTATACAAAGTATTGCTATTTTTCAATACAGAAAAATCAGAGAATGGCATCATGTCCTCAGCTGACACCTTAAAAATTCAAAGAGTCTCAGAAATGTTGGTTAAAAGAGACATCTGGAGGCCATCTAGTCCAAAGCCCTGTTTACAGCAGGTATCTTGCTAAGACTACATCAAGTCAGCTATGAGCATTGATCTGTTTCTCCATTTGCCTATAGTCTGCATTAAGCTCAAGTTAAAGATTTTTTTAATCTTCCATACCTTTAACTTTTCTAATACAACCACCATCATTGCGACTCTATAATATTCTCCAGGCTTCTGCTCCTTCTGTGCTCCTTCTGCAGCTTCCTTTTATGTTGTCCTGTCACTATCAGGTTTTTCACCATTACATTCAGGACAACATTCAAACTGATGTGCATCTTTATTCCTTGAATAACGAAGTGTGGTATTTCCATCCCTCTTTCAGACTACAGGACACCGTAAGGGTGTGCCCACAGAGCATTTTTTGGTGAAAGCTGTTTTTGGACCGACATATATGTCTTAGTGGAAAGGATTCTCCTCTTGTTTTGCTTTCTTTAATGAACAGAGTCAAGCAAAGAGAAAACAGTCGGTTGTAACTTGTCCAGAACCTTAGAGACTATGTACAAAGATTCCTCCCCAGTACCTCTTAAATAGTTTATAGAGAACATAAAGGCATGAATAACATATGAACTCCTATTCAGGCTGATTCTGCTTCAGGGAAATCACTGGGAATACAAGCAGCAGAAGATGCACCTGTGTTACCTCTGAACCTAAATTTAGACAGAGCTGCATCTCTGCCTAATTGTTCAACCCATTTTCTCCTATTGCAGCGGAACAAGGACTCCTTCTGGAGCAGATGGATGTTGTTCAATGTTCTCTGTTTAACTTCCCTCCACGGAAATTCAGCTTTTACAATCTTCTAGCTGAATACACCTAAAGATGGAACTATCAGAACTGGCTCCCTTTATAGCAGAGAATTTTGCTGTGTTACACTGCAGTCCATATGAGAATGGTCTCAAGAATGACCAGTCCCTCTGTACCATCTCTAAACAGCTCTTTAGCATGGCTTAGAAAGGGACACGAGAGATTTCCTCCAAGATGAAACAGAATACAAAACAGAGGAAGATTTTGGGTGCAGCATCCTAACTGGACAGCCTATGAGTTCTTTTGGGTTGACTGAAAAATCATGGAGTGTTGCAGTACCCAGCATGCCTGACCAAGATGCTTGGTTCCACAATCACCATACTGATAGGAGAAGTAAAACCAAACTTCATATTGTTAAGTAACAGGCTTTCAAACATGAAAATCACTCCACTTAAATAACTAATCAAAGTTTTCAATTTGTGTTGAAATGGTGCTATTGATAAAGTAACTTATTAACTCCATTATTAAAAAATAAGGTTAGACTATAGAGCTGAGCTGAGTCGACCTGGCAGTTGCTGCCTCTGAAAGAAGCAGTCCATGTCTATCATTTTTTTTCTCCTTTCTTCCTTTTTTCCCTCACCGTTATTGCTTAATCTGCTCCCTTCCTTATACTGACCCTAGTGCTCCTCTGATTGCATGCTGAGCAAGTTCAGCTCACCAATCTAATCTAAAAACTAATTCAAGGAAAAAAATAAAAAGAAACAAAAGCCAAGCACAGTTTTCTGACCCTTTTCAAGTCGAAGACTTCATAGAGGGTCAGAAGAGATTGACAGCCACATCAACAGAAAGGAAGGGTAGCAAAGATGGAAGGACACACATAGGGAGAAGTGCAAGGGAAAGGGAAAAAGGAGAGTTAGAGAATTCCTTTAACTGCACAGGGGTTAGATTGGTTCAGCTGCTTCATTTAATTATATCACCTTTGGGCAGCTCAGTTACAGCTTTTAAAACTCCACTAGGCTTTGTACAATGTTACTAAATACAGTTATCAAATTGCTTAATCTTCATTATCATTTGAAACAAAACTTGTTGACTCGAGTTAGTGAACCTATAGTAAATAAACATTTTCTTTCACCTTTTCTACTGTTACTGCTGTGTGCTTCTAGTCTTAAAACTTCTCTATAGCTCTGTTAGAAAGAAGGGATTAGTAACTCTGGAGATCCTTGAGAAGAGCCAATAGTGCCACTTGAGAAGGAGACTCTGGATCCCACCAGGCCATTGCTAGTCCTAGTGTCAAAGCAGCTTATGGATCTGCCAAGGAAGGAAGAACTGAAGATCCAGAAAAAAGTGGGAGATTTTAAAAATATTTTCCTTTTAATCTGCAAACTAAATCTTGAAACATTTTCCCACCAGCCTTCCTCAAGAAATACTAGTAAGGTTGAGCTCCTCTTTTGGTAATTATTCTCCCTGATACAAGAATGGATAGCATTAGACAATTGACGGCATACGCAGGACATAAGCTGTGGGCTAGTTCTGCATGACACAGTGGTATTAACTATCCAAGCTAAATTTGAACTAATAGAGCCACTTAATATAATATAATCCAGTAGTAACAAGGCTATACTGCTTCCAATGCTTTGGTGAGTTTATTTAAATATACACAGCATTGCTGATGTCTTATTCTGAATAATGAGTACTGCTACCTCAGTTTGATAAGTGTTTCATTCTGACAAACAGGAATAATAAGGAACATCTTTCTCTCTTGGGGCTGGAAGCATTTTTATTGCATTTTCCCAGCATTTTGGCTTTAGAAATATAGTATTAACTGCTGGCATACATTCCCAAGAAACAACTATGTGCATAATTCTCATCTAATACCCCCACAGGCCACATAAAAAAAAAAAAAAGAAAGAAAAATAGGTGGAATATGGTGTAGTCTTTTACAGTGTCACACACATTCACAAAAATTCTTCAATGTCTCCCATGCCTATTGAAGTAATATGAAGACTCAAAACATCATTAAATGATACTTCTGTAACGGTGTACAAATTATTCCTTCTTATCTTCTTGTCTGATCCCAAAATATGCATCTGCATAACTACTTTTAGGTAAAAGGAAATGTCAAAAACAGTGACAATTTTATTTTCTTTTGATTTGAAGTTTTTGTTTATTCTGTCTGTTGTACGATAGCCTGAATTTGGATATAAACAACTTTTTGACACTTACCTTACACAGCTGTGTTTGCATTAGCAGACAATTCATTCTCTGTTCACTTACTGAGTTTCTTGCATACCGCGCATATATAGCTTTGACTCCCAGGGGAGCTGAGCCACAAGTCTCACAAACTGAAAGCTGTAAATGGGACAGAAAATGCTAGGAACAGAATGGCCACCTCACAGGACAGAAAGAACTAATCATCTTTGATTGAGTTTGGAATTGCTTTCAGGCGGTGTACTAACAAATGGCTTTAGAAGCCAGAATATTCAGTGATGTGACTGCCTGTATAAGAAAATACTGAAAGAAAGTGAATTTCCTGATGGTGAAATTATGCCTTGAACACAACCAGCTTAGCCTAAGTGTTTTAACTGTCAGTCAGTAAACTAATGCCAGTCAAAGTCTCTGGAATTTTTAAGGATCAATAATCATTAATTCCTTGCATTTTTCATCTCACTAAGAGATAAGACTGACTTGGTCAACAAACATTTCCCATTGCTGTGCCCCTGAAGACAGATTGTAAAGCTGTTGTTTAATATTTACCATATGCTTGTTTCAGCAAGTTCCTTCTAAAATACCTTCAACAATATATCTGGAAATTGGTAGAAATTTACTTAGAACTGGGACCCCCAGAACCCCCAAAACCCCAAATATACCCAAAACAATGAAGAAGACATGGATTTCATTGATGAGTGCCATTCAGATTTTCCAAGGCTAGCTGAAAAAAATCTGTCAAAGCTCAAAATTAAGATCATTTGGGTTATTTTTCTTGAAAGGATAGGCTTTCTCACACATAATGTATGTTTTTCTTTGGCAAAGTGAGACCCTAAGAATGAAATCTTGGAATGAAGTTTTGGCCAAGAACCCAGTGTTTCAGGATACTTATAGCGAGTGTGCCTCAGGGGTGTTGCAGAATAGATGCCCCGTGTCCTCATACTTTTCCATTTCCAAGGTATCCAGGGATACTTTACATATCCTGCAATATGCCTGTGGCCATACAATCCTTCACGAGTTTTGTAAGCTGTTTTCCTCTCCAAAATGAGACATACATGGGAATTATGACCCAGTGAAAAGAAAAAGAAAAAGAGTGCATTTGGCCACTGAACCACAGCTCACATAAATCATCAGTGTAATATCTAATGTTTTTACTTCCAGTTGAAATATTGGAGACATTCTTTTCTTTGAAAATTCAAGATTTTTCATGTGACACAGAAAGCAATTTTGCCACCACTAGTAACTTTCATCTTGTTCCCCGTGCTGGAGTCAAAAAAGCTGGGCAGGGATTGTTTACAAAGGCTTGTAGTGATAGGACTAGGAGCAATGTGTGTTAAATGGAGAGGGGCAGATTTAGACTAGGCATAAGAAAGAATTTCTTCACTATGAGAGTGGTGAGGCACTGGCACAGGTTGCCCAGGGAAGCTGTGGCTGCCCCATCCCTGGAGGTGTTCAAAGCCAGGTTGGATGTGGCCTTGGGCAGCCTGGGCTGGTGGGAGGTGTCCCTGCCCATGGCAGGTGGGTTGGAACTGGATGATAGTTAAGGTCCCTTCCAACGCAAACTATTCTATGATTCTGTGATTCTATTTCAGCTTTTATGTATGAAAAAGGAAGTTTATGAATCATCTAATATTAGAGAAAAGTTTGAAATCATGACCTGATTGTGTACCAACAGCCTGAAAGACAGAACATAAAGAGTAAATTTTATAAACTCGGGAAAGTGGTGGAAGAATTGTGGCTCATTATGTATTTCTGCAGTTTCTTCAATGGGATTTCTGACCAAGGACAAAATTTCAGTATTAGCCTAAGGTGGTTAAGAATTAATTTTATCAGTGGAAACCAGGAAGTACCTACATGAGTAATGACCCATTGCTGGAGCTATTGAACAAGAGAAGTCAAATCTTGTGGTGGGTACTTTACTAATGGGTATAACATTCCCTTTTTAAAAGAGACAGTTCTCAGATTGTCTGGTGATTAATGACATCTCTGAAAAGTGTTTTTCTAATTAGTGACTAAATTTAGACTATGGTGCCTGAGATGCTCTGCAGCATGCCTGCTGCATAAAAACATCTCTTTAAATGATGGCAGTTGTGCCATGCCTATTTGTGCTGTGATTACCAAGCAAGTATAAAACCCTTCTGGCAGGTGTTTTTGTTTCATGACAAAGAGTTGATAGCCTTGTGAACCGAAATATTTTTTTATGGTCTCATAACTCATTCAAACCTACGCTGCAGGATGACATTGCAGTTGTGCACACGCAGAAGAACGCAGTCGAATTCTTGCGATGCCCTTGCTTCACTAATTCTGCAATTAAACCACATGCTGTTGAGAAACAGGAACACACTAAAATTAACAGACCCTCTTGCAAGGCTCTCAGTGCTGTGCTATGCAGTCAGCACCTCAGACAGTATCAGGGATCTGAAGGAACACACATTAAATATGACATTTGAAAGTAATACAACCCATTACAGCACACAGTACTGGCTTTGGAGGGGTCTTGACAGACAATTAAGTGATCAAAGATGCTTTGATATGTCTAATTTTGGCTCACACAGCTGAGTTCTTCTATAGCCAACAAAGGTGATAAGAATAGTGGTCTCTTTTTTGTCTTTCTAAGGGTGGCATCAACAAATAACAATAGCTTATGCAAGCGACTCTGTGATGCAACATTTCTCTTTTTTTTCTCTATTCATAACTCAAATTAAAGAACAAATAATTGCAGATTAGGAAATATATTTCACTGTGTATCTTTCTTTTTGGTTCTGACCACCGAATTTTTCTAAGAATTGTGAGAAAATTAGTATTACCTTGCATATGTTAACCCTTCAGCTGGCTAATTGCCAGTCTATCTTTCAGTAAACCATGCAGTTTTTCTACTTGCTAACAGGGAAGTGCGTGCCATTCTGTACTCTCACAGCACAGGTAAGCTTAACTGGGAAGGGAAGGAATTTTTACATCCAGATATAATTTCTTAATGTATTTTATTTGCAGTGTCTCTGTGAAGCATTGCAACAGAATTATATTGCCTCTGCCAGCTACATAGGATAGTGATAAATCAAATCTATTATATATATGTTTCCTACAAAATATGTAATGACACTATGAGTTAAATTGGACAGAGACACAAATGTTTAAAAGCAACAGTTGAAATTTCAAGTCTCAATTAAAAAAAACAAGCCATTTTCTAAGAGACTTAATGCCTAATGTTCTACCAATGTTTAATAACTTAAATATCTACAAGAACTTCCATTACTCAGCACTGGACATTTGCAAATTAAACAGCACATTTGAAAAGTTATTTCCCACCACTGGACTATCAGTTTAAGGCAATGGAGCATGGCAGTTACTTCAGCCCAGATTCCCTAAGAGCGTTTTGAAAAATCTTAGAAATCATTCAAGATATTCCAAATGCTAGCTAGATTTTTTTTCCATTACTTTTAGTGTGTTCTTCATAATGATACAGGAGATAACAGATAATGCTATTAATAACTGGTACTGTTCAGATGATTAGTCAGCGGGATCTTGAAGCCATCCCAGAGGCAGGGCAGGGGTGGAGGAAGAGATTAAAAAAAAAAGACTCAGGGAGCCAAGCAGAGGGGCTCTTGGCTGCAGCCCACACAGTTCACATCCCAGGCTCTGTGAGCATTTTCTCTGCCAAAATACTTCCTTGAGAAAACCAGGGTTGTGAGAGAGTCCTGGAAGGGTGGAAAGCCAGAAATTTTACAGCTGTTTCTTGGCTCTACTCCTGTTTCCTAGTTCACTTCATCGGCTAACTTAACAAAGGCCTGCCTTTAACAGATGAATACTTGGTTTACTTGTACCTGGGCTGGTGGGGACCTAGACCTCTGACTGTCAAATGGAATAGCTCATTCAGTGTAAACAGATTCACTCAGCCAACTATTATGCACCATGTTTCTCTTTATTCTTTTTTCATGAATAACCAGAGAAAAAATATTTTGCTTATGTAAATTTTATCTCTGCCTACTCTCTCTATCTTTTCTCTGTGGAAAGACTAAGGATGGGACAGGATCAGGTACTGCCTTTCAGGTACTTTTTGGTCTTTTTCCTCAAGATATGTCTGAATCAAGGAATCAGTTTCCAGCTGTTTCAGCAGCAGAAACAGTCTTCTGAACAGCTGTGCTACTATCTTATACAATGCTATTCCCCACCTTACTTCAGACCTTCAATGTGTTTTTACTGTTTGACTCTTACACTTAGTCTCTCAAACCTCTCTCATGCCTCCAAGTTTGCCAGCACAATTTGGGTGAAAGATTGCTTTAATTCAGTCTGCATGTTACTCTATCCTTGTTTCACCTCTCCAGAAAATCTTTACCTCCTCTTTTGTCCTTGTCTCATATTTCAGTATCATCAGCATTGCTGTTTATCCCCAGGATGTGGCCAGTCTTCAGCTCTTCAGATCCTAGGAACTGCTGCTGTTCACATTCTCCTCCTCCTCCACCCTTGAGGAATAAGGACCTTTCTGAGGCTGTAGCTCTTGTCAACAGAGCAACATGTACAGTTCTCTGTGATGTAAAGCCATATGACAGGCTTTTGTGGGTCTCTGGTTGGAGGGCCAGGAAGTGTGGACTTCAGTGCACACTGGAAGGTGCAGCTTCAGTTTCTGACGGTGTGACTCATTTGACTTCAGTGGGGAATGTGAAAGGCCATGGGTGGAAAACTGCAAGCCATCACATCCACTAACTTGGGAAATATCTGTTTTATATTCAGAATGAAAGATTAATTGTAAAAATGTATGGCAATATGGCTGAATACACTCAGACCTCATGCATACATAACTTTCCTTGTTAGACACCTCCTTCCCTGTCTTCACGTATCCAAAAAGTTCATTTAAGTTTCTTCCCTTCTGCAGATAGAAAGGGAGGAAAACCAATTCATCTCCTCTGCCTGTTTAGTTACAGGAGAGTGTTGTTACAGTTTTAATGTTCAGCCAACAGATGATTCTGTGATGCACAGGGTGCCAAATCAGCATCCCAGAAGGGTGCTGCTTCTCAGCAGAAAAGGCCAAGCAACAGACTGAAAGCCAGGAGACGTGTGGTGGGTTGACCTTCACTGGCTACCAGGTACCCACCAAGCCAATCTGTCACTTCACATCCTCAACTGGACAGTGGGGACAAAATACAATGAAAAACTCAAGTGTTGAAGTCATGCACTGCTCATGTCACAGGCAAAGTAGACTCAGCTTGAGGAAATTAATTTAATTTATTGCCAGTCAAATAAAGCAGGATGATGAGAAATAGGAACAAATCTAAAAACACCTTTCCCCCCCGGCCCCTCCCTTCTTCCCAGTCTCAATTTCATTCCCAACTCTTCTACCTCCTCCTCACGAGCAATGCAGGAGTATGGGGCAATAGGGGTTGTGTTCAGTTCTTACCACTTTTTCTCTGATGCCCCTTCCTCCTCCTGCTCTTCCTCTGCTCCGTTGTGGTGTCCCACCCACAGGAGGCAGTCCTTCATGAACTTCTCCAACGTGGGTCTTTCCCACAGGGTGCAGTTCTTCACAAGCTACTACAGCATGGGTTCTATCCATGGCATGTAGTCCTTCAGGAAACAGAATGTTCCACTTTGGGACCCCATAGGTACCCAGGTTCTGCCAGAAAACCTGGTCCAGTGTGAGTTCTCCATAAGCTGCAATTTCCTTCAGGACACATCCACCTGCTCTGGTGTGGTGCTCTGCACAGGCTACAAAGGATAACCTGCCTTACCATGGTCTTAACCATGGGGTACGGAGGAATGTCTTCTCTGGGACCTAGAGCACGTCCTCCCTCTCCTTCTTCACTGGTGTCTGCATAGTTATTTCACTCACATTTTGTCACTCGTCTCTCCCAGTATTGTTTACCCTTTCTTAATTATGTTATCACATGCAAGGTGCAACCAGCATGGCTGATTGGATCAATTTTGGCCAGAAGTGGGTTCATCTTGGAGCCAGCTCTATCCAACACAGGGGCAGCTTCTGGCATCTTCTCACAGAAGCCACCCCTGCAACCCTCCACTAACCAAACCTAGCTATGAAAACCCAATACAACAGGTCAGCTGTGCTGAGATACCCTCTTGCAGTACTAATGTGAAGGAATTCCTTCATGGTGGTTCTTAAACATTGCAAGAAGTGGCTGTTCAAAAATGGGCACAACAGCAACTGAGGAAGAATTTTGAGTATGCTGTCTTTTGTAGTTTGTGAGATGAAGTTGTTCCCATCTTTAGTAAAACAAAATAGCTGGTACCAAAAATATTCACAGAGACCATAAACTGAGAACAACAGATCCTAGCCTCTTAACTGCAGACTTCAGGGATGAATGTTAAATCATCAAATCACGTGTTGAATAAGTGGAATTTTGTGGAACTGTTTTGCTCCAGGAGTTGCTTGTCTGTTATGATCTCAGTAAGAACAGTAAGAACGACACCCAGACTCTGCGAAATACCAGTTAAATTCTGTTTATTAGAGGTAAGAGTATAAAGATTTGTCACTACCAGGTGGGAGCTGCCTGCGGGCTCTTCCATTATGATATCCTGGATGAGTTTGCCCTACACTAAGAGAGATGTGGGGCACAGCAAGGACAAGGGTCTGCACAGGTTCACTGCTATGTGGATCACTGACTCCTCGATGTACAATAGTCTTCCGGTCAGCATCACTACATTCCCCACCTTGATCCACATAGAGATTAATTTCCTAAAGGTACAAAAATTAATTATTTTGTTAGGAAGCTGTTTGGCTGCTAACGGGATTCTTATATGCAAATTCTGTGAAGAAGAAGAATACAAGCACAGTGACAAATAAAACAAATACTAGTTGAGAGAATAAGTGCAGAGCAGTAACAATAATAGGTCTAGGATCACCAAAGATGTTCAGCCATTGGACTCCACTCCTCATCCCATCTCCTACAAGATAGTGGTGGTGCAGATTTCACAACATAGTCCAGTAGCTTGTGTGATGTAGTCAATAAGGAGCTTTGGTGCAGCTGGCACTTCATATTTGTCGATACACAGCAAGCAAAAGCATGGTATGGAGCTTCACATAGAAGTTCTGCATGAGACAAAACAAAGGCATTATTTTTAGTTACAACTCAGAAACTTGGGTCTCCTCTAGCATCATTAATGCAGCCTTTAATTCCGGATACTCAACACAATCCTCCCCCTACTTTGCTTAGATGGATTATAAGTGGTAGCCCTCTAGCACCTTTCCCTCTTGACATATTTCACCGGTTCATTCATGAACCAGGCACACAGTCTCTGCTCAGAGGTGAAATGTTCATCTGTTAGGGGTTCCTGAGCCCAGGCAGGGATGAATGGCTCCAGGTGAGATTGACTTGCATTTAACAGCCCTATTTGGCCTTTTTTTTCCTGCAAGACATTGATTTTGTGGGGACCTAGCTTTGCCTGCATGGAAATACAACATTCCCATTTCACAGTGTGGGACTGTTGTGCTCTCCATGGATCAAATTTGCAGCCATGCTCTCACAGTGTTGATGACACTTCCCTGTGCCTCCCCAACATCCAGTTCAGCAGGCGCAGTCACCAGGGTGTTGCCAGCATAACGGGACATCCCACGCTTTGGGAACAGGCTGCTCTCCTCCAAGGGCTATGCCACAGTACCTTGACAAGATGTGGGGCTGTGCCCGCCTCACCGAGGCACCACCAGTGGTCCTCCCAGGAGAAGGCAGACTGGACCTGGGACTCTCCAGTGCTAGGGATGTCAAAGAAGGCATTTGCCAAGTCAATGACAGCAAGCCAGGTGCTCGCCCCAGCCTCTGACTGCTCTGACAGGGTAACACTGTCAGGAGCGACTGCAGCTGCAGGGAGAGGCCATGATACACACAAAGCTAGTAATCCACATTTCTACACCAGGACTCAGACCTTTATAGGCCAAATAGGACTATTAAAGGCAAATGTCTCCACTGGAGACCCCCTGCTTCTGACAGCTGTTTAATAGTCTGGTAGGAACAGAGGAAGCCAACAGATGTAGCAGTTTGTGCAGCGGTGTCTGGGCTCTGCTTCTTTGAGACCTTGACATCTCCTGGAGCTTCTGAGTGCTGTGCCTGGGACCTAGGAACTCCTGGGAACCCACAGAGGAACCTGAGGGTGTCTGCTGATGCTAGGTGAGGGTAAGGACAAGGTAAGTGTGGCTCTAACTGTTTCTAACGTGCTCTGCCAGAGGTCCTTGATGAGTCCAGCCTATATTCTGGTTGACACCTGACTAGGGATGGTCATGCACTCTTAGCTGGTGTTAGACAGGCGACTACACAAATGCCAGGCCTACAGTGCAGATAACAGGGACAGCAGTTTGTGCAAAAGGGTGCAAAGAAGGGGACCTCATCTGAGTTCAGACTGGCATAGTCTCAGTCATGGTGGTGGCACACCATGTGGTACTTTACCCAGCAAGTGGTGAAGCAGCTGCCCCTGCCAGGACAGGGACTTCAATTCAGGTGGAGGTTTGGATGGTGGATACAGTCCTCCAGGCTGCCTGGAGTGCTTGTGGTGTCTCCCCGAGGCCATGAGAGATGCCCCTCTGCCCTTGAGACTGTCCACTCAATTCCTGCTTAGATTTTCGGATAACCCAGCTCACGCTAAGACCTGATGTATGCTGGGAGCAAGTGACAGCACCACTTAAGCAGGACAGAAGACAAGAAAGAGGTAAAGGGTCACATTGTGGCCATTATCACCTGCAAATTGCTGTCTCCTGCAGCCATCTGGCAGTTTCCTCAGAATCCACTAATTCACAGAAATTGTATAGACAAAACCTATTGTATATAAAGGATATAAAGTACCATGTTACCCCAAAAAGCTCTTGAAGTGGTTCCAACAGCACAAGGACTGCTGAGGCTTTAATACCTCCTGGTGTGATAGAGAGGATGCTCATCAAGTGTCACTTGGGAGAAGAGGCCAGCACCCTCCTCTCTACAACCTCCCTTCAGGTAGTTATAGAGAGCAATAAGGTCTCCCCTCAGCCTCCTCTTCTCCAGGCTAAACAACCCCAGCTCTCTCAGCTCGTAAGACCTGCTCTCCAGCCCCCTCACCAGCTTTGTTGCTTTTCTCTGGACACGCTCCAGAGCCTCAACATCCTTCTTGTGGTGAGGGGCCCAGAACTGAACACAGGATTCGAGGTGTGGTCTCACCAGTGCCGACTACAGAGGGAGAATAACCTCCCTGGACCTGCTGGTCACACCATTTCTGACCTTCTTGGCCACCTGGGCACACTGCTGGCTCATGTTCAGTCGCTGTCAACCAACACCCCCAGGTCCCTCTCCTCCAGGCAGCTTTCTAGACAGACTTCTCCTAGTCTGTAGCACTGCACAGGGTTGTTGTGCCCCAAGTGCAGGACCCGGCATTTGGCCTTGTTAAACCTCATGCCATTTACTCAGCCCAGCGGTCCAGCCTGTTCAGATCCCTTTGCAGAGCCTCCCGACCCTCCAGCAGATCGACACTTCCACCCAGCTTAGTGTCGTCCGCAAACTTGCTAAGGGTGCACTCGATGCCTTCATCCAGGTCATTGATAAAGACATTGAACAGGGCTGGACCCAGCACTGAGCCCTGGGGAACCCCACTTGTCACTGGCCTCCAGCTGGATTTCACACCATTTACCACCACTCTCTGGGCCCGGCCAGCCAACCAGTTTTCCACCCAGGAGAGTGTGTGCCTGTCCAGGCCAGAGGCTGACAGTTTCTCAAGCAGAATGCTGTGAGAAACTGTGTCAAAGGCTCTACTGAAGTCCAGAAAGACCACATCCACAGCCTTTCCCTCATCCAGCAGCCGAGTCACTTTGTCATAGAAGGCGATCAGGTTAGTCAGGCAAGACCTGCCTTTTGTGAACCCATGTTGACTGGGCCTGATCACCCGGTTCTCTTGCATGTGCTTCATGATAGCACTCAAGATCACCTGCTCCATGACTTTCCCTGGCACTGAGGCCAGACTGACAGGCCTGTAGTTCCCTGGATCCTCTCTGCGATCCTTCTTGTAGATGGGCACAACATCAGCCAGCGTCCAGTCCAGTGGGACTTCCCCAGTCTTCCAGGACTGTTGGAAGATGATGGAAAGGGGTTTGGCCAGCACATCCGCCAGCTCCTTCAATACCCTTGGATGAATTCCAACCAGCCCCATAGACTTGTGGGTGTCTAGTTGGGCTAGCAAGGCTCTGACCACCTCCTCTTGGATCATGGGAGCCTCATTATGCTCCTCTAGCTCCTGGGTTTGTACACAGACAGAATGACTTTCTTTACAATTAAAGACTGAGGCAAAGAAGGCATTAAGTACCTCAGCCTTTTCCTCATCCCTTGTCACTGTTGTTCCTTCTGCGTCCAATAGGGATTGTATGGTCTCCCTAATCCTCCTTTTATTATTTAGATATTTATAGAAGGATTTTTTGTTATCTTTCACAGACTTTGCCAATCTGATTTCTAGTTGAGCCTTAGCCCTTCTGATTTTCTCTCTCCACAATCTCACTTCCCTCCTGCAGTCCATCCAAGAGGCCTGTCCCCTCTTCTAGAGCCCATAAACATTTCTCTTCTTCTTGATATCACTCAAGATCTCTCTGTTCAACCAAGCTGGTTTTCTCCCCTGCCGGCTTTTTGTCCAGAACATGGGGATGGCTTTCTCCTGAGCTGCTAGGATTTCCTTTTTGAAGAGCTCCCAGCCCTCATGGGCTCCCTTGCCCTTTAGTACTGTCTTTCATGAGACTTTGCCAACCAGCCTTCTGAAGAGTTCAAAGTCTGCCCTCTGGAAATTTAATGCTACTGTCCTACTAACCACCCTCTTCACTTCACCTAGAACAGAAAACCCTATCATCTCATGATCACTTTGTCCTAAGCATCCACCTGCTGCCACATCCCCCA
Source organism: Phaenicophaeus curvirostris (assembly GCF_032191515.1). Lineage (NCBI taxonomy): Eukaryota > Metazoa > Chordata > Aves > Cuculiformes > Cuculidae > Phaenicophaeus > Phaenicophaeus curvirostris. The sequence continues at coordinate 182,000,807 of NC_091392.1, forward strand.
CAAGGCCTTCTCTGTTCACAAACAGCAGGTCCAGGAGGGCACCCTGCCTTGTTGGTTCATTCACCAGCTGTGCAAGGAAGTTGTCTTCCACACACTCCAGGAACCTCCTAGACTGCTTCCTTTCTGCTGTATTGTACTTCCAGCAGATATCTGGAAGATTGAAGCCTCCCACAAGTATGAGAGGCATTGATCTAGAGACTATCCCCAGCTGTTTATAGAAGAGCTCATCAGCTGCTTCTCCTTGGCTGGGTGGTCTGTAACAGACTCCCATCACAAAATCTGCCTTCTTTTGGGCTCCTCTGATTTTAACCCACAGGCACTCAATCTCCTCATCACCACAATCCATCTCAACGGTGCCCAAGTCCTCCCTTACAAAGAGGGCTACCCCACCTCCTCTCCTACCCTTCCTATCCCGCCTGAAGAGTTGGTACCCCACCATAGCTGTACTCCAGTTATATGAGTCGTCCCACCACGTTTCCGGGATGGCAACGACATCATAGGCTCCTTGCCCTACAAGAGCTTCCAGCTCTTCCTTCTTATTCCCCATGCTGTGTGCATTGGTGTAAATGCACTTCAGCTGAGCTGCGGAGCCTTCAGCCCTCTTAGACGGAACAGAGTTCATTCCCAATTGCCTGGTAACTGGAGTAGCTAGCTCCAGAGTGCCCGTATCTCCCTTAGCACCCCGAGGTGTGTTCTCCCCCACTTTCTATGTGGTGAGGTACTGGTGGTCCACACCAGCACACCCTCTCCGAATCACCAGTGCCCCACGTCCAGGCTCGTTCCTGTCTAGCCTGGTCTCAACCCCCTCCCCCTTCACATCTAGTTTAAACCTCGATTTATGAGCTTAGCTAGGTTTCTAGCAAGGGCTTTGGTCCCCCTAGGAGACACACGTGTCCCATCCTTAGCAAGAAAGCCTGGGGGTGCGTGAGCCACCCCATGATCAAAGAAGCCAAAGCCCCTTTCCTCACACCAGGCTCGGAGCCAGGCATTAATCGAATTCTTCTTCCTGACTTCCCGCTCCTCTCTATTTAGCATTGGGATGGAGCAGAATACTATTTGTGCCCCAGAGCCCTCCATCATTTCCCCAATGGCCCTGAAGTCTTTCTTGATGGTTTTGGTCTTTTTGTTTACTAGATCATTGTTACCAGTTTGGACTACTGTCAGAGGATAGTAGTCTGTCTCGTGGACCAGGGAAGGAAGTTTTCTAGCTACCTCCTTCACTGATGCCCCTGGTAAGCAGCAAACCTCTCTGTGGAGCGGGTCCGGTCTGCAAATGGGTCCCTCCATTCCTTTCAGTTATCTTTCACAGACTTGGTCAATCTGATTTCTAGTTGGGCCTTAGCCCTCCTGATTTTTTCCCTGCACAATCTCACTTCCCTCCTGTAGTCTACCCAAGACGCCTGTCTCTTCTTCCAAAGCTCATAGACATTTCTCTTCTTTTTGGTGTCTATCAAAATCTCCCTGTTCAACCAAGCTGGCTTTTTATCTGACTGCTCTTTTTCCGGAACATGGGGATGGCTTTCTCCTGAGCTGCTAGGATTTCCTTTTTGAAGAGCTCCCAGCCCTCATGGGATCCCTTGCCCCTGAGTACTGTCTCCCATGAGACTTTGCCAAACAGCCTTCTGAAGAGTCCAAAGTCTGCCCTCTGGAAATTTAGTGCTACTGTCCTGTTAACCACCCTCTTCACCTCACCTAGAACTGAAAACCCTATCATCTCATGATCGCTTTGTCCTAGACATCCTCCTACCACCACATCCCCCACAAGGCCTTCTCTGTTCACAAACAGCAGGTCCAGGAGGGCACCCTCCCTTGTTGGTTCGCTCACCAGTTGTACAAGGAAGTTGTCTTCCACACACTCCAGGAACCTCCTGGACTGCTTCCTTTCTGCTGTATTGTACTTCCAGCAGATATCTGGAAGATTGAAGCCTCCCACAAGTACAAGAGGCATGGATCTAGAGACTATCCCCAGCTGTTTATAGAAGAGCTCATCAGCTGCTTCTTCTTGGCTGGGTGGTCTGTAACAGACTCCCATCACAAAATCTGCCTTCTTTTGGGCTCCTCTGATTTTAACCCACAGGCACTCAATCTCCTCATCACCACAATCCATCTCAACGGTGCCCAAGTCCTCCCTTACAAAGAGGGCTACCCCACCTCCTCTCACAGAATCACAGAATCACAGAATAACCAGGTTGGAAGAGACCCACCGGATCACCGAGTCCAACCGTTCCTACCAAACACTAAACCATATCCCTCAGCACCTCGTCCACCCGTGCCTTAAACACCTCCAGGGAAGGTGACTCAACCACCTCCCTGGGCAGCCTGTTCCAGTGCCCAATGACCCTTTCTGTAAAGAATTTTTTCCTAACGTCTAGCCTAAACCTCCCCTGTCGGAGCTTGAGGCCATTCCCTCTTGTCCTGTCCCCTGTCACTTGGGAGAAGAGGCCAGCACCCTCCTCTCTACAACGTCCTTTCAGGTAGTTGTAGAGAGCAATGAGGTCACCCCTCAGCCTCCTCTTCTCCAGGCTAAACAACCCCAGCTCTCTCAGCCGCTCCTCATAAGGCCTGTTCTCCAGCCCTTTCACCAGCTTTGTTGCTCTTCTCTGTACTCTCTCCAGAGCCTCAACTTCCTTCTTGTGGTGAGGGGCCCAGAACTGAACACAGTATTTGAGGAGCGGTCTCACCAGTGCCGAGTACAGAGGGAGGATAACCTCCCTGGCCCTGCTGGTCACGCCGTTTCTGATACAAGCCAAGATGCCATTGGCCTTCTTGGCCACCTGGGCACACTGCTGGCTCATATTCAGTCGGCTGTCAACCAACACCCCCAGGTCCCTCTCCTCCAGGCAGCTTTCTAGACAGACTTCTCCCAGTCTGTAGCACTGCATAGGGTTGTTGTGCCCCAAGTGCAGGACCCGGCATTTGGCCTTGTTAAACCTCATGCCATTTACTCAGCCCAGCGGTCCAGCCTGTTCAGATCCCTTTGCAGAGCCTCCTGACCCTCCAGCAGATCAACACTTCCACCCAGCTTAGTGTCGTCCGCAAACTTGCTAAGGGTGCACTCGATGCCTTCATCCAGGTCATTGATAAAGACATTGAACAGGGCTGGACCCAGCACTGAGCCCTGGGGAACCCCACTTGTCACTGGCCTCCAGCTGGATTTCACACCATTTACCACCACTCTCTGGGCCCGGCCATCCAACCAGTTTTCCACCCAGGAGAGTCTGCGCCTGTCCAGCCCAGAGGCTGACAGTTTCTCAAGCAGAATGCTGTGAGAAACTGTGTCAAAGGCTTTGCTGAAGTCCAGGAAGACCACATCCACAGCCTTTCCCTCATCCAGTAGCCGGGTCACTTTGTCATAGAAGGCGATCAGGTTAGTCTGGCAAGACCTGCCTTTTGTGAACCCATGTTGACTGGGCCTGATCACCCGGTTCTCTTGCATGTGCTTCATGATAGCACTCAAGATCACCTGCTCCATGACTTTCCCTGGCACTGAGGTCAGACTGACAGGCCTGTAGTTTCCTGGGTCCTCCCTGCGGCCCTTTTTGTAGATGGGCACAACATCAGCCAGCGTCCAGTCCAGTGGGACTTCCCCAGTCTTCCAGGACTGTTGGAAGATGATGGAAAGGGGTTTGGCCAGCACATCCGCCAGCTCCTTCAGTACCCTAGGGTGAATCCCGTCCGGCCCCATAGACTTGTGACTGTCCAGTCGGGCTAGCAAGTCTCTGACCACCTCCTCTTGGATCATGGGAGCCTCATTATGCTCCTCTAGCTCCTGGGTTTGTACACAGACGGAACGACCCTCCTTACGACTAAAGACTGAGGCAAAGAAGGCATTAAGTACCTCAGCCTTTTCCTCATCCCCTGTTACTGTTGTCCCTTCTGTGTCCCATAGGGACTGTATGGTCTCCCTAGTCCGCCTTTTATTATTTATATATTTGTAGAAAGATTTTTTTGTTATCTTTCACTGACTTGGCCAATCCGATTTCTAGCTGAGCCTTAGCCCTTCTGATTTTTTCCCTACGCAATCTCACTTCCCTCCTGTAGTCCACCCAAGAGGCCTGTCCCTTCTTCCAGAGGCCATAAACATTTCTTTTCTTCTTGATATCCCTCAAGATCTCTCTATTCAACCAAGCTGGCTTTCTCCCCTGCCGGCTTTTTTTCCGGACCACAGGGATGGCTTTCTCCTGAGCTGCTAGGACCACCCCTTTGAAGAGCTCCCAGCCCTCCTGGGCTCCCTTGCCCTTGAGTACTGTCTCCCATGAGACTTCACCAACCAGCCTGCTGAAGAGATCAAAGTCTGCCCTCTGGAAATTTCATGTTACCGTCTTGCTAACCACCCTCTTCACTTCACCTAGAACAGAAAATTTTATAATCTCATGGTCGCTTAGTCCTAGGCGTCCACCTACCGCCACATCCCCAACAAGGCCTTCTCTGTTCACCAACAGGAGGTCCAGGAGGGCACCTTCCCTGGTTGGTTCATTCACCAACTGTGCAAGGAAGTTGTCTCCCACGCACTCCAGGAACCTCCTAGACTGCTTCCTTTCTGCTGTGTTGTACACCCAGCAGATATCAGGCAGATTGAAGTCTCCCACCAGAACGAGAGGCATCAATCTAGAGATTGACCGCAGCTGTTTATAGAAGAGCTCATCAGCTGCTTCTCCTTGGTTGGGTGGTCTGTAACAGACTCCCATCACAAAATCTACCTTCTGGTGGGCTCCTCTGATTTTGACCCACAGGCACTCAACCTCCTCATCTCCACAATCCATCTCAGTGATGTCCAAGTCCTCCCTTACAAAGAGGGCTACCCCACCTCCTCTCCTACCCTTCCTGTCCCGTCTGAAAAGCTTATACCCCACCATAGCCGTACTCCAGTTATATGAGTCGTCCCACCACGTTTCCGGGATGGCAACGACATCATAGGCCCCTTGCCCTACGACAGCTTCCAGTTCTTCCTTCTTATTTCCCATGCTGCGTGCATTGGTGTAAATGCACTTCAGCTGAGCTGCCGAGCCTTCAGCCCTCCTAGAGGGAACAGGGTTCGTTCCCAACTGCCTGGTAACTGGATCAGTTGACACTAGAGTGCCTGCATCTCCCTTAACACCCCGAGGTGTGTTCTCCCCCACTTTTTGTGCGGTGAGGTACTGGTGGTCCTCGCCCGCGCACCCTCTCCCAATCACCAATTCCCCACATCCAGGCTCATTCCTGTCTAGCCTGGGCTCAACCCCCTCCCCCTTCACATCTAGTTTAAAGCTCGATTTACGAGCTGGGCTAGGTTTCTGGCAAGGGCTTTAGCCCCCCTAGGAGACCCATGTGTCCCGCCCTTAGCGAGAAAGCCTGGGGGTGCGTGAGCCCCCCCATGATCAAAAAAGCCAAAGCCCCTCTCCTCGCACCAGGCTCGGAGCCAGGTATTAATCGAATTCTTCATCCTGGCTTCCCCCTCCTCTCTATTTAGCATTGGGATGGAGCAGAATACTACTTGTGCCCCAGAGCCCTCCATCACTTTCCCAATTGCCCTGAAGCCATTCTTGATGGCTTTGGCCTTTTTGTTTGTTAGGTCATCATTACCAGTTTGGACCACTATCAAAGGATAGTAGTCTGTTTCGTGAACCAGGGAAGGAAGTTTTCTAGCTACCTCCTTCCCTGATGCCCCCGGTAAGCAGCAGACCTCTCGGTGGAGCGGGTCCGGTCTGCAAATGGGTCCCTCCGTTCCTTTTAGGAGGGAGTCCCCTACAACAATCACCCTCCTCTTCTTCTTGATGGAGGATGTTTTTATCTTTCTCTGAGAATGGTGCAGCCTAGGGAAGGATTCTAGGCTGTGGGAGCCACCATCCTCATCCTCAGGGCTGGATTCCACCTGCAGCTCTCCTACCCTTCCTATCCCGCCTGAAGAGTTGGTACCCCACCATAGCTGTACTCCAGTTATATGAGTCATCCCACCACGTTTCTGTGATGGCAATGGCATCATAGGCTCCTTGCCCTACAAGAGCTTCCAGCTCTTCCTTCTTATTCCCCATGCTGTGTGCATTGGTGTAAAGACACTTCAGCTGGGCTGGCGAACCTTCAGCCCTCATAAAAGGAATAGAGTTTACTTCCAGTAGACTGGTTGTTGGAGTAGCTAACGCCAGAGTGACATTTTCTTCCTTACCGTCAACAGGTGTAATAGCCCCCACTTGCTCCGTAGTGATGTACTGGTGGTCCTCACCAGCACACCGTCTCTGAGTCACTGGTCCCCCACTTCCAGGCTCACTCCCATCTAGCCTGGTCTCATCCCCCTTCCCCTTCACAACTAGTTTAAAGCTTGGTTAATGAGCCTAGCTAGATTTTTAGCAAGGGCTTTAGCCCCCCTAGGAGATATGTGTGTCCCATCCCTAGTAAGAAAGCCTGGTGGTGCGTGGGCCACCCCATGATCAAAGAACCCGAAGCTCCTCTCCTCACACCAGACTAGAAGCCAGGCATTAATCAAGTGCTTCTTTTTGATTTCTTGCTCCTCTGTATTTAGCATTGGAATGGAGCTAAATACTATTTGAGCCCCAGAGCCCTCCATCATTCTCCCTAGAGCCCTGAAGTCTCTCTTAATGGCTTTGGGCTTTCTGTTCTCTAGGTCATCACTTCCAATCTGAAATACTATTAGAGGATAATAGTCCGTCTCTTGGACCAGAGAAGGAAGTTTTGTAGTTACCTCCTTCACTGATGCCTCCAGTAAGCAGCAGACCTCTCTGTGGAGCAGGTCTGCTCTGCAGATGGGTCTCTCCATTCCTTTTAGAAGGGAATCCCTTACGACAATCACTCTCCTCTTCTTATTGATGGAGGATGTTTTTATGTTTTTCTGAGGATGGCGCAGCCTCGGGAAAGATTCTAGGCTGTGGGAGCCATCATCCTCATCCTTGGGGTGGTGGTTTGATTGCACTTGCAGTGTTTTGTATCTGTTATACAAGGTAGCCTGGGAGTTTGTTGTCAGAATGGAGAGAAAGTGCCTGCTGTGCTGGGCATGAACTTGCTGCCATTCCCCATCATTCTTCTCCTCAGCCGAACAGGTAGTGGATGGGGAGTTCTCAACCTTGCTAGCTCTGCCTGCCTGTTTAGTCTGTGAGAGGGAGCACAGGGTATTGTTCCATTGGTTTATATCTCTCTCACACCCCCTAATGGTCCTTAGCCTAGTTTCTTCCTACCTTAGTTCTTACACCAATTGGAGGAGTTCTCCCACCTGAGCACAGCTTCCACACCACTGGTGGTCTGGGTGGCTGCATCAGTTCTGGCTGGTGCAGTACCTGGAACAGCCTTAACTTTCTACCAGGCGGCCACCATGGTCCTTGGTCCCTTCTGGCCAGCCTCCAGCCATTCTCTTCGCCCTCCCTGCTAGCCCTGCCCACTCAAGCTGCTGCTCAAACTACCTTGTTTTACTAACACACCCCACACTTTTCTAACACGCTGCGCACCTGTTCGCCACGCTGCTGGTCATGGCACTCTGAGTCATGGTGCTCCCTAGGGGCCATTTAAATCTCCCACAGTGGCTGCTGGGACCGCTCTCCTCCATCAGGCACCATGCAGGAGCTGCCGCTGCTGGGTATCAGGAGCCAGGAGCCACCCACCCCACTACCCCATGGGTTTTCCTGGTCTTTCCAGGCTCTGGGAAGTGCCCCACTGCCACAAGCTGTCACCCTGCTGCAGTACTCACTGTCCTGCTGCTGGATGTCAGTGAGAGAGTAACATGGATGATCATGTTAGTGCCCTGATTAATTTTACATCAAGCCAGATAAAGACTCTTATATGATAATCAGCTGCCCAGCACGGACACTCAATGGCACATCCCTCAATATGATCAGTCCTGGCAGTTCAGAGAAATACTTGTATCTACATGTAGACCTATGCCTTAGACTATTCAAAACCTGACCTGTAAGAAACTACAAGAATGCCTGAGGCAGATTGGGTAGGTTTCACTGAAGTCTTTTCAGAAAGTAAGCATCTTGAAAGGATTTACCATCTCACTGTTGATTTATCTGGTAGACCATGCCAACATGAGGGCCTCATACCCTTCACTTGGTTATTTGATCTGCTGTCAAGGAGTGGTTATATATTCCTGCCTGTATGTGCAATGCCATCCTATATTCCAGCATGCAGGGTGGTGGTATTATCTAGCATTCAGGACTAATCCCAAGTGTGAAAGCCTGTTGGCTACATCAGATCTCCCACTCCCATGACAACACCATAAAATCAACAATTTGTCAAGTGGGTAATGAAGGTGAATTCAGAAAGTTATAGATAGCTGTAGGTAGAAGGGAAGAGAAAGTACCATTGATTTGGGATGTCAGTGTAGTCACAGTAATGCCAGAAGTTGCGAGCTGTGAGGCCTCAGCCTCTGAATGGGAGATTCTTCCTCCAAATGTCATCTTTCTGATAGCTAGCAATTGGAGGAAAGAGGAATTTTTAAATGGACAAGTCTGCCACGTCAGGGCTGTGGTACTGTCAGCTTTGAGAAGGATAAAATCAACAATAACGGATTGAGTGCAATAGCGTCATTCCCCACAGGAAACTTTACACAGCACTACAACTAAAACCTAATGTCAACACCACAAGAGATTTTTTTGCATGAAATAGACAAAAATCTCAAAGTAAGACCTGCTGGCTAAAAGTGAGACTTGCTCACCCATTATTTGGTACTTTCCTGACCTTTAATCCTGACTCCAGGATTAAAAGACATGACCAACTTTGTTCCTGCTGGTGGAGGAAGCTCAAAAGAAACCTGTAATGAGTAGGGTCTGTAGTGGATCCAGTACTAATCAATATCTTCATCAATAACATAGCAGGATTGAGTGCACCCACAGCACATGTGCAGATCAGGTTGATGCCACTGACTTGCTAGAGGAAAGGGATTCCATCCAGAGGAACCTTAGTAGGCTCGAGGAGTCCTGCATATGAGTTGGGGCAAACCCCAATATCAACATAGATATGGGGGTTAAAGTGATTGAGAGTAACTCTGCTGAGAAGGACATGGGGCTACTGATGGATGAAAAGCTGGACATAGCTGAAAATGCATGCTGGCAGCCCAGAAGCCAACTGTATCCTGGACTACATCAAAAGAAGCATGGCCAGCAGGTCAAGGGAGGTGATTCTGACCCTCTGCTCTGGTGAGACCCCACCTGGAGTACTGCATTCAGTTCTGGAGCTCTCAGCACAGGAAAGACATGGAAGTCCAGAGCGGGGCACAAAAGTCATGAGAAGCATGGAATACCTTTCCTGTGGGGAAAGCTGAGTGAGTTACTGTGAGTTACTCTTCTGCCTGGAGAAGAGGAGGCTCTGTGGAGACCTTTTTGCAGCCTTAAAGTTCCTTTCCAAGCCAAACCGTCCTGTGATTCTATGACCCTTCCACCCTGCTAGCCCCCAAACCGATCATATTCATTCACTTATTCATTCCTGGGCTGACGGGGTGGGTGCTGTGAATCAAGGTTACCCCTGCTGCACTGCCTGGCAGAGCCATAACCTGTTGCTTGTTCTCCCATCCCCCACTGTGTTACGAGCAGCTTGGAGCATATCAGCACGTCCCACCTCTCTGTCCCCTCCGGAGCCCTCCAGGTGCTTGTCCCACCACTGCCCCCCTGCCACGGCAGGCATCCAGGCTGGCTCTGCTTCAAGCATAATGAAACAGAACATCTGCTTTCCCCGGCTTTTCCCTGCCCCATGATTTCTTACACACTCCAATGTTTCAGGAGGGGGAAGGCATCCAGGAACCCCCCCCTCATTTTCCCAATCCACCATGGGAGCCCCTGTGCCTCTGTGCCTTGCAGCTCCCACCAGCACTTCATGTGGGAATGGGCAGGCACCCAGGCATCCCCACCATCAGGATCCTTTCTCCAGAAAAACATTTCTCGCTGGGATCTCCAGGCTGCAACAAAGGTTTTGCACCAGGAGGTTAAGATCTCAGTGAGAAAGACACCCAGATTCTGTAAAGTATCAGTTATAGAGCCAGCAGTATAAAGAAAGAGAATAGTAAAGTTATTCTCACGTCCCTTTAGATGCTGGGGCCCCGATTTCTGCAGCTCTGGACAGGCTTCCCATCCACAAACAGCATGCCATGCAGACCCATTGGTAGGAAAGATTAAATCCGTTCTGGTCATTCGAGCTGTTATAGGATTTCTTACAAGAAAACAACTCAATTCATCATTTCTACTGTCAAACAGAGAGGGTGTTCACATGAGAACTTGCTGCTACGCTATTAGATAAAGGCGAGGCCATGCAGGTGTGTAATCACTGGTGCCTCGTGGGAGCTTCACACCATCTCCCCTGTTACCATCACCCAGCTGTGTCTGCCCTGCACCGTGGGAAAGGCGCAGCACAGCACAAGCCTGAAGGCAATGCTGTATGTGCAGCACAGCACAGACCTGTGCCTCTGCAGGCTCGCTGTTAAATGAATCCCTAATCCTCAATGTGCAATGATTTCCTGGTCAGGATCGGTGCAGGTGTGGTTCATAAAAGTAGTTTGAGATCCCCATCAATATGAATACGTTTTGAAAGAGCCTTAAGTTAAGAGCAGTTGTTCTTTGTGCTGAGGGATTCAGAATATTAGTGTGGAGTGTTTTGCTCATGCTGATAAGATAACAGTCTGTAAGGAGTCCCTGCACTGACATTTTGACAGTATAGATGGATGGATCAATCAAAGTTTTATTATTTAATAGAAAGGGATTGTACAGAGACAGGTTGAATGAAAACTAGGCAGCAAGTTTTGATGTTCAAAATGTTAGTTGGAGCTCAGCTTGAATATGAACGATACCTGTCACAAAGGAGTCTTTAGCCTACTAGGCTGCATGCAGTTTCAAAATGGAAGAGCCACTAAGATTTATCTGTCATGCATGGTGTCTTCTCTTGGAAGTTCTTAGTTGCAAGACATCCTTTGATAACAAGATTGCTATAGTCTGTTATAAACTCCAGAATGATACTGAAGTTTATTGAAATTCTTCACTGGCTACATAATAATTGTCTTCATTTATCAACAACAAAAACGTCTCTGTCTTTTAATTTTCTCCTCCATGGATATTCCTCATATTATTGTCTTTGCCATTTCACTAGCTGCTTTGTAAAAGTTAATTTCTCTAATGAATGGAGCTGTAGCAAAGACTCCCTCCTATCATGTTTGGGATAATTTAAAGCTTCACTGAAACAGTCAGGGATCAACTCACAGGCCTCGACGCAGAGCAGACCTCTCTCAGCACTACTTTCACACTCCTCACCTCCTCCTGTCCCACAGAACCTTGGGATACTAGCATGGACTTACACAAACTCCTCTGCAAACATAGCAAGCAAGCTGATATATTTATGAAATTGGAGAAATAAATACAGAAAGCCAAGAAAAACTTTTAATGGGGAGTTTGTGAATATAGCAACATTCAAGGCCATTGTTTTCTGAGGATGGCAGATGTAACCTTTTACTTCATCAGCGTTATACTCTAAGAAGGATCTTACTCTAAGAAGAATCTTTTTGACTGTTCTGCTACCCTTGAAGTAAACGTGGCAGAAATTGTCATTCCCCTTGTCAGTCAGAAGAACCATCTGGCACTACATTAGTACAGTCTTCTATTAAATTCACCAGCATGCTAATTATAGGATGACTTGCGAATGGTTAAACTGCCAGATGCTATGAAGATATATCACTGTCTTTTTAGGTGGTTAGGCAAACCTTTAATTAAACCTGCAGCTGCTGTGTCTGCTTCACCTGTGAATATGTCTAAATTGCACTCACTTGTGGGAAAGATGGAGCTGTTGTTGTCTTTCAAGGAGAAAAGCAGCTTAAACACAACTTTGCTGAAGCATACAGCTTGTATACATGTGATTTAATTACATACGTTGGTAATTTCATCAAAACCAGTTACAGACTCTTCCACTTCAATTCTCTGGATTGTGCTCACTGATCCTTGAACAATCTTCTAGTACTCTTGCAAACTTTGAAAGCTGAGTTTTAGAGGCTTCAGCAAAGCCACATTATAAATGGCAATATACAGCCATGGTTAGCAGGATGTCTAACAGATGATCCTGCTACTGTCCCTGATTTTGAAATCCCTGAATAAATAAAAACAATATATAGCTTTTTACTTTTCCCCATTCTAAGCAGTCTTTAATTTAGAAAATACTGAAGAGGGTAAGTGACCTTCCAGCATGACACAATAAACAATATTGGTCCCAGGATGTTTATCATTCCTGTGAGGCTGCTTCTGTACTGAAATGCTGAAAGACAGAACCCCACAGTTCTCCCCATTTGGATTGTGGCCTTGGCTGAAACGGTAGGGAATGAATTTCAAAGAAAGTGTACTCCTTTATTTCTGAAAGTGTTTGTCCTTGGCTCTGCTTGGTATTACAAGATGTAGAGATCAGATCTGGAAAAATGGGATGTAGGGATCTAGCTGAAGTCTAGCTTTCATTCAGTCGAGTTTCCCTTACCTTTCACTTTTAAGTGTTTAGTAACCAGATTTCAGAAGGGTGCTTTGTTCCCATTTTGCGCTGAGCCCGTTGTCTGCTTGGAGTCTAATTTTAGAGTCTATCCCAAGGCACAACCATTGAGGTGAACCAAAGATGCAGATGGGCAATAAGCCCACGTTCAGCCTTGGAGCTTGAGACCCCCAAGTCCAGAGCCTTATTGGATAGGCAGCAGCTTTGACTGTACATGGTCTACTGCTCTCCACTGATTGCAGAAGGTGCTTCATGCAACTGAAATCACCTAAATGTTTCCGAATTTTTGCAAAAAGTCCTTGGCATGGTTTTGGCCTGGACCCAAAAGCCATTTTCCAGATGATTAATGAGCATGGGAGTTACCACAGGTCAAAGAGCAGTGCCATTAGGCAGACTGAATGTGGCCATGTGTTTTGGAGGGTAAAAGAATTTAAAAATACAAGTGCAGGTCATTTTGTTGCAGTTGACCATTTTGACACATCACTGGCAAGAGTATAAAGAAATAAGCTAGTGGAAGATTGGGAGGTTATTTAGGAGATCCCAGCGACATGGGCTTTAAGGGACAGAGCAGGAGTTTAGAACTTCTGCAGAGGAAATCCTAGTTATAATAACTACACTGTTTTTTAAAAGTCTGTTTTATTTATAACTTTATTCTTCCTCTGATATCCTCTTCAGACAGTTTTTATCACATGTCTCTTTAAATACCTATGTCCTTCCCTCTTGGGCACAAACACTGTCAATGTGATCCGTATGATGGCTACCTCAGGGTCAGATACTGGTAACATGCCTCATGCAGTTTAACAGTTGAAATCTGGGCGGAATATTTGGGAGCATACGATATTAGTGACTCTGGAGCTCTGTTCAGCACCTTAGAGTCTTCCTCGAGTTTGTGGTGTTTGCCTGGGAAAATAGAGAGAAAAAGCTGTGGTTTTCCCTTGCAGTTTTACTTATTCTCCACGTTGCTGACTTTGGATGAAGGGAGTCCTGTCCTCTTACACTCAGTGTTGTTGGCACAGTAAAGTTCTCTGTGGACTGGGCCTAAGGCACCAAGAAATGGCCTCTCTTTAGAAGCTTTAGGACCTAGAAAATGGTAAAAGCACAGCACTTGCAAAGTGTTCTATCTGATGGCTCTGGAAATTGTTCCTCTTTTCATTTTGAAGACATCTAGTTTGTTGACTTTCCAGGCACACTAAAATATGTTTATGTGAAAGGGCTTTCAGAGGACATAGAGACATCCTTTCCAGCTGACAATGGAGGTAAATGGCTGGCTGACTGAACTGCTGAGGTTTAACTTAATGGTGTTTTTGCATAATTTGTTGTGGCAGATCCATAGAGCCTTGGGAACCTATCTTGAATATTTTAAATTTAAATAAATAAATAAATGATGTATCGTTGAACAAACTGGCACTCAATTCCAGGAGATGAACCTGAGGCACATCAAAACTAGGCTTTGAGTGCCAGAATCAACTGCAGTTTTACAACTGTGCTAAGCTATGCAATTATCTTTAACCACAATGATCCTGTTGGCTTTGTAGTGGGAAATTTAGCATCAATCTCCTTAGACAAAACAAACAAACAAAATCAGAACTGCATTTTCATATTAACACAGCACAAGACAATGCCAGAAGTGAATTATAATCTACATCTGGAAGTACTGCCACTGTGATCCTTGCCTCACAGATAAATAAAAATGTATATTTGTTGGTCAAAGGAGCTCATGTTGACACAGCACAACAGTGATCTGTAGAGACTCTGACTGGTAAAGTAACTTAGAAGAAACTTTGATTATCTAAAGCAATGCTAGTTAAGTCAGCATTTTACCCTGCTGGGGTATGCAGCCCTCCTACTTTCATTCACTGTTGGCCCTATTTTTCCACCCATTTACCCACCCCTAGGGAGAAAGGACTACAGGAGCTAACTGTAAGACCAGATAAAGAAAGATGGTGGCAGAAACCTCTGCCCAGGGCAGGAAGACAGGAGGCAACAACAAAGAAGAAGTGTGTAACAAAAGCACTGGGGGAAGAACCAAACAACCAACCATGCAAATTGTAATATTCCTTTCAAACCAACAGAGAGAGACAGCAGGCATCAATGCAACAGAGATTAATGATGGCAACTGAATAAACAAATAACTAATGGTATTGCCATTATGTGTCACTCAACAGCATCGATCACTGTCAGAGAGAGCAGAACTTCTCTGGAGTTCCCTTCTTTCTTAGCTGGGCTGGAATCCAGTGGGAGAACAGAGTTGGGGGCAGCTTTCATTTGAAAGACAATTTATTCATTAGCAAGGCAGCAAATACTATTAAAAAGAGAGGCATTTCCATTATTGTGTTGCAGTAGTCGTTTTCAAGTATTCTGCCAAAAAAAAAAAAAGATGTTTTGCATAAGATTAAACGATAATTTTGGGTGGGACCTTGAGCAGGAGGTGGGGCATATTCTGAGTTCCCTGATGGAAATCCCAGGAGGCACTACGACTTGAGAGATATAAGTTTCCTTCCCTGAAATATATATATAATATATTTTTTTTTCCCTGGATTAAACTAACAATATCCAATGGGAGTGTCTGCTTCCTGGCAGAGAATGAGTGTGTGCAATATTGGATATGATTCAGGTCACCCCTTTTCTAATCATTTGGTGACACTGTTCTAGCTACAATAAGGTGCTGACCCCTGGTATCCCACTACAGCTAAATAAATGTGGGGCAGGGAGCGAACATGAGCACTGGACTGGATATTTCGTTTTCTCCTTGGCTGGCCTGACCACTTCAATGAGCTTTTTCCAAGACAAAGCTCAAGTATGCTTCAGGGGAGAGTGTTTCCCAGCAGCTCCTCCCAGAAGGTACTGTGAAGGGACTTGACTCTCCAACATTGATACATGTCCTCATGCCAGACACTGGTGTGAATAAAGCACCCACTTTCAAGTTCATGGTATTCAGAGCTGCAGAGCAAACCCTGGATTATTCCATACATTTTAAGTGAAAGAGAAGAGAAGAGAAGAGAAGAGAAGAGAAGAGAAGAGAAGAGAAGAGAAGAGAAGAGAAGAGAAGAGAAGAGAAGAGAAGAGAAGAGAAGAGAAGAGAAGAGAAGAGAAGAGAAGAGAAGAGAAGAGAAGAGAAGAGAAGAGAAGAGAAGAGAAGAGAAGAGAAGAGAAGAGAAGAGAAGAGAAGAGAAGAGAAGAGAAGAGAAGAGAAGAGAAGAGAAGAGAAGAGAAGAGAAGAGAAGAGAAGAGAAGAGAAGAGAGAAGAGAAGGAAAAGACACACACACAGACACAAATCATGATTCTGTCACCAGAGGGGCACCAGCAGGGTTCCAAAGGACACCCAGAGCCAAGTGCTAACTGGAGAGGATGGCGTGGGAGTGCTGAAGAAGGGATATGCCCTGGGCAGTGTGAATGTGAGACAGTCCTTGTTGCTCCGGGAGAGGGACTAAACATTGTATTGGTTTTGTTATTTTTAACTGTGTTGACATAGCCTTTGCCATCCAGCCTTTCAACCTGAGATACTAGAATTGAGACTCTCCTTTGAGTGCCCAAACAAAAGGGCAAACACTATTTTCCCATGGAAAACATCAGGTGGGTCAGGGCAGCTGCCAGGAGCTGCACTTTCCAGGTTAGCACTGGCTCGCAGGTAGAGGCTGCCTGTGGCTGGAGGGGTCTGCAAGAAAAATAGCTGGCATCTATTAGACCCTTGCATGCACAGCATGTAGGTGAGAGATCTAATCTAGAAGATCTAATCTCCCCATGGCGAGGTTTTCTGTGTTGTCACATTCACCTGAGATGGAGAGGGCCACAGCATGACAGAACCCCTACAAATATATACCTACATGGTCTGTTAGCTCCTATTTTGATTTGTACCTTCCTTTGCACCAAATATGCTGTCAGTTACTGCATCTTAGTTCCAGGGTGGAAAATTCCAGTCAAAGGGGACTATCTTCTATAAATTGCTTCATTCAATCATAAGCACTCATATGACCACCTCACAAGATATTTTAACTGGAAAAACACAGCAAGAATATCCATGTAGAGATGATGAGGTTTTAACTCTGCAATGCCGTGACCTTTCAGCTGATGGGAAAGTGCCCAGAAAGATTTTCTTGGGAATTGATTTTCCTCTTTAATGTTGCTAATAGAAGATATTGATAATAAAGATTAACGTAGGTATTTCTAAATAAAAATGGCATGCCCTTACTGTGGATCACTTGCAGGAAAAGTGGTCCAAATGCCTTTCTAGATCTAAGGACTAAATGAGAAATACAATATGCAAAATAATTGTTATAATCCATCAACTTCATAGAAACAAAGCAGAACAACAAACAATTATGATAGCAAATTAAATCATAGAATGGCAATATGCCAAGCTGTATATCAGCTGGGTTTTTTTACTTGTCTGTTGGCAAAATAATAAGGATTAGGGGAATGACTCATCTGTTGATTGAAAAATCTACTTTAAAGTTGCAAAGAAATTCAAACAACAACATTCAATAAGTGATAACTTGCTGCACAAAAGCTTCTGTTCTCTCACAGCTCCACTCCCCAGCCTGTAAATTGTGGATGCTCTGGAGCAGCAGAACCAGCCCAGCTCTGATGTCAATCCATCATCACCTGTCTGTGTCTACTTGTATTTGCTACAGTTCTCGTGAGTGGGATCATATCAGTAACAACAAAAAAAAATGTAGAGTATTTGCATAGAGGGAAATCATGTTTCTGATGCATCTGTCAGAAACAATTTCATTCCTGGCTGTAGAACAGTTGGGGTTTTAATCTTTCCTACAAGTCTTTTCTCCTCCTATATGAAGTTTGGATTCCTCCCATACTGACTTTGGATTCATAATACTTCTGAAGTTGCGGTTTTAAAACTATCTGTGGGCACCAAAGTGATGCCTGAGCTGTAGTAAAGGCAGTGGGAAAGATCGTGCTGTTCAAACTCAGATCTGAACACCCCATCTACCCCCCTTTATCAGAGCAGCCAGCAGCTCCCTGCCCTGCAAGTCCTGGTAGGGGCTCCAAACTGTGCAGCTGTTCTAGGCAAAGCCACCAGTGCTGGGGAGCTGCTGGCAAACTGCCCTCCCATCATCTCATCTCTACCCTGGACTCATTCAGCCTGAGCTGCTGTTTCATCTTCATCTTGCAAATCCCTAATGTCACTAAACACCTTTGCAGAACTCAGACTTCACTCGACTCAGCAGTCTGGTGAGGATCTAGGTAACAGGTTTGTATATGTGCTATGTAGTTAATGCCTCCACTATGCATAATTGCACTGTGTTGGTGTTTGGCAAGTGCCATCTGGTTTTCATTTTCTTTCACATTATAGTTCAACACCTCCACCCCCACAGATTTACAGTGCAACTGCCTTTATGCTTTCAAGATAATTTCAGCTACACTGAGCATATTTTGATTTATTTTAACTGAACACAGCAGATACTACCATCAAATAGTTCTCCTTTAAATTTAAAAGAATTTGATTTGCAAATTTTAGCAGAAGAGGAATACTCATGAAGTTTTAACTGACAAGGTGATAAGTTACAAAGAAGATGAGAAGACCAACCACAAAATAACTCTGCTCACCAGAATCTAGGAAAATACTCTAGAGAAACATCTTAAGCGCAGTAAAACCCATCAAAGCTACATAAGCAATAAAATTAATAGTGAGTAATTAGAAGAGGTGTAGAGAGGAAAACAACTGTTGTAGCTCAGTACAGGAAATTATTTGTTTAATGCTTCTTGTTGTGACTCAAATTATTATTTCTCTTTGTGAAAGACTGAAAGTATCTTTCATCAGAGGTTATTTTTGGCATTTGACACTGTCAGGGAGGACACTGGCGTGTTCTAGATGTGTATCTGTATACAGGCAAGGCAAGGAAAAGAAAACTTAAAGCTAAGAAGGAGCAGAATATAGAGCTGATTACAGAAGTACGTAAAACAAGTAACTGGCAAATGAGGAAGAATGTTTCTATTGTAGGTTCTTGAGACTTCCAGCAAGTGGTTTTCTCATCTCCACTTAAGCACATACACTAGAAACATCATTGGACATAGCTATAAGGAACATTGTAAAGAGAGAATAAGATCCAAAAAAGCAGCCCACCTCCGGTTATGCGGATTACTTTCTTTCTCAGTAACATCAAAATCCCACTTTGCATTGTAATTTTATGTGCTCATCAGCTATGTGTTAGGGTTCACTTTGCACAACAGTTATTTTCATTGAGTGATAGTATGTGCCGATGTGTTGTGAACTGTGAACAGGATTACCAGGTTAAAGGGACAGTGACAAAAAACATTACTTTACATGCACATACAAACACTAAAAATCTTACTAAGTCTATGAACTCAAGAAGGCAAAAGCCTAGGAAGTGCCAGAATTAATGTTATCTGTGTTACCCTGAATCTGTCCTTTCCCCACATGTGTCATGGCTATGATATTTAACAATATGACCACCAATTTATTTTCTCGCCAGGGGCTCCTGTCCTATTCGACACTCTCTGCTGGATACTCCTCCTCCAGTTCCCTGTTCCTCGGACATCTCCAGGCTCACTGCAAAGCCAAACATTCACATATTTTCCACAGGAATAACAAGCGGAAATTATCTCATGCAGAGGACATGCCCTTTGCTAAATTTAAAGCCATATTTAGTGGGAAAGCATTAGAGCTTCTCCATGTTTTAGAATTCTTGTAAGTGGAAAACAATATAATTCCTCAGAAGCCACTGATTTCAGCAGAAGATGAAGAAAAATTGTTGCATGGATGATTTCAGCTTGGACACTTCAACATCAGAGGTTAAAAGCAAACAAAACCAGCATCTAATAAAGGCAAATGTTGGAAAATTTCAGCTTGGTGATACAATTGCAGCTGATATTTTGATAAGCCCACCATAGTCCTAAGGAGTTTCTTCAGAAGCCTTGTTGAAGAACCGGGTATCAGAGGCTAGTGTCTAACACTGGTCCCTAAGTAAGGCATCTGCATAAAACTGAGAAGAGACGTTGTCCAGGGTCGGTGCTGTTCCCTTTCCCCATCTGTTTCCTCAGGGTGGTCAGTGGGTGAATGAGGTTGCTGCTGCAAAGCAAAAGCTGCAAGTGTTTGGCACCTGGAAACCTCTTTAGACTGCAGAGAGGCACCTGTGCTCCTGATGGGTGCAGGAGTGGTGGTCAGCTTGCCCTTTTGTTTCATTCCCTTCCTTTGTGGAGCGAGCAGGAAAACAAAAAGTAAGGGACCAACACAAGGCTCCAGGTTTGCTGTCACCCACTTAGAAAAATAAGGCCAAACAATTAAACCAACTGCAGCAGCTGAAACAGTCTTATCTTGTAACAAGAATGAAGCAACCCAATCCCATTTGTCCCAGTTTCTGGGTCTCTAGTGTTGCTTCATTTTTTCCCTTCATCCCTCCCCCACTGCATCTGATTAACTATATAAAAGACTAATAAATTCTCTGCTGAATTTAAAAAAGCAGCAGCATTTGCATTTTGAACACCCAGCCATTGAGGATTCAGCCCATTTAATTATTACGCTTCAGAGGATGTACACAGATTTGCCACTCACCCTCGCCAAGGAGGTACAGGCTAGCGAGGGATGAGCAGTGGCATTACCAGCCACTTGGTCGGCTGGTGTTTATTTAGATATCACCAATTGCCACTCCTGATTTGGAGCCTAATCTACACTTCAGATTTGAAACTGCTATCCCAGTGCTAGCTCTTGAAGTATACATGCACCGATAATCACATTTAATTTGACTAGGCTTGCATAAATCTTTGCCTAAGAAAGAGGGTATGTTTCCAGCCTGTCTCATGGACTAATACTTCCATTAAATGCCGCTGTGGTCTGCCTAAATTTTGAATGTTTTGTTTACTTGGATTCACCTCTAAACACAGTACAGTGTAAAATAAATACTTCCACAGGCTAACAAGTAAGTTTATAATAAAACTTTTCAGAAGGTGCTCAGAATTTCCTATCTCTTAATTTTTCAGCTGTTTGCATTATCTGGAATGTGCTTATGACAATCTCTTTTGGCAAGGCACAGGCTTTCATCTCATGTATTATATAGCGCCAAGTACTTTTTTTTCTTTTGAAATAATCATGGGGTTTGAGATTTTTAGATCAAGCTTCAAATATTTCTGCCCTGATAAAGATTTTGGGTCAAGCAGCTATTATTCTTCGCTAATCCCAGATGAAATTTCCCCCAAGCAAAACAGTGAGAACTAGGGATGTCATAAAATCCATTAAAACTCACACACTGGAATTAACACAGTGAGTTAGACTGGTGCAATAGAATTTCTTGGGACACCTGAGCTGGTCTAATGGATCCTTCACACATAAATGGACCTCCTTTTGAAAGCATGGAAGTTTCAGATTGGCTCATTTGTCTTAGTGAATTACATATTGCTTTTCTTTTGCATCAGCCCATTTCCTTGGCAATGGCCTCCAGGGCAAGGGCTGTCTGTGTTGCATGTATGTACAGTGCAAACACAGCAGGGAGCAGCTGCTGATACTGGGGGGCTTAGGCAGCTTCATTATAGAAGCATTTGTTACCACTCATCTCTCCCAGTATGCCTGTGACCCAGACTAGATCAATAAAAATTAAATAAAAGTAACATACATATATATGAATGTTAGATTATACAAACTGCATCTGCTACATACACCTCACCTGATACATTTATCTATATATATGTGTGTGTGTGTCTGTGTTTAAGAGATGCAATACATACAATTTGAGATTTGCTACATGATTTCTGTTTCTTGTGCAAGTTGAGATTTGCTGTGATATTCCTTATTATACCTAGAGAATGTTGTTAAAAAAAAAATTACACAAGGGTTTGCATGCCCCAAAACTTGTGTCCCATTTAAACTGCCACAATTGCACTAACAAGAACTAGCGTTTCTTTCCTTGCAAATGTTGCTGTGCTTGTGTCAGCAGGTCATCACAGGTTTTACAACAGTAGCATGACTGCTTCCTTTGTTGGAGAAGGCAGGTGGTGCTCAGAGAGCAGCCAACATGACAGGAAGGGCACAGGGAGAAGCAGACGTGATGCACCAGACCTTACACGAGTGCTCAGCAGAGCTGCACGGGTTTCACAGCACCTGGCAGCCTTCCTAGGATAGCCTGGTGGCTGGCTCTGCTTTAGAGGTGGCCTCTCCAAGACTGCCAACAAGTCTGCTATTTCAGATAAGCAGCATCTTGCATTGCAATGCTCAGTTAGGAAAAGAGATTTTTTTAAACAAAAGCCACTCCAGTGGTGTCAAAGGTTTCCTTACTCGCACTCCGTCCTCCACTCCCATGCCAGGGAGCTGTGTGCAGGGACGAAGTGTATTGCTAAAACCAGTGTAGGGATGGAGAAACAATGACCAGAAAGCAGTGGGACAAAGAGACAATAAGAACATGCTGGGAGCTGTATGTGTCAGCCCTCTGCAGCTGGATGAGCTCCAGAGGCAGATCCATGTGGGTTAGCTGGGGACAGGGCCAGCCAGCCATGCCTGCTGTGAGCAGTGGCCACGCAACCTGGTTGCATCCAATGAGGGAGTGGCTGCTGTGCACACAGAGACTGCAGGGTATTTAGAAACTGCATGAAGCACTGAATCCCCACCCCGAGAGGCTTCCTTGTCGCCGATGCAGTGGAGTGACTGTCCACACCTGGGAGAGCTGGGATGGGCTGCCCAGGTGGTGGTACAGGGGGGCAGCTTCATGCCTGAGCGCTGGGAGCAAGGAGGTGGAAACGCCGTGGAATGGTTGTCTGCTACAAATAACACCAGCTTGACTATATTAATAGCAACAGCTTAATTAATAAAAGGTGTTTAATAAATATTGGCTGTGATCTGTGTTTATTCCTGACTCGATTGTCTGTGAGAAAGAAGGAAATTTACAACATGAAGACTGGGCAAAATGAAAACCAGGAGCTCTCTGCTGCACCCTACATCCGCAGAAGAACACAGGCCAGCATTTTCAAGTTCATTGAAAGATGCCACCTTGGAAGTTATCCCAAATACTTCTAATTCCTCCAGCTGTGGTCTCTCTTACAGATGATTCAAACTTTGTTTATCCTGTTTTTGTCTGGTAACATCATCCACTACAAAGCCCTGTTAAGACTACAACCTGGATGCACATCATGGCAACCCTTAGTTATAGTATAATTTCCCACTTTTATAACAATTTTCTAAATTTTTCATTCCTAAAAGCTCTGAAATTATAGGCACAAAGGAAGATACTGCAAGCCTTACAACAGAGGTACTGTGAAATTTTCAAGGTAGAATCATTCTCTTCTTCCCTGACCTCCAGATCTCCTCCTTAGTTGATGAAAGGTATTTCCACCGTAAGATTTATACACATGTTGAAGCATATGTCCCTAATATGATATCTTCTTCCCTTTCTTTTACAGCATCCCTGTAGAGATAAATACAGGTATTTGCTTCCAGACCAGCTACCCACTGCTATCAATATTGCAGCTGGGACATATAAGGAGGCCTGATTTGGGAGCTAACAGCCATCTTCTGCCTGCTGGATTAATCAGCAAAACCATCAGCGTTATATCTTGGCTAGATATTATTAAAATGTTTTAAAAAGCACCTTCATTTTATTTCCGCGATTCTTCAAGTGCTCCTGTCTTTGAAGAAACATTTGCCTACACTTGTGCTACCTCACATTTGTGTCAGACCATGGGTGATCATGTGTTACAGAAAAAAGTGTAATTTTTTTTTGCAATTTTGTTACCTGATGCAAATTGTATAGGATTTTCATCTTTGGGACAGCAGACAGAAGCCACAGCAGGTACAGCACGCTTTTGGAGAGAACATCAAAGCTAACCAGGCTGAAGTAAGAGCAACTCTAGCCTCCTTTACTGAAACTTTTAATTTTCAGTAAGACCAACAAACTGACTTAGTGTCTGTATGTTCTATTCAAAAAGTGCCTTCAACAGTAAAACCTTAGGATATTTACAAACTCTAATCTTCCTTTCAAGCTAGTTTCTCCATCATAACAGACATCATGTCTCTGCCCATCTTTATTCTCCACCCATCTTTGCATGACTGAAGACTACACATCTTCATCAGCTTCCGAAGCCAAACTAGTCCAGAGCAGCAGCTATAGAGAAAAGGCATGTTCACATAGATGCTTTAAATGATGAAATGCTGCTGATGGTAGCTGGATACAGTCACAAATTGTTAACACTCTTCATCCCCTTCTCCACCATTTCTAGTTCTACTGTAGCATTCCTGAGCCTAGAAGAGGGAAGAAGAGACAGAATTGTCGACAGTTTTCAAAATGAGAATGTAACATAAATTCACATAGTTACATTGCAATATCTTCTGTTTGATCATCTGGTACTTTGCTAGTACCTCCCATTATTCTCTTTTTTTTCTGACCATTCCTGAGTTTGGAAGCTGATATTTCCGTAGAACCATCTTTTACAAGCCTGGGATCATTTCCAAAATGGCAATACACATCAAAGCTATTGTTGTATATATAAAATTAGACATTTTTTTACTAACTTCTACCTGATTTTATATTTGCCAATGTTATATTCCCTTTGCCATTTTATTGCCCTGTCATTCAACCTCATGATGTGTTTCTGCAACTCTTTGCAACTTCTGTCTTTACTAGTCTGAGTAGCCTGGTGTTGTCAGTAAATTCTGCCCCTGACTTCCCAAGTCCATTTCCAGATCATTTATCAATATATTGAACAGCAGAGAACTAGCTTTTATATACTTTGTTTATAATCTCTTCAATAGAAGTCCAAAAGTATTCCTTTTCTTACTCCACCCAATTTCTTCAAGGACACTTGGCCAGAGATGCTGTTGAAAGCTTTTTGAAAATTTAAGCAAACTCTATTAGCAAGCTCATCCTGACATACATGCTTGGAGATTCCTCCAAAGACCTGTATTACATTGCATGTTTGTGCATCCAATATATCTTCTCTTTCATTGTGGTTTATGTCAACTGGCAAGGTACAGCCATCTATTGTATTGTATCTCTCCAGAATCCTCACACAGAGGCGTGGGCTTTTTTCTTTCTTTGAACCATATTTGTCATGTTTTCATTTCTTCTGGTACCAAGGTAGTTCTGAGCAGAAGGTAGTATTTCAGAAGTCTTATGAAAATGCTGAATGACCTTAATGAAATTAACATCTGCTAGCAACTTATCAGTTTGTTTTAATAAGCCATTTACTGACACTTCAATTTCAGCCAGATCTTCCAATTAAGGCCCTGTCAAAATATGTTAACAGCATGGAAAAGTGTGCTAAGGACTTCAGCAGCAAGCACAGAGATCAAAACAGTATCTATACTGGTCTGCTCTTCCAGGAAGGCTGCTTTACATCTTGATCACCTAGTCACTGCTGACTGAATATGAGCCAGCAGTGTGCCCAGGTGGCCAAGAAGACCAATGGCATCTTGGCTTGGATCAGAAACAGCATGACCAGCAGGTCCAGGGAGGTTATTCTCCCTCTGTACTCGGCACTGGTGAGACCGCTCCTTGAATACTGTGTTCAGTTCTGGGCCCCTCACCCCAAGAAGGATGTTGAGGCTCTGGAACGAGTCCAGAGAAGAGCAACAAAGCTGGTGAAGAGGCTGGAGAACAAGTCATACGAGGACCGGCTGAGGGAACTGGGGTTGTTTAGCCTGGAGAAGAGGAGGCTGAGGGGAGACCTACAACTACCCGAAAGGAGGTTGTAGAGAGGAGGGAGCTGGCCTCTTCTCCCAAGTGACAGGGGACAGGACAAAAGGGAATGGCCTCAAGCTCCGCCAGGGGAGATTTAGGCTGGACATTAGGAAAAAATTCTTCACAGAAAGGGTCATTGGGCACTGGAACAGGCTGCCCAGGGAGGTGATTGATTCACCTTCCCTGGAGGTGTTTCAGGCACGGGTGGAGGAGGTGCTAAGGGGCATGGTTTAGTGTTTGATAGGAATGGTTGGACTTGATGATCCAGTGGGTCTCTTCCAACCTGGTTATTCTATGATTCTGTGATTCACCCAAATCCTTTGAGAACTGTCATAGACAATACTGTACGGAGAGCTAGAAGCGGAAACAAGTTCAGCCACATCAGATCATGGGGAGACAGTATTCCTGTACAGCACACAGATAGGTTTAGCGTTGGCGGTTCTGATATCCAGACTGCCTTTCGTGTGGTGAGCATTCCTTTGGATTTGTTTCTTTTTAATAATAACTGCAATGAAAATATTTTGGAATTAAAGCCCTACCAGTCTTCCACTGCAATACACGTTTTCCGATCTATACAGTTTAGTCAAGGAGTGGAGCAAAAGATGATCCTGTCGTCATCTGTAAATGACTCCATGGGGGATAAAAAAAAAATAGTTCCGTATTAGGTCTCGAGTCTAACTGAAAACAGAAAACATGAGGTTGAAGGAAAATGAATCTGGACTAAATGTAAAGCCTTCCCTTTGTAATGATGGTTTTTTTAGGAAGGATTAAAATATATAGACCTTAGTTATTCAAGAGACTTCTTAAGCCCTAATTTGCTTGTAAGAGATCTCATCATTGCTCAGACAGAATTAGCAGGCTTACTCCTGATGTAACTAGGCAAATTTTTTTACCTCTGTTTTGCAGATCCAGTTACACTATCATATCTGGTTTCCTCAGCCTCAAAACATATGACCTTATGATAATGTGTGTCTATTAAACATTTGATTTGTATCAGTTTTACTTTGGCTTTAATACAGTAACAACTCATCCTGTGTGCATAAATTAATATGCTCATACTTTCAAATTTCATATAAGCAACATGACTTTGATGCTTTATGAACAAAAAATGACTCATATTTTGAAGAAAAATCTGTATTCAAACTTTTTTATGGCAACTGCTGGCAAACAAGTTTTGCAGATGCGATCCCTCAAAAGAGTATAATATAATAACAGTACAAAATCAGAGCATAGTTTTCAGACAAAGGCTGAGAAAGGAGGGATTTAATAAAATTGGTAAATGAGATCCAGTAAGCTTAGCTCTAATCTCACTCAGGGTCACCTCTGTAGGGAAATACGCTGGCATTGCTCTCTTGATATAATTACGCTGCTACAGTTATACTATTGTAAACTGTTATGCTTCCAAAGCAATATATGAGGAGTAATTCTACAGAAATCAATGACATAAGGACTACAAGAATAAATTCACCATAGCCAGTTGTCTCTGGACATTGAATTACTAATTTTTTTTGAGGAAAAACAATAGAAATACATAAAAGATGGACATAAATCCAGTAGTAATAAGCCAAAATGACTTTAATACAATTATCTGCTTGTGTTTAAAGCAATCCATTTTGAAAAGAGAAAGGAAGTCTGGAGCAATTCATTATCTTTGTTGACTTACTCCAAAGGTTCAGAAATTACCAGCTGTTTACATTTGCTAGGATATAACTACACTGAGTGTGCCAAGCACCAGCAGGGGTTTGGTGCCCTCTTATGTTTTACACAAGCCACTTCAGTGACTGCAAACGTTTCTTGGTGATGGATCACTTGCGAAGGCTTCTCAGGTTACAAATTGTTAAGAAAGTAAGTGTCAACTAAGATAACTAACTACTTAATCCTTCAAAAAGGTCAATAACCACTTTAAGCAGTGAGCAAATCCACAGACATACTGATGCACCTTTCCCCTGAGCTTTTACTGAAACAGCTCAGCCTCACTAAACTTCTCTTGCATGGCACAAAACTGTTCAGGCTTCTTTTGTTTTGGCCAGATATTGTTAATCAACTGCTGACTACAATAAACACACACACAAAACAAAGGGTGGTTAGTATCACAGGAAAACAAAGATGAACTGTATTCATAGATCTTAGGATCACAGAAGAGAGAGGCCTATGTGACCCGTTCTTGCCTCCTGGGAATGTCATCATCAAAACATGGATGTTTTACTTGGATACTCCAGTGATTACTTCTCATACTTAAAACTGGCAACTATTAACTAAAATTAGAGTTTGGGGGTGGTTCTAGCAATCACTTTATGTTTTCTTTCTTGTCTAGTTAACTTTGTAATGTACTGGGTTTTTTTCTTGTATATGTATATGTATTTGTAATCCAAAGAGAAGCCCCTTCTGGGTTTTCTAGAAACTGAATAAATTGCTCAATAAATCTTTTCTGAAAATAAAGAACGATTCCAAATTAAGAAGTAGTTTGTTAGCTTGTTTCTGATTTCCCTATTAGCATCAAAAGGGTTTAGCTTCAGTTATTTATTTATTTTTTTAATACTCAGCACTTCTGTAATTCATCATCCCATTTTACCCAGATGAAAACATTTAGGAGAGATTTGTATGCCTTTTTTGATACATAGATCAGAACGTGTAAGAGATACACAAAAATAGTAAAGTATAAAGATAACTTGGATTTTTATATTATATTTGACTGCTGGTATCAGAAATTATTAAATACCTTATTAAACTGTTGAGGACCCCATATTTTAATCCATTGCAATGGAACATATTGATATTAGTACAGAAATAAAGCACTCAACCCCTTCACAATTTGAAATTGTCAATTTATTTTATCAAATTATCCTACTACGCAATTTTTCAGAACTCAGTTTCAAAATGATACATAAGAAAACCTTCACAGGAATTGGCAAGTTAGTGCACGAATCAATCATATTTTCAGTCGTCATAGATGCAGACATAAAAAGGGGTATAAGCACCTCATACGAGTTAATAATGAGCATCCCTTCTTATGACAGATACTCAAACACCTGGAAGCAAGGCAAGTTTCGGCACCATGGCCTACTTCAGTAAAGCCAGACAAAACTGGATGAACACTCACCATTTCTAGGGGCTGCAAAAGCCCATGTAAAAAGAATTGAGTGCAGATCCATGCAGCAAACAGACCCTTGTAGAAATAACTTATTTGCCAACATCCAGAAGTGCACTACTCCTTTACTGAACACAGAAGCATGTTCCCAGAGAGCTTCAAGTCCAGTTTCACATAGAAGTGACAAGGAAAAATAAATAAGGAGAGGATGTGGTGACAAAGGATGGATGTGCCTGGACTCCTTACACAATCAAGAAACACTCAAATAAATTTAATGATACAATAGCAATATTTTTTAAGAAGTCCACCTTGTTTAGGTGAGAAATAGCTAAATTGCACATAAAGCAGAGATCCCTGAGCTAGTAGAGACCTAGTCAGAAAATCCACACAACAGCAATGTGGACCTATCCATCTAGGTCTAGAGAAGTACTGCTACTTTTTCAGCTAATAAATATTGCTTACTAACTCCCATTCAAGACCATGTGATTGATGGATCATATTTGCTAGTGAGTAACCCTGAAATTCTGGTTCTAAGGCTTGCATGAAGGCAGCCAGGTAAGAGCTGCTTTTCTTATTGTGGATATAGCCAACAATAAAGCTTTCACACTTAGTGTGCTCATCTCAAATAGTACTAAACTCAGGCCATCACATTCCACAGCTGAATTACTTTTCACAGAATATATTAATCTGGCCTTTCTGGACAGATTTTCTACCTGTTGACCCACGAATTTGTGATCATAGGTTGAAAACTGCCAAATTAAGACACATTTCCTATTGAGAACATTCACTGAAGTGGATATTTCCCATATTCCCTTTCTAAGGAAGTAGAAAAATTTGCTTCTCTTAGGTAGTAATTAGCATTAAATTAGTCCACACAATAGAATAAGCGTGTGGAAACAGTAAAAATCCTCCCTGATGTTTTGAAGAGCTAGTAGTAAAATACGAAAGGTGGGTTCACAGCTTCACAGAGGCAATTAGTTATCCGCTGTCTCACTTCTGCCATGCCATTTTCCCCATCCCATTTTCCTATATCTAGTTCCTCCTATGCTATAAAATGAGCTAATTTAAAATCTTGGAGCAACATGTAAAGAAAGCAGAACCACTTTGGACTGGCAATGGAAAGAGCATTTTTTGAGGACAAAGCTTGGAGGCATCTGCTAAAGATACAGTATAAGAAACTTAATTCTAGACATTACTGGAGTTAATGAAGTCTAAGTTCCAGATATAAAACACTTTAAAAATCCCCAAATCAAAACAGATGCACTGCTGGCAAAGCTTCAACAAAACTGGGAGAAAATCATGTGTCTCCCAGACCCTAATGCTGATTAAGACTTTCCTAGCAAATTACAATTTGTTTATCTTGAGGAATTTAAATAAGCTGAACTTCAGAATGTTCCACTACGAAACCTTATGGAACAGAAAACTCATGCTGATATAAATCAAATCAGGGTAAGAATTGATTTAGTTAAGAATCAGTACTTGGCTGCTGTGCACATACTTTTAATTTAGTTTGAAGTGCCTGGTATCAATTTAACTTAGGCTTATTACAGACTTTATCACTTTAGCTAGAGCTGAAAACTTTGATTTCCATGCTTATGTCACTAACCATCTAAGGCAGCTGCCAGTATTAGCAATGGCACCGGTATCCAGCAGCATCTTATTCAACATCACAATGTATCCCTGTGATCAATGTTGGGCAGTATCAACACAATGATTAAAACAAACAAGTGAAGAAACATTAAAATGAGGTGGTTGCCTCCCAGGAAATCGTTCATACACTTCTTTCAGGCAGTTCTGACCTTCATTCAGCAACACACAGAGGCTAAGCAGAGAAACATACAGAGTAATTTTGGAGCTTAAGAACAGTAGCTGTCCTTCTAAAGTTTTATATTATAAAGTTAAGATGCTTATCAAAGTAATTTAACAACTGCCAGCAACAAAAGCAAGAGCCACCATAGCATTACCAAAATGAGTAACAGCTCAAGACCAAGTGCTTCTCTTCTCCAGGACTGCAGAACAGCTAGAACAGATTCTTAGCTCTACAGTTCTGGGTGCATAATGTTTTGTGCTTGTCTCAGGGAAGACAAACTACACAAAATTCGAAGAAATGTGGTCACAGGTCTTGTATGTCACAAAGCTCATGCCACAGCACTTGTGGGAAAGCATCAGCTTAAGGGTATGTATTTTTGTACTTGCTGGGCTCCAATCTCTGCAACATAGACTGCTCCACTCTTCATGTCTACATCCACAAGGTGTGGTTTGGTCTCATCTGCCAGCTGGACTGTGTTGACCATAACACAGTCCCCAATAGAGCCAACTGGTGGTGCCGCCAAGATTGCCAATCGGTTGATATTCATCTGAGCTACAATCAGATATTTGTAATCAGCAGTAAATCTGCAAAATACAGAAATACATTTTTTAATTATTAACTCCATATGACATCTCATTTTAACACAATCACGTACTTTTAAACAAATATAACCTCCTTGATAGTCAAGCTTTTGAAAGCTATGACACATTGGAGTGAAAAATTTGTAACTAAGTTGTAAGCCTTGCTTTACGTTTTCCTGCTTCATGGGAGAGACTATGCTACAGGAAACTCATTCAAGACAATCCATCTTCCTGTAAAAGCTGCAACATTAAAGTCAACAACACACAACAACTTTAAAATTAAGTTCCTAATCCTGCAATTAAATCCACAGAGCTTGTTATAAGGCCAGGATTTCCCTGTCAAGATGCAACTGGGCAGATCTTTGTATATGATTAGGGCCCAGTGCTCTATTAGTTAAGCTGGTTAACTCCTTGATATCAGGCACTAACATCTTATTTATGTAATTGCATGCCTTGAGAAAAGCTGCTTGCAATACCTGACAGAATAGGGTCCATCTTCTGAAAAACAGCTGCTCCAATATCCGAGCCATTCCCCTGTGACTTTATCAAAAACTTGGATCCTTTTGTTGTCTCTGTCTGCAACCCATACCTATTAGGAACAAGAATCACAGCTGTTCACAAACAGAACAAATCAAATGCTTAGGGATATAATTTAGTAGTGAATAGGTAGAGTTGGGCTTGATGGCCTCAGAGGTATTTTCCAACCTAGTGATTCTACGATTCTATGATTCTACGAAATGCAGTAGTTTCTTTCATAAGCAAAGTATCCTGTACTAAAACAGAAGTACAACTTGGAAGAACGTACCTCTACACTGAAAACTAAATAAATAGATATTACTTCCAGACATAAAATAAAACCACCACATAGTTAACATAAATAAATTATTTTATACTTCAACAGAGAAATCCATGCTTTCTCTTCATTTCTGTGGCTAGGATATGAGCATATTTAGCAGCAACTTTTCCCTCCCAGTGAGGGCATATTGCCACCTATTAAATTCTAAAGACAGTGGTCTGTCACCCACTGTTTTTCAACAGTAGTCTCATTCCATGACCCTATCATGACTGCATCTGCAAACACTCTGATATGCCTAATGGTACTATAAATATTGAGCAATTTAAACACCAAAAGCATTTTAGGCATGTTTTGTCGTATCAGTTTTGTCGAACTTGTCTCTGTCCCGCCCTGTGCTAACTGGGTAAACAAACACTTCAAGAGAGCAAAACCACTAGACAGGTCCAGTTGAAGGCGTCTCTTGTACTACACTCATTGAAAATTTAGCTATTGATAACCTATCAGTCTGATATATAAACATTACTTTTCTAGGATATCACACAAAAGAGAGCAGTAAACAAGTTGACATGAGATCTTTCATCACAGTTTTTTTAAATTAAAGGCTACTACAGCATTCTCTAAGATTTCTTAGGAATTACTTACTATTTTTAACCCAGGTTGATGAACACCACCACACTGGCAATGACATTGCACCTTATTGCAATTGCTGTCTTGAATGTATATATTCATGGGTTACCCTTAAACACAAAGTAACTGTATCCCTCCTCTTCTCTCTCCCACCCTGCCAGTTTTGGCAGAGAAGTGATTTTTATAGATGTTTCTTATTCTGGTTTAGACAGCATCAGCAATAATTAGCTCAAACCACTGATTTAAGATGTTTTAGTCAAGCAGCCTTAACTTTCCCTGAAACAGATTAAAGAGCAACTGCACAGTTTATCTACAGGAAGAGCAGAACAAAGGCCAGGCTATGATTAACAGCTGGCAGAAGTAAGACTTTCGAATGCCTTGAGCTGCATGTAGAAAAGGACTGATGTCCACAACCTAGCTAGAGCCTTACTACCATCTTAAGTTCATTTGGAATTTCCAAATATGAAATTAAAGTTGTCTGAAGAAACAGGTATTATACCTGAGTGGGTATTATAGAACATAATTCTCCTGTGCTCTCACAGAGGCAATCTGTTAGAAACTGCTCAAGGAACAGTGTGTTCTTGTATGTACATTAACAATGTAACTGGTCAGAACCCTTGTGTTAACCTTGGAGCCAGATACTTCAGCAAGATCTGCAGTATGAAACTTAAAACTCAGGAGCACTATCACAGTGAAAACTGCAACCCACATAAAATGACCCAGATCACAACAGATCAAATAAAAAAAAAAAAATACAATTTGTTTCGCTTAAATACATGGGAACAAATTTGTCTGAAGATGAAAAAATTTCTCCCTCTATTCTTTACCCGTCCAACAGGATCCACCGTTACACTGTGAGGAATCTTGAACTGACCAATGCCGGTCCCATTTGTTCCAGCCAGCCATATCTCTTTGTAATCTAAACAGTGAGCACCATGAAAAATAAAAGGAAACAAAAATCACAGTAAGAAAATAACAAATAAAATAGCTTTAAATCACTCCCTTACAAACTTAAAGGTGAAATTTCTAAACATAGGCTTTTTAAACACAGCACTCCCATTACATAAACCCAAGTAATACTGGAACTACTACAGGGACTACTGGATTGTTGTTAGTGGTTCTAATAGGCATTAGTGTACAAATGCTGTCATCCAAGGCTCTATTAAGCATTATATTAATTAAAAAAAACCAAACCAACCATATAAAACACACACAGTTGGCTACGACATTCATTTGTTTACTAAATTGAGATTTTAAATCTGTTAGCTGGCACTTTTAAGTCAGTTTGGAGTTTTAACAATTCACCATTTTGTAAACTAGATATTAGTAAACCGGCTGTTTTATGATAGCTCAAAGGAGAAAGGGCAGCTCCTCCACACTTGCCCCAACTGCAATGAAATGTGCAGGCTCCTCGCTTGCAGCCCTAACCAACACTGACCATTTTACTGGGGAATATGAGTGAGCTAATTAAAATCATGCAATAATTTAAGTATAAAACATCTACAGACACCATTGGTCTAACTTGCTTTTCAAAGCAGGATGAGCCTTGATAACAAATCCAACTCTGAAGCTAGATCAGGTTCTTCTTAATTCATCAAGTTTTGAGTATCTCCAAGACTGGAGACTGAACACTCTCCCTCAGCAAAGTATTCACTGTCTGATCACCCTGACTATGAATCTTTTTTCCAAGAATCAAAATGTAATTCCTTCCCCTTTGCATCTTTTTCTCAGCGTTTTTCATTCTCCACTGTGCATTTCCAAGAAATGCATGGCTCTTTCCTCTCTATACTCTCCCATTACTGATCTGAAGACAGCAATAAGAATCCTCCTTAGCCTGAGCAAACTCATTCCCTCAGCCTCTTGTCATAAATGATTAGGAGATTTCTCCTGATGTGACAAGCAGTAAAACAGGATCTGATCCAACAAGTCTTCAAACTAATGTTAAATGACAGCTCTACCTAGCCCTCCCTTAAGAGTATTCTCAAGCTGTGTTATTGAAAATTCAATTTACAATGGTTAATTGTGGAAGTTCATTTTTCCATACCGTTGGATAGCTTGAGCAATCTGTTATTCATTCCTCCATCTCCATCCACAACATACATATCTCCACTTTCCTCTACAAAGATCTCTGCTGGTTGATCAAATTGTAGGGGAATCAAGCTTGAACCGGCATTGCCTGGTGTGCCCAAGATCTGCATAAGTTTACCTGAAGGGCTATACTGTTTCACGGTGTGCCCATATTTCCCTGAATTAAGAAAAAAAGTTCAAGAACAGCTTAACAAAATGAAATAGAAGTATTACAACTGATCACAAGGATGAAAAAAAGAAAATATCCTGATACTCACAAGTGGTATTTATAACTCAGACAAAATTCTATAGCAAAAGTATGACCGTGGATTAATAAATCCACAGGCTACAGTGCTCATCCATTTTATTAGGATGACCAAACCTAGGACAGAAGTCTAGCCAGAAGACTTCCCATTCCCCTACCCCAATACTTCACCTGAGAAAAAACCCCAAAATCAAACAAACAAAAATAAAACCCCCAAACCCTTGTACTTATTATTAAGTTCAGAAACTATAGACAGACACACAGCATAGCTCACAAACCTTCAGATTATTTTGTGCATCACCTAAGATGCTTGTCCATGGCAAGAAATGCACAAATCTGTCTCAGAATTAAGACTTATATAAACGAGTTGTTTAAAGTAATATCTGCAGTATTAGCATTTTCTTTGCCACCTCTCATATCACCAACACACATACCTGTTCCAACATCTGTGATCCATACTGAACTATCTGTTGCAGTGTTCAATACAAAGATACCATGAGGCATTTCAACTGTATCATTCCATGAGTTAAGAAAATAGCCTTCCTCTGAGAATACAAGTACCTTTGGTACGTTATCTCCCCTCTGAAAAGGCAAAAAAAAAAAATCTATTAAGAAACTATATTAAGCAAGGAATCATGTTTTTGAAAATTCCTCTTTGTAAGGTTTTTGCAACGTTTCATGAATCATGACAGTCTCCTAAGATTGTCTCCTAGATCTCTTTTTTTTCCAGATAGAAGAGAGAGAGAGAGGGCCAAAGTACAGCATGCAAAGCTTTCCACTCATTCTAGATTTCAACTTAAATAATAGAATTAAGCTTTCAGAGCAGTCAAGCTCCTGCAACTACCTGGGTCTTCATTTTCAACCATATTTTTACGTTCTTGCTTAATAATTATGCCAAGCATAACACAGGCATGAAAAACTGTAACTATACTTATTAGCTGCATAGCACTAAAGTACTCACGCTGTACTTTATAATTAAATCCCATCACTTCCCATAGAGAGAATGTCTTATCCATGACCTAGAGATACCAATGAATGGAACCGAGTAAAGCAAATAATTGAATTGCAGTTACTGCAACTGGCCAAAAAAGCTGTGTGGTTTTGATTTCATGGGACAAAGGCTGAAAGAGTGGAAAGGGAAAGAGTAGTCAGTTGCCCCAGGATCGCATTTTACCTTACAGTTAAAGAAAAAGCTGCTGTAACTCAATGAAGTTGGATCAGGCATTCATATTACAGAAATGTAATACTTTTATAAGCACAAGCAAGTACAGTCTCAGAACTGCTTTAAAAAATTGATATAGCAGAGATATCTATACTTGTATTTTCACTAACTTTGATAGAAAAATTCTTCTAATATTACTCTGACTTATATATACATACATGCATATATATTAATCCAAACTAGACACTTTAAAGGCAGAAACACACGTGGTTAAAAAGGGGAGAAATACAGTATTCTCACTCACTTGTCCTACGTACACCAAACCATGAAGAGAGTCAACAGCAACACAAAATGTTTGGCCATTGAAGTATTCTGGAATTTTAGGCCAGCCTATGTCCAGCTTGTACATCTGTTGCTGTTTCCTCCAGAGAGAGGAGTAATCAAATGGTTTTAAAACCTGAAAATGTAAACCCAAATATCCATTAGTAGTTACACTACATGCTGGTGGGGTTAGAAGAACCTGCAGTACAAAGCAACTTTGTACTGAAGTATCATAAACTGATTCATTCAATTTAAATGAAGGGGATAGATAAATTGAAATAGGCTTGTAGCTAGGGTTTTGGACTGCAAATGAAAAAACCTTGACTAACTGAATATCAGCTAATGAAGTCTTCTGTATTGGGGAGCTCTGAAATTAGAAGGCATAATGCACACCTTGAAACTTCATACATCAAAACTGCTATTTGTGACTATAAATCACACTCCACAATGAGTAGAGAAGGCTCCAAATGCATCAGAATAAACACTTCAAGAAGATATGAAAAATACAGGTTGAGAAACAAAACTACCCCGTAGAAATGAGAAAATGTGAGACAGAAGGAACACCAGAACTCCAAGTCCTTCTCTGCAGGGCAGCTCTCAATCATCCCCCATCCTGTATTGAAATCGGGGATCGTCCCGACCCAGGGGTAGGACCTTGCACTTGGCTTTGTTGAATCTCACGAGGTTCACACATTCTGTCTGACGTTCAAAGGACAGGAATCACTTAGATGAAACTCAACACTTGTTAGAACATCACCTCCCCGTATGAGCACCAGCACGAACTGGGACGCGGGGCCCTGCCCAGCCCAGCCCCGCCCCGCTCCGCTTCCCCGGGCGAGCAGCCGCAACCGAGGGGTCGCCTGACAGCTCAGCCACGGGGCTAACGACCGCCCCGCCCAACTCCCCCGCTTCCCCCCCTCCTCTGGGCCCCGCCACCACCCACCTGCGCGCCGCCGAGCAGGGTCAGCAGGGTCAGCGCGGCCAGCGCGGCGCCGGCCATCGCCAGCCAGAGCCGCCGCCGCATGGGGGTGGGGCCGGGGCGGGGCGCGTTGCCATGGCAGCCACGTGACAGGCCCCCTCCCGCCTCCCGGAGCCTCAGGAAAGGGGGACCTCGCCCCGCTCCCAACTCCGGGCTGCCCAGCGCTGCGCCGGTCCCGAAGCGAGCGGCGGCGGTGCGGAGGGAGGCCGAGGATGGCACGGCGGCGCCTGAAGAAAGCAATCACAGTTTCGGCGTGACTCTGGAGGGCTGGAGGAGGGGCAAGGGCGGCTCCAGTTTTCGGCACTTCCGCGCAGGCATTGTGGGGACGGACAAGCCCAAGAAGGGGCCTTCGGCTCCGAGAGTTGACGTCATAGGAGCGCGACGGCAGAGAGCTACCTGCCCGCGGGTCCGGGCTGTGCCCTCCCCTCCCGCGCCGCCTCTGCCCGCCGCCCGCCGGCCGCGAGGAAGCACCCGGGCCCCCGGCCGCCAGGACCAGCGAGCGGCGGCGCAGAGGGAGCCATGGGGAGCGGGGCCGTCGCGGGGGCTTCGGCGCCGCGTGCCGAGTGAGGGCGCCGGGGCCGCCCCCCTCCGGCTGCTCCGCGGCCTCGCCGCCCGCGCCCTCGTTCCTCCTCCGCCGGGAGAGCGGCCTCGGAGCGGGCTGCCCAGGGGCGGCGAGCAGCCACCGGTGGCTTCCCTTTGTCTCTCGGCTGCGTCCAGAACTGAAAGGCGTCAGCGACGAATTCCCAGAGGATCCCAGGCTGCCAGTCTTCCCCTGCTTTTTAATATACGTGTGTTTTTTTTTTTCTCTATTCCTAAAGACTCTCGCTGAAGTCTTTAGCCAGGATATAATTTTATTTAAAAAAAAAAAACAAAAAACCCGCTCCATTTTAAAGTATCTGCATTGAATGAGCCAATAAAGATGGATAAGAAATCATTTGAAACCGTGCTGGATGAAATTAGAAAGGTAACATTTCACGTTGCATGTTAGTTTAACCATTTGGGTGTAGAATATTCCAGTTGATGAACTTGCCAGGGTAGATGTTTGTGTTCTTTAATAGACACTTAAGGATTTAATAAGGACTAAATTTTACCTGAGTGTGAAAAATTGTAATCCTGTGGTTTTGGTGCATCTGAGTTCTTGTATGTCAGATAGAACAGAATAGCCTGCCGTGAAATGCTTGCTCTGTTGGAGATATTTTTGTTCTTAGAAAAATGGGATTGAATGTCTGGACTGCTACTACTGAACTAGGAAAACATGTGCTGCCAGAGAGGTCATTTGAAATAAGCACTTGAACAAACTCATCACAGTATTTTCACTGTCAAGGAAGACGTGGAAGAAAAAAAGAAATAGCCATGTTCTTTTTTTGAGGGGGTGCGGGGAAAGTGCTGCATTTGCTTGGCTTGACTGGAGACAGGTCCATTTTTTAGATGATAGTTTTGGAGAGTCAACACGCAAATATGACATGAGAGAGCTGATTTCTAAGCTGCACTCTTCTTCAAAGCCACATCTCCCACAGCTCAGGACTGCATGCACATCTTTCTCTGGGATATGAAATCTTGGGGTTTGATATGTGCTCTGAGCAGTGTTTGTGTATGTCCTGTTAAAAACTGAGCAAAATACCTACTAGTTGGTGGGAAGCAGAGATACAAATCTAGGCTTCCAGGCATCTGGCAGGTGCTCTCATTTCTTTCTACACAGAGGTCTGCTTTTAACAGGAAGGCTAGCAGTTTGTGGTTGGGACAGTTCCCTGAATGCTGGAAATGGAAAAGATGGGTTAATAGGAGTATGATTCGTGTCTTGGGTGGGAATTATTTTGCTATACTTAAGCAGAGGTCACATAAAGTGTCACAATTATGTATCTTGCTAAAGCTGTCTTGCTGTGAAGATAAAGAGTTTGCTTTGGATAAGATTGTCTTATGTCAAGAAAGGAATCCTTAATGTTTTTGTGAAAGGTGTTTGTTGTTATAATGGGTTGTCTAGGAGAGGTTCCTACCTTTATTTGGAGTCAGATGCTACAAGGGGTAAGTTTCAGACGCAGTGATGACTGCAGTTGCAGTAGTATTATTCTGGAACATATTGAGGTGTAAACCACCATGGACAAGTGATGAGTGATGAGTCTTTGTTTTCGAAACTGCACTCACTAGTATTTTTACATAAGGTCATGGTCATAAACTCTCCTTTATAAAATAGACACGTTCCATGCTGTGTAATTGCTAAAACCATGACAGCCTGAATATTTTGGGGTGTGGACTTCCCTCTCATACTAAAAATTTTTATGGAAAATCTGTGGAAAAAAAATCAGGGAACAAATAGTACATGAACATTTTCTCTGAAAATTGATTGTGGGCGGGATTAATGTTTCAAATATTACTGCTGTAGTGCAGCCCTTCCAAATACACTCTGTGATTACCAAAGACTTCAGACAAAAGAGGTTTTGATGTGTGATTTTTAGGTAATTGTTTTCTATATGCCATCTGCCTGTATTCCTATAAATCTAACTTTCTGTTGATCTAAGGCTCAGTGTTGTGCTGTATTATTAATAGTTGTGCTTTTCCAGTATAGCCTTTAAGCATTTTCAAATGCATATTTTGTATCTTTGTTGTCAGGTCTTTGTTTAAACTTCATTTCTAGCTCTGTGGTAGAATCTTCTTTACTGCGTGATTCACAAATCAGTTGTGTCGGCATGTTCTATTTTTGGTCCTGTGATTAGCAGGAACGTTATTTAAATGTCTTAATGTGTAGTTCTGGCTTCTCCATGTATATTTATGATTATTAACAAAATAAAGTTTGAGAGTTTTTTCATAAATAGGCACTGCAGTGTCACCTGTTTTTGTTCTTATTATGAAGTCATTCAGTTGTTGATTTAAGGAGGAAGAGTGACGTTTCTTTTGATGAAGAAGTTGCTGTATGACATATCAGGCTTTTTTTCCAAAATATGTTCAGAGAAGGAAGGGAGAAAAGGGAAAAAAATGGGAGAGGAGTTCTGTGTCTGAGGTACAGAAAGGAAGGGGGCTACCTTGAACAACATGTGTGTTGGGTGTATGCACTCCCTGTGCTACTCATGGTCAGATTGCAGAGATGGAAAACTTCATGTCTGTCTGTGTGGAGGGACATGGGTAAATAAAGGAGTAGGAGTAGGTTTTAGGGCTATTGGGTAAAGATAGCAATGCGTGTGAGGTTAAAGCTGGAGGTGATTTCAGAATAAGCATGAGAGCTAGCAAAAGAGGTGGGGCTTGGAAATTGAGGAAGAAAGGTGTGTGCATTAGTTTAGAGCAGGAATTCAGCTGTCATTTGTCTTCATTACATCTTATATGTCTATTGGTGATCTGAGTATGAGGGGAGGAAGGAAGCTCTTGGGTAGCCTGTGTGATTATCAACAAAACTCAGCTGTCTTGCCACTAAGTCTAAATTGGTGACCAGTACTGCGTTATGCTACTCTCCTTCCTTTGCAGCATGTGGTTGCTTGTTAAAGGTTGAACTCTGGGAAGGTGATGAGACATCAACCTCTGGAGCAAGCTCCCTTGTGTATTTGATTCTGTCTGTAGAGACTTTTTATCCAGTGTGTTTGTAAATTCACTGAAGTTAAGATGCTTTGCTAATTGTTTTACAGGGAATATACAAAGAAATAGAGTTGATGACTCATACAATCTTGTTTAATGTAAAGTTGATACAAACTTTCAAGGCAAAAGGAAGAGTGATGATGATGTTCTCTCACTACAGTTTTAAACCACGAAAACAGAAAAATGAAATCAAAAAAGTAATTTTTTTAACAGAAGAATTAAACTATATCTCTGCTTTTTATTGTTCTCAGTTGTCTAAGGAGTATACTATTAGAAATATTGCAGTGTAATTGATATAAATGTCAGTTTGTACGGTCAGATTTTTTTTTTTAGATTAATAGATTAATCTAGCAGGTGGTTGTGCTGTAATTATAATTTTCGAGGGACTAATTATGCGTCTTTTTTCCACTGTTTTTTAGGCTGTATTGACTGAGTATAAACTAAAGGCTATTGAATATGTTCATGGATACTTTTCTAGTGAACAGGTAAAAGTCAATACTTTCATGGGTTTATTGGGAGCCACTGGTTTTGGGTATTC
Source organism: Phaenicophaeus curvirostris (assembly GCF_032191515.1). Taxonomy (NCBI): domain Eukaryota; kingdom Metazoa; phylum Chordata; class Aves; order Cuculiformes; family Cuculidae; genus Phaenicophaeus; species Phaenicophaeus curvirostris. The sequence goes on from NC_091392.1 coordinate 182,041,673, forward strand.
AGTAATAAAGACAGTTTTTCCAATCATATGGAGGCTGATTGTATTTGCTTTTTATTTATTAACTGAGGAGATTTAATTCTTCATTATTATTTCAGCATCAAGCTGTTAAAAGTAGTTCCAAGTTGTTTTGTTATCAAAATCATTACATTTTCATACTTTGTGCTTGGGAACAATTGGAGAAGTTTATCATCATAAAATTTAAGGTTTTTTAGCATGTACTTTCTAAACACCGTAACAAGCATACAACTTATTTATTTTGATACTATGTGGATTTTTTTCCCTTATTTCTTCTGTGGGATTTTTTTTTTTCATTTCTTTTTTTGGTGTATGTTTGGTAAATATGCTGTTTGAGATACTGAATGTTTATCAGCTTTTTCAGAAAGACTTTTTTAAAAATTCTAATGCTGTGGCAATTGTTGTGCATATATGCAGATATATAGAGGAGTGCATATCTATTTTAAATATTTCCATAAAAAAACTTCATCTCAACATGGAATTTTTAGATGCCTACTTAAAAATAAAAAGAGCAATAAAACAAATACAATAAAAACCCCAAGTAAAACATAAAACAAACAAACAAAAAAAAAGCAGGAAAAAGGGTTTAGGTTGTTCAGTCTGGAGAAGAGAAAGCTAGGAGGAGACCTTATAGCAACCTTCCAGTACCTTAAGGGGGCTACAAGAAAGCTGTTTACAAAGACTTGTAGTGATAGGACTAGAGACAATGGGAATAAACTCAAGAGGGGCAGATTTTGACTACGCATAAGGAGGAGTCTCTTCACTATGAGGGTGGTGAGGGTCTGGCACAGGTTGCCCAGGAAAGCTATGGCTGCCCCATCCCTGGAAGTGTTCAAGGCCGGGTTGAATGGGGCCTTGGGCAGCCTGATCTAGTAGGAGGTGTCCCTGCCCATGGCAGGGTGGTTGGAACTGGATGATCTTTAATGTCCCTCCCAACCCCAACTGTTCTATGATTAGATGTTGGTAGGTACTGATAATCAAATATTGCAGACAGACAGATGTTTTTAGCAGTATACCACTGTACTCCAAAAATAGAAAAATTGTATTAATGCAGTTATCATATTTTTAATATATATAAAAGATTAATCAAAGGCCGTTCTCTTGCAGGTTGTTGAGTTACTAAGATACTTTTCCTGGGCTGAACCACAGCTCAAGGCAATAAAGGCTTTACAACATGTAAGTTTGTGTGACACAGTTTTGTGGTGTAAGTTTGCCCTCTTAATCTCATTTTAGTTTTGGGGTGTCAGCTTTTGCAACTGATGGGTCAGTCTGCCATTTACTCATCAAGGTTTCTTCTTCAATTTTGTTTTTCAATGGTATCAAACTATAAGACTTAATACTTTTAAACAGGGTATCTTTCTAAAGGAAGTATGTTTTACTTTCCTGTGCATCACAAGAATAGATGTAGCCCTTTGTAATTGTTGTTAGCTTTCCTAATTTCTTTGGTTTTGGCAAGTGCTTTTTGGAGCTGCTTGTTCAGAACTTAGTGTAATAGTGTGTCCTTCCCGATGGGAGGGAGAGAATATTAAATGTTTACTGACATGTATGATACAAAGGTGCTACTGAGCTGCATTCTAAGTTTAAAATAATTGTTTGCTTTATTTTATATACGCTTCTTTCTTGCTTGCTTACTTGTCAGAAAATAGTGGCGGTTCCAGCATCAAAAATGGTTAATATTCTCAACTGCTTCACATTCAGTAAAGATAAACTTATTGCCCTTGAACTCTTAGCTTCGTAAGTATATCTTGTGTTGTATTTTCTTAATTTTATTGTTTTTACTAGAGTTTGAGTATATAAAAGTTAAGATACTTCTAGAACAAAGCACTATGGCCAGTCCAGGTAAAACACAAATAGATGGGGTTGTCAAAAGAAGAATTAGAAGTAGCCATTGTGGAAAATTCCATCGTTCATCTGAGTCTTGAGCATGCTACTACGTGGGCTTCTGCCTGCTGGAAAACTGCTGCATTGCCTGTGTTTTTACAGTGGCCTTAAAATCTTGCAGAGAATGAAGAGGGCCTTAAGCTTATTTCTGCCCACTGAAATGTAAAACATCTGAGACCAGAGTATTCTGGGTATTGACTATTTTGCATTTGAAAAGCCCTCTAAGTATTACATATGTAAAACAAAAGCTAAGTAAATAGTTCTCTTAAATTGACTTATTTGATTAACAGATCTAACGTCTATAAGAGATGTATAGGAAGAGATGTATAGGTAGTCTAAATTTATGTATGCAGAAGGTTGGGGATTTTTTTAGTGAGTGGCAGCTTATTCAAAAGATCTACAGTTTATGTATGTTTATATGGAACTCTTCTGTCTGGTTTAGCAGATTTGTTTTATGAAGTATTGTTCTGTTTTGGATTGGGGTTTTTTTCTGCATTAAGTACATCTGCCTTACATATGAGTGGTGTATATTACAGCTAACTTGAACATTTTCGAGCATATAAATTCACAGTATAAATATCCATGAAACAAATAAGGCCAAGGATATAGGCATGACCTTGCTTTTGGAACTGAGCATTAAGAAGCTGCATGAATGCTCCCAGTCTCTTTCAGACCAGAACAAAATGGGGTAGCCTGAAGAAAGTTCAGCGGCCCGTTGAAGTAACTTGTTTCACTTCTCAAAATGAGATTGGAGCTCACAGGCTTTTTAGTTACTATACTTCAGCTGGTGTGGGGAGAAGTCATGGTAAATTCTTTAGTTGTTGAATTTCTGCAGTGCAAGAGCATAATAAGGAAGTCATGATACAAAAATCCTATTCAAAACTAGAGAACAAAGCTGAAAGTTTATTAATGTTTTAATACTATTCTTTGAGTAATTTTTCATCCCTTTGTTCAACATTCTGCTGATTCTATTTCTTCTAATATCCTTCTTTGAGAAGTCCTCTTTTTTGGGGCTGTATTCTATTCCCAGTAGTTTGGATGGGGAAGGTAACATAGTTATTTTTGCCATAACGTTTAGTAATCATAGTCCATTGTTCCTTGTTGGTATTTAATTCTAGTACTATTTTTCACTTACAGGTGTGAAGTCCATGTTTAAGCCTAGGGTTTTTACTTTAATAATAATGTTATGATCTTAACTAATTATGTTGGTTTTTTTAATGTACTGTTGGGTACTGGCTGAATAAGTGTTGATCACTATTCAGTACTGCATTGCTTCTAACAAGCACATGGAATGACAATAATAGTTTGTCAATGTCTTTATAGCAACATTGTTGATGCTCAGAATTATCGCCTTATTGAAGATCTGTTCAGAATTAATATGTCAGAGAAGAAAAGATGCAGAAGAATTCTTGAACAGGTACAGTCAAACGCAGTATTGTCTCCATCCTCATGGTCATTGTGGGGTCAGGACTGTTGGGAACTACTGGTGGTAGACAAGCTGAAGGAACCAGCTGCAAAAAGATAAGAATCATGTAATAAATGTGTGAAAAAAAGTGCGAGTTTCCCTTAGACCTAAGGGGCACAGAATTGTAACCAATTCAACCAATGCTGAAGGAAACAGTCTGTGGTTGTTTTAGAGAACACCAAGTTCTTAACCCCAAGTTCAGTAGAAGCAGAGGTGGTCCAAGTAGTTATTCAAAACAAAGGGGACTTGGGCAAAACCTCACGCTGTTTGGACTATTTGGGAAAAAGATTTGAGACAAAGCTTTGAATTGTTCTGTGTAGGTTGATTCATGCAGTCTATAAACATCATGCAGTAGTAATTCATTTATTTAAAACATTGAATTTGACAGCAAGTAATGTTCCTTTTGGATTATTTTGTAGGCATCAAAAACCGGTTGTAAGGCACCTCATGCTATGATATCTTCCTGTGGCATGATTCCTGGCAACCCGTATCCCAAGGGCAAACCAAGCCGTATAAATGGAATTTTCCCAGTAAGTGTGGTCCTATACTTTTGCTTTTCACAGAATCCTTGATTAAGGATTCGAATACATGCAGGGAGGCATGAAATCAAAAGAAGTGTTTGGGTGTTTGTTTTTTTATTACTCCAGTACACATTTATAGGGAACTTGTGTTATTTTTATTTGCCCTTTCTGTGCTGCTTCAAGTAAAGTTTACTACATAAATGAGGTATTGTTCATGTAAGGGAAGCATTGTAAAATCTGATTCGCCAAATATTACTGGGAGAGCTGTTGAGCCTTACTGTTAGGTTGATAAGATGACCTAACATGGTCGCTATGGTACTACTGCTAGTCTTAATATTGTTCTCAAATGACCATGTTTAAGTATTTCGTATGAACACTTAACTTATATTTTGCAGTCCCTTGTCATGTCCACAAGTCAAAATTCAGAATTCTAATTTTCAGAAAACATGAGCTGTTTGATATGCATCTCTTTACAGGGCTCAGTGTTATAAACCATGCTATTGGAATGCTCTTACTTATAATTTCACAAGCCTAGAGCAGTTTTTTTCCCCCTAACAAACATCATTAACTATCACTTTCAGAATATTCAAAAACTTGAATGTGGTTTAGGAAAAAAAAATCAAATATGATAAAAATTCTATAGCAAGACTTATTTTTAAATGAATACCTAATAATTTAATTTTCTTTTGTTTCAGGGAACCCCTATCAAAAAGGACACAGAAGAATGTACTAATGAAGGAAAGGGTATAGCAGCCCGTATACTTGGACCATCCAAACCAGTACGTCTAATGAAAGAATAAATAAATGAAACTTTAAGAAAAAAAAATATCAATCACCAGCCAATTCAACGAATCTTTTATATGAAATGCTGTTGTTTGGCATGGAGACTGTAGAGCAGGAAGTTAAACAAAGATAAACTTCTATATTACATATAATATGACATAGTATTTTTTATTTAACTTGAAAAGAAGCTCTAGTTTGTCTCTTTGGGGAACAGGATTCTCTAGTGGATACAACGTGTGTGCATTTGAAGGCGGAATTTAAATTACAGTAGCAGAAGAGAAAACTAAAAGCATTTTTAGTAATCTGTCATGAGCTAGTAGAAGTTTTAGGTGCAAATATATGCAGTTTTTTACTACAATTTCTGAGGGTTTCAGACATGACTGTACAAAATGCCTGCATATTGGGAACTTGAATTGCAGTGGTACCTTAGACGGAGGTTCTTGTTTCTTAATAACACAGCTGATATGTATTTCAAAATTTTTAAGCATGTGGTGCAAAATTTCAATGAACCTGATACTATTTGGAAGTATTGTCCATATGGATTTTTTTTCAGTTTTATTATGTTTCCCACTAAGCTGTATTATTTTAAAGGCACAGATAACTTGATAAGTATTTGTTACTTTTATATGTGCTGAATCTTTAAAATGAGAAGTCAGTCCAAGTCTTCAGAGTGAAGACTCCAAGGCAGGAAGGGAGTTCCCTTTCCTACCTGTGTTCAGTATTATATTAAAATCTAAAGGTGTACTAGTGATGTTTGTTTCATTCTTTTCAGAAAGGGTGAAATATTTGCAGTCCCTATGGATATTATGAAGAAATTTGACAACAGATATTTTTCCAATGAAGAGCAGCTGTGTGTAGTAGTATCTGAATGTTAGCTTTTTGTCTGAGAAACATTAGGTAATGCTTTCACTATTGCTTCTTCCGTTTGTTTTTTGTTTATGTAGGCTCCATCAACCTACAATCCACACAAACCAGTTCCATACCCCATCCCACCATGTCGGCCACATGCAACTATTGCACCAAGTAAGGCTTCTATATGTTTTAGCTTGATGCTGTTGTTTTCATCCATTTGCCTTTTAAGTGATAACTGTTAAGTGTCAGTTTCTCTGAACATGATCATATCTGAATTTGGCTTGCGCTTTTGAAGCACGCTCTGGGTACTGGTTTCTACATCTTCCTGTTGTGACTTCAGAGCTGCTGAAAAAGAGGAATACATTGACTTCTTTTTCCAGCTTCCACATCATGAGGAAAACTCACGATCCTGTTCTAGTGGGAAATTATTTTGTTTATGGCAGGCATTGTGAATGTTAGACAAGGCTAGGGCTGTGTCTTTGTTGTAAAGTTTGACCAGCGTTTGGGCTTTAGCTTGACAAGTCTGTTGACTCATTGCTATTGTATCAAACTTGGGCTGTAGTCAGGCATGGTTCTGAGTTGGGTGGAAATACTATAGGAACTTGCCGAAGGATGATAATCTGTTTTTCAGCTGAAGGTCTAATTAGTTCTGCAGTTGCCTTCAGCTTTACTTTCTTTCTATCACAATGTAGGGGAAACGGTTTCATAAAACAAAAGTTTAGGAATGTAGATTTCAGTCTCAGAAGGGATACAGCGATTGCCTTTTAATGTGTCTGGTCTGACTATTCTTAGCCTTGTGCTTCAGGTAAGATTGAGTCTTCATAAACTCCTCCCTCTTTGTTCTGCTGCATCAGTTCGATTCCAGACATGTTGGCAAGGAGCAAGGAAGAAGAAATTGGAGTTCTTAAGTAGTCAAACTGGTCTCTTTGAGCAGCAGCTGAAAGCTTTTCCTGGTCTTGCCATTCTGTCCTGCAAAACTGGGCCCCTCACCCCAAGAAGGATGTTGAAGCTCTGGAGAGAGTCCAGGGAAGAGCAACGAAGGCTGGAGAACAGGTCTTATGAAGAATGGCTGAGAGAGCTGGCGTTGTTCAGCCTGGAGAAGAGGAGGCTGAGGGGAGACCTCTTTGCTCTCTATAACTACCTGAAAGGAGGTTGTAGAGAGGAGGGTGCTGGCCTCTTCTCGCAGATGACAGGGGACAGGACAAGAGGAAATGGCCTCGAGCTCTGCCAGAGGAGTTTTAGGGTGGACATTAGGAAAAGAAATTTCACAGAGGGGGTCGTTGGGCACTGGCACAGGCTGCCCAGGGAGGTGGTTGATTCACCTTCCCTGGAGGTGTTTAAGGCACGGGTGGACGAGGTGCTGAGGGGCATGGTTTAGTGTTTGATAGGAATGGTTGGGCTTGATGATCTCGTGGGTCTCTTCCAACCTGGTTATTCTATGATTCTATGAAAATGTGGAGTGCTGTGGTTGGAAATCTTGCTTTAATTTTTTTTTTTCTTGTTAGGGATTTTGGGGAGCCTTTAGGGTATTTGATAAGACAGCGGTAGAACTCTTAGCATGTGTGTTGAAGGGCGAGCCATCTAATCGAGTTGATGTCTGCAAATTTATAGTCAGTTTGGAAAACTTGGCAGTACTTGTGCCTAAAGTAAATCCGATTATTTGTGCCCAAGAAATAACTTGCTCCCCAAAAAGTGTATAGGAAAGTTGCAGACTAGTTCAAATCTGTATTAAACAAATCCTATCTGAAGTAAGTTAGGGCACAAAATTTGGCCTGTGATTGGATAGAAATATTGACACATTTTAGGATATGGAATGGCTTTTGAGATACCAGGGCCTTATTAGGCTGCAGCATGTTTTTTAATGAGACTGCAGATGCTGACTTGAAACTATAGCATGTATTTGTTTTCAAGCAGTGGTCAGAATGGGCAAAATTATGTTTTGTCTTCTGCTTTTTCCTTCCTGGGTACTTAAATGTTTTTTAGTTACTTTTCTGATTTTCAGCCAAGGGTTGTCACACAAGAAATCTTAACTAGAACTAGTATGAAAGTGTGAAATCAGAAAGGAGTTGTACATGAGAAATTACCGCACTTTGACTAATTCATTGAATTCATAGAATAACCAGGTTGGATGTTCAAGTGCTGCTTTTTCCCCATGAAGGATTGCTGTGAAGTGTATTTATGTTCCTGTGATTTCAATTCTCATGTTCTTCATCAGAACTGTATACCACAGCTATATAACAGTTTGAATTGCTCCAAACAATAAGGGAGGAAAAAAGGTTCTTTTTAATGCTAAATACAATAAGTATTGTATATGAAAATATTTGCTAACGCACTTAGACTTCTTATCATTTAAAGAAATATTGAAGAATGATAGCATAAACATTTGAGATGCGACATTTTTCTTTAAATTTTCTGACTAGTGTTGGAGGGCTGGCCGCTTTCAGTGATGTATATTTGACTCTTGTCTGTCAAGGCTTTACTGTTAAAGGAAGAGTTGAAACAGCCTTCAAGTTAGGAATGGAAAAAGAGCAAATGATGCTGCAGACACTTTGAATCACTCCTCCCCTTTGAGTTTTGGGGGCAAAATGGAACTAAGGGCCATTGAAACACGATTTTTTTTCCAGCTTCTTTCAAGAGTTGCTCTTGCTCAAATTTGGGTTACGATACGTGTTACTCAGGCAGACATTGGCAAAAGCCAGCATCCAGCCTGGATGATTAAGGGGTCTGGCTTTTTAGTGAAGGATTGCCTTACAATCTTGAAAATTGTTTTTTTTAAAGGAAAAGACACTGGTTCATTTAGATATGGGTTCTTCTGACAACTGAGATGTGTATTGCATTTGTTATTTTAGGTGCTTACAACAATGCTGGCTTAGTTCCAATGGCTAATGTCATAGCTCCGGGCTTACCAGCTCCTCCATCATACACTGCTAATCAAGTAGTGTCAGGTAAAACATACATACCTTTACGAATGTTAATGGTATTTTTTTCTAATTCATTGTTGTGACTGGATTATTCACTGCTGGAGTTTCATTTGTTTTTTTTAAATGACAAGTTGTTGTTCTCTGTTTAGAAAATGAGGACCTTTCCAGCCAGGCAAAACCTTCCCAAAATCAAGGTAAATTGCAAATCCAGAGGGAAATTTTTGTGTTGATTTTATGTTATTTGTTCAGAAAATGTAAACAACTTACTTGTTTAATGGGATTTTCATAGTCTTTAGGTATTTAACTACTGGTGGAATAGAATCCCTTGAGAATAGAGAAGAACATGGTCTTAGGCATTTGGCATTTACAAGCGTTGAAACATTAAAATTCAGTCTTTGGTGTTAGCTAATTCAAGTTTTATATTCTTCATCATATAAATGTGATAAATCACATCCAAAACTAAATAAAAACATGCATTGTAGTGAAACACTTCTTCATAACTTTGCAGTTTTGAAAACTTTGCTTTCTATTTGAAAACTCATTCACATTCTAATCCCATATATTTGTTGCAATGGGAAACTAGGAATACAAGAGAGACAGTTTCTTTGTTTGTAGCTTGTTGAAATCTGTGTGTAGAATGTCTTATCCCAGACTTTTACATCTTAACTATGTCTACCTGCACTTTTGTTGTACCCTTTAACTTCCGATTCTTTTTGCAGAAGAGTTGTCTTTCTTTTGAGCTCTATTTATGTGGTACTTTGTACAAATCATAATAATGAATCCCACTTTGTTAGGTTTGACAAATAAAAACTGAGAATCTACTGAATGCTAGGTCAGATGTATTAACAAATACCCAAAATAGATAAAATTACTTAGGACCTGTAAATATTTCGGGGGGTGGGGGGAAGTCTTGTCTTTTATTGTCTGTGCTCAGTGATGGTTCTACAGAAATGTTACTGTTTCAAAGGATCACTTTGTTCTTAGGTACCAATTTAAGGGTGCATGTAGTTACAAGATAAATGAATACAACGCAAGAAGTAAAATCTTCTCTTAAGAGGAGAAATTCAGTAACAACTTTGGGTTCTAATGCAGCTGTATTTCTCTGGTGATTATCTTGGCTGTCAGGATTAACTACTGTGACCTTTAGGACAGTCTTCAGCTTAGAAACAGGATGAGGAAAGGATGGAATCCAGAGCTGAGTGATCTGGGTCTAGTCTTTTGGAAAATAATATGTAAAAGGAAAGAGTTTGATTGCGAACTTGCTAGTTTTAGATTTTCAAGATACATAATAGAAGTGTTTGTCATATCAGCTTAGGCATAACGTTTTAAAAATTCCAGATTTTGGGATGTGTGTGTATATGTAGAATTTGAACAAGAGAGAAATCTAAGCTGTACAGAGTTATGGGTGATTAGTTTGGTTGGCTCAGTGATTTGCTTACACTTGAATAGATTATTTTAAAAGTAAAATAAAACATGAGAGTTGTTTAAGAGGAGTGATTCATTAACATTCATATTCCACGGGAAACTAGATAGAGGCATATCGGGACTCTTGACATGCCAGTGTTCATAAATGCAACTTCTTTCTGTTAATACCCACCTTCCCATTTGCAGTGTGCCTGCCTGTTTTCTTCCAGCTTGACTGATGTCTTTGACTTACATCGTAGGGTTGATATAAGCTGATGTTCCTAGTGGCAGGTGCTTGCCTTGATTATAGACACCTGACTTCAGACTTATAAAAATACTTGTTGACAAGGTCAATCCCAATGTTAGTTTAATACTGTAGTGTGATACCTGAATTTAAGTGTACCTTCTTAGAATCAATCTGAAGGAAACACAGTGAAAAGAATGACCTGATTTGGAAGGAAAGAAAAATACCAGCACCTGAAATCAGCTTTCTTCAGTTGTTGACTAAACTTCTCTGAAATCATGATACATTGAATTAACTGGTTCTGAAGGAAATTCTGACCTTCAGTGAGAGTGGATGCAGAGGACCCCAGGTGATCTGATGCTGATGGAATATTAGATCTGTTTTGGGTACTGCCAGATGTTAAGGACCAGAGGGAGGGTGTTTACCTGTATCACTTAGACATTGTTATGGAATATATTTGAGTATGTCTTGCATGAGACCATGAAGAGGTAGCGGATGTCACAAAGTCTTTTAAAGAGGAGTGGTAGCTTACATGTTGTACAACTTGTGTGATGTGTTTGTACCTACTTTTTTGTCTTGTTTTCCTATACTCGTGTTCACTGTTTATATACAGACATTGTATGTTAGCTGTTGCCTGTGTATCGTATTTTGAAATGTTGTATAAAATGTGTTTGTGTTGATTTCAAACATTTCTGATGGTTTCAAGTATTCTTACCACTTTTATTTCTTTGCAGCTTTTTCTGCACAAGCGAATCAGCTCTTTACTCCTCATGGTTCTAATCCTTCAACACCTGCTGCTACTCCAGTCCCTACCCCATCACCTGTCAAGGCAATAAGCCATCCATTAGCACCTGCAACTCCACTCATCTCTGGAATGAACATGTCTACCCCTGTCCTTCCTGTTTTCCCAGGGCAGGTTTCCTCTTCCATCCATGCATCTCAGTCGTCCACCCCAACCCCTACTGTCATCAAATCCCTTTCATTACCTGGTGTTCCTGTCACATCTGTTCACAGTGCAACCTCTACCCCTATTCCTGCAGTTTTTTCTGGTCTGGCCTCTATACCCACTGCTACACCAGCTCCACAAGGTTCTTCCACACCATGTGCCACGCCTGCGCCTAGTGAAGCTTTCGCATCTGCTGCTGCACCATTTGCTGGTCTCCCGTTTTCTGCAACCTCTTCAATTGCTTCTGCTAACAATCCCACTCCATTGTCATCAGTTTTTGCTGGGCTCCCCTTGTCCTTGCCTCCCAATGCCCAAGGGATTTCTAGTCCTGTTCCATCTACAATTGCTAATTCTCCTGCCACTACCATTCCTGGTTCGCTCAGCTTGCCTAACCCAATTTTGTCTGTCTTAAAAGGATTTTTGACATCAAATGACACTTCATTAATCAATTCATCTGCTTTACCTTCTGCTATGACAAATGAGCTTGCTTCTTTATCTGCTCTTGCTAATCAAAGTTCTGACCCTCCTACTTCCTCTGTCAACAAATGTTACACTCCATCAGCTACACCCACCTCACAGCATTCCTCCACACCTGGGCTGGCCATTTTTCCAGGTCTTCCATCCCCATCTGTAGCCAATTCTAGTTCCACTCCTCCAACATTGCCTGCACAGTCACCTTTAACCACTTCACCATCGATTATGCCAGTCAACTGTGGCTCATCAGCCTCCCTTTTGCATGGCACAAGCCCTTCTAATCCTGATCAGCAGCTCTCATCAGCCCCAGCTGCCACAACTATCCCAGTTCTGATCAAAACAGAACCCATGAGTCCTACCCTTTCGGCCTTCAAAGGTCCTTCTCATTCAGCTGGCCCTTCTCATGGCACTATAGGACTGTCAGCACTCGGGCGTGCATACACCTCGGCAGCTTCAGTGCCAGTCAGTTTACCCAGTTCCCTGAATCCAGTGCTATCAGGTCTCTCCTCTTTGAGTGCTCCTCTAAACAATTCCAGTTCTCTGTCTTCCATTTCCCTTGCCCCACATGGCTCTTCTGCTTCCATTGCTCCTATGTTCAATGGACTTCCTCCTTTTACATCTCTAACCAGTAACTTTGCTTTTACTGGTAATCCAGCACTTACGCCACCTGTCACTCTCCCAGGGTCTTTGTTAGCTACTCCGTCTACAAGTGCTTCAGCCGTGTCTGCCCCTCATGTGAGTTCCACTGCTGCCGTACTCTCAGGACTCGCCGCCTCAGCAACAGTCTCTGCTCCTCCCTTCTCGCTTAACTTGTCCAGTGCTGTCCCTTCCCTTTTTTCTGTTGCCCAGGGACCTCTGGGATCATCAAACCCATCCTTCCCTGGTTTTCCTGTCTCTAACACACCCTCTGTCACTCCTGCTCTCCCTTCTTTCCCTGGCCTCCAGGCATCTTCTGCAGTAGCAGCAGTTGCACCGTTGCCGGCAGCTGCCACAGCCCCATCTCCAGCTCCAGTCCTGCCAGGGTTTGCCTCGGCCTTTAGCTCAAACTTCAACTCTGCACTTGTTGCACAGGCTGGGTATGTTTTTGTTTCTGAAGGAGGTCAGAACCATTTCTTTTTCTCTTGAGCAAAACATTTACTTCAGGCATAGATGTTATTTTAACTCATAGTAATTGTGGTTAATAGTTAAAGTTAGTTCACCAGTAGATTATCACCTGTTTTTAGAAACTGTGATGCAATAGTTACCAAGTAGGTTATCCTCAGTGGTCCCCGTTACAACAGTCTAATCCAGTGAGGTGCTCAGTGATCTTATTTCCCAGATGAGGATGCTTGGCACCTCCTAGGCTTTTACAAGAATGGATACCACATAGGCATCCATTAGCACATCCAGGTAATAGCAGGCAATATCTTAGATGTTCCTAAGGAAGTACTTGGCATTAACTTTTGTCTGTAAAGTTTTTTTTTGAGTGCAATTGGAGGTACAGCCCAGGTACAAAAATTTCTGAGTTCCCTTCTAAAGTGTGCTCCAGTATTGATTTGTTTTTGCATGAACAGTTTGTAGGTGGGTAGAGACTGGGCTTTCGTCAGGAAATTCTGGCCTTTATAAGGTTTAGAAAAAGTGCTTTTCTATTTGATATAGACATAAGATTATAGAGAGAAACCTATGACAAAACGTGATGCAGATGTTCCTAATAATAGCTGTATCTTAACATTCTTTCAGCTTGACTTCTGGACTACAGACACCGGGAAATGCAGTTTTTCCTGGTCTTTTATCTCTCCCTGGTATCCCTGGCTTTCCCCAAAGCGCCGCACAGCCTTCCTTACAGGAATTGCAACACAGTGCGGCTGCACAGTCGGCTCTACTACAGGTAACTTGGCTATCAATTAATACTATTTTGCTTCCAGTAGTTGTTTGAGCATGTGCTTGAGTGTTCACTTCTTGGGATTAGTTTAAGTCAGTAAATTATTAAAGCCCCTAACCTATTCAAGAACTGATTACAAGAGTGATGATAAAGAATAACTTATAGTAAGGTCTTACCCAAGGCCAATGTACAATGCTTCTGGATGTCATGAATGTGACGAAGCCCTTTTTGAATACTCTGTAAAATGGGGAGGAGTGAAAGAAAAAAGACATGCAAATGAAATTTTTGCTAGGTTTTTGTTAAATCTAATGAGCTGACCATCTAGTCGCAAAATTTGTGCACAGTTCCACCCTGGCATTTTAATACTTCAAGATTTTTGTGGAAAACCACTCTATTGCAAGTTGTGTGCCTCTGTACACATGCCGTCAGGTTGTCTTGAATTTTCTGTCTGCTTGTGATTGTGTCTTTCTCTTGATAGTTCCCACAAATATTAGGTTGGTGCAAAAATAATTGCTGTTTTTGTGATTGTGAATTTGCTCTACTTATTTATGCTAATGGTTTTGTTTTCACTGTTGTTTTTTCTGTTATGTTGTCAAATTAAAGATGGGAAAAAAGCAAACTTGAGCAATTTTGTTGTTTGAGTTCAAAAGGGGACATAAAGCAGTGGAAACTGCTAGCAATATCAGCCAGTCATCTGGCCAGGGGAATGTCAGTGAATGTACAGTTCTACATTGGTTCAAAAAATTTCATAATGGAAATGAGAGCCTTGGACATGAGGCTCATGGATATCTTTCTGTGATAGACAGCAACCAATTGAGAGCTGTTATTGAAGCTAACTCATGCAAAACAACTTGGAAGGTTGCAGAAGAACTAAATGTTGGCCATTCAACAGTTGGTCATCATTTGTAGTAAACTGGAAAATCAGAAGCTCAACAAGTGGCTGCCACACAAGCTGAATGAAAATTAAAAAAATCGCTGTTAGAAAGTCTGTCCTGTGCTGCTTTCACACAAAAAATTGGATTCTGTATGGCAAATGATAGCATTCTGCACAGTGGCTGGACTGTGGTGAAGTACCAAAATGCTTCTCCAAACAAAAGCTCTGTCAAAAGAAGGTTAAGGTCACGATTTAATGGTTGGTAGGTGGAATCATCTATTACAGCTTCTTCTATCTTGATCTTGAAACACGGCAGCGGAGAAGTATAGCCAGGAACTTGACAACATGCACCAAGAACTGCAACATTTAGGTCCGACATTGGTCAATTGAAAACCCAACTGTGTGCCTCACAAATGACTGTGCAGAAGCTCCATGATCTGGGCTATGGAATTCTGTCTCACACAGCTCACTCACTAGACCTCTCTCCCACCAATAACCACTTTTTCAAGCATCTCAGCAACTTCCTGCAAGAGAACGTTTTCCATAACCAAGCAGCAGCTCAAAACTCTTTCAGAGAATTTATCAGTTCTAGGACTCCAGAATTCCATGCTACTGGATTAAATAGACTTGTTTCTTGTTAGCAAAACAGCATAGGCTCTAGTGGGTTTAATTTTGATTAATAAATTTTATTCTAAGCTGAGAAATACTGCTTTGAAAATAGCAATTGTTTTTGCACCAATAATTGTTGTAACATAAGCTTGAGGTGACTTAAGGTAATGTGCAGTTTTGTCATCTTTTTGGTCTATGAAGCAACTTTTTTCAGTCATTAACCTACATAAGTTAACTGAAACTATCATCAGAGTTTGTATTTAGTTGTTTAGTTTGCCTTTTGCTAAAAAAGGTCTCTGTACAGATTAAAGATTCTGGTAGGGTATTTGTCCTTCTGTACAAAATACTAAAAGAGGCAGTTGTGTGTCTTGAGTTAATATTGTCATATGTCTTCTGAGTTTCAGGGGAAATAGATTGGAAGAAGCAGATTACTTAATCTAGGCCATTTATTCTGTAGAAGTCTGTGTAGATTGCATTGAGGAAATGTCAATTTTCTTGTTTACAACTTCCAGTCACTAAAATTAACACTTAGCTGCTCAAGCAATAAAGATAAAATTCAAAGTCCGTGAAATACCACAGCTCCTGATTAAGCTATGCCTTCTAAATCCAGTGCTTACTCCACTGGAAAGTGAATGCCATTAATGTGTCTTCATTTAGCATCTTAATCTAACTGCGTTCCTCTTTCTCTGGTATTTCACAGCAATAGTTGCACTACAGTTTAACATCTATGTATAGATGCATTGCTCATCTCTGTTCTTTGCATACTTCAGATTACGCTTTTGTTTGGTTTGGCTTCAATGGACTGGTATTGTGCCTGAAATTTTGCTTCATTTAGTTTTTTGTTTGGTTTTTATTGGTGCTGTTTCCTAACTTCTTCTCTTCCTTGAAGGCACATTCTGCTTCTGCTCTGGAGAACTATGCAGCTCAGCCTGAAGGTTTTGCTAACTATCCGTCAACATCGGGAACACCATTTTCATTGCAGACAAGTCTGCCCCAGAGTGGATGGCAATAAATACCAGATATTTTTAAAGACTGCAGTGGTTGGTTGTCAGAGCCTGATTCTATTCACTGTGAAGGCTCTATCCACTTTATCGGGAGCATGATCTGAATTGGGGAAAGAGGGGGAGAACATGGGGTTAAAGTGGTTCCAGGAGGCTCTGTCATATCTCAAACACAATTTGAGATCGTGTTCAGTTGATTCAGGGTCTGATTCAGTGAATATGCTGAGCATCCTTGACTGTCCTTTTAGCTTATGAGTTGAATGTTTGGTGTATTATGGGAACAGGAACATTCAAACAGCTGTTTATGTAAATAGAGAAATTGGCTGTCAAACTGAATGGGGAGAACAAGTATACTTAATAGTGTGTATAAGCACCTATCCTTCTGTTATATTTTGTATGGCATATGTGGTTAATATAGAATGAGATCTAGACTGAAACTAGATACTTAAAGCTGTAGACGATTGTTCATCTAGATGCACACTTGTCTGTGCATAGATCGAAGTCAGTTTGTTTCTTCGGATCTTTTTGTTGTATGGGTGAAGATCTCTTGTTAGCATCAGCAGTATGTTAAGGCGAGGCTAGATCAGAGGGGTGTAGGCATTTTCTTATGCTTTGAAATATTGTTATGGGCTTACTGCTAAACTGAGTCTGAACAGGAGAGCTAGGAAGTGACGCTGTACTGTATTTAGGTAGAAGTTGATTATGGTTAACTGGAGTGTGGTTTAGTTAGCTGAGAATGTCTTTCCAAAGTATGTAAAAGCATTTTAATTTGCTTTTAAAATAATGTTACACAACATCCTCCCTGCCCCCCCACTTCTCTGTGAATGAAATAATTGTACTGCAGATAGGCTACCTATCCAGCACTTTTGACTGCAGACTTTTGTGAATGTTTACAGACATGGGTCAAGTTCTTCTCTCCCTTATACTCATGAACTCACTGGTTCTCTATATGCTTTTTGGCTCTCAACTGTAACTTGATGGTGCTTATATTACTATGTGAATATAAGTGGGAGCAGAATTTGGACCATGGTTTTTTTTAGTATTTTTCCTTGGGAAATGTACATGATTTTAAAGGCATATAGCTAAATTAACTGTATTGGTTAGGAAGGATTATGATGCAGCATATAGGAAGGTCTTGCTTTGTTAGTGAAATTCAGTTGTGCACTCTTCTAATAATGTTAGTACCTGTGGCAATGTGTAACACATCATTGAATATCATCTATTTAAGAAAAACTCTTGATCATGTTCTAGAGACAGTAGAGATGTATGATATTCAATCCTGTGATTAAATTAAAACTTAGATGATACTATACTGTAGAAAAGCTCTGCACCTAGAGTTCTACTTTTTTTAAGGATGAATTCTGCTGGGAGATGTTGCTAATGTATTTTCTTTCAAGATGTGAACAAACTTTTTTAGAACATTAACAGAAATTCCTGTATTGGTTTTTAACACAATTTTTTAAAAATAAAAAGTTTACAGTCATGGCGAGAAAAAGGCTTTGCTGACTATTTACATATTTGCCTAAAATACAGATGAATAAACTTCTTTTTACTGAAACACTTCCTAATGTTTGATCTGCTTATGTTGTTTCCTTACTATATGGAATTATAAAATTGACTTCCTAAAGAGTGGTAATAGAAATATCCTATGAAGTATTTAGTGAAAAAATTAATGTCCTCGATACCTTGTTAGCAATTAGGTAGTCTTGCATTTTTATAATCAAGTTTATGTATTACTTTTAAATCTGAAGATAAAAACATACTGCATTTCTACATTTTTTTTAATGAAACCTATTGATTTCTAATGATTCTCTGCTCTGGATTTCTTTTAAAATCAGTGCCTTATCTTGACTGAAGAAACATGCTTCTCTTTCTTTTCATGACTTGTTCCTTGTAGATTTGTAGATCATTTGGAGAAGGAGAAAATAAAAATATAGGTATCTCCTCAATAGCAAGCTTTTGTCCCAGAGATGTGAACATAAAGTAGTTTGAAGTCAGTAAGGTTACAAAGTGCTTCCTGAGGCTCTGAGTTAGATCTCCATTTTGAGTCCTAGTTCCCCAATCAAGCAAACAAGGATTAAATTAATTCAGGTTATCCTGTAGTCAAAACCAAGTAACAGTCATCAGCTGTTTCAAGGTGTTTTATCAAAGACCTCTTGTATGTTGTGGAAAACACATGTTGAGTGGTCATGGCGTGCAGGTTATTGCAGGATTTTGTGAACTGAATTTTTCAGTGGTTAGGATTAAGGTAAGTTTCAATTTCTTAAATATTTATCCTGATGTAAAGTTATTTCTTGTTAATTTTTTTTTTCTCTTCAGGAATAAAGTCTGTGTTCTGCATTGCAGAAAACTCCTGCGACCCAGCTGTGGAATTTCTGAAAGGGGCAATTGGTCCTGAGCTCTTTCATGCTTGCTTGAGTAACATTTTTGAAAAGCCAAGGAAGAGTCTGTTCCCGAGTCAAACCATGCTGCGTCTTGTGCCGAGCCTGTGCTGGGAAGGGGCTGTTGCTGTATGTTTTAATTCTAGACTAAGTACGATTTTATATATTGTTCAAGTTCCTTATTACTGCTTTATTTAAGCTTTGTTGACAGATTGCAAAGATGAAGTGTAGTGAGATGTTCTTTGAAATAAAAATCTTTGTTTGGAACAACTAAGAACATACTGGGATTGTGTTTGCAAATACTAGTTGCAATATTTTTTTCAAGTGCTTTAATTGCAGCTGTGGTGAATATGAGAGAAACAGAGCGATTTTCTGTCCTCTTCTTTTGATTTGTAAGTTAGGATTGGGAGTTTTGCTGATCTTGGGACGAAACTTGCTGTGGTATGAGTGTTCTTACTTTATTACAAATTGCCTTCCTTTCTGGATTGAGATGGAAGTAATCCCTTTGATTTACTGTCTTTCATATTTATTTCTTCCCTGGTGGAGTGGATCCCAAAGGTGAGTCTCCTGTCATCTCCCCATCTTCAGCTGTTGAAAGCTGATGCCATTTTCATGAGGAGGAGGAGAAGCAATATGAAGATGTTTGCACAAACAAATAGGATGGTAGTGTTAATCTTCCCTGTGTCCTGGCTGTTCTTGATATGGGGAAGAGGAGTGACAAGCCTGAAGCAAATAGGCTAATGTCTGTCCTGGGCACAGAATTCAGGGCCTGGAAAAAAACTAGGCTGAGAAATCTTTAAGGAGTGGACAAAACCCAGAGCATGGGAAACTAAGTAAGATGGGCCAAAAAAAAGTCAGAAAAAGACAAAACCTACAACTTTATTATATGAAAATCTTGTGATGACTGCCTGATGATTTTTTTGATGTCCTTTGGGATTGGCGCTGTTTAGAAATGTCAGTGTGTAGAAACTCTCATCCTGATTTCAACTAACTTTGAGGTGGGTGGTGCCTGATCTGTAGGATTACGTCTCTGCAACTGAATAGTGATGTAAGTGGGAGCAATTGGACACTTAAGGGAAATTCTGAAGGACTGGTACCTTTTGCAGATGTAGCATTTGGTGCGGAAGAACTGTTGGAGAATGGCCTGCTTCACAGGTAAGCACCTAATCAGCATGCCTGACTGGAGCCTTTGTGCTGCTTTCAGGAATTGAAATTGAAGGCTGTAGCTACATCAGCACAGAGCTGAACTGCAACCAGCCGAACCACATTCATCTGATGTTGCTTCCGAGTCCTGCTAAAGTGGCTTTGGACTCAAACTTGTTTTCTTTGTGGTGCTGGTCTATGACGCAGGGCTGTGCCAGGCTGTTCAGCACCAGTGAACTTGCAGCTTGTAAACTCCTTTGCCCGGAGCGCTCGTGTGTTTTCCTCTCTGAATTTTATAGCACTTTGAGACATGAGTTATCTGCATGCTCCAGTAGAGCCTCCAAGGAGAAAGGATTAGATTGCTCTGCCTCTGACTCCAAAGTTTTGAAATGGGGAATAAAACTGCAGCTGAAGTTAACACTGAGAAACTAATAGAGCGGTGTTCCTGAACATAAAAGAAAAACGCCATCTACTTGAGTCACCTTTCAAGGGATATATTTACATGCATCCCAGAGAATTATCAATAAACAGCAGGGAACATTTATCTCTGTTAGATTTTAATATGTTTTGTTCATCTGTCCGATGATCTAAGCAGCTGTGTAGGTTGTGGCATTCGTGTGGCTGGGAACAAGGTTATTTTCAGTAAACCCGAGTTGCTCTAAAGTTAAAATATATTGGGCTAGTTCTGCATGTTTGGGGCTTGCTTCTGAGAGAATTAAAGCACTTGGGTTTTTTTGTTTTTTTTTCCCTAACTGTTCACCTTTGTTGCCGTAATATCAGGCATTTGTCCTGAACAAGTTTGATCTTGTAGCTCAGAACAAGAAGCCAAATAATTTGAAAAATGCTACGAATGACTTCAAATGGATATTGTCACATATTTGGAAGGGTATTGCAATAAGCATATCAATTCCAGTTTTGCACTGTTAAGCTGGTTGTGCTTTTCACTGTGATGTAAAACATCCATTCAATTGTGTAGTTTCCTCTCTGTGAGTCTTGAGAAAGGATTGTCTAGGGAGCAGTGAGCTTTGTATGACTTATCTGGGGCTAATGTGATTACTGCCAGGGAGGAAGACTTACGTGAAATGGAGCTGGAGCCAGATCTTGGAAGATAATCTAGATGGTGGATGTCCATAAAAAACAGCCATATAATTAGTGCAGCTGTATGTCAAACTCAGAAATTACTCTTTTTTTTTTCTCTATTAATGAGCAATATATTAGTGTCTTTTGAGAAGGCTGCTCTCTGCTGTTACAGCCTTCAGAAATGGCCTAGTCTGAAATACTTTACTTGTTTTGATTGCCAATATTAAAAAGTGCTTTATGAAAAATGTCCTTCTTTGGGGGGAAATTTTAAGGCTTTCAAGCAGGAACGCTTCTACTGAGCTTTTAGGTTATCTAGCACAGCAGTGTTCAACCTGTTGTGATGTACAGAAGTCTGTGATGAGTTATTCTACACAGCATAGGGACCTCACCTGGAGGATTATTTATGCTGCTAGTGTTTGAGATCTGAACAGTAGCTCAGCCCCATAACTTTAAGATAAGTGCAGCACCGGAGCAGTACTTGATCTGTATCATCTGGCTTTATAGAATCATGGAACTGTTTATATTGGAAAAGAGCTTTAGAGCTTTAAGGTTGTTGAGTCTGACAGTAAACCTAATGGTGCCAAATCCACCGCTAAACCATGTCCCCAAGTGCCACATCTACATGTCTTTTAAATACCTCCAAGGATGGTGGCTCAACCACTTCCGTGGGCAGCCTGTTCCAGTGCTTGATAACACTTTTGTGAAGAAATTCTTCCTAATATCTGATCTAAACCTCCACTGGTACAACTTGAGCTGTTTTCTCTCATCCTATCACTTGTTTCTTGGAGGAAAAGACCAATGCCCATCTTGCACATTCTTCTTTCGGGTAGCTGTAGAGAGCAGTAAGGTCTCCCCTTTGCCTTCTTTTCTTCAGATTAAACAGTTCCCTCAGTCTCTCCTCATAGGAATTAGTCTCTATTTTCTCTTTCTCTCTTGTTCTTGTATTTTTTTTCTCTGGTAACAGATACTACTGATCCATAGAAATAATTTCCATCCTGGATTTTGTGGAGTGTAAAGCTAGCTGGGCTAAGTACTTCCCCAGACAGAAGTCTGCCACAAAAGGTGTGGAGTTACATCAGAGACAATCCTCATCCACAAGGCTTTGTTTTTGTAAACATCCCCACCTCACCAGGGTAACTAACTCCCATAGGGCTTTTGTACAAGTGGGGATTTCTCCTTTCACCCTACTTTTCTGTGCTTCGCATCAGCACTCTGCAGTTTCAAAGTGTGATTCTGTCACCTCTGTGAGGGGATCAGAGCTTCCTACAAATGGGATGGATCCCCAGGGAGAGACACCCAAGAAAAACAACACGGAGCATCTAGTCGGTAAGCCTCTCCTTATGTGTGTGTGTGAGTGTTTTTCTCAGTAATAATCAAAAGGAACAAAACTAACCAAACAAAAAAGTACATTTGAACCTAGGCATTCATCGTGTCTCCTACATAGGATGGAGATGAAAATTCAGAACCTGCCAATGTGAGTGACAGAGCAAATTGCCTATACTGCCCTGCCAGCTTGTGTCAGCATCTACCTTCCATCAAAACAACCCCGGGGCTAACAAGGCAGATTCAGTTATTGAGACACTCCTGTATGTAGGAATGGGGTAGAAAGGGAAAAATATGAGTGAGTTAGGGAAGGCAGAAAATACTTTTTCAGCCCCCAAAAGATGCTTGATGTGTTTGGACTCGTGTGATGAGCACCTCCCAGGTGCTCTCTTCAGGCAAAGGAATTGATGCCAAACTGATGCTTCACTGCCAGTGTGTGTAGTGCAGCTACGCACCAGAGAGAGGACAGAGCTGTGGAAGGGCTGTGTTGTCTCTCCTCCTCCAGGGTTGTTGGGGTTTTTCTGACAAACCTGTCAGTCCTGCTCCACTGGGCTGTTAGCTTATGCCTTATAGATCAAATAGCCTCAGGCTGTTTCACTGTGGTAAGTTTTTTTTCTTACAAAGCATAAAATGAAGGTTTTTCTTTTCTATTTATCAGTTTCTGTGCATTTTATTTCATGCTATGAATTCCTAGTGTTACCCTGTACCTTTGAGGTAGCATCCCAACCATGCTGCATCTTTGCATTAGGATAGGGGAGGATCTTTGTAGAGATCTCTGAGCCTTCATCCCTTTCTCCTGCCTCTTCCTCTTGCACTGGGAAGGGGCAAGTGGTCAGTGGCATTCAGCTTCCCATCTGCTGATGGCCATGCCTGCAAAAATCCTCTGCTATCTCGAACCTGGAAGGTGGACAGCCCTTTGGCCCAGCCCAGCCTGCATCCCTGCTTTTCTTGTGATTCTCCTGACCTAAGACATTTTTTCATTTAGCAAAATTCAGCTGACCTTGCAGCGCTGTGTCCTGTTGGCAGAACTAGCCTGTTTCACTCCTCACCTTTGTCCACGCCTCTTCTGTGAAGAATTCAGCTTCCCTTTCCTTCAAAGCAGCTGCTCCTTGGTCACCTTTGCCTTACAAAAAGCCTCTCAAACTTCACTCTCCTTCACAGCCCCTAGCTTTGGCAATGTTTTTCATTTATTCTCTCTCTTGTACTTTCTGAACCTTTTAGCCTTTGAGGCAGAAGGGACATAAGGTTGGATACTTGTTTAGGTGTTTTACAGCTTCAGTGAGCAATGGGAAGGATGTTAAGAGGGAATGAGTCTCTGTGGATTTCGTAGTCCCTCAGGGTTGCACTGGGCTAAATCTACATCCTCAGATAACTCCAGTTTTTGCATTTGCTGCTTTTCTTCTTCTTCTTTTTTTTTTTTTTAATAGCTGACAGGCGGGAAGGGATTGGTGTTTGTGGCTGGATCCTGGTTTCCCTTTCTTTCCTCCTGGTACTTATTACCTTCCCTATTTCTATCTGGGCATGTATCAAGGTAAGCTTGGTATGGGTCACGTAAAGAATATTTTATTATCTTTATTGTTTCTTATGTTTATTGTTTTAGTTATTTCGTTAAAACAATGCATTTTACATTTACGTAAGGGCTTGTATCCAAGATATGGTCTGGGACCAAAAGATTCATGTTCCTCCGCTGACTTTCTCCATCACCACAATTTTCATTTGGTTTCTTCCTATCTCAGCTTCCATCATTATTTCCCTGCTTTACAAAAATACCAGGGGAATAAATACACAAAATTTTATTAAGAACTCATATTTGATGCTGCTAGCAATAGTGATTAGCAAGGGTACAGATGAGAAATGGAGCAAGTCTCTGCATTGAGGGACTATAAACCCCTAAAGCCACGGTTCCTCCAAGTCGCAAGCACGATATCATTAATTTCAAGCAAATTTTAAGAGTGACTTGAGTGATTACCCTTGAATAGTTCTGACACGCTAACTGAAGTAGTTTGGTAGATTATCTGAGATGAGACATACTTTGTGCACAGCTCTCCTGAGTCTAGCACTTATATTGAGAGAGTTGTGAGTAGCCTTATTAGATCAGTGGTAATTCATATTTGATCTACTTTGTAAAATATTTGCAGAGACAGAGTCTGTGCTTGATTTTTTCAAGCAAAGGATGAGGTGAGGAGAAGGCATAGAATGCTTAATTTAGGCTTACAACTTTGTTGGTTCCTATATTATTTGTCCTGTTTTTCACATGTAATACAGATGACAAAGATTAAAACAAACAAACAAAGTCAGTCCAGAGAGCAGGAATGGCATTAGTTGTAAAATTCTGAATTTAAAATATTTTCCTAGGTTATCAGGGAATATGAACGTGCTGTTGTATTTCGGCTGGGACGCATACTGTCTAAGCAAGCAAAGGGACCAGGTGAATGCATGCAGTTTTATTCTGTTAAGATGCACTGGGTTTATTTTATTATGATGCACTCTAACCACACAAAATTGCAGAGGTCCATGAAATCCTCCTTCATAGCATTGAGAGGGATTAGATTGTCCTTTCTGCAGGCTGTTTGCTTTTCTGAAAAGAAGAAAAAGTCACCCCATGTCACAGCAGAACACAATTGAGGACCTTGGTACCAGGTACGGCTTTGCTGTTGAGTAGGTTGGTCAATGGAAACCTGGGCTCATGTTGCAGACACCGGTAGGGGACCAGGGAGGTTTAAATGCTCTGCTGCAGACTTTTTAGGGTGACTGTGGCCACTCTCCCTGTACCACACTTTCAACATTGCTCGTTGCTGCCAGCTCTGAAAATTGTAAAGGTATCAGAAAAGGGATTTTGCTTCGATACAGAGTTTGGTGCAGTCAGCTAGGATCAGGTTACAAATGAATACAAACCAAACCCAACAGCATGAGTTATTTGCATTGGTGCAGCTTGTGCAAGGCAACTGGGCAATTTGAACTAAGAGGAAAAAAATCCTTTTCAGATGCTGTCCTTCCTCTTGACTGATATCCACGTGGTACAAAGAACAGCTAGAGCAGGTGCAAAGCTCTTCTGTGTGGCTCTGAGCATCTAAGTAGGGTGCTGAGATTAGAAGAGTAGTTGTGTTCAGTCTCCCTCTCCAGTGAAGGGAGAATGGGGACTCCTTCACAGGATATGTTAAGTCTTGGGACAGCATTCCTCATGTGGGAGCCTGTAGGCAGTGGAGGGACACACATACTGTATGGTAAATGGCTTTTCCCTTTAAGAAAAGGAAAATGTTCTAAACAAAGTAATGGAATAATTTATTTTCCAAAAGTCTCATGGCATATGTGAGATCAAAACTGCAATCTACCCAGTCCAGAGCCATAGATCAGCCAGAGCTCTAATAAATTCACATTATTTGCGTGTATCTGCATTTTCCTCTGTTGTTTGAAAGTGTAAAACCTCACTGTTATCACCTCCTGTAGCAGAAAACACCACTGTAGTGATAAGGTGGACCTATTCCCCCTCCTGTGGATGTTTCAGTTTTTTTGCTTTGTACAGGGTACTTGATTCTAGACTTAGCTTTGTGAAGTGTTTCATCTAATTATTTTTATTTTTCAGGTTTGATCCTCATACTTCCATGTACAGATACATTTATCAAGGTTGATCTTAGAACTGTTACCTGTAACATTCCTCCACAAGAGGTAACTATTCTCTAGCAGCCATCTAAGATGGAAATAAAAGACAGAGCTGATTCATAGCATTTCAGCTATGAGCTGTCATATGTAGTTTAGCTTATTTGCTATATCTTCTGCCTTCCAATCTCCTTAGAAAACTTCTTCTGCTTGTGAAAACCTGCAGATGTTGCAGGCCAAGCAAACTCCTCTTTCTGATGTTCAGAACAGTGAGATAAAAGATAAGGGAAAGGGGGTAGAACTGCAAATGGGAGACAGAGAGGACAAGAGGAAAGGCTAAAAAAATCACAGTTGTATTGTTATTCCATGTGTGGAAATGAAGTAATAGACTAGTGTAAGATATCCAGGAATGAATAAAATTCCTGATAAAATTGTATCTGACATGTAGCTTGCCATGTAAAAAAAACCACCTTCATTCTGAAAAGGAGAATTACATGAATAACAAATCTCCTTAATTGAACAGGCATTAGTGTTCACAAGTCTCGGATAAAAGAAGAAATGAAGAGGCCTGTCTTTAGGCATTTTATTGACAAATATTGACCAAAGAATTTAATCTGAAGAATCAGGTGCTGAGCAATTCCTGTCCTGATATAGTTTTAGTTCCTTCTCACCCTAGCCCCACTGCTGTACAATACTTCTGCTTGTGGAGTTGGCACTGCTGTCTCCTTCCTTACATAAAGAGTAGAGGGGGAAGAGATGGCCCTGGGACTCCTTTGGCCCCCAGAATTGCCCAATGTGTTCCCCAGGAGCTGTTTCTTGGACTATTATCTTTCTGTAATTACTAAGAGCCTTTTCTCAGAACACAGGTTGCAGGTGTCCATGTGCTGGAAAGAAAAGTGGCTCCCCAGAAACAGGAGGCTGGAAGGAAGATGGTTGCATAACGTGCTATAGAAGGCTTAACAGAAAGGATCCTGTGATGATTGGCAGGGCTTCTGTGAAGAATTTACTTGCAGGTAGAAGATGCTGAGGAGGGAAGAGACAATGGAGCATCCTCAGTGCTTCTCTAAGGCCAACTGCGGGCTACAGTACAAGGGGCTTGTCTGGCAAGAGATGACACAACTCCTCTATGAGTACTTAAATATTTTTCAGAGTTTCTTCTCAAAATTTCTTGTACTTTGCTTTTCACTTTTCTTTTGATTTGCTGATGTTTCTTACAGCTACGTTGTTTAGAGACAGTAGCACAAATCTTCCAAACTTCCAATCTTCCAAATGTATGAAATCATTAGTGGCTCTTTCTACAAGAAAGGAAGAGGATAACCATCATTGTGATTGCAGAAGAAATTAATTCAAGCTATGAGATTCACTTACTATCAGAACAGTTGTTTAAAGGCTATGTATTACACACTGCACCAGTTTAAACTCTGGTGATGCTGGATAGCTTCCTTGAAGTCATTTCTCAGGAGAGTGACAAAGAAACAAAAAAAATTATTGTTTTCCTTGAGTTACCAGGGCCTTTTTCACAGTAAGAGGGAAACCTCATTATTCATCTTCTTTGGTAAAGGATGTGTTATTGGATGCTTCTCTAATTCTGTACGTTTCTCAAATGCAGATTCTCACAAAAGATGCTGTCACTACTCAAGTCGATGGTGTGGTGTACTACAGGATCCACAGTGCTATCAGTGCCGTTGCTAACGTCACTGATGTCCACTCAGCTACCTTCCTCTTGGCACAGGCGACCCTGAGAAAAATTCTGGGTACACAGAGCTTGGCCCAGCTCCTTGCAGGTCGGGAGGAGATCGCACGCAGTGTCAAGGTAAATCTGACTCTCAATGTTCACTGGCAAGTATGGAGATGTGTTGTGGGAAGTGGCAAATTAGAAAGAATCTGTCTTTTTTCAACTATGATAACAAAGTTTTCCTTTGTCTTTTTTGAATTATGCACCTCATTGCTTAGAGTCAGACATACTTATTCTAAAAGTATTTCCCCAGATTCTTGTAGTAGAGTTATTTCCTATCATAAAGCAATGAAGATTCTGAAATTGAATCAGTTTAGTCTTTGCAAAGAGGCTGCTGCAAATGGTAAGAACGAAGTCTGCTGCTCATGGGAAGCTTTATCTTGAGCAGACCCTTGACTGAGGTTTAATCAATGCAAGGTTTGTATCTCCTATACCAACAACTAAGATGACAGAACTGAGTCATTTTATGCTTTAAAATGCCATCATCTCATTTGTCGTTGTTATTTTGGTTTTGGTTTTGGTTTTTTTATTTGGCAGCTAAGTATGGAGCAGAGAGGACGTTCAATACCTGATCTGCTTCTTTCAGTCAGAGATAAGGCATAGTCAAGTCAAAGAGGGATCGTACCCCTCTCCAGCTAGGAGAGCAGCTGTGGCAGAGCCAGGGTCACAGTGGTGATGTGGATTGCAGTAGTGCCCAGGAGCCATGAGCACAGAAGAACATGCCAGTGCTGCAGGGCTGTGCTGTGTCTTTCACTCATAGTGTGATTTTACATACTTTTACAGCATCGTGCTGTTTTAGGAAGTTGCTGCAGTATTACTTTGTAAAAAGAAGTTTGGTAAGTGCCCACCTGAAGAAAGGATGATGATCATGATTTAGGAGGTGGTGGAGAAGCCGCACAGAAGTCACCAGTGTTGATCAGCAAGAGTTTCATAAGGTTGCAGTACCTGCTCTATGCACACTATGTTGGATCTTAGTTCCCCTGGACTGTTTGTTGTGCAGGTTTGGTCACTGCTTTTCCTCTGTCCAAGCAGTAGAGTACATCGTGTGGTTTTCTCTCTGCCAGTACTGTGCTGTTTGTGGTGGGTTTTGTCTTTGTCCCTAAGGCTATCCTCGACGATGCTACAGAGCACTGGGGAATCAAAGTGGCCCGTGTGGAGATCAAAGATATTAGGATTCCTGTGGCCATGCAGAGGGCAATGGCAGCCGAAGCAGAGGCTGCTCGAGATGCAAGAGCTAAGGTGAGACCCATGGCAAGATCTACCCTCAAGCCCTTATATCTTTATCTCAGGTGTCCAAGTGTCTCTTTGTTCTCTTCTTATTACAAAGGTGGATTTTCCCCACTATGGGCAGGGTAACTGTGCCATTTCCATTTCTCTTACTTTGCAGGTTGTAGCAGCAGAGGGAGAAATGAATGCTTCTAAAACCCTCAAGCAGGCCTCCATAGTGCTGGCTGAATCTCCAGCAGGTCTTCAGCTGCGCTACCTGCAAGCGTTAACAACGTTGGCAGCAGAGAATAACTCCACCATTGTCTTCCCTCTCCCTATAAATATGCTTGAGAGTCTGGGTCAGAAAAATAAAGGGGGATAGAGACTGTTCAATTCTATAATAGCTCCTTGGGCAGAGAGATTGAAAGGGTTTCCTAGGAAGAAAGGAGTTCCAGATTACTAAAATTAAAGTAGAAGCATGCATGTGTCCTTTGTACCAAAAATAAGAGTAAAAATAGTTTAATAATCATGTGTAGTTCTCACAGTAGGAGACTGAGATTGCCAAGTTCAGCCACTAAGCAATTCCAGCTTAGACTTGTTTCCAAGTGAAATGGAAGAAAATATGTATAATGCAATAAAATATATAAAATCCATGTTAGACCTAATATGAAATTTTAACAATGATTTTGCCACATTTTACAGAGTCTTATTTGGTGATTTGTCCACTAAGCAAGTACCTCTCAACTCTTGATGTATTCTACACAGCAAAAAGGTCAGGTACTGGTGTTTAAATCACATCCTGTGGAGTGGAAAGAAGGATTTGGTCCCTAACTTTAGAACTATACTTTCATGCCTATTAACAGAATTATTGGGTAATTACTATGTCAGTGGAACAGTCTATTGTTTCTCTTCATCGAGTAGAAATTAGCATTTGATTTACTGACCTCAGCTGGATTTTACCATATTACTGATGTAGGCCACACCTTGCATACTGTGTTCAGTTTTGGGCCACTCAGTACTAGAAGGACATTGAGGTCCTGGAGCATGTTCAGAGAAGGGCAACAAAGCTGGTGAAGGGGCTGGAGAACAAGTCTTATGAAGAGCAGCTGAAGGAACTGGGGTTGTTTAGCCTGAAGAAAAGGAGACTGAGGGGAGACCTTATCACTCTTCACAACTACCTGAAAGAAGATTGTGGCGAGATGGGTGTTTGTCTGTTCTCCCCAGTAACAAGTGATAGGACAAGAGGAAATGGCCTTAAGTTGTGTTTAGAATGGGTATTAGGAAAAATATCTTTACTGAAGAGTGGTGAAACATTGGAACAGGCTGCCCAGGGAAGTAGTGGAGTCACCATCCCTGGAGGTATTCAAAAAACGTGTAGGTGTGGCACTTCATGACATGATTTATTAGGCATGGTGGTGGTGGGATGATGGTTGGACTCTGTCATCTCTATGACTAGAAGTCTTTTCCAACCTTAATGATTCTATGACGTTTCTGTAAGTTCTGTAATAAGAGGAAGAGAATGCATGTCCAGACATTACAGTTACATTTCCCAAGTCTGAAATCTGGGGAATATCCAGGAAAACAAATTGTCATATGTTAACTAAAGTGTCCGTTAGTGTCCTAAAGTGTTCCCCTTGAGGTGGTTTCTTCCTTTGCAGATGTCATGAAGCAGTAGTGCAGGTTCTCATAAAATGACACTTCCCTATCCGCAATCCATTCAACACTTAGCAGCTGTGTTGGAGACATTGCTGATCTCCAAGCTCAGCTGTCGTTATACTTGAGTTTACAGCCTTCAAAAATAGCTGAGCAGTTCACAGTGCTGGCACACGGTGATGAGCTGTCTGCTATGAATCTGAAGCCTCTTGTGGTGTAGCCATTCCAGTAGGTGCTGGCTGCTGTGTAGTCTTGTCCATGCAAAGCTTACTGGTGCCCCTCCTATCCAGTAAGGTCATTTGACTACAAATTAACCAGATTCACATTTACCTACTAATTATCATATTGTTGGTACAGGCCCTTCTTGTTTTTAATGCAGCATAACACAAGCAGTCCAGGTGGCAAATTTTTGCACTGAGTTACTGTCACAAAGACACTGATATGAGAATTGGAAGCTGGTAATCTGGTCAGGAAACACTGCTGCTCTTTTAAGCTTCAGACATGACTGCCAAATGGCATTTTGCTGGCAAACTAAAGAAGTAAAATCTGTATTTGCAAGTCATCTACTTATCACTGTTATCAGAACATTTTCTAAAGACTTCTTATTCTAAGAAAGGAAAGGTTTTTGGGAAACTTTTCATCTTCAAATTAGTTTACCATTTGAGGAAACCTTTATAACTGTGGCAGCAACTCTGTCCCTCCCTTACCCTGACAAATATTGCATCTCCTTTACAGAGCTGTTTGCATAGCCAGAGAAAGAGCAATGCTTTAGAAAAATGCAACTACAGATTGTGCCAGGTTCTTTTTTTCAAAGTAATGCAAACTAATTGAACTCTTAAAAAAGAAAAACTTGAAAGACATGTGACTACAGAGTGCAATTAAAAAGCAATTATGTGCTCTCAGTGAGTTACTGGCACTAATCAGCCTATGCAGAACTCCTGGGTCAGGCACAGGAGACATTCAGTCCAGTTGTCCATCCCTTATGCTGGGCCAGTTCCAGTTCCAGCTTCAGAAGTGCATGTGGGAATCCTGCTGTAGTGCAAGTGGGGTCATGTATTCGCCTACTTGAAATTAACTGGTGTTGGTATCTCTCGTCTTTCAGTAGCAATGTAGCACAGGCTATGCTTGGTAAACCCGTGAATGTCCAGGCTTCTTTCTGACCCATGCAGATTGCTTCTCCTCTTTTTCTATGTCCAGTAACAATGGCTCTAGAAATTCATCAACTCTGCAAGCACAATGATTTTTATTTGGATCCCTTGCAGTATAATTGCACTATTGTATGATGGATCAGGGAGACAGTAATTTCTGCTCTCTCTTCACTGATGTTAGAGACAATAAATACAATAACTAGTAGAGTAACTGCAATTTTTGTTGTATTACTCCCCCTCGCACCCCCAACGTACATCTACAAGAAGATACACCGATCAGCAAAACAGATATCAACAGAAGCAGCTTGCAGTGTTTCAAGGACTACTCTGATACGCAGGATTTGCAAGAAAAATTCAGGAATTAGTCAAGTCACAGCCACGTGGTTAGGATGTAGGGAGCAAAGCAATTGTTCACAAGAGGCACAGGCTGTCAGGTGTGTTCATGAAGTCCTGCAGGTGAGCACAGGCTTGCCGGTGCAGAGTGGTGCGGCACTCGCTGTCATCTGGAATTTTCTCTACCCAGGTTTGTGCATCAAGGAAGTACTGCATCCTGAGTGCAAAAGGGACAGGTAAAGGAGGTGGGTCACTACTGCTGACACGGAGCAACAGGAAAGTGTAAACCCCATGATGCTCTTCCTCCACTGAGGCATCTCTGACATCAGGAGTTATAATAGCCAAGAAACTTCCCTGAAACCTTGTTCCACCAGCAGGTTAATTGAGCTTTGAATTAAGTTTGGGAAGTGTCAGTGCCAAGCTGGGACAAAGCTAACTCTGCTTGTGTTTTAAATGTCACCGAGTAATCATGGGCTGTTTCTATTAGAGTGGCACAAAAAGCTCCAGCATGCACCAATAGAACACAGTGAAGGGGAGTTTAGTTTCAACAGAATATCCTAAAATATTTCCTAATTTTCTGTGTTGAGAAGCTACACAACTTCTGGTGTTTTACAACTGGACTGGAGAAGACTTCAGAGGTTACACCCCTCCTGGGAGCTTTCAGTTGTGAGCAGGCTTCTGTTGAAGCAGGCTGTTGACTTAAGCATTCACTTTGATATAACATAGAGATGGGGAGAAGGTTTCAGGAAGTGATGCTCACAATTTGATTGAAAGGGTCTCCCTCCTAGAAGCTTTCTGAGGCATTGCTTTTCTCCAGTTCCACACAGGGAAATGAAACATTTCAAATGCCTTTCTCGCTGAATATTTAACAGTGTCAGACTAAATTCTTCCTCAGATAAATTCCTTTTTTTTTTTTCTGTGACAGTGAGAAATGAGAAGAGTATCCTATTTGCATGCACAATGTCACAGAAGCTTTAAGAACTGCTCTTAGCCATGCTCCCACCCATTTCTTTTGCAAACACAGGAGTTGTATAAGGTGTCTGCAGTAGATGGAACTGTGTTTCCCATTCTCCTTTTCTTGCTATGAGTTTTTAACCCAGTGAAGTCAGAGCAATATTTTGATTCTGAGAAATGAGGGAACCAGGCTCTGCACAGATACATCAGCTTTGAGATTTGGGTGGCTCAGCTGTTCCCCATGACTACCTTTTGCATCTTTGCCTTTTAGTAAAGCCATCAGAATCACCCCCTAAAAATATTTGACCCACCCTTTCCTTTATGGAGGTATTCTAATAGGTTGAGTGTCCTCTGGATTCACAGTCCAGCAGCTGCTGCTACTTGGAAACCATTGCACTTACTTGTTGTTGCAATCGACTGTTTGCCCATCTCTCCCCATGAGGAGGTACCGTTTGCCAGTGACCATGTCTAGCTTGCACGTGGAGCGTTTTAGGAACTGTCGGTGGACACCCAATTGAATGCTTTCATCATTAGCTGTAGCATGAGAAGAGAAAACCCTATCAACCATTCTAATAAAGAATAGACCCGTAACCCGCAGGACTCAACCCCTTATGATCATCTACTCCACTGCTAAACTAAGGTAATATTTCACTTGGAAGTTGTGGCTTGACATTGGAATAAATGGCCATGCTATGGTAGGATCTATTACTGTTAACATTACCTAGCTAGCCATTTCTATCCTAGCTGGTCGTCTTGGCCTCCACTCAGTAGCTAAAGAAGGAGCTGTATTTCTATAGAGAACTTTCAGGCCTCA
Organism: Phaenicophaeus curvirostris; assembly: GCF_032191515.1. NCBI lineage: Eukaryota > Metazoa > Chordata > Aves > Cuculiformes > Cuculidae > Phaenicophaeus > Phaenicophaeus curvirostris. The sequence goes on from NC_091392.1 coordinate 182,074,891, forward strand.
TGCAGCTTGTTTAAATCGCAGAGATTGAAGGAAAAGCCAGAGGAAAAGGAAAACGTGCTTTTTTATTTCAGGTAGCTCAGGCACATAGTCGTCTTGAAATTATCTAACTAAATTAAAATGCCTTGGGGCTCAATGATCTAGCAAGCAGAATTATAAACTTGCTGTCCTTACTGCGCCTAACTTCAGCTTAATTGAGGTATCTTTTATGATATTGTCTCTGAAGCTGATATGTAGGATGTGCTCAGTGATCTCCACATTAAAATAGCTTAGAAGATTCTGGTTTGGACTCTGGCACAGAAGATTATTTGTGCAAGAACTGTGCTACCAATTGCAGGAGTGGGCATCCAAGGCAGAAGAGAAGGCTACTCTGGTACCACGATGACACAAGAGCTGGAAAGATCCTTATTCACCAGACTAACCACAGGTCATAAGGATGTAGTGTTGTTCTAGCTAAACAATAGTTTTCATAATCCATTTAAAATAAAAGTAAGCATTTCCATTTGTCTTCTGAACCTACCCTGTATTTGTAAAGATTGATACTGAAATAATGCCAGGGTTTCGGAGAAAAAGAATTTACCCTATTAATTCTCACCTACTCTTGGTGATGGCAATGGAGACCAAACTTACTCAACAGAGCCACAGAAAACACAACAGATGTGTAGTTCAGTCATGAGCTGATTTGGTTGCAATGGGTTGCTTTTTCTTCATTGTTACCATGGTTTCATGCCTCTTCCCAGACTTCCCAAGCCTACTGAAAGCCTACTGATACTCACGAGCTGCATCGTATAGCGCAAACCAAAGGAGATTTTAAAGGTATCAAAAAGGAAATGGTGGGAATAGGAGAAGTAATCTCTTCTCTTCAATTTCACATTCAAAGGATGTTTCTCTCAGCTGCCAAGAAACAAAAGTCTTTCCAGTGCTTTCCTGCAAGTTGTGAGTATAAATGCATTGGGGCCTAGAGCTCTAAATCCTGTAAGTTTTCTAGAGGGAAACTAATGAAACTCCTCACCAAATCTCCCATAGACAGTGTTTTGTTCACTATATACGTTATCATTTCCTTGTATATGGAAATTTCTGGCTATGATGGATGCTGTCTCAGGACTTATGAAGTGTGGACCTGATTTTCCAGCAGGAACCGAGCACTGGGCACAGATCACAGCATCTGTGCCATAAAGTACTGGGTGACATTACCAGTCCCCTGGGCAAAGATTGAGACAGTGAACAAATTATTCTGTTCCAGACAGGGAAGATTTCAAAATCTTTGAAGTTGCTTTGTAAAGGTTGTTTCTGACTGCCAAATTCAAAATTGACAACCATGTGATACCACAATGGCTAAAGTTTGAAATGTCATCTGACAGCCTCTCCAGAAATTACTTTGAAGAGTATCAGGGATCACTGATGCTGCTAAGCTCACGTGGGGACAGCTGGGATGGCAGGCCTGCAAAAGGACTTTGAAGGCAGCGCAGATTTTTGCACTGCATCTAAAGGAACAGAAAGGCTTCTTTGTTGTTGCTATAAATATTAAGTGGGAGGTGTCCCTGCGCATGGCAGTGCGGATGGAATTAGATGATTTTTAAGGTCCCTTCCAAGACAAACCATTCTATGATTCTGTGATTCTATGATTGTGGACAAGTCTTAGCCTATTCTACAAGGGTTGCAGGTACTTAATTAATTGAGTAACAAGCACTTCAAATCTCCATCTTGTATCAAAACAGAGGTCAGTGGATATGTCTACAATAGGAAAAATAGTAGATCAACAACAGCAGCCTATTAAAGTGAACTAGCCGATGCAGAAAATCTAATATCCATGCTATGTATGTTTTTGGAGGGTTTATCATAAACTAGGTCAGTTTGGAGCCATGGACTGCATGCAGATGGAATGTCTCTTCTGGTTTTCTTTCACCTGAAAGGACTAAAGCCCATGTACTCTGGGATTGCTACACAACGTGAATGAAAGCAGCCTACCTCTGAGCTGAACCGAACAGTGAGGTAGCTGCATCAAATGAGCCTTTCAGGAAGTCAGTGTTCTTGCAAGCCCTGTGTAGAATTATATCTGACCCCATTTTCTATAGCAGAAGAAGGCATGTTTGTGGATCATACTGGCTAACATTTAATCAACGTAGTTTTCTTACAGGTGAATGAAAGGAGCTAAGCATTTTGATACTTACTGACTTTAAGGACTCTAAGGATTTTGGCCTCATAGTAATCAAAAACATTCTTCTGTGTACTGTTGAGGAGCTCCACCTCATACACTGCAACAGACAAGAACTGTGTGAGGCCAGATGGAAACGTGATATTGCATCAAAAAAATGAAAAACAGATATGCTTTTACTAGATGTCTATACAGAGACTGGTGTACCATCTATTCCCAAATCATGACAGCATGAAACACAAGATAGTAATCCTGTATACTTAATATGCTTATAGAAAGTCAGTTATTAATCAACAGCCTCTAGACTTCTATTCCTTCTGTGTGTTTTTTTAAAGAATCTCCTATATGATTAGATTTTCACTTTTTTCTTGTCCTTCTGTTAGCATTTAACTTACCACAGCTGCCAAATCAGTTTTCCTTTGGTAGCTCTTCCAACTTTCCATTCAAAGAAGAAGCCAGAAAAGCAAATTAACAAAGGAGAAAATAATCATCTAGCTCCACAGAAGGAGCTGCTGAGCTATGGCATGCCATGCAAACCCTATAAATTATCTCAATCCTGTAACATTAGGGATGTAGGGGATGGTGGTGCTCACATTGTGTGTCTTTTCAAAACCATGTATCATAATGTGGTCCATGCTCCCTTCCCCCAGCATCCCACTGCATCATTTCGTGGCCTGTACTTTGCCTTTTCACTCCTTTGATGACTTTGATGTCAAGTGGGTTTATTTCAACTCTTCAGCCTCTAGGCCCTACTCATTTCAGGAAAAGTCTGAATGTATAAAACTAAAAATTTACCCTTATTAAAAAGAATTATTTTTAAACTAAGTCAACAGTGATCTTTCACGTCTTACCATAATCCGCAACAGGGTGGTAGCAGGCAAAACTGAAGCGTGTGGTTTGTGTCATAGCTTTACTGAAAGTTGATTTTTGTTTTGGGCAGGGACCTAGAGCGTAGAAAATAAATTATATACCTGTCTCTGTAGGCATGGATATTTACATAGATGTAGTTTACAGATACTCATACACTGAACATTACTATGGAGAATAAAATAAAAATGGCAGAACAAATTTCTTTAGAGTTATGATTCAGGGGTTTAAGGTGTGTTTTCACATGTGCATATACATTGTATTCAACTATCAAAGCACTCCCTGGATATGTTAATTATTTTTTTTTCAGTTTGGTGCTGAACATACCAAAGGACTCTCTGTGTCCTGTATTATGCACTGGGACAATTGTGATGGTGCTTTCTGGGCTTAACAGTTCTCATGTTAATGGTTCATAGAGGTAACTATCTTCTTTTAGACCAGCCTATTTAGTCATTCCTTACCTTCTGCACACTGGCAAACACTGGCATGGCACACTTTTGAAAGCATGGCGCTGTGCTTTGGAGCACTGTAGAATACACTGCACTTTCTGTCTATGGAATAGAAACAAAATTCATCATCTCAGAGAGCTTGGGTGGGAAACCCTATGCAATAGAAACAACATTTGCAGCCCAGCTTTTCCCTGGTCCAGAGAAATCGGGGTTAGATGCACTTCAGCAGTCCACAAAGGCCTGTAGCTTAGGCACCTAGAGTACAGGGATCACTTTGCGTTTCAGCCAGGCAACAATCTGGGTTGTGCTTCTGGGTTTTCTACGGGGAAGAGACTTATTTATTTGTTTGTTTTTTGTTTGTTTTTATTTCTTTATTTCAGGGGGTAAGTGGTGTTTTTAATTTTGGATTTGGTTGGGGTTTTTTTTTTTGGAGGGGATGAATTTTCATAAAGTTATATTTTTCCCCTTTTATTTTTTGTTTCCTCCAGAGAGAATCCATCTTAAAATCATCTTTAGATCATAACTCTACAGTGAGCAGCGCATTGCACTGTTGCAGAAGGGGGTGACAGGATCACCTATAGTTAGTGGTTTAAACACAGTGTAAACCATCTTGGATCCGTCCGCTTCAGGCAAAGTAGAGATTTGACCTAATTTTCAAATATTGTTTCCATAACTCTAGCAAATGAGGATGATTTGCATTTAACCTTCTTTGAGTGGAGAACGAGACTGGTTCCCCCAGCAAGCACAGTACATATGCCAAACTTCTAATGTTGCCTGAGATGCATGAAAAGACAGTCTGACCAAAAAGATAATGTCAGTGGAACATTCTTAAAAGAGCCACGAGAAACAGGAACCCAGGAAATGTGATTTAAAAATCTGCGAGTGTAAAAGTTTGTGTTTTCAGTCCATTTGCAATAATGGACCGTTCCTGAGAGGATCTCTATTTAGATAATCTTAAGCCATAGTAGTAGAAGGCAGTATTTGAGGCAGGTCATTTTAACACTCAACAAAATCATGTAGTTTCACACACTATGTCAAAACTATCTTTCTGTAGACTGGAGTTTGTTCTTGAGGGTCTCTCTTTTAATTGGTTTTGTGTCATTTTTCTGTGCTCTTACCAGGGTTGTAAAAATCATAAAAGATGGCATTTGCTGGCTGAACCAAGCCCATGGGATTTATTTGCTTTGCCCCGAATGATATACAATCTGGGTCAGGTCCGCTTGTGATCTGGAGGAAAAAGAAACAATAGTTAGGATGAGTAAGCTAACACTTCCTCTCCAGTCAGTTTCTTATTCATTTGTGCTGATACTAGCTGTTGAATCCTTGTTTCTGATGACATAGATGAGTTAATCCTCATAGCTGTAATTCAACTTGAAGACATTACCTCCCATTACTTTATTGGGAGATTTTTGTGGATGAGCTAAGCCTGGTAAAGGTAGTTCTGTGAGATGTGTGCAGGTCTTCTCTGCCTGAAACTCCAGTCTGGACTCGCATCATCAGTACTTTGGGATTTATGTTTCAGCTTTTGCCTAAAGTGACCTTGCACAGGAGTAATGGGTGTAATATGTGTTCATAGCCTATCCTGTACCAGTGGCCACTAGTATATACAATTTCCTTAGTAAAATACTAAGGTCAGGGACAGGTTTTGACCTATGTTAAGTATACAAATCATCTTGGACAGTCATAGCAGCAACAACATCTGCATTTTTTCATTCATCTATTATTTTATTTGGAAAAAATATTGCCTTGCATGTGCCCTTAGCTATGCTAAGGCAAGTCCTGCCTCACCAACCCAGTGGCCTTCCATGTGGGAGTGACTACATCAATGTACAAGGGAAGACCCTTGGATGTCATTTATCTGGACTTCTCTAAGGTCTCACATCTTTCTCTTTAAATGGGTGAGATATGGGTTTGATGGATAGACTCTTCGGTGGATAAGAAGTTGGTTGGATGATCACACCCAGAGGTAGCTGTCAATGGCTCAAAGTCCAGATGGAGATCAGTGCTGAATGATGTCCCTCATGGGTCTGTTCTGGGACTGATGTTGTTTAATATCTTCATCAACGTCATAGACAATGGGATTGAGCACGCCTTCAGTAAGTTTGCAAATGACACCAAGCTGAGTGGTGAGGTTGAACCCCTTGAGGGACGGGATGGCATCCAGAGGGACCTTGAACAGCTTGAGGAGTGGGCTAGTAGAAAACTCATGAAGTTCAACAGTGCTAGGGGGTGAAGAGATTGACAGCAGCCCTGCAGAGAAGGACTTGAGTATCCTGGTCAGCGAGAAGATGGGCATAAGCCAGCAATGTGCACTCGCAGCCCAGAAAGCTAACCATATTCTGGGATGCTTTGCCAGCAGGTCGAGGGAAGCGATTCTGCCCCTCTGCTCTGCTCTGCTCTGGTGAGACCACACCTGGAGTACTGCATCCAGCTCTGGAGCCCTCAGCACAGAAAAGACATGGACTTGTTGGAGAATGTCCAGAGGAGGGCCATGAAAATGATCAAAGCCCTGGAACACTTTATCTATGAGGAAAGACTGAGAAAGTTTGGATTGTTCTACTTGGAGAAAAGAAGACTGTGAGGAGACCTTACTGTGGCCTTTCAATAATTAAAGGAGGCTTATAAGAAAAATGGGGAAAAACTTTTAAGCAAGGCCTGTAGCAAGTGGATGAAGAATAATGTTTTTAAACTAAAATAAGAAAGGTTTAGACTAGATATTAGGAAGAATTTTTTTTTTTGCTGAGGGTGGTGAAACACTGGAACAGGTTGCCCAGGGAGGTGATAGTTGCCCCATCACTGGAAACATTCAAGGTCAGGTTGGACTGGGCTTTGATCAACCTGGTTATGTTGAAAATATTCCTGCTAACCACAGGGGTGTTGGACTACATGATCTTCATGGTCCTTTCCAATCAAAACAATTCTATGATTCTCTGTGCTTCCTGCAGGGATCTCCCATGCTTTGGCTGTGTAGGAGAAGAAACTCAAGTGGGTATATCCAAAATATGGTGAAATATGCATAGAAACTTGGGGTTTAGATGTTTACACTGGTTTATCAATATATGGAACTCTATCCAGAAATACTGAACTTCACATGCAAGGTGTCCATGTGGAATTTTCAGGACTACCATTTAGCACTTTGTTAATGTTGGATGAAAAGCATCTCTTATGGCCAGAGAGGATTTCTAGGATTTCTCTGTTTTGGTTTGGTTTTTTTTTTGCTCAGAGCCCAGATCTCGGACATGGACTACATACATTTCCTAGAACACAGAAAGGTGGAGGATGACGGTGTATGTTTCCCTTCTTCTCCACCTCCACCCTCACTCAACTGAACTGTTCAATAATAATATGTGACAAAAATCACAGGAAGGTAATGGGGTGTGAAAAACAATTTTGATCAGATTTAAAAACGAATCTATATATGCAATGTGAAATGGCAGAGGTAGTAAATTTATTGAATTTCCTTACCTCACCAAAGTAGAGCAAAACCTTTCCTTCCTTGTACTCATAGTGCTGAATGTATTGGTCTGAAGATGTCACCAACTGCAGGAAAACAAACAAACAAAATCAGAACAAAAAGCCTAGCATAAAAGAAACACCTTTACAACCATCCTCTATATTCTGGTTTGCCTTGTGCAGCTGTTTGCTTTATTCTGCCCTCTTTCTTCCTCCCTAAAGGAGACAATCCTTGAGAGTATGAACCTGGGTAAACCTCCTGCAACTGAGCAGGCTTCAGAAACCCCCAAAAATCTGTAGCCACCTCTGCAAAGCATTGTGGCCCATCTTCCTGTCACTGTGCATTGTGATAAACTGCTTCTAACAGATGTGCTTGCCTTCCCTCTTGCAAGCACAGGACACACCATCCTGGCATGACATGGGACAACAGTGCCAGTGGGGACAGCAATATAACCTAAGGACAGGAACATATTTAAGTGCTCTGGTGAGCCTTGCCTTAATTTCTATTACAACAGACTAAGAAATCTGCTCATCACAAGCTTTTAATTTCTTGAATATATTCACTGAATATTTTATCAGAAGAAGAATAGTGAAAACATAGCTATCCAAAATCTGTTTTGCCTTCTTCATCCTGTGGTCTTTGGAAAGATATTGAAAAAACAATGTTTCTATAGAAAAGACAATAAAAGATTGCACTGAAATGTGTGTTTATAACCTGATCGAGATCCTTTGTGTCAGGCTCCAAGCCACTCAGCAGAGAAAGATCAACCAAGGACATTTTTGGTGTGTTGGAACCTGTAGACCTTTATAAAGGAGACAGTCAGTCAACAGCTGCACTGAACAGCCAAAGGGCTTTGAAAAGTTTGGCACTTCAGGCTTGCTAATGGTTAAAGAAAACATTTTGCTCCATTTAACATTCCTAAGTGGATTTTCATTTGAAAATTAGCTGCCTACATCATTAAGAGTCATGAGACAAAACTAGTAATCTAAACTAGTCAAATGGTCATCCAAAACCAGTTGTCTTGCCTGAAGTTTTCTTCTAGGCTTTTTTTTTCATAGCTGATATGCAGAAACAATCACCTTCAAAGGCAGAAGTATGGTGATGTAGTCACTGCCTTCAGTTTTTCTTCAGTGTCTTAACTACAATAAAGGCAGCTTCACATTATTGTTTAAACTTCTCTCTAACACTCAGCAATGTCCTGCAGAACAGTGGATCGATAGCTGAGCAACTAATGGAGAAGGTGATTCAGGCAGCACACAATTCACTGAATACATGCTTAACTAGGGAGAGTGAATCTTGGGAATTAGGATAACTCTAGTCCTCCCCTGCTATTGTTCATGCTGCTGTTTGAGAGACAGGAATAAAAACCTGGGGAGCAAAACTTGCTCCTGTCAACCTTCACATCTCTAGAAAGGGAACTCAGTACAGCCACCACTTTGTGATTCTCTGACCCTTACCAGACTGTGAAGGGGAGCAAACGCTGATGTTTCATTGCTATTCAGGATGAGAGGATGTCTTTCTTAACAGCTCTGCCTTTGCCTACTTTATCATCCCGACAGGATACATTTTCTGTCTCTTCTCCTGCCTCAAATAGTAGTAGAAATATTTTCTTTTTTATGAGGCCAGGTTGTGACCGTAAAGGAAGCAACAGCATCTCTCCAGAATGCAATGAAACTCTGTAAATATGTTATTACCCTATTCCAGTTGTATATACTTTATTTAATAAAAGACTTCTTTCAAATAATTAGCCAGCCAGACACTTAAGCGTCTCCCCAGAATTTGATGGGACAGAATCTGGAATGGACATTTAAGGTCTATGTAAACTGTTTAAAGCTAATGCGTTGTGTGAAAACTTTTCTCCTGCTATGGTAGAGAAGATGCAGACTCGCCTTCTGTACATACTCACAGAGGATCACCAGGCTTGTTGCCAAGCTGCGGATATGAAGAGCATAGTCCAAGAAGAATTAAACCAAAAAATGAATACATTTTCTAATGAAGAGTTGATCTTGCAGACCTACCTGACACAGACTTTATACTGCAGTGATTCTGCTTTACTGGAAGAGATCACATCCCTTTTCCTTCTGCTGTGGATATCAAACCACTCTATTTGAGACAGTGGCTGAAACGCGCTTTTTTCTGTAGCAACCGAGTCCTCATAATCATAGTTTTCATAAGAGTATGCAGGTTCTGGAGGTGACAGACATGATTAGTTATGCACAAATTTGATTGAGCACCTGGTAATTTGGGTCCTTTTTGTATAATGGTAAATATTAGTGGGCAGTCATGCCATCTCTAAGGGTTTTATAAAAGCGTGCTGTACACCATCTCTGTAACAGTTAAAACTTTGAGGATGATTATAGTAAGAAAAACAAACAGATATAGCTAGGAATGGCATTTAGGCTATGCATAAATATGTAAAGGACAATTCCTGCCTCCATAAGTTAGCTATTCAAACAGAAAAAAAAACCCCAGACATGGGCTGGGAGGATGATGAATACAAACTTCACGGGACAGAAAGCACAGTCTTGCCCATAAGAAAATCCTATGATAAATATGCCCCAAAGAATTTTTAAGGCCACATGGTAGGTCCCTTATTAGTCAGGGGACAGAGGTGGGCCAGAGGCACCATAAGGGGGGTTTACCTCACTCTCCTTCCAATAACAAAGAAAAGTTACTAATAGTACCTGTGTATGTGTTAGGTACCCACTGCACTAGGTAGTCACTCAGATAGTTATTACATTATTTATAAATCTTGATAAGCTGAATGAAACAACGTCTCATCAGAGGTCGGAGGTCTCTCTCTTTTCTTGTTTCATTCGTTTATTCCTGGTTTCCAAGGCTGAGAAGCCATTAAGTACCGCTAACATCTGACCAAATATGTCACCTTTGAGACCACACCACTTCCCTTTTCACTCACCAGAGTGCTCAATGCTCCCTTCTACTTGCACTGTCAAAATCAAATCGTTACACGTGTTGTTCTTCAGCTCAGAAGACCAGTACACTTTTAATATCTAAGACGAAGACACAAACAGCAGACTGCTAAAAACGTCATTTAAATGACAAGGGATTTACTCAGCCAGGACATTCAGCAGATACTGATGGGACATGGGAAGGTGAAGGGAAACACTGGTCTCTCACTGGTCCGACTAGTCGCAGAGGACTCTTGAGGGTATAAGTAGGAGAGTCCTGTGTGCAAATCATTAATGATATGGGATCTTTGTGATAACTCACCATTTCCAAACACAAAGTGGTCTTTCAAACTCCAGCTGCTTCTGTAAGCATTAGCATTTCATGGACTTATAGTTAAAAACAGGAAAAATTGACTGCCCATCCGGACAGCCTGTAGGCCCCACATTTTAGAAATTTGGAGATAAGAACACAAAAGATAAAGCCATGGCAAGCAATTTCTCACTCTGTTTTAAAAAAAAGGGATTAAGATAAGTCCAGTTGGACTCTGAATTTCTGATTTACAGCTTACACTCATTGTCCCGTTTCCTCTGCCATGTACAGACACTTCAAGTTTTCTCCCAAGTTCAAACTGCAAACGAAAGGGGGAGAAAAAAATTAGTCTGTGCTCAGAACTTGATCTGTTGTTTTCCTGTGATCTTGATGATCTTCTATGTCCCTCAGAAATGGAGTAGGGAAAACCTTTAGCTATGGAAGAGGTTGAGACCTCAAGTCTCACAAGATTTTTTAATATACTCAGCTGGTGCATCTTACTCTGCCATTTTGGGGTCCAGGAGATATATTTTCCCAACATCACTTGCTCCTCTGTAGCCTGCATTTAATATTTACATAAGTCTCAACACACTGAATATCAGAATATTCCCCTTAAGTGTCATTGAGTAACAAGACTTGCGCTCCTGGAGACTCTCCACTGTTAGGGGACATTCATCACCAAAATCCCTGAAAAGGCAGGAAAGGACCTCTAAAGTGTGCTGCTAAACATCTGCTGATTTTTTTTCTTTAAAAGTGTTCTTTTAATTGACATATTAAATTATGAAAATATTATAAACCAACTACATCGTATTGCTTAACATGAGAAAATCTAGCCAGCTGATCCAATGTTTGTCCTGTCTGAGGATAAAAAGCTTGAAACAATGAGTGATTGTAGATTGTATACCTCTAGCTGCTTCTGAATCGCTTCGTTAGTGTCAGTCAGAATAAAAGTATAGTCTTTTCGTCTTCCAGGTGTTGCCAATTTTACAGTCAGGTTGGTGGGAACAGTGTTCATTGTCTGTATGCTGTAAGCTGACAGAGCTTCTAGGGCCACCACTGTGTCCTAGGTGAGAAAGAAAGGCAAAACCCATAACAATTATGCCAGGTTATTTCAAGAGTATGTAAGATGACATGATCAGTCACCTAGAGCCATTCTTCGGTTTTATGTTTTTTGCTGCTTTGAAGTTCTCCTGTATCTGTCTGTTCCTACCCCCACAGACTATTATTTTCATTTCCCAGCTGCTTCTTTTAGATTTAAGATCCTTAAACCCCAGAGTTCTGATCTTGGATTACTATAAATTTTCATAAAGACAAAGAATATTTGCTGGCTTGCAACTGTTTTATTTTGGCCCATTTTTAATTCATGAGCCAAAATCTTTAGTTCATTCTGTAGTACTTCATACACCAAAGAAGTACAGGATTAACTGTTATGATACTTTCTAATCTAAATGAAAAAGTGTTTAAAGGCCTTTTGTTTTCTTCCCTCTGCCTGAAACTCCAGCTAAACTGTTGTCAGACACCTGTGTAGAGCAGTATCCTCCACCATAGTTCCTTCTTTCCGTCAACCACGTAGCAATAGGCTTTGCGTACTCCATGTCTTTCAGGAGCAATGTTTGAAGCAATGCGTAGGCAGTGGTTTCCACTGAGATCGCATCCTTGCCATTTCCCCAGTAGCGCTGCTGCTTTTCTGCAAGAATAACTCAGATTTGAAACCCCTTGGTAAAGACATGTGCCAAAAATGACTGCTGTTCTACAGAGTAGATATTTAATGTCAGAGATCTGAGGAACCACAAGATACTGATGCCATCATGAAACCAACAAATCAGTTGGGAATCAGAAACCATGGAAAAGGAAATCATGAGTTTCAATTTTGACTTATCCAGCCGTCACAGTCTTACAATCCCATTCTACAGTGATGTCCATCTGATAGAATGGTAGCATTGTGTCTCGTGGTCCCCAAGAAATAACAGCATAAATTATGCCCATAAATTCAGTCTTGATTAAGAAGAAACATATTCCCTATGCCTACACTATGGCTATTGAACCATAATGTAGTTATCAAACAAACAGATAGAAATTAATAGTGTGGCAATACAGCCAGACAACCAACTGACTCAGCACTGGCCACAGCCACACACTGCAGGGGAAGAGGTGACATCCACGTGGAGCTGGAACAAAGCACTCAGAATTGGTGGGGTCGGCTTTGAAAGCAGACGGGCTGGAAAAGATACCTTCCCTCTTGCTCACAAATCCAGTCTGGACTACTTCCACATGTAGCTGTTCATTGCTTTTTACCTATCAAAAGTTTCTTCTTTGTCAGCTGATTTGGACCTTTTTTTTTTTTTTAAATGCACTTTATGGGAGTGGAAACTTTGGTACGCAGCAAAGGGAAACAGAAAAGGTAAATAAATATTAACCATGGTATTGCTGCAATTCCAGCATCAGGTAAGACCATGACCCAAATTTTACAATATTAAGCTCTTACTTTATAATGACATTAATTACACAAATTGCATATCACAATTTCAACATTGAAATATTTAATTATGCAATTTAAATAATAAAGTATATTACACAAATACATACACGCTCCTGTAAAATTAAACAGCTTTCATTTACTTGAAATTGTTTTGTTCGTATAAAAGAGTATTTAAGGAGCTCTCTAACTGAATTTTTAAGAATGGTTACCAGTACCTGGGTCAAAAACAGAACAGCCCCTTAATTTTTCTTTCGCCAGCTGGGCTTCTTCACTATTAGACTGCACAAGCGTCAGAGCATAAGCAGTGATGGCTATAGAATAGCAATTACTATTTCTTGACAGTTGATTTTTCATATAGGCCACTGCTCTTCTAACTACTTGTACCTGTGGATACAGAATGAACCCATTTGAAAAGGTCATCCAGCCCTACTAACTGGTACAGCTAGTGTGAATACTAGGAAATTGGAATACTTCAGTGCAGTAATTTTTGAGACAATTCTAATCATTTTAGCTTAGTGGTTAAAGCTGTTGGTGATGGAGTGTGTAGCTCAAAACACCTTGTTGTACATCAGGCCTTGACATCTTTTCCTATCCACCACAGATATAAACAGACTTTTACCTTCTCATTTGCAGTACATTAAGACAGTAGGGTGGGCTTGCCATTGTGCCATAGCCTTCAGATTTAAAGGTAAAAAGTCAGGATTCCTACCACATCAGACGACTCATAGACCCGTACAGTTTGTTGCAATGCTATGGTTACAAAGGCTGTTAAAGCCAAGTCCTCTTCTGCTGACCCAATGCCACCCTGAAAGATGAACCATGAAATGGAAAATGTAAATGTCATACACTTACGATTAATTTTTTCGTGGAGTCAAGGACATTCAAACCCTCTGACCACAGACCATGCAGTTTTACCCCTCAATTTTGCTCAGTAACTTCTGTCCACCTAAAGCATATCTTCTACAACGGCAGCCAGTTTGCATTAGACAACGTTAAGAGATTAGGAATCCACTACATCATTCAGAGCTGGCAATCAAGTATTTAATTATTTAACTCATAGTTAAAAATCTACATTTTCTCACTGGTATATTCATTACTTCGATTTCCAAGCACTAGAGTTTGGGGTTTTTTTTATTTCTCTGCTATTCTCTATAGACCAAAGGACCCTTTAACACTCAGAACTTTTATCCTGTAAGGATTTTGTACACCATTACTAGATCATTTTTTGTTCCTCTTCTTGATAAACTAAATGCCATGTCCTCATTTCCTTTTTTTCCTTAAGGTCTGTGTTTTCATTCCTATTCTTCTTTGTGATTCTTTTGTTCACGCCCTGCTTTGAAAACATCTTCAGGATTCTCTACCACCTTTGACAACCTTTTACTTCACTCAACCCCAAAAGTTTATCCTTAGGGAGATGTTGTTTTCTTTGAGATACAAGAGTCTTTTCACAAAATTATCATGCAGAGCTCCTGAAGCAAATGTAAAATAGAAAAGAAGTGTCTCAGCATGAACACAGGTCAGAAAATCTTTGGACAACTCTTGACCCTCCTTTTTTTTCCACAATAGTATTACAACTGTGGAACTGGCGTTGAGGATGAAAGCCTCACTAGTGATTTGACAAAGATATAATAACTTGAAAACTTTTTTTTTTTTTTTTTTTTTTTATGTAAGATCACTACAACGTTATCTGTTATTTTCAATGACCTTTGGAAGATGCACATTATTTTCATATCCTAGATGCACTGATAATGTAACAATTTTGTCTTTCTGGAAACACAGGGGATGTGTTGACTGACATATGCAGCTAGAGATCATAATCATCATTAAGATTATTTTTCTTTCATCAAGAGAGGGGTTAATTACTGAAAGAGGTTGCCCAGAGAGGCTGTGGGATCCTGATCCTTGGAGGTACTCAAGACTCATCTGGGCATGGTCCTGTGCAGTCTGATCTAACCAGACTTTGTCTGTTCAGTGGTTGTACTAGATGACCTCTGGAGATCCCTTCAAAACTGAATTACAATTCTATGTGTCTATTGCCTTTGGCAGTAAAAGGCATAAGTTTTTACCAAACACAAGATCTCAGAATTAATTTTTTAAGTGCTTTAGAGGCATGAGATCAGCTGCCACTGTGTAAGATTAAAAAGATAGAGGTGGTGAAGGGTTAGCTGCACATCTCTGCCATAACAGGGCTTTTAACAAACTCATTTTATGTCACAAATTTATTTTCTTTTAGGTACGTTTCTTCTTACTCAACAATTCAGAATATCCTTTTCAGTCCCTAACTGCCCTAAATGTGCAATAGGTTCTTTTGCATACTGATGACCTACCTGCATAATCCTGTTCATTACTGGATGATGATCATGGAATGAATTATCTGCCTGCTGTTGATTAATCAAGTAGGTAATTGAGTTCAGTATGTGAGTGTCTTGAACCCTAATGTATTCTTGGCACCTTGTGAGTACTTTGACAATGAATGCAGTTAACCTGTACAAAAAAAAAAGTTCCAAACTTTTGCTGACATATATTTATAAATTAGTATACTAATGGGAAAAGAAACATACTCATTCTGTACATAGACTCATATACAATACAATGTACTCACTGGAACCTAGTGAGTTATCATTCAACATCAGTGTAAACATTTCTACCCATTTTGTGACAAACGCAAAATAACCAGCAGTTCAGCCTAAGCCCCTTTTATCAAGGATTGAACATGCTCAGAGACTTACATGGCTCACAATTCATGACAAAAGTACATAAGCAACACCATGGCCATTGGATCAGTTCCCGCAGAAAAAAAAATGCAATGCATTAAATGATAGTAGTGATATTTTGGGGGAAAAAAAAAAAAAAGAACCAAAACTGATTTTGAAAAATACACTTACCATACACTACTGGGGGTGTGTTTAAATGCTCCGTAGGAACCATCCGCTTTCTGAAACTCAAGCAGTCTAGTATAACCTGCATGAATAAGACAGCACATAACTCCAGAGAATACACATTTGGGGGGGGCATTTTCATGTATTGCTTGTACTAGCATGGGCATGTTTAGTACTGAATAGTGGAAGAGTACATGGAGGTGTTCACTGGTGCATTAAGGAGGAAATGACTGGGTCAGCAGGACTTTGACACAGAAAAAGGGTTAGGCTTAGAAGGTGCTCTGTCTTGTTTGACTTAACCAGCCCTGGAGAATAACCTGAAAACCACAGGTATCTATAGATATATGGATACTGAAGCACTTTCTGCTTGGTGGATCTTGGAAAACTCATTTCCTGTTTCTAATAGCTTTTCAAGTTGACAACTTCATGGTGCAAGGAACCGAAAAGTACACAAAATGTTGTCTATTGGGTCAGACATAGGGTTAGAAATCACGAGTTGCAGCCTCTGATCTTGACTGCTATTATTACTGTCTTGACAAAGTCTGTATTATAGCCATATAAGTCATTTTCTGCTCTAGTGTACTTTGATAAAAATCAATAGAAACATAATACATGGCCTAAATGCTGCTGATAATACCAAATACTCATCAGCAGGATCTCATGTAGCTTTAGGCAATCTTAGATATACAGTCAAAGACCTCCATCGAGCAACTGTTAGCCTGCTTTTAATCTCTATTTATACCCTTATTTTTCGTGGATGAAATGTGCCTTACAAGTTGTCTGAAGATCCTGAAGATACGTACACTATACTGCTTTATATCATTTGCACACCACTACAGTTAGAAAGATCAGCTATACCTGCTACAATACTGACAACTCTTTGCTTCTGTGTTAGTGCCTGTGAGCTGGAACATTTTCACCTCCACATGCTGTAGTCCTGGCTTTGCTGTGCATTTAACACTGTTCTTTGGATCACGTCTTAAAATGGCCTTTTCAAGAAACAGCCTTGTAGCTGTTCTTTCCCTAAGGAAACACCCTCTCTGGGTTGGTCTGAGGGTGTTGGAGTCATTTGAGCTCATGTAATGGATACAGGAGCGTAGAAGAGAAAGTGTTGATAGTATGATTACCGTTGGCAGTTTCCTCAGCAGTATTCCTCTTGCCAAATACAGATATCTGTATCAGAGATATCTATATCCCCAGCTGATTATTCTAAGCACTGTCGATGATCCAGGGGGAGAAATAAGCAATTTTAGAATAAGATTCATTTTGATCTATTTGCACGTATACATTAGGAGGAAATGATCAACTGGCCTTCATTGTCCATTTAAAGAAAGAATTGAAATTGATCATTTCAGGACTTATTTTCTAAATTAGACAAAAGAGAAGGCGGGCTGTGAATGTCAATACCGTGCAATGTCAAATGTATGCAATTAGTCACCTAAATCCTCCTTACCAGTTCTGTTTCCACGTCTGCCTGCAAATTGTCAGAGGCATTTCTGCATGGCCGTGTTAAGATAAGGCTCAGTCCTTTGGCAAGTAGCAATGGTTAGTGTGTAATGCAAAGGGATTTTTATTTTTTTATTGTGTACCTTTTTCAACCATGCTAAAGGCTTCCTCCTTCTGTTCAGGATTAAAGTTCGCCCACTGCTCACTGGCATCCAAATACTCAATAGCATAGACTGCAGGAGCCATTTTCACCATTGTTTGCTCTGCACAGCCTGTGGGCACTTGAATAAGTTTCTCAACTCCAGTGAGACTAAGACAATTTTCAACAGACTCATCCATAATATTCCCTGTAGTAAAAAACACAAGGCATAATGCATGTCATGTTTGAAGCTAGCTGGTGTAACATGAAGAAAGGTGGGACTAACTATAGATAGACATTCCAACACTTCTCATTATTAAACATTGTTTTCAGGTACTTAAGGTGTTGCAAAGTTGGAGCAGAACAAGGATAATGTGCCAAACTCTGGGAAAGCTGGAGAGAGGAGCCTGGGACAGTAAAGGAGTATAGAGGTGAAAGAGCCCTAAGGTTGCTGGTGGTAGGGAAGCAAGGAAAGGAGGAAAGACTGGTGCTTCAGGTTTGGGCTTAAAAAGCCTTGTCAAATCAGACTTGATCCTCCCAAAGGAAAAAGATTGGCCTTAATCATGCCAAACATTTTGTGCTGAGAGTTTGGTTTTTTTTTCCTCTCTGCAATTTTCTCATTTGATGAATTCAAGCATCCCCATACTTTAAAACAGGGATTCGAAACCAAAGTCAATAGCCTTTGTGTCAAGAATTCATTATTTTACATTTTCTAGGAAAAAATGTTTTTATCTTTAGTAACAGTACTTACTAGTAGATATTTTTAAAATGCATGTGCATGAGTATATATTTATACGATTATTTGAATTAATGAATATATAGTTGCATATATCTTCTCTTTAGAAATGCAGAACTTCCCAGAAATTAAACCTCAGAGTCTGGAATCTTTATTTCTGTAGACTAAAGCAGATTTGAACTACATGATCTTTAAGGTTCCTTCCAACTCAACTCATTCTATGATTCTAGGGACCTACATGCAGTGTAGGGTTATTCTCCTGTGGACTGTGCATATTGTTAGCATGATCACAGTGAGGTAGGGTGGACCTCATAAAGCTATTATATCCATTGCAAGTGAGAAGGATTAACTAGAGAGAGGAAAGGTACTGGATCAGCCTTGGGGCTGTTTCATTTTGTGACCTTGGCATGGAGCACAGACCACGTGAGTCAGAGCAGAATATCTAGGGCAAAATGAGGACTCGACATTCAGGAATGAACAGCACAAAGGGGCATATCTCTTGCCACCTGTGGAGAAATTATTGACAAAAAATTATGTTTACCTTTCAGGCTAACAAACACATGACTGTCAGAATCTGGTACCATATCAGATGGCCTGGTCAGGTCCAGAGTATGGGACCTTGCTGTAAAGACATAGTAAACAGATATCCACATTCAGCCTCTTTAAACAGAAAAACATATAGTGTTATTTTAGAACATGCTTTTCAATCATTACCAAAATGTTTTGGCTTCAAATAAGGCTTTTTAAAAAAAACCTTTTAAGGCCCATTAGTAATTGAAGTAGATGCTTACTTAATATTTAAAGAACGCTACTTTGAAATGCAGAATTCATACAAATTGATTCTAAACCTTTAGATTTAAATTATTTTTCTTTCCTGAGTCTATTGCTATGTATTGGATGAAAAGATTCATGGTGAGTTCTGGTCAAACAAAGAAATGTTTGTATGTTAAGAAGTATTTCATTTCACCCATCAAGTATTCACACGAGGCTTTACAACACCTATCTCCAACTCAAAATATAGGGTACCCCGTCATCGAATTCTTTTGTGTAACTTACCATCACTGTTGATGCAAATCGTTTTCTCCTCTCTCTGTAAAACACCTTCAGCCTGTACAATTGAGGAAAGAAAAGTAAAACTTTTACAAGCACTCACACCTGAAATTAAGCTGCATGAAAGCCACACTCTGCCACTGCACTAGACCAGCAGGTGGCAGAACTAAGTTATTTTGGAGTGACATTTCTCCAGGTAAAACTGAAAGTTCAAGCAGAATTTCATTTCTCAATTAAAATACTAATAAACTCTATTGACTTTTTTTTTGTTGTTATTATTGACATATTTTGCTGGATGAAATTCCTTTAACCAAAACTCACCCAGAAAAATTAAACTCCAAAAGTTAAACCTCAGCTTTGTGAAGTCAAGTTCACCGGTGGATTTACTTTTCTAAACTTTTCATCTATGAAATCCATGAAGTTCTCAGTCCAGCTTGTAGGTAAAACATAAATTTTTTTCCTTCTGATTGCCACACATGCCTCATCCTACATTTTCCATTTTAATAAGGCTACTTTTATGGATACTTTTGGTGTTTTGGTGTAGCATTGAACTCCAAGACTGTGTCTGTCTCTAGGAAAATTATGGCCTATAACAACAGCAGGTTCCCAGCACCCCATGCCTTATCTTTACCTGCATGGCTATCCTCTGACATTATTGGTACAAAGATTCATATCTTGCACTTTAGGCATGTATTGCAAATAGCCCTTAGTTCACTACTTGGCCGCTACAATCATAGAATCATAAAAGCCTTAGCTTGGAAAAGACCTTGGAGATCATCAACTCCAACTGTACCTGTCTACTACTAAATCACGTCCCCAAGCACCTCATCTACCTGCTTTTTAAACACCTCCAGGGATGGTAACTCAAACACCTCCCTGGACAGCTGTTCCAGTGCTTGATAACCCTTTCTGTGAAGAGATTTTTCCTAATGTTCAATCTAAACTTCCCCTGACACAGCTTGACACCATTCCCTCTTGCCCTATCACTCGGGCAAAGACACCAACACCCACATCTCTGCAACCTCCTTTCAGGTCATTGTAGACAGTGATAAGGTCTCCCCTCAGCCTCCTCTTCTTCAGGCTGAACAACCCCAGTTCTCTCAGCCACTCCTCATAAGACCTGTTCTCCAGCTCCTTCACCAGCTTCATCGCTCTTTTCTGGACATGCGTCAGGACCTAAATGTGTTTCTTGTAGTCAGGAGCCCAAAACTGAACACAGTATTTGAGGTCCAGTCTCTCACCAGTGCTTAATAAAGGGGCAGAATCACTGCCTCGATCTTGTTGGTCACACCATTTCTGATACAAGCCAAGATGCCACTGGCCTTCTTGGCCACCTGGGCACACTTACGGCTCATGTTTAGTCAGCTGTCAACCAACACCCCCAAATCTTTGCCTGCCAGGCATCTTTCAAGCCATTCCTTCCCAAGCACAGGGGTTTTGTAGGCCAAGTGCAGAGTCCTATTATACCTCATCCCGTTGGTCTCAGCCCATCGATCCAGCCTGTTCAGAACCCTTTGCAGAGTCTCCCTACCCTCCAACAGATTAACAATTCCTCCCAGTTTAGTGTCATCCACAAACTTGCTAACGGTGCATTCGACCCCGCCCAGGTTGCTGTAAAGATATGGAACAGAACTGGCTCCAACACTGAGCCCTGCGGGACACCACTTGTGACTGGCCTCCAACTGGATTTAACTCCACTGACCATCGCTCTTTGAGCCCAGCCATCCAGCCAGTTTTCCACGCAGCGGAAGATATGACTGTCCAGGCCAGTGGTAGCCAGTTACTCGAGCAGAATACTGTGAGATACTGTGCCAAAGGCTTTACTAAAGTCCAGGTACACTATATGCACAGCCTTTTCCTCATCCATCAGGCAGGTCACCTTGTCATAGAAGGTGATTGGGTTAGTTTGGCAGGGCCTGCCTTTCATAAACCCATGCTGACTGGGCCTGATCACCCAGTTGTCCTGTATGTGCCGTGAGATGGCACCCAAGATGATCTGCTCCATAAATGGTAGTGAGTCTGTGTTGGTCAATATCAACTCCTGAAAAGTAATCTTTTCTAAAAAGCTCCTCCTTTCCATAACCTTGAAAGAGAATTAAAGTATTAAATAATCAGCTCCACACCTTTGTATGTATGTGTTTTACCTATGTAACTGTTAAGATTCAGGATCCATTAACAAGAAGGAATAAAATAGAGTTTAACTTTATGACTAACAAAGAATGTTCCCTTCTCAAAATATTGCTAGATGGACTTCTTCAACTTTGGCTTCATAAGGGGAAAGGATTTTTTATAAATGTTGATTGAGCAAGTAGATGTTAAAGATTATGAGATGGGCACTGACTGCAGGAAGGAAATTGTTCCTGTACGATGGGTAGAAGGATGCTTTTGCTATACAGCACGATTCTTTCCACATACACTACACACAAGCCTACCACAGAGTTAAATTTCTTCCTTCTCATGTAATAGCTCAGTCCTTGCTGAGTAACAGGTTTTCTGAAATGACTTCCAGGCTTATGTTTCTATAATTTCATTCCTTCTACAAGAACTCCACACAAAATGAATGCTATATTCAAGGCAAAACACATATTTGTGAAGTACCTGCACTCAGCTAGTTATACGTACCACAACATTGAGGTTCTTCCTAATGCTGTCACCGTACCCAGAATCGCTGTCAAAAACAGTAACAGTAATTGGAATTTCTCCCATGTTTAGAGGGACAACCGAGAAGTAAGCTGGTGTTGCAGAGTTTGCTTTAGCCACCAGCCTCAGCTGCACAGCCTTCTCCGTTGCCCCTGCGGTGCACAGCCCCTTCGCTGCATCCATTGTCACTGTAACCTGCAGGGACAAGGCAATGACTGCAATCAGGCTTTGTGCATCACCACACAGGAAAAACACTCCAGCTCCACCACGTCTGCACAAGAATAGGCAATGAGAAGCAGATATAACAGGAGACTAGCTTTAGCTTAAAAATGAAATAGCAATGCAGACATTTTGCAAGACAAAAAGTGTTTTTCACTTCACTCCCCTGTATTTACTATTCTCCACTTATAAAATGGGAAAACTCTTCACCAAGAAGTAATCAGATGCTAGCACAGTTTGTTCAAAGAGTTTGTGGAGTCTTCCCCGTTGGAGAAATTTCCTATCTGACTGGACAAGACCTCGAACAACTTGCTCTTATCTGGACCTCCTATGCACAGCAGGTTGGACTAAAGAACTTTGGAGGCTCCTTCAACTGAATAGTTCGATGACCCTGGTCTGTTAACATTTATCAACATTGACCAGGGCTGTGAAGGTAAATCAGCAACTATTTCATTACACTGAATTGCAATATACTTTTGTCCTATCCCTGAACCACAGGGAAGTAGGAAAGATAGTTCATTTTTATACATCCCAGCTACACACTATTCGACACATTTCAGATAGTGCTGGTCAAGCAAAGCCGTCTGAGAGATGGGAAGAGATGAAAAACAAAGCATCAGCCTGAAGCTAATGGAGGCCTTAAACCCAGTGACAACTGTGGCCATATGCAGAGCTGGATAGAGTCACGCGCAGACAAAAAGGGGCTTTGCATAGTATGCACAATGAATTTTGTGGCTAGCATATTGCATTGATCGTAACTTACTTCTGTATCTTTTGTACCTGCTTTTTCAGCAGCTGGGTGTCGCCCAGATTGATAGACATCAAAAAACTAACAGGTTGCTTCAATTAAGGGGGAGAAGACATACCCAAAGACAAGGAATTTGGCTGGATAATATGGTAAATAAAATCTGTTTTATACACTAAGTATTATTAGCAAGTAGAAGGGGATCCTGTCCTTGGGGAGATTTTCAAAATGGGACTGTCATGTCTGAGGTATAGGAGGGCACTGAAAGGTGGCTGGATCATTTACATTTAATTATTACATAGCTATATATCTAGCTAGATAGATGCATATAGCACAGAAGTTGGTGGCAATACTACCTGGAGATCTTTGGGCAGATAGTTGTAAACCACTGCTTTTATTTCTAGTTGTTCATGCCTTTTGACTGAATATGGTAATCTCAGGGATACAAAAACATCCTTGAAAACTGTAAAGCTGTGGGGGTCAGCTATGCAAAATCCTGAGATAAGAAAAAAAAAACAGAGGTGAGAATTACACACTTAACATCAGCTGATAAAAAGTTAAATTTCTAATCAAAACTCGTTGCCTAGCCTCCCTTGAGGTCAGGAGCAGCAGAGGGAGACAGGCATATCCAGAAAGCATTTCAACTCAGCTTCGCTAGAAACATCTCAGGGGTAGATGATTTGCCTTCTGGAGTCACTGACATGGTTCTCATAGGTAAAATTTGGCAGGAGTTTTTGTAGCTTCTGTGAGTGAATTGTGTCCCAGCTTTCCTGCACAGGCCATGTGTAAAACACAATGAACATTACTCACTTTCTTTAAATAAACTGCATGTAACCCTGGCTGAGCTTCCCTTTCTGAAGAGGAATGGACAGTACTAGACGGACAGTTTGTCCCTCATGCATTATCCTGGCAGCCTGCAGGAGCTCCCAGAAAGCAGCACCTGGGAACATGGGCTGTCTGGTGTCCAACCCATGCTGATCTTCTACTAGTCTCCTGATGCTTTTCTCTCTGGCTTTCCAGAGACCACAGACGTTGATGCTTTTCTGACATGGCCAGAACTCACTCCCAGAAACATTCAAATAAAAGTCGTGTTATTACTGTTACCTTTCTTGTGGCTTCCTGGCCACATGGAAGATAAAATGAGACGGTTTGTAGATTGGAAAGAATAAGAAACAATTTTGGTTGCATAATCCATCCTCCTTCAGCACCCACTTCATAATAGTTTTATAAATATGTATTACTATCCCTTAAATTATGGCTGGACTTTAATATGGCATAAAAGAGAGGAGTAAATATCATGATCAAAACACTTTGTGTTTTTCAGTATAGACTGTCTCACTGTGACAATGTTAATGTTTCTCTGTCTTAAAAAATACACCTTCCCTACTCATCCTCACAAAGAAACAAATAAAAAGAACAAATACTTCTACCTTTTGCGGGAGATATGCTTATTGCCTGAACTTCCCAGGTAGTTATAGAATCAGGAACAAAGTTTTGTACTCTAAGAAACACAAAATAAAATGTATGAGGAAGGATATATAAAATATAAACACTATCATTTGTTGAAGTTTGAGTATTGTACAGGAAAAAATATTCCCTCAATTATAGAGAAAAAATACTTGCAAATGTTCTGATGTCCTTAGTATCAGATAGCAAATAAAGCTGTTATTTATATACACTTTACTAGACAAGTTTTGATGTATTTACCTAGTCAGTTAATACAGTACCTATGCTTTCCAGGACTTTTCACTTCTTCAAAATTCCACCACCAGCTCTCAGGAAAATAACTGCGCAAGTCAACAGCGGTTTCATCAAACTCTTCTTCATGATCATCATAGTCTGTAAAACAAGAGTGGGGTTTCTGTTCTGAAGTCTTTGGCTGCTGACCTTACACTGTCTTGAAGGGAGTCAGTTTGTCTGAGAGAAAACAGCATGAAAAATACCCTGACTGAAAATACTTCATCTTGTGCATTAAAAAATGCTGAAAAAAGGGAATAAATGACAAAAGATTATTGTGGAACAAAAGGATAATTTGTCTTTCCAAATTCATTAAGTATGTGCTGCCAAGCAAGAAAATATTCCATTTTAATACTGTGTAGCAAATATGTTCCCACTCTCCCACATTTGTGACAAGCTGAGCATGAAAGGGAAGCTCTGAGAAAAATGGTAACAGAATTTACACTTTGAATATGGTCATTTTCAACATAAAATATTTTTGTGACTTGAGCTCCTATGTGATCAGAGATAGACTTTGGGGAGAAAAAAGGAAGAAAGAGACAAATTGTCCCCAGCTGATGTAGCCCTTTACTATCAGGTAGTGTTTTGGAGGTATTTGGGTGTTATAACTGTAGTACCACTAATAAAATAGTCATCAGTCTGAGATCACTCATAGCCTTAAAAGGAGACAGTCACCCCCTTCTCTGCTCTGATGTTTGCAGCTTCCCAGGGTGTGTGCAGAGGCCAACAACTCTTCCATTAGGCTATGCTGAGTCCCAAGGCAGCTGAAGCAATTATTTTTCTCACTCTAGAAGTTATCGCATCCCATTCCCACCCTCATAGTGTACAGTTGTGAAGGTGCACAGGTATGTGGAGATTGCACTACATTGAGGCTCACTGAAATAGTGATGTGAAAATGTCCCTCTGGCCTCACAGCATTAAATGCCCATTAACCTTCCCTTGCTACCATATGAAGGGTATTTTTCTTTAGACAGCTTCATGCCACCGTTACTTACATCGTGCCAAGCCCACTCTGTTCCTCCGTTTCGCCTGCTTCCTGAGGGCTGTGGCTTTCTCACAGCAGTCCTTGAAGGCTTCTCTGCATTCAGTGGATCCAGCCACCTTTTTTAGCCTTGCCTCACAAGAAAACTTCATGGGGTTTAATTTCATGCCATCTTGACAGCATTTTTGTAGATCAGTGTTTTGGTATTTGCTGACTGCAATATAATTAAAGCCTAGAATTAGTGCTGTGGAAGTAGCAATAAGTGTAAAGGCATTTATCTTGCTTATTCCTATCATTTTTGAAGTTAAAGTTAGTTCTACTGTAAAATTCTACCTTCAGCTGAAGACCTGTTCTCCATCCTAAAACCAGTGCACAAACACAGGAGGAAAGCATGGGCCCTATGGCGTCCCAAATATTCTGTTCTAAACTTCCTTATCAAATTCACACTCTGAATTAAAAATGCCTCCTTGGAAGACTGGAATTAAGTATCTTAATAGAAATAGCCATGGCAAAATTCTCGTTCTTGAAGAAAGAGATCTATTTAAAAAGTAAGGAAGATCTCAGCTTCAAGCCTTCCTGTCTTCTGACAAGAAAATATAAATTTCTGTAAAATATTAATATATTTTTTACATTCAAACCAAATATATCTCTTCTCTTAACTGGAGCAAAAAGTACTAAAGCTGGCATAACTTCGAAGGAGAATGCCAAGAAAAGAAAATAGGATCTATAAAACATTTTCTGGATATAAAAAAAATTTTGAAAAAGCTTAAAGCCATGACTGATTCTGTGACATAACTAGTTGAAGTACTTCACATTTGAGATTATAAAATGATAAATTAGTTTCCAGTTGCAGACAGGCCACTCTGGTTTTGGTTTTTGGGTTGTTTTGATAGAGGATGCACCAGGTCACATAGCATAGTATACATACTTGGACTAGGTTATGGCACTTAACTTGAGAACTGGGACTATGAATATGTTGGTATCCTTTATAATCATTTCACTTCTTTTCCTCTAGATCCCAGACAACTCCCTTTGCTACCCCCCTGTTAGGCCTTTCAGAACATCCAGATGAACAGACATACCAATTCCTGACATTTCCTTCCGAAAATCCAAAGATCTCTTCTGCCTTCTGGTAGCCTGAAGGCATTTGTAGTCTGGAAAAGTAGAACAGGAGAGCTTGGTCATGATACTACGACAGTAACAGCCTGGTCATTCAGATCATTCATGGAAGACCCAACTTAGGAGCCATCTCATTCACAGAAGATCTGCAATTTGGCAAGTTACCTTATTAGCCAACTGCTGCTTGCCCCAGCTGAGCTGTGCACCAAAGGACCAGCAGCCATGAACTGGGCTATATCTGAGCTGCCAGTACTTGGTAGTCAAACAGAAGAAAAATCCACAGGCAAAGGAGATCTTATAACATCACAACAAAAATGTTTCTAATTCTAAGTAATTGGCCTTCCCAGATAAACAGTTGTCCTGTGCAAACATAAAAAGTAAAAGGGAGATTGCACTTACCTTCCCGAGAATTTGATTTAATAGTATCTGATATAAAGGCCAGACCAACATCAGTAAAAACTTGAGCGTTATCTGCACCACCACCAGCTGAACAGCCAAGATCATACGAATTCATAGCATTAAATACCTGCCAATTAAAATAGCGTAGATGGACTGTATATACTTGCAGAAAAATGTGGGTTTTTAATACATATTAAAAAATTATTGTAGACTTTGACTCACAGAAGCAAGAAAAATCGGTGGCACAAGCTGCATTTGGAAACTGAGATAAAAGCTAAGGGATGCTTTATTTGGGAAATGTTTTCAAGTAACTCTTTTTTAGTTTACAAGCTTGTTTGCTGCAGCACGGAAATCCTGATCTTAAATACATCATTAATCTTAAATAGATCCTAAATTGCAAAGGCAAAAACACCTTCAAGTTGGTCAAAGCTGTGATTAAGCCATTAATAGCTGTTAATTACATTTTGATTAATTACATTTTAATTAATTTGATTAATTACATTTTAATTAATCATGGAAAAATTTACTTGATTAGTAGATATGATCTTTTCCTCTTACAGATATCTTACTTTTTTGGCTGTAAGCTTATTTTTCTTGTTCAGAATATAAACTGCTTTATCAACCGCAGCTAAAGCAACTGTTCCCGCATGATCCGTTTCAATCAGTAAATTGATGTTGTCTGTTGGTTGGTATCTCTCACGTTCTGTTTTCACTTTAATCTAAATAGAAAAGATTAAAACAAAAAATATCACATTTGTTCATAAAAAACAAAGACTCTTTTGACAGGGAATACTGTCAGCTGAGGCTGTCAGCAGTTAGAGGCTGGGTGGGCAGTTTTACAGTATTTTCACCTGGGATTCAGCCTTTTGGAAGACACAGATGCAGATTTCTCCCACTGGTGGACAACGTAGGGGTTTAAAAGATGTATCTGTACAGGATGTCAGACATTGCCTTTCAATGACACCTAAGTACCAATGGGAATTAAAAATATGCGTAGGGGGTTTGCTGAACTAGGGCCTTCAACACAATTTTGTTATTTTCCAGTGGAAACAAAATCGCCATGCAATACCGCAAAAGGCTGATTAGTGTACAAAATTGACTGAAAACAGTCTGTAACAGTAGTACCTCCTTTTCACCTCATACCTGAATTTTTCAGCATGATTGGTTTCAGATCTGGTGCATATCTGATATAGACACTTCTGTGATTTAGGAGTAAGTAGATGTGATGGTTATGAAATTAATAGGGAATTATTGATAGAAATGCCAACTTGAATGCAACTGGGTTTTGCCTTCTTCATTTGAATGAAGAATTGGCTTGGGAGTAAAGATGGACAGTTTTCCTTGAAATATTTTGTTCCCAATGGATTATCACATTTTCTTGGGAAAAAAAAATTTAGACAGCTGGCATTTTTCAGCAGTTGCTTTCACCCCTAATAAATTGTATCACTTTCTTTCATGTGACACATCTCACTACAAAGGGACAAAGTTATAAGGATATTCTGGCTCTCAGTGTTTCTATTGTTGTTACCAAGAGGTTTTCTAATACATGGACACTTTGAGAAGGGGATTTATCTGTTTGAAACTATATTTTTCATCTCTTTGAGGCACAACCTATAGTATGGAAGAAGACTAACCCTGTCATCACTCCTGAAAGCCTTTCCCAGCTATACCTTTTAGCAATAACCCTAATAATTCCCTTTTTCAATAAAAATGATATATCTTTCACTTTTAAACCCCAAGTGTATGCTTGCTTTGCTGATATCCCATGATTTTGTTTTTATTTTGGAATACAGTAACAGAAGCTACTTGCTTTGTAAGTACCTTTCCTTCACAAACGTCCATAACATCCACCCATACAGAATCAGCGACAATCTCTTGACGGCCCTTGTTTGCAATGAAGTAATAGGCTAAAAAGCGAAAGGCGGGCACCATCTTCTGTGTGATTTTAAGGTTTATTACTATATTTGAGGAGGGGACCCTTCCCAACACTTCAACTTGTCCCCTTGCCACAACCTGCAAGGCAGAAAAAAACAGAAATTGAATATTGTGAAAACACAGTAGACTGGGTATTATGTTGCATTGTATATATATAGATACATAGAATTTTCTGAGGCTGTTTCTGTTTAATTTTTTTTCTCATGGCACTTACTAGTTTTAATTCCCAGCCTGCATACCAGTAGCCTGGAGGAGACCAGCACACAATGCCTCTAGCACAGGAGTGTGATCATAAGCCTCTGTTACACTAGTCCCGTGGCTCAGGTTTAAGCACAAATCTAACACACTCTACTCAGTCTTGCAGCTTGGAAAGGGGAGATCCCAGATGGCAGTCTCAATTTTGCCTTCTAAAATAACAGGTCGTCATGCTTAGGAAGGTAGCATCTGCTTATTTTTAATCTGTAATCAGTACTTAATCTTTCAGGAGGTATGGAAGAGTTGGACATGAGGTTTCACCCAAAAAGTATTATTCAGGATAAAGTATCACAGGCTGGCCCTTAGCTGAATTCAGCCCATCTTTGTCTATTTAATTCATTTCTTCCCCAAAACACTGTTTCAGCTTTCCTAAACACATAATGAATAGGCTTCAGGAAGAAACAGATACATGCAACAACCTAGTCTGAAATCCTCATTGCCTTCATTTAGGTGACCAAAGCTTGAGAGAGAGACACACCACTGGGCATCAGCAGTGCCTCTCACCCTGCCTGCCCAGCACTGTGCCTTCCTGGAGCCCAGCAGCAACAATTCCAGACCTATGAAAATTACCCCTCAAATCTAAATTTAACTCCTAGGGATACCATTATTCCAAGGTACCAGAGCCCTATTAAAAATTAATTGGAACTGATGCCTGTGGTGCTAGTCATCCTGGAAAATTAGGACAAAGAGAGGGAGAAGGGTAATAAACACACTTGACATTCGACAGATTAACTCCTGGAATGTATCCATGATCACATTTTGCTGTCTTCTTCAGCAAAATAAATACTTCACATTCCTGATTCAAAGCTGAGCGGGATTGCTTCATTGCTTTTCATGTATAGAACAGTTTTTCAGCTGAAATTTCAGGATATTATTGAGGGCCATAACAGCCAATGCCTTCAATCATCCTTCATCACAGGAAATGACAGTGACCTATCTCTTAACTAACATCAGCTGCAGGTAATAAGAAGCCATGGTAATACAAAAATCACGCATTATTCATGAAATAAACAAGAGTTAACCATAAAAGGCATTTTCTGAGATTCTAAACATCTCCTAGAATCTGCCTAGGTTTTCTGGTTGCATGGACAGAATCTTATGTATGACAGGTACATAAGGTATAATCTACCCACACCAAGATGGGCAGTTCTGTAATCACTGGAAAGAAGGATATTTATGGTAGTCAGATCAATACCCATAATATTTAATATTGGCTTATTATGAAGAAAGAATACAGATTGGAAGGAGTGGGAAAGAATGAGATGAGGATTAAGAGATATTATAGATATTACAGTAGTTACCTATCTAGGATTTCACCTTTCAAGGCTATCAGTTTAATATCTTTCAAAAATATCCACATAATTATGCAGACAAACATTATCTCATATGGACGTATTAGTTTTAGACTGTACTGGAAATTACAGAATAAAATTTGTACTTAATGTGTCCTTCTTTAGAAGAAAAAAATCACAGAGATTTGTATATTACATACTCAAACCCATATAAAAATATATAAAAATAACAGAATGGTAGAAATAATTTTTTGAAGTGACCTATGGAAATCTCTAGTCCACTCCTGCTCTAGGATGAGTGTAAGACAAAGTCTAGTTGAATGTGGAATGGTTCTGAGGATGGCAATTCCCTAAATTGAGGAACCTCTTCCAATATTGAATTCATCACTAGTGAAAAGTCTTTTTCTAAAATGAACCTTACAGGTCATAATTTGTAGCCTTTATTTGTGTTATATTGCATGGTGCCACTTAGGAAAGTTTGTCTCCATTATGTCTGTAATCCCGCTTCAAGGAATTTCAGGTTGCTATTAACTCGCTCTTAGCCTCTTAACCAAGCTGAACAAGTCTAGTCCCTCAGCCTGTCTTGGTGGGTCAGGTGTGCTAGGGTGATGATTATCTCAGTTGCCCTTTGTTGGATTTCCTCCAGTTTCCCACGTGTTAGCAACTAGATAGAGATTCTGGGCTGCATGATTTCTAAAAGAAATTATTGATATGCTACTGTTCTGTTTACCATATAATAGAAATAGTCAATCTTTTCACTGTCAGATTGATGAATATCATTCAAGGTGATATGTAAGTTATCTCCAGGTGCCACGACAGTATGTGGGATGCTGATGCTGAGGTAGTTTGAGGAGGCAGATTGGTATCTTTCAGCTCTGATGCTGGCTTCAGGTGATTCTAATCTTTCTTTTCCCTCTTCAGCCTTTACCTGTCAGGGAAGAAAAGGAAAAGAGTGAAGAAAAGAGTGAGTGAAGTGGCCCTCAGGAGACAATATGGAGTGTCACCCTTAATTCTTATCTTGCCAGGTTATTCAGAAAATGAGATGAATCACTGCTGAAACCTCACTGGCAAGACCTGGCACGAAACAACAGGATTTTAATTACTTAATTACTTTATTCTCTTTTGTCTCTTGCTGTATTTGCACTTCATATTTTTCAGGGTTTGCTTTCTTTGAATCAGAATCAATGGATTAAAATCACAAAATTATTTTGTACTTTGACAGCTCTTTTTCCCTTTTCCTATTGTGCACATAATTGAAACCTACGAGTGTCCTGATGTAGCCTACTGTTTGTATGTTCACGACCTTTTTCTTCACTATCTTCTCATTCTGATATTCCTTACAGACCCATTCCCATCCTTCCTAACAGGAAAATGAACATCCGAACCCCCCCAAAAGCATCACTACCATGGATGTATGTACTTGTACAGCTCCAATGTATAAGAGTGTCCTTCACGTCAGTGAGACATCCGTCAGGCCTCTGGTGTCTCAAACATATCTTACACAATCTGGGCAAACCTGTGCAGAAGGTGCAAGAAATCACACTCCACCATCCGTGCTAATTTAATGAAAACTGATCATCTTCATAGTTACTTGTAATGGTCTTACGAGTCACCCTCAGTAGTATATTTTTAAACATGGATGTTTGGATACTCTTTACCGTTATTTGAAGCATCTGAGCATCTCCAGGGATGTTGAATGTAAAGGGGATTAGACCCTCTTTATTAGAAACTGCAGTCTTCTTCATTGGGGGTTTTCCAGGCAAGGTAATGGTTGTAGTGACAGATAGGGAGGCAGCAGGAGAGCCATCAATCAAAGTGACAGATGCCTATTGGGAAAAAATCTTTTTCTGTTACTTCAAGGAAACACCTGGGTTTAAAAAATGCCCACAAATAAGAAGCAATTATTTTTATAAACTGAGAAGGAATACAAACATGTATGCATTAGTGTTTGAAAATTTGAGCTTTAAGAGAAGGGGGCAGCAATTAATTCAATTTGGGCTTCAGCTAGGATAAAGATCTGTGAACACAGATTAAGAGCTGCCCCACATTTTCACTTAGCATCTATTAGATTAAAGTTTATCCCAGAGGTACTTGTCTTTAACTATTCTAAGTCAAATTTCTAACTTTAACTCTTTGTAGAAAACTTTGTATAAAAACCTATAGGTGTGAAATGTAATAACTCAAAAACTTAAATGCTTTCTTTACAAAAAAAAACTAACTTGTTTTAGTTTTCAGAATTTTAATTTGATATAGGATTAATTCAATAAAACATTATTATTTTAATCTCTCTGTATGTAAATGAGGAAGAGACTGCTACCTGTCTTATAAAGCCCTGTGGTGCATCATTGCACAGATGACTTCCAGGACAGAAACAGTTTTTCTGACTTCAGTTTCCCCACTCAGGCTCGATATGTATAGAAATGAGACAAACCGGACACACAAGCAGTAGCTCTGTACCAGACCTATTCCTGAAGGTCTCTGTCCTATAGAGCTCCCACTGGATCAGTCAGAATTTTATAAACAGGGCAGAAATAAATCCCTTGCTATGAAGGCAAATGGACGCAAATGGCTAAATACTACGTACCACAACAGAGAAGGGAGCTCCAGGCACAAAATACTTTTTGGTGTTAGACAGATCAACAACATAAGGAGATTTCACAAACTTCACATTGCTGAGTTCCTCTTCCCTCATCTCACCACCTGTTAATGTCAAACAGCATGAATTGCTCTGGGAGGAATAACAATGTACTTGCATATTACCATAGCATCCATAATTTCTGTGTTCAAGATTAATATCATTTTTAGCAGCATATCTAAAGAAAACTGAAATATGATCCCTCCTCAGAGAACTTCATCCTGTGAAGAGGAAGATATGGATGCAGGTGGATGGGGAATACCAACAGAGAGAGAGTAGTGCAAGGGAAGTACAATGTGTGAGGTGGTCCAACAAGCCAGCACTAGCAGGTGTGTGCTCTCAACAGCTCAGACAGAGACCTGCAAAGAGATTTATTAGTCCCAACATAAAAATTCCCCTCTAACACATTGATTGGAACAAGATGCCTGCAAACACAGAGCTCACCGGTACCACATGATCTGCTGCAGCCATGCATCTTTCTTTCCTAACTTGTTCTTGGGGAAAGGTTACATCAAACTACAACACAAGTGTCACTCAGAATCAGTAGTGGAGTTTGAACCTTAGATCTCAACTTTTCTGAAAGAGGTTGATTTTTTTTTTTTAATTTTTTACTACTACTGAGAGTTAATATTACCTAAAATCATCTTCTGCAACTTTGTACCTACAAGACAGCTTGAGAATCTGCTTCCCATCTAAAATTCTTCTAGTTAAACCACTCATTCTTCTATTTAATTTCTAATTAAACCACTCATTCTTCTATTTAATTTCTAATTAAACACTACACATAACCACTTCTAAAAAATTTATACCTCTTACTTTAAACTAAGCACACATAAAGACATACTTTCAACTTCCTTATTTCCCCCTTTAACACTCCAAGGCTGAGAAGTGTCAGTAAAGCCCACCAGTCTTGTTCTCCGGTGCATATAATTAATACCAAACCCATCAAACACAGATATGTTAACAAGCCGGCTTATGAGGGAAAGAGGAAGCATGAACAGCATGATACAGACCACGCCACAACACAAGATCTTATGTCCACCATGCTGGTGTGGTAGCAGGAGGTCTTTCAGCCCGTTTTGCTCTCACAGTAGATGTTGCAGCAGTAGTGGATGCAAGTATGTACAGTAGATTATACCAAAGGATTGCACAGTTGTAATGCAATAGACCTAATTTTAGGATTTTAAGGAACCCTAATTATTATTTAGGGTTTAATTAATATTTGGGATTCTAGTAATTTTAAACTAAGTAACTAGACTTCTATAGCCAATGGGAACAGACACCTCCAGAGCACAGTTCATCTTATCCATTCTCTGTATTGACTACATAAAGTGCTTGAAAATCAAGCTCTGACTAGATACTTTATTTCTGATATCTAAATTAAAATGCATCAATCTCCCTATAAATAACAGCAAAAACTTTACTCATGTTGGGAAGGTCAGCTTCATCTCAGATTCAACTTCAGAAGTCAGCACTGAAGTTGCACCTCTCACATTAGCCTCATAAGACTAACAGTAACACTTGCTACAACCCCACTAACCCATCGACCACTGCATCCAGTTCAGCTCAGTGCTCACTTGTGGGTAGCCCTAAAATATCTGGAGGCCTAATCAATGCACTTAGCACTGCTGTGGACAAATATCTAAATGAATCCCTTGTAATGATCTGAGGAAATATTTATCTCTCCCCTAGGAAAAGAAAGCAAACACCCACTGAAAAAATTCTGTATAAGCATCCTCCGGGCTCATGTCCTAGATGAGAAGCCAGACCAAGCTATCTGGACTATATTGTTTTTGTGCATATGCCAAATATCAGAGCCTGATAAAACTGTTAGGAGGCATAAGAGGACAAGCAGGAATTACAAGGGCTAGATCTTCCTCTCTATCCCACTATGGCTGTAGTACACAAGCCTCACCTTTAGAGTGACAGCTTACCCAGCCAAGGTACCGAGCAAACTAAGAAGCCAAGTTCAACTAATAACTTTGTATGCATGTAATAAGTACATATGGCTGAGATGATTGCCCAAACAAGATCTCAGAAGGAGTAATTTGTTTGCAGTTGTCTGGTGCTACTTCAGAAGGACTAGGTTATCTTAGATATCCCCACAGGGCTGTTTAATATGGGCTCTCCTATAGGAGAGCGTGTGCAGGAGACTTGAACACTGCTGGAGCAGCATTGGAGAACCACACAGAACTACACAGGGCATTTGAAATTGTACTGGACATTTGTGTTCAGATAACTGAATCCCACTTGAGATAAGTTTGTACACAGAAGAGGGTCAGATGAGACTGTCACGCACTATAGCACAAGCAAGCTTTGTGGTGAAGATTGGATCAGTGGGGCAAGGTTTCCCACGTGAAGGATTCCATTAAAGAAACATCAATGTAAATATTACAGATTGTATCAGCCAAGGCATAGCATACTCACTTGCGGTTTCTACGGTGGTAACAGCAACATATAAATGAAACCCTTCCAGAGAGGAAATACTCTTGCTTAATTTCTCCTCCAGAAGTGTTGTATTTAAAGTAACTCTTCCTTTTCCATCCTGAATCTAAAACAAAAGTAAAAAAAAAAAGTTACGGCCCTTGCTGGTTTGTGCCATTAAAATTAAAAATTTGTTGCTTGTGGTATGACTACGGAGATGCAGGGATCTATATTTCAATGATTTCTGACAATATTCAGCTGACTTAGGATAAATCAAAATAGTTCCAATGTACTCTAGTACTCACTGATAGCTGTTGTTCCAAGCCTGGAATAAAGACTTTCTTCTCATTTTCATCAATTATGCCAAATCGCACATATGCAGCACCTTGAATCCCTTTCCCATAAGAGTGTCTTTGGCAGGAAGAAAAATGAAGCAGTGAATCATTACATTAATAAAAAGCAAGTATAAAGCAAACTATTAATTTTATGCTGAAATAAAACAGGATTATCTGTAGGCATATCACCTGTAACCAATAACCTGGAACCAGAAAAACAGAAACGCTTGCTGATAACACAAACATGAAGACTTTTACTGGTCTGTACAGAAAGTGGTGATTTCAAGTGCAGACACATACATGGAGACATCATGCCCTTTAAAGGGAGCAAAGGAGGTATCCAGTCTATTTGCTTTGAATTAACAGCTAATTCCTTTGTATGAGATACCTCATGAGAAAGCATTTAAAATAGGGGGCCAGAGAATTGTCTTACGGACCCATAAAATGTCTTTGATACTTCTGAAGATCTCCAGGGACAGATCCTATCTGCTGAAATTTTAATGCCTGTGTTAGGCAGAGTAGGCATCCTCCATCCCATGTCTTTCCTGTGTATTTAGGGCAGGTGGCATTTTACTGCAGCACAGCGTGCAACATAGTATACGAGACCTGTCATTGCCCTGGTGGTGTCTTTTGCTTACTGAAATCCTGCTTCTGTGAAATCCAGTTCTGTGATGGCTTATTTTTGTTTAAACAAAGCCTCTTTCAAACCAGCCTGATCAGCAGCTCTGAAACCAAGAGGCAGTTCTTAAGAAACTGCTTAGAACAACAGAACTAATAACTGCGGGAAACAATGGTCAATATACCTAGTAATTGTTCATTACATGCATGGCCAGTTCTGAGAAATAAGTTCAATTTTCAGGAACTCCATATGTTGATTTTGATGAAAGTAATGCAGGCCAATATAGCACCACTGAAACTTTTTCCAATAGGAAAAAAAAAAACTCGTATACAGTCATGCAACCCCATTTTTCCTCTTAAATAATTATGATATTAATGAGCAGTGAATAAACTCAAAATTGACTGCTGCAATAACATAAGGAGAAAATTTTAGAAGGGATTAAAATATTAATGCCAGTTGTCTGATATCACTTCACATCACTATATCAAGTAATTATGAGTTAAGATAATAATTATTCAATAG
Source organism: Phaenicophaeus curvirostris (assembly GCF_032191515.1). NCBI lineage: Eukaryota > Metazoa > Chordata > Aves > Cuculiformes > Cuculidae > Phaenicophaeus > Phaenicophaeus curvirostris. The sequence goes on from NC_091392.1 coordinate 182,111,619, forward strand.
AACCAAATAAAAAAGTGAAGTTAAACAACAGGAAATGAGAAAAGTTGAGTTCATTCAGCCAAGAAAAGATGGATACAGAGTTTGCTCTGCTCTGGGGAAAGGAAGGATTAGCACAGTCAAGGTGAAGAGTTCAAGGACAGTGAACAGAAGACCAGCAAGGTTTAAACTGACCAGGGATTAATTTAGACCAGAAATAAAACCCACTAGACCTGGGTGGGGTGGAGGATCAGTCTTCTACTTGGATTCATTGCCTAGGTCCATGCAGCAAATATAATGACTGCACCCTGCTTGGAGAGGTAAATTAAATTAAATTAAATTAGCAAATTTCTGTGTTGGAGGCTGTGGTTAACTGGGCCAGCCCAGCACACGCCCACGCTACCAAACCCTCAGCCTTCCACAGCAAGGCGGCCACATGCAGACCTGGAGTGAACTTTGGTCCATGCTTCCTCCCAAATTGTTTCCAGGACTTGGTTGGGGAGTGCTGTATGGCTGAGGCCGAGTCTGTGCTATGCACCAGTCAAATTGTCAGCAGGCAAGCTCTGAGGCTAATAACTTTTCCTGGAACCGTTTAATTTATTACCCAAGTGACTCAAATATCTTTTCTGGTGTCACATTCAAATGCAGACAGTGGTGCTACTATACAAGATTAATTCCTCATATAAGGAAAACCTCTAAGAAATAATATATTAAAAGATATTAAATAATGTTTAAATAGAATAATGATAATTTGTTTGCTGCTTTCAGTTTGGAGGGCTTTCCAGAGTCAAACACAAGATGAAATACAAATGGTTGCGGTAGTGATGACACTTCAGACATATGCAGTGATATAGTTCAATGCTAATATTTAATGCTTATTTAACTAAAAGTTACTGTAAGACAAATTAGTTATAAGGTTAGTTACTGTTAGGGCTTAACACAGTAAGCCAGGCATTTTTATTCTTGCCTGTATATTGTATTAGCAATTCCTATACCTTGATCTTTTCTCCCTTCTGTACAAAGTGTCTCTTCTCCACCATCCCATAAACTACTGAGATGGACATGAACTATCCAATCATGACTTATAAATAAGACATTCTTATGCTATTCAACTATATGTATATTTATAAAAGGCAACACTCAAACGGGCTATACCTAGGAAACATAATGAAATACCTTGATAAAATTATAGAAGTAATTCTAGAGAATTAAGAGGTTACTGGAATCTAACTTCACTATCAATTTATCTCCCAACAATGTCACATGTCTCTCTCTCTCTATTCATATCATAGAATCATAGAAAAAACAGGTTAGAAGAGACCCACTGGATCATCGAGTCCAACCATTCCTATCAAACACTAAACCATGCCCCTTAGCACCTCGTCCACCCATGCCTTAAACACCTCCAGGGAAGGTGAATCAACCACCTCCCTGGGCAGCCTGTTCCAGTGCCCAATGACCCTTTCTGTGAAAAAAATTTTCCTAATGTCCAGCCTAAACCTCCTGTGGCAGAGCTTGAGGCCATTCCTTCTCATCCTGTCCCCTGCCACTTGGGAGAAGAGGCCAGCACCCTCCTCTCTACAACCTCCTTTCAGGTAGTTATAGAGAGCAATGAGGTTTCCCCTCAGCCTCCTCTTCTCCAGGCTAAACAACCCCAGCTCTCTCAGCCGCTCCTCATAAGACCTGCTCTCCAGCCCCCTCACCAGCTTTGTTGCTCTTCTCTGGACTCACTCCAGAGCCTCAACATCCTTCTTGTGGTGAGAGGCCCAGAACTGAACACAGGATTCGAGGAGCGGTCTCACCAGTGCCGAGTACAGAGGGAGAATAACCTCCCAGGACCTGCTGGTCACGCCCTTTCTGATACAAGCCAAGATGCCACTGGCCTTCTTGGCCACCTGGGCACACTGCTGCCTTATGTTCAGTCGCTGTCAACCAACACCCCCAGGTCCCTCTCCTCCAGGCAGCTTTCTAGACAGACTTCTCCTAGTCTGTAGCACTGCACAGGGTTGTTGTGCCCCAAGTACAGGACCTGGCACTTGGCCTTGTTAAACCTCATGCCATTGGACTTTGCCCAGGGGTCCAGGCTTTTCAGATCCCTTTGCAGAGCCTCCCTACCCTCCAGCAGATCGACACTTCCACCCAGCTTAATGTCGTCCGCAAACTTGCTAAGGGTGCACTCAATGCCTTCATCCAGTTCATTGATATTATTATTAATAGTTATATTAATATTTATATTAATGCTTATATTATTATTAATGTTTATATTAATATTTATATTTTATATTTATATAATTCTGTATTCAAAAAAAGTGAATGGATACAATAAACTTTACCAACTTAAAAAAGTGAATACTAATTTTTTTAATAAAACACACAGGGTTTGATTTCTACTAAATTTGGTAAGATTACTGTAGAAAAATATTGCCCTCTGTTTAACACTAAATACACTTAAAAATACTAGCTACGATAACTCTGTGTGATCCTCATTATGGTTTTGTGTTAAAGAATCTTACGGAACATCGTGACTCAACCTCAAAAGTCATGAGGTGCTCAATTATATTTTAAGGAGCTATTCTTAGAGAAGGTCTGACACTACTTGCTGATACTTTGTGTTCAACTCTCTGCTGAAGCATCAAAATTGCCCTGAAATAAATCTGAGCTTTTGTACAGATATTGAGAAATAAAAATAACTATTTCAGTGTCATTTAGAAAATGCAGAGTACCTTATTTCAGAAGATAAATTTCTTCCATATCTACTATCCACTATGTTTGGCAGTATCCTAAAACTCTACTTCATTTGATAGTATTTGCTGAAACTATTTTCTGATCTTTAAAGACATAAAACCAGTTAGGAATGCATCAAAGCAAAGGAAATACAATGTGAGCAAAAAGGTGGTCAGCTTCCTCACTCCTCTAAAACGGAAAACATTTCTCCCAGCTATGACAGAGGGCCAGCTGCCTCCAGCTACTTGTTCTCATTTCATAAAATTTATTTCTCTTCACCAAAAAAAAAAAAATCAAACCCCCAAAGACGTATCAAGTTTTAACTTAGTCACCATAAGGCCACTAATTCAGATCTCTATCTTTTCATGCAGAGAGTCTTTGACTTCAGAAAACATAAACTTCTATTCAAGTGCACTATTAAGTTTGATTTTGCCTGTTTCATAGAATCATAGAATAGTTTGAGTTGGAATAGACCTTAAAGATCATCCAGTTCTAACCCCCTGCCATAGGCAGGGAGACCTCCCACCAGCCCAGGCTGCCCAAGGCCCCATCCAACCTGGCCTTGAACACCTCCAGGCATGGGGCAGCCACAGCTTCCCTGGGCAACCTGTGCCAGGGCCTCACCACTCTTGTGGTGAAGAAATTCCTGCTTAGTTTTTCATGAAGGAACTTCACATACTCTTTCATCAATATGGTACCATTTTCATACCATGTTTGTTTGTTTGTTTGTTTGTTTGTTTTGCAGTGAGTCATCTTTAAAAATGATTTAAAATCTAGCTGTAAATCAATTCTATAGCTTTTCAACTAATGCTACCCTGAACCACTTCACTTAAATGACTGGGATGTAGATCCTGGGCTTCAAATCTCATATAAATATATCCTACAAAAGTTATCAACTCTAGTTGCACGAGTGGTGACTTCAGTGAGAAGGAGACACACCCCTGCATCTCCAGAGAATGATCTGATCTGATTTCTCTCCCCATCTTCCCAGTGTGCAAGTCAGCAAAGTATATCTAGTCATTTTGGATTCCAGCTAAGTGGTAAATACAAAAAGGATATCCTCCTAACAGGCAGTCATTTATTATTTCCATTCCCAAGAACTTGTGAATTTAGCAACCAAGAAGGCTTCATATATATTGATGAGCCACTGTTAGATCATAAAGCAAATTCAGGTCTGTCAGTGCAGTATCAAAAATACCAGAGCCACTCAGCACAAAATACTTATTCAATCTAGGTTCAGTCTGATTCTTCAAAAGGATTCAAAATGTTTTGATGGGTTAAACTTTCATTGTCTGACATTCTAAGGTACTCTATGTTTGATGACATTTTAATTCGAGATTTAATTTGATTAAATTTAATTTTTTAATTTAATTTGATTTTAATTGAGCAACAAAGCTGGTGAAGGGGCTGGGGAACAAGTCTTACGAGGAGCGGCTGAGAGAGCTGGGGTTGTTTAGCTTGGAGAAGAGGAGGCTGAGGGGAGACCTCATTGCTCTCTACAACTACCTGATAGGAGGTTGTAGAGAGGAGGGTGCTGGCCACTTCTCCCAAGTGACAGGGGACAGGACAAGAGGAAATGGCCTCAAACTCCGCCAGGGGAGGTTTAGGCTGGACATTAGGAAAAAATTTTTCACAGAAAGGGTCATTGGGCACTGGAACAGGCTGCCCAGGGAGGTGGTTGATTCACCTTCCCTGGAGGTGTTTCAGGCACGGGTGGAGGAGGTGCTGAGGGGCATGGTTTAGTGATTGATAGGAATGGTTGGACTCGATGATCCAGTGGGTCTCTTCCAACCTGGTTATTCTATGATTCTATGATTCTATGATTCTATGATTCTATGATTCTATGAGATGGGATCAAGTGTAGTTTATTCCCCATGGAGCCCTCCCTCATGGTCTGGCCAGTCCAAGAGCTTCAGGTAAAGCCAGAAACTAATTAGCTGTTAATAACAAGGAAGAAGCTGCTAAGTTCATTATCAACTTATCTGCCTCCCAACACAGCCTCACTGTGAGCACACCTACTTTGCTTCAATATCAAACACAAAGTTTTCGTTCCAGATGTGGTAGTACGGCTGAAGTGGGATGAGTTTGACTTCAAAAGATGGAAGTTCTGTATGAAAAAAAAAAGAAGACAAAAGGTCATGACGTGAATTTCAGACACCTTAAACTCCTAGCATGTGGTAACACCTGATGTGAGGATGCAGCTGCACTGAAAGGATGCTTTAGTTTGAATCAGCAGTACACTTCTGAAGCAAATCACCTGGTCATCTTCCCTTACACTGCTTTGCTTCACAAAGTGGAGCAGTCTTTGAGCACAGAGAATTGATTTATTCATAATGAAATAAGCCAGATGATAAACTTAAACTCCTAATGGACATTAAGTGCTCTGGACTAGATGCAATTTGAAGTAAATCCACTGAAATGGGTTGAGTGTAGACTCCTGTTTTACTCCTGTAAAAGCAAACTACATACTACTGTAGATAGAGCTGGAGTTCTTTGCTTGTCAATACAGGTGTTTGCAGAGGATGCAGAAATATCCACTCTTCTGTTACATCCACTAGCTAAAGCAAAACTAGTTTTGTTAAACTGAAATTTTCATTTAAGTCTGAGGGGTTTTTTTACCATTAAGAAAAATTCACACTAAAGTTTACAAGAAAACACCACAAACTCTTGAATAACTACATTTTTCATTTTTCCACAGTATCCTTACTTTTCTTTAAAAAAGATTTTCTGAGTATAGGAACAACTCTAATCAACTTTCTCTAGTCAACTGAATTCCACTGAAAGAAAACAGATAGCATGTTTTTCATTCTAGTCTTTACAAAAAAACGTTAGCCACAATTGCAATGATTTTAAAATGAAGGTCACTTCTATTTTTTCTGCAGTAGGAGAGATCTTCTGAAAAATGATATGGAAAGCACATAAAGCCAGAGTTCTCCTGTGCATCAGAAATAGCAATGAGACACTGAAATGTTGTGAGTCTTGTCTTTAGTACCTAACCACAGCCAGATTTAATCATTGCACTGTATCTTTTAACACATAATGATGACTTCACATGTATAGAAAGCAAATTATATATTGTCTTACCATATCTTTTAACTTCAAATTCAGCAGAAACACTAGACATTTCATATTGATGAAACCAGGCTTTGATTTTCCAGGTTCCAGGCCTAAAGTTCAGGTTCAGCAGAAAATAGTTAGTCAAGATTCCTCAGATGTTTTATGATGCTAATATGTTTAGATTATCACTAAATGCTACTATTTTCCTTCTTTGTTCTCATCCCAAGCTCATTTATTAATAGATTTCTCTTTGCTGAGAGGAACCAGCAACATGTTTCCAGAAGTCCTAGGAAATACTCAAAAAGACTTTATGAAGAGTTGCACAATAACATTTTTGCAAACCACACATAACTTGTATCGCCTTCAAAAAAAATCAGAAATAGAGAATTCATCATATATTTACTGAACTCATCATATATTTCCTATAACTTATCTTTACTGTGGTGTCAAAAGCAACCTGACAGCATACTGAATCTTAAGTAAAAGCTTGACTGCTCGAAATCAGAGGAAGGTGATTACACTTTGCAAACTGAGCCCTTACAGCTCTCCTCTGAATGTAGTCACATAGTTGAGCAGATATTTAAGCAGTTTTCAAAATTGTTTTTTTTACCAGGATAAATATTGATGGCTGCAGGTATTAACATGAAATTCTGGACTTACCCCTTCAAGATGAGGTGCTTAAAGGTAAAATGTTATTAACCATAGGTTCAATTTGTGCTCCATGATGAAAGATAATTTTGAAAGGTGATTCTGGAAAATCATCAGCTAAAAATTTTAAGTAATTCAACAGGTAAAAGGGATGGATCTGGATGGTTTGATCCTGCTAGCAGGAGGTGGGCTTAGGGATTCTCACTTTAGATACTATAATACAATATCTTTTATCTGTGTAGGTCTTCTTGGGCTCCTCCACTGCAAGTGGAGAGAAACAGACAGCGCTGAGACATGGTACATCTGATTGTGACATATGCATCTAAAACAGGTCAGATGAATTGCAGCCTAAATATGTGACTTTCTCTCCAGTGTCAGAGAAGGGAATGTGGGGTGACCAGCTCAGGTTTAGCCCTCTGCACAGCAGGAGGCTCCAGGTTACATAGCAACCATGCTCTGTTCCCAGGGGTAATCAGAGCAAAAGCTTTATGCTTTAGTGCATCTCTTGTTCTGAAGAAATAGCAAATCAGACAATAATCAACAACAGAAAAAGAGAAGTGAGGAAAATGGGAGCAAAGCAGGAAGAAGGGAAGGACAACGCTTGTTTTTAGCTTGAAGTTACTTTTGCTGCAAGAGAAATTTTGACATGTGAACTTTTTTAATACAGAAGGCACAGCAGTAACATACTCAGAAACATCAGGTATTTCAAAGTTTCCACTGAATGCTGATTTTATTTTCCGGTCTGCCTTGTTAACCACCATTCCTTTCGAATTCTGTTGAGAGAGAAAACAAACATAAAATTAGGCACCAGTTGTCAAACATTTACATCCGAAAGCTCTAGTTCATGTACTAGTCTTAAGGAAGAGGAAATGCTCTGCTCACTTTCCTACTTTAATATTCACATTGCATTTCCCTTTCATGCTCCTGATTCTTGCCAAAAAAGGCTACACGTATCTTGTAATGTAAATACTGGTTTCTGGAGAGTAGATATAGGTGTAATTTATACTCTTGGATCATTTGTGAAAGTTTTTATAGTTCCTGTGCTGAAGAAGCACTCATTAATTGTGTTTTTTTGTATACTCACTAGCACAACAACTGTAACTGTGTCATCTGTTGGCCTCATAGCATTGTCCAGAATGAAGATCCTGTATTTCACTGTTTAACAGAAGAATAAATGTATTCACATATTTATTTCTGGCTTTTTTTAGGTAGCAATTATTAAGAGCCATAAACTGATTCACTGAATCTAGGATAAAACACTGTCTTTGAATGAAAAAATACCTGAGAAATTAAAAAAAAAATGCATTCTTCCATAATCTTTGCATGTTACATGGCTGACCAAATATATTTTTGAAACAAATTTTGAAAAATACTCAGGTGGCTTTGCTCACTTCCGCGTTGCTTCTGCAGTCAAGGCCTGCAACCAAACTCAACAACTTCTTTGAATTCCCTTTCTTGTTGCTTGTTAAGTGACAAAACTGTTGTGATCTTAAAGGGCAAAGGATACATATTGCTGGTCATGCAAGCAGAAGCAATATGAGTTTTTTTGCAGGTTTCTCATAACATTGTATTCCAAAGGAAAATCATTAGCAAGCTTGTTGGACAATAAGGAGCAGACTTTGTCTGTCCTCTGTTAAAAGAGACAACTTTTTGACTTCTCTGGTGTTTCCACAAGGGCTGCTGTAATGTGCAGCGCAGACCCTGCAGAAGCCCTGGCTGCAGAAAGTGAGTTTAAAATCTGGCCTGGCTGGTAAGCATAGAGATAGCTGGAGTTACTTAGGAAGGATTTACATTAGGAATGATCAAGTCATTATTTTTTCTAATCTAACTTTCTATTTGTAACTTCTATACTCGACATCTGAAATGCAGCATTTGTATTATAACCTTTGGAACTTGGTGTGTATATAGGCTTGTCTGTCTGAATAAAAATGTAGCCTTTCTTAGAAGACAGGAGGATATGAGTGCTTTGAATGGTGTCCTTGTAAAGCTCCTTGCTTTCGGTGACCAGCCAAACATACGACCGATTACTCTTCCTGAACTTATCCTGTCGTAGAATCACTGGCTTTACCTAAAGAGAACAAAAGGAGAAAATACACAAAGTCAAATATGAGCCTGATAACTTCAGAGCCACACAGCTGAGGATGAAAACCAGCTGAAGTGTGTATGTAATTTTATTAGCACTATTCAACAGAAGATCATAGAATCATAGGATGGTTTGTGTTGGAAGGGGCCTTACAGATCATCCGTTCCAAAGATCGAGTGTCCCGATTGCAGGGACACCTCCCACTAGACCAGGCTGCCCAAGGCCCATCCAACTTGGCCTTGAACACTTCCAGGGATGGGGCAGCCACAACTTCCCTGGGCAACCTGCGCCAGTGCCTCACCACTCTAAGAGTGAAAAATTTCTTCCTAATGTCTAATCTAAATCTTCCTCCTTCCAACAGAAAGCCATTCTCCCTTGTCATATCACTACATGTCCTTGAATAAAGTCCCTCCCCAGCTTTCTTGTAGCCCCTTCAGGTGCTGGGAGGTTGCTTTAAGGTCTCCCTGGAGGCTTCTCTTCTTCAGGCTGAACAACCCCAACTCTCTCAGCCTGTCCTTATAGCAGAGGTGCTCCACTCCTCTGATCATCTTTGTGGCCCTCCTCTGGACCCATTCCAACAGTTATGTATCCTTCTTACGTTGGGAATTCCAGAACTGGACACAGTACAACAGGTGGTCTCAGAAGAGTGGGTTGAGGGGCTGAATCACCTCCCTTGGCCTGCTGGCCATCCTTCTTTTGATACTCAATTATATATTTCTTACCAAGTGAATATTTCTTTTTAAGTAAAATGCTCTCTGTTCCTCCATTTTCGCCCACAGAAATATACATTCTTCTGTCCAATGGCAATAACTCAAACCCAGTGATTTTTTTCCAATCCACATGTATATTAAATTCCAGTTACTATGCCATTTTGTAGCTGTAGCAGCACCTTGTAATCTGTCACTTGCTTAAATCTTGGCTATGGGATTAGAGCTTTTCCTCATGCAGGTTAATACTATGTTTCTAAACTTCATGTTTAAAAGGAACCTGATCTGAAAGATTCAGCTTTCGGCTTTGGGAGCAATCAATCAGAATTAAACTGGGTCTTGCTGTGTGCTGTGTTTCAAAAAAATAGCCCAAATGAGAACTACTGAACTAAATGCTGCCAGACTTCAAATAATCAAATCAGAAGGAAATGATGTAAAGCAGAATGTAAGGTAGAATTAATCAATTTATAAGTTTGCAGAAACATCACAGGCTTTGGTCTGAGACACTGCACATTTTTAAAGGTTTCTCCTCTTTCGTGAAGTGGTCAGCATGCTAAAGGCATGAATGTATTTTTTAGTATAAATGATGCAGAACAAACAGTGGTAAAATAATTAAAAGTTTTAAAATTTAATTTCATCACTTATGTACAGCAATGGAAAAAATCTTTTATATTGGTATGACTATATCTTGAGCTTGCTTCTTGGGTACAAAATAGCACTAACAATCACCACTGATATTATATTAGACACTGTTTTATTAGCTGGTTGGAGTAATAGAGGGCTGCTGTCACAGAAATTGGTATTTTGTCATGTTTCCAGGGATCAACGTTGTCTCTATTCCAACACACTCCTAGTACAGATTATGTGGGTTTTTTATCACCAAATTAATACACGTAACATTATGATGGTAAACTTACCATTAGTTTTTTCATCTCTTGGTAGTTGTTATCTTGGTTAAGATTAAAGACTATTCTCTCTGATAGGAGCTGATTTTTTGTCTCATCTTTGAAGTATGCAGTAACTTGCACAGGGTGCTGCGCTCCATGGACTTGAACTGTTATTGGCTCATGTGTGCCCAAATGCACCACATTTGGGGCAGTAATAAGAAATCTAAAACAACATAGAAACAGATTGTCCAATATGTAGGGTCATTTTCACATAATACAGCAATGATGTCCAACCAACACAAATTTTAAAGACAATAGCAGACTCCCATAGAACAGGTGAGCTTGAGGCTTGTGGAGATTCCATAGTCCATCCCTCTTGTTAGTCAGAGTAAAGGTTAAAAGTTTCTCTCTGAATGATCCCAAAATGCTGAACCATCACAACTAGGTCCTACAGAAGATCAGTCCCTACAGATAGGAGAGAAAAAACCCTGCAGTGTGTCCCAGGGGTTGCCAATGGTATTTATGGTCTGGTTTAACTCATAAAAAATTTTATAAACTCAACTTTCTGGAAAAAAAAACAGGCTATGTATTAAGACACAATGAATAGATATTCACAAATATATATTTGATACAATGAAGTCATGTATCTTCATGAACTAGCACCTACCATTATGCCAACCAATGTTTTAATATGTCAAGAGGTATCAATTTCATGTGTGACTACATGCATAGGTTTTCAGTTAGCTGGTCTTCATTTAGATGTCATTGTTTGTGTAATGCTGGTAATGAGAGACCACAGAACGTGAGAATACAGGCCTGGGAAGGGCTCAGTTGGATGCTAACTGATTGGCATTTAGTTTTCTTCTCTTTATTACTTTCATTTTTTCTTAACTCTGCTCTGGTGCTTGGTAATTAAATTCATGACCTTTAAAATGTAGTTTATCATTCTTGCTTTCTTTCTTTTCAAGTATCTTTTACACAAAAAAAATCAGTCCATTATGTGAATAGCTAAGTCTTACTGATATAATGGCACGTATATGAAGAATAGTTCCAAGATCAAGAGATCTGCTTTTGGAAAATCAGTATTCTGCACAAGACTTCTACAATGAAATGTAAATGATTTTACCATTATCAGAAAGGGTTGGCTGAACTTTCTTTTTTTTTTTCACTTTGTTTTTTTAACGCTTCTTCTTCCTTAAATTTATAAAATGAAAGGTGAAGTATAGAAACGGGGAATAAAACTGGTTGACAGTTTTTTCAAATTAAACTGAAATTTACTTCCTTTATTTTCTGATAATAGTCATAGTGTACTGTAAAAAAAAAACAGAATAAAAAGGATCGCTCTCCTTCCATTTGATTAGTGAAATGCACCATAGGTGGACTGAGTCTTCACACAAACATAGAGAACTTGTGAAAGAAAAACAGAACAGCCTTCAATAAACATTAAAAATTTTTATCATTTTTATCTATGCATTTGTTAAAATACTTTCTAATATTTCTGGTTAACAATGACTGATGAAAATTGTCTTTCAGTTATATCTGCACCTGTGCTATGCTTGATCCTGATTTTTATTGTTTTCATTTATCTAATCGCCTTTCTAATTGATTAGTCAGGCAGGTTTGGCATCTATATATATCCAAATGCTTGAATGTTGAGAAGAACATTTCCGTTTTCATCTGCCTTCATTGTATTTTCTCAATGACATGGAATGAATTTTACTCAGCAAGTGTCACTAAATCACCTAGCTTGTTGGCCCTACCAAAAGATGAGTGAAGAACTTCTATACAAGAGCTGTCTTCACATATGGAGTGTAATGCTTGCTCTCTGCCATAGCTTGCAGAAATGTAGACTCTTTTATTTACAGCAGTATAGTTAATTGTTTAAAAGTTTACTTATGTGATAGCTTGGATAGGCATGGTCTCTAGCTACACTGCCCATAATCTCAACTAGCCAGATACACGCCAGGTCTGATCTGAAAGAGTCATGATGATATTTTCCTGACGTAATGCTCAGTTTCATACACTTAATACATTCAGCACCTTGCATTTCCCACATCCAATTACCTCAGCAAAAAACAATCTTGCTCTCTTTTCTACTAAGATTTTATCACAGATGACAAAGCCTCTACTTTTTTCCTGAAGATGGAGTGTGCCTCACTGACACCCCAATATCAAGTTTCTATGTAGCCTTCATGCTGATGCGGACACTGAAGGTCAACACCAGACTGCAGGAAGAAGTTTGCACCTGGCTAAAACCTCATAAGAAGAGAAATATTTGGGGCTGAAGATAACCTTAAAGGTAGGCTGACACGGAAAGAGACGAGTGCTTGATCTGACTGCTCAAATATCTCATTAGAGCTCTCCTTTGGTTATGACAAGTACCTGCATACACTTGATCTTGGTGGGAACAAAGAAAGAGTCTCTTTTCCTGTACCTCTGACCTACAGATAAAAGTCAATTTGAAGGACCTTGAACATGCTCTATAGGTTTTCTTAAAGACTTACATCTATTTCCCAAACCTGGGAATTTGTCCAGCTAGAAGAACTGGTATCGACATATGTAAATCTCCACTAAAATCCAGGAGAAGTACAGAAATGTCCTGAGGCTCTCTCAAATGTGAAACCTTTGCTTTCTGCAGTGTATAAATCAAATACGGAAAGGAGAGTTACTCTTTCCCAATATTTTCCAATTTGGTGAATTTCATAAACTAAAGATGAACAAACAGCAATAACAGCAGGAACATCATGATTTAGGAGGACATTTTAGATTGTTTGTTACTGAACAGAGATCTTTCCCCTTAAAAATGCTTAAAGGGGGCAGTTTTAAGCTTTTTACTTTTTACCTATTTAAGGTTACACAAATTTTCAGTGGTCCAAGAAATAGGATTTGTTGGTTCTCTATCAAGACCATTAACATTTCCTACTTTCACTTTCAAGGGACTTCTTATTAGTGAAGAATTAATAACAAAATGTACTTACGATGGTGCTTGCTGTGTATTGGACAACAGCGAACAAAAGCTCATCAAAAACACCAGCCTTTCCATTGGGAAACTCTACAACACCTGAAAAACAGAAATACCAAATAGCCACCATCAATCTATCCTTGAGGTGCAGATTGTAAAAAATGGGCTGATGTCTAATTGCAGCAAACAACATTACCAATCCTGGTTATTTATTAATATCTTTCAAAACCATGCAACCAATAATGATGGACATGCCACTAATGCACAATTTAATAGCCTGGGGAGAGGTATTCTGGACTAAGCCACAATTTTGACATTTGATTATTCGTTCATGCTCTTCCCAGTTTCAATATTTCTGCGTTGTAGCAACTGAAAGTCATGTGCAGAGGGAAGTTTTCACAAATACTGCAAAGGCAATCCCCAAACCAAACAAGACACCACAGCTAAAAGAGCAGCTGTAAAGCACTTCTAAATAGGTACAAACCTCAGTGATGGTTCTCTTCTCTATGCCATTAGTTAACCAAAGGCATCTCTGTGGCCCAGCAAAAGTGAGAGAAAACCTCTTAAGGTTTATATAGTACCAAAGGAGCCGTGAAATTTTCTTTTAGGTCAAGACAGAGGGCTTTTCCAGAGTGTAATCAGTCTCACCTTAGCACAAGCACATGAGATGACTCATCAGCTGAAGGTATTCCAGACAGCAGAAAAGTCACAATGTGTCTAAAAAGGCAGGATACTCAAAACAGGAGGGGAAAAAATCTATCTGAGGAATAAATTTGTGTAGGAACCAGTTTTGATCAAAGGCAAATGAAAAAGCAACTTCATTGCATTGACTTTTAAAAAGAATTCACTGGATCGTTGTCTCCCAAACATAGTTCTGTTGACTCAAGAGAATGGAAAAGTGCCCATCTGATTTACAGGTAGGTCAAATCCCAGAAATGATCACACAGTCAATGCAATCACTGAGCAATCTCAGTCACTAAACTAGAACAAGCAACGAGTACGAGTGAGTCGTGGTATTTAGCTCCGGACAAACAAAACATAAGAAAAAATAAATCAGTTTCTGCACACTGAATGCACTTTCCCTGAGAAACACATAAAGAGTTCTCCCAGCTGAAAAGTCAAGAATTTCCAGAAGTCTGCAGTGCAACCAGCATTGATTTGTTATAGGAAAAGCAACTCTGCATTGTGAGTTCACACCAAAATCTCACTGTTGTGCCAATCTTTATCGGAGGGGAGGAGAGGGACTTTCTATTGTCCAGGCTGGATTGTTTGTCAAGGGACCAAGGTCTATTTGCACAGCTACACAAATAGCCACCTATGAACTCACAGTAACATGTTTTCATTGATTGCTTTTTAAAGCAGACCTTGCAAAAGCATTTTTTTTTTGCTTTCACTTGTTTTTAATTTGATTTATGCACTTTTGCTTCCTTGTGAAGTATGAATGTATTTATGTGTGTATATAATGATATAAAGGCTATCCATAGCAACATATTGCATAACCATTATACAGGTAAGTTTTAGGAGGTGTTATAACTAGTAATAAAGGCATTTTTTCCCCAAAATGGAAACCAATAACTGTAATTAAATAGTTTTTCCCCATTGTCTCTTACAAACAAAAAAGCAAGTTTATGCATAACCATTTTTATAAATAGACTTAAAATTCCTTGTGCTTTACTTATCTGTCTCTGAGTTTACATAGAACAATCTTCCCATTGGTTCACTAGTAACACAAGTTCTTCAGAATGCCTGAGACTATAATTTCTAACACAGTGCAAAATATTCCAGTCCAAAGGCACATTAAAATACAATGCAATGCGATGCAATGCTGTACAATACAGTACAATAAAATAAAATAAAAGTCTCTCAATTGAAAGTCTCCAGCACATGCATGAAAGAGAGAACACAGAAAGTTCACTCTAAAATAACTTATGTGCCTGTCTTTTTTTCTAAAGAGAAAGTCCTTTCCTATTTACTCATCAGCTATCAGGTATGCTATCGATCCCTCTGTTGACCCACAGTCCAGTGCAGCCTTTGGAAAGCACAGCCCATCTCGATGCATGTGTAAGAAGGAACTGGTGAACTCTGAACTCAGGGAGACAGGTATCCTTTGTTTTGAATATATGTTATCTCCCCTTTTAGTAACTTCTTTTGAGCTTTGTAGGTTTTCACAGAATTTCAAGCCCTAGCAGTAGGTTTTGTTCTTTGGCTTGAAGTACTTCCAAAAGGCTTTTCCCCTTTAATCTGCCTAGACACCAGCAAGACCAAACTCTTCTTTCGCTTTCCTCCTGGCTCTTTCACTGCTGCCTGGCAGAAGGGTACAAAGGACAGCTTCACAAAGCACATTTAACAAAGAAGCACCATGAGGATATCCTTTTCGCTGAGTTACCGGGAATTGTGACAAACAAAAAAAGGCAATATTTCACTTCTGACATTTCAGAAAATTAGCTTTTAAAAATCCTTTTTCAACAGCAGACCATGAAGTATGGATTTAATTTGAAAAGTTCCTTTTAACTGCAGGATGATTTCTCTTCAGCATCAATGTAAACCGAAATCGTAAATTGAAACTATACTTTTTTCCTTTACTGCAATCTAGGTCATGAATTAAAAGGTTAATCCAGGCTCTAGTTACTTTTGTAATGAAAAATTGCCCTTTTTGTCTGCATTTTCTTTAAATGTTCTGCATTTAGTGCTCCTAAGTGTATCTGCTGAAAAAAAAAAAAGTAATTTATGTAAAAGAGAAAAGCCAACATATCCATGGCCTTTTCTGGTCTCACTGAGGAGCTTGGATTTCGGAAGGATTAAGCAAACAGCCATAGTTTTTCCCCATGTGTTACTCCATCATTTTCCCAGTGGGTTGGCTCAATTCTATGATTTTCTTGAGTGTCAAAAAAGATAAGAAAAAAGAATTTAGGATTTGTGAAATACTGCTTCTGGGAGTTTAATATGTTGCAATGGTGATCCATATATGACTTTATAATTTTTTTTCTTTTTAGGCCAAACAATTATTGCATTATACTACTGACATAATATTATCTCCTGCTATAATAATGCATCCTTTTTTTTGGCCAGCTACCATTTTCAGGATCTCAGGGCTTTTGGTACTTCTAAGAAATGTAAGCCAAATTTTATAAATATATCAACCAGAGCCTTCCTGAGAGAAAAAAACACTTGATGGGCCATGGCCAGGAGAAAAGGAGATACCAGAGCATGCACACGGCTCTCTCACCCCTAAAGAAGGAAAAGAACTGCTAGAAATGGGGAAGAAAATAACTTGGCCAAGATCACAAAGGACTTCTGTGGCATTGCCTTTGTACCCAAATATCCTGACACTCTGTCTAGAGTCTTAGTCTCAAATGCATCCTGTACGGCATTATTTTCTTTTAATTGCTTCAAAACAAAAATCAAAGACAACAAAATTTTTTTCCTTACTATCAAGCACTACAACTACATATTACCCACAAAATTCTACATATTTAATATATTTTGATCTTTCCCAACTCCTCCATTCTTCTGGAATGTAATGAATATGATTGTCTCTTTGGGAGATTCTTTTCTTCTCCCTTTCATGTAAGCAAAATATAAGCTAAAAAAGCACAAGGTGTCTTGAAAGTATCAGTGGCAAAACCTAAAATTCTAACTGGCTGAGAGGAATAAAAATAAGTGTTACACGTCTAGTTATGTGGGTTTGGGAGGGTATAATGAAATCTAGGAAAACTTGCCTTTTATGAAGGCAAAATGGAGAGATGCAACTTATAACCTGTGCTGACCCTCATTCCTTGCATTTCCTGACTTGATAAATGGAGTTTCTCCAATGCTTCAGGCAATTGCACAATTATACTAGAAAATATTTCACAAATCAAAGGAGGAAAAAAGTCACATACCATGTACAACCACAGCTAGCCATGTGCCTATCTGCCACTGGCAGCTTTCTTTCCTTGTTCTGATCTGCAAAATAAGTCTAAAACATTCACTTTACCCAGTAACTCAGAGAAACATGAGACACAAGAAAGCTTCTCCTCTCTCAAACCTGTGATAAAGCTCTGCTCTGACCTCCATCTCACTCAAGCAAGTTTAGGTCAGATCCACTGGCAGATCAGAAGCTGTCCTACTTTGATCCGTTGGTTTTAATCTTCAAGGGTGAAATTCAAAGAGAAAGGGGGAAAGGAGACAGGATATGAGTGTGAGGAGACTTTTGTTTTTATTGTAAAGGAGAAGCTGCTCAGTTACACCATGTTTCAGTGTCAGGAGCTGCAGTGCCGCCCCAAGGTAGGCAGGCAGATCATCTGCCTTCTTTTTATGGAAGAGCAAAATCTGGGTGACTTTTGTAATAGCTCAGTGGGACAGTTATTCAGGTAATGCATGCTGATCTCTTCTTTCTGTAGTTTAGCTACGGAGCTCTGACCCTTTGCAGCCATCAGCTTTTTAAGCAGCTATGTGTCTTTGAACAGTCAGGGACAGGAACCAGACCAGACATAAGGAAGAAATTCTTCACTACGAGAGTGGTGAGGCACTGGAACAGGTTGCTCAGGGAACTTGTGGCTGCCCCATCTCTGGAGATGTTCAAAGCCAGTTTGGATGGGGCCTTGAGCAGCCTGGTCTAGTGGGTGTCCCTGCCCATGGCAGGGTGAGCAGAACTGGATGATCTTTAAGGTCCCTTCCAACCCAGACTGTTCTATGATTCCATGATTCTATGACTCTGTGACCCGGCAATGTGTGCTCACAGCCCAGAAAGCCAAGCGTTTCCTGGGCTGCATCAAAAGAAGGATGGCCAGCAGGTCAAGGAGGTGATTCAGCCCCTCAACTCTGCTCTTGTGATATTCCATCTGTTGTACTGTGTCCAGTTCTGGAATCCCCAACATAAGAAGGAGATGGAACTGTTGAAATGGATCCAGAGGAAGGTTACAAAGATGATCAGAGGAATGGAGCACCTCTACTATGAGGACAGGCTGAGAGAGTTGGGGTTGTTCAACCTGGAGAAGAGAAGGCTTCAAGGAGGTCTTCTAGCAACCTTCCAGTACCTGAAGGGGGCCTACAAGAAAGCTGGGAAGGGATTTTTTCAAGGGTATGTAGTGACAGAACAAGGGGGAATGGCTTTCAATTGGAAAGCCATTCTAATTTAGATTAGACATTAGGAAGAAATTATTCAAGATGAGAGTGGGGAGGCAGTGGAACAGGTTGCCCAGGGAAGCTGTGGCTGCCACATCCCTGGAGGTGTTCAAACCCAGTTTGGATGGGTTCTGTAAGTTCCCTTCCAATCCAAACCATTCTATGATTCTATGATAATGTGATGGAATGCTACATTTGCAAACCCCTCCCCTTTCTTCGGTGACTTTAGTAATGTTTGTTGACTTCAGTAAGTGCACTGCAGGTGTTCATGTAGGCAGTAAGCCCAGCTTCAGTTTCCATGGAGAAGAATATTATCAGCATTTACTTGTGCATTATTCTGTAAATATCTGCCATATGTTTTCTGCAAGCATTCTGCACTGAGATACCAAAAAGTGCGACTCACTGTGGTAGCAACAATGCCTCTGACCTGGGTCACATGTGAGATGATAATATACTCTAAGACACAGGATCTTGCAGCTGGAATCTAAACTCCCAACGTCTAAATACTGCTGTTGCTGTAGCTTGAAACATCATCAAGGAAGATTTGGAACAGAAGAGTTTTGAAAAAAGAAAGGTTTTCCCTTTATCTTATGGTTATAAAAGGTATACTCCACATCCGTGATTGTTGTCTATGTGGTTATTCAGAATTAGCAGCTCATGTGGAAAGGAACTTGAAATGCTTTGCAGAATATTCCCCTCCTGGTAACACACCACTGCATGT
This sequence comes from Phaenicophaeus curvirostris, assembly GCF_032191515.1. Taxonomy (NCBI): domain Eukaryota; kingdom Metazoa; phylum Chordata; class Aves; order Cuculiformes; family Cuculidae; genus Phaenicophaeus; species Phaenicophaeus curvirostris. The sequence continues at coordinate 182,130,490 of NC_091392.1, forward strand.
GCATAAAAAAATCACATTCCCCTTTGAAAATATCATCTGTGACAGGATTCCTCCAACTTCAGTGACAGCTTTCACATCTTTAATTCTGCCTGTCTTTTCAGTTCCAGAGTCTTGCTGTGCCTGTTTATAAAGCGTCCCTTAGCCTAGCGACAGGGCAGTCACAGATGTTGAAGGAAAACACGCACGCCTCCAGCAGCAGCATACGCACATGGTACCATCCAGTGGGCAGCTGTGCTCTCCACCATGGAAGCCAGATTTCATGAAGAACTGTGAAATTTTGAGTCCTGCTTTCTGAGACCCCCCCTTCTACTTCCCACAATAGGTACTAGGTGTAACGGGAAGCCAGCTCCGGATTCACACACACACAAGTGGTTCTCCACAATGCAGGCTGCTCATGTGGGAACTGTGTCTGAGCTCCATGTCAGTCGATACAGCTAGTGGGCTTTAAAAAGGGATTTTGTTTATCCTAGCAGAGGGACCTGTTGTGGTTTGCTCTAAGGAGTCCTTAAACACTTTCCTATACAAAACAAGAGAAAAAATAATAATACCCCAAACACCAACAAAGTTCCAGGTGGTCCAGCTGGAGTTCAGAATCAAACGTGTTATCTCCTGAGACACTGCTGGTGGGATTCACTTTGGGAAAATGAGACCTGCTCACCTTTTTATTCAACTGTCTCCAAAATTAACTTGACTGGAAACAAGTCCAGTTCTCTATCCAGTTTTTTAACCTATTGTGCAACAAAAGCAGTGTTGTTCAAGTCATATTTTAAGGGTAAGCTTTTATAAAGTCAGTGCATTCTGAGTCAACAAAACTGTTCAGAGCTAGTCATGAACACCTTCCTCTGCCCAGCTACATTAGCTTCATGGCATTAGACCTCAGAAAGCAAGATGAAATGTTTTATACTGACCACCACGGTTTATTGCCAAGAATGAAGCTTATCTCATTCGTGTTCTTTTAGAAGTGATTATCACAGTCAGAAGCCTGACCCCACTCAATGCCTTACAGACTTTCTGTTTTACTGCAACTCACTCTTCTCTTCCTACTCTCTGTGAGTCAAGAGCTTATACGGGAAAACAGATACCTTCAAAATGTGGGGCCCCTACTCTCTGTTGCAGCTGAATTCCACTTATAACTAGCAGGTAGGGGGGAAGATTACTTTAAATCATCTTTAACTCCCCATATTTCATGGTAGGCACATCTTGAGGTACTGTGATATAAGGCTAGCTATTTAGGAATGCTGACATCTTTCTGGCACATAGGAGTAGGCAGAGAAGAGGGTCTTTGATCCTCCATAATAACACTTATCTCTGAGCTTAAAAATACACAGAGAAAAGATACACCTTTTAAGGATATTTGTTTTACTCTTATTACTTATTCCTCTTTACAGTCTGCAGATAGCCCTTTAGCTATGAAGGCTGCTAGAAATAAAGGCTGGCTTAATTGTATTTACAGTGCTCTTAGGGAATAAATAACCCTATCTGCAACTGAGATATCTGAAAGTGCCCTCTCTAAGGAGTCAGAGCCATCCAATACCATATAAAATAAGATAACATATATAAGGTACAGAAGAAAGCAGCTATGAACTTAGGAAAACACTAATCACGTAAATGCAGATAAAGAATAAGACATTGCTTTTCTGCAGCCCTGGGAAATGTACCCTGACTGCATCCTTATCTGCCTGCAAAGACAATCCACAAACATTATTTCTGTGGCTATCTCCCACCCTCATTCATATGTACTAATCTTCTTCCCTACTATCTAACACGAAAATATCTCCTACCTACATGGTCTTCCACCTCAGCTTCCTCAGGGAAAAGAAGCTGAGACTCCTAAACACAGCCCTAGATTCTTAGAAAGAAGCACAGTAATTGCTGGTGGCTGGAGAAAAGAAAATAAAGCATTTCTCATGCCTCAGATTTTGGAGAGTTGGGCAGGCCTCACCAAAGTCCAAGTTTAACTGTAGTTACACTGAATCCTTAAACAGTAGGAGGAAATAAGTGTGGGGAAACCTATGCAGAGGAATCTGCTCATACCCATGTGTCCTTCATATGGGATAACAGAAGACTAAGATACTCGGATAAACTTGTGGAGAGATGTTGGTGCAAGAAAGGCCCCTAGTGGTTTTTTTTGGGGAAAGAGAGTTAGTATCAATCCAAAAACTTGGGTTAAATATCATGAAATACAAAGGCAAAACTTTGGGGCTGGAGCAGTTTTTCGATCTCCCCACTCCACTGTTATTTTGAGGTAAAGTGAGAGAAGTGTATACATAGAATCATAGAATCACTAACTTGGAGAAGACGTTTGAGATCATCAAGCTCAACTGTTCCTGCTCACTACTAAATCATGTTCCTAGGCACTTCACTTACCACCTCCCTGGGCAGCCTGTTCCAGTGCCTGATGACCCTTTTGCTGAAGAAGTTTTTCTTAATGTCCAATCTGAACCTCCCCTTGAGCAGCTCTCTACAACGTCTCTTCAAGTAGTTGTAGGCAGAGATAAGGTCTCCCCTCAGCCTCCTCTTCTCCAGGCTAAACAACCCCAGTTCCTTCAGCCACTCCTCATAAGACTTGTTCTCCAGTCTCTTCATCAGCTTCTTTGCTCTTCTCTGGACATGCTCCAGCACTTCAAAGTCTTTCTTGTAACAAGGGGCCCAAAACTGAACACAGTATTCAAGGAGCGGTCTCACCAGTGCAAAATACAGAGGGAGAATAACCTCCCTGGACCTGCTGGTCACACTGTTTCTGATACAAGCCAACATACCATTGTCCTTCTTGGCCACCTGGGCACACTGCTGCCTTATGTTCAGTCGGCTGTCAACCAACACCCCCAGGTCCCTCTCCTCCAGGCTGCTTTCTAGACAGACTTCTCCTAGTCTGTAGCACTGCATAGGGTTGTTGTGCCTCAAGTGCAGGACTCAGCATTTGGCCTTGTTAAACCTCATGCCATTGGACTCAGCCCAGTGGTCCAGCCTGTTCAGATCCCTTTGAAGAGCAAAGGAAATGAGGGAAATGACACACATGGAAATGAGGGAGCTGAGAACAAGAACGAAAAAAAAAAGCAGGTACAGATCTTTGTCCTGTACAGTCACTAAAGAGAGACTGATAAAGTATCGCCTTCTTCCTTTACAGAGATTGTGGTGGTCGTTGGCCTGATTCCTAGAAACCCTTTTTTGAACATGTTGCTGGTAACAGCTAAAGTCCTCATACTGTAACTAAAGAAAAGCCTGTCAATCAAGTGATTTTGATAGTTTAGAGAGGTTTAAGAGATATGTGCATATCCGTGTTTACATTCACATGCACATGCCTGAGTGTGGTTGTGAGTAAACGTGCATTCATCTTACAGAGGTTTCCAGAGTTCAGTTTTCTTGGAACTGTGCAATAGCTGAAAAGAACAGAAGGTGGCACATTTTCAACATTTTCAAAGAGCAGTAAAGAAAGTAACTACAGTAAAGGGGAAAGAGAAAGGAAGTAAGGAGACAGCTAAGCCCAGATCATATCAAGTTTATACATCTCTGGTGTTAATGATTGTATAATACTAAAGCTGAAGGTTATTTATTTTCTCCATTTTTGTAATCTAGTTCATGTATGCCATAAGGGTTGGTTTTACCAGACTCTAAAAAAATGCCTAATCAGTTGTGATGCATTTCATTTTCACTACTTTAAAATTTTCTGAAAATTGTAAAATGCATGCGTGTATCTTTCTCTGTTGTGTTTGCTTGCTTGCTTTATTGTTTTTAAAGATAAAATCCTCATAGTGTGACCAGTTTATCAAGATCTGTACAGGGAAGATAAACATAGCCCTGGCAGCTTCTTCTGAAAGTGTTGGTATTTGAGAGATGTTATCAGGCAAAAAGTTGAATAATTTTACACTTTCTAGAAAAGTATGAAGAAACCCCTCAAATAAGTAAATTAGAGATGATGTACTCAAGTCACTAAGTTTAGCTCTTTCTGAGTATTCAGCCTGGCTTTCTGAAACTGTCACCACAAACTAGTTTCTTTTAATCTGCATGAGCCCTCTTGGCCTGTCCTCTTTAAAGCACACATTTATCTCCTTTTCCCTACCTTCTAAATTATTCTAAGCAACAGTTTCACCTCATGCTGTGTGACAGTGGTAAAAAAAAGATCCATTTACAACCTATGTTGGTGACTCACCAGGTAGGATGCTCCCCACATCTTTATCTCTCCTTTTCACTTTATTTTCTGAGGAATTGCCACAGCTCGTTCAAGGAGAAGCAGACTGAAAGTTGTGTTTGGGCACTCCAAAGGGATGGCAAGGACTGGTCTGAGCTGGACCGAAGGGACGTCCTGCCCTGGGATGCCAGGAGCCACTGAGGAGTTCCAGGCACTCACAAGGGAATAATGTGGCACCTTTGTTGTCCCTTTGAGAAGTCTTGGGCTGTGTCCAGCGGCAGACGGCACCTCTTTGTTTAGCAGCCAGATTCTCTCATTCCTTGGGCAGCTGATTAGCTTTCAACTTCCTACCTTCAACAAATGAAAAGGGCTTTCTTAAAATTTCTGGAGACCAGGGAGCAAGGCTTCCCGTGGCCTAAATGCTGGCAGCATCCGCTGACTCTGGCCCTTGGAGGCACATGCTGATGGACTGAGCCTGCTGCCTTCCCCCTCTCTGGGCGCGTGCCCATGCCACTCTGCTAATGAGCATCCAAGACCGGCTCATAGAAGTTGCAGAACGAGTGCCGAGACCAGCTGCCCAGAATCGGTGTGCAAGGTGAAGCTGCTGCCGTGGCCGTTGTTTTCCAGCTCCCAGGCTGCAGGCTTTGGGAGGGGGAAATCCTGCTACTGCACCAACTTGACATAAAATGTTTCATCTATTTAGAAGTGGCACAGAAACGTGGGCTTTTAGACAACTTTCATTTACCTTCTCTTTTTCTTAATGCGTTTACTTGCTGCTTTCCAAACACAAGATATTTTGAAGGAATGGTTGTGCTGCTCCCTGGCATCCTGCAGCAGACCAGGGTGGAACAGCTCAAGCTGGAAGCAGAGATTACAACTGCTGATCCCAGGAGTTGTGACTGCAGAACTCACTGTTTGAGAGGCAGTCATGAATGCCACTAGTCTGCTTACCTTGGTCTCCAGCAGAGTGTATCAAATCAATCTTCCTGATCCCAAGTGCTGGGAGATAAATATGAATTTAAGTGCTTCATCTGATCAAAAGCTGTAAGGCAGGCAGCGAGAAAAAGTAGTGTTGTGAAGGATGCAGCTGAAGTCTCTCTCAGTGCATGTTTGCGATGTGGGTCTGGCTGCTGTGGTACCTTCCAGGCAAATACATATTGAGTTATGCTTCCCAGCTTGTAACACTTCATCTTTGTGATCTTATCTGGGGAATTGCATACAAATAAACCCCCATATTGTGTATGTACTACTTATATATATAGATACCTATTACATACTATATAAAATATGCAAACGTATTACATACAACTACATGTAAATTTTAAAATATATATTAAATAATAAAATTTGTATAGAATTTATATAATAATAAAACCATGTTCTGTGTGTGTATGTGTTTGTGTGCACACATGTGCACTTGTTGCAGTCATTCTTTGAAACGAATAATTTTCTTGGAAAATAAAATTTCCCCACCGCTTCATGAGGAGTCTGGGATAATGTGTATTATCACAGCTGACAGTTCCAGATGGAAACTACAGTCGATGTCTAAACACTACAAGAATTTTTTTTAATGGTTGGCATCAGGCTTACCATTCATAATGATGTAAGGAATACCAAATGCACAGTTTCTGAGGAAATTTCCTAGGGGAGAAATATCTCCCTGGCACCTTCCCTTTGAGAGCCAAAATGCAAAGGAAAAGCTAAGCAGCAGTGCACTGAGCCAAATGAGCTCAGACAGAAGCTGTTATTAGAGGTCCTGTTCCAAGCACAGTGTGGCAGGGTAGGAAAATCACCACTGCTGAGAAAATAGTAATAAATGGGTGTAGCAACTGTTGCAGGAGGTGTGCACACAAACCTCTTTGGGCTAATGTCTGGTAATGGAATCTGGATTTCCTGGGCAAGCTGTCTTACTATACAACTAGTTCAGAAAAAGAACTGTCAGCATGAGAAAGCAGTTACCAAATTGCTTACATTTAGCCTGGCTACACAAAAGCAAGAAGTGGGTTCCACCTCTGAAACTCATCTGTTTTTGAGATGCCAGTCTGATTAAAAAAAATTCAGTTTGCAATGAAACATTTGCAGCCACACAACACTCTGGGTACTTCCTGCATGTGGCTTTCGCCTGCTGTGTTGAGAATCACTGCCAAAGAATTGAGCTTTTCCCAGAAATGAACATGACTTTTAATCAGCAGTCAGAATTGCACTCCTCTGTTCTACTTCCATTTAGCAACTTTTAGGTGCTTGTGCCCATCATGATACAGTCCATAAATGAGTGGGTTTTTCAGACTTTGTCAACTAAAGTTCATCTAAGTTAGGAACTTAGGTGAAGTAAACATAGTCTGCTGAGACTTTAGCCTCTGAAGTCTTGGAAGATTTGACATAAATGAGCACACCCCCTGTGCAGCGTGGCAACTTAGTGGCTGACATTACAACCTGAAATGTAAGAAGTCTCCCGAGATGCAGAGAAGCCCCAAGAGTGCCTGTGCTGTACTGCACACTCTAATGCATTAGGGTTGCATGGGATATTGAAGGCATCACATGGCACATCTGCTAAGTCCTGGGCACAGGAATGTTGCTCTGTGTGTGAGGCATGGGAATTTCTGATGCTCATAAAGCCATTACAAATCTCTCCATCTGATGCTCTTTGAGGGTAGATACATTCTTTTTTCCCTTCCTCCTACTGGGAGAGAGAGTTTCAAGATCCTAATGAAGGGAGGCTGGGAATCCTCTCTCCAGGAGACTGAGTAAGGATCCAGTGATGAAGGTGGTCTGCGGCACTGTTATGTGATGCTGTTATGAGATGTGGGCATAGGAAGACACCTCCTAAGAAGCCAGGCTCCTGACATATCAACATAATTTTGTTCCTGAAGACACAGGCTTTTGTTGTTCTGAATGATCAGCCAGATCCTACTCCACCCTCTGTTTCATACTTGACAATACCAGGGAACAGTCCCTGTGGGGCACAGTGTAGCTTGCTCTGTTGAAATCCAAGTCTCTTGCCAAGAAATGGAAAAGAAATCCAGCCACATCCTCATGAGCTAGCACTTTTAAAGAATTTGATATTTATTTTTCTTTCGTGCCAGAATCATTTTGGTGCCATTAGAAACACAGAAAAAAATAAGTCAGTGAAAGAGACACTTGATAGCCCAAGAATTACTTTTTTAACCTTCTCTTACAAAAAAACAGAGAATAAATGGAGGGCATTTAGAAAGTGAATAAAATCATCAACATTATCTTTTACCTCCAAATGTCTTACCTCATTCTGTCCAGATCATATGCCTTAACAGGATATGCACCAGGCTATTGACACACGCTACCATTTCAAGCAATTGTCAGCAGGAGGTCTAGGCAAATGAAAGGTGCAGTTAAGCCAGCTTGTAGAGACCTAGACTGCTGAGAAACAGAAACTTTCATTTCCTCTTACTCCAAGGAAAAATACAAAACACTTTTTTCTTTTTTTTTCTTTTCACTTCATGGTAGCAATTCCAAGCCTGGGACTGGGGAGTCTTTGTACAACTATTAGGGCATGAGAGTAGCTCTTCAGTGTTGCGTGATCTGCATCTGACAGTGTCCAGTAGTGGAGTTGTAGGGAAAAGAAAGAGAAAATGAACAGCTTGATCCTTCTCCTGAATCCTCCCAGCTTTTTCTAGTCCAGGCTTCCTGAACTAGCTGTTGAAATAAGTAGCTGATTTCAATGGACTTTTCTTCCATGAATTTAACTTCTTTTTTTTTAGTTTGGCATACACACAATCCTTCACTAATGAATCTTGTAATTTTAATTTTGGGTCTGATGATTAGGCATTACCTACTTTATTCGAACCTTGTGACCAGTACATTTCATTCAGCAGAAACTCTTTAAAGTATGACAAGAAATAGTGAATCATTATTGCCTACTCACCGTCTCTGTAAGATTCAGGACCTCTGAAATAGTCTCCCTTGGGTATTACTTTCTGAGGATGAAGAGTGGAAGAGAGTATTATCTATTTAGTATCTCCTTATGGGCAAGTTATTTCTTACCATTTATCACTCTTTTTGTCATTTTCTGTCTCATATATTATGTGCCTTTTTTGGAAGGGAATTCAAGAGGGAGAAAGCAGAAATTAATATATTATTAAAAAGTGAAATCAACATGCACTTATTCAGAATGCTTCCTCTTGTCTTCCATGGTAACTGCATTAGACCTTTTGCTACAAAAATGTTGAAAAAGATAACTACAGATGACAACAGTTACACCTGATCTTCTATTGCAATAGTTTAGCTGTAGCACTTTAACTTGTACAGCTGCAGATTCATGCTTTACAAGTAAACTTACACTTGGCAAAACATGTATCAAAAATGCACCTAAGAGGAGATAGCAGGAATTCAGTGTCTGCTTGAGCACTGACCAAGAAATGAAACAAGATGTGTGCTTCAAGAATCTTCCAGCTGTTCCCTTTGTTTATTACTGGAAGTCAGTGGTTGCTTACTAAAGCAACAGTAGTGCAAGGTATATTATGAATGGATGACCTCTTGAGATAAATAACAAGAAAACCAAAACTCAAACAGCCAATCACTTGAGAGAACACTGAAGTATTCAGTGGTAGAAGCCAAATTCTTTCAGTCACTCTTTCAAAGGCAGTGAGGATGCATTAAAAAACTCTCACTCCCATCAATGCTGAAATGTAACCATGCTTGGGCTGTGACAAGAAAGTCAGTTTGGACTTGCTGCAACGCTCTTGGACGCCTTAGTAGTATCAGAATTCCACTAAGTCCCAGAGCAAACACAGATGTGATTTTATCACTGTCGACTATCTGGAGCGGGAGATTAATGCCCTTTGATTTATTGTTGCTGCTACAGTCCTGTGACATGATTTTTAATTCATTTACATTATATATAGTTCGTTTCATTGGATCAGGACAGCACCCCTTCCAGTCTGATTTGCCCTGGCAGAAATCACAACACGGAGGTTTCAAATATGACACTGGATGGCTCAGCTCAGTGTGAGGAAAAGCCAGGAGTATAATCCACCTGAGAAAAGACAGACATAGCAAAGTAGGAATCACTGCTTGCTAGTTTATCCTTCCATTTAGCAGTTGGTAAATGTACTGTAAGAGTTACTCACGTAACTAGCCATGAAGTATCACCTTCTGACAGTGAAGGAGGTGTGTTTACTTAAGCTCACACAGAAATCAGTTCACAAAGGGCTGCCTGAGAGGGGAATGGTTCAGAGCTGCTATTTCTTTCTACATCATAGTACATGTAACAGATTCACCAAAAGTGTCTACATCTCATCTACTTCCATCCTGATATATTTGCCACTGGGAGAGAAATATGAGCTGGCACTATAATCAACTGGCAGCAGCATCAGCACTGCAGAAACAAGGGAACTGCTTGCTGCAGACTCAACTTCACTTGTCAATGCATGTAGTACAGAAAACCCTGGTAACACACAGGAACATGGCAATCCAACCTAGAACAGAATTGCAGATACCTAGAGATTTTTGAGCCATTTACTCTGAGCCATGAGTGCAACCACAACAATTAAAAAACAACCCCTGTGCTGGCCACTCCATGACCAGAAAACAATGACTCTGGGAACAAAGCACTGAGATTTATTACAAACACAGTAGTAAGGTTATGTTCTCCACCGGTGTGAGAAATTATTTTATCTTAGCACAGCATTACTGACCCCTCCCCACAGTGTGATGTTTATACACAAATTTTAGACCAGAAGTCAAACAAAAGTAGTTTTATTTTTTTTCCTGTTACAAATGCCAAATATTGCAGCCATAGACATAAGCAAAAACTTGTTCCAAATAAATATGCATCGAAAGATTTTTGACAGCTTGATAACAAATTTAAACACAGTAATTATTGTATAAAGGTTTTAACAAATGATATTACTAGCAGGATAAGCAACTCCAGGAAAAAGAGGACTGAATACATAATCTGGAAATAGATTAAATATATTTATAAAATACACTCAGTTTACTGCATGGATAGACAAATACTAACATACTTGTGCACATAACTTGGAATGAGGCACTTACTCAGGCTAGTATAAACAAGGCCACTTGTTAAGTAGAAGGGAAAACGTTAATAAGCCTCCAAAACATCCTGCTGAAATCTAAATCCTTGAAGCCATAATAGAAAAGGCATGCTGTTACAGACACATTTATAGTTCACTGAATTGTGAGAAATCCAATAAGACTGGGACAAATCCTGCACGCCATACTGAAAACACTGTTTTTTTTTCCCCAGGCAGAGGAGTTTGATATCTGACCAATGAATCTTACTCATGCTTGTCCAGCTTTTCAGTGTTTGCTTTGCATTTTTCTTTGCTACCACCAGTTTGCACTATTATTTTATATACTGTTAGAAAACCATTAGTTCAATAATCCCCACCAAACAAAACATTTTACAAAGTTGTAATCAGATTCTGTTTAAAGCAGTTGTTCTGTTAAAGATCACGTTGTTTATCAGGCTAAATATTTGGCTTGTAGAATACACAGGTTTTGATGTGATTTTATAAAAAGAAACAAGAATTAAGAAAGCTTTTGCCTGCAAGCAACTTCAATATTTCAGTCTGTTAAAATTCAAAAGCAGAAAAATAGTTCTACTGATAAACACCTCATTTCTGTATTTTATATATACACATTTAAAAAGATCTTCTCTGCTTATACAAAACAGGCATTTTATAAATATTAAAATGTTCTATTATTTACATGTGTTCCATCTTACTGTAGAATCACTGACTGACATTATCCAAACATGCAGGTCCTAGGAGAAAAATTCTGCATTTCTCATCATCATTGTGATTTCACACATAGGCCGCAAAGGCATATTTGATCTTACATTGCATTCACAACATAGTCGTGAACTTAAAATATAAAAAGTATCTGTGGGTTAAGAAGTCTTTGATCAATCTTGCACACCTAATACATGGATCACAAAACCAGGAACTTCATTAAAAGAGTAAATTAATGTCAGGTGACTAGGGAAAAGGTCTAATGTACTGGGCACATCCTGAGGATAATTGTTTCAGGCTAGAACTCAGTTTAATTAAAATAAAAGATGACTGCATAATTTTAGTAATGGAGTTTGACCTTTAGGTTGCTGCAAGCATCCTTCAATTAAGCAGCATGAATTTCAGTCTTCAGAAAGCCTAGAAAAGGTAGAACAGGGTCTAACCACATTCATTTTGTGAAAAACTGATGAAATCTTTTTAAATGGGTTAAGTCATAACAACGTAAACCCAGAGCAAGAGACATCAGCATGAGTTCCTTTGTGGGCATATTCACACTGCATCATGAATCAAAGCACAGATATTCCTAGGCTAAGAGACTCCAACATTTCTAAGCCTTTGTGGCCCAGAGGACCAGTGTGCACAATTACTAGGTATTCTAACACTATAGTGACAAATGGGACAATCAGTCCTGAAGATTATGTAGTTTTCATGGCCAAGCATTTGGCAAGGTACCTATGGGACAGAGCAGGTCCTGTCTGCATAAGAACTGACACGGTCATTGGCGATTCAAACTTTTGTGGAACATCATGCTGTCACGTTACCTAAATCAAGAAAGCTGAGAGAAATTCAGACTTACTCTTGCACAAGTAATCCCTTGTTAAAAAATGCTCAACAATGACCCAGCGTGTTTGTCAAGAAGTACTATGATTATACAGTAATAAATACTACTTGATTCAATCAAATGTTATTTTTAATTCAATTTGTTTGTTGCAACCCCCTACTTTCCCTCATTTGGGTCGTAACATTGCTGCCATTTAACATGGCAGCTGACAATCACATGCTGGATCCAGCATCATGATTTCTAGGCTCAGTTCAGGCAGAACCTTGTCCTCTGCATTTTGAATCTAATTCTATCAACTTTCTCTAGGTACTGAAATACTAATGCTTGCATTCTGCAGCAACGGATATGTACTAACGAATACAATCTACCTTACAACACTTTCATGATCCATTATAAACTCAAGAGGACATAGGCATCCAGTTTCTACAAAAACCAAAATTCTTTCTGGATTTGTTGTATTCTTTGGCTTTATACAAATATAAATAAGGAAAAAAAACCCCAGATTAAATAGCTGAATAAAAAGTATGCATTGCATCCTGTGGCATGCAACTGATTATAATGTTATGTTGTCTAATCTAGCTGTCTTTTGAAAAAGTTCAGTTACATATAAGTAAAAAAAAAAAAAAATCACTAGTATAGCTTAAGTGAAATCAAAAACTTATAGGAGGCAGGATTCATGCCTGAAGGCACTTCATCACTTTTCAGACTAATCGTAGACACAGAGTTCTTTGTGAGAAACAGTACAAAATTTAACTAAAGAGTGTAAGAATTACTCCTCTCAAGTATTCTCTGTTTCTGAAGAAACAGATCTCCTCTCTTATTAGACAGGATATATAGCACCTTTGGAAAGTTTCTTCTACTTTTTTAAATGTCAGAAAATACAAAAAAAAAAAATCAAAAAGCAACTCCAAACCTCTCCATTACAATTCATTTCCTTGAATTGATGCTTAAGATTAGTGCATGACAGAGGGACGTCAAGATCACCTTTTGTGTAAAGTGAGAGATTCAGTTTGGATTCTTCTATTGTAGATAATGGCAGCAAGTGTTCAGGATGAAAAATTTCAAGTACACCTAGAAGTAAAAGAACTTTTTGTTCGTCGTGAGTCACCACGACCTGCTGCTAACGAAGTGCAGTTTGGGGTCTTTTTTGAGGCACCATGGTGACTCTGGCTTGAATCCTGCAGTTTTAGAATCAAACCTCTGAGCTGTCACTGCTGTAATTATATGGTAGCATCATTGGTTCATTGCTGCCTGGATCCTTTGTGGCTTCCTTCTTCTCAGAATTTTGTTTCCGTTTTAGTAGCAAAATGATGATTGCGATTAAGCAGATGGCAAGGAAAATGGCAGCAGCTCCACCAATGATTGTGACTATGCTGACCCCTGCACTCTGGTTATTCAGTTCCCTGGGGAGAACTCCATTGACCATAACCTCTCTCTGAGGAACCTGTTTCTTGCTACCACGATCTAGTGCTATGTGCTGTATATTTGTTCCTCGTTTGTTTTCTACTCCAATATCTTTTGCAAGCTCTGGGGCCTGCTCAACTCCCCTCTTCTGACGTCTTTGTGTGGATTCTCCTGGGCTGCCACCACTGAAAAGCAAGTGGTATTGGTGTTCCACACTTCTTTTGCCGATTCCGCGGTTAGCATTCTCTTTTGAACGTACAGTGTAGATTGTATGGACATACCACTCCCTACCCAAAGACACCTAGAAAGACACAATTTGTTTGCATTTAAACACACATATACACAATCTGGACAGCACAATATACAGAGGAAATCAGTCACTGTTCTGAACTGATTGCATGCATAACCAATTTAAAAATTTTGGCAAAATAACCCCCCTCTATATGCCAATGTGCACCAGAGGAGTCATGTTTTCTGCCAAGATTTTCCTCTCCATAGCCAGACTCTATGACTATCAGGAGAAAATGAAGAAGCATAGGCTTGGCATTTTTTTGGTAGTGTTAGTAACAAGGGTCATACAAAGAATCGCAAGTGTAGAAAGTGAGCCTGGGATCAAAATAAACAATCTAGAGATGCCTGACAACCTCATTCATTCTGTAATTGTGTGATTCTCTACAGCCTACGTGAGATGATGCTGTCTTCCTTGAATTTGTCTTGTCTTTTCTGGAATTTGTTATCCACAAGGTCCAAGGGATGAATGTGCAGAGCTGAAGGATTATATTTAATTAAGTAGTTGCATAATTTAGTTGTCAATTTCTAGGCTTTCCTGTGCTTAGATATTTCACAATGTGAACATTGCAAGGAAAGAATTGCACAGGAAGCGCTAAACATTGATTAGATTTTGATGAACTTCACTATAAATGCTTATGATTCTCTTATTTTTTATCTTTGACAAGTGAAATGGGAAGTAATAAAAAAATATGACGTAATAAAAAACTTATCAAATTCTTAGAAGAAACATAAGTGTTTCTTTCTTGGTACAGTACTCTTGCTAATAAGCTACAGAAATGATACCTGAAATAAAGGAGTCGAGTCTACTTTAAATCCATCAGAGCCTGGCTGTTTAACTAGTGGAATTGCTTCAGGATCATCTATTGCAAGTTTTGCATTAAAAAGCACATTTCCAAAGCTTGTGGCTTGAGTTTCTGGCTGAGCTTTGTCCTACATGGTCATGGAGGGGAAAAAAAAGTTTGTAAAACACAGATTTATTTCTTCTAGCAAAAACAGTTCTAATATCTATATGCAATACATATATTGTGTAATTTACACATGCTATTTTACGCAATCCAGTGTAATATCAGCATAAAAGACACAAGAAGCAGTTATAGTAATATCTGACTTGTACTAACTTCCATTTAATCTGTTGCCTGAAAACTTTTTTTGTTGACATAAAAAGGAGAAACACTCGAGAACAATCTAAAATAAAACAGTACATAAATGTGGTCTGAAATAAAAATAAGAAGTTTATTTTCCAGTTTAAAGGAGCTACCTTTCATTTCCATTAACCTACATTCATATAAATTTATTTAGACAGATAATCATCTTACTTAAAGTTAACTCTCTATTTTCAAAAGGCAAACCATCTCAGATATTCTAAGCCAGCTATAGAGGTATCTCTCTTTTCCTGTTGACTACAGAGACAACCTGGATGACTAACGTTACATTATACACAAAATTTTAGATGGCTAAAGATGAATCAAATACCAGTCCTTAACTTGTTTGTCTCCCAAGACTCTCCCTGTTTTCAATGGATATAGACAATGCAGAGGAAAAGCCTATTTTGGGATTCTGACTTAGGCCGTACTACAAATGATGGAAGTGCCTGGAAAGATTAAGGATAGAACCAGGAGGAAGAAAGGTTAAGATTTGGCCTTTATCAGTTCTTGTTAGTCTTAAGCTTGAGTCAAAAATCTGGTTCCATCAAGAACAGTTTAAAGAGCAGTTGGTTTTGGACAAAAAAGAAGTTGGAAACAAAATAATATATATATACATATGTGCGTATCCTCCCAGAAGTAGAACACTTACCACAATCTTAAACCTGTACAGAAGGGACGGAGAATCGGCAAGACACCCATATTCAGTGTTGGATGGGTTGTATTTGGGTACATATCCATCAGCACCTGTGCACAGGAAGACCTTCTCGATGCTACAGTAGAAGGAATCACCCAAATTCTGCACTGGATCCACCATCACCCGACCATATATGATATCACCTGTAAACAGTGAACACAGTTCACATTATGTTACCCTGGGACATTTAGCACAGTACTGAGGCAAAGTTAGTAAGCCTAGTGAAGATGCTTAGTACATTGTAATGTGACTATACCCAAAGATACCTTGATACCCAGCTTCCTCTGTAGCAGCTTGCCAAAGGCACACTCTTCCTCTGCACCACGTGATAGTTTTAGGAGGCCATCTGCTATTGCTACCTGAATTAGTTCAGGGGCTGCCTTAATTCTGGGCTATTCTAGGCTCTTAAGTAAAAAATTGACTTAAGGAACCATCACGTACTTCTCTGCACCAGAACGCGGTGTAGGTTTTTGTATCCTGACAAGACACTTTGTTCTGGTTTTTTTATGTCAGTAGAATTCTATTCAGGCCACATAAGAATTTACTTATACTTGGTCAGCCTAGTAGCATTTAATTCTGTATAAGTGACATGATCATGATGAAAAGTATCTGAGACTTCACTCACTACAGTGTAATTGCATTCAGCTGTCTGATAATACTTAAGATAAAACATGTTTGCCAGGCAGGTACAAATAACCTGGGCCATTACTACATAGGTAATAAAAGTATACTATGCCCAACAGTCAGATACATATGGCAGAAAGTGTTTAGGAAGCTTGAGAATCTGAAGAAGGTAAGGAGAAATGTGTTGCTTCCAAAATTCGTAGCAACTGTAGACTTTGACAAAGACAAGGCATCAGGCACCTGCTATTTTAGAAATTGTGCAAACCCATCACAAAAGACAATCATGTATTCAAGATGCTGACACTCTAATATATCGGCAAAAGAGGCACACAATGAAAGCAGAGGAATGAAATCACTGACTAGATCATGTAACAGTCTGTTAAACAGATGTATCAATTGAATCAATCTTCCCATTCCCAGGCTGCTTGGTGGAGGACAGGGGGAAGGGAGAAAGCCTTGATGCTGCGCAAGCATTGTTCAGCATTGGCGTGTTATCGAGACTATTTTAGCCACAAATGCAAATCACAGCACCCTAGCAGCTGCTATTAAGAAAGTTAATGCCACCCCAATTGCACTAGTATGCTCACTCACAAGAAAAAGACTGTAATATTCACTTATATTCACATTTGTTTTGACTGAAACGAAATCCTGATAGTTTGGAATACGTATTAAATGTGCATGATCTGTGCACAATTATACCTTCTGAGAAAGCAACATCACTTTCTTGCCCAAAGCCCATTGAGCCATCAGATAGCCACAGTGTCTTTTTGGAGAGGAGAAACATCTGGGTATTCAAGCTGAACTCAGCAGCCACTGGGTCGCTGACCTAGAACACAACAGCATAAGGCTCTTCAACAAATATTCTTTAATGACACTTAAAACACAGCATGACCTTCTCCCAGTGGGCAGCTCTGAACATCTACATGGAACAATACATTTCAACAAAAAACATTTCTTTGTACTAGACACATACTGTTATATATTTTGCATGCATACAACCTCTGGGTTACCTGCCTTTGCGGTATTTGATAGGATTCTAGGATAGGTTCTTCCCGTCACTGCTTTTCCAAATCCCAGACAATACTTCCCTCAATAATTTGTCTCTCTGTGAACCATCCTAGTCTGTTTTCTCTTTTTCATTTTCATTCTTACATCCAAGTCCCACTTCTGCTTCTGATCCTCTGCCCATTATTTAAAAATAAAAGGATTTATTTGCCAATATCAGTTCATCTAATGTGCTGGAGAATATCAATTCTTGTATATGAAATGCACCAAATAATTTGAGCATCTTTTCAATGCTAATATTTATCCTTATATATCTGACAACACTATCTGTGGTTCTTCCTTGATAACATATTATCATCAGCAGGTTCTCACTGGGCCATATAACATCTGTGCTACAGACTAGGGGAAGAGTGGCTACAAAGCTGCCTCGAGGAGAAGGACCTGGGGATGCTGGTTGACAGCCATCTGAACATGAGCCAGCAGTGTGTCCAGGTGGCCAAGAAAGCCAATGGCATCTTGGCTTGTATCAGAAACGGCGTGACCAGCAGGTCTAGGGAGGTTATTCTCCCTCTGTATTTTGCAGTGGTGAGACTGCACCACAAATACTGTGTTCAGTTCTGGGCCCCTCACCACAAGAAAGATGTTGAGGCTGTGGAGCGAGTCCAGAGAAGAGCAATGAAGCTGGTGAAGGGGCTGGAGAACAAGTCTTATGAGAAGCAGTTAAGGAAACTGGAGTTGCTTAGCCTGGAGAAGAGGTGGCTGAGGGGAGACCTCATTGCTCTCTATAACTACCTGAAAGGAGGTTGTAGAGAGGAAGTTGGTGGCCTCTTCTCCCAAGTGTCAGGGGACAGGATAAGGGGGAAATGGCCTCAAGCTCTGCCAGGGGAGGTTCAGGCTGGACATCAGAAAAAATTTTTTCACAGAAGGGGTCTTTGGGCACTGGAACAGGCTGCCCAGGGAGGTGGTTGATTCACCTTCCCTGGAGATATTTAGAAGACAGGTGGATGAGCTGCTCAGAGACATGGTTTAGTGGTTGATATGAATGGTTTGACTCAATGATTGAAGAGGTCTTCTCCAACCTAGTAATTCTGTGATAAGTTAGAAGGCAAAATACACAGGGTCTTGGCCTAAGAAAATGCAAAAACCATAGTGAACTAAAGGATTAGGGAGAATCGGAAGTTCAAAAAGATGCAGTGTACCAGAGGAAACAACCTGGAAGATGCACACATAAAGAAAACAAAAAACAACCAACCAACCAACAAGCAAACAAAAAACCCCAAAAGACCTCAAGCCCCCATTAAAGACAAAAGAACAAGAGGTGACTGAACAAATAAATACATGCTAACATATATCTGTATATTTATGTGCATATATAAATGTGGAAAGCAAGGAAGGAAAACAGAAAAGAAAACATTCCTGCTGGCTCATGGACAAGGGGCTGATGGAAGGAGAGATAATAATATAAACAGAAACTATTGCTGCAAATTATACAGCTGACACATTTCTTCTTCAAATCTCTTTTTCACAACAGAGTCCCAAAACTATCAAAGCAACCAAGATCTGGCAAGGAGAACGTATAGCTGAAGTATTTTTATAAACCCACTGCTATCCTTCAGAAAGAGAACCCTACTTATACAGCCTTTTCATAGAAATAATAATTAAAAAAATAATTTCCGTTCTCTTTGGAGTGCTTCCTTCTAAATGCCTAGCATTTAGGCTATTGGATTGCAGTCCTACAGCTTTAAATATCTTACTGACACAGATGGTTTCCAGCTGTGGTTCTGAAAGAGAATCCTGCATGGCCTCATCAAGCTTTTCCTGGGCAGAGTAAATGCCTACTGAATAGGAAACAAGAAGTTTGTGTTCAGCTAAAGGCACTGAACTTCAGCCACATGGATTGCAAAAATGGTCAGAGCAATGGCCTGGCTAAATACTATGCATTTAGCTTCGATACATCTCTTAGGCGTCCTATCTTAAGTTACTGTTTTTAATTCAGTTTTACGTATAAGTCTTAGTGCTTGCCAGTGATTGCCCCATAGTTGTAATTTATGACAACAGAATCATAGAATGGTTTGGGTTGGAAGGGACCTTAAAGATCATCTATTTCCAACCGCCCTGCCATAGGCAGGGACATGTCCCAGTAGGTCAGGCTGCCCAACCTGGCTTTGAACACCTCCAGGGATGGGGCATCCACAACTTCCCTGGGCAACCTGTGCCAGTCCGTCACCGCTCTCATGAATTTCTTCCTAATGTCTAGTCTAAATCTGCCCCTCTCCAGTTTAGTACATTGCCCCTAGTACTATCACTACAAGCCTTTGTAAATAGTCCCTCCCCAGCTTTCTTGTAGCCTCTTTCAGGTACTGGAAAGTCGCTATATGATCTCCTTGGAGCCTTCTCCTGGCTGATCAAGCCCAACTCTCTCAGCCTGTCCTTGTATGGGAGGTGCTTCAGCCCTCTGATCATCTCTGTAGCTCTCCTCTGGACCTGTTTCAACAGCTCCGCTTCCTTCTTATGTTGAGGATTCTAGAACCGGACACAATACTCCAGGTGAGGTCTCACAAGAGAGGAACAGAGGGACGGAATCACCTCCCTTGACCTGCTGGCCACGCTTCTTTTGATGCAGCCAAGGATACAGTTGGCCTTCTGGGCTCCAAGTGCACACTGCAGGCTCATGTTGAGCTTCTCAAGAACCAGCAGCCAAAGTCCTTCTCTGCAGTGCTGCTCTCAATCACATCATCCCCCATCCTGTACTGAAATAGGGGATAGCCCCAACCCAGGTGTAGGGCCTTGCACTTGGCCTTGTTGAACCTCATGAGGTTCTCACAGGCCCACTTCTCCAGTCTGTGGAAACAGTAGTTTCAATGAAATAATTTCCATGTGCATTTGGGGCATTTTAAACAAGAGTTCCTAGAAAGAATAATCTGTGAGGATCTGCTGGGTGAGAAGAGTACTTTTAATTTATTCTGACTATTTGCCATGTCCATCAACTCTGCATATGGATGATTTTGGGCCAATGCAGATCACTCATGCTAGCCATTCTCACCTCCAGTGGAATAAAGCCCAAGAGATACTTGGTATCTCAAGAAGCAGAGAGCTCTTGAGAATGGCCCATTCCATCCAAGACATGAGCAGCCATGAACAATCCCAACTCTCTCAGGCTTTCCTCATAGGAGAGGTGTTGTTGTCCTCTGATTATTTTTGCGGCCCTTCTCTAAGGAGACCACAGAATGGAATGGAATGGGCGTGTACAAGGTATCAGGTGTTTCCTAGTCTAAGGAATCTATCTAGTTATCTATCTAAATATGGACACCAATGCTCATTCAGTTTTACAGAATGCCTAGAAAACTTAGGTGTAAAGTGCTAGACACTGCCTAGTGAATTTGTGTTACAGTACAGCCTCTGACTGCTGCTTTTTTGGGGACTTGTTTTAAGTCCATATAGTCTTTCAAGCTGTACCCAACGGGAATAACGACATGTGCCACAGAATTTCCTGAATTCCTTTTACTATGCGTATCTCAAGAAAAAGAGCTGGCCTTCATTTGAAAAGTGTTGGGAATGGGCACTAACTTGTCACAGTGATTAGGACAATGTTGCAGTTTTGCACCTTATCCCTATTTTGATGTACCTGAAACTTCTACATACTATATTATTAAAGCTTTATCTGATATAGTGACCACTACTTTGCTATGGGCTAGTTTATCCATTTTGCAACAATTTTTGTAGGTCTTACGAATTTTCTTCGAATTATCAAAATCTTCTTGTTAATATGAGGACCAGACACAAACAGTGGTTCAGTATTGCTATGAATTGCTTTAGGGTTCCTAAAAGATTAGAAATGCCACACAAAACCAAATTGCTGAACTAGCAATATAAATTCCCCCTACCCCCCTCCATTCAAACTTTAAAAAAATGTTTTCCTGGGTTAACTCAGAGAAGGCAGATTCATGTCAGTTCACATATCATCTCTTTGCTTTGCCAGGACTTAATGCCATATCAGGAATCATCTTTTCTCCCATAGCTGGTGTAATACCAAATGAAAGCATAAAGACTGCATACATTTCCTTGTGTACTCTGGCTAATTCAACAGACAAGTGATTGTGTATCCCAGACTAATCTGGATCAGACTTATACTGCAGGATGATTTAATAGCATACATCTATACTACCAATGAGCATGAAATCACAGCCACACTGTTCCAGTAGTATTAGTTGCATTGGCTCCACAGAACAGAAATGATAAAACTTCCTCCTTACACATCTCAAGGTCACACCAGCCCTTTTGATAACATTGTAAACTGGCTGATTAAGTTCTGCTAACTAACCAACATAACCCACTGATATTTTTTTTTTATCAACGATTTCTACAGAAGAATCCATGTCTTCATGTTTTGTTCCCAGCTACAGATCTTTACATCTGGGCTTTGTGAAAGGTATGCTGTTTGTCTGTTCCCACACTACCATATGATCCATATTGCTATGCGTGGTATTTGTCTCATTCACTCTTGTGAGACTTAAAACTGGGCATTTTATCAGTGTTGTATATCTACACTTCCTCTGTAGTCAGTGAAGGAAGGACTTTAGGACTGAATGAATCTTCCTCTGGAGGTCCTGCTTTTAATACCAGAGACCTTGCTCTGATCTGATGAAAACCTGATAGCAGAACATATTTTCTTAATTATCTGGTACACATATTTCATACCAAAGACAACAGATAAGTAATGAATTCTCAAAGTTTAGCTCATATCACAGTAACTATCACCTAAACTATGAGCTTCCTATGAGCTATCCAAGATGGGCCATGCACTGAGGACAAAAATCCATTTGTGCTCTCAGTTATTACCTTGAATAGCAGGGGAGGAGTATGTGCTGTCCCACCAATTTATGAAGTGATTTGTTGATAAGCAAGTAAATTCAGTTTCTAGCACTATTATTACAGGACCAAGAAAGGCAATTTTGGAATCAAAATAAAAAGGAAACATGATGAAGGTTTCCCTGGGGTGGTACCTGCTGAAATCGGATATCCAGATCAAACGTGATTGGCTCTCTAGGACTGCAGATCACTGGTAGGCTGTACTCCTGATGTGGAGTAGTGGTACAAGCTATAAGCTTCACAGTATACGTCCCAGAATAGTCTCGAACCTGAAGAGAGAGAGAGAGAACTGTTCCACCAACGCACTAACTAACAGGCTGGGGCAAGAGAAGATGCAGTGAAGGCTAAGGTTTTACCGCAAAATCTGAAACAAAGCTCCACTGCTGTACTGGCTGGTTGTACGTTGGCTCACTTCGGATGAGGCTTAGGCTGAATGTCAGGCCTGGGTGATCAGCTGACATAATCATGGAAGTAAGAGATGAAGCTAGAAACATGCAAAGAGACATATTTGTAACTTTTAGTGTTTCACTGCAAACTCTCAGAGCCTGAAAAACATTCCCAATCACTCTTAAACCATGATACCAAGGCTGGTGTTAATAACTTTACAGGGAACTGGGGTTTAATAACCAAAACTAACAAAACCAATTGCTGTCAATTGCTGTCCCAACACAGCTGGGACCCTTTGATTCTTGTTAAAGTGTCTATTAAACAGTTGGTTTTGAGCTACACAACCAGAACTGTATGAAGATTACATAAATTTAACAGACAGGCAAAATAGTGAGAATGGAATGGCAAAGATCTGTAATCGTTTCTGTTTTAGACTTGGAATGTCATCCCAGGGAATACAAAATAATTTCTCTTAACAGTGTAACTCTTTTGGCTCTGCTCAACATGCAAAACTTAACATGCTAGAGGACAGCTGAGAAAAAGCAGAAGCACTGTGAGGGAGTTTTATAGATTAATAAAACTGAGTTAAACTAAAAGAGATTTCTTGAAGTGACTTTTCCCCCTTCTCATTATTTTTCAGCAGATTTAATTTAGTTAGATAATCTGTTCCGTGGCTGGCATTCACACTCAGCTTTATATCTATAGACAAAGTCTTACATCTGTAATTATTCTGAATAAAGGCAGTGGGGTTTGAACAGATTAAATTGCAGGATCAGGTCCTTAGCAATGACTAATTGAATGGCAGTGAGAATGTTTTATTAACAGAGTGATACAATGCTCATATAAGAGCTTTTCTTACTTTCTGAAAAAGGTCTAAATAATCTAAGTTTAAAGTTAGAAAAGAAATTTTAATGCTAAGTTCCTAGGGCAACATAATTAAATAGCTAATCATAGCTTTTGGATTAAAACCATACATTTATAGATCCCTAGTGGACAGAATGGCCTAGATACTCCTCTTACATAAAAGAGGCTCTTGATCAAGTGGAACTACCTACTTTCCATTAGATTCATGCATATTCCATGTATGTAAAAAATTCAGATATCAGTAGCATAAATAAGAAAAAATGATTAGTATAACATTTGGGAGGGATGTCTTTGTTTTTATAGTACTGCTACAGTGCAGATTAAGCTTACCAGGATGGGACATCACAAACAGACCATGAAACCGAGCTTCAGTCTTGAAGTTGACAACCAAGCGCCCCTCTTCACTAATACGCATGCTGGTTGGGTACAGAGAACCTGGCAGCAGAAGCCAATTCACGATGATTAAAAGTTTACTTCACTTGCATATGACAAATAAATCACATTCTTATGGAACTCCAGTCCCACTCTTTCACTTCCCTTTGTCAGGTCAGCTGTTTGGGATGGGGCTTTTTGAATTGACTCAAGTTCCTTCTCAAACAAGAATTTAGATGGTGGGTCCTAGCGTTTTCATAATGCTTCAGCTTTTCAAAGCACATAGAAAACTTTCCTTCAAAGTAATGGTTTTACATGTTATCATGGACCCATATAGACTGAGGAAAGTTCACAGAACACTCTGTGCTGGTGCTCAGGCAACAGCGTGGTCAGCTGCCAGAGGGGTCCGTAGAAGGAAGAATAATTTGTTTCCACCAGGTATTCAAACTGACTCCTACCAATGAAAGTTGCTTCAGCGATACTCTTTATCAGTGCCTCCCTATCCATTGTTCAAGGTAGCACCCACCAGCACTTAGCTGCAGCTGTTGGTTGTGGCTTCCATGGCAAACTGCTCATGGGAGCTTGAATCCATCAAATTCATTCTAACAGACTTTGCATTGGTGTCGATTTGGGCATGAATCTAGCCCAAAACACAGGCCTAATATTTCCTAATTTCACTTTACAAGGTCTTGTGTACATGTCAGAAGTGCACTGCTGCAGTAGGTTGCAGCCAAGTCCCTTTTTTACTGGAATACTGCAAAGCTTCACAGTTCAAGTGTTTCCTTTAGTGCTCCATTACAGAAAACCAGTGATGTGCCACCATTCTGCCTGCCAGGAGCAAGAAGGAAACAGGAATGTTCCTCCATAAATGTGTCAGAAACCTAACACTCTCAACAATGTGAATGCATACCAGTCACACAAAATCATCTGTACCAATCACTTTAAGTGGTACTTTAGGGAAAAAAAAAAAAAAAAGTATGAATTATGACTTTAGAAGATCTCTGCAGTTTGCACAGAATTTATGTAGAACAATTACATGTATCTAGAGGTATGGAAGTGAACTGGAAACTAGTTAACTCCTCCTTGGCCAGAAAAACATTGTGCAAGGCTGTGGAGTAAGAAAATACTGCCCAAATAAGATTGGGAAATGTTGGGGGTCTGCCCTCCACTACCTCACTGTGTTTATCATGTGTTTTGTGCTGGCTGTTTTCAAAGGAAGATGACAACATTCAGCACCTTCAGCGACCTGGCCATCAACCTCTTAAACACAGAAATAAAAAATTAAAGCACCAAAATTTCTAAGACAGGAAAATGGCATAGATGCGCTACATAACTGCTGAGACTGAGGATTAGATCTGGTTGTAATTTGGTCACTAGTACATCATATGATTTGTGGCATGTGGCTTATTCTATAGGTTTGGCATGCCATGTGCTTCATACTTCATGCACTGTAGATTCCCCTTGCCACTCCTCATTTCCTGCTTTTAACATGAGGACAGAAAAAGCATAGCAAAGACTTCTGTATTTCACATACAGAGTTGGCAGAAAACAAACTGGTTTTATGCTCACTGGAGTCCCAGCATTGCGTACATATATAATTATACATAAGTGTACATATGTAACTAGAGCTGGTGCTTGATTCTACCTTAGACTGAGATAGATATTGAGCCCTTGAACCGTAATGCTGGGAAATACTAAGTATAGTTGCATAAATAGAGCAGAGCAGCATACTGGTGTAACTATACACCTGAATCTTTCAGAGGCATCTATATGTCACTATTTTCAAAGATAAATTCCACGATGATAAAGTTTGATTTGTTTATTCATTATAGTCAAAACATTTGTTACCAGCATCTACTACATTTAAAGAATATTTTACAGTTTACTACTCTAACACACAGGACAGGCTATTATAGGCATTATATATTTCTATGTGTTCTGAATGTTTCACAATTAATGTTTTCAAAATATCAGAAATTTCTGAAACTGTACATTCACAGTCAGAAAAAAAATAATATCACAGAAAAGATTAGATTTTTTTCATTGAAGTGCAAACATCTTGTGTAGTAACAGAATATGAATGCATAGGGAACCTTGAGGTCCCAGGTATAAATTGATTTACTCCTTTTTAGCATATGTACTTTAAATGTAAAACGACAGTTGTCTATATTAAGAAAACTTGCCAACTCTACATGGATGTCATAAACACCTCAGCGGAGAACTGAAAGTGCTAGGAAATGGCAGCAATTAACTATAAATTATATATTTTTCTTTTTTTAGTATTAGAATAATTTAAAAATCATCCTGCTGTGTGCAAATCATACTCTCAGTGTCGGAATCGAGTTGAAAGCAAAGTAATCCAACACTCACCTTGGAGCTCTGTTTCAGGTGGGCTACCGATCCCATCCTTCCACAGGATGGCAGTGTCATACACAAAAGTCAGCCGGAGCTCTGATTGTAGATCGAAATGCTGCCACCCTCCCACACCCACTGGAGAGTGGAAAACGTAAGAGACATACAAGGGGACTCTCAGCGTGACGTAGGACTGTACTAGGTTGAGAACCTATAAAAAGGAAAATTAGGTATTTATGTGAGTGGACTTGAAAGGCAGCACTGTGCAGGTAATCCTAAGGCTAAAGAAAGAGAAGACAGAACTTGAAATCTTCTGACTGAATCATATTCTCTTGTTTTTCAAAGTACAGATTATGTGTAAACCACCACACTAAATGGATTTCAACTGTGCTCATAACCCTTCAAGTTCCATTGTTGTATTTCTGACTGAATATGCATTCTGACAAAACAAAAATCCCTCAATTTTGAGTCATCATTTCTATTTAGTTTTTTGAAGTACATGAACAACATTGCTACAAATGAAGGTTTTAGAAACTTTTCAAACAACATTTGCATTTTTTCTGTCTTTATGCCCTAACTCTTGTGCTTACATTCTTACGTCACTATTCTGTAAGAAGCATTTCTGAAAGACCCCGAATTTGCTCAAACACGGTTGGGAGACTGTGTCCTTGGATTGTATTTAATGATCTCTGGAACTATTTCTTTCTCTGTGCATTGATAGTAGCTAACATACTGCATGCAGACATGCAAATCACACTGTTTATCACTTTTAGGAAGAATTAAAAATAGTATGCAAGTTGATAGATTTAAAAGAAGACACTTTATGCACATATTGTATAAATCAATAGCACTGTAATTATTATCAGTCAGGGAATTACATATTTGGCATATATATTTTGATGAAGAAAGGCAAGAAGAACAGTGTCAGTAAACTGTCACCTCTTAGAGATAGATTATATGTGATACAGTCTTTTCTTTCTGAAAACACTTTGCATTTATGCTTTGTTACAAGTACTTCTTCATTCACACATCTCTGATTAGAAATGTGAGTCCATATCCTTTTAGAATATCCTAGATTTTCTTAGGAAGGTGGAGAAGGAAAGCGATTGAGATCATCTCCCAGAGGGAAACTTTTCAAAGGCATAAATGGTGTTGAATTCCCATTTACTTCCAACAGAAAACTGCAGGGGTAAATTTGTACATCTGAACATTTCCCTGGAGTGATTACCTTACAAGCTTTTAAAGAATGCTTTGCACTATTAAACAAAATGCCAACATTCAAAGAACTTTATAAGCTGTGTAAAAATCGGACTGTTTCTGGGTTCACTCAGTGGCATGTCAAGGGGCTGAACATCCATCACCTTACAGCTGCTTTACACTTCCAGATGCCTGACAAAACTTCTAGTAATACTATGAAACCACAAATTTACTGCCTGCATTGACTAAATACTCTCAACTAATGAAGGGGTTCATATGGCAAATGTTCATAGTTGCCACAACACATTTCACACGTGACACTCCTTGATATACACACTATATAATCAAACACCTTTCCACTTACATTGTTTGCATCATTCTATAAAATGTCCTAGGATTTAGACACTAGACAGTCTGGAAATCAACACAGCATCACATACTAAAGCAGCCCTGCAGGTAATATGAGATGCTATAGTTATAGATTATTTTATATTAATGCTTCTTTGTTGGTTTTACACAAACACACTAAAGAACTTCAAATGAAAGAAAAGAAAGGGTTTTCTTCTCTATAGGTATTGGATGTCAAATTGAAGCTATGCAAAAATACTACTCTTTAGTCCTATTGATGTTGCAAGTTTCTTTGAGATACTTGCATAACTATCTGAACAATTACTTAAGACATAGGTTTGCTAAATTGTTCCAAATAGCAACATAGAATTATCAATTCTATCAAGAAAAAAATAGCTATGATGCAATTCTACAGAGCATCATGGTTTGCCTTTGATTCAGGAATAACTATGAACATTTGTCATTTTCTGGAACAGTATCAAGAACTGAATACACCTGGTAGCATATTGGATGTGTTACTATCAAGAAGTCACCCCCAACAAATGATGTTGGCTTCTCTCTCTGTATTTTTGTTCTACATCTGCAAATTATACAGTGAGAATTAGACACTGAGGCCAAAGATCTGAATTTCAGTTTGTTTATGAGGAAGAGGCAAAGGTATGTGGAAGAAGGTTTAATGTACATCCATTACCCTCTTGAAAAGAAGTATATATGATGATAAATGGTAATGTAGAGGAGGAATGGAATATCACAGAGGGAGAACTTAATGACCTCGAGGACTAGAATAAATAAAAGTGAGGTGAAATTTTATAGCATAAAGTATGAGTTAATATAAACTAGTGACAGGGATTTCTGGTAGAAATGAAAGACGTTGGTCAGAAACAATAGAGGGGAAAAATATTTTGGTATGTGAGTTGGTCACATCATAACTATGACCTTTCTAACCTCTCCATGTGATATGATCCTAAGATAAACTGAGGAATGGGGCGGAAATCAGAAGCGTGCATGCCATTATACAGAGGACTAGTGAGAGCTTATCTGGAATAGCTTTGATCATTGATGCTTGCAAAAGCCTAATTTGCATCGTAGACTGTAGGGAAAAAAAATCAACATAATCACAGGAATGGAAAAACTATCTGATGAGAAGAGACTAAAATAGCCAGGTTATGTAGCCTAAAGGCTACATAAAGGCTGAAAGGGAGCAAGAATGCTGTCTATATGCATGTCAAGAGATGAACAGCAGAGAAGAAGGGCTACTGATGATGAAAGATGATGCTGACATCAGAACAAATGGGTATAGGATGGCCATGACAAATAAAACCTAAAAGTCAGAAGGCTTTCCAGCCCTCAGTGTGGTGGCATTCAACAAGAATAGCAAGACCATGAAATCCTATTAGGTTTTAGATTAAATTTACTAGTATTGCAACCATGTTATATAGAGAGTTGAGGCAGTGGCCTGGAAAAAATGACCCACAAAACCCCTTATAGATCCATGTCTTATTCCACTTCATGTAAAAAAAACCCTTTTTCAAAGCTTTTCTTGATTTTCAGGTACAAGTTATCATTGACTTTCCACATACACTGTACATAAAGCAATCCCTTAATGTGGTTCGTAAGCTGCCTATTAGGGTTTTCTTGCCTCCATTCAATGGGAGCATAGTGTTAGTGAGCTCAACTCATTTGTTCTGGTTGAAATCTTGCTGTAGGATCCCTTCTAGGGAAAGTCTGGCTGAAACATTGCTCCATTGCCATACATTACCAATGCTGTGTGGAAAAATCTGAAATCATGGTGCCAAAGAACTGTATCCATTTCTAAGAATTTAGACCTAAGAATTTAGAAGGTTCTTCTCTTTTGGCAAAATCAATAAGACATGTCTGGGCAGCAGGACTGCTTGCTTCAGCCTGGGAATTTATTCATGTAATTATGAGTGTCTATATGCTTCCATCAGTATAGCTGACTTCATGTGTGATTCATAGCATGTGTAGAGAGGAAGGAGTTCTTGCTAATCTATCCGATTGAGGTTTTATGCACACAAACCTTTCTTTAGGCACTCATGGATTGGTAGGTATGGAGGAAAACCTGTAATACTAAAAGCCAGAGATCTATTGAATAAATAGTTCTCCCCTAACAGTAAATTAAAATTTACAACACCCTCTCACTTCTTGCTGAAAAAGAAAATGCCACAAGGGGAAAACTCTTCCACAGACACAACAGAAAAATCTCAAGACACGTTATATGAAATGCAGAGGGTATTTTTGATATAATAGATATAAAATAATAAAAAAGAGGAAATTATCTGCAGAAGAAAACTGTGTCTGAGTGAGTAGAATCCCCTAAGAAATAAATTGATGGTATGTGTTACACAGATGGAGGAGTCTTACTTCTCTACCCCCCTTAATAATGCCATTTAGGCAAACATGAGAAAACATTCTTTCCACTGAGTTATCTTCATTTCTTAGCACTGGTTGCAAAGCCTATAGAAAGTAGCCAGCTGTTCATATTTTATCTCAGTGTGACACTGATGAAACCAAAATGGTAACTTAGATCTGTGTAAGTGTAGGATCAGCTTAACTGCTGTGGAAAAATGGAACAGGTGCATTATGCATCTCTGCATCGTATGCACAGGAGATTTTACCAATTGTACTCATGAAATTATATTCATTAACATTAGTTTCATACAGTAGTTAGTGGCTGTGACTTTTGGCCTTGTAAAATCAGGAGAAAAATACAGGCTTCAGCTACAACTCAGCTAAACTGGGGAAATTGTGTCTAATATTCTATGACATGTCTGGAGAATGAGAGAAGACAGAAGACAAAAATTATTTCAAGCAAGGAACAGATTCTTAAAGCTAGACCTGAAAAAATGTGGCTCACAATCATTCAAAATTCATGTGTGTGAAGGAAGAAGATTTATATTGGACATTGATGTAAGAAGTAGAGGTTCATACACTTGCTTTGCAAGATAAATTATCACAGAGCATAACGTCTAACACTGACAATTCCTATTTAAGACTTATTATTATATTAAAGGGAGTTTCTGTAGGTGTTATTCTTTTGTTCCACTTTCTGATGCAAACTGTCAAACTTCATTAAGTAAAAAAATCCTATAATTAGTTTGAGAATCTGTCATGTAACAAGTGAGAATATTAAAAAAAAATAAATAATCAGTTAAGGCATTGGTGAATGGACCCTGTTCTACACTTATATTGTATTTTATTTACCTGGCTTACATTTCCAGAGGGCAGAACTTAGCAATGTGTATGTGTGCACTGCTAGCATTGATGATATCAGAATTGGAAATAACACAAGTTCATGTTTTATATCTCCTAATGAGACAAACTTTATTGAAAACTATTTTTGTTCTCCCTAAGCCTCATTTTCTCTGTTATTTGCTTGCTATGCTTGCAAATTTGGGTCACAGAAGCTTAACAATGTTATCAATTAACTGTTTGCACAGTAACAATATGGTAAAGCTAAGACTTGGCCCCAGGAAGGCACACAGCCAGGTAGGTTGCAGGTGAAATGCAAAGCAGATTTGTTTAAAGAAGTCTGGATGAAGAGGAGAATGCAATAAAGCCTTGAAATGCCAGCTTCTTGAAATGCTTAACCTCTGACTTTGTTACACAAGTGGTGCATTAACTTTATAGTAGAGTTTTTATCTTCACAGCTCCTACTAAATGCATGTGTTTGCAGCTGGAGAAAAAGAGGTTTGACTGTTAGTGAGCTTCCACGCCAAGGCAATACAGCTTACAGAGTTTTCTTAAACTTGACTGTGACGGCTCAATTGAACCAAGAAATCTGAAAATAGACATTTCTGCCTATTAGCATTTTAGAGCATCTAGTGAGTTCTTCTGAAAAGCTGACTTTTTCCTTCAAGTATGAGTTTGGTAAAACTGGAACTAGTAAAGCTGGAAATATACTGATTCTGTGTAATAAAAAACCTTCTGCAAGCTGCTTCATATAAGCTGTGGTAATACATTGGCGATTTTAAAATGTCTTTTCAGATGGAATTTCCAAACACCTTGGTGCCATAATATTTACCATAAGCGTGAACTGAACACACTGTAAGAGAGACATTTTCAGTTTTGGTCAGAAATAACTTCTTTGTCACAGAACAAAACAAGTTGTTCAGCTGTACTCAATTAAAGTAGCTTCAAGGTAACAATCTGTATGTTCAAATATTTTAATATATGTTCTTCACCTTCTTCTTTCTATCAGAGACTTGCTTAACAAGTGTTGTTAATAAAATTTATTTGAATAGTAATTTCCTTGCTTCCCTATGACAAGTCTGGCAACAGACAGGAACTAGGGAAAGCAACATCCACATATGAATACTTGGCCAGAACTACACAGAAGCCTTCAGATGCCAAATTGTCTGGCTACAGCCAACAGTTATAACAGTAGGAAATTAGATCACATGATACTTCACACACTAATTAATAAGTCTAGGCCAACACTTCAATATATACTTTATCAAAGGATGGCCACTTGCTCAGTTTTCACTGTTCCAGGTTCTGTCATTGTTCTAACACCTGTGTCTTGAGAATGCGAGATGCCTGTAGTACTTGACTCTTACAATGTCCCTATGAAATAAAGTCTGACCTTTATTAACTACCTGAAAATATAGGAAGACAGCCCTCAGCTGGGTGAGTTCACATTTTTGAAGCTTATAGTATCCAAAGACAGACACTGAATTTTAGGCTGTGACTGCAGGTTGTCCAAAAGAAAACTGTTGTTGCTAATCATCAAGGCTGACCTTAACTTTAACCACAACAGAGCTATAATCCAAAAGAATTACCTCAATCTAAAGAGCAGCAAGTTTTTAATTTTAAATGTAAGTTCCTTAAGCTGCATACCTAAATCCATATTTAGATACATAAACAACTGGTTTTTCAATTGTAGTGAATATAGGCAGACCCCAGGAACAAAGTGACAAGCTGCATACTGAAAGGAGTGCTGCATCTAACTCACACAGGGTTTGTTCATGCACAGAGTAATTGAAAAAGAGAATGGGTCACAAGCAAAAGGCCTCAAAGGGGGAAAAAAGAAAACTAAGACCTTCTCTGTATGTATTATGACAGTTCATGAGTTCATGGGAACAGCTAGGACAGCTGCAGCCTGCAGCAAACACTAGGAGCATTGGCAGGAGAACGACACCAGCTGCAGGTCTCCCACCTCACTTCTTGCTGATTGAAACTCATCTTCTTCCCCTACTATAGCATGAGCTTCAATAAAGTAAAGGTCCACATCATGCCAGATATTGTCAGCTTTTGTGAAATCTCTCTGTCTGAATCAAAAATATTATCTTTGACCATACAGGTACTGGAGAGCTAGAATTAGAAAACAGAATTTTGAGCTTAAAGACAGAACCAAAATATCTGGTAAATTCAAGCTATTAAATTTGCAGTGGTAGCAGGATGTGGTAAGATCGGTTTTGTTATTTATCTGTTTTGTCTGTATAATAGAACTTAAGCTTCCTTTGTGTGATAAAAAAAAACATGGTGCAAACCATAGCTGCCAGCTTTCCTCCCATAGAGGAGGATTATTAATTGTTCACTGAAGGAGAAAAAAACAACAATGGTGGCAACCACAGAGATAGGGCACTGACTGCCTCCCCTCTCAGCTGGAGGGGGTCATGTGAAGATAAAGACCAAACTTGGAGAAGAATTAAATGGAGGTGGGGAAAACAGGCAGGGCAGTGAAGCGCATACTTGCTGTGGGGCAATGTTTCACTGCTAGAAGTAATTCAGCTTGATATTTCACTTAACACACTGTAACCTTTTAGTTACAACCTACAAGCCACTAAAGGATGATTTCAGCTGCAGTTTCATGGCTCTCATAGCTCATGTTCATCTGTTTCTGCTTTTAAATGAGGGGTCTTAGCTAAAGTACATAAAATGCTTCTGGAGGTTAAAGCAAATGCATCTATCTTTCTTGGCCACATTACCATTTATATATGTCTTCTACAATCGAACATACAGGTTTTTTTCATTTACTAAAAATAGGAAAGCTGCTTATTTTCTCCTCTGTTTATATCCACATGGACATATATAGGTCTTATTTAGACATACTTTTGTTTAAACCAGCTATTCAGTCTTTTCTCTGAAGACATAAAAGTATTTAAAGTGGAAAGGATTCAAATCAGGTCTTCCTTCATCTTCACTGGGAGAGAAGTGGCTTGCATAGGTCACAGAATTGGAGGACAGCTGTTTGGCAGCTGTGTGCGCTTGTGTGCTTATGACTGCGTTGTGTGGGAAATAATATATAGTTGTGTATTGCATGGGCATAAGGAGACAGTCAAAGGAATGATAAGCTGAAGAAATTAAATCATTCTGTGAGCAGTGGAGAACGCCGTCATCTTTATCTTGTGGGTAAGGTTTACATCCCACACTCGCATGCCTTCATCTTTCCTCTAACAGGTTCGTGGTTCCAGTGGAATGTACCTGTAGGAGGATCTGCTTGTAGCAGAGGGGCAACCCCAAGCAGAAGCAGTTCTTCCAGCATCAAGGCAAAGACCTTGAACTGGTCTCTGTAACAGACAAGGAACCAGGACAAATGACAGACCACTGAGATGACATAATCATCAAGGCCTTTGTACCTAAGAAGGGCAGAACTTTCATTTTGTTCTAGTTTTACACTTTAGAGAGTATATAATCTCCAGTTAAAAGGGATAGAATGTTGGGAAGCTAAACAAGGGTTAAAGAGAGCCTGGTGCAATTTCTTGTTCAGCAAACTGGCTGTATGATCACCTATGGGCATTCACAGAGTAAGGTGAACTATAGGCATACAGCTATTAAAAAAAAAAAAAAGAAAAAAAAAGAAAAGTAATCTTAGCTGATTGACACCCTTCTTTTTAGTATGAAAATAGCTTTGTTGTTGCACAAGCCCACAGGGTCCTTTGCGCAGCCACTCTCTTTTTTTTCATCTGTTAAAGCTTCACGCCATTTGGGACTGAAAAAGTAAGAACTAAGCCACGTGTCTACTGAGGTCCAGTAAGCAGATGGATTCCTGGCAAAATGAAGACCTGTTAAAAAGTAGAGTAATTATGGCCATTTCACACAGTGGCCCATCCTTTCCATAGTGGCTCAAAAGGTGAGCCAGGAATTAGCTTTACCACATAGCTATCATGCTATAGCTGGACTTCTCCAAGATGAGGTACTTAATTTTCAGTCCTTCTTCCAGCCTATAGGATTATTCCCTAAAGGAACTTTTTGGCGTCATAAAGGATTGATCTTCATAGCTACAGCTTTTGCACTCGAGAGCCTGTGTGGGATCAAACAGGCTTATTTAGGAACTACACAAGGAAGACCTAGGGTTTAACATCACTGTCATTGCACCAGAAGAAATCCTGCATGCTTTTGCTTCCACATTGTTACAGATTTCTAGAAATAAATTTCCAAACGACATCTGAAGATCTCTCTAACCTCTTTGTTTTAACCTCCCAACCACCTTCACAGATCTGTTCTTCAGCCATCCCATATTGGCAGCTTCTCTTTGCTTCCTGACAAAGGAATTTTCTGCTGGCTACTGCAAGGCTGCCGTGCTATATGCACTGGTGGGTCTTGTTACACAGTGAGCAAGAGCATTGTTACCAGCAGGAAGGCTCTTCACAAAAATTTTGAAGTCTAATTTAAGATACACTATGAACTAAACAGCCCAGTACTATCAACGTGCTAAAAACAAACCTTATGAAGTCTTTCATTCTAAGAAAAGACTAAGATGGCTCACTATACAGTAAAGGTGTGATTGGTTTGTCCTAACATACTTCAAAACTGCATTGGGAGAAAATCACAGAAATTTTAATTCAAACTAAAGTATTCCCTTAATTTCAACTGGATAAGGATTTCACAT
Organism: Phaenicophaeus curvirostris; assembly: GCF_032191515.1. Lineage (NCBI taxonomy): Eukaryota > Metazoa > Chordata > Aves > Cuculiformes > Cuculidae > Phaenicophaeus > Phaenicophaeus curvirostris. The sequence goes on from NC_091392.1 coordinate 182,165,592, forward strand.
TGATATCTCAAAGAAAAAAACTGGCCTTAGTGGAAGCTTATTTTTTGTCAAGAAAAAATCCAGCACTTTCCAACTAAATTAATTCAGAACCCACTTATTTCTAGCATAGATACATTATAAGGGGAATCGTTCATTTTAAGAACACAGAATGAAATTGAGTTACAGTTTCATACCTGTCCATCTGTCCCAATGGTGCCTCCACAATCTGTGAGGAGTTCAGACATGTCATAATAGCTAACAAACTCCCATAGACAGGCTTCGAGATTCAGATTGCGGTAGAAGCGTAAAGTATTGAAGCCTCTAATTGTTGGGCTGTATTGATAGGGAATGGTCTCTCCAATCACATCTGGATTTTTGGTAGCATCAGTCAAGAAACCATGGTGGGTTTTCACTTCTGTGTAATCCAACAGGTTGGAGCATTTATGGTTTCCAACTCTAGTTCCATCAGGGCTAAGTGTCAGCTCAAAGTTGGAGAGCTCTCTTGTAGAAATAACAGGCAGCATGCCTAAAGAAAACAATTTTTGTCACTATCACTACATTTCAGAGGTCAGATTTGCTTTATTTAGCAAAGTTTGTAAAACATTTAAGCACGTTATGCAGTGGGTCTGTATAATGTACTTTAGAATTCAAAGCAAGATGATATGCTAAGTTTGTGTGAGAATGTTATCCACAATACTTACATTTTTATACTATAAAATGTCAAATAAAATATTTCTAAATCTCCAATGTATTTTTCAATCTGGATTTTGTGTGAATTTTTCAGAAACATATTGTAATCAAATGTCTTTATATTTTTTTAATAAATAAATTGTACCTTGGTATATATCTATGAGTTTTAGAAAGTTTAAGTCTAGCCCAATTTATGTAAAGTATGCAATTGATGGGTAAACTGTCTTCGCATCAAGTCTATGTATCAATACAGTATCTTATGCACCATGCTACAAATTGCACTTGTACCTTCATCACATTTTTCACTGGTCCCACGTGTTAAAAGATTACATTATGATTTTGGATATTTAACACAGCCGATAAAACAGCCCCAATAACAGCTTATTGTATGAGTTCTCTCATCTCCATAACTGATATTGTCATACCATCAATATGTGGCATTGTGACTGTCAGTTTGATGAGATTTGTGTAATCAGGATCTTCTGGGCCAGTATAGCGCAATTTGGCAGAGAATGGTTCTGCTCCAACTACTCCTGACATACGAGGTTGACAAAGACCTAATGGAAAGAAGAGAAAGCAATTTTACCTTATGTCCTGAGTAAATAATCACTACTTTCCCTTGCATCTTTTTTAGACACAATTTTTTTCACTATATAAGTTACCAAAACAAGGAGAATTTTCTGGAGTGACAAGTAAATGCTTTGGGTAGCATTTATCAGAGGTCTGAACAGGAATTTATGCAAAAGAGGATTCAAACAGAAATCACTACTTGATCAACTGGATCACAATTTTAAAAGCAGGTGATGATACTGCACCTGTAGATTTTCAGTTCCACGTGCAAACCTGACTTGCAGAGTTAAGAGTGAAGTGCTAGATATTCTTGTAGAGGTCCTCAGAGGTATATGCTTTAACTCCTCCCACCCCCATAAAAGCATACATAGCTTTACAGAGGTTACATTTTCAGTTGTTTTTGTAACTGGATTGGAATGTGAACCTATATACGCCTTCACAGGACTCTGTGGGCCTCCTGTTCCATTAGTGATGAAAATGTAATTAGAATAATTGTGTCATAAACTAATTTTAGTCATAAAAGATCTCTAGAAAAAACACGCTCAAAGCAGAGCCAGCTTCAAAGTTAGATCAGGTTGCTAAGCCTTGTTCAGTGGAATTTTTAATTTCTGCAGGGATGGAGAATCTATAACTTCTTTTGGCAACCCATCCCAGGGTTAGATGAACCTGTTCCAGAACAGTCCTGGTTTGTAAAATCAAAAGATTAAGTTTGTAACCATATAATCTGAGCGACATGCAGCTTCCAGTGGCATGCTTCAATGCAGAAGTGTCTGCATTCTGGACACAAGAATCACAGCACACTGTCATGTGATGGCCAAAGGATCACAAAGCTTTCTAAGAAAGAAACCAGCAGAAGTAAAAAATCAGAACAGTTCCCTTTCTCCACGCTCTGTTCTTTGCTCATTTCTGAGGGATTACAACATAAGAGGAAATGAGGAGACAGTACTCTCCTCTTGGAGAACTCATTGGTTCTGGCAGACCTCATCTGTCTCAACAGCTCCAAGCAGGAAACTTCTGACATGAGGAAATGAAATTTCCCTTCTGCACACATGATGATTTTTTTCCTCAAATACAAACAAGATGTGCCAAAGAGGATAAATACAGTTTCTGCACAATCTGACTAACTTTTGAACATTTGGTCTATGCAATGGAGGTTAAGCATTCCTGAATTTAAAAATTTTTATGATTTTGGCAGGTTACTTTCATCACTGCACTTCTTTCAAAACAGCATCCAACAATTCCCTTTATATTGTACACAATGCTCGGTATTGTTGACTTAAGACACGACAAGTTAGCTCAGGTACTGGAAATAATACATCCATGACAATTCAGTCCTAAGCCTGAGCTAATTAGCCCTGCTAATTTATCATGTGTAATCCAAATAATGCATTACAAGACAAGCATAGCTGGTCTGTTTCATGTAACCAAACTGGATCACATAGCACAAGTTTTTCGGCCGTTAACAAGCACTACACTGAATTTTGTAGCCAATACCCCAGACAGAGTTCTCATTAGACTGCAGGATTCCTGACAGTACAAAAAAAAGTGAGTTGAGCCTACAGTCAAAATGTGGAATAAAGGACAGGGGTAAATATAAACTCCGTTCACTAAGCTCCTTAATGCCGTAACTTATGAGATAATAAAATGTTTTGACTAAAACAGTTAGTTGGAAAGGTCAAGGAAATTAAATTGATGTTGCAAATGATCAACCATGATATTTATTATCTACCTTAAGATCTCACAAAACCCAGAGGAACTAATGTAGCTATAGAAGTAGTGGAGATGATACTCTGCTGAGAATATGAAATTTTGTAGAAGGGTAGAAAGGTAATAAAATATTATGTTTTGTAATCTACCTTGATTGCTGATAATTGCTCTTTCTCCATGTTGTAAAGTAAATGAAATTATCTCTAACTTCTACAACAAAAAAAGCATATGCTATCAGATTGTACTTGTTTACATCAGTACTCCACCTCTGCTTCATGTTATTCAGTATCAGTTTCATGAAAAGAGCTGGCTGAGCAGCAGGCAGCATCAGTTCAGCATTGATTAAGAATCGGAGAATCAGAGACACACATAAAAGTACCAGAGAAAGAATAAAGATGAATGATATGAAAATCTCAACCATTAAAAAAAAATTGTCTACGCCCCGTTACAGGACAACAGCTGCTTTAGTCTTTGGTTAAGAAAGAAACTGATTCTCAGGTGTCCAGTGAGGCCTGAATGTCAAACCAAGATTTTCTTCTGACCAGGCATTCATAATACCATTCCCATGTGGATTCTCCAATGTACATGAGTTGAGATTGTACTGCAACATTGCCACAGCTGAATTCAAAAGCCAGGAGAAATCAGGTTTCATTAATTCCAATGCATATTATATACTGAACATATACATTTGCTGTAAGGACAACTATTGAAAGATCCGGGGAACTAGCAGTCATGAAAAACATTCTCTTTACATAATTCTCTTTTGTGTTAAGACAGTTTTTGTACCACTTCCACGAATAACAGAAGAAAAGCTGTTACTGTAATATTAAAACACTTGATCATGTCATCAGATTTTGTTACGACAGAATTTCAGATCCAAAAGAGGTCTGGTGGCTTTGCAATATGTGATGATGTCTCACCTTCTGACGTGCTTATAGTTACAATAGGGCTCATAAGCTCCAGACCTTCATTCCCATCTGAATTCACCGCACGAGCTGCACACTGGACACGAGAACCAGCTTGGAAGTAAATGGAGTCAAGTGTAATCATCTTGGAGGAAGTGAAGAAGGTATCAAAGTCAACCTCCTTCATGGGGCTAGTCACACCATCAGCACCAGTAGGTGCACTCACAAGCCACCGGTATCGTGTCAGAGTATTATTGATGTTCTCACTGGCACATATCGAACCAGTCTTCTCGAAATCTTCATATTTTGGATTGCAAGCCTGTAGAACAGGGCAGATGTGTTAACAATTCATTTGCTTAATGGTAAAAGAATTTTAATTACTCCAACAACATGGAGCTGACAATCCCGATAAATCTCTTAAGAAATTACCTTATTTTGATACTGATGCTTTTAGCATTGCTGTGGAAGATTTAAAAGGCAGGTGTAATTATGCTTATTTTAAATTATGTTTTGTAGGTGAAAGCACAAACTACATTTGCTACTTTAACTTGAATTCCGCTGTTTAATATAATTCTGCAAGAATAAATTATATTTCAAGATTTCTTCTGGTTTTGTTTTTAGGAGAAGCATTCAAGACATGATCGGTATCTATGCATAACAAATGGTGTCAGAAATAAACTAAAGATGCAGATGGACCAAAAGCTTCCTCAATGCATATGAATATTCATGCAAACCTTTCAGCTGCAAAATTACAATGAAATAAACCTGTAGAACTTCAACAAATAGGACTCGTTTTTCAGGCTGTGACACTCACTGGAGACAATCTGCAGTGATTTTAACTCCGCAAATTAAGGAAAGACAATGCAGGAGATACTAAGTTCATGCAATCACAGATGTTGTGCGAGTATCAAACTGGTTTTGGTGATGAACAAGTGAAATATCTTTGTATGTTTTTTGTCTTCCTGAAAATTCATTTGCTCTCCAGGCAAAAGAGATTAGTTCTTAGGACAGTTCTAGCTTGAACTTATGTGTGGCTCACAGCAATATCACAGAATCATGGAATAGTTTGTGTTGGAAGGGAACTTTAAACATCATATAGTCGAACCCACCTGCAATAAGCAGGGACATTTTCAACTAGATTAGGATGCTCAGAGACCTGTCCAACCAGACCTTGAATGTTTCCAGGGATGGGTCCTCTACTACCTCTCTGAGCAACTTGTTCTAGTGCTTCACCAGCCTCATCGTAAAAAATCTCTATCTTATATCTAGTCTAATTCTCTCCTCTTCTAGTTTAAAAACTTTACGTCTTGTCCTATCCCAACAAGCCCTGCTAAAATATTTGTCCCCAGCTTTTTTACAAACTCCCTTTAAGTACTGAAAGGCTGCAATAAGGTCTCCCCAGAGCATTCACAGGATGAACAACCCCAACTCTCTCAGCTTTTCTTCACAGGAGAGGAGTTCCAGCCCTCTGATCATTTTTTGTGGCCCTCCTCTAGACTCACTCCAACAGGTCTTTCCTGTACTAAGGACCCTGAAGCTGGATGCAGTACTCCAGGTGGGTTCTCACTGGAGTGGAGCAGAGGGGCAGAGTCGCTTCCCTTGATTTGCTGGCCACGCCTCTTTTGATGCAGCCCAGGATATGGTTGTTCTGGACAGTGAGCGCACATTGCCAGCTCACGTCCAGCTTTTCATCCACCAGAACCCCCAAAACCTTCTCAGCAGGGCTTGCTCTCAATTCCTTCATCCTCCAGCCTATATTGATACTAGGAATTACCCTGATCCAAGTACAGGAGCTTCAACTTGGCCTCGTTGAACCAAGTTGAACCTTGAGGTTCCCATGTGCCTACTTCACAAGCTTGTCTAGTTCCTCTGGATGGCATCCCATCCCTTAGGCATGTCATATAATTATAGAGTCATTAAGGTTGGAAAAGGCCTTTGAGATCATCGAGTCCATTCAGCTTGGTGCTGTCTGCAAACTTGCTGAGGGTGCACTCGATCCCACTGTCTGTCACTGATGAAATATTGAACCACACTGGTCCCAGTATGGAACCCTGAGGGACACCAATGGCCACAGATCTCCATCCGAACACTGAGCCATTGACCACTACACTCTACAGATGACCATCCAAGCAATTCCTCATCCACTAAACAGTCCACAAATCAAATCCATATCTCTCCAATTTAGAAAGATGTTGTGGGAGACTGTGTCAAAGGCCATATGGAAGTCCAAATAGATGGCATCTGTAGCTCTTCCCTTGTCCATTGATGTAGTCACTCCATCATAGAAGATGACTAGGTTGGTCGGGCAGGACTTGTCTTTGGTGAGGCCCTGCTGATTGTCTTGAATCACCTCACTGTCCTCCACATGCCTTAGCATAGCTTCTAGGTGGATCTGTGCCATGATGCTCTCAGGCACCAAGATGAGGTTGACGCCTTGGCCTTCCTGATCCCGTTGCTACACAATGAGGCAGCATCCCTATACTCTTCCTAGGATACCTGTCCCTGCTTCCCCTGCCTATGCATTTCCTTCTTGCCTTTTAGTTTCACCAGCAGGTCACGACTCATTACATGCCAGTCTCTTGCCTTCCATTTCTGATTTCTTACACTTGGTGACATAGAAGTCTTGCAGTCTACGGAATATGATTCAATAATAAATATGGATTGACATTGAGAGCCTAAAATCCACTTATTACTCTGAACAACATTCTTATACAGATTTTGGTTCATCTTTCCACAGAGATACTCACTGTGATACAGATGACAGGATAGCCAGCTATGGGACTGCTTCTGTCTTTGGATCTCGAAGTATCATCATATATCAAAAGGGATGCAACTTGAGGGACAGAGGGAAAAGTGACATCTGCCATGCTGTTCATTTCCTCAATGTAAACAATGGCCTTGGCTGTCTGGCAATGAAATGGTAGAGAAGTTCTCTGTGAATATTTTAATAAACAATGAGATTCAAGCTGGACCTTAATCAAAACATGTCTAGCTTCTGAAACACCGTCTCAAAAGAAGTTCTGAAATCTTAGCTGAATGAGCTATCAAGGAAGGGTTGAGTCACTGAAAGGTATATTGCCGACTACAAAAACAAAAGCTGAAATGATTTTTTTTTCCTTTTCAGAACACTGAAGATACAAGGCCCTTTAACCTCCTGTGTCCCAGCTTTCTTGAATCACCTCAGTATTCTCGCAAAGCCCTAATGTGCACTGTATTCTTTAATGCCTGGTGGGAAAAAGGCTGTTTGTCATCAGTAAAGGACGTGTATCTTCTGTCTTGGTACCTGGAGTCATACTGCGTATGGTGAAGGGGCCATACTGATGAAGGGGCCAATTAATTTGAAGAACATTTTATGCAAAATCAGAGGGATACAGTGTTTATATATAAAGTATGTATGATACAATGTTAAATAACGAATTTGTGGCTACTTTGTTTCACAAGAATAGCATTAACATGATTTTGATAACAGATTCCACTTCACCTGATGGCTTTTTTTCAGAGCATAGAGACTATACTGCACTGCCAGACAGTGTTTCCAAGAGAACATTAGTTTTTATGACTGATTCTATGAAAAGAAGGTGTCTGGAATGATGTTTTGAAGACTTCAGTTCTACATAAGCTCTCATTGTCTCTATGAATCTTACTGTTTTGGGTAGCTGCTACCATGTCAGCTGGGATGAACCTTTTTGCGTTTTAAGATACAAGCCAAGATGTCGTGCATAAAACTTAAAAGAAAAGTAAGGCTATGAGCCAGAAAGCAAGACAGTCTGCTCACCAGACTTTGCTGTTGAGGACTAGGCATAAATTTGTTACCTGTATTTCTGCAACCATGTTCTCATCAGGCCTCAGGTGAACAGTGAAGGCTTCTCTCATCTCCCTTACTCCATCAAAGAGGACTTCAATCTCCACAAAGTGCTCTGTTTCACCCTCCTTAAACTCAATTTCTAAAAACATAATTAGACACTTAAAAATAAATCTGCTGTTCATAGCAGGATGTAATTCTAGGCCCAGCCATTAAAGACAGTAGATAATATTCACTTTTCCTATTACAGATGTTCATATATTTAGTTGATGCTAAATCAAATAATGAGTAACAGTGGATAGACAGAGAAACCACTGAAAATGAGGCATTATCATCACTAAAAGAGATTGGAAAAGATCAGAACTTAGTCTAATAAAACTTAGCGATTTGAAAATGATCTGGGACCAATTGTTGCTTAAATTTTGGTGACGTGAATGACCAACAGACTGAAGAAGTCTTTTCTAAACAAAAAATATTGTCAGATTGTAATCAAATAAAGTGCAATTTAATTAAATGTTATACACCAAAAATAAGGCACAAAGCCAGAGTTATACAAGAGAGTACTATAAGCTGAAAAGCATTCTCTCTGAAAAAAAGTTCAGTCTTAGACAAACTACTATAAGAAGCAGAAGTACAGAAAGTATTTAACACCTGTGTATGAAGTGGGTAAGAGTGATGCTAAATTAACAAGTGCATTTCTATCATCTTTGTTTTTTTTAAAGGGCATCAAATTAACTGAAGATGGCACAAAATTGGCCAACAGAAATTGAGGACCAAAAGAAAAAAAAGATCTGCAGTAAGCGATATTCTGATTAATATATTGAAACACCATCGTAAATAAGAAATACCAGGTGCAGAAGAGTGCTAGTGATTTGGCTCAGCACAGGTGCAAGTGGGGGAAACTGGGAAAATCTTACAGTCCACAGTGAGTCTGATTAAGTGATCTAATGCTACTTACAGCTATGTTATTGAGCTATGAAAATACTCTTTGTGGTAATAAACACACTGTGTAAGGGCTGAGAATGTTACTGAATTGCAATTTGTTATCCTTCCGTCAGATAATCCAGGTAAAAATGTGGGGTTTGCACCCATGGCTGAAAAAGCAGTTTCCCCTAAACCCACAGATGTTCTGAAATCTGTGGAGAAATCCTGCAGATCACAGACCTTTCCTAAAAGGCTTCTGTTGAGAGGCCCAGAACCTCTTGTTCTGCAGTATCACATTTCCATTGAAAACTCTGCTCCTATGCACAGTCAGTGCACAGCAGGGAGAGAGTAAGCAAGGCATAAAGTAATGCACATAGGATAAGTATGAGCTGACAATAAAAACTCCTGTGGCTTTGAGGAGGAGAGAGTAAAATTCTAAAATTCAGGAAGCAAAGTGACTGGAATTGGTAAGCTCCGGGCTGGTAATTTTTTAACACCTAACATTTTTCTCTTCAAATATTACTAGTGAGAAATAACCCTATTTCCATGGAATTTGGAGATGGCCCAATGTTGTTGCTAGTTTTTAAAAATAAGTTCTATTTTTCAGTTGGATTTGACACCAAAATAGTTTATTCAAAACTGTGAAAACATTCTTACACAAAATTATTCTTAGGACAGAGATTATTATGTATTATAAACTCTAGAAGAAAAAAATCCACAGCGCTATAAGCTCTATTAGTCATTCACTAAATCATGTGGGAAGGCTATTAACGAGAAGTAGTTTATCAGCTAATAAATCTCTCATTCTGTTGCACAACTTCTCATTCATTACAAGTGAACAACAGCAAGCAGTGAATTGCAGACATACAGAAAAAGTTTAATTATTATCAAAGTAGAACAATTAACAGAAATAGAATTTAATTACTACATTGAGCAAAAGCCAATAACTGAATGACTTGCTTGAGAAACAACTCTGCAATCATATGAGCAGATGCTTCTTCAGAGTAATGGTAATACACTTTGCACTTGTTCCTAAGGTGGCACTCACCCATTTCTTCCATATTTACTCGAGCTAGAGGTGTTTTCAGAGGAGTCACAATTCTTTTTTAAATACCTGCATAGATATCTAACATTGCAAGAGCAATTTAGCTGTTCTATACCACATGGGATCGTGTCCATACTGAATCTGAATAGCAAAACGTATTAAGGGGTGTGGGTGAAAGGATTCTATTCATAAAGTTATTTAATTCTTTAGACCCAACAATATAGTCAGGAATAAAAATACAGTAGGATGTGATAATCATCTGAATGATCCTACCTTCTGATATAGGATGATAGTCTTCTCCAGAAGTAGCAGATCCATCCTTTGTATGAACTCTTACAACAGAAACCTTGGAAGTATCTCCCAGGCGAAGCACTGGGATTTTTACTAACGCTACTTGCTTTGTGTCCTTCGGTTCACTCACACTAAATTTAGTTTCACCAAACTTAATAATAGCCTCTGTAATTAGAAGAAAAATAGTTTTAGAGCACACAAATGGGCTTCCAGAAGCCAATAATGACAAAATAATTTCTTACTGTCTGAATCATCCCGAATCTTTATCAGGGTCTCATTTTGTTCACCGATAGAGGCACCAAAGGAAGAATCGCTTCTTGGAGTGCCAAGAACCAGACGTAGTTCTTCCTCTTCTTCATGGAAAGTATCATCCATAAGCACCAGTGTGCAAGGCTTCTCTGTTTCACCTGCAATCATTCTGAAGGTAATATCACGCAGAACTTAGGTGCTCTTTGCTCTGTTACAGCACTTCTCTTCAAGCTCAAGGAACCCCAGGCTGCTTCTGCTGGACAAGGCAGCCACCTTGACACCATGTAAGTTAATGAATAATGACAACAGTGAAAGCAGAAAAGCAGAAGTAGTAGTCATTGCCTTTTTATGGAAACTCACTACTTAAGTGGAGTCCTCCCTTTTCGGACTTTTGTAAGACAAGCTACCATTTGCTGTATTCTCTTGGCATGTATTTTTCCCTTTGTTTTATGTTAGAATAAAATACTACCTCTCAGTGACCTCTCCCACAGTGTTAATTAAAAAAATAAATACTAGCACAACAAAACAGAGTACTAGAAACTTTCACTAATACTGATGGTAATTTTGTCCTGGAGTTTTTTTATCTTGACTCTCCTTTGATTGGCCAACTGTGTGGACTTTCACTTATACTGTTCCATTTGATTTTAATGTCTTTTAAACTCCCACTGATTCCAAATGACAATGAATATTACCTTAAAAATGCCTTGGAGTTGCAACATGCTGAATTTGAGCACTCGCAAATCAGCATGTCTAGATTCACTAGGTAATCAGAGACTTTTGGAAAAAGGCCTTGTCTTAGACCTTCTACAACAGCAGCAAGAGTTATGAGTGGTGTGCAGGTTATCTGTCTCCCAGCATCAGACTCAGTGAGGTCAACATCACAAGATTGACTCTTGTAAGAGGAACAGCAGAGGATATGAGGAAGATGAGTTCAATCTACAGTATTTTTTCATTATACATGCAAAACCGATCAAGGCTCTTCAAGATGAAGAAACAGATCAAGAGACTGACTATGCTCATTTTCTGAACTGGTATTCTTCCCCTTGTAGGAGGAGAAAAAAAATTCAAAATATTTATTCTGCTCATTGTTACACTGGAAACATGAAAACTGCTGGAACTGTAACACACTAAACACATTTAAGAAGCTTATGGAAAAAAGATATGATCCTATAAGACCTCTTGTCTGCTACTTGTCTTCATAGAGAAATGGCAGAGCAACACTAAAAAAAAACCAGGAAAGTTGTTTTCTAAGGGGTCTAGATCCATTAATCCTAACAAGTTTGATTCTCTCTTCTGGTTGCACAGTAGCAAGGGCAAAGGTATGGAGCACATGAGAGCACTAAAAGCTGAGAACAGCTCTAAATAAAGAACAACTCACTTTACAAGAGAACTATGATACCTGTCTACAGAAATGTGAAGCTCATCATTTCAGTGATAAAAGGCATACCAAAGATTTCATGCTGCTGACAACTTATAAAAAATATTATGTGTATGTAAATTTAAAATATTGAAAGACTAAATTGTCTTCTGTATAAATAGAATGAATTAGGCAATATTCTTTCAAGGTAGCAACATCTGTTTTATTTGTGTTTCATCTCTGATATGAGATTATTAGGTACCTGATACTGGTGAACTGTCTTAGGAAGGCCTCAGTGAGAAAAAAGAATTCAAAGAGCAATTTTTCAGGTATATCCCTGTTGAAAGAACTATTACTCATTTCAGTGCAAGTCAAACATATTTATCAGAAATCTGCTTAACAAAGAATAGAACTTCTAAACTTTCCTTTCTGGAAGAGGTCTGTGCTTCTGTTATTGTGTCAATCTACTTTTACTACTATGAATCAAAAGGATCCTAGTGCTCAGGCTGAACCTATATGAATATATGTCCCTTTGGTTCCTTTTTCCTCTAGGTCAGAAGTAAAGCAAAAAGAGACAACATCATTTCTGTGCACTCTACCCACTGTGGATGGCAAAAAACCTTGGTTTTCAAGAGTGGTCTTTTCGGCATCACTTTATGAGAAGACACAATCAAATCAAAACAAACAAAAAAGCAAAGCAAAGCAAAACAAAAAAACCCCAAACCATGGTAGACTAAAAGCTTCTAAAATAAGATCAAGAGCTTACCAGGGAGGAATGTGACGATGGAACTGTCAGTATTAGGACGCTCTTCAAAGTCCATCATTACCTGAGCTGAACCTTGCCTTGTGTAGCATCTCACAGTGGATGTGTATCGGATATCCCCACTCCTGTATATCATGGCAGAAATCTGTCCATCATTTTCATTGCCCACATACACAGATTCTTTGAACTGCATCTTAGGCACTAGGCAGAAAAACACAAAAAGCACGTGTAAAGTATAACTGCAGAAGTTATATCTTTCATCCACTCCTTCAAATTAAGTTATGCTATGCTATACCAGATATATAACATAAGCATCTAAAGAGCAAATGACTTAACACATCATCTGTAGCTGAAACGTGCAGATTCAGTGGCTTCAGTGTAATTCAAAAGGACAAGTGCTATCTGTATATTGCAGTAATCCATCTCCTGCATAGACGTGAAAAAGAACAAAGAATTATTACTCACAGTCAGTCACTGAGTCATTAATGAAGATGGTGGTCTTGCTGGGTTCTCCAAGGGCGCCATTCATTGGCATCCTTAGCACCAGCTCAAACTTCTCAGATCCTTCCAAAACTGGCTGTCCAAGGTCATCAAGAATTACTACACGAAATGTCTGCACATTGACTCCAGGGGAAAAATCCAAATTACGGCTGATGCCTACATAATCTACTCCAGCTATAAACAGAAGAGAGATTAAAACTATAAAATTAATAAATAGCTTTACATGTAGTGAAAAATAAAAATATCTATGATTAGGCAGTTAAGTGTAGGTAAATTTAATTTTTCTTTAATTTAAAAATTTGCCAAATTCTGGCAGTCATGTAAAGCATAAACATCTTTTGATCATTTAAGTTGGGCTACAGAATAAAACAAGTAAATATTGAGCTACTTTTTGTTTAGTGAGTCATGTCACAAGATGAGGCCGATTCTGTTCCATCACAAACCAACAGTTATTCCACTAAAACTAATAAAAGTTCGCTTTAAGTGAGAAATGAAAGTAAGAAAAAAGCTTTGAGAGAGACTCTGAAGATGAAGCAAAGTCTTTTGGAAAGAAATTCTGTATTATTCTGTAATGAAGATGGAAGTTTTGAGACTAATGTGAAAAGGAAAGGGGAAAAGGCCAGTGAGCTAATTGTAAGGAATAACTGCTGTTCAAATGAGTCTTGTAAAACAGAATGAATGCAAACCAAAAGAATAAAATTTCGTTCAGATGTCAGGTGAGGTCTAGGACCTTAATGTTAAAGGCAGACTGTTCTGGGTTTGGCTTGCTTTTATGTTTTGTTTTAAGCAAAGGAAGCAAATTCAAAACAAGCCAATGAGAAGAAAGCAAAAAACAAGATACTGACTAAAACATGACACACTATCTCAGAACCAAAGCATTAAAGGTATCTAGGTCTTTTGTGAAGGGCTGGCTTTTAATGTTCATTTTTCTGGAGAATAAGCATCAGAGCTGCTGAAACAGAGCTTTGGGGAAAACAGTTTCATCAAAATTGAAATAGGCTTTGGAAATCTGTGAATTTGACAAAATTTGGTAAGATTAAAGGTCATGGACACTTAAGAGTTCCTGTGGCTCTACCCTAGAGCTAAGCTTCTAAGGCAAGATGTCAGAACTGGCAGCACAGCATAACAGATCTGTTATGCTGTGTGTAAGACTGAGAACCAGGTTCATGACTTCACCGGCAGCCAGCCACATCAGAGCTTTCAGGCAGTGACCAACAGACTACAAAGCCCAAGAGCTGTGCTATTCCCAGTTTTGAAATTTGCTTACCTGATGCAGTCAGGATAAAATCCTAGAGGCTCTGGCACAATGAACTAAGACTCTTAGTGCAAGGCAGTATTTCGTTTCTCCCCAGAAATAAAATAACTTAAATATTCAGGATGAGATAAAGACACCAAATCGTATAAAGCAAGTTCAGAAATGAATAATCATATATCTTTCTCAGATTTCATCATTTTTGTTTTCATAAGAAATGTTTACCATATATATTCTATAAGATACATATATATGATGTTTAGATTCTCCATATTCCTGAAATAACAGTAAAGCTCTACAGAACATTGCCTCACTGAAAATTAGTTGAGAAGATAGAATTTACTGTCCAGCTACAATCAAGATGAGCATTTCAATAAGAGAATTTTCATATTGTCTTTATATGAATGTCTAAAACACTGTGGTTTGTGGAAAAGAGTACACCACAGCTGTAGCAATCCTTTTGCTGAACAGGATACTAGATAATAATTTCTTATTGTTTACAGCAAAAATGAGAGGAGCAAACTGCATGCTACCTGTGATTATAACTCTGTGCCCACAGTATGTAATAAAGTCATCAATTAACTGCCATTGTGGGATAGTGTTTTATAAGAGTATTTTGAAGACATTTCCCTTAGTGCTGGACCTGACAGTTGTTTCTAATTCTATTTATTTGAGAGAAAATCTGTAATTTGTTCTGAGAACAAATATCTGCTCAGAGGAACAGACACAAATTTCATCACATGAAGCTGAATCTCTATCAAGACCAAACATAATAGCATTTGTTGTGGAGAAGTAGTGTGAAACTACAACAAAACAATAACTTACCCTCTGCAGTTATTGGCTCAGATTTGCGAGACCTCACTGTAACAGAGGCAGCTTTAGACAGGTCAGTTCCAGTCCTCCAGACACGTACCTCTACATACCCATCACTCTCGTCAACATAGTATTCATCATTTCCAAAGTAGAATGCTGGTTCTGGTGAAAGAGGAACAATGATTATAAATGTTTCTTTTTCACATACTGAAGGTTACAAGAGTGCATAAAATTCACATTAGACAATGGGAACTGGAGAGCACTTCATTCTTCTCTGTAACTGAAATAAATCATTTTGTTTTAAGGCTTAGAATTTCCTAGGTATTTCTGACTTCTTTTCAAGTATTGGTTTGTCTATTTTGAGACAGCAATTATTATATCAGCATTATGGTCTTTTCCTTGCCTCCTACATTTTCAACTGTGTGTGTCAGCAGGTATGAATCCATGTGCAAAATCAAATGTGTTATCTCATTAAACTTATTTGAGCTAGGTCTTGTGCACCAGCCAGAAAATTCCTTGCATTTTTCACTTTGGTATAAACAGAAAAACCTGAATATAGATAACAAAACTTAACTTGAATGTTCTCACAGATTCCTGTTGCTAAAACCAGATTGGAATTTGACATATAACTGGAGCTGCTTTTGGAAACGTTTTCCAGCTAGCCAAAGGAGCAAATATTTAATTTTAGTTCCCCCTGCATCTAGCATTTAAAACAAAATCAATCTTATTTCATATGAACTGGAATGTGAATAGTCTTTCATCTTAGTACTTGAGTTCCACAGTTTATAAGAAAGTGTTATCCCACTTAATAGACATATCCTTTATTCTCTCAGTATGGAGAAGAGAAGGCTTGGAAGAGATCTTATAGCAACATTCAGTACCTGAAAGTGGCGTACAAGAAAGCTGGGGAGAGGCTGTTTACAAAGTGATAGGAATAGGGGGAAGGGCTTTAAACTGGAGAGGGGCAGATTTAGACTAGACATAAGGAAGAATTTCACAGAATCACTAGGTTAGAAAAGACCTCCAGGATCATTGAGTCCAACTATTCCTACCAACCACTAAACCATGCCCCTCAGCACCTCATCCAGATGTCTTTTAAATACCTCCAGGGATGGTTACACAACCTGTTCCAGTGCCCAATGACCCTTCCTGTGAAAAATGAACCTCCCCTGGTGCAGCTTGAGGCCATTCCCTCTTGTCCTGTCCCCTGTCACTTGGGAGAAGAGGCCAGCTCCCTCCTCTCTACAACCTCCTTTCAGGTAGTTGTAGAGAGCAATGAGGTCTCCCCTCAGCCTCCTCTTCTCCAGGCTAAAAAACCCCAGTTCCCTCAGCCGCTCCTCATAAAACTTGCTCTCCAGCCTCTTCAGCAACTTTGTCACTCCTCTCTGGGCATGTTCCAGAGCCTCAACATCCTTCTTGTGGTGAGGGGCCCAGAACTGAACATGGTTAAAATTCAAGGTGCAGTCTCACCAGTGCTGAATACAGGGGCAGAATAACCTCCCTGGACCTGCTGGACACACTGTTTCTGATACAAGCCAAGATACTATTTGCCTTCTTGCCCACCTGGGCACACTGCTGGCTCATGTTCAGTCACTGTCAACCAACACACCCAGGTGTTTCTCCTCCAGGCAGCTTTCTAGCCACTCTTCTCCTAGTCTGTAGCACTGCATAGGGTTGTTGTGCCTCAAGTTCAGGACTCAGCATTTGGCCTTGTTAAAATACATACCACTGGCCTCAGCCCAGTGGTCCAGCCTTTCTTCGCCATGAAAGTGGTGAGGCACTGGAACAAGTTGCCCAGGGAAGTTGTGGCTGCCCCATCCCTGGAGGTGTTCAAAGCCAGGTTGGATGGGGCCTCAGGTAGCCTGATCTGGTGGGACGTTTCCCTGTCCATGGCAGGGGGGTTGGAACTAGAAGATCTTTAAGGTCCCTTCCAACCCAAACCATACTATGATTCTGTTGTCATAAATTACAACTATGGGGCAGCCACTGGCAAGCACTAAGACTTATATGTAAAACTGAATTAAAAACAGTAACTTAAGATAGGATGCCTAAGAGATGTATTGAAGCTAAATGCATAGTATTTAGCCAGGCCATTGCTCTGACCGTTGTTGCATATCATGTGGCTGAAGTTCAGTACCTTTAGCTGAACACAAACTTCTTGTTTCCTATTCAGTAGGCATTTACTTTGTCCAGGAAAAGCTTGATGAGGCCATGCAGAATTCTCTTTCAGAACCACAGCTGGAAACCATCTGTGTCAGTAAGATATTTAAAGCTGTAGGACTGCAATCCAATAGCCTAAATGCTAGGCATTTAGAAGGAAGCACTCCAAAGAGAATGGAAATTATTTTTTTAATTATTATTTCTGTGAAAAGGCTGTATGAGTAGAATTCCTCTTTCTGAAGGATAGCAGTGGGTTTATAAAAATATTTCAGCTATACTGGAAGTAGAATGTTTTTAAGGACCCTTCCAACCCAAACAAAAAAATCAAAATCTAAATCTAATTTTTTCCTCCCTTTTTTAGTTTTTCTACTCAAAGTAATTTCACAAATCAAATAGCCTTAAGAACGTAGTTCAGCTTCACTGTTTTTACTAAGCCAAAATTCTACCTGTGAAGGCAGCAGTTCCTAAGTATTTTGGAACTGAATACATGCATTGCATTAGGATGATACATTTAGAAGTTTTGGATAGAAGTATCCACAATTCTGCTTTCAAGATCTTTCCTGTTTTTCATAACTGACAAAATATTAAAAAACAAGCAAACAAAAAAAATCCCTAAATTTTCCACATAACTGAAAACAAATGCAGCTGCCTCTCTACTTATCTGCTAAAACTGAAATCATGTTGCAAGGAGCACATGGAACTGAATGTATTTGCTGAATAATAGTGCAGATTCACAGACTAACTTGAGCATTATCAAGGTCATAAACCTTTCCAGAATGAAAGACAAACTTGGCAAATGTCCAGCTTTCTTAGATGAAAAGGCCTTCAGTTCCAATGTAACTTTTTTCATTCAACATTATATGCATTTAAATCTGTATGCATGTGCATAGACAAGACACACATCACTCTCGCATTATTTGCCCATAGGGACTGGGCTGTAAGTAGCTGCATTTACTTTTGAGAATGTGAGCCTCTGATCTGAAGCATTTTTAAAAGATGAACAGGATAGATTTTTTGGACATCCTTCTATAACTACTCTTAATTTAATGAGAGTTGTACTTACACGGATACTGCAGAACTGGATATTTGATCTGCAAAGGAATGTACCATTTCAGACCTACAATGATGTAAAATTCTAAAGATGGACAAAGGGTCATTTAACTGCTGAAGTTTAAAAATACAGAACGTCTACTAAGACCAAATAGTTACAATTGAGCCAATGGTTACATAAAGGTAGTTAGAAATAGCATCAAATCTAATACATATCATTTCTTAAACAAGTATTTTTAAAGTTTGGCCCACTTGCCCAAGTCTAATCTCGGTTTTATGATCCCATCCTTTCTACATTGATGTCCCTGCAGTTCTGGAATTAGATCTGGACTTGGCTTCACTTCATTTGAAGCACTTAAATGAGAGGTACTCACATGCACAGCTTGCTAACTCTCAGTTTTCAAGGGCAAGGATTAGGCAATTCCAGGAGGTTTCTCAGCATAATGAGCATACAGAAAGAGAGGTGGAACTGCTCTTCCAATGCAGTGAATATAATCTGAGGAGATCTGGAAGCATTCCCTTCTACTCATTTACTATACAGAGTATGTAGATGACCTGCCTTAAACTAGATGAAAGATGTAAAAGAAAACGTTGCTGGTTTCTTGTAGTGTCATCCTAATGCTTGCTTTACAGCTGCTGAAGAATCCTCATGCACTATTTGTTCCTCTAGTCACAGCCAAACATAAAAATATCTAAGTTCTCAGTTAGCTTGCCTTGTATTCCAGATTTTTCACACTTTCGGAGGCATGTGTGTTCAATGAAAGACACATTCTGCATGGTTACCCATCCTAGGCAACAAATCCTTACAAATGTTTCCTAAGTTCATTTCCTGTAAGCTGTGTTAGTAGCTCCCCATGGGAAGTAGCAAAGCCAAGTTACTAACAACAGGGGAAGCATTGTCTTTCTCAGGTCATGGCTGGAAAACACTCTGCTCAATGACTGCAGGCTCACTTACAGCAGGTCTTTAATCTGGTAATCACTCTGGAGAAAGAGCACTGGAAATTTAATGGTTCCTCTTACTGAAATGAGAGGGAAGTTTTTTAAGAGGTTTTTTGTTCAGCCACACAGATTGCACTGGCATGAAGTTACAATAATCAGAGGAGAAAGGTTAGGAGCTTTAGTCCCAGGTTTCTTGGCACAGAAATGAAATCTTTGTCTCGCTTTTGTACTTACACAGTCAGGAGTATATATCAACTACAGCACTAGGCAGTCATCAAGCAGGAAAACACACTTCTCACGCTGTTAGAAATAGGTCTACCTTTAAACGTATATCAGATAATCAAGGAGAGATCACAAAAATATTTATTTCCAAGGAGGCTTTGTTTTCAAAATGATAGCCTTACATTGTGCCTTAGAGGCACATGCAAAAGAGTATGTTGGTTGTAAGATATTGTTACTAACCTGATTGCCTTCTATGACCTAGTGACTCGGCTGCTGGATGAGGGAAAGGCTGTGGATGTGGTCTTGTTGGACTTGAGTAAAGCCTTTGACACAGCTTCTCACAGCATTCTGCTTGGGAAACTGTCAGCCTCTGGCCTGGACAGGCGCACACTCTCCTGGGTGGAAAACTGGTTGGATGGCCGGGCCCAGAGAGTGGTGGTAAATGGTGTGAAATCCAGCTGGAGGCCAGTGACAAGTGGGGTTCCCCAGGGCTCAGTGCTGGGTCCAGCCCTGTTCAATGTCTTTATCAATGACCTGGATGAAGGCATCGAGTGCACCCTTAGCAAGTTTGCAGACGACACTAAGCTGGGTGGAAGCGTGGATCTGCTGGAGGGTCGGGAGGCTCTGCAAAGGGATCTGAACAGGCTGGACCGCTGGGCAGAGTCCAATGGCATGAGGTTTAACAAGGCCAAATGCCGGGTCCTGCACATGGGGCACAACAACCCCATGCAGTGCTACAGACTAGAAGTCTGTCTAGAAAGTTGCCTGGAGGAGAGGGACCTGGGCGTGTTGGTTGACAGCGACTGAACATGAGCCAGCAGTGTGCCCAGGTGGCCAAGAAGGCCAATGGCATCTTGGCTTGTATCAGAAATGGTTATTCTCCCTCTGTACTTGGCACTGGTGAGACCGCTCCTCAAATGCTGTGTTCAGTTCTGGGCCCCTCACCACAAGAAGGATGTTGAGGCTCTGGAGAGAGTCCAGAGAAGAGCAACAAAGCTGGTGAAGGGGCTGGAGAACAAGTCTTACAAGGAGTGGCTGAGAGAGCTGGGGTTGTTTAGCCTAAAGAGAGGGCTGAGGGGAGACCTGAAAGGAGGTTGTAGAGAGGAAGGTGCTGGCCTCTTCTCCCAAGTGACAGGGGACAGGACAAGAGGGAATGGCCTCAAGCTCTGCCAGGGGAGATTTAGGCTGGACATTAGGAAAAAATTTTCACAGAAAGGGTCATTGGGCACTGGAACAGGCTTCCCAGGGAGGTGGTTGAGTCACCTTCCCTGGAGGTGTTTAAGGCACGGGTGGATGAGGTGCTAAGGGGCATGGTTTAGTGTTTGATAGGAATGGTTGGACTCGATGATCTGGTGGGTCTCTTCCAACCTTGTTATTCTATGATTATATGATTCTATGATTCTATATGCAATGTGCCAGAATCAGTTTGGGCTGCCAGTGCAAATAACTTATATGGCAGGATAGACAGGACAAATACAAAAGAACAGTCTGTTCTGTGCTGACACCTTAATAAGCCTTAATATTAAAGTGATTTTCAGTGATATAGGCCTCCAATGAGAGATACATATAAGTGTATATATATATTTCTTTCAGGAGGACAGAAATAATAGAAGAAAACAAGAGGATCTGCTGCTTTGACACGTTTAGATAT
Source organism: Phaenicophaeus curvirostris (assembly GCF_032191515.1). Classification (NCBI taxonomy): domain Eukaryota; kingdom Metazoa; phylum Chordata; class Aves; order Cuculiformes; family Cuculidae; genus Phaenicophaeus; species Phaenicophaeus curvirostris. Next base: position 182,186,462 of record NC_091392.1, read on the forward strand.
CAGAACTAGGAGAAGCAGTCATTATAATTGAACTCATGCTTTAACTTTTCTTGTGGTCTTGAACTGTTTATTCCTAAAACGTTTTGCCTTTCTTTTTTTCCATGCAAAGTACAAATGAGGCTGCCAGAGCTAGCAGAAATCTATTATGGTAACACAGAAGGTGCAAACCAGCGCATTGTAAGCTTACCAGCCCGTTCTGGTACAGTCTAGAAATGACAGTACAACGCTGAGTTGAAAATAATGAGCCCTTATGGTTGACACAGCCAATTAGCTTGGACATAACACAATAAAAACAGGTCTAGATTTAGTCTGAACCTGATTTGGCTCATACCCAGACATCATATACATCCCTACACAATGCTTACCTGAGTTTCAGTATCACAGGTAGAATTAAATAACTGAGCTGCTGAGTGTATATTTAACAAAAGAGACTCCACCCTTCTGATCTTGAAGTGGGTGAGTTGCAGACAGACCAATTAAGAACAAATGTTCCATTAGATTTGAGAAGGAATGGATATTTACTTTTTAACAGCAGTAAAGGTCAGCTTCTGTAATGTCTCTCATATATGCATGTTAATGGGAGCAAAAGAAAAGCTCAGAAATACTGTCCACCACAAAAAGTTTATACTATGATATTATCAAAGACAACTGCAACATCTGAAACTAGGTAGCACAATTCCACAGCTATTTACACATACTTGAAGCTACACAAGCAACTGAGCTTGCATTTAGTGCAATGAATTTAAATTGCCAAGTCATTTCTTCTGCTGAATGTTGTAAAAGCAGGGGTCAAGATTACAGTCAGACCTCAGTTCTGGAGCAGGTACCTATTGTGCTAATGCCAATAGCTTTTTATTTGATGTGGTCAAACCGGACTACTTTTCAAATTCATATGTTGTAATCTTAACAGCTTTCATCTTATTACATTGTTGTCATAGCTTTTGCAATCAAAAAGTAAATTCACCTCAGAATCAAAATTACTCGTTGCAGTCTAATTGCCACACACATTATCTCAAGCAAATAATGTCTGCATTTCCATTTGTCTCAACAGCCCATTTCTGTCTAGAAACTTACAGTGATTATTAAAAAGATACTGCAAACATTAGAACAGGTGAAAGGACAGACACAAATCAATGTAAACTTTCCAACCCCAGTTCTGTTTTCTAAGGAAAACACACATTTTTTTTTAATCTACAAAGGCAATGCCATACATTGGCTGGATTGGTTCATTGCTGAATTACTCTCATTTGACACAACTTAACTCAATAATGTCAGCAGAGTGAATTGAGATTAGTAACTGCTATAAATATTACATATGCACAACTTTTAATTAATTTATGACACATACTAATTCAGTATAGACCTTTACATTTTAACTCATCCTCTATGTTATGAGTGCATCTATGCTTCAGTTTCTCTACCTACAGTACCAGCACAAGCAGTATCTGTCTAGCAGGAGCATCTAACCTCTCTGCTACATGAATAAGTAAAACTCAAATGTGAGAAAATTAGCACGGCAAAGGAAGTAAACTACAGCCCTAGCTGCAAGACTGAGGTGGCAGTAAGACGGCTACCACGATACTCCATCTCGGGTCACCTATTCTTTCCTTTTTTTTGTTAGTCTCATCCCTGCTGCAAGGACAACCTGCAGTGTACTTCGCAGACTGAAGAACTGAGCTTATACTGATTCTGCTTAATGTCACGTTGCAATTCATAATGGTTCGGTAGTAACTAGAAGAACTACAGAGTATGCCTGAATCGTGGAGAGTAAAGACATTTGATTGCATGAAGCTATGCTTTAGCTCATCTTCTTCAAGAACAGTGCCTAGAAACTGAAGATTAATTTTTCAACAAGTAGGTAACTATTACGTACAAGATGGTAAGGAACAGTCTTAAGTTGTCTCCCAGCTATAACTGGCTTTTCAGCAGAAAGGCTAATGTGTGAGGTTGACTATTATAAATGACCTTCTCTTGGAAGCAATTAACTTAGCTTTGTTGATTTACTGAGAAGCATTGTTACCTTTCCAAAATAGTCAATTTACATAAATTTATATATGAAATAACGTATATGTGAAAATATTTATTAGTGGAAGTGGTATTGCTATGATCGTTTGCACAGCATACAACCTACAGACCTTGATATCACAGGAATGATCACAGATGTCAGAGAAGCTTTTCTTATGTCCAGATTCAGAGGAGAGAGGCTAAAGATTTTCCTGCTATAAGCTCCTATCACTTGCAAGTGGTTCAATAAGGCAGACAATTGCCTCATTTACCAATGTAAATAAAAATACAAAGATTAATAGCTGAAGAAACAAACACTTCGGAATTTGGGGACACATCCAAATGTGATGGTATTGCCTGCAGCAACCATCTGATTTTCACCTACCATTCTCCTACTGGCAAGACCTCCCACAGAGCATAAAACCCACTCAGAATCTTCTACATGTTTTATTCTAAAAAGAATACATTATTTTAATGTAAGAGGCCCAGGAAATGGCATAAGTAACAAATTCTCAATGAACTGATGAAACAGAGGCAGGCAGATAAATGGGAAGGCTTGGCAGTAGTACTTAAAATACACCACACACAAGGTACCTCACAAGAAGACAAAGTGTAAAGGTGCTCACAGTCAGTGATTCACACTTGAGATAACAAATAAAGACTCCTACAAACACAAATGGGAGAAGAAGCTGAGCAGTATTTCAGAAATCATGCTATATAAAGATATAGCATGGAGCAATTTCTAAATATGTTTTTCACATTTTAATTGAGTAATTAATTTACTCCAGGGCCTTGCAGAAAAAGCAGTCAGTAGAAATGGGGTGAGTGTAGCAAGTATATTGGCAAAACCGGGGGTTTTCTGATAACATTTTTTGATTTTTCTCTTCCAAAGTGTGTTCCTGACATATACACTCATATCAAAAAAAATAACCACAAGTTGAAAAATAAGTGCTACAGATGTTATCAACCTAGACTGCTTCAAGAACTTTGACACAGTTCCCCCCAACATTCTTACCTCTAAATTGGACAGATATGGATTTGATGAATGGACACAACTTGATTATCCAAATCTTAAACACACAAAGCACTCAGTAAGTCATTACATTAATTCCCTATGACTGCAAGCAACCCAGAACAAATGATTAATTTAGAATGGTTTGCTGGGCATTCATTACATTTTCAAACAGTCTATAATAAATAAAGATCTTTAATACAAAGACAAAAGTTGTAAAACCACAACATGCTACAGGAAGACAGGAGATAGAAAGATTTTTGATGTACTCTTGAGTAAAGTGTCATAAAACAATGATCCATCAGACTCCAGAAGACAATATCAGTATGTAAGAACACCATCTCATTAATCTAGTTTTAACAGAAAGTATCAATTGTCTACAGTTCACATAATTTTGTACTTTCTGTTCATCAAATATTTTATATTGAGTACAAAACTCAAAAGCCGTTTTCTAGATTTCAATACTCTCCTAGAAATATTACTGTAACTCACATAGAATTGTAATAATGCACATGTAAGCTAACCATTTAAGAACCTGCAATAGTGAAGGCTTGAAGATACACTGCTCCGCCATATAGTTCTCTATCGTAAAGAAGCCATCTGAAATAGATATGACAAAGTACCATCTGGACATGGTCTGTCTTCCTTTCCTATTAAAGGGATCCAGATCATAAGGTTAGACTATATACCTAGTTATTAAGCATCTAAGTGAATATGAGATTCATCTAACCATTTATATGGGTATATACGATGTGTGAGTGTGCACCTGCATACAGACACATCTAATAAACTGTCACTAACAGATAGTGCTAGGAAAGCAAATCATAAATGTGCCTGGCAGCCTCTATAGAATGTCCTGCTGATATGACATTAATTTATTTCTGTGGTAGACAGCAAACAACAACTTTGTAAAATCTTTAAGTCTATCATCATAAATTGAGCATTTTTCACTCTTTTGAACAGGTGATAAGAAACTATAAGTAATGAAAACTGGGAGTATAACATGTGTCATAAATTGGCTGTGTTCCACTTTTTCCTTTGATTAGTTGCCAATCTGGCCATCTGCCACAGATGGGGGAAAGGGGAGAGATCGTACAGAAATTTTACCTAATGAGAGGACAAAGGAAGTTAAAAGCTGCACAGAACTTCTGAGGCATCATACCCACAGGCACCGTAAAAATAGGAGAGGGAGAAAATAGTCAAAGATGGCTGTACAGAAGAAAAAAGAACTAGTTTATTATTTTAGTCACCTCCAGAGAATGGTAAAGGATACACGGCCAATTCACGACTACAGTCCATAATATAACACTGGCCATGCTCCTTCTACAGTGTTCATGTTGAAACTAGAACTGGACAAATAAGAGTGGCAGAAATTAAATACCAAGATCAATGAACCCAAACCATTCTATGATTCAATTTAGGTTACAACACACCTATTGTTGCATTGTTGAAAAGAAAATGACACATTTGATTGCCTGTCTCAAGGCCAGGGGAAACAGAGATTCACATAGCCTTGTGGGATAAAGATATCCTGACAAACCATGTTACTAATACAATATTTAATTATCATCAGCTGTATATTTGGCTCAGTACACACACTAAAGTTGATACTACATGCCTACTGTGACACTTAGTGCAAAGCATGTTATTTAGAATGTAGCATTGCAGGGCTGACTTTCTGCCTCTGTCAATATAGACTTTACTGTTCCAAACAAGCTGGACTAGACCTAGTAGCTACTGATGTAAAGAACATGGTCTAAGTATTTCCAGAGTTTAATTAACTGTAGGGGGAGTGACAGCAATCATTTTAAAGAAATCTCCAGAAGACCAGAGAATTAATCTGTTCTGTTTGACCTCTAACATTGGCTTTCTGCGTTATTGTACCATGATCATACCTTCACCCAGCGTGCTCAGCTGTAAAATATTCCTAGATAATGTTATGCTCTATCATGTGGATGATATGAATGATTGATTCTGTTGAGTAGATATACAGAAAATAGTAAGCAAACCTCCAACATAAACTTGAGTCCTTTGCTTTCCCAGCCTCGATGTAGAAATGTCAAGTACAAGTCTGAACAGCTTCTTGCCCATCTGATGTGAATGAAGTGGAACAAATGTATTTAATGTACTTCCTGCTGTGAACAGCATGAGGCTTCAACAATTCCACTAAGGCAAAATGACTGTGTGTCAGCCTGGCTGTAAGGCTATGTGCTCTCATGGCAACACTAAATACAGTAGCATGGAATTAAAATCACATGGGAAGAAAGACACTGACAAAAACTTGAAGAAAACGAAATAATTTTAAGTCTTCTTTTAGTTGCTTCCAGCCCTGCATTCATCAAACACCTGGTTTTTAAACATGATTACAAAACAAGAGTTTAAAATTTGCTCACAGTACAAAACAGAGCAAGAATGAGTCCAAAGCAGCAGCCTGATAGTCAAAACAAGCAGAACTTTGACTGCAAGTCTTGAAGCGTTTTGTATCAGACTTGTTATACAAAATAAAGCAACACTGCTAATGTTGGAACCAAATTACAGGCTTATCATTACCAGATGAAAACTAACAAAAGAGTTTGAGCTTATTTTTGTTTTATGTATGTGAAATGATTTCAGAGTCACAGTATTAGTTGGAAAAACAGTGTCTCCAGACTGATCTCGCTTAGGGATCAAGGCATTTGCATGGAAGACTGGGGTCTGATTGTTTTCAGGGTCCCCTCTCCTTAAGAGGAATGAAAAATGCACAGCATCCTTGTCTTCCTTTCCCTAGATGCATAATAATGATCCATTATGTAAAGTGCCTCTTCCAAATGAGCTTTAAGCTGAACTCTGTGCCCTCTATGCAGGACAGGTGTGTCCTGAGCCAATCAACTGACCTCACATTCTTCAAGGATTTCTGTTCATCCCCAAATCCTTGAAAGGCATGAAGACAAATAGTTCAGTTCATCAATTCTGGCAATATTGTGTAACAGTGCTGCTTGTAAATTTGGAATGAATGGCAAATTAAATTTCTAAGGGTAGGGTTTATACATACTGTCAGAAATCAAGGCATTAAGATGCACAAGGTACACACAGTGACTGATCTCACCAGTTTAGCTACTTATTCAAATGGGATGGTTCCTGGGAGTAAAACTCTCTTTTCATTAACTATATAAGGAACTTTGTATAACTTGCTTAAATAACATGTCTAAATGTACAGATGGCTAATATAAAGTGAGATTTCTACCACCTCAAAGTAGGTGATTTGCATAGGTCTTTGCCTTGCATGCTTTTCTTCCAGTGATTCACGATTAGTACCTGATTATCACCTCTGACTCAAACATCCATGTTTTGTTCATTTTTTTTAGTGCTTAAACTGAAGTGACACCTGTAACTTAGAATCCAAGATTTCTATGCACAACTTACTTTGTTGTGTAGTCCATTAACTTAATCTTTTTCATGTTTTCTTTCTGTCTACAACTTCAGAATATCACGAGAAGTCCCTTCCAACGTAAGAAACATACCAACAGCAGAACCAATTTTAAAATCACCTTTTCTTAATACATAAATACATGTGCATGTTCTAAATACTATGACTATTTTTAAGATTTAGCTTTGGCTGCACTGCACAACTGCATAATCCCCAATTAAAGCATTCAGTTGCCAGGAATTTCTTTAATATACTCTGGTTGACTACAAAGTTGAGCATACCTCTTTTACTTTTTGTTTACTGCCAGGATTGTACAGCAATTCAGCTGTTTTAGTTAAACCCTAGGGGGCTTCTCTAGAAAAAAAGAAGAAGAAAAGACTTTGATGATAGGTACTGAAAGTGAATGTTTCCTAATTAACTTGCATTGAATGCCAGAGGAGATAAGGTAATGTTGCTAGTGTTGACTTGACTTCCGTAAGAAAGATCTCATGTAGTAGTATTAAACTTTGACCCTTGGAGTTTGTACCTTTTGATCTGAAGAAGTCAATGGATGTTAATGCAGTCATAGTGCTTCGAGAAATCATAACTTAATGACATGTTGTGACATTTTTCCAAAGAAACTTTGCTAAGGGGAAGATGAATTTAAACAGACAATGAGAAAAACATATCAGTAAATGTGAGGTATAGAGACTAACTTGGGCTACAGAATTTACCATGACAACATTATCATAGCTCACAGACTATTATACATGTGCTAAAGCCTTTACCAATCTCCATCTTAGGTGCTCTCTAAATTAAATTTTATTTTAAAAGCTAAAGAAACTTTTGCTTTATTTCACTTAGCATACTGTTTTAACTTACTGAAATTAATTTTGTGTATTGGAAATAATAATAACTAACACTACTTAAAATACCCTCCTTATTTTTGAATGATTTCAATGCTGACTGCCAGGGTGTTAAATCAGTCATACTTTACTCGTAAATGAATTGTCAGTAAGTTTTTGAATGCTGTGGATTGGGTTTTTTTTTGTGGGAGTACATTTACTAATACAGAAAGCTAAAAAAGAACTCTGTTGCATCATTTCAAATAAGACATATGCAACGTTTTGGGTGCAAAAAGACATGTGTCTGTTCATTAAAGTGATCAAAACCCACCCCTCAAAGCACCCTTATCTTTCAATATCCAAATAATGTAGACGTTTCAGTTGTTACATAATTAATGTGTTCTGCTTGAATTTCCCAAACACTTCTCCTTGTCACTTTCTGTAATATACCTGATAAGATTATTCATATTTGTTAAATAATTCCTGTTCAAAATGTTGTAGCATTAAGGCAAGTTATGCTCACAAATGCAGGGAATATGAGAATTAAAACTGAATGGTAGCATACAAAACAAAGTATTTATCATGATTTCTAATGGTAATGTGAAAATAAAGGAGATAACCTTGTTAACTTCCCTAATATGTTGTGGAGTTTCATAAACTGCTAGTTTCTGTACTGTGTTTAGATTGGTTAATTTCATAATTTTGTATTCAAAGTCACTCTAGGTTACTGTTAAAATGACTTTATAAGCTGATGAAAGACAGTACCTTATTTTAAAAACTAAAAAAAAATATGTGGAAGTTTTCTTACAGGCACTGAGATTCCCGCTGAAGCTATATGCTCCAATATCAGCTCATCTCTACTTTTCATATCTGATCTGTCATTTTATAATAAGTGTTATTTCCCACTCTTGTACTTATTAATGTTATATGATGATTCAAGTGCTTCACAAAGAAAACAAAGTCATCTCTGTCACAGGATTACATGTGAGGAATTTTAGGCAGACTGAGTATTTACACTGCAATTAGGTGGATGTCAGCTTCCTGCCTTTAAGAGCTGCCTTTTATATCCTTAACTAGGGAGAAATCACTGTGCTGATAATAACCCTCCAGCTTGGCATCAGACTTTCAAAGAGTATTGTACTATCTAATTTCTCACATTCATCTTTAGGAAATATGACACTGTCACAATAGGTGGTTTATGGCCTCATGGAGAGGACTAAAATAGCTTATCAGTATTCGTCCCACAGAACTACAGTTGAGGTGTAAGCCTCCAAACTCCATGCAAAAATGAGGGCAATGGTACCAGGGAACCTTTTTCGCTACTGCTCGTGCAAAGACAGTTGCCACACCAATGCTAGGAACACTGAAAGTAAGGCTTGAAGCTGTAATTATATTTACATGTATTTTTCAAAGTAGTTGGTAACACAGTGTGCTGATTCTACTATTCCTTAGTCACAGAGCTCTCTCTAATTGACAACTTTCAATGCATTACATGAATACTATTGACTACTTGAACAAAGGACATTATGCGTTAGCACTTCCTTATAGGGGGCATTTCTAAATCAACATTACTATCTTTTGATTATTTGTTGTATTAAAAAAAAAAACCACGAGAAGCATATATGGACACTTCTAGGCAGACCTTTAAATGCTACATCAAATCAGAAGGAATATAGATTGCCTCTTAGCAGCTGCCAAATGGCTTCTGGTCCATCAGAGCCTCTAGTATGGCCCTTTAGACCATAAAGCAATAGATCTGAAGACTTTGTGGATGCGACCTCAGAATCACACACACAAAGGTGCCTGTGTAGTGTGACATTTGGATTACAGATGTTACTGTGATAAAATGGAAAGGGGCATCTCCTCACTCCTAATCGCTGCTCATGTGATTATCTCAAACCATAATATATCAACACTAAATACTTTAACACACCCACATAGCTTTCTAATAGTATTTTCAAATCTCAGGATGGAAGCAGCATGTGTTCGCAGACCAGGAAGAAGAGCAAAAATCCAACTTCCAATTTCAGTGTGATGCTACCTGTTCTTTCTGTGCCGGGCTGGAAATATCACGTTATTACATGATATCTTACCATCATCCTTGTCAGGCACAATGGTAATTCGAGTGCTTGGGAATTCCACACCAATTCTTCCACCCATCGGCATACTTAGTAAAACATCAAAGGTCTCTGCTTCTTCATACAAGGAATCATCTATGATGACAATCCGACACATTTTTTCTCGTTCATCTTTATCAAAACGTAGAATACTGTTGTGATCCTCAGGCCTGGATATGTAGTCAGAGTAAGAAAGTACAGAAGTTGGAGCAGTGCCAGATGCTGTTCCTGTGGCATAAATGGAAAACAGTCACCTTACATACTATTGTCATAATGATCCCCTCACACAGGCTGAATTTTATTTTCATTATCTTTTAATTTCTGTTTACTTTTAGGTGATAAGATGAGCTGAAACCCCTGACTAGGCTACATTTCTGAGTTCCCTGGACAAAATACTCCTGTATATGATGCAAAGCAAGCACATCACTCCTCAAATTCACTGAAGTTTTTCCATCACAAAGAATATTGTAGTCTATCACAAGAGACACAGACTGACAAAGGAGACTGTGAGTATTACCAGTTAAGTCTTAGTATATTTTACCCACTGAAGATATCAATGTACCAGAAATTAACAACAAAAAGATAGAATTTGATGAAAACAAGTTCTTTTGATTCCAGATCTCCTTACAAAAACTGTTGATTTATCTTTCCTGATGAAAAAAAAATAATAAAAGCACCGGTGTAGAGTCCCCTTGCTCTGTGGATATAGCTAATTGGAAATAGAAAGATAGTGGAAGAAGAAACATGGCAATTAAGCAGTATTATTTTATACAAGTTTTTTCAAGATGCAAACAACTCATCTCATCACTTTCAGGTATATGGGGCTGCATATAAAAATCTTGCCAAATGATAAAGAACACAGATCCTCTTCACCTTCTAACAAGTAGTAGGAATTAGGAACATAATTTTTCAATAATTAATTTTTCAATAATTAATTTTTCAATGATACTCTGAGATTGCAAAAATGAATATATTTCCAGTTAAGACAGAAGATATTTAGATGAAAAAGTAATTAACAGAGTTATTAAGAACTTCATTATGCAATAGTGGGAATAACTATTTTTTCTTTTCTGCCTCTCTTCCATTTTTGCCTTTTTTTTCTATAGTAGATTCTGTTACCTTGATGTGTGTAACAGATAACCATCAGTTCCTGGCTTACATCTCCACTTCTTCTGACTGGAATAAATAATTCACCAACATCTTCTTCAATAGTATAGGTGGGCTGAGGAATAAAGACAGTTGATTCTGCAAAGAACAGGCAGATTTGCTTATGTAGATTTAAGGCCTCATAAAGTCACCTGTAAAATAACTAGGAGCATTTCAGCATATTCCAAAGTGCAACAAGTATGTCATGTTTATCAGCAAAGGCACTAAAATTTAAGAAAAACTTGGAGAGTAAGAGAATTACAGTTTCTTACTCTTTCAGAAATGGAAAAGAAATTCAGTTCATTAGGTCTGAATTCACAAGTCCTTACTAAGTAGTCTCTGAAGTGACTAATTTGCTTATCTAGGGTTAATGGTGCAAGACAGTGTTTGGAGAATTTGTCCACAAGGTCCATATTTTTATCATTTCCATGGTATTTAATTTCTATCTCTTAACTACAGAAGTATCTGATTTGGACATTTGATTTGAATTGGCTACATGTCTACACTCATGTTTCACTCAAAAGAGACCTAAGACCTAGACAATACAGTCAGTGGAGTCTGGAGAGCAACAATCTCCCCCTTCCCCCCCGCCATTCTATCAGACCGAAGAATGTCAGATCAGTCTTTCAGGGGAAAAAAACACTAAAATGCATTTTAAAATCCTTCATTATCTTATCCTCATATAAACAGATTTCTGAGTTTTATGCTGCTACTGGGACACAGGATCAATTTTGTTCTTATTGTATCAAAAACTAAGACAAAAAGTAGTTATGAATATAATTTAAAAGCGCCTTTAAAGTTTCATTAACTGACTGCAATCCAAACATAATTCTGTATAATACCAAATCAGGCCATTCAGCTGACTGCACAAAGCAAACCTTTTCATTATTTCAGAGTACTTTGGCAAACAATGTTCTGAAAATTGTCATGTGACTTCTTTGAAAACATGTTCCAGGTTTTATTTCTCCAGTTAGAAAATACTACTAGCACAACCTAAGGTCAAAATCCTGCCTGAAAAATGCTGTAATTCAGGTTTGATAAGATGTAGAAACTTTCACTATTCCAGCAAGTCAAAAACTCAGTGTGAAAAACACTAAATCCATACCTGTTTGTTTCACAGTAAACCAGAAGGGAACATTAAAAAAACCCCAATTTGTTCCTTTTATTTCACCCTTTAGAATTAAGGTGAAAAAATGAAAAACTCTATCCTTCAAAAAAAATCAGGAATATGGTTTGCTCTGTTTCCTGTCTTTCTCATGACTATCCAACTAGGAGTAAAATAAGAATATAAAAGTTTAAAAGACCTTATGAACAACATAAAAGCTCAGAGAAGAACGATTTACATAATCTCAGCTAGAATAAGAAAATACATCCTTATGCAATCTCTTTTTGCAATAAAGATTAACTAAAGTCCTATAGACCAAGGGGCTGGTACAGCTTTTCAAACAAGCTCTCTATTTTTGTGCTAAGACTACACTATTCAAATAAATGAGTTTTAAATCATTTTAATTGGAAGCAAAATAAAACTTTTGATGGTTCCAATTCAGTTAGCATCTGAAGTTGTATACCCTATGCTTTAAAAGATTATTAGAAAATCCAGTCTTTCCCCTCAAAGTTCTCTCTCTTTTTCCTGTAGATATTCCTTGACTTGCAGCTGTGCATTTGATTTTCTCCGATGCAACTTTACTTTATGTATATTTACTACAAATTCTCTGGAACTGTAAAAATTTTGTCGTAATATAAGGAATAGGAAAAAAAATCGTTAGCATTAACAAGACTCAAACAATTAATTTACATTGTTATCTGAATGATGATAGAGAAGATAGAGATTTTTAACACATTTTCAAGTAATTTTTGTGTCTCATACATAGTGCTTTTCAAATTAACCACTATTTTTCTCAGTGACTAAATATGAATGTCAGATAACCTCTGGTTTAACTTGCATTTGTAACTAGGAACTAAGAAGCTTCTGACAGTTTTTCTGCCCAGTCCTCTTCAAATGCTGATTAGGGAAGACTGCAGAAAGCAAACTGCTACACTCATTCAATGCTTGAAAGATTCCTCAAGGACAGTTTTGTGTGACCACGGCCCATGTGTTCTAGAGTCCGGATGCAACTGAAAAGCAAAGCCAAAGAACAATTCTACTTTTTTTTTTTTTTTACTCAGCTTCTTTCTTCATTTACATTTAACCATATTTTTATGTGCTCTTGACACGGCTTGTGCTGTACTTGGCCTGGTAAATCTGACCCTTACTGAACTTCTCAGCTCGATAGTAAGGCCTAACCATAGCAACTAGTAAGTTTAAAGACCCAAACTTATTTGGACCAACCAACGTGGCCTTCCCTATACCATCCTCTTCCACAGGAATTATCATGGGACAGTAAATCAAGTCAGCCTCCAGCGACCTGTGCAAGTACACTGTTTGCAAACACATTGAACTGAAAACCTATTATATCTAAAATGAAAACAAAATCAAGCAAAAAAATCTAGAAATAATATATCACAGAAAAAATGCAAGTATTTCATCAAAGCATGCTACCTTAGTAGCATGGGTGAAACACTTCAAGTGACAGAGGTCAAAGGCTTCTCAATGCCCAAGACTGTGTTCAGAAATATTCCGAGGAAAAGTAAGCTTTGCTATTCCCTGTTACTCATAACATTTTCCCTCCAGTTCATCTTTTGGTATACGCACATACTGGCAGCATGGTTCTGGAAAGGTTCTTACCATCTCCTGGGTCAATAATTTCCACCGTGGATACATCAGGAAATTCCAGAACTGCCATGACAGGCTCAGAAAGAACAATTTGAAAGGATTCAGATTGTTCATGTTCACCATCACTCAAAATCCGCACTCGCCATGTAGCTAAGGTTTGGCCAGGATTAAACTGCACCTGTTTCTGGGCTTTTCCTCTGAAGTCTTTATCTTTCTTGGCAGTACCGTCTCTGGTGCTAATACCTGCCAAAATCAGAAATTCAGGTCATTAAAAAAAATACCTTGTAACCTTTCCATCATTAATTAATCTTCAAAAAAAAGAAGTTTTAGAAAAATAGACTTTTCACAACTTGAGAGTTTTCAAGCCAACTGTGTTACTCTTGATCAATTTTATATTGCTGTCACACATAGAGGTGGAGACACATCAATTAACATTATGAAAGGCAGTTTAGACAAATGTAGCCAAAGCTGAATTATTATACGAGAAAACCTCTACATTCACAGAGATTACAATCAAGTTTCCATTTCTCCATAATTCAACCATGGATGCCCAAAGGGGCTACAGACTTCCTCCCCCCGCCAATGCAACTTTAACATACTGGGTTCTCTTCTGTTCCAGAACATCTAAATAACATGCTCCCTGAAGTCCTCAGAAATATACTTCTCTTAGAAGAAGAAAAAAAAAAAAGCGAAAACACACCTGGAAAGTTCAGCCTTCGAGGGGAAAGCTAAGGAAAGCACAAAGACATGAAGGAAGTAAAACATACGGAATAAGGATGTGGAAAGATGTACCATATGAATTGTTGTGGTCTTTTGCTATTACAGAAAGGATTTTTTTTTTAATTTATTATCCTCTTATTCAGTACTTGCATAGTGACAATCAATAAACCAAGCCAAGTTGAAACTGCAAAGCCAAGGGACAAAATCCAATACAGCTCATCACGCTAAGCCAGAACAGACCTTACAGCCTTACAGAACTCATGCATTTGGTCTCTGTTTGAACCCCACAAGACCACTCCCAAAGACCTTTCTCGGGATATGAGAAAAACTTTAAAACTTTTCCCTTCTCTGCCTTTTTCTTCCAACTGTATTTTTTAATGTATTAAAACATATCAACTTTCTCAACAAACCTCAATTTTCTTGACTCTTGCTTGTAACTCCTCCTAACTGCCACAGCCAATATTTCATATAATTTCTACAGCCCTTCCCCCACTTTGGCACTACATATTGACCCAAAAGGTCAGTAAGCATCTTAACCAATATCTTTTATGTTCTTTCCAGCTCTATAACTCCATTTTGCAGGACTAAGGTAGTCAGAGGCAAGTTAATCTAACTGCTTTTGCTGGACTTTGACTCAGCTCAATTCAGAAACTGAATCCATAGGTAGAAAAATTTGCAAACACTATTTGAAGGATCGTAAGTCCAATCAGTAGCTGTTCTAGAAATTAATTTAAACAACACATCCTCAACTTTATATTTAATTAATCTTTTATTCTTTTATTAATTTTAAAGAAATAGATTATTAAAGTAGTTCCCTGTTGAAACCATTGCCTTTTAAGTTAAAACCAGCTAGTCATAGTTATAGCACCTACATTCCTTAAATCTCATGCCAAAATAGGTTGACAAGCTACATCTTAAAACCTGAAGCTTAGATTCTTATTCAGAAAGAGAGTTAAATAGAAACCTGATTTCTAAGCATGAGGTTGTTCTCTCTGCTAGGTAAATGCTTGCATATGTCTGCAAAACCAGTCCTAAATCGCCTTTTCTAAGAAGTGTATGCTCACCATAGGTTTTGACATAACAGTGTACAAGGAAAATACTCCCTGGTCAAAAGGCATCACTAGGAAGAGAATGGGAAAACACCCAAGGGGTAGAGACAGGTGTGAGGTTGCAGAATGTGATAACATGATCTTTTTTTTGCCTTTTCACTCCCCAGACATTGCAAACAGCTTTCAACACCTCCTGTATTAGACTCAGTTGACTGCCAACATTGAGTGAATAAAATGAGCCTAATGCTCATCGCTGCTACTCAGACCAGCTCACAACAGCCTTTCTGGAAAGTGATGTATGTTTATTGCTGTCTTTTGAATTGCTACAACTGCATTTTCTCATTACAAAACAAATAAAATCTGCATGGGAATTGCATTCTGTGAAACCAATACAATACTGGTATCCACCAAATCAAAGAAAGTGGGACTGGATCTTGGCTTGTTAAGTTGAAAACTATTTGCAGAAGTTGAAAAAAATAAAAATGTCATCATATTACTAAAGAAATAGCTAGCATAGCATAAATACTTGCTTTAATAAATAAACATACTACTTTGATTCTAGCATGCTTAGTATCAATCATCAGTAAAGTGCTATATTTATATTGAGGTATTTTATCAGTTAGCTAGCAAGTCAACTATAGAAGCAATTGATAAGGCTAAGATTGAACTTACTTATAAAAGAAGTTTCTCCCAGGTAACCTCTCCGTTTAAGAACAACATCAAGATATTTGGAGTCTTCATTTACTAAATAATACTCCTTTTCTAAGGAGATCCATGCCCAGTTTAGGCGAAAATGTTGATTCATCAGCCTATTGCCTCCTGCAAAACAAAATGATTAAGATATGTTTATTCACTATTCTTTTTTGTTGAATTATACTTTGTCTTTTGAGGTTAGTGCAACCTCTATCCTGGGTAAAACATATATTATAATAGACACTGCAATCCAAAGGTTTTTAAGATTTAAAACCAAAAATTAACAAGAACTCAACCATGATAAATTTGGTACATATATGAATAAGTTTATCTTATATGCATACAAAATAGTCACATTCATTCCAGGATATGCTAATTTTGTTTTGGTTTGGTTTGGTTTTTTTAAGCAAAAAAGAACCAGAACTAATCAAAATATATGGGATGTTCTTTTTAGAAATTACAAAAATTTTGGATGATCCAAGTTTATGCAGAACTGTATTGTTATTTCCAAATAACACGCAAGGTACTACATCACACAGAACTTCTTTGATATGATCAGACTGCCAGAAACACTGGAAGACCTATATTATCCTGAAAGACTGGAAATCGTATCTACCACCTTTTAGACTGTATTTACCCATGTAACCTGCTATTAAAACTCAGTATTTTGTTCACTAAATCTAACAATTTCTGCTCTTTTTGGTTCAGAACTAATGTATCAGCATTGCATGATTTTAGGAACAGCTTTCACATCTTACCAGGAAATGTTTTCAACAAGATTAAGTATCCTTGATACACGTCACAGCTTATAGCTATACTGATGCCCTCCTAAGCTTACACACTTGTAAATGTGGGGTTAAGTACAATTGACTGTGTCACTTACAGAGATTCAGGGACTTACAAATGCTTACTGGAATTATCTTAAACTATTTTGCAATGACCTATCTTTAGAACGATGAATGCTCCCAACTGAGTAAGCTGCTGAGATGTGTTTTGAGAGTCAGTTTTCAATAGACCAAAAGACATCATAAAGAATTCTTTTTTACACAGACACAGCTGTAGCACCGTACTCCTGGTGAAGAAAGCGGACTCCAGAAATTCTTTGCAAGGTCTCTACCATAGAATCAGCACAGAAGCTTCCTTGCAGTCTCATTGAACACAGATGGTTTCTGTGACTCAAACACTGCAAAGAGAAAGCTTAGTACAGCAAGCAGTACACTTACCTAAGGAAAATGAATTGTTAACATGGACCAAATCAGCACTTCTGGCTGACAGCTGATCATGTTGATGGCATCGTCCTTAAGATGAAGACCATATTTCCTCTTACAATAATAGAAAGAAACTTCATTGTTCTCCTCAAACAAAAAAGTCCATATATTTACCACCTGAACTAGGCTACGTTTTTTGAAGCTAGAGCAATACAGGAATCCAGGAGGCATCCTGCTAAGTCTTGGACAGAATGATATGGGTGCCATTTAAATCCAACTTCAAGACATTTTGCACTGGCCTAAAATCTGAGTGTGTATCAGCCTGATCTCTCACTTCCAGCAGAAATGAAGTTGTTGCGTCTACAATTAATGTGATTTCTACAACTGTAAACCAGAAAGCTTATTGAAATGAGTGGCTTCATGCTGTTTATCTTATTCTAAAAAAGGCAGTCCAGATAACACAAATGCAAACACATGGCATTCTAAGGTCCAGTTTAAAATGCTACTTTTTTTCAGTTGTAAAGGTAATAGCTAAAAAGGGCTAGCATTTGTTTCACTGGCTATAAACCACGTATTTGTACAACAGACTGAATATCTCAAACTAGATTAACGCATTTCTGAGAAAATGTAGCATAGCATTAGTTTCTCATGTACAGTTTACCTCCATCTGTTCACTGATTTTCCACAGCAAAAAGGCATTTCTTGTCAGTGTAGAGATTCCGGATGCCACAGATGAAAGACCATTGTGAACCAAGTCCTGTATAACATCCTATTGGATGTGTTTGTTATTACTCAGGAAAATACTCTAAATTCTATATCAAGAACAAAATAACCTGTTCATCTCACTCAAGGCAGATGCTCACTCAGCAACTGACAGCTGTTGTATAAGGTGTGAACAGGTGGATCACCTCCACAGCCTGATGGCAGAGCTGCAAGAGGAGGTAGACAGGCTAAGGAGCACAAGAGAGTCTGAACAAGAAACAGACTGGTGGAACCACACCGTGAACTTTCTCAAACACAGAGACAACTATCCAAAAGAGCTCCTGCTGAAAGGGATTCGGTATCTTCCCGCCATCAGGATGTAGGCAGGGTAGCAAACTTTTGGCTCTTCAAGAAGTTAGTCAGTAAGACCCCCTGGGATATGGTCCTCAGGGGCAAAGAAGCAGAACAGAATCAGCAAATATGTAAGGATGCTTTTGTAGAACGTCTTATGAGAAGAGGCTGAGGGTACTGGGGTTGTTTAGCCTTGAGAACAGGAGGCTGAGAGGAGGTCTTATCGCTCTTTACAAAGGAGGTTTTAGAGAGATGGGCCTTGGCCTCTTTTCCCAAGTGACAGGTGATAGTACGAGGGGGAATGGACTCAATCACAGAATCACTGGGTTAGAAAAGACCCAAAGGAAAATTGAGTCCAACCATTCCTATCAGCCACTAAAGCACGCCCCTCAGCAACTCATCCACCCATCCTTTAAACACCTCCAGGGAAGGTGACTCAACCACCTCCCTGCGTAGCCTGTTCCAGTGCCCAATGACCCTTTCTGTAAAGAATTTTTTCCTGATTTCCAGCCTGAATCTCCTCTGGTAGAGCTTGAGGCCACCTGGGAGAAGAAGCCAGCACCCTCCTCTCTACAACCTCCTTTCAGGTAGTTGTAGAGAGCAATGAGGTCTCCCCTCAGCCTCCTCTTCTCCAGGCTAAACAACCCCAGTTCCCTCAGCCGCTCCTCATAAAACTTGCTCTCCAGCCTCCTCAGCAACTTTGTCACTCCTCTCTGGGCATGTTCCAGAGCCTCAACATCCTTCTTGTGGTGAGGGGCCCAGAACTGAACACAGGATTCAAGGTGCAGTCTCACCAGTGCCGAGTACAGAGGGAGAAGAACCTCCCTGGACCTGCTGGTCACGCCGTTTCTGATACAAGCCAAGATGCCATTGGCCTTCTTGGCTACCTGGGCACACTGCTGGCTCATGTTCAGTTGCTGTCAATCAACACCCCCAGGTCCTTCCCCTCTGGGCAGCTTTCTACCCAGTCTTCTAGTCTGTAGCACTGCACAAGGTTGTTGTGCTCCTAGTGCAGGACTCGGCATTTGGCCTTGTTAAACCTCACGCCATTGGTCTCAGCCCAGCGGTCCAGCCTGAAGGAAAAGCTCCTAGCAGAGTTGGCATCTTTTTTGACAGAAGAGACTCCAGCCATGGGATTGAAAGCAATAGTAAATCCAGCATCATTTTTTCTACTGCTCAAAGATCTAATTGTTTAAATATATTGTGTAGGCACGCAATATACAGATTACTTTTATTCAATTAGAAATCCATTAAAATGCTTCACCTTTATAAGTCTTTTACAATGGACTCTAATCACTAAAATAACTTGCTTCCTTCTGCACTCTCCCTGCCACTGTAACTCAATATTTTTGCAGAACAACCAAAATCAACCCCCTAAACTAGCCTCTAGTGATTAGTGACTTACACAATGCTTTCTCTGACTTCTCATGAGAAAACACACGCTTCCCAGCATTATGGATTTGGTTTGCCTGGAGTGTAATTGCTGGTATCCAATGAACTGCAGACAGTTTCCATCTTTCAGTAGTTTCTGTTACTTTTTTTATGCTACTGTTTTATGTCTACCCCCAAAAATCAAATGGCTGCATTTGCTAGGCCTCATACTAAGCAAATGCTTGAAGTCACACAGCAGAAAAACTAGCTGAGTACTGTATAGATGCTTTGTTATAGAAAGGGAAGGGGAAGTGAGAGAAGAGACATGAATGTAAAGGCTAGCTAGTGCATATTAGATTTTGATCCTAGTAAAATTCAACTAAGCACAGTCTGGAGACTCACGCGGGGTAAATTTATGGAGTTCCCAATTCCAGCCTCTGCCTGGTTCTTCTGAAGGACATTAAGTGGATTCTAATTAGGACATTAACCAGATTTTAATTTAAGGAAACTCTGGAAGTAAACATGCACTGGGTCTTCAGTCACTGTATTTATTTAAATTAATTTCAGTCTAGAAAATGGTCACAATGTTCTTCCTCCTGTTGGCTGCACCAAGAGCTTTTGAGCTTTCGAAGAAAAGACTAAAGCATCTAGAGAAGCCTAATATGAATCACCAAAAAAAGATGAAGGAACACAGTGTGTGTTTGAAAGCCTTTATAGATAGTAAGCTGTTAGCTTTGTAACTGATTTCAAGAGAGTCTAAAAGATCCACTTGCTGTTTGCGGATTTTGTGCTGTAAAGAAAGGACTAGCTTTGCAGAATGCTAAACGCTTCCATTCTCTACACAGCTCCAATGGTGAATATGTAAATAATTTCATGGATTCAGGGTACTATTGAAATGCCACTAATCACAATGCTTAAGCACATACCTATGTGTGCTGCTGAATCATGTTTTTGTAATAGAAGTGAAAGACATTGAGCTACTCTAAATATTCTCAGCAAGACTGAACAAATACAGTCATTCCTTATGCTAATCCATAAAAATAAAAGTTATTCACAAAAAAACTGACTTTAATTAATCTCTTTAATGAAAACACTGATAGAGAATATATGTTGAATTCTTACCTTTTTATGCAGTCTGCCTTGAGTATTTTATGTATATATAACTTTTCCTATTAATATTATGACAAATTCAAATGAATTTTAA
This sequence comes from Phaenicophaeus curvirostris, assembly GCF_032191515.1. Classification (NCBI taxonomy): domain Eukaryota; kingdom Metazoa; phylum Chordata; class Aves; order Cuculiformes; family Cuculidae; genus Phaenicophaeus; species Phaenicophaeus curvirostris. The sequence continues at coordinate 182,206,982 of NC_091392.1, forward strand.
TGCAAAAACTAAAAGTTCTAAATTGTACATTTGATTTTCTAAGCAAAACTTCATAAGAATTTTTGTCCTGATTAAAAATAAAATATCTCAAAATATTTGCAGGAGGTAAGAAATTGTGTCATTGCTACACTCAAAGATTTAGCAACTGTTCAGTATTTAATGATGGAGAACAAATATAGAATAGGATTCACAGAATCTGTTCAGTTAATACTTTCTCCTCACAGTCAGAGTCTAGAATTTAATTTATCTCTTTTTAAAGAAAACAATTTAAGATATGTCAGATGCAGTCTCGATTCTCCTTTAAAAGATCAAAAAAGTTTAAAGGAAATTAAGGGTAGGCTACAAGAAAACAATGACAGGTTATGAGACACAAAACCATAAGTATATTATTCAGACATATATTAATATAGTCACAAAAATGTGATAAACAATACTCAGTCTATGTACATACCAACAACATAATATTACAGAATTTTAAAATCTTGCAACGTTCACAGTGCAGCCAGACAGGATGCTATGACGACAACGATCAAAAGATCTGATCTAAATCCCATTGATACATTGGATCATCATATAGTTTACATATAAAGATTTCTTTAGAAACTGATGTGCTGTAAGTACCTGTATCATAGACTGTATACTTCCTAATTAATATAGACCTATTCTGATTACAAATCAGAACTGACCATATTTTCTTTCCAGAAATACTTTTTGCCTTTCTGAAAGTCAATGGGAATGAGGCATTCAACAGAGAATCTGCTCATAACAGTTCATAATCAGACTCTACTCCCTCAGACTGCACACAATACCAAACAAAAACCCCAGACTGACAAAAAGTGATGAATGTAAGCATATTGAAGGATCGGGATGCACTGCAAATAATAACCTGAATCTACACTGAATGCGCCTGATTCTGGCCAGCATTTGAGGTCAAGCAGTCACCAACAGACTGGTGTTTGGAAGGCAAACCTCCAAGAAGCTCTGGGTGCTGCAAGCACATGCCAAAGTTGTTACAATACATATAAAAGATGTCAGAAAATGAAGTGGAAGAAAGATTTTGTTTTGCCTTGACACCATTTCCACAGTGATGAACAGGAGGGAAAGAAAAAGCAAATAAGTCTCTTGGTTGGAACTGCCTTTTTTGTTGGGCACTTATCAGTGATTATTTTAAACTATTCAGATAATTTTAAACTTTATTTGAAAGTAGTAAGGAATGAAAAAGACAGTAAAATGTTTGAGAGACTACTCTCCCTTCTGAAGAACTAACTCATAAAAACAGATTGCAGAGAAGCAGGAAAAAAACAAAATAAAGGGGATGGATGGTAGAGGAAGTATTAGAAAAGGGCTGCTACTGAACATGGTCTCACTAAACCCAGAAAACAGAGGGTGTCAGGAGGTACAGGGGTATGCAGACTGCTCTGTTAGCAGCACTTTGTTCTCAGAAGTAATTCTTCTTATTGTAAAGATAAGTACTTTTTTTGAAATGATGCTTTATGTTATTGCATACTGGACAACAATGATCACTGCTTCTCAGCAGTAAAAATAAAAAGAGTGCTCAAATTCAACAGTTCCAGTGAATAATCACGACTGGAAAAACTTAGTATGATTTTGCTCAGGTCCCAGTGTACAGGAACATAATGAACTGTCTCCTGTTCCAAAAAAAGGTGAAGACAATAAACCTGCCACTTAAAGGCCAGATTCATATAATCTTATTTTATAATTTAAAAAGATATATGTTTAATTTCAGCTAGCTGTATAGGCACAATGAATGGAAAGAACTGTATCTTCAGGAACTGCAAGTATATCTGCTTATGATCAGTGGGATCACACTCTGGAAAGATTTGGCTCAATCCATTGTATATAAATGGAGACTATTCAGATCACGAGTCCTAGATACCCAAAGTCTGATGACATGATTTTCACATGTACACAAAGAAGAATCTTGATAAAACTCAAAAATACAACTAGTCCTGAGCCATAATATGGTAAATCTGCAAATTCAAATAATTCTAAAAGTCATCTGTGGAATATTTAAAAACAACAACAACAAAAAAAATTACTTGGTTTATAAGAACTATTCTTATTAAAAAGTTACTTCTATGTGGTCATTAAACTAATTAGTCACAAACTAACTTCACATTAGAAAAATAATTTAAACATCCTTGTGAGTACTAACAGAAAACCCAAACATACCACTCAGTCTGTCACATCTATCATTAAACAATGCCCGTATTACCTACAGCAGAATACTTGTTTTTTTTTCCTAAGGATCCACACCCTGCACCTCCCTCTGAAGGAAAAATACACCACCTGGATTAGTAAGGCTTCATGCATGCATGGCCTGCAGCAGTAAGTAAATTTATTAGATCTCTGGTAACACACTCTTAAAATAAACTTAATAGCCTTCAGTTCTCTGCTTACTAATTTCTTTTGTGGCGCCAGACTTCTCCCAAAAAACAGGATCCTGCTGAATTGAAGCTTGTCTGACATAATAACGGGTTTAGCTCCAATAGCTTTGTTACTGCCCCATATGGGACTTCCTTCTGCTTTATACCTTTAAAACAGTGCCACACACATATTAGCTCACAGGAAAGCTACTATCATTTAAAAACTAAATTTGAGGATCATGGGGTATCATCAGCCTCAGTCCTTAAACTCATGAGTAATAACAGAAAAGTGTACTACAACCCCCAAAATGAAAGACCTATCAGTAGAATAGGAGACAGGGAAAATATACTTAACAATCAAAACATTATCTCACTTGACATTGTACTATTTCAATAAATTCCTTTATTCTGGGAAATGTATATACCCATTTCTCTTTCTTAAAAGCACATTTTAATTTAGACATTACTATTACAAACTCTTTATATGTGCCTAATATCTCAGTGCTTGCAATATGATTCTCAGGTACATGAGTGGGTGCCATCTGAAACTGAGGCATCTACTTTTTCATAAGGAATATGGAATTGTTTTTTCTGTCAAATTCATACATTTCCCTTGAAGGAATAGTTGAACTTCTTAACTCTAACCGTTGAACACAGTCTTTGCAGAGAATTCTCCTCCATTTCAGATGACAATCCAGACTCATAAATCCCAGTTTTACAGCCTTATGAGGAAAACATATGCAAGAGGGATTAAAGAGGTTGTTGTATTTGCAAAACTTACTATAAATAAAATGGAACAGGATTTCCATTTTATCAACTGTACCTCTTGCTTTAATCACTGAGCACCTGCAGAAAAACCATTCTTTTAACTCCATGTCAAAGTGATTGGATTGTTTTTCTTTATTAAGAATGCACTTCCACAGACTTGAATTTTGGTTCCTTCTCTGTTCTGGCAATGCAACAAATGAAATGCCCAGCTGAATGGAGGAGAACAAATGCCAGGCAGGTTCATTTAACATTTATTTTTAATTAATATCAGAGTAATCGTACCAGGTAATATCAAATATTTAACTTCTATTATTATTGGACCACAGAAACTCCTTTGTGGTGCTTTTGATCCTTTCAAAGCTATGCCAAAGCTACAACCCTTTGCAGGTGATTTAGTTCTCCTCAGGAAGGGCAGAGTTAAAAACTGCAAACCTACAAAATTTTTGATATGGATAGGTACAAAAAAGGCTTCCTTTTTAAATCATTGTAACTTTGCCTTAAGGCATACCTTGTAAAAAGGTATTAAAAGATATTAGTTCTGCTCTGGGAAGGAATATTTTTGCATTAATGTGTTACTTTTTATATCATGACAAGTTTTTTAGTGCTACTTGAGGCCTATCATATGGAACATAACCATATATTCCTTCAGCAGCAATTATATTGCTGTATTTTTATTTTATCTCAAATTCCTATGCTGCAGTTACAACGTATATTGCAAGATGAAAAAAAATAAATAAACTGGGAGAAGTCAAAAATTCCTTACAAGATTCAATTCATGATGTGAGGAATTGGTTTAAATATTCAGTACAAGAAATTAGTTCTGCAAAATCCAGAATAATATGACCACTGTGAATTTCCTAGAAGAGTAGCCCATACCTCAACAGACATAAAGCAGAAGGGCAGGGGATAGAAGTGACTGTAAAATATTTACAACTCAAGTCTTGATAGTATGTTGCTTCCAACACATTATTTGTCTTTCCCTCTTTCTCTCTGCATATGCAGGCAACCTTCACTATGCTTTGAGATAAGTAGTTATATTAAATTAAAATAAATAAATAAATAAATAGAAACATTGCATCTTTGAAATTGTTTGGTTTTAGCATACAACAGATTTTAACAACCAATTAATGTATGGTTCACATTTACTGCACTTTAAAAGAGATTACTGTTTTAGATATCATTCCCTGTCTTAATGTATTAGCAGAATATACAGTCTTGCAGTCTTGATAAGATCATTTTAGAAAATTACGTCTTGACTTTCAAATGTGTGTTTTTGTTTTACATGCCTAGCTGAAATTTATTTGACAATCACTCATTCTTTTGGAAAGTAGTTGGACAAGATTTCCATGACCATTGTCCCACAGGTATTCAGAAATTAAAATCCTTCCACTTTTTCCTAAGGACCAGAAAGCAATGTTTTTGTCAACTCAAGTCCAGCTATGACCAAATTTGCTGGCTATGACATATAGGCAGTTGAATGCCTGGGTATCTGTGGTCTCAATTTTACATTTTTTGCCCCAGATTTTGTGCAGAAATGTGTGGAGGTGTGATCACAGCAGTTTTAACATGCCAGCTAGCATAAATGTTCCTGAGCTTTAAAGGAAGGTGTTTCCCACCCTTTATTGAAAGGGATCTGCATAGGGCTTACCTGTCGGGACATGACCTCAGCCTCCCGCATGTCGCCTGCTGCAGCTGATAAGATCACCAGAGCAGTTCCCTGGGCTGCAGCACAATTGAGGGTGCCTGCAAAGCTGCTGGGAAAACTCCTCTTGCCTCAGCCTGCAGCAATCTGAATGATGTTGATGACACAATGCAGAGCTGTCATCACCTACCTCCTCCTTTTGGCTAGGAGTATTAAACTTGTTATTTTTAACTGATTTCATGGTTGTTCAAAATATTTATTTTCTTTCCTCCACTAAATCTGACAGTGGCCTTGCTATCTGTTAGGATCCCTAGTCATTGTATTACACAGGAACATGCTGGAGACTGAGGCTCACAGGATTCAGGAGACTCATTCTGCAGGGAATACCAAAAAAGCCCCAGAGACCATAAGGTTGTGAACAGCAGTGGGTTTTGCAAAAGTGGGAGCACAAGGTGGATGCAACAATATGACAAAGCTCACCAGTTGCTCAGTGAGATTAATAGGATGTCCCAGATCAAATCTGCCTGGGCAATTCTCCTGCCAGATAAGAATAGATGGCTACAGAAATCCTTCTAGCTAATGATTGACGTTGAGCTACCTATGGAAACATTATTTAGGAACATGAGCTCTCCTCTAGATGTCTTACAAGAACATTTCTTTACCTTCTTAACCTTAATTATAGAAGAAAATTAAGGCCTAAGAATTAGATGCAAATATTACAGAATCACAGAATCACTAGGTTGGAAAAGACCCACAGGATCATCGAGTCCAACTATTCCTATCAGCCACTAAACCACGTCCCTGAGTACCTCGTGCACCGTCTTTTAAACACTTCCAGGGATGGCGACTCAACCATCTCCCTGGACAGCCTGTTCCAGTGCCCATGACCCTTTCTGTGAAAATTTTTTTTCTGATGTCCAGCCTGAACCTCTACTGTTGGAACTTGAGGCCATTCCCTCTTGTCCTGTCCCTTGACACTTGGGAGAAGAGGCCACCTGAGTCACCAGCTGGTCAGGTTGAAAACAATCCACTGCTGATCCTCCTGCGCAAAACAATCTATGCCACAGAAATGAAAAAATATTAAGGAAAAATATAGCATTTATCTGTTTAAAGATAAATATGACAAGTTAAGTGATACATAATAAAGTTTCAACCATTCTAACATTTGCACCATAACTTTAGTCATACAAACGTCCACACCTTTGCTAAATCACATCCTTAACCTTCGTTAGCTGCTAAAATATGAGCAAAAGCTCTGTTCTTCATCCCTTCACATATTCACTGAGTAGCTTCTTGGAGGGATAGACTAATACAGTGTAATATAACCATGCTAACACAAGCATTTCCTTTCACCTTCTAGTTAACAAGCAACTTTCAGGATAAGCTTGACAAAAGTCCTTATGCTGAATATGGGAGGGAAGAGTGAAATGAAACTTGAGAGAGTGTATCGTCTCAAACAGACACAGTTGCTCTATTCTATGCTTACATTAGAGGTCTATATTGTAGTCTCCTTGTTCTTTTACTGACAAATATTTCAATCTTCAATCACCAAGATAGCTTAATGTGCTCTGGCACATGAACATGGGGCAAGACCCAGTATATGCATCCTGCTAGTGCCACGCAAAACACTCCAAGTGAGCTGGTACATCTCCATGGCACCAAGGGCAATCCCACAAGGCTCAGCTCTGCCAGAAAAGCTTTACCAGTTAGATGCTCTGCTTAGCCTACTTGGCCCTGCTGATTGCTGATTCCTGAGATAGTCTGTTAAGCTGGGTCTTGAGCAGCTCAGTAAGGGGCGGTGTTGCCCTGCAGACAAAAAAGATTTAGTTTTGGATAGCAGGAAATAAATGAGGAAGGTAGATTTTATCTCCTGTTCTCCAGTGCTTTTCCACAGTGCACTCTATAGGTTGTTTAAACTTGTCTATGTCTTTCCCACTCATGTGCATCCATAGAAACCATGTTCTCTCTGGTCTATCATTACATGCCCTTCTTGCAGAAAATACAATAACTGCTTACACAGACATCTAATATAGGCCAAGCCTTCCAACCTTTATTTTGAAAGTTTCCTTTAATGCTATTCAACAACTAGTGACAAGGAGGGGTGCAGCAATATGTCAGACAAATTTCACAGCCAGCTTTCACACCAGTGTCCACACAGAGCACCACTTTCTCTTAATCACACTTTGATAAGCAGAAGAACAGCAGTTATTTCAGTGTAGCAGAACACGGTGGCAAATCTCACGGCATGAACGAGAGCCTGGAATTCCATTCAGACTATCGTTAAACACTTTCTTTCTAAGAGATCTTGGAACAGAGCCACTGCTGGAGAATGAGATTTGGACAGCATACTGTATAGGAAAATAATAACCTTTTAGGTTAATTCTCTGCTCCCTTACTAAGTATGTGAAAAGATCTGAGTAAAAGAAATATTATGTAGAAGCACATAGAAGTTCTGCATAACAACATATTGATTTTCATTTGACATAAATATTACTCACAGATAGATACATATAATGCTGGAAATATTCCAGAATAACATATAAAATTTAATCATATAATTTATGGCTAAACCATATTTCACCTTTAAAGTGAATGTGTGGTCTCTTATTAAATCCGATAGTGCTGAGTGAGGCTGGCTATATAACATCAGCTTTCCATTGTCTACATACTAACACATTAACTGTAAAAGCCTTCTTTGAGAAAAAGCCTAGAATATCTAGAGAAGAGTATTGTTGGTCACAACATATAAAGCCAGACTTGGCTTGGGCAAGTCCCTGAGCAGGTAGACTGGAATATATCATCAGGGAAGTCCTTACATATTTGGTCATTCTGCCATCTATGCAGTCATTTATGCTGAAAAAGATGGTGAAAAAGCTATGGTGAAATCAGGGATCAGTGACAAAATAATTTAGGGATTTCATTAATAATATTGACTTGGGATATCAAGGATTTTTCTTGAGTTCTGAAATAAATTTGTTTGTTTGTTTTTAAGTATTTAATATTCATGATCTGGCAAGCAGGAAGTTTGACTTCATTTTAGCAAAGGAAAAGCGTTGTACATTTCAAACCTAAGCAAATCCTCAAACACGTATTTTCTCTGTTCTACGTTTCCCAAAGATGGCATAGTTTGATTACACTGAAAATAATTTCAGCTCATTGATGGTCCTATTTGCCACTTTTCAGCATAAAACAACTACTCTGCAAGGAACTATTACAACCCCTCATCTCTTTTGTGCACATACTGTACCATACTTCAAGTTTTAATACATACTCTCTTTAGAATTTCTTTTATATCTCACCTATTTGACTGTCTCTCAGACTGACTCTAAATTCTTCTTTCCTCTATAATTCTAGTTGTCTTAGTGTTGATCTGATTGAAATGATTTGAACATGATTTAAAAAGCATCTTTGTCAGTAGCTTTCAACAGTATACCATAAGATCATTTTTTCAGATCAGTAAATCACAATAAAATGTGACACAGGAAAGGAGTGTTGGGGAAAAAAGAAAACCATTTGAAAATAAAAGAATAAGTTTGAACATTAATTAAAATGGTAGTTTCCCATACCTGTTTTGGTACCAAAAGAAAAGGAGGAGGAGTAAATAACATGGTTTTGCCAAATTGAAATTTCTGCTTATTGATGATAAAACCCACTCCCTCACTCAGTGTTCTAGCGAACCTACTGTTGCAAACTAAGAAAGAAAAAAACTAATAGTGCCAATCTTACTGTGAATTATTCCTGTGAATTCTGGAATGCTCTCTGCAATTTAATATTTAATACTTTGGATAGAATTTTTTAGTCTATGATTGGCACACAATTGAAGTCTTAAAATCACCTATAAAGTCAGCAGCAACCAAGTATCCTGTGGAAATTTTGTAAAAAAAATTTAAAGGAAGAATCTTAATGTAGTATGATGGAAAGAGAACATAATGTTTAAAACATTATATTATATAGTTTTGCAGCTTCAAGTACCCATAAAATTTATCATATCCTGTCATAAAGTGAGACTCTTTCAGTGATGTCTCAGTTGAAACTCTTTTCAGTTGAAGCCTAGGTAGCAGATTTTATGTGTTAAATACACTGAATTCAGGCAAGGCAAAATGATCAGCTTTTCATAATGGGAAGAGTATTTTGCATCCTTTTATACCTCTTAGGAGCTGTGCCCAAACATTCAATCTCTTTCTCCACCACAAAGACACAACATGAGTGACAGGCTGTTGCAAACATAGTGTGAGGGAATTTGCTTGAGTATTCTTCCCCTTGTTGCAAAATTTGATCTCAGAAATGTTTAGGAAAGTTATATTTGAATTAACACAGAAAGCGTTTTGTCATTTTACAGTCAAGAGTTTTTGGGTCAATAAGAGAACAGTATGTGAAAACTTTCATTATCTCCCTATGAAATCTAAATGGTGTGTCAAGCACACAGCTTAAAGTACTTAGAGCTCTTTCAGAAATATATATTCAATAAGGCATAAAACTTTTGAGTAGTAACTATATTTATATGCTTTAACCTTTCCCAGGATATTATTATTAACAGGAGACAAAAGAATTTAAACATTTATGTTTTAGAGAATGTATTTTTTACAATGTTCTCCATTCCTAATGTTTAAGCACAATATTTTAAACACAAACAATGAACTCAAGCTCAGCATTCATTTCTATGGTTTGAATCTGTCCAACTGGTGCTGTGAAGTGAAATTGTCATCAAACAATGTGACTACTAATGTTCATATCGATGTATTAAGGATGATTTGTGTGGAACATGGAGAATATTATTAACACTAAAGAACTGTATAGCTGTTTAGTACAAAAGATGGAGATGAAATTTTTTACTATGCAGATTTATATTTTTCATTTAAGTTTCAGGGAGAATCCGGATTTCTTCCCAGCAGCTATGCATCCTACATTTTTAAGAGGCCATATGCATTCCACCCGTTGAACTTAAGACAGCTTTCTCTGTACATCATTAGATTTATACAGAAAATTGAGGCATGCTACTTTCATGGAATACTCTTTAATATGAGATCCAACAGACATGGGGCATAAATATGTTCCTATGCTGCAAGTCTTTTTCTCTCTCTTTCTGTCTGTATAGATCTTAAACGAGAGAATTACAGATGTATATGTAAGTTCCTACAGATACATGTACACACACAAAGACGTATGTGGGAATGCACAGGGCCTGAACACTTAGTTAAACAGTTCATTGAGTACTTTGCACTCACTTTGTACTAAAAATCAGTGTCATTCTGAAGCTTAGTGAAGCAAATGGAGCAATGGCTGTTCATTGAGACTTGCGCCATAACTTCTGTTCTGCTCTGCCACCACAGAATAGAATCAATATGTGTACCAGATGTTCACTAGCGAGATACTCTTCATATCAGCAAAATAAATGTGAATATATACGTTCACAGTACCATACCCCCCATTTTTTTAATATTCATATTACGCATTGAGATTTATTTTTGATTTTACAGAAAATTAAGTTTTTATGCAGAGCTGGAAGAACCTATGTAATAGGCTGATGACTAATTTGCTTTAGCTATCTGAAACAAATTGATAATATGGATGATAATAGCACTATTATGGGTAATAATAATAATATGGATAATAATAGTATTTCACTTTATGAAGCAAAGTGAAATACACCACAGATCTCCATAGTCATGTTTTACATATTAACAGTTCCATTCTATCTTGTTTCCTCTACGACCCCTGTAGGGGCTGATTCCAAGAGTGATTCCCCATGAAGCTTATCCAGGCCTGCAGGAGACTCTCACCGCCCACACAAGAGAAATCAGTTCATCCAGCTTCCCAAGACACACAATTATAACTTCTCACTCTGCCAGTAAATCAAGACGAAGCACACTGTTCTTGAGTGAAAAAGGTATAACGCTCCCTTCCCGACACAGTAATGTCAGGCAAGCTCTCCTAATTTTGATACTGAGGTTTAAGTTGCTATAACACACTGAGCTGTCATTTCCAATTACTCATCATAGTTGTGACCACAACGCAAATCCTTGCCCTTTTAGAAATTATCTAGACCGTAGACCTGCTGGTTCCAGTAACTGCAGCTCCTCTACTGTTTTTGCCAGCAGCAGCTAGAAGCTTTCTTCCACTTTCTCTCCAAGACTCCCTACATAGGGAGACATTACTTCATTGAACTACACTCATGGAACATTAGACAGGGTCTGGGGTTTTTTTGAAAAGCTTTTATTGGGATTTGTTTCATCAAACCTTTGGCACTGTACATGCATGTGTCCTAAGACAGAATCATAGAATCATAGAATAACCAGGTTGGATGAGACCCACCGGATCATCGAGTCCAACCATTCCTAGCAAACACTAAACGATGCCCCTTAGCACCTCATCCACCTGTGCCTTAAACACCTCCAGGGAAGGTGACTCAACCACCTCCCTGGGTAGCCTGTTCCAGTGCCCAATGACCCTTTCCATGAAAAATTTTTCCCTAATGTCCAGCCTAAATCTCCCCTGGTGGAGCTTGAGGCCATTCCCCTTGTCCTGTCCCCTGTCACTTGGGAGAAGAGGCCAGCTCCCTCCTCTCTACAACCTCCTTTCACGTAGTTGTAGAGAGCAATGAGGTCTCCCCTCAGCCTCCTCTTCTCCAGGCTAAACAACCCCAGCCCTCTCAGCCGCTCCTCATAAGGCCTGTTCTCCAGCCCCTTCACCAGCTTTGTTGCTCTTCTCTGGACTCGCTCCAGAGCCTCAACATCCTTCTTGTGGTGAGAGGCCCAGAACTGAACACAGTATTCGAGGAGCGGTCTCACCAGTGCTGAGTACAGAGGGAGAATAAACTACCTGGACCTGCTGGTCACGCCGTTTCCTAAACTTCTATTATAGCCAGTGAAAGCCTAGTCAGTGGATTAGGATTCTGTTGCCTAAAGATAGGTATTCAGAGACATTTGGGATGCTTTACGGTATTTGGCACATCTGCAGAGGGCTGGCAAATATAACAGGATTGATAGGCAATCCATGCCCTTCTGCAGGGTTGGAGAGAGGCCAGACAGGTTGGCTGGAGCCCCTCATACTGCACTGTCCTGTGCTGAGGAAACTGAATCCTGTCAAATGGTGTCTTGAGACCTATTCAGCTCAACCTAAAGAAGACACTTGCATCAACTGAATAGTTTTTTTAAGTTCCAGCTGTACCATGTAGACCTTCATGGTCCACAATGGGACCTTAGACAGCCAGACCCATTCAGAAACCTTCATTCAGACATCTAATATTGCATGCCTTCAATCTAGCACAAAACCCCACACATAATATTTAATCCTTCTTTTTTCAGGAAAGGGAGTATGCAGATTGAAAATAAAATCTCATGTTACGTGGCAGCTGACTCTACTGCTAAAGGAGAGATTTGTGAGCCCTATTTCTTGGCATTGCATCTTTTGAGACGAATGTGTGAATGTTTGCCTGCCTTAAAAAGGCAGCCTGAAGCAATATGCAAACAGGGTGGTACAGAAACATGTCCAAGAGCTAGGAAGGGAAGGAGGCAGTATCTATTTCAGCATTAGTCTCAGATTGCCTTAAACTGACTGAAAATGCATCCCTAACCAATGGCTTCATGCATGCATTCAGCAAGTATAGACTAAGCACTGCCTAAGAATTAAGGAAGTCCTTGTTCCCCCATAGGATTTCAGTCTCAGCTTCTGCTCCATCACCTCCCTGGAGCTGGCACATGTGGTTGTGTGTCCATTTAAAGAACTGCTCTAGGGAACTCATGTAGTAGAACTAAATGCTGAAAGAAAATGTTGAATGTCAATTCGGGTGATTTTCCCGAACCAGAGTTCATGGCACAGTAGTAAGAATGCTTGTTCCAGTGTCAGGGAAGCAGAAGCACAGTGCCAAATACCAGGGATGAAGAGAGAGAAGGACTGTTGCATTTGGCAGCAATGTTGTCTCTTGATGCTGAAAGTAAGCCCCTACACTGTCATTCCTTGCTCGTATAAATCTGACCATTATTCTGAAAAGTGAGTTTTCCATGTTATTTCTACTAAGAAACAACTTAATCCCCGAGTCTTACACCTACTGTAGAGAGTAAGTGAGGAACACACACTTTGATGCTGACACAAATCACATCACTTTTAACAACATGAAAATGATTCCTGATAGAAGCCAGAAGTTGTTGTGGCAACCCTTTTTAAAGAGGTCATAAAGGTTCCAGCCTTACAATGCTTCCCAAGAAAAACAAAAGCCTACAGATATCCAAGCTTTCTGTTAAGGCTCCTTTCCAGCAGACTCACTGGCCAGGACACTAATGTGACAGCTTTCTGAAATGTTGCATCTTGCTCCTTTTGATCATTTGTGAGGCACTACCTTGCATCTAATTGCCTTATCCTACTAGCCACCCACTTTAAAGGTTAAGAAGTCACTCCACAAAACAGACATTTGGTGTCCTAGCAGGAAAAGCACACACACAAAAATCCAACTCGTTAAAAATTTATTCCATTAAACTCATGCTTTACATACATACCCACAGATTCATACCTGCAACACATACACATGTACCATGTATAGCACCCACAAGAAGGAATTCTAAAGTGAACGTATGATTTAAAAAAGAAATGAAATAATTACACGAACAGAAGCCTATTTTGTTTGCTTTGCAAAGACAAAAAAATGTGATTTCTCTTATTAATCACTTGTAACAATTTGCTAAATAAGAAAATCTAGATAAATATTAGGAAATAAAAATCATAATTTGTTTTTGCAGCCCTAATTAGCTAGTTAACAGCTCTTAAGGGAGTAACTTCTGAATATATCCATAACTGTATTCTTTTACTAAACCATTTAACATCTTGAGCTCACAAAATAGCAAAATATGAGTAATATAGTCCTCATGTGAAAACTGAGACCCATTTATTAGCTGCTCTCTTCTACAATGCTTCAAGAGCGCCCTGTACATTCAGGCAAGCCCTGCAAACACAAGTGACTTTTTTTAGTCTAGTACTCCCATTGATATAGATAAGTATGTGAATGATTGAGTCAGAAACAGATATTTGTTTACTTACATATCAGAGAATAAACAGGTCTGACTGTGACAGACATCAGGGAAAAAGTAGTGAAGAAAATGCACTCCAAGTAACGTGAATCTAAATGTGTCCTTCAGTTTTCTTTTTTCCTCTTGGTTGTGTTACAGTAAATGCAACTAACGTGCACACACACACAAAATACACTTCACATTAACCTCTGGCACCAATTAAACTATCTCAGCATTTCATGTTTGCTCAAGTTCATTTTAAATGCTGTGATATTTTAATAATATATGACAGTGCATACAAGAGAATCACAATATTCTCTTGGACTAAGGTCACGGAGGGGATGAAAAGAACTTCAAGTCTGACTCAGTTTCACTGTTCTTTAGATTAATCTGAGCCTACAAGGAGGCAACGCTTGCTTCCTGCTTACACAGTAATGATAAGAGCACATAAAAATCCACCTTTAAAACATGTACAATCTACACACAAAAGGTGATGGTAACCATTCCAGACACACAGAAAAGCAGGTCTGTGAATGAAAAAACAGCAATAAAAAAATGAAGGAGATTTATTGAGGCACTACATAAGGGGTCCCGCGTGACATTTCAATGCCTTATTATGAGGAACACAATAATGAGCACCTAGACCACAGACTTCTTTTATCATCTCAGTGGCTGTTTTAGTGGCAAGAACTTTATCAGAAATTTATCAGTTTCTCTACCCACTATGAAAGCTGGCATAGTAGCCTCCATTACCATTTTTAGCTTTTGGTTTCTTTCACATATGTTTAAATAAACTAGTTTGTTTTTTTAAATACAAGAAATCCTGTGAAATGTTTTCTAGTTTATATTAAAAAATCCAAATATTAATCACAAAACAAAATTTACTAACAAGGCCAACCACTCTTAAAAAAAAACCCAACAAACGCCTTTGTTCCCTCTCTACTTTAAATGAGGAAATTTTTCTTCTTCTTTGGTCAGCTGTCAGCCTTATCTTATACAACAGCCCTGTAGTCCTCGGAGCACAACTGTAGGCATCTCAGACAACCCCCAAACAAGGATGTATAGAGAGTGGAAGAACCTTGCTTCTGGCAGCCCTAATGCTGTAGTTTCATGTGATTAAATTCATACCTCTTGAGTGCGTAGGATTTCAATCAATATAAAACTGTGTGCAAAATACAACTTTCAAAATCAGCATCATAACTGAGTGTTAACCTAACAGTACAAAGAAGTTGTGAGAGATTTTTTGCCATAGTGACATTACGTGCGTAGTGAGTAGTGTGGCTTTAGTTGGCTTTGTCATCAGCATTTTCTAATTTGTTTGATGCATTTTCAAGTAGAATTTCACAGTCTAAATTATAAAGTCATGCCTATCTTCAGGAGGGTAAGAAGGAGAATGCAGAAACTACAGGCAGGTCAGTCTCATTTTGATCCTTAGAAAGGTGATGGAACAAATAATCTTGGAAACCATTTCCAAACACATGAAGTACAAGAAGGTGACAGGAAGGAGTAAGTACGGAGTTATGAAGAAGAAATGGTGCTTAATAAATTACGGACTTAGGTAAGTGGGCAGTGTGATGGATAGAAAACTGGGGGAATGACTAGGCTTAAAGTTGTGAATAGCTGCTTGAAGCCCAGCTGGAGACCAGTTAGTAATGGTGTATCCCAAGGGTACCCTGATACTGGCACCAATACTGTTTAACCTTGATGATTGAAGACCTGAATGCTGGGATGCAGTGTAGCTACAGGCTGCATTAGGAAGAGCACTGCCAGCACATAAAGGAAGAATAATCTTCCCCCCTACTCAGTATTTGTGACACAAGAAAGAGATGGACATACTGTGGCAAGTCCAGTAGTGAAGGGCTGCAAAGACAATGATCTGACACATAACCAAAGGCTGAGAGAAATGGGGTTGTTCAATCTGGAGAAGAGAAGGCTCAGGTGGGAAATTTATTAATGCATATAAATATCTGGTCAGAGAATGTAATGAGAGGAAATCTCAGAGGTGCCCAGTGAAAGGATAATAAACAGTGGGACAAATTAAATTACAGAATGCACTCAAACTTGAGAAAAAACTTCTTTATTATAAGGGTGCTAAATCTGTGGATCACGTTGCCCAGAGAGGTTTTGGAGTCTCTATCCTTGAAGATCTTTAAAGGTTCCCTAAACACCCTAAACTGTTCTATGATTTTTAGTCACTTATTCTAACTCTAATGAATCAGGTCTTTGAAATCCATAAAACGGGGGTGAGCCACTGTCTTCACTTTATTCCTAACTACTTATGAGAATTTAATCTTGGAAAATAATTTAATGTCACATTTCTGAATACATTGGAAATTACTGGCATAAACAGGTTTTATAGATGTGGTTAAAAGAAGAGACATATATCTCCTCTCATGCTAAAAATGAAAGAACCAAAACCACCAAGGCTATCTACCATCCAGAGCTGGTTTATAGATTAAAGAAACAGAATTACCATCCTGTCTTTACTTAAATGTTATTAAGAATAAGGATAATTCTTTCCTGGCTACTGTTCTAAATACTTAGAAGATGAAAACCACTTTCTGAATCTACAGGGAGAAAAGCATTAACAACAATTCTATATTTCCAAACAGTGGCAGCAAGTGTTCTTTTGAAAAATGAGGGGAGAGGGGTTAATTGTGGAACATATAATTCAGTAAAGTAAGCAACTAGCAACTGCAAAACAGCTCTAATCTTTTTTACTTTTTTAACCGCTGACTGACTAACGGGTAAGAAACATGAAAATGCAAAAGCATTGTAGTGGTACGTCAGTTCCAGGGTAAACAGAATAGTAAGGCGAGCAGCTAGCCAAAATCCTTGTTCTTTCATACTTAGGAAATGAGACATTTTCTCTCCAGTAACATCCCTGTTGCCACCAGATATCAACAGAGAACAAAAGAAAAAAGATTGTTTTTCTTTTTTTCCAGCTGAGGTTGTCTGTCACCACTAAAGCAGACTCCATCTCTGCACAATACAATAGACTTCTCTCAAAACTGCAATCAGCTAGCAGAAGTAAAAACCTTTGTAGTTGAAATACTCTTCAGTAACACTCAAATCTGTTCTGTGCTCCTGAGTATCTGCTTTTTAAGAAGATTTTCCATGTGCAAAATAGCTATCCTTGCACGTTCAATAAGTAGAAAGTAATCTAATGTCATCCTTCTTAATTTTATGGATATCAGCCTTTATAAACAACAGCAGTCAAGCCTGAAAATTTGGCCCTTTGCAATGATAAATGAAAGTTTACCTATGATTATGAATTTATAAATGGGTATCTGCTCACTTGAGTTAAAATTTCTACATTAACCAGCTGTACATCTAGTATGTGACACAACATACCTGTCTTAAACTTTCCTCTTCATCAGGTGATAGCTTATCATGCTGAAGGCATTGAAGAGAGAAATCTTATGAGCAAACAGATTGCCAGAAGCATTGTTTGTAGGTATCATCGTGTGAGAGGTGGCACCTCTGAAGAAAGTGGAAGGAAGCACATGTTGCATCGAACTTTTGAGAGCAAGCGGTTTTACCACAGAAGCTGTATTGTGACTGCAAGCTTTAAATCAGGTTTTAAGGTTGGCCAGGACTGAATGTAAATTTCATCATGTCTAAGATACTGGCTTTGAAGAATGAATGTGTATTTAGCTTAATCCTGATTTTGATGATGGTAACAGATACAGAAGTTATAGTTTTGATTAAAATTGATGAATCAAGAATAGGTTTCTCCAGAAACAAATTTGATTGCTTTATTTTTGATGGCAAAAGGAAGGATTATGTCTTTGAGAAAGGAATTATTTTTATCAGTAATTACAGAAGTAAAGCTTATACTTGTTTTTATCTCTCATGGTCATAGTGATGTAATGCACCTTTACATGTGGCCTTCAGCCCATACGGAATGCTAAATGATAACAAACACTCCTGTTGAACTGACCCACAGAGACTTTAAAGGGTCTGTCCAGTCTTTTCGTTAAACACTCTTTCTGATGACTTCGCATTGAACTTTGACTTAAGTTTAAAAAAAAACAAAACAAAAAAATAAAATTCCTTACCTTCAAGGTAAGAGTATCCTGGACTAAGCATATTCAAATCACTGTTTAAAGCCCCAGTTCAACTGGCTATTCAGTAATCATCAGGCATATTAGATTTTTGTATCTCCTGAAGGTAAAGCCTGTCCGTGCAGGAAACACATTTTGCTTGGGAGATAGTCTGAGTTTGTGAAAGTAACTCCCCCAGGAATGAAGAACTACTTCAAATTTTCCAATTTGAGTCACTGTATACAGCTTTGGGTTATCTTCAACAAATATGTAACGTATACTTTTTCTTTAAAAAAAAAGTACTAGGTTACACTGCACATACAATTCTGCCCCAAGCAGAGGATGAAAGAAAGAACATTTTGTGACAGATGCTAATCGTGTTTGCTCATGTACTACTAAAAGGCATTTGGATACTACAGGAAAAGGGTGGGGGAAGCTCACTAAGAACCAACAGAGAAGAGAATAGCTTCACCATCGCTCACGCCCCAACATGTTCTATAGGACTGCTTCCTTGTTCCAGTGCACTCTTCTGTGATTTATCACGAGCACATTCTCTTTGCCATCTCCACAAGCTTGCATCTTAAGTAAATGAAGTTGACAGCTTCCTAAACCTAACAATATTACAATAAACCCAGTAAATGTTAACTTTGATTCTCTATAAACAAGAAATCTGAACATAAATAATACTGACAGCACAGAGAGTTAACAGTAATCTCAGTCTTAAACATGAAGTTCCACAAATTTCTGTATGCACTTTCTATTAGGCATTTGTAGTTTTCAAGCTCGGTTTCTTAGTCCAGAAAACATTTCTGTATGTTTATCAATTGCTTCATTCTTACATCAAGTCAGCTGAATACTGTATTGGACATCTGTTCAGACGTAAATCCTTTAAATGTTCTTGATGGGTTTTGAAAATCATATAATCTGTAAAACTTTCAGAAACCCATCCCTATTTAATAGTAGATTATTACATTAATCCTCAGCCAGAAAGCTGATCTTAAAATGCAATTTACATTCTCCACTCTAACTAACCTTGTGCTGACAGTTGCATGGTCTTGTCACAAGCAGCACCTGTGTACTACTTTAACCAACTGCAAGCAAAAAATACGGGAAGGAGAGACCTATTGACTTGATTCGATTGATGAGCAAAACTAAGAAAAGTGTGCAAATACTGTGTGCCTTACAAACTGGTCATGAAGCAGTTTTACACACTGAATATATCAACAATAAAACTTTATGCTGGATGCTTTATTGTGTCACATATTGTGTCACACACTTGTCATGATTGATCTTGCAATCTTGTCACATTTCTCAAAGTGACAATTTCAACAGCAATGACTTGTACTTTAAGGAGATTTGTTGGTGATATTTGTACATTTAGGACAAAAGACTTTACCAAATAGTCAACTCAAGCACTGAAATAAATGTGGACTTTGCAAAATTTCAGTAATGACGTCAAAAATGGCCTCTAGTAATAGAATTGAAGTCCCTGCAAAAAAATCAGAGGGCTTATGACACAAACCATTCGATTTTATGTATGAGAAAGAATTATCACCAGTAGGTTATTATCAAGCAGCTGAAAAGATCTGGAAGAAACAGCACCCTGAAAGCAATTTATGGCAAGTAGCCAGCAAGTGCCTGTTTTATTGCAGCATTTATACAAGCAGAACACTCTATTACTATAATGAGTTCCCTTTCACAGCTGATCCTTTCCTCCTACCAGTGTACTTTGCCTCCTTTTGCTACGTTGTCCTTAGTGCAATGCCAGTCCATTCTCAGAGTGTCTCGGACAAAAAAATTAGTACACAAGCAGTCTCTCACTACTGTGGACTGGGTACCTTTTAAGTCCTTGCCCTCTTGCAAAGGGAATGATTGGCACTGCAGAGCAGAGGAATACAAAAGGAAAGAAGGTTGTTCCCACCTGCCATCCCTAGTGTTGGCAAAGATGGCCAGACAAGCACTCATGCCTGAAAGCTATCTGAGGGATTTCTCTCTTTCTCTGAGATAGAATCTCTCTGGCAACTCTCCATGGGCCCTGCTGCTTTCCACAGGACTTGCCATGGACAAATGTCAGTAAGCAACAAGCTGCACAATCCAAGGAAACTGAACTCAGGTGCTGCAGGCAAGCCCCAAATTACTACAGACAGGTAGAACTTACACAGCAGATGCAGCTACATGTCAAAAGTCTGAAGGGATCTTGAGTTCAAGTAAACTCTGGAGAGAATCAATACAATTCCTGTTTTAGAAGGCTATGATGAAAACTGCAGAGTTTTTAATGTTGCCTTTGCATTTCTGATTTCAGGGCACTAAAATAACGCTCCAGTATACACGTGTTTATCAGACAGAGGCAGCTGGGAATCCTGAGAGATGAGCAAATGGCAAGCCAGAGATTTCAGTGTCCAGTTAGTCTTGGATGGGGGCAATACTGTAAAATACTGAAGTGAGCATATGAAGGAGACAGATCACTGCAGCTATTTGAATTATTCTATTTAGTTCTGGGCTGCAGCCAGGCATTACTAAAGAAATTAATGAGGGAGATAGTATTAGAAGCCAATATACCTTGGTTGCTTCTTTCTGCTCCTCTGCTGGAGGCTGTCATCCCTCTAGTAATGCAAATGAACAGATCTTGTGAGCCTCTCACCTATTCCAGCAGAAATTAACCGTCTTAGTTTAAGTCCCCTTCACCAGCAAGTTAAGTTAACTCACTTGTCATTATGCTGAACCACAGAAAAATAACGTTCTGTTGTCTATTCTGTGAGACTGCAGCTTTTAGCAGAGGTTTAGTAATGAACAGCTGAAGGACAATAATATCTTAAACCACCACAGCTGCTTCTGTGATGATTGTCTGAGAGGGCCTCAGTGTTCACTTACTGAGATGCATACACAGGGAGGGTCATACATATGCTAACTGCTACAGCACGCTTACAGATTCCAGAATCAAAAAATAGCATATAGATGTGATTCAGATGCCTAAGTGCTGGCATCTATTGGCATCTACTGTAATTTAAGATGGTGGAAACCAGATGTCAGTGCAAGCTGGCAGGTATGATTTGGGACCTATGGAAAATCTGCATTGTTGTGAAGGTGCAGCTAGAGGTCAGAAGGCTACCTTGTGGTTCTATCCTACTTGCACTTCTGCAAGAAAAGTACATTTAGGCAACTCATTCTTAAAACAATTTTCTTGATTAGAAGGGCTGGGAACATGTTTTTAAAACTAAAAATTCAGAAAAGGAATTTTTTTTAATCCTTTTTTTTTTCTTTAGGTAAGATCAATGGTAAACTTCCTATTGTTATTCAGCAAGGACAGGATTAGACTGACACTGTATGCTTTTGCAGATCATACCCTTCCAGTCTGGAATACAATATAAAGGCTGGATTCTGCAGCTCTAAGCGTATAGAATATCTGGAGACTTGCCTACAAGACACTGGTGAGCCCTTCTATTTCTAAGTACACTGTCATCACTATTTTCAGTTTCCACAAGCATCACTGTTACCTTCCTCTGTTGAAAACAGTCTTTTAAACACTACTTGCACACTGCTGTCAAAGCTCAAGGAGAATCAGTTCTTCGTTGGAAAGGTGTCTCAGCAAGTGCCACTTCTTCTGCATGATTACTTATATTCTGAACCACTTTGTTAGCCTACATGTGCTGCCAAGCCAGAAAACACACACTCAAGTGCTGCCATGTAATTTCTGCCATTCATCAGCTGGCAAGACTGTGAAGGATTAGAGATGGGTGTAGCACAGCCCCAGGACCAAGAGGCTCAGTCTTGTGATGACATCTACTGGCTAACCAGAATGGTGCTAACCCACCTGTAGGAAAGCTCACTCCAACATTTTCCATTATTTAACATTTTAGGTACTTGATGCACCTGACCTCAGAAAGATGAGGTTAAAACAGCAAGGAAAATAAGGGCCTATAGACAAACTCTACCTCTGCTAGTGATGCTTATTCTGAGTGTGTATCTTGCTTTCTCCCATAGAGCAGAAATGAAAAATAGATCTATGTGCTGAGCTATATTTGGAACGTATTGCAGGTAAAGATTTCCTTACTGTTGCAGCTTTTCAGCTTTGCTTTTTTTCAGTCCATCTTCCTTTCTCTTCTGTGAACATGAACCCCTTCTAAAGTTTCTGTGGTTATCTGTCTCCGAGAATGGTTTCATATGAACTTCCACCTCTAAACTGCCAAATGCATGTAAGCCAAATTGTCCTCTTATCTGATAGTACTAGGTCCTCATCTGCTAAATTATTTAGACATCCCTTTCGCAGTCTAGCCAGTCCCCCCACCAACTCACTTCCAGCCTTTTCATCTTTGTTGCCAGCATGTGTTTCGTAGCACCCGCTTCCTAATAGCACTATGAGTTAAAGGCCCCATAAAGCTGATTAATTCAAAGTTTCATCCGAATAGCCAATCCTGCATGACTTTGGCACAAAAAACTGGTTTTTGCCACCAGAGCCCAGTCCCTTGTAGCTTTGCCCCTTCCAGCAAACCTGTTCCCTTCTCCCTTACCAGTCCAACACTGAACAAGCGCAGCCTGCTCTCAGCCTCCGTATACACATGGTGCAACCCTTGGCTCAGTTCAGTCTCTACTGTACAAGGATGCAAAACCACAGTACTGCTCTGGCCAGCTGACCACTCTTGAAAGAGTGTGCTGGAGCATAAGATATCAGCCCTTCTTGATTCCTGCTCTCTGTCAACTCAGCAGTGACAATACACTGCAAGGGGGTGGAATGCAAATTTTCAATACATTTTCTGCAAGTTTGCTATCTGCAGCATGAGCTGAGGAGGTTATTCATAGCCTTCATCCTAGCATTTTCACTACAGCAGAAGGAATTCAGAAATAATACCAAGGAAAGTAAGGAAGTCAAAAAGGTTATACAGATAAGAAACAAAAAAGCCAAGTCTGGTTTTGCCAAACAAAGTATACAAAGCGTAAAATATAAATTTCATACAGGAAAAATATAAGATTTTTCAAACGTGCTCATTCAAATGTGCTAATAAACTCCTACTTGGAGTTTATTAGCTTCAAAGGAGCAACGTAAGAATGTTATTCAAAGGATCAAACATCTCCCTTAAAGTACACACATTAAACCTTCCAAAAGTATCATTCCTTACAGTTGTATGATTATTTTCTCCCTTGATATTGCATTCATATTATAAGTGAGTTCACTCCATTTAAGTCTGTTTAGGCTAACTGAAAATGGACAAAACTAAAGTTGCTCTAGAATGACTCTCCAGAACAAAGGTATTGTGTTAGTAGCTGATGAGCTGCACTAAATGGAGTTAGAATGAACTTCCTTGCCCAGGTGGCAACCTTAAGATAAAAGCACTAACCTGCTGGATTTGGCAGATTTTGTACATAGGCAAGACTCAGACTAAAGTCAACTCTAGAGCTCTAACTTGCAGGAAAAGTATTTAAGTAATTAAACTAAAGGACAAAGTTTGCTACTAGCAGTCTATTATACCTGTAGATAATGAAGTTCAGAAAATTATATCTTCCTCTCCCCCTTTTCATTTACTGAAAGTCCTTTAACATTTTTTGATCACAACACAAACACTGAATTAAAAATTCAGCCCAATAACTAATCAATATTCCTGCTTTTCAACAAAGACCTTTTAAAGGCTTAAGGTAGTAGACATGCCTGGGTAACATAAAAGGTATTTCAAACTATCACATGAACAGGAGCATTGCCAGAAGCCAGCTATTACTGTGGAAGTACCCTTCCCTGGTCATTCGGTTGGTTTGTGTAATTTCTTTCTTCTTTTCTTCCCCCTAGCTAGGACCAATTATTGGACGCAGATCTGAAAGCACCTAGGCAGCTCCCTCTGAGGTCAGGAAACAACTACTTAATGTATTCTGCTTTCAACTTTGGTAATGAATGGGTAACTCCTAGGTTAAAAATTATCTTTCAAGGTTTATGTACATTATACCAGAAAGGGCAGGGGAAAAAAAGAGTGAATTAAACCCATTGCTTGTTGTATATTTAACCTATATTCACCAAAATGAATGTGTTAAGTGGTGCTAATCACAAAATATCTGTTTGCTAACAAATATTTTTGATGCTTATGCTAATGCCAGCACCCAGAAAAAAAAGAATATCAATGTTAAAGTAGCTCCTAAGAAGTTTTAAGTATAATTTATATTACAAAGGCAAAAGGTTTTCATGCATTTTCCATTTCAGTGCTTTCCAAGATTCATTCCAGATTTCTGACCCTGAGAGAAAAATGTGGCAATGCTCAGGTTTTCAAAAATCATGTGATTATCTCCTTTATTTTACATAGCTGTGTAAAAATTTGGCCCTCATACGGTAAACTTCCCATACTAAATTCTGAACATAGCACAGTGCTGAGTTTACAGTTCCCTTTTCTAGTTGCCACAGATATGCACAGCAAAAAAACCCCAAAATATGGAGAGGGGGGAAAAAAAAGTGCAGAAGTACCTTGTTCATGTGCCAGATATGGTGCAAAAATACACTTATGCTGCAGACTCACTTCAGCAGGTTGTTGGTAGCTTCCTAGCTACTTAGGGAGGTGTGGTTATTGTGAGCACAGACCTTGTCAAGTGAGCAGAAAATAAATACACATAAATCCCATTCCACAATCCCCATGGCTGAGCCTGTAACTTGAACACCTGCAGTACCATGCTCTAGCTTTTTCTGCTTCACAGCACTGCACTGTAGGAGTGAGCTGCAATCAAGGACTGAATACGGCTTGCTTTGTCAGAGCAAGAGGAAGGTTGTTAAGGTACACAGCCACAAGGATACAATCTACAAGCGAGCCATGATCAACAGAACCCTGCTAAAATATGTGTTCTCCAGGAACAGCTTAGTGTCACAGCCCAGCTTTTATCATAGAACTTGACATGTCCCATCAAGTGATGTGATGCAGCCCATTGGCAATCAGCATACTAGGCTGTGAGCAAGCACTGTGTGTGCTTCACATACCTGGGACCTTTGCAGGTATTACCTTTCTGTCAGTTTCCCAAACCACTCCTGGATTCCAAATAAAATGAGAATTCCTTTGCGAGGATTGGCAGTAATAAATGGTACAAATGTGTTCATCACAGCCCTTTAGAGTTCCACTAAGCAGATCAAACGTATTCCTGATGCAGTTCTTTAGGGCAGTCCTGTGCAGGAGTACAAAGGTGAGGTTTCCCTGGCTCAGTGCCATGTGTGGTCCCCTGAAGGTTCAGTAAAGTAAGCACTGTTCTGCAGATCTCCCACACACAGCTCAATCCATCTTTTCTGAACACCTATGTGTAGCTCACCTGTTTGCCACAGTCCCCTCTCCTTCCCCTGCTAGCTAACAAACTGGATCTTTCCAGCCCGCAGTCCATCATATCAGATCTCATCCATTTTTCTTTTTATAGCCCATATTAGTATATGCAACACTCAAATCTGTAAAAAAACCCCCTAGGCACTGGAGACATGGTGCAGAAGTCTAGTCAGAGTTTAAAGCATGGCTCTGCAAGCAGCCCGATAAAAATTCTGCTAAATATTGCAATCATTACGTGTTTCGCCCTCCCCATTGGATTACATTGAAATGAATAATCAATTCCACACACCCACCAAGTCAAAGAAAATCTCAAAAGGAGAATCTTCTATCCGTGTAAATACGATTTGCATGCATGCCATCAGTCCCTATTTGTGATGTATTTCCTAGCCATATTCTAAAACCCAAGTAATTTTATTCTCTGATACAATAGGACGTTCTTTGTTTCAGTTCCTTAAAGGTCTGTACTTAGTCAACAGAAAGAAAGGGTAGCATTCATCGTGTCCCAAGACAGATATCTAAAATAAAACTAAGTTTTAAGTTTGCTGAAATAAATCCCCTCCTTGAAAGACTGTTTAAAGATGTTGTAGGCTAAATAAGAACACTGAAAAGAAGATAGAGGTTTTTTTCCTACCATTGTGAACTGTAACACAGAGACTAAGGGTTATACTGAAGATTACTAGCCATATGAGACATGACTGAAAAACTGAGTAGATTTCAATCTTGGCCTGGTGTACTGCTTTACTCCAACCTCTTATTTTCTCCTCAAGCATGGCAGATAAAGATCTCCTGAAGTGACAACAGAAGGAGATGAGAGGATAGGTTTACAACAAAGTATTTTTATGTGTGTCTCTGTGACCATACTTAAAGGACTTGAAAAGAATTTAATTTCTCAGGATAAGTGATTTTAATTTAATTTTTTAAAGTAGGATCAGGTTTCTATTAAAATGAAAAATGCATTTTTAAATAACTCCTTAATCAAGTCACTGAAAAAATCCTATCCTACAAAGGACACATGAAACTGTATACAGTCTTGTGACAAAAGACCAGTCTGCTGACATTCCTATCCCCATGAGAAAAATCAGGTGGCATAAAGCTTTAAGATTTAGGTCTGGGTATAACCAGCATTGTATTCTCTCTAGTAAATTTTGAAGTGCACTTCTAGCAATACAGAATTACACTTAATTCTGTATTATCCAGGGTTAAGGTTAAGGGGCCTGGGAAAACCCAGAAAATGGGAAAAATAACAAGGGAATTATGAGACATGCTGGGGAGGATGATGTTCAGATAGGCAAGCAGCTCTGTAGGGCATCAGGTCAAGTTTAGCACAGGGTGGAAGCAATTAGTTCAGCCCTCAAATAAACTGCGAGTTTGCTTATATCATTAATCCTAAATTCCTCTCTGAAATTCTCCCTTACCAGATCAAATTTTCAAAAACATCTGAATGACTCAGGAGCTACTTCTTTTTTGTGAAACTTTACATGTATCTCTAGTACAAGAGATTAGGAGAACAGTCCCAAGATCTCCAGTTATACAGCAAGGTGTCAGTTCCACTTTGAGGCACAGAGGTGACAAGCCCACCAGAGATGACTGCTTCACTGGCAGATCTCAACTGGTATGAAGATAAAACCATAATTTATCTTTCTAGGACAATGAACAACTCTACCTGTCTTGCAAGCGGATGCACTATTCCCAGGTTTTACTTTTTTACTTTGATGATTTTACTTTGATGTAACTATTTTTTTTTCTACATCCTGTTAAAAAATGTATTTTTCTCTGCATGTTTATTAAAACACAGGATTGCTTTTCAGAACATCTTATTCATGATATGCACTGTACTAACTTGCAAATGTCCACACTTGCTAAGAAAAATACAGAAACAATACAATTAAGAGAGTGGTAGATCCAATGACAACTAAGATTGTCAATGTGGTGTTTTAAATCTGCGTGCAATCAGGACAGCTTTCTAAGTAGCAGGTACTAATTTGGACATGCCAGGCACACCAAGATATGCTTCAAACGAGTGGTAAAAGGAAAGGCCAGCAGGACCAGGGAAATGATTCTGCCTATGTACTCAGCACTGGTGAGACCACACCTCGAATACTGTGTTCAGTTTTGGGCCTCTCTTTACAAGAAAGACATTGAGGTCTTGAAGCATGTCCTGAAAAGAGCAACAAAGCTAGTGAAGGGGCTGGAGAACAAGTCTTAAAAGGAATGGCTAAGAAAACTGGGGTTGTTTAGCCTAGAGAAAAGGAGGCTAAGGGAAGAACTTATCCCTGTCTATAACTACCTGAAAGGAGGTTGTAGTGAGGTGGGTGTTGGTCTCTTTGGCCAAGTGACAGGCAATAGGATGAGAGGGAACAGTCAGGGGAGGTTCAGATTAGACATCAGGAAAAATTTTTCACAGAGAAGGTCATCAGGCACTGGAACAGGCTACCCAGGGAGGTGCTTGAGTCATCATCTCTGGGAGTATTTAAAAGATGGGTAGGTGAAGTGCTTAGAGATATGATTTTGTAACAGACAAGTATGGTTGGACTCAATGATCTCAAAGTAATTTTACCTAGCAATTCTAAGATTCTATGCTTTAAGATAGTAATCCCCCAAGCCGTCCAGCCTCTTCTTACATTGCTGGCAGACTTCTAGCAGCATTAATGAAATAGAGTACGTCCCTTCCCCTAAAACACTCATTCCTAGTTCAGAATCTCTGCTTGCACTGCTACAGAGCTAGAGTAACATTGGAGTTACTAACATATGCATACCACTCTGCTGAGTCTGTAAAAAGGCAGCTACCTCTCACAGAAGGGGATTTAGTAACACATTAACCCACCACACCTGTTTCCTCAGTAAATGACAGTCAAAACTTGTTTTTTTCTAACATGATCATTACTCCAGCAATCCTCCCACTATCTTCAAGAAAAGCTTAGGGATAAGACTAGTGAGAAGGAGCATCAGCAAGCCTAGATACATCTGATAAAAGGTAAAAATGTTAGCTTTTAACCTGGAAAGAGGCTAACCTAGCAAAATAATGTCCAAATCCTTACACTCACAAAGGTTCCACTGCCTTGCTCATGACTTAGGCAGCCTGCTGGAGCAGAACACTGTCATGCTGCAGAGGAACAGCAGTTCTACATCATACCCTACCCTGAACACAGAGAAAGTGACGGTGCCCTATCCAATGAACAGATCCCAACTTTTGGTACCATGCATTGCCATTATGGACTGCAATCAAAATGAGCAGTTGCAGCACATACAGATATATGGCACCTAGTTTTAAACTACTTAGTTAAAAAACTTGTGGCAGTGACAACGTAGAACTCTGCATAAGCAGCTACTCCTAGGACTCCAGACTGCTTCTGCAGATCAGTGACAGAATCACAGAATCATGTAAGTATAGAATAGTTCGGGTTGGAAGGGATCTTTAAAATTTAGTCTAATCCCCCTGCAGTAAGCAGGGCCATCTTCAATCAGATCAGGTTGCTCAGAGCCCCGTCCAGCCTGACCTTGAATGTTTCCAGGGATGGGGCACCTATCACCCCTCTGGGCAGCCTGTTCCAGTGCTTCACCTCTCTCACAGTAAAATATTTCTTCCTTATATCTAGTCTAAATCTCCTCTCTTTTATTTTAAAACCACTACCCCTTGTTATGTCACAAGAGGCCCTGCTAAGAAGTTTCTTATTAGTCCCCTTTAAGTACTTAAGGGCCGTAGTAAGGTCTCCCCGGAGCCTTCCCTTCTCCAGACTGAAAAACCCCAACTCTCTCAGCCTTTCTTCATAGGAGACATGTTCTAGCCTTCTGATGACTTCTGTGGCCCTTCTTTGGACCCACTCCAACGGGTCCATGTCTTTCCTGTGCCGAGGGCTCCAGAGCTGGATGCCATACTGAATACCAAGCTGAATTCCAAGCTGCTGAGGCTACAGTGTTGTCAGTACTTGGTTCAAATGCTACCATCAGTTCAGGTACCCTTCTATAGTCATTATTCAGCCTTATAATTAGCCTGCTGTGATTTACACACAGCATCCATCATGAGTAGAGGCTTTAGGTATCCTTTGATGCAGCCTAGAATCATCATGAATGTTGAAAATCACTTTCAAACTTGGGTTATGGTATCACCTTATCTAGTAGTTCAAAAAGATTTTATTTCCATGTATAAAATAACCTGGTTAACTGCAACATTGATGCAACATTCTCAAATACTCTGTTCATCAAAATCACTTCTATTAAGCCATAAGATAGCTCATTGCTACACTATCTGGGAAATTAGAAACCTCTCATCACTATTGTATATGCAAATACAAAGTACAGTGATTTACTGCACAGTAGGAGATTATGTTAGGTAAAAAAATTGCAGCACCAAGTGCAAACACAAACAAGAGATTTGGCATGCACCTGCATGCACCCTCCACGCACCCTCCACAAACAGGAACATCTTCAGAAAGAAATCCCCAG
This sequence comes from Phaenicophaeus curvirostris, assembly GCF_032191515.1. Lineage (NCBI taxonomy): Eukaryota > Metazoa > Chordata > Aves > Cuculiformes > Cuculidae > Phaenicophaeus > Phaenicophaeus curvirostris. Next base: position 182,236,541 of record NC_091392.1, read on the forward strand.
TGGCAACAATTTCTTGGTTACACAAAAGGGATAGTAAATATCAGAGTAAATTGGCACCTCTACAGACATTGCATGTCTGAACAAAGATGGTGCAATGTCTTATTTTATTATAGCAGCATCTGTTTTTTTCCCAGTAGAGACAACAATGGACAGCTACTGACTGAAAAGAACACGAGAACAGCAGTCTGTTCACCATGAGGCTGTTCAGAGCTTCTTTATCAATCATTTTCACTGCTCATTGAATTCTTCATTTTAAAATAAATAAAATATTTTGATAAATGTGAGCAACATTGAGAATTACCAATGCATATACATTCCCAATGGAAGGATGTCATGAGAGGGTGACAGACTCTTCTCAGAGGTGCCCAGTGAAACGACAAGAAACAATGGGGACAAATTGAATTACAAGATGCATTCAAACATGAATAAGAGTTTGAAGAGTTTTAAGAGTGTTGAAACAACAGATTACATTGCCCAGGGAGGTTGTGGTGTCTCCATCCTTAAAGACACTCAAAACCTGACTAGGCTCATTCTAGATAACCTGCTCTAGTTGATGTTGCTCTGCACAGGGGCATATATGATCTCCAGACATGCCTTCAAACCACAGTTATTCTGTGATTCTATGGTTTACATAAAGTCATGTAAAAAGTATGAAGAATTAGGAATAAAATCCATTTTAACAACTTCATCTCAAAGCCATCCTTTCCCCACTTAGAGACACAAAAAAACTGGGAAAGTGCTAGATTCTTTTCTAATCGCATTATTTAAATGCACATAGAATATTATTTGTATTCAAAATATTCGATGCAAACATGTCTTTGTTTCCTTAAATTCACAGCTAATAGTTTCACTGCACTTCTTGTATGCACGTGTGTAAACACACATGATCAGGACATTCCATTAAGTATCTGGAAAATGTAACAAAATATCTGTAATTAAGTTTTTTGTGGTATTTTGGTTTCAATTTCATAATCTTCAGTGCTCAACTCCCTATTTTCTCTAATTACCTGTTGTATTATAAGATTATATACAGTAGATATAATTTTTGCTTGCATCTCTAAGCATTTTATTTCATCTGAATCATAGCTTCTTGGTATTTGATTCCACTAAAAATTATCCCTGTTTTTTCTCATTTATTTAGATAAAAGGAATGGCCATTGCACATGAAAGTGTTTTACCAAATTTACAGCAAAGATAACACAATCATCAGCTCATTAAAACTGCTGTCAGTATCTACTGCATATGTTGCGGTAATTAACTTCACAAAGAAATGAAGTGGAACCATGACCGTCTCTAAGCACCAGTAAAGCTGAAATGCACAACCTGAACTTTGGTTTTATTAATAACACGTATTTAAACAAATGCACTGAAATTACTGTATAATTAGGTACTGTACAGTCCTTGGCCTATGACACACTTTAATAAACAGACACTTTGATATACTCTGAAATTCAGAGTACATAATGAAAAAAATACCATGTGGGTGAAAAGAACCACAGAGCTTTCTTAGGCAAGGAAAGATGACAAAATTTAAAATAAGCCCTAGCATGTACAATTTTAATTTACCCAGTGTCAAAATCAGACAAGCCTGCATGTCTACTTTAAGCTACATTAAATTTTATTCATCTTTTTAAATAGGATTTAAATTATTGGCTTCTATCCTTAGGGGTCTTTTATTCACACTAAATTTTTCAATAATGTTAATTCCAGCACAGGAAATCATATGTGGGAGTTATGGAAATGTGTGCATAGAAGCAACTTATTTTCCAAACTTCCACCAGTGACCAAGATGCACCAAGACATCATGGAAGGTTTCTCAGTTTACATATTTTTATTAACAAACAAAAAAAACCAAACAAGAAGTGTCCTAGATCATTAGTTTTAGGTTGACGCCCTTATAGAGCCAGGATTATAAAAACATTTAATAACTTCACAGAAGAATGTGTAAAAATGTGTAATACAATGTTGTTCTCATCAATTTAAAATATCACCATCAACAACCACTGCCCTTTTCACTCACCATAATCATTCATTGTCTCTTTTACAAAATAAATGTCTCAATGACAGTCCACAGTGATGTTCAGGTGCTATATATTTTGCAGGAGATCAGCAACTCAGCTGAACAACTCCACTGAGCATAAAGACATCCTGTAGACTTACTCCACTGTGGCACCACAGACTTCCTCTATCCTTGAAAAAGGACCTGTTCAGAATAAGCTGCACCCTGATAACCTGTAGTTTCCTCCCTGTGATGCTCAACGAAGCCTCAAACTCATATGCTGTGAGAAGATGGGGACAAGGCACCCAGTAAATTGTAAGTGAATAAGATCACCTGTCATAGGTGTTCGTTTTAGGACTTTCCTCGACCCCCTTCAGTTCTGTATTTTTTCTCTAGGCCTAACAGCTCTGGGGTTTGTCATTTGTAAAGAAGCCTCCTTGCTGTTCACTCACAGATAACCACAGACTCAGCATGAAAGAAACTGCAGCATCCTCATTACTAAAATCCTGTGAACAACAGTCAGTTAAAAGTTAATCTCTACTAATCTTTACTGTTGCCTAATCCACACCTGAAGCACAACATCTGATCTCAGCGATGTGTGATGACTGTTTAGCTACTGTAACAACTATTTGTGAAGGGCTGTGAATATCAGGAGTGCCCTCATGAATTCAGGAATGTCTGTTGATTTGTATTAACACAAAATAAAAACATAGTTTTTTAAATACTCTGTTTTTAACCATAACACACATTACAGCAAGCTTTGCTGGCAGTTGTCCTCCAGAGAACGTAAAGAACAGCAATCTGCCTTCCTGCAACCAAAGGATAGTTTTAACTTTTAGCAACATCTAGGTTGTTTTCTGCTGATTTAAGTAAATGCCTACACTTCAGGGAAGCTCAGCTACTTTCTTAATTTCTGTTTTTGTTTTATTCTAATTTTAATTTAACAGTACAATTCATGGGACTTGCTTCTTGAGTGATGTCTTTGTCTTAGTAGTTTTCTTGTGCTTCCCTTTCACTTTTGCCTTCTGCTTTTTTTTGTTGTTGTTGTTTAACACTTCTCACTCTAAAAGAGAGTTTAAGCGAAGGTTAGCATCTAGATCCCCATACACCTAGAGCAGGGAACTGTGCATGTAAAGTTAGTATGTTTCTTGTTGTTACTGTCAGCAAGAATATACATCTGAGCTGGAGGAAAAAAACATTAAAATTAACTGTTTAATTACAAATGTGCATACTTTCAAGAACTATACGATGTTGCAACATAGGAAATAAAAACTTGCAGGCAGGGAAAAGGATGTGGGTCCTTTAGTCACTTTGATAAAGAGAAACAAGTGCCTGGAACTCGACTCTAAGTCAGTACAACATAAAGATGGTGAGTCGATTTGTGAGACATTCAATGAAATAGTACAAACTAGAACATAACAAGGACACACCCAGACCATAGAATTACGAAGTAAGCTTTTCAGGATTTTCATGATCTAGAGCACTGACTGATCAATCATTAGTGCTTTAGTAGGCAAGTTTACAAATTCTGTTATGCTAGCTAGGATACTATCAAAAGTGATAAGGTCACATCAATATCAATGTAATCAGACACAACAGAATGCACAGGCACAACTGGTAAAGGAAAATTACTAAGGATATTCCATTACATTCCAAGAAAGCTGGGCAGCTCCTTGAGATATTTAAAAGTAGATGCATCCAACTATATATCCTACATAGTTAAAACCCAATTAGATACTGCATCCACAAATAAAATCGAAGAAGAGTGAGATTCATACTTGTCATCTCTAGATGCCTAGATTTTTTTCTAGTTGTTCCAGGCCCTCCTTACCATAACCGGAGAAATTAACATCCTGGGAGAGAAACTCAACTAATATATTAGGTCTTCTTTTAGATTGAGATGGATATTTTGGACATCTTTGTTAAAACAAATGTCTGTTTAGACCTTCCATTTTCACAAAAATCTGCCTAGGGATGTATGCTACAAGCCCCCTCCAAATCTGGCCAACTACTATTAAATATAAGACATGTCTACAATGCAAAATTATGATAATAGTACATGACAGTGTACCTGTGCTAGCTTGATCTAGCCAGCACCCTAGGATTAGCAAGTAAGGGATTGCAATGTAGGTTTTAGTAATGCTTATTATTTATTTAGCACATATATCCAGAATGTATATAGTGTTTCTGCTTGGATTTATAAATGCTAGCATTCATGTGTGGCTTCTGCTTCTACTCTAAACTATGCAGCTAGCTTGAAGTAAAACCAAATATACACATACAATTATTAATACATTTGCTACTCCTGTGTATCCTATTCAATGCCATTTAGCATACAGCCTTGTATTTTGGAAAGAAGCTGAACAACACTGCCCAAAGGGGAGTTCACAGAGAGGAAAAGAAGTTATTTTCTTACCTTAGCAAGGAAAAAGGCAAGGACAATGAAACTGCACGATATGTAATTAAAGGATTTTAAAAGAAGCCCAGTGAAAGAGCTACTTAAGAAAATGAATACAAAAAAATCTGAATTTACTCAAGGAGCTTTGCACGAAAAGCTCCCTCCAAATACTTCATTTTATTCTTAATCCTTAAGCTTGTGTTATCAGCTTCTTGATGATCTCTTATAATTTCTACAGTGGAAAGGTGGGTAGGGCCTGAGAGCTGCAGTTTCAGGTACTGTTACCAGGGAGAGGTAAAGGTTGACCTAAAGACTATTCTGTAGAAGTGTAAAAATATCTTCTGTTCATCTTTCACAACCAAATAATCCTCTTTCATTGAAACTGGAGTCTTTCCTCTGCAGAAGAAATGTGCATTTTTTATATATTTTAAAACTGAATGCAGCTTGAAATGGTTTTCTTTATCTCCTCCCAGCATAGCTAGCTATCTGGATAACAATATCTATAAGCAAAGGTCAGAGTAAAGACCTGTTTACGCAAAGCTAAGCAATGAAAGGGGAATACTTGCTTTTCTTCAGGTAGAAAGCCAGTTCAGGCATGTCAAGAATTCAAAGTTCAAAACTTAACTGTGAACCGCACAACTCACCAAATAAACCTACATATAAGAGTGACGCAGGAAAGATACCCTATTAGAAAATATACTTGTTATATAAATTCGCAGAGGCTAGCTCAATGAAGGACTGTATACAGTCCTTTATACATGCACACACATATATATATAGTCCTTTTATAGTAGTGTATAAAACATTTAACTTACAGACCATCAGTTCAAGTCAGTAAAGTTAAGCAAAAGCGATGTAACTATGCATGGGCCACTGGAGAACTACAGGAACACGTAGTTACACGATTTAATCATAGCAGAAAGTCATCCATATCCCCCCTTTTGTTATCATGTGACAGCACATTCATAGGGAAGCCAGCAGCGTGATGAACGTGAATTTTCACTCTTATGTTGGAACTTTTCTGAGTAACACTAACCAGGCAGGACACAGGTTGGATAACCTTTATGGTAATAATTTTGTAGGGGGGTGGAGAAAGCTGGCTAGTCTTGTTCTGCTTTCATTTGCAGGATGCTAGCCTTGTTCTGCTTTCGTTTTTCAGGATGGAGTTACTCCACTTCATTATGTCAGAATAACCCTGATCTAGCTAAGAAAAACAGGAAAATAGTGGAAGTCTAAAAAATATCGCAACTACGTTTCTATATAATATTATATAGAAAAAGCTGGCATATGATGTAATTTTGAACATAAAAAATAAAATATCAGTCAGTAAATTTCAGCTTTTTTAATTGTGAAATGCAAAAAGTTGTTTTAAAATTCAGTACGGCTGGTATTTTTTTTTTGTTATGTTTGGTTGTTCTTTTGGGTTGTACATAAGTGCTGCTTACTTTTAGCATTTTTTTGTTAAAACTTCCCTAGGGTGAAAAACGTTAAGATAACATTGAGATTAACAAGATATACATTACAAGAATGTGTGGGGGTGGGAGAAGACTGTATGTTGAAATACTAAGCAAATACTGTTGCTAGTGACTATATGAAAAGACATAACAATCCACAGATTCTGAGGGCTCTACCACTGACCTTTCAGTCTTTAAATTCTTGACTTCTCAGCTACATGATTTGTCTTTCTATGAGTTTCATAGTAGCACTTCTTAATTTCCCTGAGGATCTTGGAGGGGGGTCAGGGAGAATTAAGGATTATTTCTTAAATACACAATTTGGAAGAATGGCAATGGCAAGACTGTCCTGCAAACGAAGCATTCTCTTTCTAGTTCTTCCTCACTGAGCTCAGCTTCGCTGCTGACTCTAGCTGCATGTAAAACCAGTAGTAGTGGAGTTTCTATAAATTTCTGCTCCATGGATTTCAAGTCCAAAAGAAGCATACATAATTATTTAGTTGGTTCTTCTGTATTAAAAGAACATTTAATTCCAGTAGGGTTTTTTTCAGTAAGATGCCTATTCTTGAAGACATTAGGAGAATTCATCACTTGCCTTGAAAACCTGCTAACAGTTAAAATCACTCGCTCCTGAAAACCAGATTCCTATCTGTAATGTGAGTTGATTTGCATTCAGCTCCCAACCACTGACCCCTGTTATTGCACTTCCTACCATAGGTTAAATATAGAAGTCAAACATTCAAAACCTGACAGCAACTTAGACTACTTGTTTAGCAAAATCTTTGTTATCGTTAAGTTTCATGAAACATTGCCTCTCAGGAAACTACACTTCCTAGTTTTTGTGAAAACTGACAAGATTCATGATCCTTCAAACAAAACATATCAAGTTGTCCAAACTGTCATTTTATGAAACTCAGTTCTGGCTAAATGTTTAAGATCATTTTGTCATGTGTTGCTATGTCAACTGCTGTGAAAGAAAGCCCATGTTAACTCTTTGTGATAATCTTCATGACTAAATATTCAGTCCCACTGTAGCTATACTTATTATGGAGCTATCAAACAGGAGGGGAAAAAACAAACAAACAAAAAAAACCCAGAAGAGGACATAAGCTAGAAGTATCACAGAATCACAGAATCACAGAATAACCAGGTTGGAAGAGACCCACCGGATCATCGAGTCCAACCGTTCCCATCAAACACTAAACCATATCCCTCAGCACCTCATCCACCCGTGCCTTAAACACCTCCAGGGAAGGTGACTCAACCACCTCCCTGGGCAGCCTGTTCCAGTGCCCAATGACCCTTTCTGTAAAGAATTTTTTCCTAACGTCTAGCCTAAACCTCCCCTGGCGGAGCTTGAGGCCATTCCCTCAAGTATTTGCAACTCAGTTCACTGAATGAACCTGAAGAACTAAGCTACATGGACAGCAACCTTTAAAAACCTCACAAGTCACAATGAATACTATGAAGAAAAAATGAACTGAAATTACTTTCCAGTACTGTTCAAAATGTATGAAAACCTAGGATTTAACGAAGGAATCTTTAGATGTCTTATGATACATTTTTGCACTGATGTGCACCTATTTTATGCAAAGAACAAAGTAGAAGTACTGCAGGAAAAAAAAAAGATAACATAGAAGCTATTTTTTGATCAAAATAACACAATGCCTATTTTTGAGAGGACTGTCAGGCCAAATCAGGTTACATATGCATTTGCAAAAGTATGTTCAAAGTAGGAATTGCAGCTCTGTCCCAAAGAACACTCTTGCAGAAAATTTAAGTCAAGTTCATGGAAGAACTAGATTTATTGTCTTTCAGTTGTGGAAACCAACAGAAGACTGTAACAGAACTATATCAGACCAACAAAGAACAGATTCTTTGCACTTAGGAGCAACCTCTGAGGTACCTGAGTTGAGTGAGATTCCCTTACAAGCAGGCATCTCCAGAAGTTATGCAAAGACTTCAGATCTCAACAGTTCAGTAACTAGAAATTGTTCCAGGACTGGCTAATAAATTATACTCAGATGCTTAGACAAATCTGGGACTTCAAAACAATGACTGAGGCCTGGTTTACATATGCAATTAAGGGAAGTGTAAAGAACCATGAAAAATAGAAGTTACATATTTAGAATTGTTTGTTTTAAAGGGCAGCAACAGTAGTAACAAAGAGGAGGAAATAATTTTATCATATGATTTCAAGCAGAATTCCTGTGAGTGATGGTTATCAAACTACTACAAATAACAGCAGTAACTACATGGAGACTAACAGACTAAAACTACATTTGCTTATTACTCAGTAGATTGAAATTATTACAATTTTTAAGACAAAGGGTTCAATTAATGGATGTATTTCTCAGCTGGATTCCTTTGAGGCTTCTTTAAATTTGCAAGCACTCTGAGTAGCAAAGTGCATTTTCTCAGAGACAGCTCTTTTGAAAGACAGAAAAGGGGGATTAGTTAAATCTAGGCTGTTTTGGGGAATGTAGCGGGGATACTCAACAAAGAAGAAAAAACAGATTTATCCTATATGCAAATATTTTCCTTACCTTTCTTATCCTCTTTCCTAAAGTGTTAGTAATCATCTGTTGGTCCTTAACTGGAATACGACGCAGATAAATTGTCATGAGCTGATCAAAATAAATCATATAATCTTGAATTTACTTGTCCTATGAACCTAAAAATTCAGAAAAGGACCCCAAGTTGCAGTATAATTGAGGATGGTGGAGACATAACATAGGAATCGCTGCAGGCTCACTACCCTGATGCAGAGATGTAGGTCGGTGAGTGCATGCTGAATAAAGAACAGGTACACATGTGTAAGATAGTTTAGAGGTAGAAAGTCCATTAGTACTGGCATCTTTTTTTTCTGAAAAAGAGTTATTTTACCATAAATAAATGAATGAATAAAACATTTTCATGTCGTGCTTTTCTTCTCCATTCTTCATAAGTTGAAATCCAAAAATTATGCGTTATGTAATTTTACAGCAGAACCACTGCTGGTGAAAATTGTCCTGCTTATTCGAATAGCTTCACTATGATCCTTCTATGGATCTGAATCAATATGTTTGAAAATAAGCACAAAGTATATAGTAGCCGTGCATCTTAAAATGACACACATGGGACTCTCTTATGCTATTGCCATAATACCTGTATGACAAATGACCTTATGCCTATTTTCAAGTGGAGGATAAAATTAAGAGCTATATGAGAATACATGGATTCACGGGTTGGCTCGTATGTCCCAATGCTAAGAACTACAATCCCTCATTTTTAGACCCCCTCAACCACTGCACTCCATAGCTCCAATTTAATACCTAAGGTCTTTCTATTCCAGGCACTCTGAAAGGTGAAGGACAGAGAGCTGGGAACTTAACTGGACAATCCTAGACACAGACATAAGTGGAGAATCCTATGGACCAGGGAAAATAGGGAGCCAGGTGTTCACAGGAGGGAAGATTATGAAGGAGAAGAAAAGACTTTCCCACCATGCTGGATGGAGCAGAGTGCTTGGGAGAGCTCATCAGCAGCCCAAAAGGGCCTAGTTTTCATGCAGTGGGGCAGGAAGACTGACCTGTGCTCAACAGTGAGCAGTTACTCATTCCACACAAAATGACCCTGCTTCAATGAGAGATTCAGCTCACATTTCCTATAGCCTAAAGGCTACAGCAGTTATGTAGGAAATATCTAGTTAAGCTTCTTCAGGCAGCAGAGAAAATTGAGCACAGGTCTCAGGTATCAGCAATGAATGTTTTACAATATCCATCAACTTGTTAAGTAAAAATGAGACACTGGCAATCTCATGTCCACTCATATGTTTAGAGTAATGCCCATATCAGTCAACAAACTTGAAAATGCTTACTTCACCAGATGACCTATAAATCTTGCCAGTGCTGAAAGCTGGCTTGTTTAATACTCATATGATTTATGCAATTATAAGTACACATGAAAGGGAAATAAGAAGCAAAATTGGATCAGAATTCAGAGCAATTGCTCCAGTGCCACATCTAAATCTACTCATACTCGAGGTGTCTCTAATTTTGTCATTGGTTATGGAGGAATCCTAAATTTATTATGGCTATAGATTCAGCACTTTAAAGACCTCCACTGATTAGGACAAATCCAGGACATAATCCCACTCAAAGGGTCTGATACAGAAGTTCTGCCTTTTGGATTTTAAATGTACAATACTGCATCACCTATCCCTGAGGAAGAAGCTGAGGGTGATGAACTCATGCATCTGCCAGAAAATAAAAGAACAGGTAATGACTAGTTTTCTCTTCCTTAGGATCTTATATCTCTATTCAAAAGATTCTCAGTACAGGTCTCTCAGTAGGAACATATTTGTGCACACAGTTCTACAAGTCCTCTACTGAATTGATAAGTCAGCTTACAGGGCATTACTGAGATTAAACAGTGTAGACAGTGAATGAATTCAGCACAAAGCCCAGGAAAGTCTTAAAATAATATTCAGGGTATTCCAGTGGTTTTTTTAACTGGTTACAGTGTCTCTGGCTCTTGAGCTCACATGCTCTGCCTGAAGAGGAGACATCAGAATAAAAAAATCAAATATTTTGTGGGCCTTAAAATAAAAACTTTTAGGGTAAAATACTTTTAGGGACAGCAAATAATGACATGCTATTAGTTACGAGAACTTCATCTTCTATGACCCACTCTTGAACATCACAGTAGTAAATGAAAAAAAAATTCTTACAGATTTCACTAATGCAGGATCAAACCACAAACCTCCAGGCACAAACAGCTTCACTGGAGGCACTGGGCTTTGAATTAGGCTCCAAATGTTTCTTTAAAGGTATCCTTACAATTCCCTCTCTAATTATTATGTTCTACCGTAACTACAAAGCTTTAAAGAGGCAGCAAGGTGTGTGGTAACAGCATTCCTACAGTCCTGAAGAAAATGCACATTATACAGCAGAGCGACAGAAGTGCTATGCAGGTACTTAAGTTAAAAGTTATGAGATTGGAATCCTGGCAAACATTCAGGGCAATGCTGTATCAAGCTGAATGAATTAATGTTTTACTAATTACCTGAACTTAAACAAGCTAAAATCCTTCTTCAGAAAGGGCAAAAATAGAAAAATTTTGTCTTTTCAAAGACCTTCCTAAGGGCCTACCCCTAACTGAAATTCTTTCTACTACTAAAACCAAAACCTAATTAATTAAATCTGTAAAAGAAATAGCACCTGTTTTCCCCAGGGAAAACAAGCCATGACTTAAGAAATTCTTACCTAGTCCAAACCCAAACAAAAACCAACACAGGTCAAATTCATTCATAAATTTACTTTAACAGGATTTTCACTCTATTTGTATTACTCCCAGCTCTTAACTTCCTTTTCTTAAACTGTTCAACACCAATTATAAAGAACAGGTCGCATGGAAAATCTGAACAACATCCAAACACAGTTTGGGCTTATGAAATTAAACTGATGTCTTCCTTATCCCAAGAAGTATGCTAAGAGCTCGGTAAGTCAAGAATGGACCTCGTATTGTAATAGTTAGCAAGGCAAACAGAATAAATGTATATACCCATTCTTAGAACTGTCTTTTCCAGCAGACTTACTTTTCAGTCTGCATAATCTTACAGGCAAACACTCTTCTGGGTGGAAAACTGGTTGGATGGCAGGGCCCAGAGAGTGGTGGTAAATGGAGTTAACTCCAGCTGGAGGCCAGTTACAAGTGAGGTTCCACAGGGCTCAGTGCTGGGTCCAGCCCTGTTCAATGCCTTTATCAATGACCTGGATGAAGGCATCGAGTGCACCCTTAGCAAGTTTGCAGATGACACTAAGCTGGGTGGAAGTGTTGATCTGCTAGAGGGTTGGGAGGCTCTGCAAAGGGATCTGAACAGGCTGGACTGCTGGGCTGAGACCAATGGCATGGGGTTTAACAAGGCCAAATGCCGGGTCCTGCACTTGGGGCACAACAACCCTATGCAGTGCTACAGACTAAGAGAAGACTGGCTAAAAAGCTGCCTAAACGAGAAGAACCTGGGGGTGTTGGTTGACAGCGACTGAACATGAGCCAGCAATGTGCCCAGGTGGCCAAGAAGGCCAATGGCATCTTGGCTTGTATCGGAAACAGCGTGACCAGCAGGTCCAGGGAGGTTATTCTCCCTCTGTACTTGGCACTGGTGAGACTGTACATCAAATACTGTGTTCAGGTCTGGGCCTCTCACCACAAGAAGGATGTTGAGGCTCTAGAGCAAGTCCAGAGAAGAGCAACAAAGCTGGTGAAGGGGCTGGAAAACAAGTCTTATGAGAAGCAGCTGAGAGAGCTGGGGTTGTTTAGCCTAAAGAGAGGGCTGAGGGGAGACCTTACTGCTCTCTATAACTACCTGAAAGGAGGTTGTAGAGAGGAGGGTGCTGGCCTCTTCTCCCAAGTGACAGGGGACAGGACAAGGGGGAATGGCCTCAAGCTCCGCCAGGGGAGGTTCAGGCTGGACACCAGAAAAAAAAATTTCATGCAAGGTGTCATTGGGCACTGGAACAGGCTGCCCAGGGAGGTGGTTGAGTCCTCTTCCCTGGAGGTGTTTAAGGCATGGGGGGACGAGGTGCTGAGGGACATGGTTTAGTGGTTGACAGGAATGGTTAGACTCAATGATCCTGTGGGTCTTTTCCAACCTAGTGATTCTGTGAAAATTGTGAAAGATCTGCAGTTTCTTTCAGATATGTTTCTCTCTCTTGTATCAACACTACTTTTTAAAGAAATCAAGACACTTCTTTAGAAGCATTTAATCTACTAATCAAGTCAACCTTTATGGGAACTTTTGGGACTCCACTGGCAAATGGAGTGAGGGTATTTTGAATCCCATAGTGAAAACAGGCTAGGAAATGAAACAAGCTTAACTGTTGTGAGCAGGGATTCTTGACAGCCGTCAGTGTCCCTTCTCTCCTTTTGTTCTCCTTGAGACCTCCTCCTCCTTTTGTTCTCCTTGAGACCTCTTTAGTCTATTTGAATGAAAAATATTTGCAACTAACAACCAATATAATTTCACAGGCTTATTACAGCTCACTTTAGGAATTAGTGTGTTTCTGCAGGTTCTCATGTCACTGATAATCAGTGTTACTCTTGAGAGTTCTCAATTCTTCCTCGTAAGCGTTAGTGTGTCTCCTTAATCCCTTTAATTCTTGGATTTTGACCTAATTTAACTGTTCGTTGTCATGCTTCTTTTGCTGCTAGTTGGATTTTATAATGCATCGTAAGAACAGAAAAGCTAAATGGTGGACTATTTTTAAGTAAAAAGCCTGCTAAGTGCTATCTTGAGGATTATCTCCCTTGCCTCTCACTGGACCAGACCAAATGAAACCAATGGCACTATTCAGCTTGGCAAAGGAAGGAAGATTCAGCTCCAAAAGCTGAGCTGGTCAATTTTGTTGTGAATAAAGTGTTTTTTAGAAGTGTTATTATTCAGCAAGTGATCTGAGTTTGAAACTAGGAAAATATATATCACCATGTGATGGTGTGAAGAGATTTCCCTTCTATCCAACCAACCCAGCCGCAAGAATAATCATTCCGCAAGGAAGACAAAACTATTAGCCCTGACTTCAAAGAGAACTGAAACCAAAATCTACCCACCTTAAACCCAGATCTAAACGAGCAGCTTAAGTATTACTCTGGAATGCACTGTTCCAGCTATTTTATTCTGTGAAACATAGAACATATTAGCAGGAAAGGAGAAACACAGCAGGGAAAAAAGAGGGGAGAGCACACAGAAAAAAGGAGGATTTGTTGGCCCTGTGGTAACTGTACTCATTGAATCACAGAATAGTTTGGGCTGAAAGGGACCTTAAAGATCATCTAGTTACAACCCTCCTGCCACAGCAGGGAGACCTCCCACCAGACCAGGCTGCCCAAGGCTCCATCCAACCTGGCCTTGAGAACCTCCAGGGATGGGGCAGCCACAGCTTCCTTGGGCTTCCTTGCCAGTGCCTCATCACCCTCAGCATCAAGAAATTCTTCCTTATGCCTCGTCTAAATCTGCTCCTCTCCAGTTTAAAGCCATTCCCCCCGTCATATCACTGCAACCCTTTGTGAACAGTCCCTCTTCAGCTTTCTTGTACGCCCCCTTCAGGTACTGGAAGGTTGCTATAAAATCTCCTCAGAGCCCTCTCCAGGCTGTACAAACCCAACTCTCTCAGCCTGTCCTCATAGCAGAGGTGCTCCAGCCTTTGTAGCCTCATCTTTATAGCCCTCCTCTGGACCCATTCCAACAGTCCCATATCCTTCTTACCCTGAGTATTCCAGAACCGGACACCATACTTCAGGTAGGGTCCCATGCGAGCAGAGTGGAGGGGCAGAATCCCCTCCCTCGACCTGCTGGCCATGCTTCTTTAGATGCAGCCCAGGATATGGTTAGCCTTCTGGGCTGCAAGCACGCATTGCTGGCTCATGTTGAGCATCTCATTGATGAACAGCCTTAAGTCCTTCTCCACAGGACTGCTCTCAATCACATGATCCCCCATCCTGTATTGAAACTGCACATTGCCCTGACCCAGGTACAGGACCTCACACTTGGCCATCTGGAACCTCATGAGGTTCACACAGGCCCACTTCTCCAGCTTGTCCAGGTCCCTCTGGGTGATATCTTGCCCTTCTGGTGCGACAACTGCACCACTCAGCTTGGTGTCATCACCAATAATAACTGAATATCCTGGAATAATCTAGGATAGGGAGCAGAGGAAAGCTTTGCTTTTGGTTAAAACTGCTATTTGAACCAAAATAATTAAAAACAAAACCAAAAATTCTTTAGTTGAACCAAACAACTACCTTTATTTCTCCTCTTCAAACCCCATTTTGTTTTATTTAGTTAAAGCAGACCTTCCTTTCTATGCATATATCTAGAGAATAAAGTGATGTTCAAGTTCAAAACAGAAAATACAATCATTTCCAGCAGTCATTCTTAAAATGTTCATACAGTGAAACCAATATAACTGGTACAGAAGACAACAAATATCTTTCACTGAGATAAGTAAGGCCTGTACGAGACTTTCTATACACCCCATGTAATTATAGCTACACAAAACACATAGCTACTCCTGTATACATTAATAGATATTAATTTTGCTGTGACTTTGCAGCCACATTCACAATATCTCCATGAACTAGTGTTTTAATTACAGAATGGTTTATTTTGAGGGGTTTTTTCTGCTTGTTTGTTTGTTTGTTTAAGAAATTGTAGTGTCAAACTACTATTTAAATCCTTTGGTAATATTTACAGTAAGAAGCGTGACAAGTAGAAAATTGTTTGGGCACCAATCTAGTGTATCAAAACAGCAGCAACAAGCCTGGCAACAGACCAGAATCCAATACAGTACTTGGCAAATGATGGCAAACATACCGCCAACATGTGATGCCCTCATTTTTAAGCCAAGTATAAATGTAGTTGAGGTTTCTTGCCAGGACTAGTGTGCCCAAATGCCATGTGTGAGGTCAAGCAAGGATGCTGCAAATAATTGCCAATGATATTTTACCAGCCTGCTTCTAGAACTGTCTGATACTGAGTCCAAAATGTCTGTTCCTATACTATTATTACAGCTCACCCAGGAAAACCCTCTAGTACTATGGCTTTGAAAAGCGGCACTGATAACTGTTTTGGTTAATAACTCTACTCAGAAGTGTGCTACTATTCTCTCACAAATTAATAAAGCCTACCAGAATGGTGGAATTCCTAATAATGTATTTTTTATTTAGTAAAATGAAGAATAACAGATGACAAAACTATATTTCACAAACTTAATTAAAGTTTTCTCTAACCAGTAGAACAGTGCTTCTCTAAGTAACATAATTTCTCACATAAACATACTTGGGAAAAGTCTATGAAGTTTTCCCAGAAATTAGGTTTAAAGACTAACTTTAGGGAATTATTCTTGAAAGATTCTTGCTTCAATGGGGATTTAAAAAAATCTTAGTACAGGAGAATGCAGGGCTGTGTTAAGTCATTTAGGAATCTGTAATGAAAAGTTTAAATGAGATTTAGTTAATGATGTAAATCACCAGCTTCTGAGAGCCTTGGCTTTGCAATGCTTTGGCTTTAAGTCAGAGAAGCTGCCCCAAAAGCTTGAAGTAAAAAAAATATAAACTTGTTTCTTTCCTTCCCTAGCGATCCTCACATTCCTAAGACAGGCATAAGAATCTGTCATTACTTCCCCTTTGAAACCATTTTACCCTTGAGGCACTGCACTGCAAGATATCACTTAGCAGCCCTATAAAAACAGTTTGGAGGACACCACTTAAGTACGGAGCAGAGAAGGAAGTTGGGTAAGGGAGGGACAGATTATGGTTCAATTTAGGGCTAAGCATCACATGAGTTTCCCCCTTACAAAATATTTTTTTGTTTTAGAATGCCCCAAGCTCAAACCAGCATTGTCTCACTTTTTCCTCAAAAGAGATGAATTTAATGGAACTGACTCTGTAATGCAAATACCATTAGTATGGCACCAGCCTCTTGCAATAAAAGTTACCGCAGAATACAACACACAAAACGAATTTCTGCCATAGGTGATGGTTCCTTAAGCTCCAGAAAGACAGATAGGGTAGGAGGAGAAGCAAGCAAGGCAGACTACTATGACAATGGCACCAGTCAAGCAACAAGCAGGTCAAGAACAAGGTCATAGTTTTTAAAAATTTTTAACAGATCACTATTTAGAAGAGATAAACATTCCTTCTCTCATTTTACATGGTCTGAACTTGAATACTGCAAAGTTACCCTCATCACCTAAGAAGAAGAAAGAATTTTTCTTATGCGAAGCAAAAATGAAGGAAACAGTAGTCCTTAACAGAGAAGCTCTGCTCTTTAACTGGCATTCAGAGTACGGCTGCAGTACTGCCACCTCAGTCCCAATACCCATTGCTGGGCAAGGGAACATATTTGACTCTGGTACAGCTTCTGGAGGCATGGGGTCTGAGCTGGAGTTTGAGTATAGTTCCAGCTTTGAAGTATGTTTGTTTCATTCTACACAATCAGCAGAATCTGACCAAAAAATTGCCTTAAACCAGTTAAACCAGTTTCACATTATTCAAAACCGCACAATTAATGTGAAAATATCTTCTACAGTTTGGATAGGAAGGCATTTAGATCCATATTCTTACTCAATTACTATGACTTACTGCAGTAGCATTATAAAAAAACAGAGAGGCAGGGCATAAAGGGGAAGTAAACAATAGACTTTAGTTTTAATTCTATTCTCAGTGCTAGGTTCTCATGTAAGGAGTAAAAATACTTCAGACAACTCATAAGACACATAGCATGAAATCATAGCATGCAGTTTTCTGAAAAAGGCACAAGCGCTCAACACACTGGAGTTAATTTCTATGTCAATTTTCACTCCACACAGATTAGTGCAACTTTCATAGCTAAAGCTCAAACTCCAGCCATATATTTGGCAGTGCCATAGATACCCAGTTTCCCTGAGCTTTCAGTAATATGAAAGTGCTGCAGACACTGCAGATTATCATTAAATTTATCAGATTTAGGTTACTCTGTGAGCCTGTTTTTCACTAATTAAAAGACTCAAGCATTTTCAGCTGGATCTTTTTCTTCACCTGAGTCAGTCTCTCAGTAGCGTGCAAATCTTCATACCACAAATATATTCATGAGTTCAACTATCAGTCTGGGTTTCCATTTTTTTACCTCCCCACAAGAAAAAAAAATAAAATCCATTTTCCCTGCCTTCTGGTAGCATCAGTGGATCAAGAATTTCATAATTTAAACAATAGGATTCACCACTGCTACATGTTTGCACTTGCTAAGCAGAGTTTTTTCTTCACCTTGTTAATGGAATGTGGAAGCTATTTCTGAGGAAAAAGATTGAACTGAGACTATTTCACAATGTCTATAAAAAATAAAAATCCAGACTTTTTTCAAGGTTTTGCTAACATGGACTCAACATCTTTTCAGTATCAACAGTATCGCATGACTTTTAAAGAATCAAAACTCAAAACAAAACAGAAAGCAAACTAGTAATATGGATGACAGTTATTTTCTTCCAAAATGTCACACAGCTACCTAATCAGCACCCAATACATTATGGTATCTTTATGGTCTAAGCATAACAGAAATATAAGGGCTCAGTTGAAAGCAGACAGTCTTGAAGCTAAATCCCTAAACATGAAGAATTGAAACCTTTTCTACCTTTAAAAAATACTAATACTGATAAATAACTGAATTGTATTTAATTTATTTCACTTTTTAATTACTTCCATGAAACAAGCCATTTATAGCCAGAAAAGCGCTACAGCCATACATATGTAGGTAACTAATACAGATAACAAGACTCTTTCAAAGCTTAAAACCTCAATCAGTTTCTTCTGGTGAAACCTCTAATGTTGGTTTGGTCCTAAAGGTTTTCTTTCATTCTATTCTTACACAGCCTCCTTAGAAACCCATTTCTTTTCTCTTTAGTTATACTCAGAAAGTTATTATGAGACAGTCATAATCCCATAGCTATTCTCCATTTATTTAGATGGCAGATTTGTTCCTTGATGAGTAAGAAAGCAAGTCTGTCACAGCACCACATTTCATACTGTTGGACCGTTGAATGGAAAAAAAGGCCTGCTAATGTATTTTGTTTACCCTTTCTATGTTCTTTAAAAACAAATTAACAAAACCTGATTATTTTTTCCCAGAATGAGTATATGAAGGTGTTCTCAATTTGGCCTTATTCTTACCTTTTGTATCCTCCACAATCCTGCAAAATAATATTAGTCACATGAATCCACATCAGTGACCTGAGAAAGATCTTCGACAAGCCATTGAGGATTCTGTTATGTTAGAATCAGAACTTGAACTCTAAGCAACATGTACATCAGAAAAAATGCATCCATATGAATAGTCTTACAGCTGGAACCTTTAAAGAGGTAGGCAACTGTAACTGTAAATTAAAATGTAGGAAGTTTCTCAAGATAAAAGACTTACGAGAATATGTATAAAGAGCCTGGATAGGGAACAGAAAGGTAAAGCTACAGAAAGCCCAGGTATCAGAGTAGACTTAGAGAATTCAATTTTTTCACTAGATGGTATTACCATTTCATCAACACTAGAAATAGTTCACAATATGGGAAATGCACGACAAAAATTCTATTCCAGGAGGTAACATCGATTTCCGTCAGTTAAATTCAATGCTCTTAAACTCCCAAAGCATACTTAAACTCCTTCTCTTTCAAGAACAAGAAAAGCGCAGATCTCATGAGTACTCACCACCATCTTCGACCATGAAATGAAAAATGTCACTGGTGGCATTGTCACCCCCACGTAAAACATAGCATATCTTCATATCATCAATATCAGCTGGAAAGAGTCAAGAAAAACAGATTTTATTTTAAATGCTGAAGGTAGGAAACATTTTTACAGAAAACCTTGACATGTATTAGTTTAGCTTCAACCGAGAGGTTAAGTTTCTCCAGCAGAGCTCAGGAACACGGTATTAACAGCATTGGGATTTTACTGATACCATCATTCTCTCTCCCTTTACCTCCCCTCCCAGTGCCCTCTTTCTTTCAAGATGTATTTTCAAGAAAAACTTGAACAGAAATGTAGAAATATAGGCTCAACAGTCAGAGCTATTTCATATTTTTAGTGGTGCATTTTCTTAAACAGAGGTGTATCTCCACTAATGTATTAATTCTGTCATTCTTCATCCCGAGAAGGGCTGTAGAGGTCACAGAAAATCTATGGCCAAAATGAGAGCAAAACCCAGGGTATTTTCTATGCTAAGTTTTACCCTTCATTCAAGAGGCAAGACAAATTAGTTCACGTGACCCTCCCCCCCCACTACCCCGAACCCTGCCTCTAGAACTAGATCAGTTCTGGCATGTGGTCCCTCTCTAGGAGAGAATATCTCTACACATTCTGCAACAGAGAGATTGCAATCTCTTCAGTCACCTGCAAAACTGCCCTCTCCACCAGACCACCCTTCCTATCAGCATGCTTGCAAAGGATATGTCATATAATCTATATGAACTGCCACAGATTGTGCTCATACCCATACATTGATTGACTGTTTGAAGAACCCAAACACTAGACAGACAAGACTACAGTAAGAAAAAAAATCAAAGAGCAATTTTGAATCATCAATTGCAATAAAGAAAGGTAGTAAAATGTTAACAAATATTTATTAATACTGTGTTTTCTGGATTCTTTGTGCAGTGGTGAGAAACACGTAACACATAAGAACTATTTTGTCACTTTCCCTGAAAAATTTCTGTCAGTAAAAATCCATGTCTGATACTTTTTTTAAGAAAAAGTTTTGGAAATTAGTATCATTAAGTACCACCCAAGTTCTCCTCCCATGTTAGGACATACGCATTACTAAAAAGACGCCCAAAGCACTTTGTTAAGAGTGCCTCAAATTTCTCAGTTCCATAAGCAGGCAGACATCTTCTAGGACAAACAAAAATATTATGAGCAAATACAAGCCACTGATGAATCTCTTCCATAAATATTTGAAAGCTAGATATCAAAAATTCATTGGGCTGTAAAGAGTATGCAAACAAACCCCTCTTCATGTTGGTGGAGCAAATAAATCTTTAATTCTGCAAGCATATAACTATTCAGCTCTGCTCATATGGGTAGCCTTATTAAAATCCATAGTTCCAATGTATATACAGATAAGCACTTGAGCCAATGTTTGCAGGACCAGGACCACCTCATAAAAAAAAGAGCCACTTGTCATCCAAACATCTTAATTTTGCCATAAGATTTGCAAAGGAATGACCAGTTTTCTGTTCATTAGGAACATGTTCAGAGTCACTTGAGCAATTCTACACTTTCCTTCTACATTCCATTAGGTTATGCTAATTATATTAAAACCTGCCTAGTTGTAAGCACAATCCATTACTGCATCACTGCAGTGCCTGCTAAATGTTAATATGACACTGGAATTCTCCAACATAATTTTGAAATCCATCCAACATTATTTTCTATTAAAAAAAAAAATTATCTCCACTAGATCAGGGCACTAATTTCCCATTTAAAATTCTGCAAAAGTGATGTGGTTGTTAAGGGTTACATGCATTAATGTTTATTCTTTAAAAAACAAATGCACTTTACAACAGTATTCACTTGTCTCTTTGAAACACCTGTCTGAAAGAGAAGATAAAAAGCATTATTGGGGTGAACACTGAAAAAAATCATTGCTTGCAAAGTGTTGTGCATTTGGCTGGAGAAGCCACGTAGAAATCTTTGGCCTCAGGAGACTACACGGAATGCTGAGACATCAATCAAGCTATATTACTGCTAAGGTAGATCCTTACTCTTCACTGTCCCTTCCCCTTCTTCCTCACTCCTCAGCACACCTGCAGAGCTATAGAATGGGAACTAGTCCTCCCTCACAAACTTACCCCTGTGGGACCAGAGACTCCCAAAACAGGGCTCAGGAGTCCGTCACACTTTGACCATTCAAAACATTATCCAAATGTCAGTTAACTACTTGTTATATACCGCTAAACTTCTTCAAATATGACAGACTTGGCAGTTATATAATAGAATTTACCCACTTTTAAACAAATAATTTAATCTTTATGAATAACTACTAAGGAAAAATTCCAGCCCTGACTTGCAGAGATGACTGCAGTGTGATTATGCATACACAATATTATGTGTAAGTATTTTTGCCCTAGGACAACAGTATACTAGAAATTACCACATGTTAAATGTTTTTATTTAAGCTTTCTCATTATTTATAAATATGAAATTATAAATATGAAGCACAAATAAATCATAGTGAGTTAAGAGTGCTCCTTTCAGGAGCAATGAAAAAACTTAAGAACTGCTTAATGTATTCTAAGAATATTTTATTTTGTTACTATTCCTTGCCCTTCTCTCTCTCCCATTCAGATTGTTCTAAGAATTAAATATAAAAGAATAAAAAGTACTAACTGTTTGCAGTATTTGGGGGCCTTCTATCAAGACGTTAATTCTTCCACACTCTAATCCTCACTTTGAGCAATTCCAGCCCTATGAGCCTCATAAGCAAAATATTACCTACTGTAATTGTAGCAGAAATATTTGATGTTACTCGTTATAAATCCCCACACTGATTAAAATACACAACAAATATCTAGGACATACTACATTCTGCACAACTGCATTTTGACAGGAGGCTTTCAACTCATCATGAAAGCTAGGCTAATTTCGTTTCTGGCATTTGACAAAGTTTTGTTGGCAGATATTGAAAAGCAATCCCAAGCATAAGTCAGTAAGCTGTTTGCTAAACAACAGCTTTGCCCCCTCCTTCAGTTATAGGCAATCTCAAAAAACCAGACTGCTCAAGCTGCTTGTACAAAACGAAACTTGTTTCATCAATATTACCTCACTCAAAGCGGTCAGGCTTTGTGCTTATAGGACCACAGACCACATCCAACGAATGGTGGGGTAAGGTGCTAGACTATTAGGATGGACTTTGCAAACTATTAAGCAGCTCAAAACTCACCTGCACATGACCCTGGAAAGCCTCATCTGACTTCAAAGTTGGCCCAGTAGTGGCTGGACAAAATGACCTCCAGAGGTCCCTTACAACATAAATTGGAAGACTAATGATGTTTTACAAGCCCTATCAGGACCCACACATTAATGAAACTGGAACTATTCAGCATTTTATAAGAGGTAGCCCTAAATGGCAGGATAGGACACCTAAAAAGGGGGGTGATCAAAACATAAAAGGAAAGCTCGTAACAACAAGTCCAACAGTCAATCCCAGAGCATCTCAAAAGTAAAACTATCACTCATGCTGGTTGCAAAATCTGCAGTTACATTAGGATCATTAAGAATATGACAAAAGAGGGTCCTGGCTACTCCTGGCCTGAACATTAGACAATCATTTGTCTCAATATAGCATAACCATGAAATATGCATAAATTCACTACTCTGGATTTGCAGTACTTTGTGCATTAATGGTAGTGGGCGACAAGGTGATGGATAACAGGAAACTACACATAGTTTTGACTACACAGCTTGGTCTATGTAAGATCTCTGTGTCTCACATTACTTCTCAAAACTGTAGTCCCCTACGTTCAGCCAAGAATTTTTGTCTCCCTGCCATTCACAATGTCTCCCATACCCAAAGTGGCTACAGACAAGAGGGCATCTGAGGAAAAAGGAAAGGAAAAATACTGTCCTTTTATCCATGACTTGCACTCCCAGGTTATTCTATGACCCAGGTATTCTATTCCAGCAAGTTATATTTCCCTGTCCTCAGCACACGGATTACCCCTGTGTGAGCCTGATGCTTTCTGCCTTTCATGCAAGCTTTCCAGATACTCTTCTCCCTCAGTGCTTGGCCCTGCATTCAGAAGACATTTTTATGTGCTTGCTTCATGAAATACAAACCATTCTATAAAGCATTTAGGAGGCTGGGAAGAGAAATACCACAGGAATAACACAGGTGCTCAGACAGTATTTGCTCATAGAGGCCAAAGGACAAAACTGTTGAAGAAATGTGTATTTCTTAAAAACATCCAACTCAAAACAAATTAAAGTGCTTGTGCCAGTAATGTCAGGTAATCTGTTGAGTTTTAGCACTTCCTGGGGATCCTTACTAGCTTTAAAACCGATTTCTTCTAAGGGCTGCATGCTCCTCACCCAGCTCAGGCAGCCCCAGGATATTAAGAAAGCCTGTACGAAGACCAGTGAACATGACATGTGGTCAGACTGCCAAGAGAAAGCGAAGTAACAACTGCATCTCACAAATGTATGAGAATGGAATGTGCACCCCTCCCCTTGAAAAAATGGGATATCACTGTGCTACGCAGTCATCTGCTTTCAAGGAACACCCACTCCATAATTCTTCATTTTCTAGTGTAACATATAAAACAATAAAAAGTGATAATCTGTTTACTTGCTTACTCTTATTTTCTTTCGCTTCTTCCGTATTCTGACAACAATACTCCTAATATTACTTTCAGTTCACTACTGAAGCCTCACATTTAAGAAGTCGTGGCAGTTCCCAAACCTTAGACTTGGTTTGGTCCCTGCTCATCCACGTTTTTGCCTTAAGATTGCAAAACCTAAGGCATCTTAGCCATTAAAAAGTTCATCAGAACTGTTTGCAAGATTTGATGTATCTGACAAGAACATCAGTAACGCCAACATGGGATACTTACCAGTATGGGCTCTGCGAAACATAATACAGGCAACTGCAAGTGTTCATCTTTAGCTTTCCCACCCACATGGCCCAGTCCGTCTGAACACCTTTAACTTTGAATGTCATGCTTTTGTGCTGTCTGTGCAATCCCCAGCTGTAAGAGGGTCTAAGAAACCTTATCTGAGTTTTATATTAATCAGCTATTAACTCACTGCAAAATAACATGGAAAATTCTCCGGCAAATAGCTAACGCTCCCCTTTCAGTTAGAAGTTACTTCATACCCTTTTGTTGAGGCTTTATTGCAGAACATACGGTACATGTGTTTTTTAGCCTATTTATACCACTCAGTATTTCAGTTTCATGTTAAAATTAAGTACCACTGGCATAATTTTAAAACATTTATACTACCTTTTAATTTACCACAAACACTTAGTGGTTAAGATTTGTATAATTAAGGCAACAAATGAACTCATAATATACTATTTCCCCATGTTTGGGAAATGATTTTGCTTTTACAATTAAGTGCGCTCAGACTGTATAGCAACTGATACCCTAGATGTGGTATGACCATTAGTTAATAATAGCTTGGCCACTCCTGTAACATTTTCTAAATAGACATGTTTAAAGTAGGCACTCGGCCTCTAAAGATCTGCAACCATGTGCAGCCCAATTCTGTTGTGAAAACTTCTGTCACTAATAAAAAGTCCAAATTATAGTCATTTGGATCATAAGCTTTCCAAACTGAAGATGCCCCTTTATTCACTATTTACCCAGCAGAACCCTTTTGCTGTTTAAAGCTGTCATAGATGCAATAAATAACAGAAAGAACTGAAAAATAATAAAGCCATTAGAAATAAGCTTGCTGCTTGAAAGTTTCTTCCATCAATTATTAAAGAGCTTAGCACAAAAAAAGACTCTTTCCAGTGATACAAAAAAAGCATGGAGTATTATAATACCTTGGGTGAAGTGGCTGATGCTATGGTTGCCTTTCCCCAGGTGGATCAGGAAGCCATGGCGTGGAGCCTCTGTGATTCTGATCCTGAGAGTAACATGCAAACTGTCCCTGTCTTCCACTTTGAGCACCTTGTTGGTAATCAGAAACCCAATGTGACCTGTGGCCAGAACACGGAGAGTCTGAGCACCCTTGTTTATCACAACCTGAGGTACACTGTTGTCCACAGCCATTATTCGAATCTTCATAGTCTGAGGTTTCCTTGTTTCAAACACAGTGTTGGGGAATACATAAAAATCAGTATGAGTGCCATCCGTAACAGTAAAGGAGAAGCTATCCTCCACTGATTCTGTGCCATCATGTTTGTAGCTGATTAGATTTTCATTTAGATCTTGTTTAGTGAAGGCAGTGACTGGTTTGGAGTTATTGAACATGATCTGACCGTGAACAGGTACTTGAGTGATTATAAATTTTAGCAATGCATCAGGTGTATCTCTGTCTTCTGCAGTCAGTTCAAACGGGGTTATCAGTTTGTATTCATTTTCACTCACCACTAGGTTATGGATTGTGACAACAGGTTTCTTATTGTCCACATCACTGATAGAAATTCTGAAAGTACGAAATACGGGATTATAGCCATCAGTCACCTCAAACTCAAAGCTGTCCATTTTCACCTCATCTTCTGAAGTGTGAATGTAATAGATCTTATTGCCTGCTAACAGGAGTTGAGTAAAAGTGGAGATGGGTACCCCAGGCCGATCTGTGCATTCAAGATGACCACGAACAGGTGCCCTGGTAATGGTGAAAACTAACTTCTCATCTGGACTATTCAGGTCACTGGTGCTAAGCAAATCAGTGGTAAGGGTTACCTTCCCTCCTTCCTTCAAAGAAACTCCTTTGCTGATTACATCCGGGAAGACAATATCAATGCTGCCTATTGTCACATAAAAATAGCGGTCAATGAGAGGATTTATTCCATCTGTCACATCAAATTTGATAAGATCACGAACTCCTTGTTGGCCGAAATGCATATATCGAATTAAGTTTCTATCCACTTCATCTTGGGTGAAGTTCATCCCCAAGGTGATATTCTCAACTCCACCTGAAGGTTTTATTCTCTGCAGGAGGCCTTGTCCTGGCCCATATTTTATAATGTATGTCAAGGTTTTATCTTCAGAATCTAGGTCAGTAGCCTTCAATATTCTGTTATGGATAGTTCTAGTTTCCCCTATTTCAATCTCCAAACCATCGTTGATGGCCATTCTGGGCGTCTCATCATCTACAGGAATAACCATGATGAGCACAGTTTTCCTAACAGTATGTTTACCGTCTGTGAGTTTCACCTCAAAACTGTCCTCTTTTGTCTCAGAGTCATCATGTTCGTAGAGTATACTGGAACTCTCTGTTATCTGATCCAAAGTGAAGCTCTCCACCAGGACAGTTCCGTTGACAAGCTGATTCACAATGTGCCCGTGTCTGGGAAGTCTCGTAATTGTGAACAATAACTCATCAGGAGGGATGTCTGCATCAGCTGCATTGAGGATAGGGGTATCGATAACCAGGCTCATGCCTTCCATCACAACAAACTCTCGCATAAAGATTTCAGGCTCTTCATCATTGATCGGTATAATGACAATGGAGAAAAAGTGCCTTTGGGAAAAGTTAATGCCATCAGAACAGCGCAAAGCAAATCTGTCTTCAACAGGCTCTACACCCCTATGTATACTTTGGACATAAAAAATATGCCCTTGACGGAGGTCTTTCAAAGTAAAAGCACTTATAGCTACACCTGCTCTGGATTTTTCAGATCCCGGGGCTGGAGAGATGTTTTCTACATACCCAGATGAGGGCTGAGCAACAATGGTGCAGAGTATATCATCACTAGGAGTATCCACATCCTCAGCCCTGAGATGAGCAGGAGTAATGACTCGTTTTTCACCTTCCATTACCATGAACTGCTCTCCCACAAAAATCTCTGGGGCTTGACTGTCAACAGGAAGAATGGTCACCAAGACTGAAACTCCTTGAACAACACTGCCCCTGACGCTCCACTCCTCAGACAGGTCAGACAAAGTAAGGTTGAAGGCATCTTCTTTGGGCAGAAGACCTATTTCACCACCAGTGTGAGCATATACCACTGCACCATCCAGCAAATCTCTCTGGGAAAATCTCTCTGCAGGCACCCCTTGGACCAAGATGTTCCCATGCTGAGGAGGATCCTCTACAATGAAGGTCAGCATAAGGTCATCTGTGTCCTCATCTGTGCCCTGAATGACATTAGCAGTGATTTCAGCAGCACCATTCTCCAGAACATCTAGGTAGGAACCAAGAGTGCCTGGGGGCAACCGTAGCCTAGGAACTTCATCATCAACTGGTTGCACGTTCATTTTTAGTGTGATAGGCACAAAATGAATGCCATCACTCACATCAAGCCCACAGGTATCACTGTTGGTCTCAGCTCCACTGTGCACATATACCACTCTGCCTTGCCTGATATCCTCCAGGCCAAAGATCCCTCCTGGTATCAAACTGTACCCAGAAAGCTGCAACTGGCCGTACCGAGGAGGCTGGGTCAGGATAAACCTGAGATGGGCAAGCTCAGTGTCTGTGTCACTGGCATCCAGCTCATTGGGACTAAGGACATGGCTGCCTCCCTCAGGCAAATTGAAGCCAGTATTTGTGATTTCAGGAGGTTGGTTATCCACAGGCTGCAAGTAGATGGTGAAAGTCCCTTCAGCGACGTTGCCAGCTGCATCTTGCACTTGATACTGGAATTGAATCAAATGAGGAGCCACCCCCAGTTCTTCCTGGGGGGGACGGTATGATATCTTGTGATGATTGATCTGGGCTTGGGTGAAATGAGTAACTTCCACAGAGTGATCCTCAGTCAGCACGAGGGATCCAAGGCGGGCTCCGTAAACATCTGGAGGGTGGTTAGTGTCAGTGTCAGTGGGGGGCTGGGTTATTGTGTAGCGGAGTTCACGGTCCCCCGAATCCTGATCTGTGTAACACAAGTGCTTCCTCCGCAGTGGTGTTACTTGCTGCTCCGCCACTATTAAGTGCAGGCTGCTACTACTATGCAGCTCTGGGGCTAATCTGTCTATGGGATGTACTCGGATCACAAAAGTCTGCGGTCCGGAGCGGTTGGGCGGGTCATTGTCATCCTGGATTCTAAAGACAAACTGGTCCAACACAACCCCAGGGCCAGGTCTGTGAGGCCCAAAGTGGTGGTAGTAGAGACGCCCTTCCACAATGTCCTGCTGCAGCCATTCTCTCACTGGTTTTTCATAGATGATAGAGCTCCCTGATAAACCTGGGACCCTCCTCCAAGAAAAGCCCTCATCTTCTTCCTCATCTTCCCAGTCAGGAGGCTCCTGCACTTGACGGAGGAGGAGCTGCCCAGCAGTGGGACCAGACTCTACTGTAAAGAGCAGGATGCCATCCTGTGAGTCAATGTCAGTGGCACTAAGAGCACGGGTGGTGATGGGCACCGTTTCACCCTCAGCCATGTCCAGCCCCGTGTTAGCATTGAGCAGGGGCGGCTGGTCATCAGTGGGCACCAGGGTAATGGGGAAAAGGAACTCAACACGGTGGCGCGAGCCACCATCTTCCAGTCGCAGCACCAGATTGTCACTGAGTGGAGAGTCACTGCCGTCATGCTGGTAGATGACCCGGCCTGCTGCCAGCTCGGCCACCGTGAAGTGTTTACGAGGGGCAGCAGGTTCTGGGGTGTCCTCCAGCAGAGTAAGGTGGCCATGCCTCAGCCCCGCCACCACGCTCACCCTCACCTGCTCGAGGTCATCCTCATCGCTGATCACCAGGTTGGGGCTGGGACCAGGGCCCGAGAGAGGCCGCGACTGCCCCTCGTAGAGCACGAGGCCGGTGTTGCGAGTCACCACAGGTGCCAGGGTGTTCATGGGCTTCACCACAATCACGAAGGCAAAGGGCTCCGAGGCGGCACCCTCAGGGTCCAACACTTCCAGCTCGAGCTCAAAGAGCCGCTCCCGATCGGAGTCCTCCGCAGGTGGCTGGTAGGCGATGCGCAGCTCCCTCACGTCCCGCTGGCTGAAGGAGGAGACCGGCAAGCTCCGGTCATCCGTGCTGACCATGTGCCCCTGGCCAGGGCCGAAGAGCGACGTGATGTTGAAGAGCAGCAGGTCCGGCGGCGACTCAACATCCTCGGCCGCCAGCATGTCGGGCGTGAGGGCGGTGAGGACGAACTGGTCCACCTCCATCATGAGCATGGCCAAGAAGCTGGGCTTGGGGGCCACGTTCTCGGTGCCGGCCCGGATCCGCACCAGCACCTGGAAGTACTCGCGCTTCAGCAGCGCCCCGGCGCCCGCCGCCTCCCGCAGCTCGGCCACCAGCGGCACCAGGTCGCGGTCGGGGGACCCGCCGGCCGCCGTGTGCCGGTAGCGCAGCCCCAGCCGCAGGAACTCCTCGCAGTCCCACATGGAGGCGGGCACCGGCACGCCGCCCGCCGCCTCCCCGCCCGCCGCCGCCGCCGCGGGGACCCCCACGATCTCGCCGTAGCGGGGCAGCCCGGTCCCCGGCGGCAGCAGCCCCACGCGGCAGCGCTGCCGGCCCGGCTCGAAGGCGAACTCCAGGCTGCGCGCGTCCAGCGGGTCGCTGGTGCCCCGCAGGCGCTCCACGGCGAGGGGCAAGCTGCGGGTGACGATCTCCAGCTGCGTGAACAGCACCTCCACCTGCAGCGCCAGCGGCAGCACCAGCGCGCGGCTCGCCGAGTCGTAGCGCAGCTGCAGCCGCACGCGGTCGCGGGCGGGGCTGCGGCCGCCCAGGTGCCAGTACCGCACCTCGCGGGGCCCGAAGTCGCAGGGGAAGCGCCGGGGACTCAGGCGGCCCGGCCGCCGCCACGGCGGGTCCTCGTCCAGCACGGTGAGGTGGCACCGGTCCCCCGGCCGCACCCGCAGCACGAGATCCCTGGCGGGGTCCAGCCAGGCGGAGCGCCCCAGGGGCACCCGCAGCCCGCGGTTGGCCACCACGACGGCGGCCGCCTCCGGCGCCCAGAACGAGGACGCGGCGGCGCTGCCCGGGCCGGGCTCGCCGAGCCCCGCGCCGCCGGCCAGCAGCAGCAGCAGCAACCCGGCCGGCAGCCGCCGCGGCGCGGCGAGAGGAGCCGCCGGCATCGTCCTCGCTCGGCAGCGCGGAGCCCCGGCAGCTCCCGAGTGGCTCCCGCCGCGCTCTGAGCGGCTCCGCGCCCAGCGCCGCCGCGCCCCCCGCGCCCCGAGCGGCCAACGGGCGCCCGCGGGGGGGCGAGCCCGCGGGGAGCGATTGGACGCGGCCGCTCGCCAATCCCGCGAGCCCGAGCGGGGACAGCCGCCCCCCGCCCTCCCCCGGGCCCTCGACGGGTAGACGAGGAGGAGGCGCCGGGAGAGCTGCTCCGGCTCCGGCTCTGCGGGAACGGGGCGGGGGAGGCAGGGGTCACGGGTCGCCTTGCTGGCAGCCACCGCGGGAGCGGCGCCGCCGAGACCCCGTGTCAGGGGCGGGGGGAACGGCGGAGGAGCGCAGCCTGCGCGCAGCGGCTCCCTACCCTCGCCTCGCATGTGGCTCCGCGGAGCAGAGCTGTAGCGGGGCTCCCTTCATAGGATCATAGAATCACCAGGTTGGAAAAGACCCACCGGATCATCGAGCCCAACCATTCCTATTAAACAGAACCATGTCCTTCAGCACCTCGTCCACCTGTCCCTTAAACATCTCCAGGGAAGGTGACTCAACCACCTCCCTGGGCAGCCTGTTCCAGTGCCCAATGACCCTTTCTGTGAAAAGTTTTTTCCTAATGTCCAGCCTAAATGTCCCCCGGCGGAGCTTGAGGCCATTCCCTCTTGTCCTGTCCCCTGTCACTTGGGAGAAGAGCCCAGCACCCTCCTCTCCACAACCTCCTTTCAGGTAGTTATAGAGAGCAATGAGGTCTCCCCTCAGCCTCCTCTTCTCCAGGCTAAACAACCCCAGCTCTCTCAGCCGTTCCTCATAAGACCTGTTCTCCAGCCCGTTCACCAGCTTTGTTGCTCTTCTCTGGACTCGCTCCAGAGCCTCAACATCCTTCTTGTGGTGAGGGGCCCAGACCTGAACACAGTATTCGAGGAGCGGTCTCACCAGTGCCAAGTACAGAGGGAGAATAACCTCCCTGGACCTGCTGGTCACGCCGTTTCTGATACAAGCCAAGATGCCATTGGCCTTCTTGGCCACCTGGGCACACTGCTGGCCCATGTTCGGATTTGGCTCCGCGGGGCAGGGCTGCAGCGGGGTCCCTCTCCCCGCAGGGTGCGGGGCGGCAGCGCTGGCCCCCGGCTGCCCGAGCGCCGGGCCCGGTTCGGCGGGGAGAGGGGAAGGCGAGGAGGAGCGGCCCGAGCTGCCGCCCGGGGGGTGCAGCCCTGCCCGCCGCCGCCGTGCTGTGCGCCGGAGGGAAGAAATCTCAACTATCTCCCGGGCAAACCCCATTAGTCAATATCCAGATTCATTTCTCGGAGGAGACTGGTCGCAGCAGTGGCTGAGTAAAAGCTTCATGGGATTTCTGTCTTCTCGTGTCTGCAGCTAAAAGCATGTTAATAAGAGCTTGTGAGCTTTCAGGAGTTACTTGTCTTTTAAAATTCTTCGTGGCAGCCTCTGACTTTTTATTCGTCTTCTGTCACAGCTGTTTCTTACTGAAATGTGACCCACATTCTGTTTTAAGGAAGGTTTCTAGCGACAGAAAAGTAAAAATCACTAAGGAGGGGCAGATGAAAATATTACCCAAGGCATTTTGGAAGTGACTTGGTGTTAATTTGTCATGCCTGCTTTTAAGATAATCTCTGAAATTATCCTTCAGTAGTGGAGCAAAATTATGGGATGCGGTCTTGTTTTCTGTATGGAAAACCTGAATTTGGAATTTCGCATGTAGGCACAGTCAGCCACGTTTGCATATAAGTATTTCAACAAATAATTCAGCTTGGTTTGGGGTACAGAGGCATCAGCGGACATCAGTTCTACGACAGTGGATTACTGTAGTTTGTGAGATGGATACTTTTATATTCTGTTACTGACATACTTGTTGAAAACTGCAGAAAGCTAGTTTGTTAAACAAGCCTGTACTGAGTTATGGACTTGGGTGCAGCTGCAGGAGGTCGTAATTTTAGTAGTTAGACATCTAGTAAGGTTAAACAACACTAATACAATTTCCCTACCCTTATGAGGCATTCACCCTGGATTTCAGCAGGTTAATGTCTTTTTTTTTAAACTTCAAAGGATGGTAATTCAGTAGAAAAACTTGAATCTCAAGACCAAGGATCTTCCATATTTTCAGAAACATGGTGCTCCAAGTACAAAGTGCAAGACGTGGATTGTTTGTTTGTTTTTTTCTTTTCACAGCACAACATAAAATAAAAAGTGCTCAAAACTATGCAGTGGAAAAGAATTTTGAAATATTTTTCCTTGAGTTGCTGACTGGTTAGCTTGTGCCAACACTTGCCTTCAAATGGTACTTCAAGAAAATTCACCTTGGCTAAATTTTGATCTAATGAGATACCTGTAAATCCAAAACATTTGCCTACCAATTGTCTCTGAAGAAATAAGAATTGGGCCCAATAACAAGTCTATTGATCTTTAAAATAAAATTTTGGTGAATAAAGTGACTGGTATTTGACCAGGAGGAAAAAAGAGTCTACATATCCTTGCATTAAAGCTTGCAGTTCTTTTACACTATTACAGTGTGTTTCTGAGTCTAAACAGAAATAAAAAGCTTTTAAGACAAAGACCTGCTCATATAACAGAGTATTAATAAATAAAGCATGCTCATTGAAATTTAGTGATGAGTACTTCTGAAATTTGTGAGATTCAGTAGGATAAACCAACATTTTAAGACCCTTGTTTATTTAAAACTGAATGCAAATTTATTCTTATTTCAAATGCAATGCTTTCTGAGGGCATCTGAATTCTGCTCTGTATCATGGATCACAGATTTGTATTCCTTATTGAAATCTGCATGACTTTCAGTCCCTGTGTAAGACAAGCAGTTCATCAAATCCACATATAGATTTATAGTTATCAAAGACTGCCCTCTGTTGATGTAGTGTAATCTTAACATCTTAAATGTAGCAAAGCCTGATTTTTGTTATTACATTACTTTTTGTAGTTTTGTTCTTAATGATGGGATTAATTCCAGGGGTGCTCTTCAAATAAATTAGTAAAAATGTAATACTTTTGCTGATTAAATACTGGAAAAGGAGACAAAATATGGCATACAAATGTCAGAGTTATTAACGTTTTCCAAATAGCATGAGTATTTCATAACTTACAAGTGTGAAAAGTTGTGCCATCTCTTGCCAATGTATATTAACTAACTTGCCAAGGAAACAAAGAGAGCAGAGGGAGAGGATGGAAGCAGCAAATGAGATTTGTGGGAGCATTTGGGTTTACAGTTGTATAAGAAGTTTTGCTGCTACAATCCAACTCCGAAGGCCATATAAAAGCAAGGTGTACAGTACCTACTGTGGCACAGAGAAAATTTTCTTCATTCACAATATGACAGGTGGATTGCTGTACAAACAACAAAGAACAAACCTATATAAATAGTCTGCTGAAACAGAATAAACATTTGAAAATGTTATGTCAGCTAGATGAGAGATTGTCTCAGTTCCTTATCTGTAGTCGTACTTAACCAGTAACCTTTCTGTTGCTTTTGTACTCATTTTCTCTTCTCTTATTCCATTCATGAATTATTACACAAGTGGTTATTTATATTATAAATTATCAGGTGTAGTTTTTTTGCCTAGGTATATGCAAGACTATTTCTAGACTGTAGCTATTAGTCATCCTTTTTCTGACAGATATCTCAAGAGGCAGAAAGCCGACTTGAGAATCCTCTGTCTTCATGAGATGTCTTCTTTACCAACACACTCTATAAATGTGGCATTTTTCTTGAACCCATTCTTTATGTGTTTCAAGAATTCTGTTTCAGCCAAATATCTCTTGCCTTGCAGGCAGAGATGTTCCTGAGAAGTCAAATATCACTAAGTCTTGCATCCATAGTTTTTATTTCCTTTTACCTCAAGTAAATCTTTCCCTTCTAGTGAGAAGAAACTTCCCTGAATTCTGTCAGGATAAGGTTTCATTCCTTGACTAGGGAAACTCTGCTAGAGTCTGTTCTCAAAATTGTTTTCTGTTGACACTGGGATAAGTGTAATACTTGTTTCAAAATTTTCATTTACTTAGAGTGAATGTGACCACACGACCCAGCCTACATTCACTCCAAACCCAATCCAAAATCACCCTCTGTCTTTCTAGAACTCTTCTTTGACGTTTGTCTTGGTACTTTATGATGTTTCTCCCACTGCTGCCTAGTAATTGGTTTCACCTGCCTAGCACTGGCCACCTGCCTGCCCTCTGCGTCTCTAGCACTACTTTTACTTCAAACTTGGCTCTTTGAAAACCTACTTTTCAAGTCAACCTTCTTCAGGCTCCTTCCCACTTTGGATCTCATCATAAGCATCTCATCTCTTTTTGTTTCAAAGCTAAAATACAACTTTTTGATCTCCTACTAACAATGCGAAAAGACTTGCTAATTTACTAGAGTAAATAAGTAGTTCCTTACCTATGGTTTATTTTTTGTGCTTGGACTCCAAATTTGAAATTGTCTTAACTGTGATTATTCAACTTATAATGTTCCTTTAAATGTACACTGCCCCACAGGCACACATTTTCTTTGATATGTAATGAAGGCAACAATGAAGACACTGTAAGCAACGTAGATGTTTTTAAAAAATGTTTTTAGACCAAGACTTTTTGAATCCTCTCTCAGTTTTCCCCTGGATGAAATCGGTGAGTGGTTGGAAATGCTGTTGGCAGGAACTGGCCAAATTCTGTTGCCAGTGACAATGACATGTTCATTTTAACATGCAATTCAGGACAGGTACGTGTTGGTACGGGTATGTATTGCACTATATTTAAGTAAATTATAACTACAGGTGAAATCATGTATCAACAAGTAATTATTGTACATAAATGCTTAACACCTAGTGGAGGTCAACACAGTCAAATCTTCCACGCTTATACATTGATCAGAAGTGCAAAACTGTTAACTGGATTTTGTTTTTTTAAGCTTTAAACTGTGTCTATACTGGTTATCTGCTATAATTTCTATTGCCATGCTTCAATTACATATTATTGAAATAACAGTACAGTCAAGTGCTTGTATATTTTCTTAATAAAATATGTAGGGAAGCTTTCCTGACACCAATTTCTTTGGAAAAGAAAAAAGAATGGAAACTACTTGGTGGGTAAATGACCAAGTCCAGGCTAAGTTATTTAACTGCTCTTGTCTCATAAATGCCATACAAATATGTATTTTCTTGTTAGGATATATGCAACATAGTGGTATATATGTGATATCAAAAAAAGTCTTAATGAGAAAGAAGTTGGCTAGTTCCTGTAGAATGAAACCACAAATGCTGAAATTTCATTCCAAGGATGATCTTCCATCATGCATTACAAAGGTTCATTTTCTGTGTATATTTCATGTTTAGTTCAATGATCAGTGGTGGGGAGAGAATATATTGTGCTTAGTATTTACATTGCATTAAGGTAGCTCATTCAAAGACTTGATTCATTTTACGCTAGAGGGGTGATCTTAGTGGCCAAGAGGCTTTTATATTATGGGCATGATTTTTGTTCTTCTCAAAGCAGTTGCAGCAATACCTATATGTATGTTACTATATTTTTATTGTGTTTTGGGTGGCTGATGGACTTATGGAAGCAGGTAAGTTTGTGGGTGAGTAAGCTGAATTGTTGATAACAGTGCTGTAATTGTTCAGCTGACAGAATTAGATTTAGTAATAATATTTAGATTTATTTGAATTTATCTGAGCCAAGATGTTGATTTTTTCCTACTAACAGAACTCTTTTTTATCAACTAAGTATTGTTTATACACATCTATACTATAAACTTGACATATTATGCATTTTATATAGTGTAAAATTATGTTCCATGGCAAAGATTGTTGAACTTCAGTCAAACAAGCTGTCAGGTATCCCCAAATCAAATGATTCAGGACACTATGGTATGTTTTATAAAATGAAACAATTTCTTTTGAAGGATGATCCTGCCATCTCTGTGCTGACCTTGGATAACTATTAAAATTGCATGTCAAAGGCTGAAAAAACTGTTGTTTAAGCACTTAAGATGCTCTTCACTGTAATTTTTTCTCTCCTGCTTTATGAGAGAAATTTTACATAATCTTTGTAGCTTTAGTTGTCATAACAAAACCACCCCACACAGGCGGTTCCATCGTTTTAGAATTCAAACAGTATCACTGCCAAATGCATGTTTTACTGTGACTGTAAACTACTGGCCTTTGTGTTAGACAGCTACAGGCCAAAAAGTAAATAAGAACTAAGCCTTAAGGTTGTAAAGAGGACAAGAACCAATATTCTCCCTCCCCTTTTATATCCAGGTAGCGATGCTAACCACTTACTGTGTTTCCTTTCTCCATAGAAATTTCCCTAAACTAGCCAGTGTCAACTTTATTCCCATTTTGCACACAGCTAGGGTGAATACACAGATGTCTAAGTCTCTTGGGTCTGATACTGTGACTTCCACTCAAACAAAGCTCATAAGTTTTGCCAAGGTAAGAATCACAGGCACCTTAAAATATGACAGATGAAGATTTTGTTAATGTGCAAGTCATATGGATGTAGGTGACTATTTCACCTGCATACCTATTAAAATTAGGCATTTGTAACGTTGCGAGTTGAACTCCAATCACTTCTGTAGAATTTTTTCCAAATCAGTTCTCCAGACTTTTGTTCACATTAAAATGACCCATCTCTCAGTGTCCGTAAAATAGGAGTAACAACTATAAAACATCTGAATCAAACTGATTTTACCTTACCAGAAATGCGTAAGGTGTTCATCACAGAAAAAAATCTAAAAGTTAACAAGTAAGAATCCAAATTTCAGGATACAGCTCATTTTAGAGGTGAAATTTTTGAAGGCGCAGATAAGTACTTGGAGCCCAACTTCATCTTTCAAGCAACATGGATATTAACTGGAAGTCAGAGAGCAACTAGGACTTGTATTTGGAAAAATAAATTTGCAGCACTCTTGGGGGACAAGTCTCTCTGAGAAAGGGGGCACCATGTGCCCTTAAACAAAACCCCCAAACATGGGAAAGGCAGTTTCAGACTTCCTAGCTTATATGTATGAGTAGAATGTGAAAGGTAGAATATGACTGCCTAAGCTGAAAGTTCTTTTGATCTGTTCATCTTTTTAACCTGAATTTTGGAGTAAAATGAGTTTACGGCATTTCAATAAGGAGGCAGTATTTCAAGTGTATGTTTAATAACCTGATGTGGAACCAGTGTTCGGTGTCATTCATCAGCCCTTGGACGTAAAAAGACTGTATTAAGGCCATTAATTTCAGGTGGCTGACTTAGAATGCGTATCTTACTTTCTTCATTGACAGTATGTTAAACTAAGGTCTGTCAGCCCCAGTGGGAGGAGATTTCAATCACTTATCAGAATTGAGGAAATTGTGATAACTGTGAGACAGACACCATGCTATAGAGAAACCCCTCCTATAATCAATGAAGGGAGGTGGCGGTTAGAGACAATTCATCCTGTGAAAGATATTTGAGGAGTGCCCATATCCTTCCATCCCTGCTGTGGGGAAGCTTAAATTCCTCGCCTAGAGTAGTTGCATATCTCCTAGATTTGCAAAATTAGATGTGATAGATGACACTCCAGATTATCAGAAATTCAAAAGCCCTAAGCCTATTGGCTCCAGGACTTCTGGTTTTAAATTTTAAACAAAAAAAAATTAAATGCACTTCCATGAGTTCTGCCATTACATATGTACTAATTTCCCTGAAGAAGCCAGATCTCTTCTTAAGCATCCTCAGGCTTACATGTGGTGAAGCTCTTTTTAGTGCTCTGACATGGAACAGAATCCAAAAAGGTGTTACAGCATTTTAAAAGGCTGGTGTTGCGACCTTTAAGATTTCTGAGTGGCTTGATTACAAGAAAGAAAAAAATACTATCAGTTTCAAAACATTGCCCTCCATTGTCACATCCCTGTATTATGTGGAAATTGTGTTTGGAAAGTCAAATTAATCCCTGCAAGTCCACTTGCAGTAAGAGTTTCTGGACCTGCTTAATGACAGAACACACAACATGCAGTTACCTTCCTCACTCTTAAAAGCAGTTCACTATAAAACTTCTTTTCCTTAAAAAACCCTATTTGCTGTTAATAGCTCAGTTAGCAAACACACTCACCAAATACTGAAGGATGGGGTCAGAGGCCACCAGTATCTGACCCACCATAAACATTTCTCTTCCTACAGCACATAAATCTACAGATAAACAGGTAAATCAAGATCTCCACCGGGAACTACACAACAGCATCTAGAGAGATCTTGCCAATTGCCCTGGATAGCTGAATAAGTATTTGCAGTCAGATAACCTTAGTATTTGCAGTATTTATGGTATTTCCAACAGTATATTTAGGGAAGTAAAATTGGCACTTCATTTGTAAGACTTTCAGCTGGAAGTTGGGGTATATGTGGATAGTATACATGCTTGATCCACAGTGCACAGAGGTTTTTGATCTGGGTCACCGTATCTCTATAAACAATGCTTGGCCCTTTACAGAGGATGGCTGCTTGAAATACAGCCTGTGATTACCCTGTACCCAAACAATCATCGTTGTATTTTTGCATTATTTCCACACATGGCAGATTTCCCTGTTACTGTTGAAACCTTTGGTCTTTAGTCTGTGCTCATCTGCCTTAAGACAATACATAACTTTTCCTTTCCTTTCCTTTCCTTTCCTTTCCTTTCCTTTCCTTTCCTTTCCTTTCCTTTCCTTTCCTTTCCTTTCCTTTCCTTTTTTCCTTTCCTTTCTTTCCTTTCCTCTTTCCTTTCCTTTCCTTTTCCTTTCCTTTCCTTTCCTTTCCTTTCCTTTCCTTTCCTTTCCTTTTCCTTTCCTTTCCTTTCCTTCCTTTCCTTTCCTTTCCTTTCCTTTCCTTTCCTTTCCTTTCTTTCCTTTCCTTTCCTTTCCTTCTTCCTTTCCTTTCCTTTCCTTTCTTTCCTTTCCTTTCCTTTCCTTTCCTTTCCTTTCCTTTCCTTCCTTTCCTTTCCTTTCCTTTCCTTTTCCTTTCCTTTTCCTTTCCTTTCCTTTCCTATTCTTTCCTTTCCTTTCCTTTCCTTTCCTTTCCTTTCCTTTCCTTTCCTTTCCTTTCCTTTCCTTTCCTTTCCTTTCCTTTCCTTTCCTTTCCTTTCCTTTCCTTTCCTATCTTTCCTTTCCTTTCTTTCCTTTTTCTGTTTTAAACGGTTCATTCAGAGCCATTATGGATTAAATCCCACACTGGAGGTCTAAATTAGCAGAAAAACACATCATATGTGTATACACAGTATATATGTATAGATGCTCCTTTGGAGTCTCATGTATTAAAGAATTTGATTAAGCAAAATCCCTACAAAGCAAGTCACTGTTTCTGCCTGTGGTATTCCAACCAGTAATTTATAGGACTACCTTAATCTCTGTAATGTTTTACTCCCTATTACGTGTCTAGTTTAGTTTTGCTTTTCTGCCGCTTACCAACCTGATAAGAGGTCTCCAGTGAACACAGCACAGTGATGCCCAGAGCAGTCACTCTTAATTCAGAACCCATTTAAATGCCCAAGAAAGTTTACATTACTTTGTCTAATGAAATATTTTGGATTTGTTGAAGTTAAATTTCTTCTACCACTTTAACTTATCACATTTCTTAAGTCTGTAACTGTCTGGGAATTTTCTTCTATGTCTCTGAATGCACTGGGACTTCTCAGCCTCAGAGGTGAGGTTTTGAGCTGAGAAGCAAATATGTTTCTTTCTCAGATCTGAAACCGGGCAGTCTAGAATATTGTAAAAAAATGGAAGAAGCTACAGAAATACATAGTGCAAAAACAAATAAAGAAAAAGCACATGTGTATGCTATCAAGTGAAAAAATTCCCAAAGCAGATACACAGATTACTGAATCCCTACAGTTCTCTACAAAATAAAATATCACAGATCACAGATTATCCACTGTGACTTCATTGTTTCAATTGTTTTTACATAAAGACATGAGGAACAGACAGTGAGCAATATGTGTAAGGTTTGCGAGTCTTTATTGTCTGTCTATTTCAAGGAAGGCTAAGCCATTTGATACGTGCAAATAAACTAGTAGTTAGAGCACCCTCTCAGGAAGCAGTGGAGGTGGATTTCAGGCTTTTGACAGTCAAAGAGGGTTTAAAATGTTTCTCCCTCTTACCTGAACTGCCAGGCTACAGAACAGTTTTGAAACACCTTCTGTCCTTCCCAGTAAAGCTGAACTAGCAAAGGGCTCAATGAATGGAAGAGCCTGTTACTATCCAATCTGACAACTGAAGACTTGGTTCCCTTGACCTCAGCCCTGGGAATGAGAAAAATTACAGGAAGAAAAAAATAAATACTTTTGGGGGGGTTTTCTTACTCTTCGCAAAAAACATCAGTCCTCTTCAAATAAGTGCACTCTCACAGGAGAGCCCTGAATCTGAAAGAAATGAAAGCATCTCATTAGACTTAACTTCAAGTGTCTACAGTGAAGGTTCTTCTGTACTCATCACTCCAGGCTCCTTTTGTTATCAGTGTAAAGAAAAGGTGCTTCAATTTGCATTTCATCTGACCTGCCTTAGAGATCTACATTAGAATAAGATGAATAATGCTCTGTAAGGCTCACCATCTCAATTTACTACAAGAAAAGCTTGAGTGAGTAGATCAGATATAGCACAGGGATGAAAATAAACAGACACCTCTAAAAAAGTGTACTTTCCATCCTAGAGATGGGATCGTTGAAGACATGATGACTGAATTGCCCTTTATCAGCTCCTAGCTATATACAGTAGGGGAACCTGAAACCATCACTTACATCAAATGCCTGATGTTTACATATCTATGGTTATTAATCTTTTCTTCTATCTTCTATGAAATGGGAACAATAACACTTAATCTTTGAAGACAGATAATATGTTAGAAATTCTGAAATGCCCTGAAATTACAGTAATCAAAGTAAATATTTCTTATGAGAAATAAAAATTGTTTTGGAGAGTAATTGGTGAAATACAGTGAAACAAAGTGTGCTTCATATTGTTCTTAATTTTGACTTTTTACAGCACTGATAATAAGGTGCTACCATGTCTGAAATTTTGCCCATCACACACCATAAAAGCACAATCACTGATTCACTATGTTTAATGTGAAGTGCAACATTCTATCCTATCTTGTCATAAATACTTTTCTGGTACATACACATACACATACACAAACACACACATATGCATAACATATAAACTAAGAAGCTGTAGGGAAGTGGGGCACGTTAATTGTGCTGCTTCGTTTCTGGCATTAACACAGTTGTCTAACTTAAGAAATCTACTCAACTGTTAGGAAAGAAGCAAAACATATCTCAGAATTAATAGTATCTTTGATAGATCAACAATATACTGAAATTAAATCTAACAAACTGTAAAAAATGGACTTAATAAGCAGAAATATCATAATCACTGAAAGGCCAGAGTTGAAGCTTGTCTACCTGGTTTAACAAGAATGCATGTAGAAAGGCCGGCTTGATATTCGTAGAAGTACAATGGTCCAAGTTAATTTTGTCTTTTATTTTGTCATTACTGAAACTGCTTGGAGATTGCATCCTGATACTTGTTAGAAGTTTTCTTTATACCTTTGAATAGTCGTCTATTGCAACCTGCACTGTATTGTGGTGGAGCAAGTTTATGTACTGGAAAATGGAGCAATAAGGATCTCAACAGAAAATAATTTATCCTGCTTCTTGAGTAATTGAGAAAACAATCTCTCCCTATTCCTACAGCTGTAATGCTGCTGGAACCATAGGTTGCTTGGCAATCTCTACAATATCTCATTGACTGTAATGTACAACAGATTAAAAAGCACAGACCGAGCATCACAGTTAGAGGAAGCACGAAATATAGAAAAAGCATCTAACCAAGGCTTGGTAGCATGAGTGTGTTCGCTGCAGCAAGAACTGAGTAACTCATGAGGGAGAAGTTAGGAGGGAGAAGGAAGCATCACTTGCCCAGCAGGTCTCTAAACATTTCCTCTTGTATCAAGGGAGATTTGTTTTGCTTTTCTCCCCTGACTACTGGCTTGTGAGGTTGAGTATCCAGGGAACATCTCACGTTACTATTAAAGACTGAGACAAAGAAGGCATTAAACACCTAAGCCTTATCCTCGTCCTTTGTCACTGTTGTTCCCCCTGCATCCAGTAATAGATGGAGATTTTCCTTGGTCTGTTTTTTGTTATTGGTATGTTTGTAGAAGGATTTTTTATCATCTTTCACAGAGTGGGCCAGTCTAAGTTCTAACTAATTAGCCTTTCTGATTTTCTCTCTACAAGGTCATGCTTCAACTTCATAGTCCTCACAAGTTGCTTGCCCCTTATTCCAAAGTTTGTATATTTTCCTCTTTTTCCTGTTTTCCATTCACAGCTCTTTACTCAGCCAGACCGGTTTTCTTTCCCAACAGCTCATCTGCCAGCACACAGGGATGGCTTTCTCTTGTTCCGCTAGGAATTGCTTCTTGAAGAGCATCCAGCCCTAGGTAGGTAGGTAGGTAGGTAGGTAGATAGATAGATAGATAGATAGATAGATAGATAGATAGATAGATAGATAGATAGATAGATAGATATTATTTTAATCTGTTTATACCAGCTCACGAGACGAAGGGGAAGGACTTTCAGATATACAGTCAGAATGACACATTGTGATATACGATAACATACCATACTTGTTGTGTCATGCTAAAGCAAACTTCTTCCTGGTTAATCAATTTCTGAATCCAGAGTTAGGAGCTGTGCTGCATACACACATGTTCCATGTTCATTACCCTTCATTCTTCTATTTCTTTGTTACTGAGTTCAAGATTGCCCCTCTTCTGTTCTTTCAGACTTGATACTCGTTTTCCTGTGTCTGAGTGGCTTGATGATTTACTCTAATTGAGACTGTGAATTAAGGAACATAATTCATCTAACTGATTGTAGGTGTCTGCATCTGAGAGTCACTTCCTAGAATTCACTCTATTTAACCCTGAAGTTGCATCTAAAACAGGTCAAATGATCTTTAAACTTAAAATACACAATTTTCTTCATTAACTACAGTGAGAATTTAGGAGTGCAGGTAACTGCACTGAGGACAGCTAAAGGCAACTCTGTTTAAGCCCACACATAGCACTCATTTCTTATTTTACTTAAAATGATTTAAAAGCCATTTCAAGTTGCCCTCCAATACCATTGTTGTGTTGGAAACACGTCTGCTTTGTACACCTATAGATAAGATAAAATTTGAGTCCTAACCACATACTTTGAATAAAGAAGTTGAAGACTTGTTATTGATGCATTTTGCATCAATATTTAATAGGAGAACATGCTCAGAACTCACATCTGAAAGATCTAAAAATGAGACAGGCCTGGACACTGTTAAATTATTGAAGAGATATTTCATATAATCATATAATCATAGAATAACCAGGTTGGATGAGACCCACCGGATCATCGAATCAAACCATTTCTAGCAAACACTAAACCATGCCCCTTAGCACCTTGTCCACCCGTGCCTTAAACACCTCCAGGGAAGGTGAATCAACCACCTCCCTGGGCAGCCTGTTCCAGTGCCCAATGACCCTTTCTGTGAAGAATTTTTTCCTAATGTCCAGCCTAAATCTCCCCTGGTGGAGCTTGAGGCCATTCCCTCTTGTCCTGTCCCCTGTCACTTGCGAGAAGAGGCCAGCACCCTCCTCTCCACAACCTCCTTTCAGGTAGTTATAGAGAGCAATGAGGTCTCCCCTCAGCCTCCTCTTCTCCAGGCTAAACAACCCCAGCACTCTCAGCTGCTCCTCGTATGACTTGTTCTCCAGCCCCTTCACCAGCTTTGTTGCTCTTCTCTGGACTCTCTCCAGAGCCTCAACATCCTTCTTGTGGTGAGAGGCCCAGAACTGAACACAGGATTCAAGGAGCGTTCTCACCAGTGCTGAGTACAGAGGGAGGATAACCTCCCTGGACCTGCTGGTCACACCGTTTCTGATACAAGCCAAGATGCCATTGGCCTTCTTGGCCACCTGGGCACACTGCTGGCTCATGTTTAGTCACTGTCAACCAACACCCCCAGGTCTCTCTCCTCCAGGCAGCTTTCTAGACAGACTTCTCCTAGTCTGTAGCACTGCATAGGGTTGTTGTGCCCCAAGTGCAGGACCCGGCATTTGGCCTTGTTAAACCTCATGCCATTGGACTCTGCCCAGCGGTCCAGCCTGTTCAGATCCCTTTGCAGAGCCTCCCTACACTCCAGCAGATCGACACTTCCACCCAGCTTAGTGTCGTCTGCAAACTTGCTAAGGGTGCACTCGATGCCTTCATCCAGGTCATTGATAAAGACATTGAACAGGGCTGGACCCAGCCCTGAGTCCTGGGGAACCCCACTTGTCACTGGCCTCCAGCTGGATTTCACACCATTTACCACCACTCTCTGGGCCCGGCCAGCCAACCAGTTTTCCACCCAGGAGA
Organism: Phaenicophaeus curvirostris; assembly: GCF_032191515.1. NCBI lineage: Eukaryota > Metazoa > Chordata > Aves > Cuculiformes > Cuculidae > Phaenicophaeus > Phaenicophaeus curvirostris. The sequence continues at coordinate 182,281,013 of NC_091392.1, forward strand.
GTGTGCGCCTGTCCAGACCAGAGGCTGACAGTTTCCAAAGCAGAATGCTGTGAGAAACTGTGTCAAAGGCTTTACTCAAGTCCAGGAAGACCACATCCACAGCCTTTCCCTCATCCAGCAGCCGAGTCTCTTTGTCATAGAAGGCGATCAGGTTAGTCTGGCAAGACCTGCCTTTTGTGAACCCATGTTGACTGGGCCTGATCACCCGGTTCTCTTGCATGTGCTTCATGATAGCACTCAAGATCACCTGCTCCATGACTTTCCCTGGCACTGAGGTCAGACTGACAGGCCTGTAGTTTCCTGGGTCCTCCCTGCGACCCTTCTTGTAGATGGGCACAACATCAGCCAGCGTCCAGTCCAGTGGGACTTCCCCATGTTTCCAGGACTGTTGGAAGATGATGGAAAGGGGTTTGGCCAGCACATCCACCAGCTCCTTCAATTCCCTTGGATGAATCCCATCCGGCCCCATAGACTTGTGGGTGTCTAGTTGGGTTAGCAAGGCTCTGACCACCTCCTCTTGGATCATGGGAGCCTCATTATGCTCCTCTAGCTCCTGGGTTTGTACACAGACAGAATGACTTTCTTTACAATTAAAGAGTGAGGCAAAGAAGGCATTAAGTACCTCAGCCTTTTCCTCATCCCCTGTCACTGTTGTTCCTTCTGTGTCCAATAGGGATTGTATGGTCTCCCTAATCCTCCTTTTATTATTTGTAAATTTATAGAAGGATTTTTTGTTATCTTTCACTGACTTGGCCAATCTGATATCTAGATGAGCCTTAGCCCTTCTGATTTTTTCCCTACACAATCTCTCTTCCCTCCTGTAGTCCACCCAAGAGGCCTGTCCCCTCTTCAAGAGCCCATAAACATTTCTCTTCATCTTGATATCACTCAAGATCTCTCTATTCAACCAAGCTGGTTTTCTCCCCTGCCAGTTTTTTTTTCCGGAACATGGGGATGGCTTTCTCCTGAGCTGCTAGGATTTCCTTTTTGAAGAGCTCCCAGCCCTCCTGGGCTCCCTTGCCCTTGAGTACTGTCTCCCATGAGACTTTGCCAACCAGCCTTCTGAAGAGTTCAAAGTCTGCCCTCTGGAAATTTAATGCTACTGTCCTACTAACCACCCTCTTCACTTCACCTAGAAGTGAAATATATATATTTGGAAATATACAGTAATATTGCACTGTAACTTCTCTGAATACTTGAAAGATATTTTCTGACTGAGTGAATTTCAGAAGTTTAAATATTATATAGAACATATACAGTAATTCCTCAAAATCTTCATATTAAAAGCATTTAATTTTTATAAATATATGTAATCTCTTCTTTGGTAGGGACTTTATTTACACATCACTGAACCTATGTTGTAGGTCTCTTATCATGCCAGGTGACTGTGGATGTGAAGTGACCTTGGAAGGGCCCAGTTTCAAGGACTGGCACCAGTCTAAAATGTGCTAATTCATTGATGTAATGGTGTTCAGTCTGAAATCAATCCTTCAGGAAACTCTCCCTATTTCTGAATCAACAGAGGAAGAAACACAGTGGGCTGTCACTCCTTTAAAAGTATTCTGTAGAAATATGATCATTTGGGTAGCTTGCTGCCAGACATAACAATCCCTTCTAGATTATAATGTATACCTTAAACTGCAGCTGTAATATTCAGATGTTGCAGCCTGCAAGTACTATTCAGGAAAGATTGTCTGTCTCTGCACAATTTGTGTTCCAGCCTTACCCCAGATAATTGTGTTTTCTGCATACTTTTGCATGCTATGGCATCATTATACCAAAAGGACAAGGTCAAAATAAAGGAAATTCTGATAGTGACAGGTAGAGTTATAGGATACGTGAAATGATTTATAAAAAGTACTAAAAGAACACTTGTTATATCTCTTGACAACCTCTGGGAGCATGGGCTAAAACAGAGGATATAGTAACAGGGAAGAGTGTAAACATCAGAGTAAAGGAAGAATTAATTAATAAAAATAAGTATACTTTGAAAACAAGGAGGAAAACTTCCTAAATATGACATTTCCTCTGAAATAATCTACAGATAGGTAGATTGAAATGTTTATTGAACGTATTAAATTTTAAACCTGCAGAAAGGAAAACCCATTAAACAGTAGGGATTAATTAATGGCTGTAAGTATAAAAGATACAGTTAATACAAGCATTTATGATCCTTAAGCTTGAGTCACTTAGTCTACCCAAAGTCCAGGGTCACCCAGACAGGAGATGTGGTGGTGATGGCTAAAGTAGGCGCCTACAGTGGGGAGTTCGTGTAATGTGGGCAACATCAATATTTCAATAGTAAGTGAAATTTTGTTTCAATAAAAGGTTAGCCAGTCATCACATAGAGACTGTGTACTGGTGGATCTGATTGGATATTTATAAATAAATAAAATTAGCGAATGATCAACGCCTTTAGGAAAAGAATCTTGCACAATTCCTTAATCCTTAATTAGTTAAGGGATCTTATCTTTAAGGTAATTTTTGTCTTTTTCTATTTCTTTTATTTTACCCAGGATGAAGTGATAGTTTTGGGCTCAGTCTGTGCTCTGCAGGAGTATTTAAGATCTCATCTTCCATAGAAATGAACGAAGTTTAAGCTTCTAAATATATTTACAGTTTCAGACTTTTCTCCTCATCTTTTTTCCATTGCTTATCCTTGTGAAGAGCCCAGCAGCCTACTAATCAGGAAAGAATCAGAAAATTGTAGGAAAAACTAGGACTAAAAAGGATGTCGGGTGGTCAAGTAGTCCAGCTTCCTGCCCCAGGGTGGGATTAACTCAACCTAGATCAAATACCTATTTGTCTAATCCAACAAAGGAGGTTGCCTGGGGAGACCATACAATCTCTGCTAGTCAATCATAAATAGAGACATTGCTGATCAAAACTTCTTACTCTGCCTCCAAGCAACCCTGCACACATGGTGCACTCAAGGAAGGACAAGCTAAATCCCAGAAGATCTTTAATGATACAGTCTAAAGGCTGAGATGTCAGTTAAACTCTCTTTGATGGGAGTAGATCTCCCTGACATGGCACAGGAGAGACTGCAGCAATTCAGAGTTATGCCTATGCTAAAACACGTACTCCTACCATAAATGCTTCAAGGACACTTCTTAACATAAGAAACAAAGCCAAGGCATAAAGAGTGTTCTGTTCCGTCGCTCACTTTTAAAATAATTAATCCGCCTGAAAACAATAGAGTTAACGGAACATGCTGCTTTGGGAGTGGCTCCTTCTATAATATTCTGGTTTTGTATGTGTGCATGAAGGATCAATGTCACCCTCTAACTGGACTTCGCAGAAATGAGAATACATCTTTGTTACCTAAACTGGTTTACTCTCTTTTGTTTACTGCTGATTTTAGTTATTGGTACATTTTGCTACATTCCGTATCCACTTTCATTGCTTTCCAAACAGGACAATCAGCAATCTGACTTTCTGTTCAGGTGTGTGTTCATTGGGTGGTTTTAAGCAGCTCTCTTATATTAATAAAGGGCTTTTGCACAGAAAAAAAATCAAACCAACAAAAAAGTGGTAAGAAACAGGATTTGAAGATAGAAAAAAATAGAACACACAAAGAAAAAAAGTCTGGTTTGTATGAAACATTGCTTCTATAAGCACTAGATATAAAGGACCAACTACAAACATAGAGTTGGATTCATTAACAAACAGAGTTTTGTTATTTTTTCCTTCAAATTCTAAATACATCTCTGTGTATCAGTGCTTCCCCCTGAAAATACAACACTAGACACAGAAGAGTAAACAGAGGTTTCCTAATCTTACCGAGCTTCAGTGCAAATATGTGGCTCAAGCTGTATTCCAGAAGTGCTGTTTAAAGCTCTTAGATGCGTATCTTAGCAATCCTTGCTAAACTCTTACATTACATGCCAACTAAATGATTACATCCTGCTTTTTGGCTGAAGGGATCTTAGAATTCCAGGGCTACGCTGCCATATTTTCCTGTAAAGCATCCAAACTGTGCCCAATGGCACAAAAGGCATAAATCTGGGGGAGTGGGGAGGAGAGGGAGTGAGCCTGGTTGCACACCAGGCCCACCATGTGCACGCTTGTGTCACAAGACTGATCATTTTAGTGCCCTCAGAAAAGAGGATTGCTGATGCAGTTCATCATGTACCCACAAGTGAAGAAAACAGTGTATCCAGGAGAGAGATTGTGGCCAAACCAGGGTATTTTCTTTGCTGAACACTAACTTGGTAATTGTTTCTTCCTTCTGCCTTGATTTTGAACAAAAGGACATGATGTGGCTGGAATAATTATGTTAGCTAGACCCAGCATTATCAGTAGACTAGAGAGCTCAGGAGAGAACTGCTTAAACTCCTTTCCTCTTTACCATTTCACCTGAAAGCACACACATAGAAACATGCCCCACTCTGCCAGTTTTATCTATGTTTACTTCAAGCAATAAATTTTATCCTAACAAACAGTCAGACAAAGTGAATGGTGATATCTGAGTCTGATCAAACCACTGTCAGTTATCTATCGGGGTGGATCTATCTGTTCAATGTTGATAGAGCTGGTGTAGCATGTCATCCTGGTAGTATATAACCTCTCAGTAAATGTTCATATAAAATCTAGTTGACTGTACAAAAAGAAATGAAGGAAATACGCTGGAAAATCAGCTATTTAGCACTTTATGTTGACTCCATGTCCCCTCTCTCCCAGACTTTTTGGTTAGAAACCTTGAGAATGATTCAAGTGCCCAAGCATACGTGCTATCTTTGGTGCTGCACAGGATCTGAGAGGAGCTATAGCTTTACCAAGCAGCAGAGGCAATAAAAAATATAAAATGGCATCTAAAAGAAAAGCTACTGGACATGTTTAGGCACCTGAATCCCACCCTTCCTATTGTCTCAGATCCTTCTTTCCTATTTAGTCCTCACCTAAATACATACCTGCCAGCTGTCTCAGGTGATCAAGGTTCATTAGCGAGGTGGACGCCTGGGACTAAACTCGTTTACTTCACTAGTATTAGATTCAGGAGTCAGCAACATCAGCTACTATCAACTGATCCCTCCTGCCTCAGTTTATTAAAAAACCCCAAGCACTATAATGACTCCTTCTTTCATAGAATCATCGAATAGTCTGAGTTAGAAGGGCTTTTAAGCATCAAGTAGTCTAATCGCCCCCTGCAGTAAGCAGGGACATCTTCAACTTGACCAGATTGCTCAGAGCCCTGTCCAACCTGACCTTGAATGTTTCCAGGGATGGGGTATCTACCAACTCTCTGGGAAACCTGTTCCAGTGTTTCACCACCCTCATTGTAAAAAATGTATTCCTTGTATCTAGTCTAAATCTCTCCTCTTTTAGTTAAAAGCCATTTTCACTCAAGCAGACCACCCAGCTTGGTATCATCTGCAAACTTGCTGAAGGTGCACTCAATCCCACTGTCTCTGTCATTGATGAAGATAGTAAACATTACTGGTCCTGATATGGACCCCTGAGGGATACCACTTGTCACTGATCTCTGTCAGGAGAGCCATTGACTATCACTCTCTGGATGTGACCATCCAACCAATTGGAATGGGGAGCGGGATGATATCAGGCTTGTCTATGACAAGGTGTGGGAGGACACACTATGGTTAGAGAGATGGGGTGCTGGTATGGGCCCCTACCTGTTGCCCCGGGGCATGCTGGGGGCACTGCAGCATAGTTGAAGTCTTGAGATGAGAGGTGGGTACTCCTGAGGGAGCAGGAGCCAACAAGGAAACTTCCATGGAACGCCTTAAGGGAAATAATGGTTGTTTCACTAAGAAGATGAGATGGCCAATGGCCCAGATGAAGTGCATCTACACAAATGCGTACAGCCTGGGCAACAAACAGCAGGAGTTGGAAGCTACCATGCTGCTGACCTACCCGTACAAACCCTTCTTATTTTTGTGTCCCTTGCCAAGTTCAGCTCCAGACACACCTTGGCCTTCCTGACCCTATCTGTACACAACTAGGCTATGTCCCTATATTCTTCCCAGGATACCTCTCCCAGCTTCTACTGGGTGCTGGTCTCTTCACCCAAGTGAAGGGTAATAGGACAAGGGGGAATGGCCTCAAGCTGCACCAGGGGAGGTTCAGATTAGATATTAGGAAAAGATTTTTCACTGAAAGTGTCATCAGGCACTGAAACAGGCTGCCCAGGGAGGTGGTTGAGTCACCATCTGTAGAGGCATTTAAAAGATGGGTAGATGAGGTACTTAAGGGTATTGTTTAGTGGCAGATAGTTGTGGTTGGACTGGATGATCTCAGAAGTCTTTTCCAACCTGGTGACTGTATGATTCTGTAATTTCCTGCTTGCCCATTATTTTGACCAGCAGGTCTTGAATCATTCCATGCCAGTCTCTTGCCTTCCTTTCCTGCTTTCTTACACCTGGGGATCAAGAGGTCTTGTGCTTTATGTAAAGTGTTCCTTAAAGAACTGCCATCTCTGTTCTGCTCCTTAGTCCCTGAGGGCTGCTTCCCACAGGACCTTATTAACTAACTCCTTGAAAAAATTGAAGTTTGCTTTCCTAAAATTCAGGGTCCTGTTCACTACTAAAGCAAAGAAACGACTCAGCTGCCGCTTTAACATACAAGTCCTTCTCCTTCTCCTGGTGTTTGACTTGCTGCAAGTACTTGTTGCTATCACAGTCTTACCCTTCCTCCTCTTCTCAACTCTTACACTACTATAAGCTTCAGCTCTCTCCTATGCCTCTAGCTCAGTGAAATAAGAGCTGCAAGCATTACTAACTGAAAGAAAGTAGATAAGTGAGAACTACATACATTGCCATCCTCATTCCATTGAGCTTGATACACAGGGTCAGAAACCCAACCTCTCATGCCAGGCGGACATAAAGGAGCCCTTCTGAAAAGGGGAGCAACCCCAGGGATGTAACGTGGAATTCACTCTACATTTTTAGGATAAGCCTTCTTGGGCCTGTTGAAGATCAGAGAAATAGTAGAGAAGTATTGTAAGTAATTTCAGTAGAACATAGGATTTGATAATGCCAGGAACAACTAAAAGTGCCTGACACTTTAGAAACAGCTAGAGAATATTGATATAACTCCATCAGATTTGACTGGCACATGGTCTTTTGATAAATCACACGTATTTATGCTCAGCAAAGATGTATGTGGCTTCTGAAGGCTGCTAAACAAGGACTGAAAAACATAGATCTGAGCATTGTCTGAAGAAAGTTATTTCTTCAGAGCTGTAACAAGGCAAGCTTGAGGTGAGGAGAGGATGCCCAGTAGGGATGAGCATGTCCTAACTTCTGCTGCTCTAGAACAACAAGGGCATCAGGTCTGCATGAGCAGAGCAAATGGGAGGAAATGAAGGGATGAACAGGAGGGTAGGTAGGTGCATAGGGTGGAAGGCAGGGTTGAGCACTCCAAATTTTTACATATGACATTTCCCTTAGTCTTGTCTAAAAAAGTGTTGAAAGTTCTTTAAATTAGGGAGGGAAGGGGAGAGAGGGGGAAAAAAACCCCTCAGAAGTGGGTAAGAATGACCAAGGGAACTAATAGAAGGTAACTCTCCCTGGAAAAAAACCTGCGGTGCAGGCTGTATGAGGTTATGGTTTGAATCATAAGTGACCATGTATGTACTCAGATTGCTTCTACAGCACTTTTTTTTGTGTTAAAAATGTCTATTTTATATAGTCTTGCCAGCAGAGGGCTCAGAAATAACAGTTACAATGAAAAGTGTCATTGTGCCTGGTTTGGGTGGGGCTTTTGTTTTATTGTTTTTAAATGCAAGGGTAACTACAGCTATTATAGTCAGTCACTACAGCTGTGAGATTGCACTTTCTTTTACATTTGCAGACTCAGAAAATATAACAGAGCTTTGTTTTTATGCATAATTTGATAGAACGGGCATTAGTAACGTAGTATTTTAGTGCTTTAAACCAATTTGGAAAAATAGCTTGGCTGTTCCTGTCCACACTATTACTCCAAACTGTCATCGTCAGAAAGTCTTTAATAGTGGGGACTGTACAGTAATTAAAAGTTGCAGTCTATTTGTAGGTACAAGAACAAGGCCTGATAGATAACCTTAGCAGCACTTGTACAGTAGAGTGAAGCTCTGTTCTTTCTCATATGCACACACGTTTTGGCTTGCAGCCAGCTCTAAAGTGACACACCTATGGAAATACCCAGTGACAATGACAACAGCGAACTGAGATAGGCTTTCAGAGTTTTTCATTCCATTTGCACAGGGAACAGATGAGTGATCTAATTGTGATCCTATAGGTATTAAAAGGTATTACAAGCCTTTTTATCATCTCTAAAATACTTATTATTCTTACTTATTATACTTATGTCTTCTGCAAAATTGACTGAGAGTGCAAATGATCAGCTCACCCAGATCATTGATAAAAATATTAAACAGAACTAGCCCCAACACTGAGCCCTGGAGAACACCTCTCATGACCGGTTGTCAAATGGGTTTAACTCCATTCACCACCACTCCTTAGGCCCAGCCATCCAGGCATTTTTTTTCCCAGCAAGCAGTACACAGTATACAGATGTCATGGTGGTGTCACAGCAAGTAGAATATTGGCAATGGCAGCTGGTTACATTGGAGCCCAGGCTGGCAGATAAGCAGCCAGCTGAGTAAGAGCAAGGAGGACAGGGTACAGTGGCAGAAGCTGCCCATGGTGATGAAAGGTGACTGCTTTGTGCTACAGTTGGATATCTGGACAGGGAAGCAACCCAACCACAGTACACTCCTGTCCTCTCCCTCCTCTGCCACTGAGCTGGAGAGTTGCCAGAAGTCTGCAGGACACATACAACAGCACCATGATTGTTGCTCTCCACCTCAAAAGACATTAACTCTCTAAACAGGCATGGAAAGAAATTATTGTAATAGGAAAGATAGGAACCTGTCTTACATTACCTGTAGAAACTTGTCTGAAAAGAATTTGGATTCATTTTTTTCAGATGTTGCTATTCTAAAAACTGAGATTTCCTCTCTAAGCTAGATTCACAGTTTACTGCACAGCTAATACAGAAGGACAGATAGTTTTAATAAGCACTTGATCCAAAGTATTTAAAACAGGTGGAAAAAATGCTCTCTGGAGATATTGATCCTCTTTCAATAAGCAGAAAGAGTTAAAGAATATTATATTCTTAATTTAATCACCTCAAGCAAATGGCTAAATTCCAGTGGAATAAATCCTGACCACAGCATGCTTGTGTTTAGCACAGAGTACTGTGGGCATGCTAGCTCAGAATTGCAAGCATCATTAGTGTTTTACTATGGCAATGCAAAATAAAGCTTGCTATCCACCTGAGAGAATTAGCCCTGTCTTATAACAGACAGGAATGTGACTATGAGAACATTACCTCACTATGACAGTTCTTCAGGTTGCTTTGTTGCAATGGCACAAATAACTGCCACTTGCTGTGGCATCATTTAGCTATGTACTGAGAATTGTGATACCTTCCCAATTCCTTTGTGGTGCCAGGAGTATGATAAATGGAAGCGATGCTGTTCTTGACAGTACATGCCATGCATGGGCAATGGTGCTGTGCATCAGAATGGATTTGCCACTTTCCTGCCTTCTCAGGGTACTGGAAGGAAGCTCCCTATGGAGCAGTTCCACTAGACTGCATATGGTGAGTTGGATCTCTATCTTCCTCTGTAGTGCTGGTCCACTACAGACAAAATCTCTCTTGTGTTAAATGAAATGCATGTGAATTGAATTGCTCCAGGGCTAAGGCTTCTGAATTTTAAGATATAATTGACACGTAAAAAAGTTACAAACGCTCTAACTAAAATGAAAAGACTTGGAAAACTATAAAAGATGAATGTATTTGTCTAAAATAACAAGCTCTTCAAGTGTTGAAGCTATATTTCCTAAGAATAATAAAGTATTTAATAATAAGTATTGGACTCAATGATCTTAAGGGTCTTTTCCAACCTGAATGGTTCTCTGCCTCTAACATGCACAAGTTGTTTGACCTGATGAAGCAAGTGATGAAGCAGGGGCAGCTCCTATCTAGGATATCCCTGTCGGAAGCAATGGGAGTCAGAGACAGAGACAAGCTAAATGTATGTATGATGGGTCCATCCAGGAGACAAGGTACATATAGCGTAAGTGCAAGTTGCATTCATGGGACAAGACCAGAGACAAGCACATCTACAACATGCCCCAGGCAAGTCCTGAGCCTGAGTGAATTTCCTGGGACGGTGGGCAGAGGGTTCAAGGAGGGAGGTCTCATGGAAGGTTGGACAGGGCAAGTAAAGCCTGTTGGTGCCCTCAGGCCCCTGACAGAAACTGACAGATAACTTTTCTGAAGGTTGCCTGAAGAGGCATTGAACTGTCCTACATGAGACAGAATGGCAAAGGGTGGGGGAATTTGTCTTCTTAAGTGCCATGAACTGAGCCAGGCTTTCTCTACAAATCCTTCCCTGTCTACTAACGGCCTTTGTGCCACTAGAGCGGTGAAATGACTGTCTCTCTTTTCCTCTTAGCTGAACAGATGCAGAGAAGTGATTAGAGTAGAAAGCCGTGAGAAGTGAAAGGAGAGCATGTATCTCCTGCAGGTGACAGAATAAAACTGCAGTGTGGAAAGAGCAGAGATTTCTATCCTGTCTGGATGAGACAGAAAATGGAGCACAATGCAGATGTGGTTGGAAGAATCTTTAGAAAATGGATCCTGGAACTGATTCAGGATTCTTGAGCTTCTTCTATTGTCAACTTTAAACACTGCTGGCAAAATGTGTCCCTCCTCCTTCCTCTTGATCCATGCAGAAGTTGAAAAATGTGCTACTATTAACTCAAAAGGATCCAAAGAACTAAACTTGGATGATGAACCATAAAGGTCACTATAATGCTGCATAATGGATTTCCTGAAGGGAGTCAGTTTCCTTTTTTTAAAAAACCTCAAGATTTTCCATTAACATTCCCTCTCTCCTCCCTTTACTCCTTCTCCTGCTAGATTAATAGATGAACTGCAAAGTCAAACATTCACAAGTAAGTACATGAAAGATAAAGGTTACTTCAGCAGGAGAGGAGAAGAAACCTCTTCTGATCTTGCCACCTGCCCACATACTCAAAGGCAGACAGCTTCCTTGTTTCCCTAACAAGTGGGAAACAGCTGCAGTCAGCCCCTATGTAGTCCATATGGAAGATTTCCCTTACTCCCACAGAACACCCTTGCATACAGGCCAAACAGATTCATCCACAATAACAAGAGGAAATAAATAAAATTATCACAGACCAAATTATCTCCCAATTTCAGCTCTTTCTCTTCTTTCCTTCCATTTCCCTCAGAATTATCCTTGTATGAATCCAGTAACTCCAAAAGGCTACTGCCATGCTCTTTGACAGATGTGTTTCAATACTTAAAATATACTGGTCAAACTTCCCAAAGTCACTTTCTGAAAGTGATGGCAAACAAAACCTCATCTTTTTCACTTTCATAACATCTGGTTTTCTAATAGATCATATGAAGCATATTTTGGCATCAGGTTATATATTTCTGAAAAGTGCAATGTTAAAAATCATCATAAAATAAATGGGATGCATATCTGTGTGTCACGGGGAACCTTTTTGTATCATTGCGAATATATTGACTGGCTTTATAATGTATGCTACAAATCTTATCAGGCAGGACTGCAGCTTCAAATTAACTTTATGGTCTCTGATCTCAAACTGAATGTTTTAATGTGGCACTAACCTGCTGTTAATTCATGACTGAATAGTTAACAAAGTCATAAATTTGAAGGCCTAATTTCCCAGGCAAAAGGATGCTATTCCTATCCAAAGTTTCCAAGTCATTGAAGCAAATTTGATTTAGTAGTTTGGCATAACTTGCTTGTGGTACTGTTATACTTTTAATCTAGACTACAAGCATTTAAGTTAAATGTCTTCTGGGAAGGATTCAGCATGTACAATCGTGGCTGAAGAGATAGTGGGAAGTGGTAAGCTTCTCAGAAGTGGGAATTAACACTTTGAGGGATTGGATCTTTATCTATCAATAAAACGAGGAAGGATTTTTACTGTCTACTTGTATGGACTTCCTTGGTTTAATCCCCAAATGAAATTATCTGTTCTCAGAAGTTTTTCCCTTGTTCTCAACAACAAATTATTAAATTACCTGGGAATCTGGAAACAGTTAATTGGAACTCAGAGGTGAAGAGGTTTTTATGGTACATATGTAATGTTCCCCTTCATTGAAGTTATTCTTATAAGTTGCGAAAGTAAATGCATTAATACATTAAGGGTTTGCTCTGTCCTGTTCAAATGTGAATTTCCACAGTACAAACAGCTGTATCCACACCAGTTGTGGAATTTTCTTTGACGGTCAAAGGAAATGAAGATGAGTGTGAGATCCATGTCATTTTAAAGCAGAAGCCTACATTAGGGCAGATAAACCTCAATTCAGCAGTTAGATCTCTACTAACTGCATTAGGATGTTAAATATATGAGATATCCAGACTCATAATCAGCTAGGTGGCTCTTATGCATGCTGTCTTTAAAACATGGTCCTACACAAGCAGTAGTATACCAGGCCTTTCTATTTCTCAGAAGACATTCCTGAATCAAGGCTTTATGGATACGCAAATGTATATATTATTGATGGAAGAGAAAGATGGAAGCATCCCACTGCATTTAGGTGCATTTATAGACAGAAGGAAGGATACATCTGGTCCATTTTTAGTTGTCTAGAAATTAGCACCTAGACAATATTAAACACCTTGCCTCCCTCAGTAGAAGTAGACACTTGCAAAGGGTAATTTATCCTTCCTCCTTTAATACTTCATCTAGGATAAAATGAATCTAGATAACCTGCCTAGATTGCACATACAACTAGATGCTCAACTCTGTGTGAGATACGTCCTATGCAAAAAATGATGTTCTATCACCTACTTGCATGTGGTAGTATTTTAAAGACACCATTTGTGCACGTCCTGTAGAAGTTTTGGTCCCCACTGTAGTCTTTACAGCTTTCGTTCCTGTCATATTGTCTCTCAAATCCCTGCTTAACATTTCTTCTGATGATCCTATGTATACAAATCTGTCCAAATTTTGTTGTTATCTTTTCAGAGCATCTTGTTGCTGTCTACAGGGATTCAGCTTTATGCATAATATCCATTGCTGTTGAATTTTAACATGACTCTGGAATTAAAAGGAGTATGTGGACTACAACAAATGCTGAGGAGTATTATGCAACAGAAGTGCAAGTAAGAGAAAATGCACTGAGTGGTGGGAGGGTACCTCTTCGAGTAAATGGGGGCATGAGAACAGAAATCCCTTAAGTGAGAACAAAAGACCATATTCCCAAGACTTAAAGATTGGCAAATGTAAAATGCAATGTTCTGAAACTTAGAGCTCTTATTTTTATCTTTATAATTGCTTTCTTTAGACTGTAGGGGCAGATAACATTCCTGCTCAGTCTTAACAGAGCCCTTGCATACTTTAGAGCTCTTCAGAAGTTTATAGCATGATACAATTAGCAAACATTTTCTCAGCTGTTCAAATGTGCTACTTGTACTACACATACAAGGTCTGTTCTAAGGCCTACAGGGAGATGGCAGAAATCAAATAAACTCCAGGACAGCTTTTCAGAAGAAATTTGAATGATAAAATAAGATTACTTTCTGGCAAAACATTATAAAAGACATTATCTATTATCAGAGAAAGATGCAAAAAACTATCATCCCTAAAGACAAAAATTCTCTCACCTGATGGGTGAATCAGGAACAGGATAGTCTGCCTGGTCCTACTTTAACACCTCTCTTTCACACTGATGCAGAAAATGTAGGAAACATCTTTAGGAAAAAGGGAGAAGCTCATCCTGAATGGCCATTAAGTCCTTGTTCTCTTAGCTGAAATGTTCTGCAAGGGTTTCATTGAACAACATTGCTAATTCATGTAGAGAAGGCTCCTGATAGCCACTGACTAGTCAGTCAAATGTGACTGGGTGTAAACGAGTAGCTAATGCTGAAAGAAAAGGAGAAATCACATTAGTCACTGCAAGAAGGTATAAAAGACTTGAGATGGTTTGAAACTAACTGGTCTGTTTGCAGTTTATGCTTCCAAGTTAAATAAAAAGGTCCACAAAAATCACACACTGTTGTGCCTTGTCTTACACAGCTGTTCACTCTCTCTGTCTCTGTGTTTCACTACTCAGAGTCGAAGTCTCCAAGACACAGCTTGTGTCTGGTTTTGGAGGCATTTGAGTGCCAGGAATCCTGCCAGCAAACACCTTTGCATGCCCTTTGGCCACGCTGGTGGCAGCATAGCACTCATTGCAGATATTTTGAATAGGAAAAAGTACAATGACCTTGTTCATCTGAGTGTGGATATCTTAGGACCACAGAAGAAAATGATGGTGTAGCGTATCTCAGTATAATCTGGGTGTTAGCCCTAGGTGATGTGAACATGAGACATTGGAACCACTAAACCTATAACCAGCAATGAGTCCCCAAAACTGATGCTGAAGATGCAGCTTTGCATGAATGGTTCTGGTTAGAGGGAGATGAAAACAAAAGATGGATGTGGTTGGTTGAATTCTATGCTGTAGTGACAAGTCTGTTTTCAGTATGTGAGGTGCTCAACCAGAAGTGCAGACACACCACTGGTATTGTGGCCGGTGTCCTCTGAAAAACCAGGTTTCTCAGGACAGAGCAATGCCCTAGGCAAATTCTTTAAGCAGTGCAGTGTAGCTACTGGTCATACTAACTCTCAGGAAATAAGTTAACACTTCAAACATAATAGTAAAAATAATGAATCTGAAGCTTATCAGGTAGAACCTTGCTGTGGTTTTGCCACTTCTTAGAAAATATATGTAAAAGTTAGCAATTTCATTTTGATATCTGCTATGAGTGACATTGTGAAATCAAATACAATTACAGCTATTCCCATTTTAATGTGGCATTTACAGTTATTAGCTGTTCTTATGGCTAAAATTCTTAAGAGTACAAAGATTAGATGCAGGTCTTCATGTTAATATGCTCCATGTGTGAAACTAAGTTTATTTGACATCATACCTAGTTGTTTAGACTTCTTCATTACACTTAAGACAAACCTGAACTGAAAGGGTGATGCCATTAACAGAATGAATAAATGTAGCTCTGCAGTCCTGCATAAAGAATCTACAGAACAAAGGATTTCCTTCAGTAAAGAAATTAAAAAAAAATCTTACCATATTTGCAGCTTCTATTTTGTCTGAAATGTTTTTGTCTTATTATAGACCTCTTCTTTTTTTTTTTTGGGTGGGGTGGGTGGGGGGTAATAGTAGTGATGCCCTTAAATACTTTGACCACAAAAATGTAGAAAAACTAATTTATCATGCAGAATAATTCATATGGCTGGAGCATCACTTTTCAGATGTTAAAATTAATAAGCTAATGAAATTTCTACTAGTTAGATGAAATAGAATATATCCATTTTAATATTTTCTCTTCCTAGGGCCAAGGAAACCTCTAAGAAAGCCTGTCCAAGGTTGCTTTATTTAGGTGACTTAAATGTATATATTCTGAGCAGCACTGATGTTTCTTTCTGACTGATAATTTCAGCTCTTCCATTGCAGAAAAAACCTCCTTGCTACTAGGGTTTCATTTATTCCAGATAAAATTACAAATATACAAATCCTTCTTATTGATCATAAGTACACTGACAAAATCTTTATACACACCTGGGTTTGCTTCTCTTGGCATGTTAACACAGTGACTAGATTCTAATTTATATTCATGGCTATCAACTCTTCCCCTCTGCAGTTTTACATTTCCATTTCTCTTCTTTAATGGTGTAATTTTCTTCCTGAGGCTATCTGATGTGGTTTTGGTTTGTTTTTTTGTGTGGTTTTTAGACTATTAAATAAAAAGTAAACACTTTTTCCAAATATCAGTTCTTTCGCTCTCCTATTGCTTGCGCAGCTGAAAATAACCAAGCAATGCTCACTTTTGCTGGCTGACTCTTAGCTCAGTGCCCCCTTATCTGTCCTGAAGAGTTTATCACTCAGCATTTGCCCTTCTCAGATCAGGGAGACAGTCAATTAGGAGACTGTCATCTCTACAGTTTGAAAATTCCAAGGATGGTTTAATATTAGCAGCATAAGGACCTTCAAACATTTCCTTTCAGCTCAAAGTCCTTCACAGTGCCATGAAAGAGAGATGCTAAAAAAAAGACCCAAATAAACAAACAAAACCAATCAAAACAACAAAAAATTAGTTGGATTGTTCTTCTGTCTTACCTGTATACCTGATGGAGATACAGACATACATTCACCTGTTAGAACTCTGGTCTGTAGAGTTAAGGTCCTCAGTTATGTTTGCACCAGGAAAGGTAATTTTTAGACTATGTGCTACCTCTGATCCCACATTATAATCACTGTATCTTTTCCTAAACAGATCTTGGGTGCTGATTGTAACATTCAAATCAACAGAAAGGCTTGCATATTCTAGGATTACTAATAAGATTAATTTTTTTCTCAAAACTTGGATACTACATTTCTTCATTTTCATTTCCTAGATTCCTCAGCAAGCAGGAAAAAGTAATTTTGCTTTTATTTTTAATTTTATTTTCATTTTTAAAAGTATGTTTGTAATATTTTTTTCAGTATTAGAAACTCCCATTATATCTTCTAGGGAAACAAAAAAAGAGTTACATTCTGAATCTTGGATAGATTCTGTGGTCTCTGCTGGCAGAACAGCATGATGAAAACTGCCCATCCCACTCCTTCCCCAGTGGAGACCAGCAAGTACACTCAATCACCTTTTTGCTTCTATACCTTTAGTAAAGAAATGAGATTTTCTGTGTAAGCACAGCATTTTGAAGCATATGACTAGAGTCAGTTTCAAGGCATTTTCTTGCTTAGGGCAAGAGTATTTTGGTCTATATTTAAATTTGTCATCTAAATGCCAGCTCATACCATGGATATATTTTCACATTGCACCCCCACTGAACTCTATGGAAAAGTAAAGATGCTATCTGGGAAGGAAAAGGTCAGCCAGCTGCCCAGATGCTTTCAGCTAAATAGAGAACCTGATGAGTAGGTTTGGTTTTGATTTTGGTTTTTTTTTTCCTTCATATGCTATTTTGAGAATTACAACTCAGAAGGCTAAATAGAAGGGACATGACCGTATTGCCTGGAATGTCAGCTATGACAAGATGTGGCCCTAATTTCTGTCATTATTGTTATCATTCTCTATGAAACTCTGTAGCAGTAAATTACAATTTATATATTTTAAAGATAAATTCTTGTCAACTAGGAAAAAAAAATATTCAGATCTTTGCCAGTATGCTAACATTACTTTTGTTTTAGTGAGAAGAAGCCGTAACTCCAGTCTGGCACTGACATTGTTTCTCTGGGCAGCCTGGATCCAGTTACCGTTTCTCTCAACTCTCCATATTAGTTTCCTTATCCATGAAAAAGTAAGAATTTCACCTCTTCCTTAAGCTGGCTGAAGACTTAATGACACACTCTGGTGAACTGTTCTTTGAAAGTACAAAATAGCTTTTGTAAAAGAGGAACTCATGACTAGCAGAGGAAAACGCCATCTGGCTCAGTGATTTCCTAAGGTGCCTGTGACCCACAAAGCCACAGTAAGATATCTGTAGCTGTTCCATGAGCCATAGCACACTTTAATTAAGAGTTTGGTGATAAGCATGTGCTACACTTAGAAATCTTCTCAATGTTGTTAATGTCAGGCATTCAAATTTCCCCAGGACAGGAAAATTCTGCAGACAGGTGAATGCAGAGGATGTACCTCCAGTTGCGCTGTATAACTTCAGAATTTGAATAGTATTTGTTTGTTGGTAACACATGGTTGTTGACACATACTTATTTCTGAAGTGGAAATTAAGAAAAAATTAAACATTGAGAACTATAAAGGAATATCTTGTATTTATAAGCACTGAGATCTATGGATGAAAAGAGATGTGCACGTAGAAGTTTCTTGTGGAAGTGAGTCATCCCCTGAATCCCACATCTTAACATGTCTTTCAGAGGATTTGATAGTCATACAGTAAAATCATAGATGTGCTTTTTGGGTTTTTTACAGACTGTGTAAAACAAAAAGAAGGTATAGTTATCTAAAGATATGCCTACCATATGATACAAGAAAGCACGTAGTACTCTAAAATATGAATAAATTGCAAAATACATTTGAAATAATCTCTGCATTTTAGTCAGAGGAAAAAAATCCAAATCCTGACCAAGGTCAACTATGAACTTTCCATATTTCCAGTTTGAGTTATTGCTGAGACAGAATAAACCATAGGAGTACTTTGAAGTTGTTAAAACACTCTATTTTTAACCCTCAGTGATCTGTTATCTCAAACAATGCCTTTGATACATCTCAAGCTTTGAGAAAAGTTTTTCTCTAGCGTAAGTTCACACACAACACTTGACTGAACAGATGAACTGAATATTCACACCTAATTTTGCAAGCACCAAGAAAGCCTGATAATGAAAATAATATTATCTTTAACGAAATAAAAAATTACATGTTCTATAAAAAGTAGTTTATGCCTCAGACTCAAAGGAAAATACTCATCTTAAGTGTGTTTAAAAAGATCAGGGACATAACTGTGCAGAAAACAAAATTTCATGATAGCCATTATGCTTTTCAGCCCTATCTTCCTATTCCCTGCCTTCTTCTTCCCTCCCTGCTGGCCTGTAAAATTTAGATTTAGCCATAAGAAGTCTATTTCAGATCTTTTCCAGAATGTAATTGGAGGGAGGAGAATTTCTCACAGACCACCTTTGAGGAAAATGTGACACAACCCATCCAATTCCTGGTCCCAGGAGTGATCTGCATAGGTGCATTCTTTATGGATGGAAGATCCTGATACCATCTCTGTCTGGTCCTTCACTGCAGCTGACCATTAAAAGTGTCACTGCCTATATAGTTCTCTCCATTAATACATCTTGTTTAAGAGTGTGCAAACCGCTGCAGTGTTTCTACAAGGGATTCTGCCTTCCTATACCCCTCAGTATGTCAGGGCCTAGTGAAACTGGGAAGAGAAAATGTGGCACCTTCGTGAGCTGTCAGCAAAATCAGTGGACAAGACAGTCACCTGTTCAGACAGGCTATAGGTTTTAGCAGACATTGAAGCACTTGTGGAGAGGAGCAGCTCTTTCTGCTCCCCATAGGTGACAGGATCTTCACATTAATTTAAATGATTCAGCTCAGCCTCAGCTCTGCTTTAATGAGATCCTACAAATTCATCCTCCACAGTATCAGGGCAGATAGAAACAGGGATGAATTTCAGATCAGAAGTTTGTTTAGTCTGGGAAGAGAAGAATATAGGAAGCCATGATAACCATTTTCAAGTATATAAATGGATATCAAAAAAAAAAAAAGGAATAAATCCTTATCCAACGGGAAGATAATAGTTAATGGGCCTATATCACAGCTGTGAAGACATGGACATAAGTGAGGAAACCTAACTGTTAGCACAGGGAAACACAGAAATAGATTGCTAAAGGAGATGGGGGTCTCTATCATGGTTTTAAAAGTAGTGTAGATAAATATATGTCAGAAATTACACAGGCACATACCCTGCAGCTGAGGCAGGGACCACACCACCTTTCAATGTCCCTTCCAGATCTGCTGTCCACAAGTCAACAAATAGTTAAAAAGCAGCAATAAAAATTCTAAAAAAATAAGCTCTCTTACAAAGTTCCACACAAGTATCATGCAAAGGCAAGGAAACATTTTCAAAGAGAGCAAAATCTTTTTGTCCTTAGTGTATTGTGCTTGCACAGGACTGAATTCAGTCTTTCTTACATCCATTGTGTAAGCAACGCTACTGTGAATTGAAGATTAGACTTTTGGGCCAAATTCTCTGCTTGTATAAACTGGCCTGGCTCCAGTTACACTCCACGGACTCATGCTGGGTTTTGTTACTGTGCTGGGACCTGGTCTCCCCTTGACTTCCCCAGCTAGTCCTTGAGCAAGTCCGACTCTCCACTCAGAGGGTGAAGTATCCACACAAACAAGCCGAAGTGCTTCAAGATGGCTTGAACTGTGGGACCATTCATGGCTGTGTCTAATTAAGCAAATACAAGGAGCCAGAAAAAAATGGGCAAGAGCAGTTAAATCCAGGAAGAGGTCAACCCCGTTGGTAATTAGCAGGATAATGGATCAAAGAACTCCACTTAGCACAGGAAATATTGAGGACCTCCTCTTTAGAGCTGAATCTGATAAAACTTGGGTTATACATTTTCTGCTAAATGAACTGGAGGCAGCTACAAACAGCAGGCTATTGTTTAACTTCTGTGGAAATTTTGATTGGGTTATTGCATGCTTCACATGCTATAGAAGAGTAACTCTTATGCCACATACTGATATAGGTCTAACGATCTCTTATCTTCACATCCACAGCAGTTACTCTAAAAGCAAAGAAAAATAAAAGCCTTTCAAATGGCTTGGCCTCTAAAAAAAAACTGCCTCTGGGTTTTTGCTTATTTAGCGTTTTGGTTTTGGGTTTTTTTCTCTTCAGTTTATAAATAAATATATCCGGTGTTTTATTTTAACAAGTTTCTTGTTCCAAAAAAAGTAAAGTACTGGGGTTTTCTGTTATACCTTTCAAAAAGTTAGTCAGAAAATTCTGTTCAGATGGAAAAGGTCAGAACTGAAAGCATCACCTTTTGTGTTTATGCATTGAAATAATAATAAAAAAAATTACAACCAAATATCCAATGCTCAAAAAACCCCAAACCTTTTGCTTGGAGGCAATTGCTGCTTGATAGATAGGCCGCAGCATATTTTTCACTACTGATTACAAATGAAAAAAAAAAATCTGCCTTTACATTTCTTCCTGGAGATGCTTCTGGGTGTATCCTTACTGGTGACCACAATGTAAAGTCTCTGCACCTATTTCAGTTAATGGACAGGGATAGTTCTTCCCAGGGTAAGTAAGAACACCTACAGTTAGGCTCCTCCTCTGACTTTTTCAATGAGGAGATTGTCTCTACCTATCAATTATACAGAATAACATTTTCTTTTTCTTTTAGACACAAATAGCCTTTCACTATTGTCTCCAGCATGTGGCTGGGATCAGGAGCCATCTGACCTAGTTCAGAAAATAAATTGTCTCCATGAGTAACAAATTCACTGTAGAACACATGTTTTCCTCTTGCTGCTCCCTCCTCCTTATAGGACAACTACCACCACTGAAGGCTGCCTTCCTGAGTTTATAATATACTGCATTCTGCAAACTGGAAAAAGTCATGGAGATCCAGTCTCAGTCTCAGTTAAATTCATGGACTGTTTCCATTGCCTGATGAAGCTGGACCTGCCTTAGCAGAATCAGACCAAAGGTGGTGCCGCAGCAGTGCTCTGACCATACACATCATATTCACAAGCCCTTATACTGCCCTAAAGCTCTGATTTTTCACTGTGAAATAAAGGCTTCCTACATTTTGTGAGCATTAAAGGTGAGAGAAGCACAGTTTCCAATCAACTACTACAAAAAAAGAGAAGGGAGGGAAAGGAAGGCTCACGAAAGTCAATTACCACCAAGAGCCTCCATAGCAACTAAACTGAATACTTCTTTTCTTTTAAGCCTCCTTATAAATGCCATAAGCACAAAGCATCCAGGCCTCCCTACAGCTCATTGGTGCCAAATGGATTAGGCTGGCAGAAACTGTGCTGGTTTAATCCCCTTTAATGCCTTGCACCTTCAGTCTGATGACCAGCCAGGCCCTTTCGCTCCAGTTCCACACTGAGCTCATCAGCAATAATGGCTAATCGTTACCATCATCAAGAGGAAGCTGCTTTTCTCTGTGCTCCAGGCCTTCATCCCATTTTAAAGAACTGGAGAAAAATACAAGCTTGCACTGAATTTTCTTACATCTAACCGCTCAGCTGCAAGTTGCCTAGTGAAGGGTAGTAGTTTCCGTGCAAATTGCCCCTGAAAAGTATAAACGAAAACTTGGCAAAAACAAGGTGGATTCCTGGCAAGTCCTTCAAGAGAACTTTTCACACAGCAGTGAAATGGCATTCATTCACATCTGAAGTGTATCCCACTAGAATTCAACACCAAGTAATATTTCACAGGCTATATTGTACTCCGGGCAGGACGTGTTGGATCATACTTTTGTTCTTGGAGGAATAGAAGAGAAGAGGTATTATTCAGGGTAGGAAGAGTGGAGTGGCCCCTGGGCTTATCTCTATGACATGGCCTGGCTACACACCACAAAAGCCAGTTCCACAGTACTTCTCATTACTGTTACTGGGGCAGAAGTAGAAATGGCAAATCACAGGAAGGGCAGAAGAAATGCTGGTAAATCTAGACACTTACGTCCTACCCAGAGAGATGGAGAACGCAGAAGCATAAAACTAAGCCTATTCTGGAGAAAGAGACAAATCCTCCTTACCACTCAGCTGGACTCCAGCAAACCATTTCAAAAGCAGTTCAATTCACCATTTGTTTATACTTTCATATACCATGGAATGTATTAGCGTGTTGGAGCACAACATCAACTGTAACATGTCCTAACCAACATAAGTCCTGTTAGTCAGAAGGTCTTCAATACCTGATCAGCTAACTCTGAGTTTTGGTATAAGAACTGTGGGCCCAAGAGGATAGTTCAGGCTCCACAAATGGCATCAACTGTAAAATAATTTCAACACGCCAGGCATTAGGAGGCCCTTATCCCAAGCTCTGTCTCATAGAACTTCTCTGAGGAAGTGCAGCCTACAAGTGCCCTCCTACTGCCTCTATCATCTGTGGAGGAGAAGGTGTGAACGTAAAAGTGCAAAACAGGCAGAAGTATACAAATAAAACCTGACTGCACAGAGTGGAAACGAGATTAATTTGACCTCTTATGCTAAGTTGTCCCATTATTAACAATCAACAAAGCTATCTCTAAAAAGATCCATACAAAAGAACTATGAATAACGTTCAAAAGTTATGAATGACTCAGAAGACAGAAAGAAATACTTCTACATTTCATTAGAAAGACTAGTTTTTAAACAGATGATTCTTCAAGTCATTTAAAAAAGACATTTTAATTCCTTAGTCCTTAGTTTTCATTGTCACTGGTGTAACATCAGCCTTTTCACACACATCTATGAAATATGATATCCTATTGTGCTATGAAAAGGAATTATTCTCTTTGATTTTTTTTATAAGATATCCATTGTTGTTGGTTACAAATGAGTGAATGAGTGAATATTATCACAAGAGAGACTGAGAACCTTTCCAAGATGTGTAAAATTTAGCAAGACAAAATCTTGTTCTCTCCTACAACAGTAGCTTCACCACTCTGACAAAGGATGTTCAAGTTTCAAACTATAGGTTTAAAAATTGTTGGTAAGACGGAGGTATCTAGCAGATTAATATAAAGACTGCCTTTTGTACTGGTTCTCAAAGTTGCTTACTTTTTTAAACAATACTCAAAATGACTTTGAGAACAAGGATAGCCCTCATTCCTAACATTCACGTGCTAGATATTTCTGTATTTCTGGCAGTACTTAGAATACTAGACAATTCTTTGCTGTCAGAAATACTACCATGTTGTTTGTACTTCCCATAAAATCTTTGATACATAATTTACTGATGAGGTGAAATATAAACCAGAAGTTATGTCTTGCCTTTATTGCTTGTAGATTACATGTAACTTGTCCAAGCTTAGCCTAAAGTGCCAGAAATAACACAGCATAGCAGTGTTATGAATCAGACGACTTATTTTATAGATTGCAGCAGAAGAGAGGAAAGCTTCACTATTATAATACGTGGAAATACTTTTTTTTTCCTGTTTTACATAATAAAGTCCAGATAAACACCACAGACCCTGAAAGAGAGGAAGGAGATTGATAACAATGCATGCCAGCAACTGGGCTTCTGGATGCCCAGAGCTGCCAGCTCTGCTGGGGTGATCCCTGCCAGTGTGTGCTGTATTTGGCTGAATGCACACTAATCAAAGCTGCTGCTAAAAGCAGTGCAGGAGGTGAAGGCTGACAGGGTATGAGTGGGAGGCAATGGAGACCAGGCTCTTTCAAAGTGAGAAAACCTTACAAGTGCCTTGCTAGGTTCTGGGGTGGGGTAATTCGGCAGCTGTCCTACATACAGCCTAATCCATGCCAGAGCATTTTGTATTGCCCTGAGGCTTCACGACAGTACAGGACAGAGCCATAGTAAACTTGGCTTCAAGTGAGCAGATGAATTCACAGCTGACAGTGGAAATTACGAGAGTAATAGAGCAGCCCTGTGGAGTTACTGGGCTGTTGTCATTAGGATATCACTTTCTTAGTTCTTTATGCTCCCAAGCATCTAGTTTTCAAAACTTCCACAAATATTTGGTGTTAGGATTCAGTTCACCTAACTGTAGCTTTTAAAAAATCAGTTGTATAGGCTAAGCCATGCCTATGCTTCCTTTATAACTGATACTGGTATGTCTTTTTTGTTTCATTTTATTTTGGTTTTTAACCTTCTGGTTTTAAAAGAAAAAAATATTTAACCTCAAGAGTAACTTCTCTATCTTTATTTACCAGGGAAAAAGCCAAGAACACTAGCCAAGACTATAAATGGGACCAGCTTATGGGCCAAAACACCTGTACTATGCTGTCCATATACCATCACCTACATGTGCTGGGAGGATAAGTTCCCATCAAAATTGAGGACAGTCCAGTCAATACTGTGAGTGAAGCCTTGGGAAAACGTAAATTCACCCTGAAGGAGTGACTGCTGAGCTGAGTTACTCTCTAGGTTGCATTGAAGATAACAACTAGGTCTTCTGTACCTGTGAGTGCAATTTGGAGACATTAAATTCTCTTAGGCCCTCACATATCTTATTCTGTGAGCTAATTGCCACCACAGAGGCTTTGCAGATGGCCAAAGTCATATTGCATGAATCCCGTCTCAGATACTTGTATTGTACTAGGTAAAACATATGAAAAGATATACAGAAAGTTCTCATCTCCTCATGTGCATTCATTCATTGGCTTGATTGAAGTTACTCTGATTAATTTGAGTGGAATTCATAAATTATAAGTCATACTGTCACTACATGCTTGCGAGTGAGGGACACTAGCCTGGTCACAGGATTGTTTCCTGGATTCTCACAATGAGAAACACCAATGCCAGTTGAGTTCCTCTAGTCTGAAATAAATTTCCCTCACAGAGACTCAGTGTCTTCTGTAACACGGCCTGAGAAAACATCTAGTAGAAAACAAATCATATTTACTTTTACTTCAAACAATTGTGGATAAGATTCTCAGTTTGTACGTGTGACCTATGGCAAACCAAAGTGTTGGTTGCCTCAGCAACTTAGATAAGTTTCTAAGAAAGGACTGGAGGAGGATGTCTGTCTGAAGGACAACTCATCTTGCATCAGCTTTATTTTTCTGGATGAAAAATTACTGCCCCACAAGAACTTTGGCCATAAAAAAACCAAGAGGGACATAAAACACGAAATGGATTTCCTTCTGTCTTTATTGAAACATGATCACCTTGTTAATAAATCTCTTTTGAATGGGAATGAAGACATTCTGTGTGGTCTGTAATTACCATGATCAGGCAGTTTCCAGTCTTCCACAAAGCTAGGAGTTTATTTGTGGGAATATTTTTTATTACTATTTATGTGAATAGTTTGCAGGTTAAATTCAACCATGTAGGGTATGGCTGCAACTACATTAGCTTCAGTTCTGCTTGTGGACATTTGAGTCTGTACAGCAGATCTCCAAACGCTTTCCTCAGCTCAGAGAGGTAATAAAGTTTCTTTATGGCTTCTTTGCGAATCACACACCACTTCTCTGCTCCATGGTTTGCTTCCTAAGAAAAGGTCTGCTATCACAGGAAATGAAGATATCTTTTTACTGAAAGAAGTTATGATTTGAAGTCAATGTAAGCTCCTTATAATTGCTAAGAGCTAACATGAATGTGGATTTTATGTTTCTAAACTGATGTAAAATGTTTGCCATAATTACATTGTCTTTAACATTGTATGGATCATATTAATGTGTTTCAATATGTTTATTGGTTCCCAAAGGTCTGCACAGCTAGAGCATGTGAATCAGATGCTGAGTTCCTTATTTTTGATGAGTAAGATAGCATGGTTGTGGGTCAGAAAGCATAGGGCACTTCAGGCATAGTTATTTATTCAACTAAAGAGAGCAACAGACTGCAACAAATAAGGATGAAACAGGTCATTTAGAGTTGCTCTAGCAAAACAGTGAAGCTCCTTTCCCCTTCTCCACACCCACCATGTCAGACAGGGTTGCTGAGTAAGTCAAGGAATCTGCCATGCAGCTGCAGCCTGAGGGCACCAAGCAATATTGAGTGTATGAACTAATATTGGGCTGCACAAACATAACAGATAGCTCAGGCTGTGGGGGAGGTGGAAATGGGAATTAATTGTGAATTTTGAGCTCAGTCTGCATGCATGAATGCTCAGACCTGAATGACTTCCACAGCCACATTTCAGAACACGTCAAGTGAGAACGGAAAGTATTTTCCTCCTCAGTTTTCAATATACTTTAATGTTTTTATTATCTTCTTACAGCTCAGTTACAGTTTATCACTGAATAGCTTTTCATTGCCTTACAGAGAGTTGGCACCTACTTATAACAATTAGCCTTACTCAGTAAAATACCTACATTCCATAGAATCACAGATAAGTCACAACCAAAACCTATCAGTATTTTTAATCACATAATTAATGTATCTGGGATGTATTTGCAGATAAATATCTGCAGAAATAATTCTTCTGCAAGAAAAGAGCATGTATGAAGTGGAGATAGTAAATGAGAAAACACGTATTGAAACAGACTCGCTGATTAATTTCTTTGTTGTCAGATTTTTGCATGTTTTTTTCTCAGTAAAATTTCAGTGTTTCAGAAAAAAGGGGATGTAAGAAATATTACTTTTCCAAAACCCATGTAGAGAAAGAATGAAAAAAAATCTCCCTGTCTCTAGAAATCCATTCACACACTTAATTTTTCTTTTGTTCACCCAAGCTGCCTGTGGTTGTGCAGGCAACACAGTGTCTGAGGTATACATGATAAAATACCTCTGATTTGGGCAAATTTTTCTGTTTTGATTATGACTTCACACAGGCGCAGAAGTGAAGAAGGTGGTAAACATTCTGGATTAGACCTATTTTCAGACACTTCATGTAAAAATTAAGTTTTAGAAAAATGGCTTTTTTGGTTCCCAAAGTGCCATTTACAAGGACGTGTTTAGAACAGACCTCACTGAACTGTGTTGAATATGTATTATTTTAAAAAAAGAAGTTCCTAACAGTGTAGGCTGTGCGCTGAGCCGTGGGCTATGGGATGACATACAGGACTGTGCTTGCAGATACAGCAGTTAGGAGCTGTATGGTACTGTGTTGCTTAGGTACATGCTAGTATCTATAACTATCCATAACTAGTATCACTTGAGCAAACTAAATTTAACAGTCTTATGTAAATGTAAAAAGCCCCAGAGAATCATGAAATCCACTGCACTATAGACAGTCAGAGTGCATTGTAACCATGAGAGCTTTACCTCAAGCTTACCTGAACAGTGGCATAGACAGATAAAACTCAACTCAGTATCCTGGACCTTTCTCCATGTAGTTTGTCCAGGTTGAAATCTATGTGACTCTAGATTTTCATTAACTTTTGTAAGAGCCAAATGAAAGCAAGCTGAAGAATGTCTGTGTGTGATGTAAGCCCACCTCTGGTTGTCATGCTTTACATTGCTGCATTCCCCAAAATGAAATGTAGCATAGTTTATATATCAGCTTTTTAGACTTGTTAAAACATTTGAAAGTTGACTTTAAGTACCTGAGTCCATTACTCACACAGGTCCTGCCCTGCATCCTCCTCCACCTCTCTTATGCAGGCACAGTACAATACAGAAATAGAGATTGAAACAGAGAGAAAAATATAGATTCTCAGGGATGCATAGAAAAACTGTTGATACGAGGCAGTTGTAGGCTTAGGGACCTTGGCTTATAGCCTCACTGATGATGTGGTATGAAGAAGCAGCAAATGTTCATTTTGTGTGGCAAACATCCATAGGCAAGGCTTGAGGGTAGGATGAAAATATTGCTTTCTCTCAAATAATCTCACAATCAGGAAATCTGTGTGGTTGTATTTCTTAGGTATTCGTATTTTTCTTTCCCTTCCCTTTTCCTCTTTATCATCTAGGCTTGCATTTCTCGTTTGTTTGCCCCTTCCATAAAAACCTTTTGCTCCACTACTTCATCCTCTGTTTTTTAGCACATAATGAAACTCAGAGTCTACCTTCCTACATACATGAGATTTCTAGAAACTAATGCAAAACAATGCCATAGGCTGCTGAAATTAGAAGTGCATGAGATAAAAAGGGAGAAATTAATATTCTTTATGATCGAGGAACTCATGCCAATCCAGGTACTTTTACAACATCAAATTAGATTCTGGCCTCAAGTGTTTTAATTGTAACTGTGCAATCACTTAATCACATAACCAGTACTGGCAACTCAAAGCAGTCAAAAGCACTTTGAGGAATCCCTCAACTGAAAAACACATTTAATACTCAACAGCTTTTTATTAAAACATTTGAAATTTTTATTATATGCTCACTGTTTATGAGGCCTCCAGGATATTGTTTCACTATCAAGATTTTCTCTGAGTTTAGCAACCCTTTATTTTTATTTGGATTTTTTTTCTAAGAGGAAAGATTCTGAAATTGTAAAATAATAGACTATCATTACATAGTTTAAAACATCATAGAAGCAGGAAACAATCTGTACATATATAATATTCCTAATTAATACATAAGCCTTACTGTCATTTATCAATAAATTCAACTTTTCTTATTCTTTTCTGTCCTGCTCTATCTTATTTAAATCTGTTACATGTTTTAGATCAGAGAACAAAGTGAAGGTATATTGGTGGCACAGGTGTCAGAACTGGCATGCATGGCAGAACACGGCATTTCTTGCGACATGAAAAGTTTTGCCATCACTGTCTTAAAGGCTCATCCAACTGGTGTCAGTCAGTGGCCGCTACCACTCTGTAATAGTGGAAGCTAATATAGAAGTGAATACAGTATGCATGTACAATGGAAATATTCTCCCAAACTGAGATCATATCTAAGCAAATTACAGTTACCATAAACCAGAAAGGGGAACAGAATTGTACAGAATTTCCTTGCTGACCTGTCCCTAACATTGGCACAATAAAACACATTCCTCCCATAAAGTTAGTGACGTTTATGCTAACACGTTTCTGCAAGCAGAAGTTATCAATACTGCTTGAATGTATCATTCTTATACTATGCCTTATCTCTGAGTTACTTTGAGGCTGCAAGTGTACTAATGCACTACATAATTACAATAGTTTCTTATGTTCTTTTATCACCAAGAATTTATTTAGTAATGAGGCAAAAATATTCTAAGCACATGAAATTTAAGTTCCTCCAAATGGTGATGCTTTTAAACACTGAATGTGATACTTTACCAAAATAAGGAAATTTTGTGACTGATTACTTTGCTATTTCTCTGCTTCATTTCAGAGTTTCCGACTAGTTCTTTCTCTGATTTAGGCTGCCTTGGTTCTTAAATTCTTGTTGTCTTGAGTTCTTGGAAGTTTCCCACAGAGTAAAAACATTAAGTAACGTTTGATTTTCCTTAATCTGCTGTTTTCAGTTCTGTTGAATAGGGTAACATGCTCAAATTCAGATGCTCTCTTTCATGAGCTAACAAGTATTCAGTCCTCTAAGAAACATATGCCCAGTCTGGCTGTCTTGCTCTCTAGTCATGCCACGTGGATGGGTAGGAAGAAACATAGTCACACATGTCCCAGTGCCTCAGCCATTCAAGAAACAGAGAAGTGCATTGTGTTGTGGAAAAGTCTGTGACCACTAAAAATTTTGGTTTTTTATGGTGACAGCTGAGCTTCATAGCCCAAACTTTTTATGCTAAAGCAGTACAAGTGATGCCTGTAAGACACGGCATCAGCTAAGATTTGCTGCGATCCCTGGAGATGGAAGCTGTTGGAAAGAAATGAAAATCATTAATTCCTGTGCAATTTAAGATACATTTATTACAGCAGTACATCAGCTCAGAACTTTATGTAATTGATTTTATTTTCCACTCAAAGCTTGGTTAATTTACACTTCCACCATAACCTGAATAGTTTAAAAAAAACAGTTGTTTATGATTTCTCTCAGTTTTGTAAAAATTAAACCCCAAGACATTTCAGAAGCAATTATGTTTAAATAGTAGTCTTTATTGTATAAATTCTTTGAAGCTTTTGTTTTTATTTATTTACTTGACCATACAATTCTGTTGCATCCAAATGGGTTCCAGATATGAGTCTATATGTAAACACAAGCCCCAAAAGGAATCCTAATGAAACAAGCTCACCGGGGCATATGGCAACATGTTTTGTCGTGGTCTCTGGCCTGGACAAAGGACTGTGACTGTGATCATGCATGGTTGCACATTCTCTTCTCATTCCACACACCAGTGAAGATACCATTAGGTATTTTCTGACCCCCAAAATATCCTCGGCATGTGAACAGGCAGAAGGATGCCCTAGTTCCCAACAAAACAATTTCAGTGACCTTGTGTATAATGAAAAAATAGGAGACATACATGAGCTCTGATACATCTAAAAATGTTTTACAAACACTTGGAAAAGTGTGTTGTTTTTTACTTATACAACTTGAAACCAAGATAGTGTTTCAATCACAAAACTCATCTCTAGAGCCCATGTGAAATGAGATACCTCCATCCTTTTGACCAGGGATACCAACTTAAATCTTTCTAACAACTATAAAGACCTGTTTAAAGGCATCTTTCCTTAGACTGTCAGTGTTATAAAAATACCTTTGCTATAATTCTTTATAAGTGCCTCATCCTTCAGTAGTAATGCCCTGCATTTTTTCTCTAAGAGGGCAGGACTACAGATGACTAGCAGATGGATGACTCTTCTCAAACCTACTCTCGTGGAAGTCAGATGAAGTAAAAATTGTAATATTTGTTGCACGGTTACAGTGTTCAGGCAAATGATCAATAAGTGCAATCACAATTCCAGTGAATTTGTCAACCCAATGCAAAGCTTCATTTGGTGTTACTTCTCTAGGGTTTTGGGCTTTATTTAAAGAACTTTCAAAAAATAAGGGATCATTTTGTACATGTCAACAGACCAAGTCACTGACATAACTGTCCTAAAAATGCCAGATGGTGTCAGCTATTCATCGTTGCCCAGTTATACAAAATGAGAACCCAATGTTTATGAAGAACTCAGTTAAAAAAAATAATACCAGCATACTTCACAGATGCCAGGAAGCTTCATCGCAGCATCCCTGAAATGACTGAAGAAGTCCTATTGTTACAAGAAAGTGTACTTTTCCCTCAGGATGCTTAAATGCAAGGAAAAGGAATTTCAAT
This sequence comes from Phaenicophaeus curvirostris, assembly GCF_032191515.1. Taxonomy (NCBI): domain Eukaryota; kingdom Metazoa; phylum Chordata; class Aves; order Cuculiformes; family Cuculidae; genus Phaenicophaeus; species Phaenicophaeus curvirostris. The sequence goes on from NC_091392.1 coordinate 182,312,336, forward strand.
ACCTGGGAAGAAACCAAGTGTGTGTGTGTCAACAGCTTTGTTATAATCAATTTTTTGTACTTTGGATCCTATCACATTTTTTCACCGCTAGAAATTAGTGTGCTGTATGACCCATGTTTCAACCTTTGTCCTTTCTCCGTGGCTCCTGATGTCTCATTTCATCTTGTAATAGGGTGCCATTGCTTCACTTGGAAGATAAAATGATCACATCAATGAACAATGGACAGAGGTGAACCATCTAACAAAAGCCTCATACATTGTCTAAAGTGGTTGTTTCAAAGCATAATCACTGAAAATTAAGCATGGGCCTGTTTCTGCACCTGATATGCACTTTAACATGTCACACTCAGAAAGCAAAGTTAATTTCCTTGTCTTCTTGGTTTTCTTTTTGTCTTGCTCTGCTAATCTCTCCCTCTTCCTTTATTTCCTGTAGCTGTTGATTTGTTTGCACTGATCTCAGTTTTCCTTTGCACAGGTTCCAGCAATACAAATTTCTAGCACATAACTGGAGCTCCTACTTGTTTCAATAATACTGATGAAGTTAATCTACTTACATCAGTTAATCAACCTCAAAGGAGGTCTTTCTTTTTGAAGAATTGTGTAAGTGAAGAGATTACTTCCTGGATTGACAAGAATTTGGATGCTACCACCTTTGCTGTTTCTGTTCTTTAGATTAGAAACAGATATTTTCTACCTAAATTCTTTTAAAAAGACTCAAATACTTACAGGTGGTATTCAAATAACTTAAATTTGTCTGTCTAGAGGTCATGTTCTTAATGTAAACTGATTTTCCAGAAGTCAACAGAGAGATAGACCAGCTGCAAAGAGCTATCCCACTAATCTTAGATGTTTATCTTAAAATAGGATAAATGAGTCTATAGAGATGCATGTCTCTGTTAACTGCAGGGGCTTACATAGTAGTTTAGACTAAATGGCTAATTTCAGTTAATGGAGTTCAGAGAAATAACAGAATATCTCTCTCTGTGTCTCCCTTTCTTCTGCCTCCAATACACCTGACTGCATTATTAGAATCCATCATGGTATTTCCATATAAAAACTTTTAGAAGCTCTATTGGGTTTACATGGCAAGGTTTTACTAGTGACGAGTGGCAGGGGTAGTTTCTGTGAAAGAAGTATCCAATAGAAACAGCTCCAACCAGTTCCAAGATGGACCACTGCTGGCCAAGGCTGAGACCGTCAGCCATGGGGGTAGCGCTTCTAGGATAACATATTTAAGAAGAGGAAAAAACCACTGTGCTGGGAGAGATGAGGAAGAAAATGTGAAAGAAACAACTGTACAGACACCAAGGTCAATGATAAAGAGGGGGAGGATGCCATGCGCCAGAGCAGAGGTTCCCCTTCAGCCCATGGTGAACACTGTGGTGACTCAGGTTTGTCCCCCCTGCAGCCCATGGGTCTGTAGTGGAGCAGATATCCACCTGCAGTCTGTGGAGGACCCCACACTAGAGCAGGTGGATGTGACCTGAAAGAAGTTGGAGCCCGCGGAGAGCCCATGCTGGAGAAGGATTTGGGCAGAACTTGTGACTGTATGGGGCTCTGCACAGTCCTGAAGGACTTCACCCTATGGAAATGACCCCGGCTGGAACAGATTGTGAAGGACTGCAGCCTGCATGAAGGACCTATGCTGGAGAAACATCTGATGCACTGACCACAACTCCCATTTCCCATCCCACTGCACCACTTGAAGGGAGGAAGTAGAGAAATTGGGACAGAAGTTGAGTCTTGGAAGAAAGGAGGAGTAGGGGGAACAGCTTTTTTTTTAGGTTTTTTTTTTCTTTATTTCTCATTGTCTCACTCTGTTATTAACTGATATTAAATTAAATGAATTTCCCCAAGCCAAGTGTGTTTTGCCTTTGACAATAGTTGCCCTGTAATCATCCTGTCCTTATTTTGAACCACAAATTTTTAATCGTATTTTCACTTCTGCACTTTTGGTGGAGAGGGAGTGATAGAGCGGTAAACCCACCACAGTAATTCAGATGAGTTTCTTCCCTTGATAGTGACCATCATAAGTGAGCCAGCATTTGTCTTTGATAGCCACACATTGGTAACTGATCCCAGAGGACAACCTCATTTATGTGGAAAAGAAATCTTCTTTCAGATAATCCAGCATAGTTCTACAGATGAGGAAAACATTTGTTCTTTACTGATCATACTCCTAAGCTCTTTTTGAAACTGAAGGAGAATTCAAAAACTATCCAGTAAGGTCAGTGGGTTGTATTTTTGCTGACAATCAATTTCAGAAAATTGCAAAGCAGTTGGAGAAAGCTGTTAATCCAAAACCGGCCAGTTATAAAATTGTTGAACTGGATGTTTCTTTTAGACCAGATCCCCAAACTCAGACTTTCAACACTAAAATTGACAATATGACTCCTTCAGTTTTTCTCGAAAGGCTTCCAAATAATTACTTCATAGCAAATATTATATTTCACTACCTTATCATTTCATGCTTGTTCTAAAATTATTGCAAAAAGCATGCTTTCCCATCTACTATTATCTGATGATGTACATAATAACTGACATGCAAGTACAGAGCCTAATGCAGAGTAAGCAGGTACTTGCCTGAACGAGATTTCTCCACGTGCCTGCTGAAGAATGGAATGCAGATGGCCCTTCGCCTCCTCCTCAACAGGCTGCAGCTCTCTAATCCTTGTATTTCTGCTCTTTACGTGGATGCACACAAGACAGAGCAGGCAAAATACACTGCCTTCAGTAACCACGAAATCCTAGAATTATACAGCATGATTCCTGAGCACCGCTTTGCTAGAAAGAAATTGAGTAGCTGAAGATTGGTCAGAAGAGTAATATAAAAATGATGAAGAGAGATAGCTATTTTATGGTGGAACACTAGGAGAATCCTAGTCTGAATAGTTTGGCTAAGTAATATTAAACAAGTGAAAATATCTATGTTGCTAATATCAGAAGGATTACAGAAGGATGGTGGTATGGAGGATAACTGAAAATAAAAGGATGAACATAGATAAAGAAAAGAAGAAAAGTAAAATAAACTTGGAAACTGTGAAACTTAAATATGTATGTGTATTATACACTTTATACCCAATTCAGTTTTCTAGTTAGGTTTTAGGAAGTGGTGTACAATTTCAAAAAATTCAGGACAGTAAATCAGGCAGCAGATAAACACAGCATGGAGAGGTGGGATAGATCTGAGGGTAGAGTTTAAGATTTGAATTTCAGAGAAGGTATAATGTGGTGGATTCATGATTATCATAGATAAATTAAGTTATTTTCTGACATTATCTAAAGAAGGAAGAAGCAAACAGTGTAGCTTTGACATTCACAACAGTGAAAAGGGGAGGGGAGGAGATAAAGTATTTCTTTAACAAGAGAGTGGTCAAACACTGGAACAAGTTTCCTAGAGAGTGGTTGATGCCTCAAAGAAACATTTGGACAATACCCTTAATACCATGATTTAACTTTTGTTCAGCCCTAATTTCATCAGGCAGTTGGACTAGGTGATCTTTGTAGGTCCCTTCCAATTCAAAGAGTCTATTCTATTCTATTCTATTCTATTCTATTCTATTCTATTCTATTCTATTCTATTCTATTCTATTCTATTCTATTCTATTCTATTCTATTCTATTCTATTCTATTCTATTCTAAATATTACGTGAAATTTAATAGACATGTCATAATATGCAACTATCTTAATTATACCTTGTTCCCGCACACTAACAACACTGCACTTTTCACTTGGCTCCCTTCACCTCTGTTCTCACTCTGCAGCATGTGTAAGCAAGTCATCTGTGTTGAAGTTCCCCTCCCCCGGCAACTTTAAGTGAACAGGGCTTTAAAATAAAGTTGCTGGGGGAGGGGAACCTCCATCCTTCCCAGCCCTTCCAATCTGATGCCAGTGCTAGCAATATGCAACTTACTAGCAATAGAAAAACAAGGGATCTCCAGCCAGTAAGTCAGCATCCTCAGGGGCCCTACTTAAGTCCCTCTACGCAAACATATGTAGCAGGGGAATAAACAAGAGGAGTTGGACATGTGCACATGCCTGTAGTGCTATGATCTCATTGGCAACTTGGAGACATGGTGGGGTGGCTCCTATGGCTGGAGTGTTGGAATGGAGGGATACAGAATCTTTAGAAAGGACAGATGAGAAAGATGAGTAAAGAGTGTTATTCTCTATGTAAATAACCAACTGGAGTGCATCGAGCTCCTGGGACAGATGAGGAGCTGACTGAGGGCCTATGGGTCACACTTAAAGGGAAGGCAGGGACAGGTGATGTTACAGTGGGGGTCTGCTACAGACAGAGTATAGGACGAGGCCCTCTATAGACAGGCAGGCACAGGTTTGTATTGGCAAGCCCTAGTCCTCATGGGGGACTTCAACCACCCTGATATGTTTTAGAGGGACAACACAGCAGGGCACAAGCAATCCAAGCTCTCTGGTGTGGTTGACATGCTGGAGGAAAGAGTGCCATCCAGAGGGACCTTGAAAGGCTTAAGAGGCAGGCCTGTGCAAAGCTCATGAAGTTCAAGGCCAAGTGCAAGGTCCTGCACCTGGGTCGGGGCAATCCCAAGCACAAATACAGGCTGTGTGGAGAGTGGATTGAGAGTAGCCATGAAGAGAAGAACTTGTGGGTGCTGGTTGATGAGAAGCTCAACATGCAGCAGTAATTTGTGCTTGCAGCCCAGAAAGCAAACCATACCCTGGGCTGCAACAAAAGAAGTGTGACCAGCAGGTCAGGGGAGGTGATCCTGCCCCTCTGCTCTGCTCTCATGAGACCTAACATGGAGTATTATGTTTAGTCTAGAGTTCTCAAAATAGAACGGACATGAATCTGTTAGAGTGAGTCCAGAGGAGGGACACGAAGATGATCTGAGGGCTGGAGCACCTCCCATATGAAGATAGGCTGAGAGTGTTGGGCTTGTTCACCCTTCAGCAGAGAAATCTCCTGGGAGACCTTATAGTAGCCTTACAGTACTTAAAGGGGGCCTACAGGAAAGATGGGGAGGAGCTCTTTATCAGTAGTGATAGGATGAGGTGTAATGGTTTTAAGCTGAAAGAGGGGAGATTTAGACTAGATATTAAGAAGAAATTTTTTTCCTGTCAATATGGTGAGATACTGGAACAGGTGCCCAGAGAAGTCATGGATACTCCATCCTTGAAGGTATTCAGAGCCAAGTTGGATGGGCTTTGAGCAACCTGGTTTAGTGGAAGATGCCCTTGCCCGTGGCAGTGGGGTTGGAACTAGATAATCGTTAAAGTCTCTTCCAACCCAAACCACTCTATAATTCTATGATTCTATGATCCCATCAGTACTTGCCACCCCGTATACTTCTCCACTTTCATATTTCTCTAAACTTGAACAGCATGAGCAAGATCATCATTACTTTCCACAAACCCAGTTCATTCAGTTTGTTTTGGCATAGCTTGTCATAATCAAGATTAGGTTGTCTGTGCACTACTACACAGAAGGCACTTTGCCCTTCAGTACTACCCAGGAGTGAGACAGAAGAAAATCCAGCCTAGGAGTGATAAACCCCAGATTCAGTGACTGATAGTCAGGATGGAGAGCATCAGACAAACAAAATTTGCATAAATAAAGTACACATTGTTATGTTTGCCAAGATAACTAACTGCACTCTTATGTATAATAAAGACATTTACTGATATTTGGACAAGGTTATACATTTATTAATTCCAAACAAAATGATTTATTCATAACAATTCATAAAAAATATTTTATATGGGTTGGGTGAATCATAATACCTTAGATCCTATCTCTGGACAGATCTCCAGAAATCTGCCTTACCCATATTCCTAAGACTTATAAAGGGGCAGAGACTCCCCACACTTTCATTATTTTATCTGTTAGCAGAAGTAAAGGTTTTCAACTTTGTGCTTTCAAGCCTTTCTAATGCAAATGTCTTTGATGCCACCTTCTGGGTTCATTAAATATGTGTGACTCCTCACCAGCTGAGACACAAACTTGTAGCTGTCAAAGTAACATAAGAGGTCTGACACAAAAAAAATCTGAAACAAACCTTAATAACTGCAGAACCAAGAGTGGGAAGGAAGAAAGAAAGAGATGGTTATAGGACACATGATAACCTGTCACAGTGAGATAATACTCAATTTGATTGCTTCTCTCAGTACAAGTGGACACATATTCTAATACAGACATTTTCTTACCCTCAGTTGGACAATATCAGTGGGCAAGTGTAAATAGCAAGGTAACATCAAGTTCCTTGTGAAAATGAAGATATCCACAACAGGAACTTTTCAATTATTGGCTGAGTCTGGTGATGAATTGATCCTAAAGATCAAGTAGGTGCTCAAAGGAACTCTATTTTTGTCAGTAGAAGATGTGAAAGCAAAAACAATGGAGATCCTCAACAAACTTTTGGAAAAAGATCTGTGGAATTGCTTCGAATGTTGGCAGCATCATATGCAGCTCTGTGTCAGCTTAGAAGAGAACACTTCTGAGGGTGTTTGGAGTTGGTTTTCTTAATTTATTAAATAAGAAGAGTTACAGGCACAGTCTCTGGTTTTGTGTTGGACCTTGTATATGCAAATCTCACCAAATTTCCACATTTATTGTGCAAATAATGGAGCAGTAGGTTTCTAACTATTCCCTTGGTTTTGATCATCCCTTGTCCCTAGGATCAAAAGTGTCTTTTTCTACAGTAAAACACAGACAATGAAAGATAAAAACACCATGACTTTAAATCTCAACAATCAGCTTAAATCAGAACATATGAAAAGTTAAAACTTTAATAACTAAACTCTGAAATGCATCTGCATGACAAAATCTGTGGTTGTTCCTGTAGATATGCATTCACATGTATTAGAAAAAAAAAATAACCATGTTCTTTTTGGATGTCTGTAAGCAAGGATTTCTAAATATGGACTTTATTTTTAAAATAATATTTAAGCAGATGAGCTAAAAAATGTTTTATTTAATCAACTGTAGCTGCCAGAGGTACGCACATCTAACCATTATAAGAAGGTAGAGAACATATTACAGTTGCAGCTCACAACTCTGTAATTCACTGATCTGGATACCAGTCAGTTGCTACGCTTGAAATTCCTGCTATGTGAATAAATTTAGTATGTAGTATATGCATTTTAAAGGTTTTATTAATAGCTTTTCTTTTTTTTCCTTTATGCAAAAAATATTAATTTCTAGTAAAACCGTTCCTAGCTGTAGAATACATTTTTGTGCTAACAAATTGTGTGTTTTGCTAATTTAAACTGTCACTAATCTGAGCAGCAATACATGCCTGAAGCATTCAAAGTCTGGTCTCCTGATCTTGATGTTCTGTCTCATGCTGGACTTCTGGGGGAATGGAAGCGTAGTGCCGCTCCCTGTCCCGCGCTCTATGGATGTGGCATTATGCCAAGTCTAACTTGTTTTTCTGTTGAAGAGAGAATTTTCTCCAGTTGTGGTTCAGCTTGCAAGACAACCTTGTCTTGATTCATTAAACAGGACATTGCTGTTGATGATTACTGTTCTGCCAGCTAGTCACTGGATTGTTTTCATAGCCTAGAGAAGTGCTACTATAAAATCCACATGACAGACTAAAATGTGAGTTGTTACTGTTTCCACTTGGGCTTCCTCCAAACAATATAGCTAATATTTTCATTTCCTAGAAATGATGTGGAGTCTTCAGTAATACTACAGTATATACTATGTAAAAAATAGTTTTATTGTTTACTGATTTTAGAAGATTGTCTCTTATGCAGAGCATAAATACAGAACAAAATCTTCATGTCTCACATAGTATGAATGAAAATAACTGTTTCTTAGAGATAAGGGTGTGGGGTTCAAGGAATGTAGTACAGAACTATAAAATACAGTAGATAAGAGTTTTAAAATTCTTGTACTACACTAGTATTTGTGTACACTTAGAAAAGAGTTTATCTCATCTAACTCCAGCCATCTTATAGTTAGGTATCTAGAAAAAGGTGAATGCCCTGTCTTTAGTTTAGTGTGAGATTGATATCTTCAAAAGGCAGTTTACTCACCATAAAATACATGTTCAGAGAACAAGATATCTCACATGTTTATGTCAACAAGATAGTGCAGAAGTCTATACAGCAAACCCACACTAGGCACCCAGTTTTTATATGGTTAAAAGAGGAGGATATGAAACCTTTGCTGAAATTTATTGCATTTTTCATTTAAGGGCTGATATTACTTCTTTATAAATAAAGATTTTTTTGTAAGTTATTTATTTTATTGTAAGTTATTTTGCTATCCTTCCCTATCCCTGTTGCCATATTTCTACCCAACATCCCCCATGTCCCAAATATCAATCTGTTCTCCTTTGGCGTTAATGGCATTAAATCCAGCTGGAGGCCAGTGACAAGTGGGGTTCCCCAGGGCTCAGTGCTGGGTCCAGCCCTGTTCAATGTCTTTATCAATGACCTGGATGAAGGCATCGAGTGTACCCTTAGCAAGTTTGCGGACGACACTAAGCTGGGTGGAAGTGTCGATCTGCTGGAGGGTAGGGAGGCTCTGCAAAGGGATCTGAACAGGCTGGACCGCTGGGCTGAGTCCAATGGCATGAGGTTTAACAAGGCCAAATGCCGGGTCCTGCACTTGGGGCACAATAACCCTATGCAGTGCTACAGACTAGGAGAAGTCTGTCTAGAAAGCTGCCTGGAGGAGAGGGACCTGGGCGTGTTGGTTGACAACCGACTGAACATGAGCCAGCAGTGTGCCCAGGTGGCCAAGAAGGCCAATGGCATCTTGGCTTGTATCAGAAACGGCGTGGCCAGCAGGTCCAGGGAGGTTATCCTCCCTCTGTACTCGGCACTGGTGAGACCTCTCCTCGAATACTGTGTTCAGTTCTGGGCCCCTCACCACAAGAAGGATGTTGAGGCTCTGGAGCAGGGCTGGAGAACAGGCCTTATGAGGAACAGCTGAGAGAGTTGGGGTTGTTTAGCCTGGAGAAGAGGAGGCTGAGGGGAGACCTCATTGCTCTCTACAACTACCTGAAAGGAGGTTGTAGAGAGGAGGGTGCTGGCCTCTTCTCGCAAGTGACAGGGGACAGGACAAGAGGGAATGGCCTCAAGCTCCGCCAGGGGAGGTTTAGGCTGGACATTAGGGAAAAGTTTTTCACAGAAAGGGTCATTGGGAACTGGAACAGGCTTCCCAGGGAGGTGGTTGAGTCACCTTCCCTGGAGGTGTTTAAGGCACGGGTGGACGAGGTGCTAAGGGGCATGGTTTAGTGTTTGATAGGAACGGTTGGACTCGATGATCCGGTGGGTCTCTTCCAACCTGGTTATTCTATGATTCTATGATTCTAAGTACCATCTAGATGGGGGAGAAAAATTACCACCAGAGAAGCTATGTGCTGACTATTAAATTAGCCCACGCTTGGTTTGTGTTATTCATTTGAATATAGGCCTAGAAAGAGGAATGAAAAAGTTATGAAATACTACTTTTGCAAACAATGTGGGAGTTCCTTTTATCTCATGGATGTCCGAAACTGAAATGTTTGAAAGCTGTAGTTTATTTGATTCACTCTCTCCATTTAAGGAGATATTTCTCTTTCAGAAGAAAATAGTTAGGCACTATATAACTTTTCAAAGTTGTCGGAAAAATCTATAAAGAAAATGTGTTTAAATTGTCTTTCTTTATGTTCACTCATGTCATATTAAAAACAACTCTCACATTACTAAGAACCTTTGAGTAACACAGGCCTCCTTGTGTTTGTTTCTGTATAGTTTTCCTGGGACGGCTACACTGAGTTTCTCTTTTTTCCATACTACAGCGTGACTATTGAGAGAAGAGGACTTTGAGAGCTGTCTAATGCTTACTCTCTTCCTTCTCTATTACAGCATACTCTTTTTAGCTAGTATCATGAGTCAAAAAATGACCCCAAATAGCCATCGTGCAGTATAATACATTATATATGTGCTATTGCTAGATGAATTGGGTTATGATGCTGATATGCTTATGAGAAATGAGAGCTGGAAATTCAGACAGCAGCGTCTCAGGAAATTCTTGTCTGGGAACTTAATGTCTGAACACACTGAGCTGGAAGAAATTGTTGTGAGTGGCCACAAATGCCTGTGTAACTCTCACTTACCTGCAGGGACAGTGTATATAAAACCACTGTTTACTAGTTTTTAGGTTAAGGCATGACTAAGGAAATGAAGGGATGTCTGAAATAAACCTGACAGGTAGGAGCTAGATGGCTCATTATTTCACTAGCCAAATCCAGCATTCAGCTTACTTATTGGGACAGAAGTGAAACACACCCAGCAGCAGGTTCTAGGTAGAGAATTTCTGCAACTAGAGAGATTTCATTTACACAAGCAGAGGCTGAAAAGCTGTTTCAGTTGCAAGACAATGTCTCCACTGCTTTTTTTTTTTTTTTTTCATTCTCCTTTGGGGCCCAGGAAAGCCTTTGTGCCAGTCTTTTGAGTGGAGGAAGATAAATCAACATGCCTATGATCCAAGGAAAGGAAAGGCAAGGTGAGCTCTTGCAGTCTTGCAAAACCAGGAGTGGGATGTGGCCTAAAACTTTGAACTTATTTGCTAGTATTAATATTTTTGTTAGCAAGGTATTTGTTTACATCTATTATTTGGGGAGAAGAAAGTTGAAGAGAAAAGCTGTAAAAGCATTTCTCTGTTTGAAAGGAAAACTTTTCCTCATAATTTTGGCTCCTACTTTATAATTAAATAATTACCCCAAAGTAAGCTAATTGTTTATCCATCCTTCCATGGTATCCCTTGATGAATCAGTTTATAATTTGTTCAAAAGGAACAAAGTGATGCCACATGAATTTTTGAAAACATATATCCTTGAGGATATAATTAGTTCTAGTGTGTTTTTCATCTTGTGAAGCAAACCCTAAGCCTACAGAGTGAATGTAAAAGGCTCTTCAATGCAAGTAGTTTTGTAGAGGCCAAATACAAGAACTAGGTGGCCAGACAAACAGGTTCTAGAAATGTCCTACAGAGCAAACACGCAGAGATGTACCGCTGGCATCTATAAAATGAAATGTGCATTTTCTCCTGTGAGGCATTTTCTCCTTTTAAATCCTGTGCCTTTCCTCAATGCTATTTTCCTGAGAATGCATTTTCTGGCATTCCTGAGCATCAAACACAGAAACAGGGGTTACTTGAAGAAATAAAACTAGAAAAACATGAAGTATTTCACTGTGAAACTGTTCCTAAGCCCTTCTTAAAAAACACCTGCTTAATAACAACATACCAAAGAAACTGTTGTGTTATGGGAGTCACCAGCTACACATCACATTGCCAAATGTTTCACTTTCTGCCTCTCAGACCCTTTGATTTCCCCAGGCATGCTGTGGGAGAGCAGGGGAGTACTTCCAGAAGGCTGAATTCTTGGCTGAATGTGGCTGAAGAGAGGTCAGACCACAATAATGGAAATGTAAATCATTAGTGTTACTTTTTCACAATGAAGTTTTAAGGCTTTAAAAGCTAGAGATAAATTCTAATACACCCTTCCCCCATCAAATAAAATGGAGACCAAGAAATCTAGCAGTTATCAGAGGGACTTAATGCATTACTTCAAAAACTCCATGGTAATTCACATAAGAAATTAATTTTTTATCTCACAGAAATGTCATTAATTGAAATTTATTGTCTAAACTATTTTACTCAATTTTTGAATCAAGATTACCTTGAAATGAATACCTTTCTTAGATTAAAGTCTTCTAAAAGGTATACATGTTTAAATTGCTGTATTTGTAATCTAGTTACTTTAAAACTACCTGCACTACATTTATCAACTTTATTAAGAGATTAGTGAGAGCAAGGATGCCTTGGGAAAAACCTGTGAACCAAAATCTGAATATGAATTTTATGATTAAATTTCTGTACTGTTGGGGGGTCAAAAATAAATATTCCAAATGGAACTGGGCCAGCTTGCACCAACAATAACTGGGTACCATTCGTCTAGTCAGGCAGAGAGAAATGTTAGGCTTGTTAAAAAGCAAGAATGAGGAAAAAGGGAGTGAGATGTTGTTGGCATTTGTTTTAATTCCCTACCATAACTACTACTCCTCCACTGCAGTATCATGTCTCAACAAAGGGCTTGTACAAGATTATGGTAAAACATAGCTAGAACACAGTCTAATTGCTCTCCTATCACTGTAACATATGAAAATGCAGATTGTTTTGCATTTTTCAGGTACCTTTGTAAGATTAAAACCCAGCATTTCAGTCTTTCTTCTGTATTAGAACTGTAAGGTATGATTGTCAAGCTTGAATGCTGTGGTATGGGCAGACATGAACTCCACTGCCTATCCTCCATACTGGACAAGCGACAGACAGCTTTGATACTGATATCCACAATGGTTAAGCACAAAGATCCAGGCAAAGCACAACAGCAACCTACACAAGTCAGTGGATTGGTTTGGGTAACTTACAGCCATCACTTTCCTGGCTATTCTGAGTGCCAGAGCCCTTCGGATTTGCTGGGTACTGCTAAGAGTGCGGGTATAACATCTGGAATAAGTGACATGGTACACGTTGGAGAGACACTGTTCAGTGGTGAGCATGCTCTCTCAGCTACAGCAGTTATCATTCTTTTATCTATACAAGGAGCAGTAAATTCAGCTTTCTCCAGACTATCTTCCACCTTTCTGCTTATGCAAAGCCTTTTCCTTCTTCCTCTTAATCTTTCCTTTCCATTGATTGCCTCAGCCTTTTGAGGAAGCAACATTTATTTATCCCTGTCTTACTCAAAGCTTTGAGATGGCCACAGCTGTGCCCAACTAGCAAACTTTGCAGAAGAGCTCTGATAACTGTTGTGGGCTGAGTGCTAAATGAATCCAGGTGTATTGCTTTCAGAGGAGAACTGGATGTTATTTAGTCAGCTAAAACTAGGGGAAGAACAAGATGCCTTCTCTGCCCAGCAGTGTAGAACCCCTCAAATTCTAGCTCTCTGCTGGAAAGAAATATTCAAATAAAGTGTAGGGGGAAAGTAGAAGAAAAGAAAGCAGGGTGAAAAAGTGCAACATAACAGTGAGGATTCTTTTCAGAGGAGATAAAATAGGTAGTAAGAAATGGGAGAAATCAGGAGATTTCTTTTATTCTTCTAGAGGTTTAAAGATGAAATTCAATCTAGAAGATAGCAGACATTTGAAATTTGACTCGCATCTAAGGCAGGCATGGCAGAAGGAACTACTAAATGGAAGAAAGGACATAAAAGAAGTGCATGGGGACAATTTCTTGTGACAAGAAAAGTGTGTAGTTGGGAGTGTTGTTGCTCATATATCTTAGAAAAAGAACAACACTTAACTGGTCTGTATTTACCTTAACGTTTGTTTATGTAATTATCCAATATATTTATTTTTTATGTACCTGAACTCCCATGAGATCAATGTGAATTTAGGTACCTAAGTACCCTTGCATCTGGTCTTACATGCCTATTGGAAAGGATCAATTAATATTTTACTATAAATCAAGGATTACAATCTTATTTGTCACATCACTAGGAATTATTGCTTCGCAAATGGATGAGAAGTGCCTTGAAACTCATGAAAAAACAAGGTGGGATAGAATCTCAAGAACAATTATTAGTTATACAAATCGGATGGAAAAAGTTATATTAAAGCCCTAAACCCAGTCTCAGATCCCAGTTTGAAGTGCTCCCACAATTCGGAAACATCTAATGTTAAGTGGAATGAAACAAGTCTTGATTGCAGAGGAGCAAACCTTTCATAACTGGGTTTAACCAGGCATCAAGCAAGCTTTGTCCTTGCTTGAATATGGCAGTAAATACGGCACCTGAATGAGACATTAGAAGTCATGCCAAGATATACTTCAGTCTCCAAATCCAGTGCTCTCAATGAAACCTGCCATCCTTTATTTCTCTGCCAGCAATAAATCAGAGGAATCCATGATGATTTCTCAGCAATTACATTCTTCTTGAAACAGAAAATAAATTTTTAAAAGACAGTATATGCTTAAATAGTCAAAGGAATTTAAACATAAGGAAAATGGATTCTACAAAACTGAAAAAACTTGCGACCATTGTCCCTCTTTCCTCAGAATTTTTGCCCAAAAATAGAATGGGTTACAGTGAAGGGTTATGCAGTGCTTCTCAGCTACAGCAGGGATAAAGAATCTCACCTATTTTCTGTCAAATAATGAACATTTTTTTCAATTTAATGAGGTAACTCAGTAATTCCACTGGAAACATCTGTAATCAAAGAGTAACTCATTTTGACAATACCTCTAAAACAATAAATGGCTTGGTCAGTACTGTGTATGCAAAGTATGAATAATTGCAATGAAGTCACCCACTGCAACACAATGTGTATCCTGAAATAAATGTAATCTGAAACCAAAATACAATCTTGGCATCTTGGAAAGACATTAATTTACTCTTAAATGACACAAAGTTCTGTGTTTTAAAAAAAGCATTTATTTTTTTTTAAAAAAGCATTTATTTTACAATTTTGTTGATTTTACAATGAAATCTCAGGCATGTCTGTCTTTATATAATCTTACCTTGTAAAAACCTTGTGAATTTAGATGAAAGGAAAAACACTAAATGCTGCAAGTGGCTTTTCATATCAATTCAGTACTTGCTATATCTTGTGTATGTATTGTGTGTGGAAGATTTACATTAGTCACTAGAGCTTTAAGCAAGTTTTAAAATACAATTTTGCAATTGCGAAATATGGTTTTGTTATAGACATTGGTGAAATCTGTGCTATATTAATTTATCTGGCTGAATTTGGTGGGGGAAAATAATCAAACCACTCTGAGGTGATGGCTTTTTCTTCCCAGGAAGGAGAAGTCTTAAGTGCAGGAACATCACAGGCTGTTCTGAATTTCTGGGGTGATGATTAGAATCATTGTCTGTGACAAAGGCAATGCTGTGCTGGGAGACAGCAGGGAAAGATTGTTTTGTGTAATGCTCCTATTTGCATTGGCAGTAAGATTTTGGACCTTGTCTACATAGAGGCAAAGAAGTGCCAGTGGATCAGAATACCTTTGCTATCAATTACCTGTAACTACTTAAGCTATCTATTTTTTTTTCTGTAGTGTCTTGAATTATGGCTGTTCAGTGCATTCCTCCTTGTGCAGGTGCACACAATAATTGTGCAGCAGTGCCTGTACCCATGCTGGTCTGGTTTGGTTATGCCACCCTAGGGATATCTTTGTGAAAAGTCTTTGTTTAAATCACAAACAGAAAAGGTGAGTTACTCCAAGGTAGATACCCTGACACAGATAGGACCACTTTAGAAGCTTTTATCTTATTAATCTCCAATCTTTGGATCTCATCTTCTCTGATGGTCCTTTTCCCTGACATGTGACCTCCTTTGTGACCTAGTAAAACTCTCCATAAATCAGAGATGTAGCAAAGCATTTGAAACTGCAGCAAACCACTCTTAAGATGGGAAGGCACACATTCAGCCAAAAGAGGCAAACAGTTAGATCTAGCTGTGATAAACCATAACAACCCAGTTGTCAGATACAGTCTGTGTAAATACCCCTCATCTGCAGAACAAAGACAGTGTTAGTGATAGTAATATGTGGCTGAAATCCAATACTGTCAAGGGTTTTTTTCTCCTTATTCTCCCCAGCACTGATTAGGTGGTGTGCATTCCTGTAAAATCTACGTGGAAGATTTAAATTACACAGTGTTTGCTAAACCTGACACTTGGCCAAAGAAGTACTTAATGGAACTAATACAAGGGCTAGTGATCAAATGACAGAGTCTTGCCAAAGTGTCATTATCCATTTGATGAGTGACAATTTAAGCCTTTCTTTGTTGCTGGTCCCTTTTGAAGAATGAAGGTTGCAAAAGCATAGTTCATAACTTGACCATATCCTAAAGACCTGCTAATTAGTTGTTCATATAGGCATGGGATTGTTAAATATCACTCCTCTTCAAGTAAAGTGAAAAAAAAAAAGAAAAAAAGGTTCCATTTCTTTGATGCAAGGAAGTGTGTGACTCAGACAAAGATAATGTTGCAATTGTATGATGATTGTGAAAGGTCACCAGTGCAAACTCCATGCAATGTGTAAGAATCTTTACTGGAAGTAAACATTATGATCCTGAAGAAAAGATTGGCTATGGACGGCAAATGGGGTGCTATAATACTCCCCTTTGATATCTCTTCAAGAACAGAAAAAGGATTAATTTATGATCAAAGTGTAGGAAGAATCTATAATTCTCTGTCATTCCTTCTCAGTGATCAGCACTTGCCTTTGGCAGCTGACTTCCAATCATTATGTATGTATTTATGTATGGAAGCAAGGAGTATTCCTCTGTAAAATCCAGTCATTCAAATGTTCTCTCACCTAAAATCACATGCAACACTAGAACAAAGACAGAATAGGCACAGGTGGCTCTTAACAGCAGATTTCCTGCTAAGCTGCAGCAGGAGCAAAATCTGGCAACATCCAGTATCCTCCTTCTGAGTCACTCTTAAAACTAAAACTGGAGTTGTGATTAATAGGTTTTTTGGTAGCCTGACTTGCATTACTCAGAAAAAAAATTTGTCGAGTCAGAGATAATACTGGCCAAAATCCAGCTACTTCCCTTTTTGGTCAGAGGTTCAAGAACAGTGAACTACAAGAAGCTGTAGAGAAAAGCTCCAATTCAAATGAACATACATTTTTCTTAAGGTCCTACAAATCCTGACATGATGAATTTATAGTGTGAGGATCCTTTTGTAACTGCAGTATTCCTTCTGTGCCCTCCTTTATCTCAGTTGCTGAAATTTGTCATTGCTCTGATCCTCCTGGAAATGCTGAAAACAAGCTGAGAGATTGCCTCCACCACCTCCTGTCATCAGCATTGCTTTGTCAACTCCCATCTGCCTATCAAAGAACTGTCTTCATTTCATAATCTATGTTTATGCCCTTGAAGTGCCAAACCTAATTGCATCCCAGCCTATGAGCAGTGCTTGCAAGTAATGGTTGCAATGAGAGGAAGAGAGGCCTTGCCCCTTCAAAGCCAAGCCACAGCAAAGTTTCCATTCCTTCTAAAAGACCTCTTCAGCTAGACTATGAAGTGCATGCCCAGTTTGGCCTTGCAAATCCCATGGCCAAGGCTATGAAGACACAACCGCAGAATGTATCAACTCAGCCTGAGGAACAGTTTTGTCTTCACCTCTATCAATCTCTTCCAGTATCTCTCCCATCCAAAGAAATGCAATCGCACAAGCCAGATGCATTTTTTTTTCCCCCTCATTATCTTGTGCAGCTATTTGGGTGATCTACTCAAAACACAAGGTAGCCATCAGGTCTATTATTTGACTTTATAACCTTTTTTCTCCTCTAAGGAATTATTTTCACCATGATATTTTGTGCATTGTAAAGATGACTCATGTGAACCTAAAACAACGTAAACAATGTTCTGTCTCCATCATGCCCCACTGAGCATAAGCAAACACTCTTTCATCATGTTTTCTTAAACTAATTTCGCTTCAGCAGTGCAGCACCACTTTTTAAGAGTATGAGCTCACACTACCCCTGCTTGGTTAGAGTCCGTGAGTTCAAAACATAGAGGGATACTTCCCTCTGCTGGTCATGTTTATAAAAGAGTGTCCTTCAGCAAAACAGATGTTAAAACATAAACAAGTGGTCTCATTCTGTGTTTGAGCCTGTAGGGTTTAGGTAAATAATCACAGAATTTATCTTCGTGCATCTAAATGTAGATGTTTCCAACTGCCTCTGGACTTATCTACTTTCTCCAATGTTATATAAGGAATCAAGCTCCTTAATATTATTGCAGTTGGGATACCTCATAAAGGTAGTGTAAGTATCATCCCATAGCTCCCAAATACTTTTGCTGGTAGTCATATTTATCAAATATTTCAGGCCCATATAAATATCACCAAACAATTTTATTGGTTTACATAATTATCTGCAAATGTAAGGTGGACATTGAGTTTACCTCAGAAACATAATCCTCTGTGGTCAAGATTACTATATTGAGGTAAAAACTGGGAAACTGAGCCATGATTTCTAGGACATGCCACCAGGCTATGAGCAAGATGTGCTGCTAAGTTGTATTTTGGACTTCCCAAATCATTGCTGGGAAACTACATCAAAGTGTTCTTTCTGAATCTCCAGTTTATTTAGGAAGTAGTCTCTTCACAAGTATGTTAAGATGAGCTAGATATACATTTTAGTCAGATGTTAAATATGGATATTTTCTGAATGGCAGTTATTCTCATGCTGAAGGAAAACAGTAAAGCAAGGCAAAAAGTGCTTGCAAACAAGAAACTGGTTAAGAACTGAGTTTTCAAATTGCTATGTATTTTTGACATTTTTTCAGTAGAATAATTTGCATTGCTGATCATATTAATTCTTATTTACTTGTTATACAATTAGACATCAGATAGCAACAAGATGACTAAGAGTCTTATTTTGGGAAATAGTACTTAAGTAGAGTGAATAATTAAATAGCCTATCTGGCTTTTCTAGTAGCTTTTGTGTGGTCTTGATTTATCATATCCATATTGACATATCAGAAGGGCTAATATATGTGACGCCTTAGCTGTTGAAAAACATGTGTCCCCTGAGCACGTGATTGTGTAGAAAAGGAGATCAGTTCACACAAAGCATCTTCCCAACAGATGAAAGAAGCATGTGGGGTAAAGTTGGGAATTAGCATTTGAATTGAAAAACTGATTCAGTTTAAGGAATTGTGACTACATGTTGCTATTATTATTATTGTTCGTTTTATGCCCAACTAAATCCCTTAGCAAACTCTGATCCTCAAGCTAATCTTTTTTTTTTCCCCTGTCATCTTTGTAATAGACTATCTGGCCAGAACACTCTTCAGCCCCACATACAGCTGAACACTACACCAGAATAAAATCAAATCCACCTGCTAATGCTTGACTTACTAGCTTCAACACCCTAACACATCCTTTGCCTTTTATTGGCAAGTAATGCTGGATTTTGTATTACTTGTAAAATGTTTGGTATGCTTTTGATACCTTCACTCAGTTGCAATCTTCTACTTTTGGCTTTTGCTCCTTTCAGAAGTCACAGAGGGAACTTTTAATTCTGACTAGATTTTGCTCAGCACATTAGAAGCAAACACAGGAAAGCAACCTATTTTAAATCCTCCTCTGCCTCCTCATATCCTTGCACATAACAGATCCTTATCATAAGCTTTTTAAAGATATTCTCTATCAATATACTGTATTGAGACCTAGGAGTCTGTAAAACATAAAAGACAAGAAGCGAAGCTTTCCTGAGAGGTACTTGGAAGTATTTTAATTTTCATTTCAGCAATAGCTCCAGGTTGCAGTGAATACAGATCAGAAATTAACTACCATTGCGCATTGCAGAAAAGGTGAGTTTTCTGTCTTGCTAAACTGCAATAATCTCTCTCTACTCTTGCAAATTTTATCAAATTAGATTAATTTAAATGCCTTACTTTTGCACTCCAAACTATTCAGAAGTATGAATTACTTCAGATAAAACACAAGTGCCCAGGAATAAATACAAGATGTTTAAAAGAATGAATTTAATTAGTTCTTAGAGTTCAGGTGTATTCTATGGCATTATATAGAGGACCTTAGAGAGGACCTATGAAGACCTTAATACAAATTAGAGATATTCAAAGCATTTTACTCCAATTACGAATTAAACAAACACTTTGGAACTCCATACAAAAATCTGCAAGGCTTAAAGAAGGTTCATTTCTATGAGGATTTTCAAACTAATTTACTGGTAACACAATGAAAAAAATTCCTGTTGTTTATTCCACTGATTAACTCCTGTTCAGTCTGGCAGATCTTTCCTAAGAGGGCAACATTTTAGTTCCATCTCTTGAGTGATGTCATTACACCAAATTAGATTAGAATTTAGATATTTAGATGTCAGCAACCTATTCTTACAATGTCGAGAGTTGCATTAAGCAGATTTCAGTTCCTTCACAGGTTATCAATTATGTCCTATGTCAGCATACAACACATACGCATGCGTTCTGGTTGTCTGCATTGAAAAAAACCAGTTTCACAGAAGTAAGCACATTAAGCAGAAAAACAGACTCCTAAAAAATCACATCATAAACTCTATCTGAATCAAATATCTAGAAAGACACTGAGACATTACTTAAAATAATCTTCAAGGTGTGCCATGGATACTTGTGAAAATTGGATGGTTACCATGCAGACAGATAGGCTTATTCAAATTTCTTGCTTGTTCAGTAACTTTGACTCAGCTCAGCCAGAATAATGTTTGCTGTCTCATGAATAATAACACTGCAATATTTATACATACCTTACACTTTTCAAAAAAAGGAAATGTATTTTAAATATAAATAAAGATAAAACTGAGATGTCTCCATGTAATGAAGTTCCATATGGAGAAAAAGCAAAAAAGTATTTTGTTTTAAATACACTAATACCTAATTAAATTTTGTTTCCTGACACAAAGCCTTAGCTCTGAACTTGAAGATTGTTGACCTGGAGCACATAAGCTCAGGATAGCACCGAAGGGTTCTCAGAAACACTAATTCTCTGGGAAGACCCAACCCACAGTACATAGCCAGAGCCTATCTAGCACAAGATTAGAACTTTATGCAAGAATACCAGCTGGAGGATTTCCCACACCTCCCTATACAACCTCCTTTTACCGCTGGCAATAGATCTACAGGATTTTGGAGTGACTTCAGTTCCCCAACAAGCAGCAAATGCAGCCACGTAGGGACGTTCTCCTCCTCATGCAAGGGGTACTGGAGACAAGAAAGTCAGGTGCCACCATCACATTTTTATTTAACATTGAGGTGCCTGGATTGCAGTGATATCTGCAGTCACTTTTAAGTCTCAAAAGACTTTGGGGCTTTTTCAAAAGTTGAGTTTTCTGCAGTTACATGACGTGGAGTCACATTATTGACTGATGCAGAAAACCAAGGATGTAAAACCAAAAGGAAGTCCCAAGGTGTAGTATCATTTAGGTTAGAAAAGATCTTCAAGATCATTGAGTCAAACTGTAAACCTAACACTACTAAGTCCACCACTAAGCACTGTCCCTAAACATCACATCTACATGTCTTTTAAATACTTCCAGGCATGGTGACCCCATCACTTTTCTGAGCAGCCTGTTCCAATGCTTGATAACTTGCCTGTGAAGAATTTTTTATAATGTCCAATCTAAATCTTCCCTGGTGTGGCTTGAGGTCATTTCCTCTTGTCGTATCACTTGTTACTTGGGAGAAGAGACCAACAGCCGCCTCCCTGCAGCTTCCTTTCAGATAGCTGCAGGAGTGATAAAGTCTTCCCTTAGCCTCCTTTTCTCTAGGCAAAACAGCCCTGGTTCCCTCAGCCACTCCTCATAAGACTTGTGCTCCAAACCCTTCACCAGCTTTGTTGCTCTTCTTTTGATGTACTGCAGCTGCTCAATGTCTTTCTTGTAGCGAGGGGCCAAAACCTGGACACAGTATTTGAGGTGCAGCCTCACCAGTGCTGAGTACAGGGGGGCAATCGCTTCCCTGGTCCTGCTGGCCACACCATTTCTAATACAAACCAAGATGCTTTGGGCCTTCTTAGCCACCTGCTCACACTGCCTCTACATCACAACTAAAATTAATGCAACTTTGACAATAACTGTAGATTGGTAAGGATGTTTACAAATTTACCTGCCAGATTCAGAAAACTTTTTTCTAAATGATCCCAGTTCATTCCTATTACTCCTCTTACTCATTCTGAGATACTTTGTTGTGCTGAAGAAATCTCCAGCTCTGATACAGGATCAGAAAATATCTCATTGTTTGACTGAAAACAAATATAATACTCCAGCAGATGAATATCTATTGATTGCTTTTGTTTTACAGACTACATAATAACCTGTTTCATTTTTAAAAATCATACTTGATTCAAATTGAGGAGACTAATATGAACTGAGTAAGTCTTTGTCCTTGGGAAGCAAATGGAACTTATTTGCTACCAAGATTAGGTCAATTCCTAACATCCAGAAAAAAATTATACTGTTGAAAAGGCTTAGGTTCATTGTTTACATTTTGTTTGTAGTCTTTTGGATAAAGATCAAAGTCTGCAATTTGCTGTATTGCAGACTTTATTTGTATTCCATTAAAATACACAATATAGAAATTTGCATATCCATCTATAAAAAATATACTGACATTTTCAGTTTAAGGAAATGTTTTTGGTTAGTGAAAGCAACAAGGCATCACAGAACAAGACAAGGCAGTGTTCAAAATAAATAACAATTGTACATGACAAGAACCACGCTGGAAACTGAATTTACAAATTAACTAGGACATACTATCACACTTCATTAAAGCATATTGAAACCACTCTGTACCTTTGTTCTTTTTATGTCTTAGGAAAAATATAAAAGGAAAGCATAAATCAGATTTAATTATCACCTTTTCATTTTAGAACTGATTAGCATTGCACATTTCCATGTACACTCTGTTTTGTAACAGAAACATTTGAGCTTGTAGAGGTCAAAGTGCCTTTAAACAAGTCCAAATGAAAACTTAATTCTAATTGCCTTTCTTCTGTTGTAAGCTGTTCACAGTAATGGTTTTGGAAATTAGTATTGAATATTCAAATTATTAAGTCGTGTATTTTGTTATTAATTTGGAACTTAATACTTAAAAAAATACTACTGAGTCATGTTCATGTGTGAATGATGAGAGATTTTAAAGAATTGTATTTATCAGTGTGAGGAAGTAGTCCTAAATTCCCCACAGAGTTTGTCAGGGAGCTGCATTTGAGGGGCTGCTCTGCAAGGCAAAGTGAGCCTGGAGCCAAGAAGAAACAAAGTAGGCAGGACAAAGACCCTTGGACAAGGGCCCTGTCCCATGGTGTTCAAGCAAGTGGAGCAAAGTAGGTCTGGGGAATCACCACCAGGAACAGCCAATGGTCTTGATTGCCAGAAAAGTCCATGGTGATGAGACAGGTCCAGGGGCAAGCCAAGAAGGCTGGTCAGTAGGTTGGCAGGGTACAAGACCACCACAGATACCCCTACAATGCAGGTCAGACAAGGACCATGGACCAGGACTGAGCCTAAATGCCCCTGAGCCCAGAGGAGGCCCCCAGTGAGGTTTCTCCCAGCTCTTTCTTACGTAGCTTTCCCAGAAGCTGGACCCAAGTATACAGTCACATTGTGCCAGAGCCTATCGTAAGTACCCACAGCCAAAGCTGGAGATGAGAAGAGGCTGCAGAACCTGTTGATGAGCTCAGGACCCTGCCATAACACTTTTCAGCCCCACTAAATGGCTTGCATGCTTGAGTGAAATTTCCGAAATATCTGTAATAAGGAACAGCTGGTACCACCTGTATTACCTAGTCCTACATCCTGGTATAATGAATCACACTTTAACAATTTGTTAAAGGGATTCAATCCCCTTTCATAGATCAGAATCAAGCTTCATCTCAGTGGGACACTACTTGTTCATACTTTTCATAATAGAAAAAATATGAGTGACTTTGAGTCCAAGCCCTGAGATGATACAGTTTTAATACAACTTCCACAGAAGAGATGAAGCATCGTTCACAGCTGAAGACATTTCTATTCTTAGTAATTTTTCCTGATGCATTATCAACACAAGTTCTTGTCGCAAATCAGGAGGTAGAACTGGGTATGTCCATTGATTTTTTGGAAGAGACTGGTCTGGTCCCATGGTCATATATCTAAGCGAGGCTCCAGCGCTAAGAATGGCTGAAAATCTCTAGAGAGACACAATGCCTTCTTCTGTCTAAGGGTTAGGACTCCCTTTCAGCATTTCACAGTGTCCAGATAGACTTCTCCCTGATAAAAAACGTTTTTTTGAATCCTATGATTAGTCCTCCTAAGGGAATAGTAAAACATGGTATATAGAGGCAATAAATTGGCCTGTGGTGGTGAATCACATGTGACTTGGCATCAATGCATGTAGAAGATGTTCAGCATCAAGGGCTGGGAGAGACGTTTCTGCATTTATCTGTTACTGCTCTGTCAGAAGTAGATAGTGCAATGCTGGGGCAAAATCACCTTTGAGGATTTATTTTCCAGTTTATCAACTCATAGAAAATTAGTATTAAAGCATCCTGGTGTTGAATGGCAGTATTGGTCTTCTGCTATTTTAATACTGTTTGATTTCTGGAAAGATCTTCATTTAGAGTATCAACATATTTTTTTTCAAACATTAATAAAGACAAGCATGAACTCCTAAACCGTGAATAACTATGTAGGCAGTCTCTTTCAGAATTGAAATGTTTCATTTCCTGAGGCATCGTTATGTCTGCAAATCCAAATTCTGCTAATTGCATCTGGGGATACATGCCCCCTATGCAGTGGCAATTTCACAGTTTTACTGATTAGAGAAGTCATTATCTTGTGCATGTACGCCATGGCCTGTGAATGTGCATTAATGCTTTGGGCAAAAATAGCCCAATGTTTTCATCCCAGGAGCAGCTTTTTCATATTAAAATTTGTGCTTGTGGTTCAGTTCTACATTAATTCTAGATGCAGAATCCTAATCTGTGGTTAAAGAGACTGAAGGACGACATCCTACCATCATAAGGTTCAGAAACAGTTTCATTCATGAAATAGTTATTAGGTCCAAAATTTTCTGGATTGGATCTTAATTTTTATCATCTACTTTTCAGGGGATTTATACAAGGTTTATCCAAAGGGACTTGATTTTCAAAAGCGAGGAAGGGAGGCTGCTGAAGTCCTTTTAAAAAAAAGTCTTTGAAAACCTTGGCAGATTTGTAAAAAGGAAGGCATGCTGAAACTGTATAGACAAATACATCAGCAGTAAGTCAATACCTCCCTTTTTCCTAACAATTGCTTTTACTAGCATAACACATTTAAAACAGAATCACATGAAATTGAGTCTAAACACAAACAGAATAAAATGTTTACTATTAGATTAATATTGCAGTGAGTAAAAGTTCTAAAAAATTGTTTTATAGAAATAAAATTTTAAAAAATCATTTAAACATAATCTAAAAAATCCTGAAAGGAAACAGCATGAAAAGGAAGTGTCAACAAAGCTCTGGACCTTCTAAATTAACAACATGCCTTTGAAGACTGGTCTCACAGAATTCAGAATTTTTAGCGTTATTGACTACTGCATATATTTTCTCATATTTTCTTCTGTGGGTTGCAGTCACGCTTTCTACTTCTATCAAATATTTTCATTAATATTCAGGAATACTCAGCCTCATCTGTCACCCAGATTTACTCTGGCTTTTAAAATGCTTCCCAGAATTATCCTGCTTTATTATTTATTTTTCTGCACAAGCCATACATTACTTTTTGCTGTCTGCATATATTCCTAAGGGCCTCTCCCGTAGGAGGCTTATATCTCTCATCCATAAATTCTCGAAACTCTGTTCTGTACTAAATTTGAATATTAACTTTTCTGGTGCAATGCTGTAATTTGGGTCAGCTTTCAAATCTCAGTAATTCATCTATCCCTTGCTGGATCTTGCCTTGTTTATTTGATGTTCTTTTATTGTTTTACTCCACATCACCATAACAGGTTGATGTCTTAGTTGGATTGTATTATGTTACAGCATTGGGCAACAGCCCTTGCATTCATAAGTGGTGTTAAAAGCATTCATTATTATAATGAGAAAAATTCTCTGGTTGACATTTACTGCACTGAAAAAAGACGCAGCATTTTCGTTAGTGCTCCAGGTAAAGTGAACTTGTACACTTAAGTGTGCAGATGCTACAGGCTTGGGAAAGAGTGGCTGGAAAGGTGCCTGGCAGGGCCCTGGAGAGTTGGTTGACAGCCGGCTGAATATGAGCCGGTAGTGTGCCCAGGCAGCCAAAAAGGCCAACAGCATCTTGGCTTGTATCAGAAACAGTGTGGCCAGCAGGACCAGAGAAGTGATTGTCCCCCCGTACACAGCACTGGTGAGACCACACCTCGAATACTGTGTTCGGTTTTGGGCCCCTCGCTACAAGAAGGACATTAAGGTGCTGGTGTGCGTCCAGAGAAGGGCACCGAAACTGGTGAAGGGGCTGGAGAACCAAGTTACTGAGGGAACTGGGGTTTTTTAGCCTTGAAAAGAGGAGGCTGAAGGGAGATCTTATTGCTGCCTACAACTACCTGAAAGGAGGTCATAGAGAGGTGGGTGTTGGTCTCTTCTCTCGAGTGACAGGCAATAGGACAAGGGGAGATGGCCTCAAGCTGTGCCAGGGGAGGTTCAGTTCAGACATTAGGAAAAATTTTTTCACTGAAGGGGTTATCAGGCTGCCCAGGCTGATGGTTAAGTCACTGCTATAAGGGCTCCCAGGAACCTTCTCTTCTCTAGGCTGATCAAGCCCAATCCCCTCAGCCTCTAATCATCTTCATGATCCTCCTCTGGACTTGCTCACGTCCCTCCTTTCCTGAGGATTCCAGAAATGAACAAAATAATCCATGTTAGGTCTCACAAGAGCAGAGCAAAGGGGAAGATTCACCACCCTCAACGTGGTGGTGACTCCTCTTTTGATGCAGCCCAGAATATGGTTAGCTTTCTGTGCTGTGAGTGCAAATTGCCGGCTCATGTTGAGTTTCTCATTCAATATCACCCCCAAGTGCTTCTCTTTAGGGCTACTCTCAATCCATTCTCCATTCAGACTGTAATTGTACTTGGGATTGACCCAACCCAGATGTGGGACATTCATAGCTACTTCATTAGTAATGCATTCATTCAAGATGTGGGAAAACCTAGTTCAGAGCTCTATAATATACCCATGTGCCTTGTGTGTCAATGCTTATAATGGCAGGGGTGCTTGTCTTTTAAAGCCACCAGGATATGTAAATGAAAACATCAGAAATCTTCAGTTACATATTTGTTGTGTCAACAGATGAGAAAAAAAAAACCCAAAACCAACAAAAATTACGTGGCTCTAGGCCATTGTTAGGAGAAAACAATTCTGGGTTCTTAGCCCTTAAGGGCTTACATGAATACCTAAGAAGCCCTTCAATCAGAACTAGGAACCATGACTCCCTTTCACCAGTCAGTGTTCTAAACATTAGGAGTCATCTCTTTCTTCCGCTATAACCCCATAAAAACTTCAGCAATGAAAACTCCCACTCGGTATTTCAGATAGGCTGGAATACAGGCCACTTCATGGATTGAACTCTTCCATGAGGCAAGAGATATGCATTTTAATAGTATTCAGTGGAAGGATGCATTAAATTAAAGTCTCCTTTGATTGCTGAGTGGTTGAAAGGAAATTCTCTGCTTGTGAGAGAAAAGATAAAGGCACTGTCAGGGTTTCTAGGCTGAATCTTAGAAAGAAGGAGAAATTTCTTTACATCCCTGCAAAAAATTTAGAGGTTTAAAGACATTTTCCATCACCAGTTCTCTGTTGGCTAGTTACAGACAGCTGCTTACTCAGCATGATGCTTACTCAGCATGATCAAGGTCTTCTTGATTCAAGGATACAGTTCAGTCATTTTGCTTTGGGAAAATCAAATTAATTAAATAAAAGCATCCAAACTAGATCTTTCAGAGACAGAGATGTGGGTCACTAAGCCACAGATGCTAACTCAAATGAACTGATCTCTGAAGATACCTACTTCTCTCCACTGATTATAGGGAGAGTTTAGATGACCTCCTCAGATATATCTGTATACATTGTGGACATCTGAAGTTACATAAAATAAATTAAAAAGAAGATAAGTAATACAATATATAATATAAAGGTAAGTATGCATGGCTGGATGAAAACAGACATCCCAAATACACTTCCTGTGTTCTGCTTCTGGTCTAAGCTGGATGGACGTAAGACATCTCTAAAATGGAAACCTTCTAGTTCATGGATGTGATCCTGAGCTTGAGCACATGTATTTCATTTACCTGCTATAAATGTTGCTTTTTCAGTGGAAATTACTTGCAGCTGATCAATTTTCATAACAGCAAAAAGATTGAGGGGCTGTGTTCATCCTTCCATGCAAACATGCACTTAGCCCACCAATTAGCTCTTAAGTGAGACAAATTCAATGAATTTATTATGTTCTTTTGAGAGAAAGGAGGTAGGTACCTGGTGAAGGTTTTCTGTATTCGAAGCATCCTTAAACTTTTTGATGAGCTGCACTTTGCCTATACTACTGATTACACAGGACAAGTTTGAATGCACTTCGCTAGTGTCATGCCCCAGATCCATGAGCTACACACTTGTTCCCTGGGCTTCTTTTGACCTGCACAGTCAAAAGGCAGTGGTTTGTTTATCTGTGCAGTGATCTGGAGGCTGTCAAGGTCACAGAGTGAAAATCAAAAGCAAAAATTTATTCTGGCTTCGACCAAACTAAACAGACCAAAATACTTGGGTGCACAGCCAAGATATGAGGGTGCAACTTCCCAAAGTGGCAGAAAACAGATTTCAATCTATTCAGATCACAATCTGATCCCTGAACACAACCAAGGTCACTCCCTTTTGATTTGACACACACCAATACCAGTTAAGGAACAGTAAGGTAGAGATAATGAGAGAGAGAGAGAACGAGAGAAAGAAAGAGAAAGAGAAGGGAAAAAGAAAGAATCACCACATTGATGGGCAACAGCACTTCCTCAGGAACATGTGGTCGCTGCAGCAGAAGGTTCTTCCAGGCCACATGGTCCAGGCTGGTCCCATTGAAATAATGGGTGAGTGCTCACCGCATGGTTATTCGTTGCCATCTCCATGAAACAAGGGCACAAATGTTCAGACAAAATGTTGAAGGCAAAGAAAGAAGTAAAGTCGGGCTTTACAACTAGTAAATACAAAATTAGGTGTCTGTATGTATATAACTAATTGACATAAATTGCCTTAGCTGGGGGATGAAACTAAAGGAGCTGGTTGTTAAGGAAACTTATCATTCTTCTTCACAGAATTTGAGCACTGAATTTTGATATTCTAATAAAACACCATGCTTTTCTCACAATCCCATTATATGTATTGGAAAGTGACTGTATGTCAAGGGTATTCCCATCTTGACCTAAAAATCCTAGCTGTCTTTAAAACAAGTAGATATACAGTCCTTTCATCTTTTGAAAGTCCCTGATTCATGCTGATGCTTCGTAAAGTCCAGACACAGACAAAGATGCTTTTTTAATTTTACTGACAAATTAATATTTCCTGTCCTGAAAAAAGACAGTAGGTTACTGACTTTTCCAAGACTATATTTATCTTTAATCCATCCTATCAGGTAAATATGCAAATTTATTTTTATTTTCTTGAAAGCCTGTGAAAATTCTACTTGTCACTAGTTTTGTCAGAAGTGAGAATTCATCCAGCTGCAGTTAGATAGATGAGTCAAATTTCTTCCTTAGCACAAAAACATAGATAATCAGCCTGTGGTAGTGGATATTAAATAAAGAATATGCATAATTATAACTGCTTTGTAATTATTAGTAAAAGTAAATGTAAATGTAGTCATAATGAATTACTTATCCTTTAAAACTGACTTAATTTAATAATGTCCTTCATTCCCCTACTGTCAAACAAAACTGAAACGACTGTTGTCTGTTTGAACTGGCTGATATATTATTCAACACTGCAGAAAGTCAAATGACATTCCCTGCGTTTATTGCAGACAAGTGCATAATTAAGAAAGACAGTCTCAAGCATTGTTTTTATGTATTTTTTGTCTTATGAAGAAAAATATGTGATTGATTATTTGCTGTTCAAAATTATAACAAACAAAACAATTACAGTTTAGATTTCTGCATTGTCCATTTAGATGTGGGTTCAATTTGCATTGAAGTAAGAAGTGGTGAAAATATATACTGAGTGAACTGAGGGAATAATTCATGCCCTTTAAGGAGCAGCTTGGATGGTTGTACATTCTCTCCTAAGACACCAAACTTAGCACAGACAGTAATGAATGACTGGAAAGCTGCCTAGTGGAAAAGGGTTTGGGATGTTGGTCAATAGCTTGCTGAATTTGAGATAGCAGTGTGTCCAGGCAGCCAAGAAGTTCAATAGCATCCTGGATTCTATAAGCAGTAGTGGCCAGCAGGTCTAGGGAAGTGATCATCCCTCTGTATTTGGCAGTAAAGAGGCTGCCCCTCAAATACTGTGTTTGATTTCAGGCCCCTCATTACAAGAAACACATTGAGGTGTTGGACTGTGCCCAAAGAAAAGCAACAAAGTTGGTGAAGGGTCTGGAGCACGAGTCTTGTGAGGAGTGGCTGATTGAACTGGGCTGTTTAGTCTGAAAAAAAAAGGAGGCTGAGGGGAGACCTTATTGCTCTTTACAACTACCTGAAAGGAGGTTGTAGTGAGGTGGCTGTTGGTCTCTTCTCCCAAGTAACAAGTGATACGACAGGAAGAAATGGCCTCAAATTGCACCAGGGGAGGTTTAGACTAGATATTAGGAAATATTACTTCACCAAAAGGGTCATTAAGCACTGGAACAGGCTGCCCAGGGAAGCAGTTTAGTGGTGGACTTGACAGTGTTAGGTTTATGGTTGGACTCAATAGTCTTAAAGGTCTTTTTCAACCTAAATGATTCTGTGATTTCCATAACAATTCCTCTTTTATTATTTTCCTTTTTTTATTTAAGTGAAAATGACCAGCAGTATGAAAGCATATATAATGCATTTCAAGAGAAGAGCAATGAAGCTGGTGAAGGGACAGGAGAGCAAGTCTTACGAGGAGCGGCTGAGGGAGATGGGGTTGTTTAGCCTTGAGAAGAGAAGGCTGAGGGGAGACCTTATTGCTGTCTACAACTAGCTAAAAGGAGGTTGTAGAGAGGAGGGTGCTGGCCTCTTTGCCCAAGTGACAGAGGTCAGGACAAGGCGAATGGCCTCAAGCTGCACCAGAGGAGATTCAGACTGGATATCAGGAAAAAATTTTACACAGAAAGGGTCACTTGGCACTGGAACGGGCTGCCCTGGGAGGTGGTTGAGTCACTATCACTGGAGATAATTAAAAGGCAGGTTGAGGGGGTGCTTAGGGACATGGTTTAGTGACAGATAGGAATGGTTGGCCTCAATGATCCAAGAGGTCTTTTCCAACCTGGTGATTGTATGATTCTATAAAAATGTAAAATTTTCCAAAGAAAGAGATAATAAAACCTCTTAAGCAGTATGCTAAGACTTCGAAAAATGCAAATTTATTTCAAGTAAAAATCTTTGAAAATTAATTCTCTTTGAACTGAGGAGAAAGTGTGGAACTTATATAATTGTTGGAGTTCACAAATCCTTATGTAAATATATCTGTGGTTGTACAAGCCTATAAAGGAAATAAGTTTTTAATGTTATCCGAAAGAACTTTCCTTTCTTTTTCCCTAAAAACCTTTATTTTCAGGCAAAATTAGTGGGTTTGTTGATTAAGGAAAAGTGTCCATGGCAGATACACAGAGAAAGCAGCATAAACAACAGTCTTAATTTCAGAAAAAACACGGATGCCTGAACACAAAACTAATTTCCCACCTTGTAAAAATCTCTGACTGCAGAAATGGGATTGTTAGTCTCTATCAAGACAAAGTTCACAGATACAGCTCTAGTCTGTCTAACACAAGGGGAGGGTTGTAAAAGGGTTGAGTGCATATATGACAGAGGATAAAGTAGTTTAAAATTGCATTCAGTATTCATTTAAAACAAATGAAAAATCCTATAACTATTGATTTTGCTCTTAAATGTGCAGCGGTCACCATAGTTATTTATCCTACTGAACATCTGCTAGAAAAGCAATGCACATCCCTGGTCTACACCTAAATAAAAGTTACTGAACGCTGGTTTCTCTTCACTTTCTTCCAGCCTTAAAGTGCATCACAGTCTAACTAGTCATCACATCTAACACTGTGTTCTTCTGCATCTCTTTTTATGTATCTTCTTGCTGTTTTCAACTTTTTCTAAACTATGAGCTATCTTCGTCAAAGGCAGTCATGCCTGAACCTCTGGGAGAAGAGGGACATGTCCCTTTGCTATGTGCCATCTCTGCTGGGAAGCATGTTGACCTCTATGTCTATGGCACTAAAAGACAAAAAAAGCCCTTTGATTTTGTTTTTTTGTGCTTCTCCTCAGGAGTCGGAGTTGAGTTTTTTGCCTTTTCTGGGAAACAAAGAAGTTTGAATGCCTGACAGTGGCCTGGCTCCTCCATACTATGCTGACTAGAGTACAAATATGCACTCACATAAGGTGCTGGGTCTCACATCATCCCTCACTGTGGGTCAAATCTCACAGGTCTCTTTGTCTTTGACAGAGCGCAGTGTAATCCATTACCTGTTTATCATCTGAGGGCTGGACGAGGTCAGGACATTTGAAGCTAGGGAAGCCCTTTCTTTATGATAGGGAGTAGATCAGCCGACTTTGTGACATAAGATATTGTTTAAGAGTTTAAATAAAACAGGAGAGAATACATGAAGTTTGAAATGAACTGCTAGTAAACATTCATTTTTACCAGCTGTAATAAGACCAAGGAGCAGCTGGGTGATATTTGGGTCCTGTCTGGTCCACACAGACTGATTTTAGTTCTCTCACTCTAGGTTCACAACAATATATGAGCTAACCACTAATACAAAAAATATTTATGAATTATCTCAGCAGAGATGCAAATAAGCATAACTTTATTGCAGTAAGGCTGTGCTGGGTCATGTTAATTACAGTCTTGGCTAATAATAGTATATTAAATGGAACACAGCATTCAAGTTTAATGAGATACATTGGATTTGACCTTAAATTAATTAGATAATCTTAATTTAAATAGTTTTCTGGGAAAAAAAAAGGGTTTCTGACCTCAGTGCCAGGGAAAGTCATGGAGCAGGTGATCTTGAGTGCTATCATGAAGCACATGCAAGAGAACTGGGTGATCAGGCCCAGTCAACATGGGTTCACAAAAGGCAGGTCTTGCCAGACTAACCTGATCGCCTTCTATGACAAAGTGACTCGGCTGCTGGACGAGGGAAAGGCTGTGGATGTGGTCTTCCTGGACTTCAGTAAAACCTTTGACACAGTTCCTCACAGCATTGTGCTTGGGTAACTGTCAGCCTCTGGCCTGGACAGGCGCACACTCTCCTGGGTGGAAAACTGGTTGGATGACCGGGCCCAGAGAGTGGTGGGAAATGGTGTGAAATCCAGCTGGAGGCCAGTGACAAGTGGGGTTCCCCAGGGCTCAGTGCTGGGTCCAGCCCTGTTCAATGTCTTTATCAATGACCTGGATGAAGGCATTGAGTGCACCCTTAGCAAGTTTGCAGGCGACACTAAGCTGGATCTGCTGGAGTGTAGGGAGGCTCTGCAAAGGGATCTGAACAGGCTGGACTGCTGGGCTGAGTCCAATGGCATGAGGTTTAACAAGGCCAAGTGCCGGGTCCTTCACTTGGGGCACAACAACCCTATGCAGTGCTACAGACTAGGAGAAGCCTGGCTAGAAAGCTGCCTCGAGGAGAGGGACCTGGGGGTGTTGGTTGACAGCCGACTGAACATGAGCCAGCAGTGTGCCCAGGTGGCCAAGAAGGCCAATGGCATCTTGGCTTGTATCAGAAACGGCGTGACCAGCAGGTCCAGGGAGGTTATTCTCCAACTGTACTCGGCACTGGTGAGACCGCTCCTCGAATACTGTGTTCAGTTCTGGGCCCCTCACCACAAGAAGGATGTTGAGGCTCTGGAGCGAGTCCAGAGAAGAGCAACAAAGCTGGTGAAGGGGCTGGAGAACAGGTCTTACGAGGAACGGCTGAGAGAGCTGGGGTTGTTCAGCCTGGAGAAGAGGAGGCTGAGGGGAGACTTTATTGCTCTCTACAACTACGTGAAAGGAGGTTGTGGAGAGGAGGGTGCTGGCCTCTTCTCCCAAGTGACAGGGGACAGGACAAGAGGGAATGGCCTCAAGCTCCACCAGGGGAGATTTAGGCTGGACATTAGGAAAAAATTCTTCACAGAAAGGGTCATTGGGCGCTGGAACAGGCTGCCCAGGGAAGTGGTTGATTCACCTTCCCTGGAGGTGTTTAAGGCACGGGTGGACGAGGTGCTAAGGGGCATGGTTTAGTGTTTGATAGGAATGGTTGGACTCGATGATCCGGTGGGTCTTATCCAACTTGGTTATTCTATGATTCTATGATTCTATGATTCTATGATTCATTGCTAGTTTCTAACTATACTAATTACTGATGCTTAAGTGCTTAAGAAAAAATGCATTTTGAAAATCTTTCCCAAACTGTATTATGCTTAATTCAAGTAAACATAGTGATCATAGAGGACAGGGAGGAAGTTAGAGGCAGTCAGCATGGCTTCACCAAGCGCAGGTCCTGTCTGATCAACATAGTGGCTTTCTATGATGGGATAACCACATCAGTCGACATGAGAAAACCAATGGATGTGATCTATCTGGACTTCTGTAAAGCCTTTGACAGAGCTCCCCACAACATCCTTCTCTCTAAATTGGAGAGATCTGGATTTCATAAGTGGACAGTTCAGTGGATAATAAATTGGTTGGATGGTCATATCCAGAGAGTGGTGGTCAATAGCTTGATGTCCACATGGAGATCCATGACAAGTGGTGTCACCCTTAGGGATGCGTACAGGGACCAGCACTGTTAAATGTCTCTGTCAATGGTATTGACAGCAAGATCGAGTGCACCTTCAGCAACTTTGCAGATGACACCAAGCTGAGTGGTGCAGTTGTCACAGCAGAAGGACGGGATGTCATTCAGAGGGACCTGGAAAGGCTGAAGAAGTGGTTCTGTGAGAACCTCATGAGGTTCAACAAGGCCAAGTGCAAGGTCCTACACCTGGGTCAGGGCAAACCATTGTTTCAATACATGATGGGGGATGATGTGATTGAGAGCTGCCCTGCAGAGAAGGACTTGGGCATGCTGGTTGGTGAGAAGCTCAACATGAGCCAGCAATACGTGCTTGCAACCCAGAAGGCCAACTGTATCCTGGGCTGCATCAAAAGAAGTGTGGCCAGCAGGTCAAGGGAGGTGATTCTGTCCCTCTGTTCCTCTCTTGTGAGACCTCATCTGGAGTACTGTGTCCAGTTCTGGAATCCTCAGCATGAGAAGCATTTGAAACTGTTGGAACAGGTCCAGAGAACAGCGACAAGGATGATCAGAGGACTGGAACACCTCCCATTTGAAGACAGGATGAGAGAGTTGGGCTTGTTCAGCCAGGAGAAGACAAGGCTCTGAGAAGATCTTATAGCAACCTTCCAGTAACTGAAGGGGCCCTACAAGAAAGCTGATGAGGGAATTTTTAGGAGGGCATGTAGTGATAGGACGAGGAGAAATGGCTTTAAATTGGAGAGGGGCAGTTTTAAACTAGACATTAGGAAGAAATTCTTCACAATGAGAGTGGTGAGGCACTGGAACAGGTTGTCCAGGGAAGTTGTGGCTGCCCCCTCCCTAGAGGTGTTCAAGGCCAGGTTGTACGGGGCCTTGAGCAGCCTGGTCTGGTGGGAGGTGTCCCTGCCCATGGCAGGGGGGTTGGAACTGGATGATCCTTAAGGTCCCTTCCAACCAAAAACATTCTTTGATTCTATGATTCCATGATTCTATGATTCCATGATTCTATCATCAAAGGCACTGCAATTACTGTGTGTGTAGCATGTTGAAAACCACATGTATTGAAGTAGAAATTTCTTATTGAGTACAGTTCTGCGTGTTAGTGGTTGCCAGTCATTCCACTAAGGCTCTGTTAGTGTGTAAGCACATGCTGAATATTAATCCTTTCCTTATTCAGTAGAACATTTGCATTTTCAGTGTTTTAGCTGCTAGCTATAGGGGCTGTTTCCTCAAGTCTGAATGGTCCCACAGAAGCAGTCTTGACAAGCCTTCAAAGACATTATAGGAAACATGAAAGGTGGGCAGGACCTCACTGGGACCACTTGTAAATTCACTAGGGCAAACTGGGATTTCATAGTTCAGCCTTCTATATCTCAGTATTCACAGTTTCCATTTCCATCTATGAGAGGGAGAAAGAGATGGTACTTGGATGAATTAGATCACGGGTCTGCCTCTCTAACATGCATATCTGAACAGGTCTCAACCCTCCAGAAAAAGGAAATGTTTGTTACAGAAGGCCTTATTTCTCATCATCTTATAGCATCTATTGTGAAAACCATCTGTCATTATAGAGAAACCAGTAGAGAATTTGAAATTAAACAACTCACCTACAGAATTACAAAATGAGGTGTTGGAAAAGGCCTCTGAGATCATCTAGTCCAACCACCCTGCTAAAGCAGGTTCACCTAGAACAAGCTGCACAGGAACATGTCGAGGTGGGTTTTGAATATCTCCAGGAGACTCTACAGCCTCTATGGGCAGCCTGTTCCCATTGTCCATTACCCTCACCCTCACTGTAAATAAGTTTTTCCCCATGTTGAGGTGGAACTGCCTGTGCTGTGCTTAGTGCCAGTTGCCCTTGTCCTGTTGCTGGTCACCACTGCAAAGAGACTAGCCCCATCCTCTTGACACTTGCCCTTTAGATATATATCATATATTTCTATTGTACATATTTGTCCTCCTTTTTTTTTGACATTCATGGCTATATGACTTTTGGCTACCGTTGAAAATGTTGCCTTTTTATGTCTTTGCTGCAAATAGTAATCCACGCATACTTTCCGCATTAAATATTTTTAGAGTCTGGATTCAGAAACTTACATCTTGGAATATATTTAATTTGAGGACTAGTATAGACTGGTCTAAGTAGACTGCTTAATTTGTCTTGTGAACGGAATTTTCAAATCTTTTAAACAATATGATTATTTCATATAAACATTCACTACCAGAACAGTCCAACAGAGCGTGCTCATGTACTGTAAGAGCTGAAACTGTGTCTAGTTACAGGATGGTTTTTGTACCTGAAGCAGTTCTTCCTCTTTAAAAATAATAAACTATAAAAGTTCCATTAGCTGACAAGCTTTACAATGACATATAATATCTCCAGAAGTAATAAACATCATCTTATATAATTAAATGGAGAAAGACAGTGAATTCTAGATGAGAATGGTGGGAGCAAAATATTCATACGTGCATACAGAAAGTCGGGATTTAACAGCAATAGCACAGGGATCCACCAATTTTTTTCTGTTAGGGAGAATACTGAACTATGTCCTGGTGATTAACCCTGCAGCCAGCTTGTTCATGACATTATATTTGTAGGGAAGCAATCTGCGATAAGGCTGGAGGGAGTGAAAAGAGTCAGGAGAAAAGGGTGAGCTGAAATGGATTCTCCTGTTGAATGGGTCCTGAAAGACCGCAGCCAATATTCAGCATTGGAGACAGTACAAGAAATGAGTGCAAATGTATGTTTTTCCTCGTAATGAATCTTCTTTTGGCAAAGCTGGAGCCATTTCACATCATTAGAAAATTCCATTCTGTTTGTGCAAACACTTCAAAATCCTACCACTGAAAGCTGCACTCTGAGTAAAAATAATAAAATAAAGATTTGCTCAATATAGGCAGGAATGTGACATGCTTTGATGTCATGTGTCATACATCTGGATCTATGAGGTTTGAATTTTTTATACAAGAAAATGCAGATTCAGATATTTGAAAACCTGTTCCACAGCAAGGAAAGAGGGACCCTGTAGTGATGAGGTCCTAGAATTTGGAGTTCCTGTCCTACCTCAGTTATCTAGGGTGAAATTATAACTAAGACCAATAAACAGGATACCATTGGATGGCAAGTTATTTCACATTTTCAAGGCATGGTGCCTTAGCGCACAGCAAATGCGAGGGGCTTAGATGAATCCAAAGTGCATGAAACAGCTCACAGAGCTCATTTTGTGAAGGGCTGTTGTACAGTTGCTCCTTTAGAGGAGTAATTTATTCTGTGATTCTCTAAAACAAGTATTACTATTGCTCAGGAGGTTGTCAATGGATAAAGTTTACTACTGATTAAAATTAGTAGTTGTGCCATTACTGTCATTAATATTGCAATGATACCTACTTAACTAGATGAACACTCTTTACATCATAGTACCGCAGGAATATTGTTTAAGAAAACCACATTTAAGAGGAATTGTGTACATGGATCTGAAACGGTAATCCCAAAATCTCCCTAGCTGGCAGCTGCTCAGTTCTGCCCAAAACAGACAGACATATACTGTTTCACCTGAGGAATTCCCAAAGAACTAAACCTAACTGCATTCTGCATACCAAGTTCCTGCCAATGCTCCCTTGCAATATGATTTCACTGTGCCACATCCTTAAAGGTGAGGTCTCTCTGGTAAAGTGCTTGCAGTGCTCTAGGACCTCTCTCACGCACATACTATGTAGGGCTCAACCCTGAGGACTGGCCTGCTCTGCCTTTCTCTTTCACAGTCACAATCTTTCTTCCCTCCACTTTACCGGATTTCAGTTTGGTAACACTGAGCAATTTAGAATAATTGAATGATAGTTAGAGCCTAGAAATGTATTCTAGTGCAAGGACTAGGGATCTTGCAAGATTTTACTACCCAATGCAGTTAATTTTGGAATCCATTAGCATTAAAACCAAATTCCTTCTGTAAATATTACCATCCTGCAATTACAATCAAATGTCTTTAGACATTCCATGCCATAAGTCAGAGAAGACTTGTCTGGTGCAGTACTAGCATAAATATAATTGCAAAAAAAATTAAAGTCTGTGAATACTGAAAGATTTCATTAAACTTTATTTGAGAAGCTCCCATCATTCCAATATGATTATAAAAAATGCAGTGGAGATACATTCCTCAGTTTGTGAGGCTTCTGTCCTTTGTCAGCACAGCTTTCCATGCAGTGATTTCCGTGAACAGTGATTTTATGTGTGTTGGTGTTTATCTAGTTTTATTTTGAGAAGCAGGCCACTTAGAAACTGCCTGTGGCCTCTCTGAGGAAAAAACAATTCATAAACCAAAAGGACCTTGCAAAAGGCTTGTGACATGTGGGGATGTAGGCTTTTCACCATTATAGTTCAGTCAAGTCTCATTCTCAGTGACAAGGAAATTCTTTCATAGTTTAAGCCAAGGGTTAAAAACTGTATGGGAGTTGATTTTCTAGAAGAATTAATATTCTTCTGTGCCTACATTCACATTTAGGGATGAAATAAAAGTAAGGCAACCTCATGAAGAACAAATTCCTGGAATTTGCGTCTTAAGGTTGCTTTACTGCATGACTTCCCTAACAGGAGCTCAGCAAACGCCACATTCATGCAATCTGATGTTTAATTTCTGCAGTTGCCTTCTTTCTTTTTCATGCCTTCAGTATTTAAGCTTGTGTAAATGCAACAAACAAAAAATAACAGTGTAAGAGTGACATTCAGTTGGTCATAATTTTTTTGTAAAAAAAGGATGCGTCTTTAGTTCTATATTCAGATAGGGAGTGAGTTGGTGTGTAAGCATTGTTGTCACTGCTACCAAATATTAATAATAGCTGCAACAGTTTCTGCTGTAATGGGTTATGTCTCAAGGATCAATTTGTAATGCAGGCTGCAAAACTGTCAGATTTATGAAGCAGCTGCTATCTTCAGGAGCAGACTCTGTCAGACACATTCATCTGACCATACTGTGAAAAAAGGAGCAGATTATGCCCTTTAGACCAACAATCAAGTACAAAACTCTCCAGTTTCTTACCAGAAATGACAATGATGGGAAGGAAGGAGAGGACATTTGCTTTTATACATCTCATAAATGAAAGCTGCTATTTAGACTTCTGGGACAATTGTTACCAAATTTAAGAACCTCAAAATAGCACTTATTTGTCTACAACCAGCTCTTTCTTCAATATTTCATTCAATACTGGCAGTATTTCTGATATTCTTAGTTCAAATAGTGAGAAAATTCAGTTCTTACTAAAATTTTCCAGAGTTATTACTGCCAAAACCAGTTCTGAATTCATATTCAGGTAAATTTAAAGAAAAATACTGCATGAAGCCGAAAATGAATACAAGACATGGTAGCTGAAAGGGATGGGTTCTTTGAAGACACAGGATACAGAACAATGCAAGAAGGACTTATTTTCCCAATGGAGGACAAATAAAACTAAACCAAGAGAAATGAGGTCTGTAGAGAGCTTGACAAACATGCAGGAAATATATTTGTGCCTCTAAGATCACTGAAAATAATTCAAAGACAAACTATTACTCCATAAGAGAGACTGGCAGTCTGAACTGGTAGTCATCATTGATTAAGAATCTCAGTCTTACTAATCAGTAAGACTTTGGAAATCATAAAATGTACAGCATCTTCTTCTATCTAATTGTACTCAAATTATTAGATCCAGTTCTCTGTGCACAGCAGAAGTTCTCATCTGCATGAGTTGTACAGGCAAGTTCTACTTAAAATGAGATAAACTGAAAGCTTTTTAATTTCAATTTCCTTTCGCAAAGGCTGGTTGCCAAAAAGCTCTTCTAGCTGTTTTTTTCAGTTATTGGTGGGCAATTTGTTTCAGACTCTCAGGCTCTTCTATCTTCCTCATTTTGGGGCGGGGTGGGGAGAGGAGGGTGGTGGAGATAGCAAGAAATGTTTCCTTTCAGTCCAGAAGCCCATATATAATTCTCTGAGGCACAGATCACACATCTTTGGGATGATCAAATATGTTAGAAGAGGCAGATGCATGACAGTCTGTCCCAATGCAGTTGTTCATATCTTCCCTGTGACTGAATTATGCACATGTGGGTCTGCATAAACAGAAGAGAGAAAGAGTGGAGAAATAACATCTGCTTTCATTTTTTTCAATATGTAGGACTAGGAATGCATAAATACCATATGCTACTGCTGCTGTCCTCATTAACATCTCTATGTGTAAAATTAAGTAGTTGAGGAGGTGGCTAGTAGCCAGTCTTGCCAGAACTCAAGACAAAACTTTCCGTCCATGTTGGAGGTCTAGCAGAGTTACTGAAATATGTCTTTAATTTCTGATGATCAGTACAGAAATGTACCTTGCCAGTTTCATGGGGTATTGAAAAATCATCCCCACCAGCTATGGATAACTTATTTGTCAATAAAATGTAAATAAATAAATTTTTTTTTTTAAAAAAAGGAACATTAGGGTCTTGGGTAGACACTGCCCTGTCTTCCCAGTCTCAGTCATATCGCAATGCTGTACCAGCCACTGGGGTAAACCTTGTCTCCCACACTTGGATGGTAAGTGTGTCTGAATGCTCACAAGAAGTGAGCAATCACACCAAGACCTACAAGCTGGTGGTACAGCCAGCGGGTCTCTCTGATGACAGTGAGCAAAAATAGTGCAACAACAATTCTAACTGCATAAAAAAAATTTAGCAGAAGTTCATAAAACTATATAGAATGCATCCCGGCCACGCTCAGGAAGTTTAACTAAAGCAGCTGAAAAATAGTTAACTACTGTGAAATACTGCAGCCCAGATCCCTACTGGGTCTGAACTCCTCCTGCCCCTGTCTGAGAAATGCTGCTTCACCCATGGCTCCTCTGGCCACAACAACTGTCTCCGTCCAGAGTAAGAGCCAAGGGAGCATGTGGGGTGGAGACACGTGGCCCAAGCTGCACTACGCCAGACAAGGACAAAAAGCACAATTCAGATCTATGTACTACTTGGGAACTCTGCTCTGCATTTGATAGACAGGCGTAATTGTTCAGCTCATTGGTAACGAGCCATGCCTGAGCAATGCATAAGCAGTGGACAAACAATGCATAGCTGTGTCACTTTTCTCTGTTGTAATATAATTCTGCAGCCCAAGCCTGATATCTGTTTTCTGCCCTCCCAGGTTCTGATAGTTTCTGAACTCTGAACCAATGTTTGTGGGGGCAGAATGAATGCCTGAGTTTTTGTGTTCAGGCTCAATGTCAGGCACAAATATCTAATCACGGTACGGTTGGACTCGGTGATCCGGTGGGTCTCTTCCAACCTGGTTATTCTGTGATTCTGTGATTCTGTGATTGCTCTGCCCACAGTCTCGTCAATATCAACATTAAAGCCCATTTATATGCACAGCTGGACACTAAAGAACTGATTGGGTCTAATAGTCAACAGATGTACACTCCAATCATTAAACGACATTAGATATTAAAGCCAAATGGTATTTTTTTAATGCAT
The DNA here is from genome assembly GCF_032191515.1 of Phaenicophaeus curvirostris. Classification (NCBI taxonomy): domain Eukaryota; kingdom Metazoa; phylum Chordata; class Aves; order Cuculiformes; family Cuculidae; genus Phaenicophaeus; species Phaenicophaeus curvirostris. Next base: position 182,354,208 of record NC_091392.1, read on the forward strand.
AAAGCAACCTTTCCTGTGCTTAAACCTTATCTCTTTATACATTATACTTTTTACACTAATATTTTTCCTTGGGGAAAAAAAAGAGGAGATCCTTGTGTAGGCAAGGTCCCTTTTCCTGAGACACGGAATTACTGCTGATGCAGCAGACAGGGGAAGTATAGATGGTCAAAACTGATGTTGTTTTATATTGTAAAGTGTTTAGAAGAACATCATACAAGACCAGAGACACCAATTAACTCATGGAAAGAAAACATACACATGCACAGTACAAGAGCCACATATTTTGGTGGTGAAGAACAAAAAAATTGGGGTGATAAATTCTAGTAAAGTAGCTGTTTCAGAGAAATGGGAAAGAAACAATTAAATGAAAAAAAAAGCCAGTAATGAACAAACCATCCAACCAATGAACCAGAGATTTTAAAAAGCAAGTAAAACTGTATGTTGTGCGGCACTGTCTTTGTGTTATTATGGCAACCAAGGGTGCCAGTCAGAATCAGGCTGTTTGCCATCCTGCAGAAGGGTACAACTTTCAGGAGTCTTAAGTTCACTGTGTTTTGAGGAATTAGAATTTATCAATCTTCTGAAAAAAATGTTTACACAGCAGTCTACTTAGACTCTGTTCACTGCAAATCAATATCTCTGACAACATTTATGTGTACTAACAGCAATCATAATGAAGAACCAGGACAGGTTACACCAGAGTGTTATCAAACAGTCAAATGACTCAGGAGGAAATTTCTAACATGTTTGAAAACCTTTGGAGTTTTCACTGTAGTGATTGTATTCTGTACGAAGAATAGAGCAAGATTTTATGTAATGAATTGACAGATACATTTCTTTCACCATAACTAAATTCTTAGTAGATAGATAGATGGACAGATACACAGACAGGTAGATAATGTTGAGGGATGCAAGTGTAAATGGTAGTCAGGAACTGGTTTTCAGATGTAATCTGCCAACATCCAGACCATGAATATAATAAAGATGTTTCTTCGAACATGTTTCTAAATGCTTCCAGCTGCAGTTACATAAAATACACAGTAAAAAAAAAGTATGCTGAGGCACCTAGGAAATGTAATGCTTAACCAGACTGCTTAAAGATTCTTGATGGCAAGAGGATACACTACCTGTTAGAAGCCAGGTGTTCGTAGCTATACCAACTTCATTATTGTCTAGTTTCACAGGCTGCCCCATTCCTGCATGTGAACCATACAGCTCAACAAGTGGAACTAGAAATAATGATCTCAATTTGTTAATATTTTACAGGCACTTCAAATACATTTAAAAGACTATTGAACCTGCAAGATAGAAGAGAAACAGGCCCAGCTTCTGTTTTATAAATAAAATATCTAGTGCTTCGGATTGACTTCTAAATTCCTGTAACTTCAGTATAGCCATGGGGCTTTCTGTCACCTGCCAAAGTAGAAATTGACTCCATGTGTATGAGAGAAGTAGATCCATAAGAAGTCTGGCAGAAAAATTTACTTTTAGTATCATCATAACAGCTTGGGATATTATCATTTTTTGTATACATTAACTTAACAAAATACACTGAATGTATAAACATTAGATTGTATCTCATGGTTTTAGATGTTACAGATTTTCAGCATCTTGTCAGAAAAGGAGTCTAGCAAGTTAAACATTATAATAAAAATTTAATCCATATGTGGAACTGCTATAAAATATACTCCAATATTTTTTATATATTAGTCATGTTTTGCTTTGCTTTAATTATTTTTCTCTCTCTTATCCTCTCCATACCACATTTCTTCTTTATCTTATGCAGTTCAATAGTTTAAATAAAGATTAAATTTATCATTTATTTTAAAGCCAGATCTGACCTTTATATTCTAACATAATAAAAAAGAGTTTTACAGTGCTTAAGACTTAGTAAAACTATGTTATATTTCATTGGCTAAGCCCTTTCCTCCAGTCTGTCACAGACAGAAATACTGAGACATTCTCATGGTTATTTTCACTGGAATCATATGTAACATCTAATTTCAACTAGAAGATATTAAATATCCCCCTAATGTAATTCTAAATGAAATTCGCAAGAGTTTTGTCCCCAATTTCTATTAGGATGTGATTTTGATAGCTGGTGAAAACTGAGGCCTTATGATTCACTGGCATAAAGAGGCATAGTTACCCTGAAATCAAGGTTAATTAATGTCAGCTGTTGTTCTGAGTAGTTTTTTTTGTTCTTAGCATGGACAAGGTACTGCGATTTTGGGCAGTGAAGGGGAAGATACAGCATCAAGTACAGGTACCTAGGATAAATGGTGACTACAGGATAAATATTTGAAGTGCAGCCATGAAAAGGAAAGGAATTCTCTTCCTTACACAGTGCTTCAACCAAGAGCAAAACGAAAATTTCAGAAGACATTTTTTAAAAAAAATAGAAAAAAAAAATTTCATATCTTGAAGGATATGGAAAATAGTCAATATCTTTTCATCTCATGGTTTTAAAATTAATTTTATAAATAATGAGATTAGGAAACGTGGTTTAAGAATATATTGAGTCTGTAAGGCACGTTTTTTTACTCTAAGAGATTCTTTGTTCTACCAGTGTCTGTGAATGATTTCCCATCTCCTTTGAAGCCAAGGGCAAACCACCTACTGAGGTCAAGAATTAATCCTGGATTCCTAGGATTTAAAACACTCTCCTGCAGAGCTGTTATAAAAATCTTCTTCTGAAATCTTTCAAATTGATACAGAAAAATGCCAGTGAGAAATAAATAGCTTTGTTTATGAAAACTGACCCTCCTGACTGGAATCCCACTCTTTTATTTCAATGCCTTTGCACACACATACACACACTTGAGCATTTTTTCTTTCAAAACCTTAATGAATCTAGCCTAGCAGATAGCACATGCATTCTTAGGTGATTCAGGCTATATGGGCCATATGTGCGACTCTTGCCTTAAAACAGGCTTAAACTAAAATGTCACTGGCTTTAACAAATGCAAATAGATCCTTATTTCATATATGTTCTCATGTTTTTTCACTTATTTGGAGGGAAAACTGCCACATAACCACTAGATTTGTGGGTAGTATGGGAGTAACACTGCACGTGAGAAAGCCCAGACTGTCTCTTACAGAAATTCAAAATTTTTTGCTTTTGTGTCAGCAATCTTGGTGTCAAGCAGCCACCTGGTGAGGGGATGGTGCTTGTGTCAGGATGTTATTGCCTTAGCACCACCAAACAGTGATAGAAAGGTAAGTGTGCTATCCCCAGGGCATAGAATCATAGAATCACCAAGTTGGAAAAGACCCATCGGATCATCAAGTCCAACCATTCCTATCAAATACTAAACCATGCCCCTCAGCACTTCGTCCATCCATCCCTTAAACACCTCCAGGGAAGGTGACGCAACCACCTCCCAGGGCAGCCTGTTCTAGTGCCCAATGACTCTTTCCGTGAAAATTTTTTTCCTAATGTTCAGCCTGAACCTCCTCTGGCTCAGCTGGAGGCCATTCCCTCATGTCTACAATAGAAGGGGAAGCTCTCCACTAAAAACATGCACCGTGCTTAGAAAAATATACTACAAACCTTGTTCTAATCCCAGTCAAAGATCGATCTGTTAATCTTTTTGACAGTGGAACTGACTAATTATCTGAATAAAATTTAAAGCCACTGAACCACTGGCAAGAGGAAGAACTGGCATTAATTTGGAGGGGGTTTATTTTTTTGGCCTTTTCTCGCTTTTCCAGAAAACCTTCCCTTTCTCCTTCCCTTTCTCCTTTTCCTGAATTAATCATTTCTCCCCCTAGAATTAGAAATGTTAATTCTAAGTGTTAATTACAAGTGCAACAGCTGGAAAACTCTTTGGGAGATAAAAATCACTCAAGACTTTTTGGTCAGGTGAATCTTTGAGGTCTGTTTTTTGGGTGGTCTTGCATAACAAATAGGAGCCTGAAACATTCATCTGTGATCTGGTGGAGGCGCCTTCTACAACCGGGGGAAGAGATTCCCGCTTGGAACATTTTTAATCCATTTCTTAGAAGAAGTTTGAATTGGTTTTATCCAACCACCCTCATCTCCTTAGCAGAGCTGCCTTTGATCTGAGCTGTAGCATAGAGATACTGCAGGTATGTGTCCTGATGAATGGGTTTAAGCTGATAGAGGGAAGATTTGATCTCAGGAGGAAATGTTTTCCTGTGAAAGTCGGGGGGCACTGACCCAGGTTGCCCAGAGCAGTGGTGGCTGCCCGATCCCTGGAGGGGTTCAAGGCCAGGTTGGATGGGGCTTGGAGCCCCTGATCCAGTGGGAGGTGTCCCTGCCCACGGCAGGGGTGGAACTGGATGGGCTTTGAGGTCTCTTGAACTCAAACCATTCTATGAATTGTCTCTTCACAACCCTGTTACCACAGTTTAGGTGTGCTGAACCCAGTCCCTGCTTGCAGTAGGGATGCAGCCTTTCCATTTTGTTAAGACAGCTAGTTAATGGCAGAAGCTTTATTTTCTGGTTTGTTGTTTAGGGGCTATTTGATTGGCTTTGTTTCCTCACGTGGCAAAGACCTGTTTATATATATAAAGACCTGGAGCGAGTTCAGAGAAGAGCAATGAAGTTGGGGAAGGGGCTGGAGAACAAGGATTACGAGGAGCGGCTGAGAGACCTGGGGGTGTTTAGCCTGGAGAAGAGGAGGCTGAGGGGAGACCTCATTGCTCTCTATAACTACCTGAAAGAGGTTGTGGAGAGGAGGGTGCTGGCCTCTTCTCCCAGGTGACGGGGGACAGGACAAGAGGGAATGGCCTCAAGCTCCACCAGGGGAGGTTCAGGCTGGACATTAGGAAAAAATATTTCATGGAAAGGGTCATTGGGCACTGGAACATGCTGCCCAGGGAGGTGGTTGATTCACCTTCCCTGGAGGTGTTTAAGGGATGGGTGGACAAGGTGCTGAGGGACATGGTTTAGAGATTGACGGGAATGGTTGGACTCGATGATCCTGGAGGTCTTTTCCAACCTGGTGATTCTATGATTCTATGTCCTGTCTCCTGTCACTTGGGAGAAGAGGACAGAAGACAGATAGATGTCTGTCATCTCATATCTTTTTTTCTGGCATGCTGGGGAAGTTTCTGGGAATGGGCATATTTCCCCAGCATTATCGCAGAGTGTATGTGCTCTCACCTTCTTCTCAAAAGGATAAAACTTCAAATTTTCATATGGCATAGTAAATTTTGTTAGTTTTCCTCAGCATACATAGCAAGCTAAGGTAGTTTAATTTCCTGGGGTCCTTGCAAGCAAGCAAAAGAGAACATGTATAAGAACAGAGCAGCAGAGAACACACTGAATATTTATATTGCTTGTGGAAACCAGAGGTTCATGAAGGACATATGTATGTATTGCTTTATCTGATTTGTCCTGATTGTGACAGCCTGCGGGAAGGAAGTGCCAAGGTGCAGACAATTTTGCCTATACATGACAGAAAGACAGTGTAATACTTTTGCTTCCAAGATGAAAAAGAATGCAATTAGACCTGACAGTTACTGCACTCTGTCCTTTCTCTGATTTTTCTGGCCATGGTCCTTTAGCTGACAAAGCACTACTCAGATTATTATCCAGCCAGCCTCCAATCTGGCACTCAAGGCATGCAGCTGCAAAATCTGGGAAGAGCTCATTCCTAGCAAATGCCACCATGATAGTCCAAAACTGATTATGGCTGACATATTAAGGCACTACAGCATGAAAGAAGTTTCACTGGTATAAGATTAAGGAATGCATAACATATGCCCAAGCATATGTCTGTAGACCAGTCATGATGTATTTCACTTTGGCCAAAAGCCTATAGTTTTTTGAATTAAGTAATAGGAGGCTTTTTAAACCTTTATGGAAACCACAGAGATTCTGAAGCAGATGGATCTGAATGTCTTTCTTTGTTCACAATGCATTCAGGATAGATTCTATCAATTTTGCTGTATTTACCCAGCCTTTTACTATTATCAGAGATGATACAGTTGACTGAAGTATCTTATGGATTTTCTGTGCTGTGGCACAAGAAATATGTTTAACATACTTTCCATGACCACTGCTTCCAGTAAGGAAATTGCTTGACCATCAATACAAGGTATTAGTAAAAGAACTACTACCAAGATATTGAAAATAATGAGTCTGTTAAGATTAAGATGATTTGAATATAATACTAGGAAGTCCTTCCCAGTAGTCTCCCCTAAATGTAGTAAGAGCAACTGAAAGCATCAGATTGTTAGCAGTTCACCTAACGTGCTAGTGAAATAAAATTTGTACCTAGGATCTTAGAAGCCACAATGAAAAAATACATATTCTACAGCAGTGTTATTCTCATTAAGACAGTAAAGATTTTAAAAAATAATAGATTAAAACCTGATAATATGTATGCATATGATTCTATTCTGGAAATGTCTAGGTACTCATCAGCTTTTGTTGTCAAGTCTCATATTCAATGTTTTTTCCACTATGCTATACACTAATGGCTGTGGTTGCCACTGTCCAGTTCCTGCATATGGTGCTAAGGATGTCCAGGAGATTAAAAGATTTATCTGTGAAAGACAACTGAAGCGTCACAAGGTGATCCTGCACATTAAGCTAAGTGGAATAAAGTCTTTCTCATTCTTGTTTCTATTTATGTCTCAGACTGCATAAAATACCTGATGGAGGAATTGCTAAGTAAGAAATCACATTTTGGTGATGTAATCATGAAATAGAATGTTTAAAGAAATATTTTCATTATGATTTAAATTATTCAAGTCCAAGGCTAAACAGAACAACTGCTGCATGCCATTACCATAGCCACGTTGTGATATGCTGCTGGTTAAATCCAGTTTTGATTTGCTTGTATCTTTTTGTCTATGTTGCAGTTAGTGCAAAAGTAACAACAAGACTACTTTTGGGGAGAAAAAGTTTATTCTTATAGTGATAAGTATGCTATGTTACTCTCCTGGAAGGTGAAAAAAGTAGACAGTAGTAGTACAAGCAAAGCTAAAAATGAGGACTTTGGGTGCAACTCAGGTCAGAATTATGGTATCACAGAGGTTTTGAGATGACAGTTGCAGTTATGCTTTGCTGCTGAAGGAACACAAGCAAACCCAATTTTGCCTGGCTGGCAGATGAAGGCACTCAAAATAGCCAGGAGAAGAGCAATACCTTTTATCTCTGCATTGCAGGAATTCGGTGGAGAAAAAGAGGTGCTGTATTTTTCCAATAGTTTTTTTCTTGGCTGCAGGACAGAAGAGAAAAAAAAAAGATATACAGAAAATGTATTTCTTAACTCAGATTTATATAGTATTACCTCATTAGAAGAACTTTATAAAAATAAATTACTTAAACTTTGATGGCACAATGAAGAGTGAGGGAATCCTCTATGGTCTCCATAGGATCATTATCAGAGTCTCTAGGTTAAATGCGTACTTCATTGCCCAGTCCTCCAGAAAAATAAGCAATGTTTTATAGAGGAGTACATTGGAGAGGTGACTATCACTTCCAGTGACAGAAGGTAAGGGCTTAATTTCAGCTAATTTGATCAACAGGAGTCTTACTGGGTCAAGGTCCAAAATGAAACATAATCCCAGTTCCCTCTCAGGGCACACAAACCTGAGGTGATACACTGCATGTCATCCTGGGGAAGACTACGTGTAAAGCAAAAATGCCTTCCTCAACAGGGATGCCGTGTAGAGGCAGGGGGGCTTCGGTCACGATGCACTGCTCTCCTATCTATCAGTAGATAAATGCAATTCTTTCTCCTCCTTTCTCTGGCATATTTGAAATCACTCTACTCTTCTAGTTCAGAGCTGATCTCCTCACTTTTTCTGTCCCTTCTATTTTAACAGGGAAAGATTAGAAAGGTTTTCAAATATTTTTGTCCCTATTACTGCTTATGTCCCCTAATGAGAATGTTAGTCCTGTAATTCCACAGTACAAAGCTACAAAGATCTCTCTGGATCTCTCTGTACTTTGGAGAGGGTCATTATGCTCACTAGAGAGGCTTTTGTGTTTGAAACAACAGTGAATGCAGTTGGGAAATTGGTTTTCTACCCTAAAGCTAAGTTAGGAAGTGCTAGCACAGTCATTGAAACCTTAGTCTGTATTATAAGTATACTCTCAAATGTCACCCTTTCCACAATGTTCAGAACTGCATTTCAGCTCACTTTCAATGAGCCTTTGCTGCTTGTTCTAGGCTGTGTTTTATATTCCTGCAATAATTGTAACAGTATGAGGGTACAGAGCAGCAGAAACTTGGCTGTCTCCTGAACTATATGCTGGTGATCTGACAGACATTCCAATCTATTGATGTCAAAAGTCTCAAGGACTAGTACGGTTAGAGTACTTTTTCATTTCATCTCCTATCTAAAGTCTCTACAGATCTCCCCAAATGTAAATGTGGCAATCTAAGCGAGAGGAACGAAATAGATTTTGTAAAATTCATTTTTCATTTTAAAAGTTTGTAGAGATTATTAAAAGACACTGTATTATTACAAGGGGACAATGGGTCCTTTTCTTTAAAGACAAGATTTTAAACTGGTGAAAGTAAGGATGCTGTTCTTAAGGTATAACAAAAGAAGAATCTTTACATTTTAAGTCAGATACTCAGCTCATATAAAGCAGAGTAATTCAGAGAAGGCAGTAGAGATCTGCATATTTTTGCTTACTAAGGCTCTGTTCAGCAGCAGCAAGTGACTGAAGAGACAGTCATCTCTCAGCAAAAAGAAAATTTGAGGATCAAAAAGTATCTAATATGTATTCAAGATGGATTTTTTTTAAAAGTAAAAGGGCAATAATAAAAGCCCTATACTGGAAATGGAGAAGACTGATTCAAGCAAGAGAGAGGAAGAAAAAATTCCAGTCAATCAGAAGTTGCAGAGAAAAGATGATAAGGGCAGCAAAATGTCAACTGGGCTGAAGCCAGCTGAACAATGCAACAAGAATAAGAATGTAACGTGCTTGAAAAGCAGGGAAGAATTACAATAGTTCAAATAAACTCAGTAACTGAAGCCTGTTGTGAGAGGCTCCAAATACCTGATGTGCAATTTTGAGACCCGCTTTGTCTTCTGACAAAGTTGCTTTGAACAACTCCTCTGTCAGGGCCAATTTTTTACTTTTGATTGACATTTTTGGTTAGTCAAAAGTACTACATTGATAAAAATGGTTTTCCATAGGAAACATATTTTTTTTCTTTTCTTATGTTCTACTTCTGTAGACTGTTTCAATTTAAAAACATCGAGAAAGTACTCTATGGAAGTTAGTAGTTTTCTGTTCTTTTCCCAGTGAGAACTCTGAAGCATTTAACATTCATACCATGCCTAACCTAATAGGTATCTATATGTATGAAATCCAGGGGAAGATAGAAAGGAAAACAGATTTTTAAATGAACCAAGAAATGAGAAAAGAAATCAGGAGCTCAAGATAAGGAGATACTAGTGCCATTATATGTATGGTCGAACTTATTATCTACTAGTTTAGCTTAAACCACTAGCAATAATCATAATGTCCAAAAATATGACTTGCTCAGATGAGCTCACGGCCTGAGCTATAGGTAGATATTGATATTGGACTAGACCTAAAATGACTTAGCGTAAAGATGTCAGTATTGAAGCGTTGAGCCAAAATGACATAATTTCTCTTACTCTTGCAGAATATGCCTATAAAGTTCCTCATTTCAGACATTTGCTGACATCACAGTAAGTGCAAGACTTTTCAAAATTAATAATTGTGTCTATTAAAATTTCCTAAGGGTAAGAGGGTTTACAGCACAGCCTGCGTATCACAGATCAGATGTGGTTTGGAGGGTATGAAGTACAGTGACCTCTGATGTGATACTCATCTTTCCCTCAGTTTTATGAAGAGATTCATGTTCTTGTTCCAGCTCAGTCTTTGTATTTATCACACATCATGTTCTGAAAAGTAGAGTGAAAATCCCCTTAGATTTCTGCTTTCCCCTCTATGAAGCAATGGTTACAAACTCAGCTTTCCAAGGGTTCTTCTTGTCATTGCTCTCACTGTTTCTGTCTTACCTCTCAGCTCTGACTCTGACATACTCTGAAGTCAGCCTGTCATTTTTATATGTTGCTGTATACCAGACTGAAACCTCTGTGCCATGATCTTTATCAATCCATTTCACCGGTTTTGCTATTTTTATCTTATAGGCCAGTTGCTCTTCCTTTGGGTTTTGTTTAATATAGTGAACACAACACGAGTGTGCATAAAGGGCGTTGGATGGTAGATACAGTTTGATGGTAGATATACACAAGAAAGTGTAGCCTAACTAACATGTTGAAGTTGCAACCTGGGCTCTCAGCTCCAGGGATTTCATATATACATGTGATTTTAGTTAGTCTCAGAAACTGAGAAAACTGACAGAGTGGGATTTGTTCTAGTCCTGATCCTCAGAGAACACAGAACCTGTGTTCCTACAGAACTGGCCTGAATGCAAAGATATTTTATTATATCTTTTGTGTTATAGACCAGCATTGATGTTAGGATCTATATTATAATTCAACGCTGACTGAATGCATGAAAAGACATTTTTTTCTAAGAGTTTTCTAAAAGAGTTTTTTAAAAGAGTTTTTAAAATCTCAAATTCCCTCATTCAGTTAGTGCAAGGGAAAACATAGTCATGTATATGTAACATGAGCTGGTGAATAGCATGTACACAGAATATGTGGGATAATTTAAATGTACTCTTTTAAAAATGATAGATTAAAGTTAGCTGGACGTTTTCTATGTAATACTGCACTTATTATCTTTCCTGACACACCATAATTGTTTTACCAGGTCTGAATTCTTTCTACTGTATGTGCACTCTGACATGGGACCTAGGAAATTTTGTGTCTTTCAGATAACAATCTTCTGCGGAAGCCAATTTTGCAATCCGTGGAAAAAAACCATACCTTTTTAGAGGAGTTATAAGCTGCAGTTTTTCATACCATTTTTTAAAACTTATAGAATATTGTTTGAAATGTCATCATTTTTGGTTTTATTTATGCCTTATTTTTATTTTACATAGCTCTACTGAACTGGTAAAATAATATGACCATCAAACTCAAGACTATCAGCAAAAATAAGACCTGCAAAATTTGTACGTGGACCAGGGTAGTTAAAAAAAAAAAAAAAGAGAATAAAATTTCATGCAAAGCTGGAACCAGCCAAGGCAAAACCTAGGCAGATGGTACTTATTTTCTGAAGCCACCCCTGCAGCCACGTACTCGAACTGGCTGGGAAAACTGAAATGCAAAACCATTGAAAATAAAATCCTTCTCAAGGATGTATCCATCACAGTAGAAAGATGGAAATTCTGCACTAGATCGATTGAGTGGGAAACTGTGATAGGAAGTCAGAGACCCAGGGTAAAATTGCCCTGCCTGAATTTCAAGTAAAAGATTCAACCTTTTCACTTCCATATTCCACACAAACAACTGACCTTCATGGCTGCCAACCACAGCTGGGAGATGTCAGTGCTTCTGCCTCCTCCCACTTTCCTCTAGTGCCTGCCAGAGTCTCCTCCTTTGTCCCATATTGAGATGCTTGCACTCTCTGGTAAAACCGCTGCCAAGCCCTGCTCAAGCAAGCCCTTCTTGCAGTGATGCTCCCACATCCCACAGTCTCCTTCATCCCTGTGATGCCTTGTCACCTTCCTCTGACCTCTGCCACTTTTGCACCTCCTTGGGCTGTCCAGTGGGCCACCAGTGCTGCCTTCTTGCTGGAACCCTGGCTTTGGTTGTGGGCAGAACTAAGGAGGCTGGCAAAGCTGGGTAAGCTGAGCTTTGCTCCTTATCTCCCCTTAATCAATACTGTGACTCCTTAGCAGAGTGTGATTCACAGGTTGGCAAATAGTGTCTAACCAGCAGAACATCAAAAATATCATTGTCTCTTCTTCTCTGAGGTGAAAACAAATGCCAGAGCTGTTTAAGATGATGTCAGGAGGAAGACAAGAAGAATGAACTCCGCTCAGGTTTTGGGTTCATTTCAAATGACAATGAAGTGCAGAACTGACACATATCTCTCCAGCCAGTCAGTGGTATCAGTCTCTGCAGAACCAAAGCCTCTACATTTTCAACAGTTTTTTTGTATAAACTTTCTGCTGTGTTATATTTAAAAAGGTATCTGGACAGGTATTCACTTTTGCTAAATGAAAGCACAGTGCTGCTATTAATAACACACACACACAGACACACACAGAGAAAGGCAAAAATAAGAGTTTTTTCTGAGTCTGGAAGCCAAGAAAATGTAAGACTATTTTCTTGATTCCAACTTGAAAGCTGGATGGATCTTGATCCTAATTAATCTATTCAGACAAGGATTGGTGAAATTAATGAACGGAAGACTTCAAATACAGGAAAAAATATCTCAGATTATGTAAATGGTCACTGTCTGGTGGTAGCCAGAATGTTACAACAGCTTACATTTAATATAGGTAGAAGTTTTCCTGGAATAACATCCATTAAATGGTGTGTAAGCAGCAACACTCACAAAGTTCAACAAGGACAGGTGAAACAACATAAGAAGCATTTATTTGTCTCTCCTCTGATATTAATTCTCTGAACTAAAAGTTCATCTATACACTTAATAAAAGGTGAGCTATGAAAAAGAAAACAAAGCAACTGGAAATCATTGGAAGGTATAAATGTATCTTGCCTTGGTAATTTTTAAGATTTTGACTGTGTAAGTCAGAACTATTCCATTGGTATAAAAAGAATTCATAATATTTACAACCATCTAGCATAAATGCTTAAATCTATGGGACCTCATAAAGTTTGCTTTTGCTTGGTATTTAACAGCATCTCAGTAATCAGAACTTTGTCCTGTCGATCCATAGATCACACAAAACATATCTGCATTAAAAAAAAATCCCTATATTTTATACTCCAGGATAAGAGGAAGGTAAAAAATTACATTGCATTTGAGTATAGGAAGTAGTTATTTTTTTCTGTTTAGTAAAAAAATCACATTTAGCAGTAAAGAAATATCACTTCATAAAACAGTCAATAAATAAAGACAAATACATTTCTTAAAACAAATCTGGTATTGTCTTAAAAATGTGATTTTTGAGAGTCTTAAAATTCTTTCCTACTATTCCTTAAAGGCTGTACAGGAGACAAATTCCTGCACAGATTCATTATATGTATGTTGCAGTTCCTGCAGGGGATGTTTCTGAAAGCGGTACAAAATCTCACCTCCCTTTTATTCTAGCTGAAGAGTTGGCTGATCAGTTTTCCCAAGGAATTGTCTGCTGTTCTTAGGAAGAAATGAAATTCTGCTGGCATTGTGAAGATTCATAAGAAAACTGATAATCACACTGTTCGCACAGCCATGAGCATTTGAAGTGTCTTGCTTCCCAATATTTTATTTTCTCCTTCAGTATTATTTATCATTATTTTCTGTACTTCAGACTTAATTTTTTTGTTACTCCCTAGCACAGTACATTATTTTCTGTGGATTTTGCATTCTTGCTTCATTGTCATCATGCTGTTATTTTTTACTTACTAAATTTAACTCCTCCATTTTTGTAAGTGATCTTGGGCAACTATGGCTATTTTTGTGTGTTTGTTATTTTCCCTCCCATGTATGTTTAATTACCATAACAGCAAGGGTATCTTTTAAATATTTTTAGCAGACACGTAGTTTGGACAGTTGTTTATAAATAATTATAGGAGTGGCGCTTGAGAAGTGTTCTCATCATAGCAAGTTTATTTGGTTTTGGTGTTGTCTTCAAGCAAAAGGAAGTTTTTTAAGTTCAGTCATATTTGCCAATCTTTCCACAGAGGTGAATTTCACTGAAATGAAGGAGAGCCAGTGGCATTTCTGGACCCCACTGATGCTCTTGAAAAAGACCTGAAGTGGAACGTGGATTGCGCATGTGTCTCTGTGTGTATCTCCCCATCAATCTGCCAAGGTAAGCCTTTTAGCAAAAAGTGTGAAATCCTCACTCATCAAATGAGGCATTGAAAAGTGAATGGAGATCAAGGGTCTCTCTTGCCTTCTTCCTCGGTCACAGTAGGGTTTTATTTTATTATTTTTCCTACCATGAAATAGAAGTGACTTTGTTTGCCTTAATGACCATGGACCATCATGCACATGTACACCTCTAACAAGAAGGGAGTCTGTGCACAAATGAGGCACTGATGAGTAAAAGAAGAAAGGAAAGAAACCTAGGAGAGCCATTTGAAAGCTCCACATTTCACTCTGGCTGCACCTTTGCTTTTTATAACTTCTGGTGAGTGCAAATATCTTGTTCTTTCCTAATTTCAATAAGATCTTGAAATAATCCCCTGCTTTTGAAGTAAAATACCCATTTTCTTTGCAGGTAGCCGTCACAATGTGTTGAGTGCCTGCACAAGCCACTTATTATCAACTCCTGTATTGTACTGTGGCTCTTATTCCATAGAATTGGTCAGTTTTAAGTGAACATTTCAGGCCTTTACCAGATAGTAAGTCTGGACAGATTTCCAAAGTTCTTTCCAGCATGTCAAAGAATAGAACTTAATAGAACTGTTTATTCTCATGTGAACTAACAGAGGCCTCTGAGTTTTTCTCTTCTTAATCTTATCTTCCTTTATTACCTATTAAGATTTCTAAACTGTGAATATAATATTCATATTAAAGATCACTTTCTTTTTTTTTATTCCCAAGAAGGATTCCAGGATGTTCCTAATGACCTGAAACACAGGCCACAAGGAGGAATAGGCTATTTAAAGTTGCACTGCCTGGTGAGCAGTCTAAACTTATTGCAAGACTAAATCCCATCTGCTCCCACAGCAGTTAACAGAATGGAGCTGTTAGGCAGCACTCTGTCCCCATAATAAGGTCTGCTCAGGCTAGACAGGGAGTCCTTGCCCAGCAGCAGGCTATAACATGTAACACATTGGTGAGATCCACCTTCAATATGTACTGCCAGCAAAAGCAGCACTGGAATTTTCCTCTTAGTGTTTTCCCAGAGCTAGCCCTGAGGCTATTGCTGCTGCCAGAGAGAAAACACAAAATTCATCCCTGGTCAGTGCCACCTAATAATGGTATTGTCGACACAATCAGTGAATCCAGTTTTGCTACCAGTGGGGAGCAACAGCTGTCTGAAATGAGCATTTCACAGCCTGACCCTCTCTTACTGGGCACCTACATGTATTGTCTACTAGTAATAAGATGCTATTATTCTTACTATAATTCTGCACTAGATTTCAGTTTCCCTTCTGCAAACCAGACCAATTATTTGTGTCTAAACCCAGTTCTAACCACTGTGACTCCAAATAAATTCTTATTTAAAAGAACAATGGTTGAGCTGTAGCTCAATAGTTGTACCTTTTCAAAATGTCAGAGAAAAAGCTTAAAAAATTCTGCTTCAGATTGAGTTGTTAGTCATGAATACAGGAGATTGTTTTATAATGAAAAAAGAGATTTTCTAATGCAAACAGCATGAAAGACCAGCACGAATGCCATGTGAACAGTGGCAAATTCAGAGTAATTGAATGCAACATTCAGGGTTGATGTAGTTATTTATAGTTTTCAGATCCATTTAAATTCAATGAG
The DNA here is from genome assembly GCF_032191515.1 of Phaenicophaeus curvirostris. NCBI lineage: Eukaryota > Metazoa > Chordata > Aves > Cuculiformes > Cuculidae > Phaenicophaeus > Phaenicophaeus curvirostris. The sequence continues at coordinate 182,369,701 of NC_091392.1, forward strand.
AAATGCAGATTTAGAGAGGCAGAGAATTGCAAAGTTGTCATTTACGACTCAGAATAAATGATGGAGAAATTGTATGTGCGTGATAAAGCTAAATGTGGGCCTAATTTATGTCAATATGGATGCACATCAGTAATTGTTTGCATGCAGCCAGGAAAATGTAAGCTGTTACTGCAGTGCTAACTAATGCTATTACCAGAATGTATGAGGAGCTGGACAACACACTGAAATAGAATTCTGAAAAAAAAGTGGAAAATTCACCATTTTCAAAAGCTTTAAAATCTCTACACTAGGATTTTATATATTTTTTTTATGTTATTACTTCAGATGTTTGGCAACAAGTTGTTAAAATTCACCTATCATTCCAATTCTGTCTCATTGGCTAAAAATGACTAGATCTTACCTTTTCCTTTCTGTTTATATACATCTCTTTAGATTAAGAGAATAAAGCATACTGTACTATGCAGGACTTAATATGGCCATGAAGGCTGGGAAACACTGGTTTTGCTATATGTTTTTTACCTTGAAATTTGTTATTCTAACATGCCAAAGGCATATTCCTAGTTTAGGGGCTGGAATTAGACTACATCCATCCTATTTTAACAAACACATTCCCCTCCTCCCCTCAATCATTTTTCTTTTTTACTGCTAAAACTGTATATCTAAATTTAGCCTACATATCCTATGAGTTAGGAAGGACTCTGGCTTTGTCATCACCAAACGCAGATTCTGCAGCAGCGCTGTGGTCTTGCTTCTGCAAAATGTTTAAGTATGTGGTTAGTAGTGAAATGACATTAAATTGCACTGAAGCCAGTTTCAGAGAACTTGGGACAAGCCAGTTAAGTGGAGTTGAATATTCACCAGTGTACCTTTAAATTTTCTTCTAATTAAGTCTATTATGATATAGAGGAGTAGCATGTTCTTTAGTGCATTAGCAGTGAGCTCAATTGTAGGACTAAGCACTAATTTTAAAAATAAACTCTTTATCACCTCTTAGTTAAATTTTACTCTTTTGCAGTAGAGCAGGAAGCAATATTTTTTTTTTAGGCATGCTCTAGTAGTATGTTGTATAAGATAAATGATGATGATGATGCAGAGATGCAGCCTAGACTGTGACCTCAGGACATTATGTGTGAAGACACATCGGGCTGGCAGTTTACAGGGAGACTGAATCCCTCTGGCATTTCTGTGAAATCTTAGCCATAGTAATTTTTACATTAAAAAAAAATAAAAAATACAAACTGGTGATTGAGGTTTGTAAAGATTCACAGACTTCAAGTAAAAGACAGAACCATAGGCCTAGTGTTCTTCTTAGCCTTTCCAAATATGGGTCCTTAGTATATTCACACTTTGTGTGATGAGGAGCCCCAGGCACTTCCCCAAACCCAACTCTATTCTAGGCAACTAGTATCCGCAACAATACTGCCTGAGGTTCTCAGATATCTCTTATTTTGCAGCTCGGTATAAATCCCTGTTGACTAAGAATTTTAATAAATTGGATCTGTATTAGCAACAAACATGCAAATGAGTCCCAAATCAGGTTGTAAAAATCTGCATTTCACTAGCTTCTGCTAATGATCCACATATTTTCCCTATCAAGCTGGAGAAACATCTTTAAACAAAACCCTCTGGTCAGCAAAAGGATACACAGACTTTTAGGCACATAGTTAAGGATGGGTCTGCACATCTGAGAGCTTATCTTCCTGTTGTGTTAAGTTTTAAAAAGATATTGCAGCTCTTGCTAAACCTTGCCTTAGGCAAATATTAGTAAAGCTTCTCTGGAAAGACAGGTAAGAGCAAGGAAAGAGAAGGAAATGGATGAAGTGATGATGCTTCACAAGGATCGTTGTTGAGATTATAGACTTTCACTTCTTACACACATACCCAATGCCCCTGCTTTTGCATATTTTTTCTGAATGTATTATCACTTTATTCAGAAGGCAATGTACCACACCTTCTAAGTAGAAGTTACAAGTACATTTTGTCTGTGCTTTTCTTCTCTCTTTCTCTAGTCTGCTGCATAGCCTCTGTGGCATAGCAGGCAGCGTCCTGCAAAATCACAATATGCAGGAATCCCACTGTCTTCTAACTCCTGATTCTGCTGCACAGCCCTAGGGGATCTCAGTGGTTGTGATATTTAAAACAGTAATGGAATTCTAATTTCTTAAGTATAATCAGAGGTGTATCAAGTGATTTTTTTTAAGCACTCTGTTTCCCTAACTTCTAGTAACCTGTATTCCAAAACACTGAGGGGAGGATGATGTTTTGATGAACTGAGCTAAGTGTTTTTTCTAAAATTGCTGGATAGAGTGCAAGTGCCTGAAATTCCAAGGTGGGATTAAAGCAACCTCCTTGAGAAGTGGCAGGGAAGGTTTCAGCCCTGCATTTACATTTCCCTGAAGCCACAGCATTGTAACTTTATGGTGTTGTTATTTAGGGCAGTAGCTACTGATAAGTGTAAGAACTTTGAGCATCTTGAAGATAGCTGACAGAGTGCAAATAAATAATGCCTAGGCTCTGGTATAGTGCACAGCAGCACTGTATACACTTCCAAAAGTAATGAAGCACTCATTTAGTTATCCAGTAAACTTAAACTCTAGAGAAGCAAAACTGATATGGCTTGTAAACTGCAAAGAGAGTATCATAAAAGCATAACTCCATAATTTTCTGGTTATAGAAGAGTAAATTCTGGTAAGATTTAAAATGAAAGGATTTTTTCCTACCTACTTGTAGACTGGGCTGCGTTAACCTGTATACAAAGCTGGTGAGGGGGCTGGAGAGCAGGTCTTACAAGGAGCGGCTGAGAGAGCTGGGGTTGTTTAGCCTGGAGAAGAGGAGGCTGAGGGGAGACCTCATTGCTCTCTATAACTACCTGAAAGGAGGTTGTAGAGAGGAGGGTGCTGGCCTCTTCTCCCAAGTGACAGGGGACAGGACAAGAGGGAATGGCCTCAAGCTCCACCAGGGGAGGTTTAGGCTGGACATTAGGAAAAAATTCTTCACGGAAAGGGTCATTGGGCACTGGAACAGGCTGCCCAGGGAGGTGGTTGAGTCACCTTCCCTGGAGGTGTTTAATGCATGGGTGGACAAGGTGCTAAGGGGAATGGTTTAGAGTTTCGTAGGAATGGTTGGACTCGATGATCCAGTGGGTCTCTTCCAACCTGGTTATTCTATGATTCTATGATTCTATAAGTACTGTTGGAGACTAATTTTTTGTTTAAGAACACTTGAGGCCATTAATGCCCATACTAATGTTCACTGTACATTGAAATGTACTCGCTAAAAGACTTCTTATCATAATTCTTTCTTCATAGTATATATGAGTAGTTATTTGTAAGAAAAACTAAATTCCTCATCAGCCTCCACACTCTGGAGTCAAAAGATATTTACAATAATTAAATCGCACATTTGTAGTAAGAGAGTTAAGCAAACGAAGCAGGCAGTCCAAGGAGAAAACAGCATCTCAAACCAATAATTTAACTAATTGACCATCTTTTATTCAAAGATGATCTTCTGCAGTACCTCATAGTAGGCACTCAAAATCAAAATTCCTGGTTGCTTTGTAGCCAATAGACAAATACCAATCTATTAGATCATTGTATTAAAGGTATGTATGGACCCATTGTATGGGTCAGGGCACTCTGCGGTTTCAATACAGGATGGAGTATGACATAATTGTAAGCAGCCCTGAGGAGAAGGACTTGGGGGTGCTGACTGATGAGAAGCTTGACATGAGCCAGTAATGCATGCCTACAGCCCGGAAGGCCAACCACGTCCTGAGCTGCATCAGAAGAAGAGGGGCCAGCAGGTCGAGGGAGGTATTCAAGGCCAGGTTGGATGGGTCCTTGAGCAGCCTGATCTGGTGGAAGGTGTCCCTGCCCATGGGAGGGGGGTTGGAACTAGATGATATTTAAGGTCCCTTCCAATCCAAACCATAATACGATTCTATGATAATTGAGGAGAATGGCAGCTGGTCCAAAGAATTTAGTGGACCTTACATCTTGCCCTAAAAATGTATGAAATCTGAATGAAAAAAAAAGGGTAAGACTCTGACACAATGATAGCAATGGTTACACTAGTGAAATATGTTCATTTAGGTGTAGGCTAATTTATTTTCCTCTCTTTTTAAATACTGCAGTGTTCTGTAAGATTTCAGAGTTCTCTGGAGTAACACTTATTATCCTCCATCAGCAGCATTTAGAATTCTATTATTTCGCTGCCAAAGTAGGCAGCCAAGCTTACTCTTGTTCCTATTATTGTAACAACAATACAAAAGTTAGGGCATTTTTCAAAACAAAGCTCATTGGAAATAATCCATTTTTGCAAGCAGAGAAAGATAAGAACAGGATCAGGCTGATTGCAAGGCTGTAGTCAATTCACAGTCCTTAGAAACCTCTCAGAATATGCAGCAGTTGTCAATTAACTTCCTTCTTAGAAGTCAGTCAATCTTCTTTTGGGAAGTGGTTAGTAAACAGAGTGGCCTGTTTCAAAACCTTTAAACTAATAACCAGAACCCCTTGTACATCTACTAACTCCAGTAAACAGAGTAATGGGATCTAAAGCCACTTTGCAGCTGTGTTTTTATAAATTGAAAACAGTATTGTGTTCAGCAAAATACAAAGTATTCCTTCTTGATTCATAACAGAATTTTATGAAATCTGAGTTCAAATTTCCAGCTGAGTAGGTGCCTACAGACACAGGCATTTGTCAAAACTTTGAAAACCATCTAGATACTTTTGTACATTTTTTTAACATCCTGCCCTAAGGTTTTTAATTTATTTTTTTTCAGTATAGAAGATGGTAGCTACTGAAAGAGTCTGTAATAAGGCAAATAAGGAGCATTTACCCCAGACATTCTTTGTATCTTGCAGAGTGCTGCTTTATCATTATACTGTTTATCAGAGGTTTAAACAGAGAAAGACATGGGAAAATAAGTTTTAAGGTGCATTCACAGAGACTAACATCAGCCTCCAGAAGATAATCTACCTATATTTCTTTCTGAGTGTAGAAACAGGAAAGATGGAAGTGGGAAAAAGGCTTGCCAGAACATAGGTCAGAAATGGGGTTGAAATTCAATTGTTTGAACTTACTCCCTGGAGTAAGTGTGTCCTACTACAGTAATCCTAGGAGGAATTTAGGGAAATTAACTCAGGTCTCTAAATCCAGTTATGAATTTAAATCCTGAAAACCAAAGTAGGAAGATACAAGCCTAAATACATGCCTCTCTAACTTTTGCTTAGCTTTTTATTAGAAAAAACTCACACAAACACCTCTGAACTATGTCACTTACCATATCCTGAGACAGTGCTCATTACTTAGGAGCAAGACTTGTGCGTGTCTCACATTGGTTAAACTGTGAGTAGAATTAGTCATGCTGGCTGGCAGAGACGATTGAAACTCAGCCTTTTTCTCTTTCACTGAGTTACTGATTGATTTTGCTTTTCTAAGTCTAAATCATTCATGGAAGAACCTATGAAAATTAATTTCAGCCTCTTCATTATTTGTGAAATGTCCACTGTGACAGTGTGCAGCTTGTGATCAATTACTGGAATAGCCTTTGTCCCCTCTCTTCTTGAAATGGCCATTGCAAATATTTTAAGCAGGAGGATAACGCCAAATATAGGTCATTTTCAAACATCATTTAGGGCTGAGGGAAGGAAGAAATAATCACTGGCAGGATAGTGTACATCTATATGTACAGCACAAGAACACTGCGTTTCTAGTGGAGATGTATGTACACAGTTTTGAGACTATTGACCAAATCTTAGGTGAGATCTGTTGAAACTTTGATTTACAAGAGGAATTTACAAAGAAATATAAAAAGAATGGAGGATGAGTCTCCTTAGGACAATAAGCAGCACAAAAATTTTCAGCTGTAAATAAGAACCAATTTGAAACTCAGATCAATTTCTCATTTAAAAAAAGAAAAAAGGAAATGATCTTTTGAGTTCAGACAAGTGGGCTATTATCACACAGCCTAGATTCAGGCCGCTAGAAAAGCTTGTTTGTTTTAAAAGTATTATTCACATGCTTGAGAAACATTTCTAGATATGGGATTGAAGTAAGTTTAAAAATTTATTAGCTAACATGTATCAGTTCAATTTTTCTTCAACATAATATTGTTCAATAAATTTAGGCTTCTTTATCAGAGGCAACCTGATAGAGGGCAAAAATCTTGATATTAATATCAAGCCCTTGAGCTGTACTTATACATAAACCAATTTAAACATGAAACATCTCTAGCATCCTTTATTTGAGATATTTAGGTATATCTGCACCTTTCAGTGATACCATTTACACTTCAGAGTATAGGTAAATGTAGTGTTTACAGCTCCCCCTGTACTGGAGCTGCAGAATTTTTGTTGTGATATTGTAGGTTATAAAAGAGTGAAAAGTACCCAGGATGGATCAAGAATCACAGATATTCCAGCAAGAATGAATTGCCTAGTGAAAATGAGTTGCCAAATTCTTTTGAGCCTTAACTACTTTTCAGCAGATGGCACTATAAGAACATTTGAACTAAATTCCAGAATACGCTTCATATGTTTGATTGTAGACATAAATTAGTCCTTAACATTGAAATTTGGCATTTCAAGATAAATGACTCCTTTTGAATGATTTTTTTTGAATCAGTGGGAGAGAGGATAACACCTAAATAATAAAGTAATATAGCACTGACTTGGGATACTTCATTTTGGATTACTACACACACATCTAATAACAACAAGGTTATTTTAACTTAAGCTAAAATGTGATCTAGCCCCTTTTCACGTATCTATAACATTAATATATAGAGTAGTTTGTTCTGATGCTTAAACGTATGTTTCCCACTTCATGGGAAAAGGTAATGTCAAACTGAGGATTGCATTTTCTCTCTGGATATTTGACCAGTCTCATGTGAAAGTAGAGTCGAGCCAGTCTATCTACCATTGTCTCTAAGCATATCTTGGAAGCTATTTGCTATACTGTCTAAAGCTTTTATGCACCGATACAGTGGATATTGTCATTGCTTTGGATCAATATTTGTCTTTGTTCTCAGTATTTCAAATGTTAGTTTAAAGCTGAATACATTTAACTCCATCCCCCAAGCACCAACACAGCAACCAGTCAACCACTTCGTATTCCTTCATGCCAGGGTCTTATTCCCTTTGTGGTTCATTCCTTACACCACTTCATCCTTTCTCAGCCACAAGTTCTCCAGTTCCTTCATCTTAAACATGTTTCTTTCTCCGTAACTCTTCAACTGTTATTTCTCACCTAGCCCCTCATTTCCACTGCTATCATCTGTTACTTTGCTGTTTTCTTGTTACAATTTACATAGGAACTGCAGCACTCGGTACTGTTTTGGGATCCTAGCCCACTCTGACACTCCTAAGCAACCCAAAGATGCAAAGTGAAAAGCAGACATGTCAAGGTTAAAGGTGAAGTGAAAGAATGGTCATGCACAATATTCCAGTCACATTAAAAACTGAGCATGGGTTATTTGAAAGAAATAATAGTTCTGAGAAAAGTTGAGAAGATGCATGGCCTTTCTGAATCTTTAACTGATGCATTTGTTACCATTTATCACTATGGAGCAGATCAGTGAATTTTCTGATCTAGAGAATAGAGATTTTTGACAAATCAGAATTTGAAAACACTTATTTTCGGGGGGGGGTGGGGAATTCTTTTTGAATGTTCACAGTAGTTTTTTTTCAAACCTCAAAACCACTCTTAATCTTTCAAAGTTCTCCCTCTCCATATCATTCTTCTTTCCAGGAAAAAAAAGGGAACAAAAACTTGAAGCAGCTCCTGAGAAAGAGGGCAAGTTATGGCTACTGCTTTGAGTTGGGTTTTCCTGATACTTTCACTGACTTGTGGACTATGAAGAGAACACTGGCTCCAGCTGATAGAACAATGGGAACTCTTTGAGCAGGAAACCAGACAGATAATGAGAAAAAGAGTGACTCTCAAAGACCTGTGTGTACCTTCAAGTCCCTTGAGGAATATGGGAATTAAATACTTTTTATAAAGTGTTTAGGTTTTCATTTAATTGACATATTATCCATGGCTCTGATTCAGCACTGTACATGACTACTTTCTGTGAGCTTTTACTGAGATCAATAAAACAACAAATGTACTTGAAGTTCATGAATCGCAACAGTGATGAATTCACTTCTGTTCTGCGAGGAGCCCACCACAACTAAGAATTCAGTGCCTGAACAGTGAAGCCTGAGTGACTCTGATGATATATGAGACTGAGAACTAGATATTTGTGAAGAAAGAGGACAGAGAGTTTAATGTCTTAAAGTCAAGGGACAAATTATGAAACCAAATGAGTGGATAGTACATTGGGGAGCGGGTGTGGGAGAGCTAATGGAAGACTGTGTGAGGTGCCAGAAGAATTACAGCTAGTAACAGCTATATAGACATAATTCCTGGGTGACATTACAGGGACAGACCAGCTAACTGCCTAGCTAAATATAGAATGTTGAAAGGAGAATGTGTGGAAACGGCTAAGAGCTCTTGGCATAAATAACCAGAAAATGAGAAAATTTGCTACTTTCAGAGAAGTCATGTTTTGGATATTGATCACCAGCTTTTTTAGTTTGATTATTTAAATGTGTATAAAACAGTTATAGTGGAATATTTTACCAGATAAATTACTTATAATTTCATTCAGCTTCCATGAGGCATCTATCACACCTCTCAGGCATCTAAGAAAAACTGGGAATGATCTCACTCAGTGTGCTTGAATACACCTCTTCATAATGCAAAGACATGAACTACTTTTAAGCTCAGATTTGTGTAACTTTCAGAATTTATCTATACAATGTCAGGAAAAAGATGCCATCTCTCTCCCTGTCAGAATAAATTAAAATCTGTTCACTTATTTCAGTTAAATGCATCCATCTTAATGTTACAGACACCAGAAGTACAACAAAAGATCATTCCAGAATTCTATCACAGGTCAGGTATCTAAATCTAGTTCTAAGGAAAAGACACCTTATATATAAGCAAACTGGGTATGATTTTGTCCTGGAGTGAAAAAGGTCTAATCATATAGGTAGTGGAAAGGCCATAATACACTGTTTTCCAGAAGTCATTAAAACTACAACATGTCTTTGGCTTTTCCCCCAGGAAACAGTATATGCACAGTCATGTTACGTAACTGTCTACTGGCCTCAAATCCTTTATTCCTGAAATTTTTGGCTAATTTCAGCTAAATTTGAGTATTGTGAAAGGTGGTATTGGGCACAGAGCTGACCTGTTTCTCGTGATAAACAGAGGAGTAGAAGGGAAAGAGTCCTGCTCACTGACAGAAGTCTGCAGTGTCAGATTAACTAGACTATTAGACAAAAGAGAACTTGCAACTCTCAGTCTCAGGAGTAGGCTTACCTGGAATTTGTATTTAATTGACTATTGGCTATTACAAACCCAGATGACAAAATGTCAGGAAAGCAAGCTTCAGGCCCCTTGACTACAGAACTAGATGCTTTTCAGAAGCTTTTTTTTTTTTTTTTCCATCTGTATCTGCCTTCCTTTGAAGATATACATTTTCTTACACATTTTAGAAACCCAAGCCTCTGTAACTAAAGTTATCTAAATGTACAATTATAATGGAAAATCTGTGTGTGAAAGGTTCAAAACTGGTCTAACCTCATTGTTTTTTTGCAAACAGATTATATTCCTTTGGTACATAATTGTATACCAGCAGAATTAAAATCGAAGAATTGCACTTCATTTAGTTATCCTTGTATAAAGCTTTGCAATAAATTGTTAACAATGGCAAATGGTGTATTAGTTACTTGATGTAAGCAAGTGAGACATTATTACTTGCCCTGATGTTTCTGCACATTTCCTTAAAATTTTAATAAAAAAAAATAAAAATGAATAAATGTGCTGCAGCTCTTATGCAAAAATCACTGTTCCAGAGCAAGTCTGCAGTGGGATTATGTGGGAGAAGGAATCTCTAGAGACACTGTGACTGACTCATACCAGCAGTGGCTGAAGAGACTGTATATTTCCCTCTAAACATATGAATTTAATTCAAATTAATAGGAAAAATAGATGTATTCTTTTTACTTGGGAGAATTTATGCACAAGCAGAAATACTGTTTCAATACAGCTGTCAAAGTTTTAAATTTTCTTGACTGTGAAGTATTTTTCTGACAACAGAAATATCCCCTAACCAGTTCCTTGCTTCTGTGTTACTTATTCCTGCCTCCAGAATTTCTTTGAAGGTAATGCCCATTCTTCTTTCTCTGCCTATAACTTTGTGTCCTTTTCTGGAAACATAAACCTTTCTTCAGATATTTTAAATTACTTGTACTGAGAATAGAATAATCCCCAAACATACATCCCAAACTAGTAGCTGTAACTGTAGTAGCACTAACTTAAATTATTTTCTTATTTGCAGTGCATTTTAGGCACATTCAGGTCATATCTCATTGACTGTGTGCTTTGCAGACATTCTGGCATTGAACAGGGACATGAACAACGTTAAGTGCATTGTCACCCGGAAGATGTAGTAAGTTATTCTGACATTTATGAGAGGAAACCTATCCCTTTTCTGCAGTAGAGACTTTAGGATTGATTTAAATATTATCATAAAGGAAACTAGAAATCATACAAATCATAGATTCATTTATGTTGGAAAAGGCCTCTAAGATCATCAAGTCCAATCGTAAATCCAACAGTCTCAAGTCCACCACAAAATCATGTCTCATGGTGCCACACGTTTATGTCTTTTAAATACCTGCAGGGATGGTGACTCAATCACTTCCGTGGGCAGCCTGTTCTAATGCTCAATAGCCATTTCAATGCAGAAATTTTTCCCAATATCCAATCTAAATTTCCCCTGACGCAACTTGAGGCCATTGCCTCTCAACCTATCACTTGTTATTTTGGAAAAGAGGCCGACACCCACCTTGTTATAACCTCCTTTCAGGTAATTGTAGAGTATCAAGTTGTCCCCTGAGAGAGTAATTTCAATTCAGTGCTCTTTCCTGTTTTTTTTCAGCCTCTCACTTCTTCCCCTACAAGTGAAATCAAACAGCTTTCTGCTCTAAAAGGTGGGGACAATTGGAACCCCACCAGATATCAGAATGTGTCAAAGCAGGAACTTTGGAATATGTGCAGCTGTGGAGCTGGGGTTCAATGTGGCTTCTAAGCAACTTTGACATCTTTTTACATGCCAGCTGTTAAACGTCCCAAGGTAGTCTTTGTCACTCAGTCCTACTTATTACTGACACTGTTTACGTGGTGCTCGAGTCCTATATAGGTCTATCTACACCTATTAGGCATTAATTAATTAAGCTTCACATATGTCCAGCATCCAGACTTCTTTACTGTGAATTAGCCCCTTTCCAAATGCAGCAAGGATTTTGGCAGTTAGCAGTTCTCTGCCCCTACTGTCTTCCACCAGGTCACCCATGCAGAAGAAGAGGTGCTAAATACAGACAAATACATATGACAAATTGCAGGAAAACAAAGAGAGATTAACTATGTACAAATACATATCACACACTGCAAGAAACCAAATTCAAAGGAGGGAAAATATATCAAGAGACTGTAATGTTCTTGCAGAACAGTGATTCACCACCAGGAAACTGCTACTTGCAGGAATTCTCACCCACTCCTGGCAAGACGGAGACCAGCATGGTGGGAAACTCAAGAGTGCAATCGGCAAGCACTGGCTCACAGCTTGGCTGCGCCCCAAGTTCCCCACTAAGAAAAGGGGTAGGAACGGAGGGGGAAAACCACCTATTCTCCTGACTGGCTTAGGTGTGAACAGCCAGGCTACTGGCAGTGCTGCAACAAAGGTGCTTCCACTGCTGCTGTGATTGCTGCCGCGAGACTGGAAAACAAATATTGCAATTGATTTTTAGGCTAGAGACCTTTTTCTGTGAAGACATGGCATTTTAAGGAAGGATGTGAAGTCTGACAAAAGGTCAGGCTACCTGTATTTATATAACCTATAAATTGTAGCAGTTTCTTTTACGCACTGCCTGGGAACTCTTCTCCAAAATGTTTATCTTCTTCATCCAGTCTATTTCTTCAGGACATTTTGAGTATGAGAACTTTGAAAGTTTCTCTTACAGCTGTCTCCTATGATGTCTAGTAATGTTTGTCTCCAGCTAAACAGATACCATAAATACTGCTTTAATGCTTCTATCCAGAAACAGTGTAAGAACAACCTTGTACTGTACATATGATGGGGAATAGAGAACTTATCCAAGGTGTACAAAGCTCTGCAGTTTCAGTCCACAGGAATGTAGAAGACAATTTCCTTTTATTTCAAAGGGGCATGGTTTAGTGTTTGATAGGAACGGTTGGACACGATGATCGGGTGGGTCTCTTCCAACCTAGTGATTCTATGATTCTATGATTTATAGACAGAAATCTTAGATAATTCAGAATTTCAAAGTAAAACTCAGTTTCACGTATGTCCCTTTAAAATCCATTTAAAACCCATTTAAAATTCTACCTCTTCTTTAAAAAGAGAGTAGCATGAAAAAACAAACAAGGCTTTGCCATAATAAAGAATTTATATACATGCTTAACTATACACACAGCATTTAATCTCAATTTCAATGAAATGTACAGTAGTGTGTATATATATATCTTTACAGTGTAAAGATATAAATAAATCTGCAGGATTGAGATTTGTTTAAATTTCAACTTTGTAAGAAAACTGTAAACTAGACAATTTCCGCAAGTCACAGACTTTTCAAAGCTCTTTTTTCAGAACAGTGTAGTGGAGGATTTGTGTGTATATGGGGGAGGGAGTCCTGTAAAGAACTGGTAGAATCCTTCTTACCAATATGCATGTAGGAGGTAGGGTCAATTATCTTTAGCATATACAAGGTTTTTATTTCCTTTATCCCTGCTAACAATACTTGCTGTAGTGTCTGGTCATGTAATGTCAAAGAAGCTGCATCATTACAGAGCTGTCACATGCTTTTCATACCTTGCAGAACTGGCAGACCAGGGTGGTTACTTGCAGATAGTTTGTTAATTGAACCAGAATCATAATGAAGTATAGCTTTTCATATAAGAGAAATGCCAAAAAAAGCTATTCTTACCATGTTGAAGACAAATTTGATCAAAAAGTGAGCTGGAATGTTAACTTTAAGTACCTTTCCATTTTTCTAGGGTTCTGGATTTGATGTCATTTGAGACATTGAAGAAGAGACAAACTTGTAAAAGGATTGTAAGCCCAAGTCAAGTTTAAGAATGTGCTTATAATGCTTATAAAAATGTACTTATAAAATTAAACATGGATTGTTTATCATGCTCATTCTTTCTTTAATAAATGACACTTACTTCTTAGAGGCAATGCCTCTCAGAGTATATTCAGTAACAGCCTGCTTCAGGACTCCTTTTTTTACTCCTTTTCTGTACTTTGGTCTGTTCCCAAACACCTGGATCTCTCCCTCTCAGGCTCCACTGTCACATATCTCTGTTTACTGTGGAAACTTGTCGCTCACTTTTATTTTAACAAGGTAATTTTATTTTGCAGTCAGTGATATTTTTCTTGACCTTTTCTTCTTTCTTTGGCATGGATTAATATGTTGCTTTAAAAAAAAAGAGTGAATGGAAAATGGATACAAATGACCGTAGAGCATGTAATGCACCATATGATTTATTCAGCACAATTCAAAATTAATTACTGGTAACAAGCAACTAAGACTGATGGTGTTCATGTTTGGGACTGAAGCTAACAGTTATAAAAGCAATGGTTTCTCAATGACCTGAAATTTTAGTACAATGACTTATTTGAAAGTAAGATATAAAACCCCCCACAAAGAACAAAGTTGAATACCATTCATTTGAAGAAATTATGCCTTTGGCTGCTTTTTCTGGAATGTTTTTGTCAGAGTGCCATTATTTCACTGTTTTCTTTCTGAAGTGGGCCTGGGGAATATAGGATTTTTCTTTGCTCCTTGTGTGGGTTTTATATGGAAAGCTTCAATATGAACTGTGATTGACATAATTAAGTCCTTTTGTATCTAGGATACCAGTATGACCTGAATATTTATGATTGAAAGTACCTGCTATCCTGAACAAAGTTCAGTTAATAATATATGTGGGTAGGCATATTGATTCCTCTTTCAAATCCAACCTGCAAGTAGTGAGTGTAGTTTCTACATGATACGTAGAAAGAAGTGCCAGAAACATTAATACCACATACAAAATAACACATTGCCTTAAAGCTGCATCAACCCTAACATACTCAGTAAGTTTAAAGATTTATCTGTCTCAGCAATGGCTAATCTGTGTGCCGTTTGCTGAAGACCACTGTAAAATAATGAAGAGAAATACATTTTAAAGTAGGCAGTCTAAATCATTCTATTGCTAAACTGAGAAAAGCCAGATGTAGCTAATTTGTAAACTATAGTGACTTGGACTAGATGAGACCAACCAGCAAGAATTAAGTTAAGACAAAGACAGCATTCATTGCATACAGGCTGTGATAAGTGCTCCTGGCTCCTATATTCACAGTCCACTCTCTAGCTTGCCAAGGTCAGTGAAGTCAACCAAACTAGCAGAGTTTGCTGAAGATCTGATGATTTGTCTTCAAACAACTTGACCTACAGGTGACAAGCCCGGGACATTTTACTACGTGCAAATTCATGACATGAAATAGAGTACAATAAACCCAAAACAGAGCGAAAGGGAAAAGTTGAGGGTGAATTTAAATATTTGGGTCCAGATAAAATCTTATATGTATCTTAAATATGTCTCAGATGAATGCTAGAGGAATCTGTGCTCCACTTTCTGTGAGGCTACAAATCTGTTCCAAGCTGTCCCATCTGAGCACCTCAGTTCTAGCTCACTTTCAAACCAAATCCTCCTTTTTTATTTCTTGTCTTAGTCCATCAGATGATTTCCAAAGACTCTTTGCATGGAGTGGCAGGATCAAGGTCAGCTATGAAAATGGCAGCAGATAGGTTTTTTTTCTTTTAAAACTGATGGATGAGATAAAACTCATCATTTATATCATACCCTGACCCAAGCAGTGGGATACTTGTGTTGAAATCATAATTTAGTTCATAAATTCAAAACTAGCCTTTTGAACTTCAAAATAAATGAAAGGTAGGTTGAGTTGCACCCTAATGGTTTAAGCACGCAGCTGGAAGAGAAAGCACTGGATTTCATTTTTCCGATCACTTTATACATAAATTATAACACAACCATATTATTAAAAAATGGAGAATGAGTGGTAAGTTCCACACTGACAAGTGTGTACCTGTGCTAGAACTAAGGAAAAATGAAACCAACCAAAAAAAACCCCATTCAAAGCAGCAATGCTCTTGAACTTCTGTTTGACAGGGGTTTAACCGCATGGGGAACAAACAATTGTCCTGTGAGGACAAAACTGTGTTCCCCTAAAGAATTGCCCACTCATTCAGACAACACAGAGGACATGACCCAGTCTGCATGGGTACTAAAGGAACCCCTTTTTTCATTTTTTTCATTTTCATTAAAACCATGTCCTAAGATGACACAAAATTCCTGCATGTTATCAGAGGAAAGCAGAGGCATCATACTAAGTAGAGACTATTGTCTTAGCAGCTGAAACTGCAGAACAAAAAAAAAACCAACCCCCACATCAAAAGAACAAGATTGGAATCACAAAGACGAATATTCAAAAGCAGGGAAGTGACAGAATGAAGACCTCCAGAGTTTTCTTATAAACAATTTTAACTCTGAGTATATAGCTGCATGTTGTTGAATGGTCACCAGCCTTCATTTCTTGCACAAGAGTGAATAGTTACTATATTCAAATTAATGAGTAGTTATGCTTATTTTCTTCTTATTGTTGTGTAGATAGCTCTGTGCCTTTATACAATACATTTCGAAAATTTCAGAGTAGTAAGAGGTGATATTAACCTCAGTTTTATGGCTCTGGAACTAAGGTATGAAGAAAACGAGATGCAATGTTTTCACTAATTTCAAATGACAATTTCAGAATAATTAGAAGCTCATTTTTCAGAGCATATGAGCTTGTACAACACATTACATATGCGACACGGCTTTATTTGCAGTTGCCATTGACTTACCCTATCTAAAAATCACACCTTAGTGTCTTACATTAGGTATACATAAAATGGGAAATATGCACTTTGTAGTTTTCCATTAAAAGATTTTGTGAAATGATTTGCCCAGAATTTCTCATGCACATTATGGAAAAGCCAAGGATGATACTACATTTCAAGAGTAGCAAAAGGAAAGTCTGGTTAATGCTGGAAGTAATTAAGCCAGAGGATGGATCATTTGGAGATTAAACTATTGAAATAATTTTCTCTTCATCAAGTGTGAACTGTGATTATCAAACACTCAGTCAGGAAAAAAAAAACCTTCATGACTGATATGTATCAAAGTTTTCTGGTAAAATTTTTATATTATATACACAGTGTGTGAATTTATGCTAAGTATACACAGAGAGAGCTGCATCCAACTGAAAAGACTGGCTACAGATCTTCTTTTTTTGTTAAGAAGGGAAACTCCTTTCTCATTACTTTTCAAATACTGAAAGTAAATTTTAAAATAATGTTTTGGTACATATAATAAAAATTGCCTTTCTCTATACACATTTCTTTTGGTTTTTAATGACCATGTTGCATTTACTAATTCCATGTCAAGATAGGAAGTGGGAATCCTTTGTGACAAAGCACACATGAGACGTATGGAAAGGCAAATGCACACTGGGCTGCACACTTCTGGCCTCCTTATGTTGTTCCCATTTTATACTACTGCAGCTGCACTTGATTTGAATGTGGAGCTAGTCTGTAATGACATACATGAAAGTAAGAGGAGAATTGGCTCCTGCATAATGGTTTCATTCTGTGTGGCCAGAAGATAATGGATGCAAACTTTTACATTAACTGTAAAAGTCAGTTTACTGAGAAAATATTAAATAATTTAAATCAAGACTTTTTTTGTCACAACAAAACAGCTATTAGTGTAGTCAGATCACTCATGCAGGCTTGAGGGAGTGCATGTGCTCCCTGGTAATGGTAAGTGTATTATTAATGCATATAACTTGCTTGAGTACATAATAGCTGTCACCTTATATTTAATCTGTGTCATCGGTTGACAAAAACATACACTGCTTTTGAAACAGCTAATTTGGGTTAGCTATCACTATGGAAAACTCTTGTCAAGGCAAAAGAAAATCAATTTTACCTCTATGTCAATAAATATAGTAAAGTTTAGACTCTTCCCTGATATGCTCCCACAGCTCCTTCAGCAGCCAGAGATGCAGAACTACCCAGCGTGCTAGTTTCATCTCCAGACTTACAGCAATTCAGGAGTACCTGCTACAGATTTTGGCCTAAAAAAGGAAATGACCTTTTGTCTTGACAGGTGAGTATCTTGGTCCTCAAACAGCATAAAAAAATCACATATATGTTGGCTGAATTCCTGAAATACGACACTATCTTCCAACATGCTGAAGTTTCCCTAGAGGTCTCTCATTCTAGTCCTAGTGCAAATGTGCCTTGTTAGCAACAAAAGTCTTAGATGTTTTCTACATAGATGACTATATCTAAGCTAGTAACTACAAAGTCCTTCTATAATTAAGGAAAATCAAAATACACTTGCGTAAGTTTTGAATTTTTCCTCCACTGACAAAGGTAACCTAGGGAAAACAACTCACCTGTTATTAGTTGAAGATGGCTGAAGTCAGAGAAGATGAATACCACCCACAATGATGAGATTATAAACAGTTTATATCTGACAAAAGGTTTTTTGTTCCAGTTACCTGAAGAACACAGGAAAGGATTAACTCTGCTAATAAGGTTATCCAAGGCGTAAAATAATACCAGTAGAAGTCTTCTGTAGATTTAATGAGCATACAACTTTCTCTTATTTTCCCTACATATATATATTGAAAATAAAATAGGTCAATTTCTTGAACATTTCAATTGTGAACTTCTTTCCTAATACTAAAATAGATAAAAGCATTTTATTATGCTGATGACTCCTACATTTACATAATCTTGCAAATATTGTCTACCTGGACAGTATTAAGACATACATTCAATCTTGAAATCAGTTAAGTCCTCCTTCTTATTCTAAAAATATCTGAGACCATTGACAATTTGAGTTTGAAGGTACAGATATTGCCAGAATTTTCTAAAACTAAGATTTCTGCTTTTATACACCTGGGCTATGACTACAGATACATTGGTCATTAAGATTTTCATGTACCACATTTCTTAGTACGTTCTTCTGGTGCATTTTTATAACTGGAGGTGAATAGCCACCATTTAAGCATGGTATCTATGTGAAAGCACCTGCTATAATCAGCAGAGATCTAGGACAGAATTTAATTGCATAAACATAGGCATCTGACATCATTTGAGGTACTACAGGGTATTTTATCATGCTTCTAGCTGCAAAAAGTCTCCCATAGTCCTAAATATTTAACTCATACAGTCAGCAGAGCTCAGACCGTGACTAAAGTCATCATAAACTGACCTATATTTAGTGAGCTGACATGCTCCCCAGCCTATTACAGGCATAAATTTTCACCACAGAGCTACAACAAATCTGGGTAATGAGTAAGAGGAGGCTGAGGTACAATCTCCTACAACGGTGTGGCTCACCACTCTAACCACTAATTCTAAAGCCACATTCCAGGCTTTCACATTAGTACTTTTTCATTGATGTCTGAGTTAGGCACCTGATGTACTTAGGGCTAGGTTAAACTGCCAGACTGTAGATGTTTAATGTAATGGCTTGTGATTTGCGTCAATAGAGAGATGAATGGATCAAAACACTGCTGTCTTTGGCAGCCAACTACTACCTTTCCATACCTTCACTGGATAAAACAGTGATTATGTTGTCAAAGCTCATGTCTTAGAAGAGTGGAAAGGTTAAAAGCTTTCAAACTCCTCTGGAAAACCCATAGTCCTCTGCTTATTAATAAATGGTAAAACAAATTATAAGATGAAGCAGGATAAAGTATTGATGGAAATATCCTATTAACTACTAAAAAATCTTGCAACAGAACTATGTCTGATATATGAAAATAGATGTTTGAAAATAAATACATGAAATTATACAAACTAAAGCAGAAACCAAGTAATTCTGAATCACTAGAAGTGACTGCTGAAGAATATCTAAATAACGTTTCCTTGAAATCAGCCCTATTAGTCTATGGAATAATCTCCTCCAAAAAAATTATTATTGTCCTCCTTTGGGATATTTAATACCAGGTTAGGTGAAACCTCAAAATCCTTTAAAACAAATCCAACATTTGCAGTAGAATGAAACTGATAATTGGCAAGGTTATATCCTAGGTCTGACCCCTCAATGTTGAGTGCTTCTTTTATTGTATTTTACTCAGTCAACTTACATATTGCTTTTATTTTACTTATGATCAGATGTATCTTGATTATTTTAGAGCACACTGTGTTGATCATCGTTCACTCTTTTCCTCCAATAACTAAAGACTTCTGCAGTTCCCATTTTCAGCTGCTTGCTCTTTAGTCTTCATTCAGAACAGTAACTGGTTTCATAATCAGACTCTGACTTTTCTTTTTAAGGTTTACAATAATCAATTTTAAGGGGAGCTTGACTCTTCCTATTTTTTCCTCTCAGAAGTAAATACTGCAAGAACAGAATATTGGTAACATGACAGCAGCTCTGACAGCTTGTTTCAAAAGGTATGATTTATAGTTGCATATGAGATACTGATCATGTATATAATTCTTACCTACTGATTTTAAAGCACTTTACAAAGAAAGGATAATTTCCATATTATATTTTAAAGTGCCCATTTATTTTTTCCTCTCACTTCTAACAAAAGTCTCTGTCTTTAAGTAAATGTTTTTACAGCTCTGACCTCCAGATATCCTCAGACTCATAGATAAGGAACATTATCTTTTTTTGAGGGTGCACATATGTCTGGCCTTCCAGATATTTTTGGAAAGACTCTTATTAAGACACATTATTGCAAAATTACTCCAAGGAGACCATTGCACAGGATGCGACAATTCTCTCAGCTGTCCCGAGAACATCCCTTCCCTTATCGTCAGCACACTGATATCGCAGTACCTGCTAAGATGGCAACACCTTATAGGTTTTCCCTTATAGTTCAGTTCCCAAGGTTTGATCCAGAGCTACTCCACATCCCCTGAAGAAAGAGGAAAGCACCTTCAGCCTCAGGGTCCTCCAACAGCAGATACGATGCCCTGGGAAGTCTACAGCTTACTCAATTGCTCCATCCCTCTGCCTGGTACTTGAGTAAAGCATGAAAAGATGAGAGATAAGAGGGAAGGCAAAACAAGGCAGGTAGGACAGACAGTGTGGGTTAGGGAGGCCATGGGATGCAGGATAGGAAAGGGTGGGAACTGGAGCAGGACCAGCAGAGAAAGGAGAAGGAAGAAGACATCATGACAGGAGCTATGAACAGCTGTGAATTATTTCACAGGACTAGCTAACCAGGTAACTAACTCTCCTCTTCATTTTTTTCTTCAATAATTACAATACGAATTGTTCTCTTCATGGATATTTTTCTTATTCTTTTGGCCTCCTTCTGGGAGATTCAACGGATCTGTCTTGGTTTTAATTTCAGTAATAAAGCCTAGCAGTGATACTTCTATAATTTTAGTGATTTACTAATATTATAGATGAATATAAACTGCCTGGGCATCAGTTCTCCCTATAGCTCTTTTTCAATATTGCAGAATTTCTCTTTTTTCTTATGTTCTTTCAATAACAGTGAAAAATGTTCCCTTTTCATTCATTCATCTCTCTTCTTTCTCCCAGTATAAATAAATAAATAAATTACCCCTGAAATATAGATAGGGACCACATAGGGGATCTAGGAAGAGACATTGTTGGCTGAAAGTGGGCTCATGGAAGGAGGCTCTCAATGCCGGAGGAGATATGGGATTCTACCCACTCTGAGAGGACGGCAGTTGCGGCAACACAAGTGCCAGGGTGGGGACACCCCTAAGGAGCTGCAGCCCTTGGGCAATGTGTGTAAAGGTGGGGAAATCCCCAAAGGGACTGCAGCATACTGAGGAACCCATGAGCAGAGGAAAAAAAAAACAAGAAGAAAGTAGTGGAGACATGAAGCGCAACCTCCTTTGTTGCCTGTGCCTGTCACCTCACTGAAGGGATTAAGAGGGTGTGGGTGAAAAGTGCTGCAAAAATAAGAGAAGTCAAGACCAGAAAGAGAAAAGATTTTTCAGCAATTACTTCCAATGACAACAGAAGAGCAGGTCAGGACAGTAAAGAATGTAAAGGAAGCATGAAGAAAAGAAATGTTGCACAAAAGTTGTGTTAAGCTCTTGATCTTCTGTCAAAACTCCCTGTTTTTTCTTTCTTTTCTGAGGTAGCACAGAGTGTATTGTCCAAAGAGCAGCAAGGTCTAGAAAGGACTGAAGTTTTGACTCCAGCATAAATGAGTTCTTACATGAACATCGTATCAGTTTCCGTGTATGCCACTATGCAGACAAACTCCAATATATAATACTAGACACTATAGCGTCATAATATCAGCGTGGGTGTCTGGCATACTGGACACAACAAAATCATACATTTGATCTTTCCCTTTTCAGATCACTTGCATGAAGGCAAGAATTACTAACCACACCCCTATTTCCAAATACTTTATCAATTCTAGGAACAAGTGTCATAACAAACAACAAGAAGATGAAAGAAAATGAGCACCACTAATATGAGTTACTTGGGGGACTGAAATCAAATAAGATATTAAAATTTTATGTAAATGTTTCAAGATCATACATCTTGGATATTACATTGAGAATTGTCCAGTTCAGGTGCAACAGTGAATGCAGTTGGTCCGTACAGACTCATACATAGCCCAAAAGAATAAAAATCTCTGAGTGACATAGATATAAACCCACGACATTTCCCAAGACCTTAGACTTGTAGAGGGCAAGACATTGTTTGAGGAATGAATGGTTGGGAATTACGGTTGTTGCTTTGAAACTTTAGATCTACTGAGAGAGAGAAAAGAAATTTCTCTGAAACTGTGGTGACTTCTAACCTGAATTTCCCTATAACTTCACATTCTTTTTTCTTTCCTGATTGTAGAAATACATCAAGTGGTCATAGTGCTGCTCCTACAAATATCACAGTACAAAAAGAAATGTGGCTGAATTTAGTTTTGTGATTAAATAGACTTTCTTTCCAAAGAAAATTGAAGCAGGGATTTAAAAGCATGGTGTCATTTTTCTAGTTCATTGCCAAGCAGTCTGTGTGCAGTATATAAACACAACTGTTTGAGGAATCATATTTTACTACAGTGATCAAGAAATGTGCTCCATTTTAGGAGCATCAAAACAGACTGCAGAAAACAGGAGGCTCTAATCCATCTCGGTTTACTATTATGCAGGTCCTAACTAGTAATGATTTCCCAGCTCCAGGACATAACATGAAGAATACCAAAACCAAAACTTAAGACTTATTCTTGATTTTCCCCTTAATCATACAATTAGATAATGGCAAGAACTATATAGTTATATGGATGATCAGCTCTAAGTTCTAGAAATTACAGCCCTCATACTGGGTATGAATGAGAGTATAGTAGCTGGTTTGGACCTAGTTTGCTAGTGTTCTTGATTAAAATACTAGTGAATGTGAAACTGCCTGTACTCTTTCTTTCCAAAAAACTTTGCATTTCTTGTTGTTGAATTTTATAAGGTTCTGGTTAGCCTATTTCTCCAGCCTATTGAGGTCTCTCTGCATGGCAGCACAATCCTCTGGCATATCAGCACCTCCTCCCAGTTTGGTACTGTCTACAACCTTGCTGAGATCACACTCTGTTCCATCATCCAGTTTAATAATCAAGATGTTAAACAGGACTGGATCCAGTACTGACCGCTGGGGTACAGCACTAGCCACTGATGCACAACTAGGCTTCATGCTACCAAACATCACCATCTTGGCATGTTCACTCAGCTATGTTTCAATCCACCTCACTGTTCATCAGTTTCTCTAGTGGGATCTTCCAGGAGACAATATAGAAAGCCCCGCTGCAATCATGGTAGACAATATCCACTGCTCTCCCCTCACTTACCAAGCCTGTCACATCATTGTGGAAGATTAGCAGGACTTCATAGACCCTAAAATTAAATGGAAGTTTTGTTTGTTCATTATTACTGTTTTGGAACATTTCAAAAATATTAGGGACAACTAATAAATAAATGTAATTTATTATTATTATTAAAATAAAATAAATGTAATTTAGGAAAAACTAAAAATAACTAAAAAGAACACAAATCAAATACTGGATCATTTTGAAAGATTGATTTGTATCCTCCCTCTGTACTCGGCACTGGTGAGACCGCTCCTCGAATACTGTGTTCAGTTCTGGGCCCCTCACCACAAGAAGGATGTTGAGGCTCTGGAGAGAGTACAGAGAAGAGCAACAAAGCTGGTGAAAGGGCTGGAGAACAGGCCTTATGAGGAGCGGCTGAGAGAGCTGGGGTTGTTTAGCCTGGAGAAGAGGAGGCTGAGGGGTGACCTCATTGCTCTCTACAACTACCTGAAAGGAGGTTGTAGAGAGGAGGGTGCTGGCCTCTTCTCCCAAGTGACAGGGGACAGGACAAGAGGGAATGGCCTCAAGCTCCGACAGGGGAGGTTTAGGCTAGACGTTAGGAAAAAATTCTTTACAGAAAGGGTCATTGGGCGCTGGAACAGGCTGCCCAGGGAGGAGGTTGAGTCGCCTTCCCTGGAGGTGTTTAAGGCACGGGTGGACGAGGTGCTGAGGGATATGGTTTAGTGTTTGGTAGGAACGGTTGGACTCGGTGATCCGGTGGGTCTCTTCCAACCTGGTTATTCTGTGATTCTGTGATTCTGTAAATATTTTAAACACTAATTAAAAAAACTGACCAGCATAAGAAATATAGTTTAATGTGGATTCATATTTAATTATCATACTTTCTGTACTGACTAGATATCTACCAGGAAATTAATTGAACTAATTTTTACAATGAATCTGTACACTATACAACATTTGAAATTATTGTAGTGCTGTATAAGAAATAATAAATGTGTATTCATTTAAATCCCTCACTGTTAACAGCTTAAATTACAAATCTACAGCCTGACATAAGAATTATGACAACTCAATAGGATTCTGTGACAGTTTAAACTTATTTAGGCATGAATTTATTTTTAATAACTGAAAAAAATTAATATTTGATAGACGTGTCAGTCTGTGGAGTAGACTTCATCCCGCACAGATTTTATCAGGTAGTAGTGATGGCCAGTGGCTTCCTAAGGGACGAGGAGCCAGGGCAGGAGGGTAGGTTATGGCACTAAGGGCCCGTCCCACCACCCCAGCCAGAACAAGAGCAAGCTAGGGAGCAACCCAGTCTTTAACACACAAGGTACTTCCACCTACTTCTAACCTACATTTATGCACGGAATTTTGTATCCATTTGTTCTTGTGCCAATACTGACTTTTAGTTTTAATAGCTGCTTTCTTCCTTAATGTTTGTTGCTTTCATGTATTTATGAAAAGAAATTATTTCCACTCTTATCCTTCATTTTGAAAGAATGAACAAGCCCAGGTTTAAAATTTCTGTTCATAAAACAAGCTACCGTTTTCCTTTATCATTTTAACAGTTGTCTTTACACCCATGCCATTAAGATTTATCTTAAAATATGAAGTTGTGGGGAGTGTTCTCATGCAAAGTGTCATCAATGCCCATTATTTAATCTAGACTGTCAGATGCTACATGCTGGATGACATTTGTTTCCTCATATGATAGCCCACGATCCAGATGTATTGTGATGGACTGCTAAATTCATGTCTTTCTCTGAAGTATTTCAGCTTTTCTACAATGCATGTCTTGTATAGGGAAGACAAGTCTGAAATCTCCCTGGGACCAGATGCGCAAACTAGTGGGGCGATGGCTCAGTCTTTTATCAGGTTTGCATCCTGAGACTACTACTTCCGCATCCCTAGAAGACTTAGTAAATCCCTTAAATTCAGTCTTTCACACCTAAATGCAGGTATTCAGACAAGTAATACATTATTTTTTATTTATCTGTACATTTTGCTGAATGCATGAGAAATTTGTAAACACATTTTCATTCAAAAGAAATGGAGTTAGTGGGAAAATTATATAGTTTAGTCAAAAAGGGTGGGATTTACATTCCCTTATTCCTCACAGCTCTTCTTCACTGTAAACCTTCGCCATCCTGGATGATGTCCCATCACAAACAAGGGACTTGCTTTTTCCTTGCTTTCTCTGTTTTTGCCTGGATTCCACTATACATCTAGGACAGCCTGATCTGTTTAGGGCAGTTCCTCAGAAGGGAAGGATAGCAGGGAAGTCTCATGGGCTGCATGAATGCATCATGTAGTGTAACAAATAAGACAGAAAAAGTTTGCCATCACTTATCTCATGGACTATCATATATCAAACATACAAGATGAGTCCTTGGTCAAACAGTGATGTCATCCAGTTGCCCATGGAGCCTGGCAGAAAGCTCTATCTGCAGTTTTAAGAAAACTATTTTCCATGTTTCATATTTCTGCCAGCAAGAGTTTGTATTGAGCCCTGTGCTTTTAACAACTTCAGGAATTAATTTAATAAACAGGAATTCATTGTGACTTTCTAGACAGAAATCAAATTTCCCAGGCAGCTATAATTAATAATAACATACTGTATCAGAAAGTCTTGCCTAGTGCTTACATAAGAACATTTTATAATTCTTACTATGTCTATCTTGTTTGGAACTGTTATTTTACGTAGTGCCAAAATGTAAAATTTATGTTTTGAAGAGACAAATGAAGCAGCAGAGGTATTCTGAGTTTCTAGCCATTTAAGGCATTTTCCTTAGCAGGCTTAATAAATCAATAAAGTTTGATTAATTAAATTCTTCTGTCTTGCTTTTTTTTTAGGAATGTAGTGAATGCACTTTTATCCTGTTCTGGAGTCACAGATCTATAGAAATAAATCCAAATATTTCCAGAGGAAAACTGTTCTTCCTCAATCACATTCCATCTCACATTAAGAACGTACCTTCCATACACATGAGAGCAGACACACTAGTTTTTGTTATTTGAAATATTTTGTTCTATGGGGTAATTTTACTATTTTTTCTCCCTCTATCATGAGATTTTAAGAAAAGGTCCTTCCATTTCATCAACTTTGTGCTTTTTCTGATGAAAAAAAATTACCAAAACCAAGACTGATCCTAAATCTTACCTTAAAAATGTATGAGCTGACAGGAAGTGCTCACTGAGGAATTAGAAGCTGAATATTACTGTAGTCTTGTTGACTGATGTACGTATTGCACTAGAAAGGCAATTTATATCAGCTTCACACACATACTGTTCTGTTTGATTTCTCACCTCTAT
The DNA here is from genome assembly GCF_032191515.1 of Phaenicophaeus curvirostris. Lineage (NCBI taxonomy): Eukaryota > Metazoa > Chordata > Aves > Cuculiformes > Cuculidae > Phaenicophaeus > Phaenicophaeus curvirostris. The sequence goes on from NC_091392.1 coordinate 182,396,039, forward strand.
ATAAATTACATTTATGTTTACATTATTGCAAGCTGTCATACTTGATATTATTACCTACTTTCTACAGTTATATCTCCTGACATAACAACTTCCTAGGGCTTACACTACTGACAATAGAAATTTTGCCAAAAAGAAATCTAGCTCTCATTTCTAAAAAATATCTGTCTGTAGCTCAGTTCAGTCCTTGAAGGGAAGCATGCCAAGAAAGAACAGCGGAAGCCTTACAGTGTTATCACATCTTTGGAGTCAGAGAGCCCTTATATCACATTTACCCCATATTATGGGCAACACATATTCTCTTGGAGGTGGAGGGAATTTTACAGTTTACGGTCCTTCCTCTGTGATGTGCAGAAAGGACATGCATTTGGAGTACTACAGATGAAAGGAACAGAGTCATAGAAGAACCAGCTCTAATGCCTCCTTCTGTTTTTCCTTATCTGATTTTATGTATGTTTGATTATGCATAAGGCAAGGGCAGGTGTTCTAACTGCAACAGAAGGAAAGCAACCATAACCGAAAAGAAGAATTGCGTATTAATTTACTCTCCTATAAGCTGGATCAAAATGTTAAGTTAGCATTTCTTAGTGGCAGACAGTTAGGGAGTTTCCTGCAGCAAATAGTCACTCTCAGTTTCAGATATTCAGCCATAAAGCTAAAAGTTCATACTGTCACAGGTTGCTTTCCACAGAATCATAGAATCATAGAATAACCAGGTTGGAAGAGACCCACCGGATCATCGAGTCCAACCATTCCTATCAAACACTAAACCACAGCACACTAATAACAGGAATGCTGCTATTCAACAGAATACACAGCTTTGCAAAGTGTTTTGTTTAACAATAACAGGAGTGTGCTGCAAAGTGGCAATATTAAATATGGTGAGAATCCAGCCAATTTTTGCACCCCTGCAAGGCCCACACTGAATGAGATGTGTGGGCTGTACTCTCCAGCAATACAAACCCTGTATTAGCTTCTACACTTCTGAAGGGAAGGCAAATTTGCGCTGTATTTGAGGTGTGCTGGTGCCAAATTACTATTCTGCTCCCCTTCTTCAAGATTGGTGGAACTTTTCTCAGCAATAAGTAGATGGAAATGCTAATTAGCAGGAGGAAAGGCGATGTATGGGGGTGGGGACATAGAAGCAAGAATGTCTGGAGTTCATGCATATGTGTTCAGAGATACCAATAACCTATTTCAAGACATGCTGACTCTTGGAAGATAAGACCCCTTGTATTTTTACTTCTTCCTTTTTCCTAGATTAGATCTTTTTACCCAGCCCACGTCACACTTAAAATCACTCAATAACATTCATCAGACCCTCTTCTGTTCCTAGAAGGTGGCAGATCTGTGCATCTCCTGAGAGAAGTACCTCAGTGCTCGAGACCATTTTTATAGCTTCCATGAAGGATTAACAAAAAATTCTGTTACTTAATTAAGTAAAGACTTTTTTTTATTATTACAATTCTCCAAATACCTTAAGTTTTATAGTCTCTTACTGCAATTAGGCTTATTTTAAAATCCTGATTCATTTTCTCATGCTCCATTCATTGTGTTTTCATCACTTTGCATGGCAGCTGGTCATACTAATTATCAGCTGCTATAGTTAGCAAGGAAATAATAGCATCTGGTGATTTTGTAGGATAACGGGATAGTTTTGTAGGATAATGGGAAGTATAAACTATTCCAGAAAACAAAAAAAAGAAAGAAAAAAAGAGAAAGATAGGCAAAGTAAAAATTAAAACCAAACCCAAAGAACGAAAGGAAAACTAAAGAGGATAAATAACACGCAAAAGTAATATATGACTTGTTTAAAGTCACTCAAAGTAGCTTAGGTTTGCTAGTTTATGGCTTGCTCAAAGTTCTGCAAAAACAGATACAACAATTAGAGAATTCTTGAATCCCTTGAGTGTTAGTGCTCTAACCAAAAGAGACCATCATGCTTTTGTCTTCCTGTCAACTACCTGCAGCACTCTTGGTCTATACCATAGAAATCCCTAATCCAAAGCTCACCCAGCTCTACAAAAACATCTATCCTTGGTTTTTCATAAGCAGTAAACATATATATACATATGTATATATGTATACATATCTATTATGTACATATATATATGTATACATATCTATTTTTCAGAAAAATAAAGTACACTTAATTATGGATGTGAAAAGAACCAATGTTTAGAAGAATACACAATTACCAAACCTCTGCTGTAATATAAACAGAGGTAATTAATGACCTAAAACAATAAGGTTCTCAAGAAAAAAAGATTAAACCACCCTGCAATGGGATGGAAAACCCACTTTGCTGTTCACCAGGTGCTCAAAGGAAAGTTCTTCTACCTCAGAGTACGTTCCTACTTCACACAACTTCTTCCAGTTCTGAATCTTTTGAGTAACACAAACTTACTTCTACTGAAGGACTGTAGAGATTATTAAAAAACATCAAGAATAACATTAAAAGGACAAATCTAATTTAATTATTGAATTGTCCAGACTGATATATTATGTTTCCAGAAAGATGGAGCTTGTGATCTGCATGTCTGGTGCTTTTTTAATTATTATTTTTCTTTTTTGATGAACTTGAATTTGTATCAAGGAGACTTTTCCACCTATATACACTAACATTCCAGCACCTCCTCACACACAAAATTAGCCCTGGGGCTGGGAAGAGGCAAAAACACCACAGACAAGGCATCAGCTAAACTGGAGCTTAAGAAAGGAAAACAGGCAGGAGGGTTGTTCAGGAATTCATAACAAGTCAGCAACATGGACCACTTCAATTGTACTACATTAAATAACAGAAATAAGGACTCTGAGAAGGTCTCAGGCAAAGGAGGGAAAAAAGGAGTTCAAAGAGCTAGGATGGAACAAAGCTCAAACTAATGACAGACATCTGACTTGGATTAAAACAAAGGGGGAAGGGAATTATAAAAAGGAAGATGGGGAGAGAATTCTGGAAAAAAAAAGAATGAAGTGTGAAAATGACAGCATTAACTAAAGTGAAAAAAGCACCTTAGTGAAGAGAGATTAACAACTTCAAATGTATGATGTAAGAAATTAATTAAATTGATAAAGCTATTTATAAGATTCCAAATTAATTTATTGCCTGAATACCTCTGACAGGAGTTTAATTAAAGCAGAATCTACAGGGATTTTTCAGCTTAGTTTCCAACAGTTTTTTAGGCTGCCCAAGTTTATGACCAGCAATACTGTGGATAGCCAGGAAGCTAATTAAACCAATGATCTGTAGAGAACAGGAAACACCATCTCCCACGTCTATGCTGTTCATTAAATGCATTAAGGACATGTTTGTTTTATGTAAGTGCCTCCCTCACTGGAACCCATCTTACCTGTACTAGTAGACCATTTAGCCAAATTTATTGACTAGGCTTCTCCTATACCCGGTAGAAATAGGAACCTGCATTTATCAGTTCCATCAGTTGTTCTATGTATACACTGGGAAAAGAGGAAGGAGAAGAGGGCTTAGTTTTCATAAAATAAAATGGAGTTTGGGAAAAACTTTCTAAATGTATGTGTAGTAAAGCACTGGACTTGAAAACCTCCATAGACTGCAGCATTTTTATTACTAGCATTTGAAAACGTTTGCAGAAATATTTTCTATTACAGTTAGAATTATTCTTGTCTTATTCTTTAACTGTTGCAGGACCAATAGTTAAAACAGGTTAATTTTATTCAGCCATTTTCAATTTTAGACCCCTAACAATTTTCCAGAACAGTTGCAGATCCATTTGGAAATTTCACCTCTGACAAAAGTAGAGAATTCCTGTAAGTTGACAACAGAAATAGGTGAATAATAATTGTATTTGAAAATGTTACAATTCTTTGTACTTAAGTCTTCTGCATTAAATCAAATAGAATGGTCCTGACACTGTTTTTGGCAAACCAAAATGAAGCAGAGTCAGTGCATTTCATTTCAGTTGCAGCTATTCCCTATCCATCTTATGACAATATTTCTTTTTTTTAATACTAATAAAGTTCACATGAACTTAACTAGATGTTGAACTAAAAGCATGTTGTTTTTCCTTGTATTTGGACAGAATTGATGTTTCAGTCCACCACCACCGGATAGCGGAAGTAATTATTCATCTTCATTCAGCATTTACATGGAACATGAACTGCAGTACAATGTGGAAGATTTAGTATGCAGTGTTATCCTTCATATCAGGGAAACATTACTAAAACATATTTGAGCACTAACAAGCAGGAATTAATTTTGCATTTAGCATCGTCTAATGCCATACCTTCAGACAAAAGCTGTGAAGGGTTACATTAAAATAATTTCCTCTAACTAGACAAATCCTGATTTAAAACATCTTCACAAACATCTTGACTTTGTGATGAACAATGGAAGCTGTTACAGCCTTTCCGAGCCATTCTAATTTGAGGTCATCAAGTAATGCAAGAATATCATAGCAGCAAGTTGATAAAGGTTTATTTTCCAGGCAGTCTCACCATTCAAACTGAACATAAAATATGTATTTAATACACAAAATGAAAAAATGAATGCATACTTCACTTTGATAGCTGCCATTTTCAGTATGAAGTGGTAAAGTTGCAGGTTTTCTTCTAACTTTATTTCGGGGAGCTAAAAATACCTGATAACTTTGATAGAATCATAGAATCATTAGGTTGGAAAGGACCTTAGGGATCATCAACTCCCACCATAACTATCTACTACTAAATCATGCCCCCAAGAACCTCATCTACCTGCTTTTTAAATGTGTCCAGGGATGGTGACTCCACCACCTCCCTGGGCAGCTTGTTCCAGTGCTTGATAACACTTTTGGTGAAGAAATTTTTCCTAATGTCCGTCTAAACTTCCCCTAGTGCAGCTTGATGCCATTTCCTCTTGTCCTATCACCTGTCACTTGGGAGAAGAGACCAACACCCACCTCTTGCCAACCTCCTTTCAGGCAATTGTAGAGAGAAACAAGGTCTCCCCTCAGCCTCCTCCAGGCCAAACAACCCCAGTTCCCTCAGCCACTCCTCACAAGACTTGTTCTCCAGCCCTTTCACCAGCTTTTTTACTCTTTACAGGACACGTTTCAGGACCTCAGTGTCTTTCTTATAGTGAGGGGACCCAAACTCAACACAGTATTCGAGGTGCATTCTCACTAGTGCTGAGTCCAGGGGCAGAATCACTTTCCTGGTACTGTTGGCCATTGTTTCTGATACAAGCCAAGATGCTGTTGGCCTTCTTGGCCACCTGGGCACACTGCTGGCTCATGTTCTGTCAGCTGTCAACAAATACCCCCAGGTCCTTCTCCCCCAGGCACCTTTCTAGCTGCTCTTCCCCAAGCCTGTAGTACTGCACGGGGTTTTTGTGTCTCAAGTGCAGGACTCTGCACTTGGCCTTATTAAACCGCATCCTATCCAGCAGTCCAGCCTGGTCAGATCTCTTTGCAGAGCCTCCCTCCCCTCTAACAAGTCAACGCTTCCTCCCAGCTTAGTGTCATCCACAAACTTTCTAAGGGTGCATTCAATCCCCTCATTCAGGTCATTGACAAAGATACTGAATGGGACTGGACCCAGCACTGAGCCCTGGGGAACACCACTTGTGCCCGGCCCCCAGCTGGATTTCACACCATTCACCATCACCCTTTGGGCCCGGCCATCCAGCCAGTTTTTAATCCAGCAGAGGGTGCACCTGTCCAGGCCAGCAGTAGCCAGCTTCTCAAGTAGGATACTGTGAGAAACTGTGTCAAAGTCATTACTAAAATCCAGGTACACTATATCCACAGTCTTTCCCTCATCCATAAAGTGGGTCACTTTAACTATTTATAGAATAGGGCCCAAGACACTTTGTGTATTTGCTCTGTTTCCTTGGCTGGGAGTGCTACCCAGTGCAAACTGCACTACTTTAATCATTTAGAAACAAGAGTCTAGGCTACTTGGATGACAAAAGACACTATCACTGATATCAGAGAGAAAACTGTCCTGAATGGTCAGAACCAAAAGAATTAAAGAGTGTTTTTTAAGAGAGTTGCCTTTTCAGTTCATATTTGGAAGTGTTTGGAATCAGGGCAATGGAATAACCAGAGGGCAGTGGTCAGCAATTAAAGTTGGGAGAGAACTGCAACATTGAAACAGGATGCCAAATCTCATCATTCCCGAAGCACTAAAGTGCTCTCATTTTTATGATCCTCTAGAGTTTTTTATTTTAACCCTGTCTAAGCATTTTCCATGGCTGCAATTTTTTTCGGCATTGTTAAATTCCACTAGCATGTCAGTAAGACAGAAGCAATTTTAAAGCCACATCACATTGGTAAATCACTTCTTTCCTCTATCATTTGCAGATGTTCAGAATCATTGTTTAAATCTTCAGGAATCCCTGACCCTAAAGGCTGAAAATCAATGGAAGATCTCTGTCCTAAATTTCGATGGCCACAAGATTACTAATAAAAATGAAATCAGTAAACTTCAGATCAGCTTTTAAATGACAGATTCCTTGACCCAAGACCACAGTGCTCTGACTTCTCCTGCAATCCCTCTCTGGAATAGGTCTGTCTTGGAAACAGTTGGAATTGTGCAAAACAGAGCCATGAAATAAGAATAACCGGTACCTGAGCTCAATCTGGCCACTCTTTGTGCTACAGATGCATTTATCTGGAACAATATTTAGTCAAGATGTGGGAATTAAATGAATCTGACATAAATAATTGGACCATTTTGATTTCATTGTCACCCATAAAGGATAACATCGACTACTATGCAGTTGGCAAGACGTGCTGTGCCCTTGTTCATGTACTAATAATCTGCCCTGCATGGATGGTGCTTATTGACATTGAGTGCTGGTATGATCTTTCACTAGTCATGCTGGGGGAAAAGGTGCCTAGCTGCTGTTATTGTTATCCAGTATTTTTTGTACCTTCCTCAACAGCCCATAGCAATAGAACAGAACCCTGTCACAAATTAATGGGTCTCCACTGCTAAATCACTACCGCTAACTGGAAACGTCAATGCAAAAATGAAAGATGTTAATTTTTCAGGCAACATGGATCTCTCTGACAGCATTTTATTACAGTAATGCTATTTACATTCCCTCCCTCACCCACATGAGAAAAATGTGGTTTAGAAAACTACTGCAATGAACATTACCTGATCAGCTACATTCAACATTCTTTTTGTTTTCAATGTAAAAAATGTAATTTACAAAATGTTCAGTATTAACACCATAATGAATATACGTGCATCTATATTTCATCTATCAGACTCCAGACTTCTCATCTAACTGTCACAGCATCACAGCTTCCACATAACAGTACAGGATATTAAGATTCTGACTGTTTCCTCTGGTCAAACTTACTGCCACACCAGCAGGAGGTCAAAGACTAAATCTTTACAGGTATTCTGAGAAAGTACAGGCATGCAAGAGAGCAAAAAGTGGTCTAGTAGGAAGAGCTGGGGATCTGTCATGTTTCCACTATCTGGGCAGATACCCAAGGTAAAGCAAGACACATCTTGAAGAAAAAGTGGGAAGAGAGAGATTAAAGAAATAAATGGCCAGGGACTCTTAGGTTGGAAAGCACCTCTGGGGTTTATCTGGTTCACAGGGGCCAGCCTCAGTCACATCAGTTCTCCAGGCTTTGTACAATCATCTTTTGAGTATCAGCAAAGATAAAGACTGCACAGCCTCTCTTCACAACCAGTTCCACTGTCCAAGCACGCTATGAATATTTCTTCCCTTATAATTAATGAGAAATTTCCATTTGACAATCTACGCCCATTGCTTTCACCATCGACTTCTAACTCAATTTTGTCTTCATCTTCTATACAACCACTCCTTAGACATTTGAAAGATTCCCCCTTACCTTTCTCTGCTTCAGGCTGAATAAAGCCAGGCCTGTCACTCTCTCCTCCTTCAGTATGTGCTTCAGTTCTCTAACTATTCTGGTAGTCCACTTTACCACTGCTCTTCATTTGTACTGTATGCCCTTCAAAAATCTGCTAACCAGAAAGATGTGTATTGAGATTATGTGGCAAGGTTTTGGTCATGGGAAGGGGCATGTGCAGCAACAGTGGTGGCTTCTGTGAGAAGCTGCTAGAAGCTTTCCCTTTGTTTGATAGAACCAATTGCAGGCAGCTACAAGACAGACCCACCACTGGCCAAGGCCAAGCCCATCAGCGACAGTGGTAGCGCCTCTGGGATAACCTAGTTAAGCAGGAAAAAAATGCACAACAGCAGCCAGAGAGAGGAATGAGAATAAGTGAGAGAAACAACTCTACAGACACCAAGGGCAGTGAAGAAGGGAGAGGAGTAGGAGGAAGAAGCAGCAGAGACAAAAAATTCCCCTATTCCTGTGCCGCTCAGTGGGAGGACATAGAGAAATCAGGAGTGAAGTTGAGCCCAGGAAGAAGGGAGGGGTGGGTGGAAGGTGTTTTAAGATTTGGTTTTATTTCTTATTACCCTACTCTGATTTGATCAGCAATAAATTAAATGAGTTTCTTTGAGATGAGTCTGTTTTGCCCATTATGGTAATTGGTGAGTGATCTCTTCCTGTCCTTATCTCAATCTATGACTCCTTCTGTTGTATTTTGCTCTTCTCTGTCCAGCTGATGAGAGGAAGTAAAGCAGCAGTTTTGTTAGGTACCTGGTGCTGAACTAATTTTAACCTGACAAAGTTTTCTGTAAAGAACAACAAGCCTTCCCACACTCCCACCAAGGCTGCTGAACTTGTATAAAGAAGAGAAACGATATGCATTCAAATGGTTATATCACATAAAAAAGCAAGTTTTAATGCAAACAATTTCTTGTAATTTTGGTTATGAATATGTCCCTGGGAGCTTTGTATCACATGCTAAACATCAAGATTAAACAACAGTGAGTAGGCAGTACAACGCTGTAACATAATATTGACAGGAGGTGAAAGTGCCTGTCAGGAAAGTTATTCACAAATGTTAACATTAGCCCCTGCAGGTTAATGCCTCAATGGCTTTTTTCTAGTCAGTATGAGAGAAAGGCTCCTCCAGAGGGCTACTCAGACCTGAAGATTCATTTAGCTACTCAGTCGCTGAGGAGGAACCTCACTCCCATTAAATTCAGTAACAGCCTGCAGAGATTAGCCTCAAAAACATCATGCTACCTTTATGAAGATATTTACCTTTCATCAGAAGCAGCAGCGGCTGGAATTCACTACGGAGAGGTACAGTTGAGTACACTGTTTTTAAATCAGAGTACTATGGACTGATTTTACTCAGCTGGAGCTTAGTGCCCCTGCCAGTAGCTCTGAAACTCAGTCTTCACAGCGCTACTAGGATTATTTAGTTTTTTCTACTGCCCATGAAAGTGATCCATTTGATGGCCAGCCACATGCTGTCACAAAGAACGGCTGTGCCCCCCGCACCTTCAGAATCCACTAACATTTTGCAGTCATGCTGGCAAAGCTCCTTTTCTCACTCTGACTGCTCATAGTATCACTGGAGCAGCAGTAGAAGCTGGGTTTTCATCACCAAAATCAACGCAAAGAAGCAATATTCTCAACTTTTGATACCTCCTGTCAACAATGGTTATTATTTAGTAGCAAAATGAGAGAAAAATGGTCTTTTAATCTCAAACACAGAAAAAAGTTGGATTTCGTGGCTTGGTAACATAAGCCATAGCCCTGTCAAAACTATTATCAGGGCATTTCCTAAATCTTCCAGTTCTTCTACACTTTATCAGATCATTATGCCTCCCTCCCTGAAGAATTTCGATGATATCTTCAAATTCTGTCATATAATAGATTTGAGAAAAGAATAAGACCTGTATAATACTATATAAAGCAAAAGAATGACTACAGCTCTGTAGAAGTTTAGATGTGGTGGGACTTTTCATAACAATGCTGTATGATTCTGCCAACATTTATCTTCATAGAATATCTTTGTATAAACCAGCGATCTTTCTACAAATGTAAAATACAGAAAAAACCAAAGACCTTTTAAATTGACTTCAGCTAAGGTGTGACACAGTTAATCACAAAAAAAAGGAAGTCTTTCATTTAACATTTATCAAGTTATAACCAGATCCAGAGACAACATAAACTCCAAGTAGAGTCAATTTCCAATGTATGCATTAAGTATGGTCAGACAAACCCATATCAGTCGAGTACAGCACTTTCCACAATCTTATGACAACTCCCAGGCCCTAGGAAGTCTGGTCCTAAACTTTCATTTTTCCTGTAAAACCATGTCAAACATGACCTAGACATAATAAAATGAACTTGCAAATGTCAAATCAACTTGCAAACATCTGCTAAGTACATTTTACCATGGAAATCAAATGTCTTTACCAAGCAGAGAAGCTATGTTCAGATTTTAGAGAACATATACAGGTAAAGGTGTAATGAACATAGAACATACTACAAAGACCAGTTATTGTTCCAAATGAATAAATCTTTTCCACACTGCATAAACAACTTGCAATTCAGTACGTCAAACAAACACTTCATTCTGTGTTATTATCTAATTAAGTGTAAAAAATGTTAGCCCCCGGGTGAAATTATTTTGACATAACCATCTTTTGCATATCATCAGAGAATCTTAGTTTCAAAACGCATTTAACCATGATGGCCTTTAGAAAACAATTCTGCAGCCTCAGACAGGAGAAAAAATAAAGGTTCATTTGTTATATTCGTGTGTATATGTCAGGTGTTTTTTCCAGGTATTCAGTCAAGAGATTTTCAGACAAAAAGTACAAGTAATTAATTTTGTTCATCCTGATTATATTGTGTCCTTAAGGGGAGTGTTCTGTAGAATTCTGCATAATAAGAATCTTTTGGCTTGAAATGAAACTCAAAGGATGTTGATTAGAAGGTGAAAGGGCAGAATTGTTAATTACTGTTAAAACCTTATTCAGAATATGAGAGAAGAACAAAGTTTGCAGGGTTTTTTTCATATAATCATTTATTAAAATAAAGAAAAATCCAGATTTTGATAGTTCATCTTAGAGCTGGAAAATGTTTATGGTCAAATATCACTTTCAAGAGAGTTTCCCCGTATATACTCCATCTACACGCACTCAGAAGGCATTTAATACTTCTGCACTATCTGACATATTAGCGGAACATCTTTCTAAAGCACGATTATTGCACAGGACAGTTGTATTTGTGACAATACTATTTAACCAAGCGCTACATTGCCTATTGTTCTCTGTGTTAAACTCAGCAGGGCAGAAAAAATTCAATAAGGGTACGATTCTGCCAAATATATTATATCACAAAATAGATTACCATTTCAGGAAAAGCAGCAATTTCTCTAATTAAAATACACAACTGGTAGTTTACCCCAGCAATTTACAAACAAGAAGCATATAGTCTGAACACAAACATTTCAGAATTCTATGCTGTTTCCCATCCAACACACAGTAACAAAACAAGACTTTGAGAAAGAACGAATATTAGTTTGCTGAAAAAGGAATGATATATTTGACCAGTATCTACACATTCCCAAATCACACTGCAATCCTTCTCAGCTGATGGCACTTCATATAAGGAGGTTAGGTCTCAAATTAAATGCAATTTCAGAGAATTTAACTTCACAACATGTCAAATGAAGTTTTGACATACAGACACCTCTGTTTTTCTCCTTTGGCAATTATTTACTTATTGGAGTAATAAACCCCTGAAATAAGCTTAATACTTTAACCATGGGAAAATTGTTCCTCTAAACATGGGTGTAAGTTTAGGAAAAAAAAAAAAAAAGGAAGAAATATTAAAAGTTTTAGCACTCAGTAGGAACAATTTCTTTGCAGCAAATCCATAACACAGTTCCACAATGTAGGCTCAACAATAGCCAATATTTTAAATATCTATTGTTCGTGATTGTGTTTACCTTTGTAATGTCAGTAACACCAATAGAGAAGTCCATCCTTCTTTCAGGAACATAATATGGAATCATAAGCCCGTTCTTCTACTAGTCAGGGAAGAACCAGTGTATAAGTTAATATATTTGAACACGAAAGGAAACCTTATCTCTGTTTCAAAAAAAAAGAAAAATCAAATCCAGGGAAGTCATTTTTTCTAGCTTTAATAAAAGCCAATTCATTAGTTGCATTCTGGAGTTCTGTAAAGCTTTTGCTGCATGGCACCGTCAATTATTCTGAAGCTTTCAGTAGACGTTAAGATCTCCCAACTCGATCTCTAGGAATAAGCCGTAGATCTGAACCATGCTTTAGAAATACATTTCCTAAAAGAACAAACAAATTAGAATGTGTTACCCACAGACAAAATAAAATGTTACCTAAAGAAGCATACACATTTAAAGGATAATAATGTTAGGTCACTGGTTAACATCTTGTAGTAATTCCTCTAATATACTAGAAATGTATTGTTTATGTTCCCACAGATTATCATCTTATCCCCCTTACTCCAAAGAGTTCTCGTTTTTAAATAACAATATCAAACTCCAAGTAATAGAGTAAGACTTGCAAGCTATGGCCTTTCAAACTCTGCAATTCCATACTTGTATATCTGATTTCACTTATACAACGTAATAATTTCAAGACCAGGAAATGAAGTTTTATTTCTCTGTAATTATTTTTTTTTTAATCTTGAAGTCATTCATGCATATACTCAATTTAATTCTCCCTGTGGTTCAGTACTTATCTGCTTCTAACTTCAGAACCTTAACTGTACTTTTCTTTTAGGAAGGCTTTCCACATATCCAAGCATAAATCAGTCTCATTTTAGCATAAAAGAATCTTGAACGTCATACTTATTACTATAAAGTCTTAATTACGACAGTCTTTTCAAGAGGCCACAGCATGAAAATTAGACGTTTCTAATACTTCAACATCTGGAATATTTACTGTATGTATTCCGGATGGTCATTTAGGTTGCCATATTCTTCTATTAAATGTAAAATTTGAAAATGAAACCACATGGCTAAACATGATGCATTATTTAATAGGGAACTTTTAACTTCATACTGCTACTGCATGAAACAGACTATATGTAACTCTACAATATCAGGTTTTAAACAGTATCTACCTAGTCTTACTCATCTTCATGTTGACTTGCAAGACCAGAATAACTGTATATCTCTCCCAAGCACCCCATTTCAGGAAAGTAGAGTGCTTTTATAAAAAAGGATTAAGATATTTAACATCTGTTCAGGTTATTAGCATATTGGAACAAAGCTACTCTTTCAAACTTCATTTTCCCAGCAGGTGGATCAGGATCAAAACTATTCTGCTTACTCAACATAACGAGTATTAGAAAACTGGCTCAGGAGAATATATTATCAGAAGATGTTCTGTATTTAGAGAACCATCAACATCACATATGGAAGAGATCTACAGAACTCACTGAACACAAACCTGTCACACCAGCAAACTAGAGAACTAAGCTCACTAACCTAGATTAAAGGTATCTGTATTGCAATGGCCATCATAAAACTCTCAAATTTTAAATCAGGCCACAGCTACACCTCATGCAGACAACAGTTCACCCCACCTCTCAGTCTCTTTCCATCACGAATATTACAGTGATATTATTAAGGTTATGGTATACTACTCCCTGAACAATCAAGGACTTAAAATTTAAATCAATACAGGAATTAAGTGCTAAGCCGTGATTTTTCAGCTTTAATTTCCCATGCTCCATAGAATCATGTACGGAGAATGAAAGTCATACCTGAGGAGTACTTTCATTCAGAAAGGTTGGAAAATCATGGAACAGTACAAAACCTCCCAATTCCCAAGGATTACTAAGATTTTATTCCTGGATCACCTTAGTTTGGGAAGTTTCTGAGGACTAAAGTAACTGTTTAATCTACAGGAACTTTAACGTATGCAAAAAAAACACAAAGAGAAAAAATAGTTCATTTTACTCTTATCAAGTTTCTGAGATATCAATTAATAAAGCTGAACATAAGGTTATATCTAAGCTGTATGTGTTAACTTCTAAACTGAGGAGGGAATTTGGCCTGGGTTTTGGGTTCGATGTAGGTGTTTTTGCTTGTGTTTTTCTGGGGGAAAATGGATTTGAGGATAGTTTCCACACTCCCCCACTCCATTTAAAGGCAACACCACACAGCACTGTCAGGGCAACAGTACCTTCTAAAAAAATAATCCATGCGCCTAATCTTACATTTGCAGATAAGATTAAGCCTGTGGTGAAAACATTTTGCGTCAAGATGTTTTTGATTTACCCAGTCCTTGATTATGAGATGTTGTTTTATGTTACTACTGAATAATTCCTAAATATTTTTAAGAACTTAGGAGATGCAAAGCAAATCAAGTGGAGATATGAATTCAATATGCATAGTAGCAAGCATGATGAACTACCATATGCATGTTTTCATTCAGGAATCAAGTAGTTCTAAGTACATTTACTTTGCAGGAAATGAAAGTAGGCTTTTGAGGAAGAGAAACGGTGTAAGTATACCTTACTTAAGCAACTGACTTTACCTGTTTTGCCTAAGCATTCATAGAATCATAGAACCCGTAGGTTGGAAAAGACCTTTGAGATCAAGTCCAACCGTACCTGTCCACTACTAAATCATATCCCTAAGTACTTCATCTACCCATCTTTTAAATACCTCCAGGGATGGTGACTCAATCACCTCCCTGGGTAGCCTAGTCCAGTGCCTGATAAACCTTTCAGTGAAGATTTTCCTGTTGTCCAGTCTGAGCCTCCCCTGGCACAGGCTGAGGCCATTCCCTCTTGTCCTATCATCTGTCACTGGGGTAAAGAGACGAATACACATTCTGCTACAATGTCCTTTCACACAGCTGTAGACAGTGATTTCAGCCTCCTCCTCTGCAGGCTAAACAACCCCAGTTCCCTCAGCTGCTCCTCATAAGACTTTTTCTCCAGCTCCTTCACCAACTTCATCGCTCTTCTCCGGACACGCTCCAGAGTCTCAACATCCTTCTTGTAGTGAGGGGCCCAGAACCCAGAACTGAACACAGTATTTGAGGTGCGGTCTCACCAGTGCCGAGTACAGGGGGAGAAAAACCTCCCTGGTTAGTGTTACCTGCGAACTCACTAAGGGTACATTCAATACCTTCAGCCAGGTCATCGATAAAGATATTGTACAGATGAGTTCTAGGGGACACAACCTGTGACCTTCAACTGGATTTATTTCCATTTACCGCTCTCTGGGCCTGGCCATCCAGCCATTATTTTACCCAGCAGAGGATACTCCTGTCCAGGACAGTGGTAGCCAGTTTCTCAAGTAGAATACTGTGAGAAATCATAGAATCATAGAAGAGTTTGGGTTGGAAGGGACCTTAAAGATCGTCTAGTTCCAACCCCCCTGCCACAGGCAGGGACATCCCACTAGATCAGGTTACCCAAGGCCCCATCCAACCTGGCCTTGAACACCTGCAGGGATGGGGCATCCACAACTTCCCCTGGCAACCTGTTCCAGCGTCTCACCACTCTCATAGTGAAGAAATTCTTCCTAATGTCTAGTGTGAATCTGCCCTTCTCCAGTTTATACCCATTCTCCCTTGTCCTATCACCACAAGCCTTTATGAATAGTCACTTTCAGGTACTGGAAGGTCACTATATAATCACCTCAGAGCCTTCTCTTCTCCAGGCTGAACAAAACCAATTCTCTCAGCCTTGCAAAGGCTTTACTGAAGTCCAAGTACACTACATCCACAGCCTTTCCGTCATCCATTAAGCAGGTCACCTTGTCATAGAAGGTGATCAGGTTAGTTTGGCAGGACCTGCCTTTCATAAACCCATGCTGACTGCGCCTGATCACCTGGTTGTCTTGCGTGTGCTCTGTGACAGCACTCAAGACCCGTTTCATGATCTTCCCCAGCACCAAGGTCAGACTGACAGGCCTGTAGTTTCCAGAATCCTCCCTTTGGCTCTTCTTCTAAATGGGTGTAACATCTGCCAGCCTCCAGTCAAGTGGAACTTCCCCAGTGAGCGAGGACTGTTGGTTGATGATGGAAAGGTGTTTGGAAAGCACTTCCGCCAGCTCCCTTAATATCCTCACATGGATCCCATCTGAACCCACAGACTTGTGAATGTCTAATTGGCTGAGCAGGTCTTGAACCATTTCCTCATGGATCATGGGAGCTTTGTCTTCTGGCTCATGAGGCTGAGTATCCAGAGAACATCTTACACAATTATTAAAGACTGAGGCAAAGAAGGCATTAAGTATCTCAGCATTACCCTCACCCTTTGTCACTAATGTCTCCCCTACATCCAGTAAAGGATGGAAATTATCCTTTGCCCTCCTTTTGTTGTTGATATATTTGTAGAAAGATATTTTATTATCTTTCACAGAATCAGCCAATTTAAGTTCTAGCTGGGCTCCAGCTCTTCTGATTTTCTCTCTATGTGGTTTCATTTCATCCCTGTAGTGTTCCCAAGATGCCTGCCCCTTACTCCCAAGCTCATATATTTTCCTGTTTTTTTCTGATATCCACCCAGATCTCTCTGCTCAGCCAGGTTGGTTTTCTCCCCTGATGGCTCATTTTCCAGCACATGGGGATGGCCTGCTTTTATGCTGCCAGGATTTCCTTCTTAAAAAGCACCCAGCCCTTTAGGATTGCCTCCCATATAGAACTTTATCAATCAAATGCTGATAATACCTTCCTTTCTATACTCTCTATAGATCTGAAAAAAAAAGGTATGGTATGTTAAATGACTGGCGGACAGAGGGCACAAATGAATGAGACCTGGGAGAGATTTAACGCAAAAAACAAAGAAGTGGCAAGTCTCCATCAACTGTTCATCATATTTGCAAGTAGGAGTAAAATTAGATTCACAGCTTTCACTGGATGACTGTGTTCCACAAACACTTATGCCATTTTTATTTTTCGTAGAAAGTTATGAACATTTCTTCCCTAACAAGATACTCCACTCCACTATAACTCGTCTCAAATGGATTGAGATTAGATTGCTGTAGTCATTTCCAAATTAATTTAAAAGCACAGCTATTCAGGAAAGGGTCCAAAAAAGCCTGCTTCCAGACAACAGATAGTTCAGAACCTACACTACATTCCCATGTATTTCAGGAGGAGATGGGGAAAAACTTTACACTTTGCTGTGACAAGGGAAATTCTTGTCTCATAGCAAGCCTCCACAATTGAAATTAGAGATACCTCACATGGAGTCCACTGGGAATAACAAGAGGGCTAGTGGCAAGAAGATCCTTTCTTCTTGAAAGCATGCTTTCCAAAGCACCTAGAGTTCCTGTTTTAAAACCGAGTACTATTTTTCAAACAAATCAGAAGTGCTGCTAAAATAGCAAATAATTCTGAGTTAGATAGTGTGGGAAAAAATATACCTATTACTTGTTATTTCAGTAACATGTAATACAGTAGTGCTCTTTTAAACTGCACACAAAATAGCTAGCTGAAAATGAGAAGTGCCTCATTTGTTCACAGACCTAAATAAACAAATGCTGAATAATAGTTCTGTGGATTTAACTACACTGATGGTAGTTTCCAATTAACTTCTCCCATTTAAGAAATCAAAACTTAAAATAAATCAATCCTGAGTGCTATGCTTTAGTTTAAAAGAAAAATAACTGAGGTTTTTAACACCGAGCTTCATAAATAATAACCTACCTGCTGTCTGTGCAGGGTTTATTCCTATACCATCTAGGGAAAAAAAAAATAAGAAAAAAGAGGGGAAGACAAAACAGACATTACATAAACTTACAGCTCAAAAAATATAATAGACAAACAAGATACAATTATTACAAGATACAATTATTACATCAGGTCTTTATGCAGCTATTTCCTATAACTGAAACTAGTACTGACAGGAGCTAACAAGAGAACTTCAATACAGAAAATCCAAGGCATATATTTGGACAAAATCCAATTAGTAATATTAGTGGTTTAATACCTTCATCCCATGCACAAGCAAATTAAATAATGCTGCAACATTATTAAACTCAATTTACAATCTGTAGAGGTTGTGAAAGACAAGACACCTTTGCCGTTATCCATAGTCCTTCACTGAAACTACAATAGAAAACCTATTAAAAAATATATAGACAAACTATATTCTTACCATTTGTTATAATGGCACTTGTTGCTGCAGGAACTTTGAACTAAAGGAAATAAGAGTAGCACAGATAACATAAAAGTCACAGTTAAAGCAAAAAGTACAAGGGGAATAGTCAAAGCTATTATAATTTTAGCTGGTTCAAGTACACAAAAATTACGAGAAAAGATGCCTGTCAGATTTATAGATATAGCAAAATAAACATTTAAAGTCAAAGTTGATTAGAGACTGCAATACAGGATAAGACATTTGCAGGAGTCAACAACTAATTAAATCAATTATTATTACTCATAGGATAAAATATAAAAGTTCAGCCACCACAAAGTTAAGAAATATTAGTTCTTATTGTACTAAACAAAAGAATACCTGAAACATATGGAAATGAACTTGTAAGAAGCATACCTATTATGTCTAACAGGAGTTAAACAAGACTTAGCTTGAGCTAACCTTGGTTAATTTTGACCAGTTTCCTAGCTTTCTCTCTAGCTCTATTGAGACCTCTCCAAATGCACTGCTTCAAGAGTAGAGTTCACTCCAGGATTTGTTTATAAAGATAAGCTCTAACAGCACTGCATCACATCTGGCTCTCTCCTCGTATTTCTAACACCGGCCTAAGCAGGCTTTGCGCTCCCAGTCACCACTGCATGCCTCCACAGTACCACACCTCCATGCACATCATAAGTAGTCATATATAGACTCCAAAACACGTCTACCATTAATCTATAAAACTGTGTTGATCCAGAGTGGTCTGAAGTCAAACAGCAAAACTCACATGGACGCTAAAAATAGTCACATCAGCTGAAAAAAATTTTCTAAATGTGAATATTTAAGTAATTATTCTTCTCTAAATCCATTTCACAGAGGATCCTATCACCAACTAACATTGTGGTTACATGAGTAGTTGAAGTTAACAGCTTTCATGAAAACCCTCCCACAAGACGTGGACCCTCACTCCTGGTGCCTCCAACTGCTCAGTTCAACTTCTACCTTTCCTGGTCCCACATACCAGTCTATTAGACTTTCAGTCCAGGTCTCTATGAATGTGAGATGGCATCTTGGCTCGTATCAGAAATAGTGTGGCCAGCAGGTCCAGGGAGGTTACTCTCCCTCCGTACTCGGCACTGGTGAGACCGCTCCTTGAATACTGTGTTCAGTTCTGGGCCCCTCATCACAAGAAGGATGTTGAGGCTCTGGAGCGAGTCCAGAGAAGAGCCATGAAGCTGCTGAAGGAGCTGGAGAACAAGTCTTACGAGAAGCAGGTGAGGGAGCTGGGGTTGTTCAGCCTGGAGAAGGAGAGGCTGAGGGGAGACCTCATTGCTCTCTACAACTACCTGAAAGGAGGTTGTAGAGAGGAGGGTGCTGGCCTCTTCTTCCAAGTGACAGGGGACAGGACAAGGGGGAATGGCCTCAAGCTGCACCAAAGGAGGTTCTGACTGGACATCAGAAAAAGATTTTTCACAGAAAGAGTCACTGGGCATTGGAAAGGGCTGCTGTGGGAGGTGGTTGATTCACCATCCCTGGAGGTATTTAAAAGACGGGTGGATGAGGTGCTCAGGGACACAGTTTAGTTGTTGACAGGGATGGTTTGAGTTGATGATCCTGGAGGTCTTTTCCAAACTAGTGATTATGCAATTCTGTATGGATTGTACGGACACAGCTGCATCAGTGCAGATTAAAATAACCGTGAATAAAACACAGAAAAAAAAAATGCAACTAGATCAGCAAATATCTTTAAAAGAATTTGTTATTCTATGTATATGTTCTGTTCAAGTAAACTTACAACAGCCAAACAATCCACCACCTCCCTTCACAAGCTGTGTTTCCACTAAGAACTTCTGTCACGTAGTGGTATAACACCAACAACATAAGGAGATTCAAGGCACTCAGTCCATTATCCTTTCTAATTATTTATTTTATTACAATCCCAATGCTTGAACAAATTAAATTTTCAGTAACCTCAAACTTCCTAATTTTTCCTAAATAGAGAGAAGGGGAATCTCAAGAACAGACTCTCAGATGAATCTTTCTCCTGACTAGATGAAAAAGCCATTATGTTTTGAGCATTTTATTTTGCTGCTTACACCCAGATGAACATCTCTTAACTTAAAACAAACAGGATGCATCACTTCAATTACATTATACGTGCATTTAGTGGATTTGGATTCCATGTGAAAGACCAAATACATTAACCAACTATTAGTCACTAAAGTCTGTGTTTTGAATTTAGCCCATAGACTCAATCTCAATACATTCTACTATGAAAAATAATGTCTACTAAAGTCAGAGATTACTGGAGCCGAATGTGAGAAGAGTTAAGAATTTCCTGAATAATTCCAAAGAATTTTTTGGATATCCTACGTTAGGAATTAGACGTCTTGACTCGATGATCCAGTGGGTCCTTTCCAACCTAGTGATTCTATGATTCAACGGCAGCACCTTTTAGTTATGTTCCTTGTCATAAATTTATACATTATTGACATCAAATGATTTAATTTAATTGCAAAAAAGAACAGGAAGTGTGTCAATACCTACCGCTGATGTGTAAACTGTGCAAGAATTGCTAAGTATCAGATTCTGAAAGTTTCGGCAGACCCACACTGACATCAGTAAAACTCTGCATACCCAACAAGAGTGTTCTGTGTACTGAATTAACCATTTCATTTTAAAATTAAAAAGCTTTTGCTTTCATGAATGTTCAGAAAGTTAAAATCCAATGTCCTCGCTTTCTACTTACTTCTTCTGCAGCAAACTTCAAGACAGCTGTGAAAGGCGTGCTTTCAGGCACACTTAACCTGCAATTACAACATAAGTAAATACATGACTGCTAAGACAAAATAAAAAGCAACTTTATTTGCTATTAAACTAATCAATACTTCACTTTTACTAATGGTAATACCCTTAGCAAAGGCATGTACTTAAGGCGTAGATCAAATCCTAAAAGAATACACATAGCAGTAGAACAAGGTAGCGAAGCACTGACAGGAAAGCTCACCACAGAAATCCGCCTTTCATTTCACATGCAGGTAGAAAAATGCCTTTTCTGCCCATGCAAGAGCGCCGTTAGAATGCTCATTCAAAGCCACATGGCCCAGGAGCACCTGTTTGCACTGCCACCAGTTGCATGGCCTCCTCACATAGACTCATAGAATAACTTGGGTGGAAGAGACCTCAAAGATCACCTAGTTCCAACCCCCCTGCCATGGGCAGGGACACATCCTGCTAGGTCAGGCTGCCCAAGGCCCCATCCAACCTGGCCTTGAACACTTTCAGGGATGGGGCATCCACAACTTCCCTGGACAATCTGTGCCAGTGCCTCACCACTCTCATGATGAAGACATTCATCCCTATGTTTAGCGTGAATCTGCCTTTCTCTAGTTTATATCTACTGCCCTTGTCCTATCACCACAAGCCTTTGTAAACAGTCCCTCCCCAGCATTCTTATAGCCCCTTCAGGTACTGGAATGCTGCTATAAGATCTCCGCAGAGGCTTCTCTTCTCCGGGCTGAACACGCCCCACTCTTTCAGCCTGTTCTCATATGGGAGGTACTCCAGCCCTCTGATCATCCTTGT
This sequence comes from Phaenicophaeus curvirostris, assembly GCF_032191515.1. Classification (NCBI taxonomy): domain Eukaryota; kingdom Metazoa; phylum Chordata; class Aves; order Cuculiformes; family Cuculidae; genus Phaenicophaeus; species Phaenicophaeus curvirostris. The sequence continues at coordinate 182,417,587 of NC_091392.1, forward strand.
AGCCCTCCTCTGGACCCATTCCAACAGCTCCATATTCTTCTTACACTAAGGATTTCAGAACTGCACACAGTAGTCCAGATGAGGTCTCACAAGAGAGGAACAGAGTAACAGAATCTCTTCCCTGGACCTGCTGGCCACGCTTCTTTTGATGCAGCCCAGGATACAGTTGGCCTTTTGAGCTGTGAGCATGTATTGCTGGCTCATGTTGAGCTTCTCACCAACCAGCACCCCCAAGTCCTTCTCTGTAGAGGTGCTTTCAATCATGTCATCCCCCATCATGTATTGAAACTGTGGATTGCCCTGACCCAGGTGTAGGACCTTGCACTTGGCCTTGTTGAACCTCACGAGGTTCTCACAGCCCCACCTCTCCAGCCTTTCCAGGTTTCTCTGGATGACATCCCGTCCTTCTGGTGTGGCAACTGCACCACTCAGCTTGGTGTCATCTGCAGACTTCCTGAAGGAGCACATCACGCAGCGACACCAGCAGCGACGTGCCCCCGTGGTAGGGCGTGAGAACTAAATGATATTTAAACTCCCTTCCAACCCAGACTATGATTCTATGACATCGGCAGCGACACCGCGGCCCAAGCGCTACCACTCACACTTTGTAGGGCAGCCGCGGGTCCGAGGTGAGCGTCACTTTAAAGGTAACCTTCGACCTGGGGACAGCAAGGAGAGAGCACGGGTTAGGTCTGTAGGGACGGGGCCCGGGGCCGTGAGGTCGCTCCCCGCCGCCCTGCCCCACTCACATGGTGCCGCGCCCGCCGCTCCCCGCCGACACGTCAACGCCGCCCGGCGCCCGCGGGGGCCTTCGCGGCCCCTGCCGCCTTCTGGGCTGCCCCCGGCTCGCCTGACAGACAAAGGGAGAATAAAAGCTCCCCACCGACCGCTGTGAGGGAAGGAGCTGGGCGTGTTCTGCCTCACAACCCTACTAGAGCGGAGAGGGGAGAGGCTGAGGGGCGGACGAGCGCATCGGCGGACGGCGGTGAGGACTTTTGATAAGGCAGTATCTCGGGCTGTCCGGGGGTGGAGATGGGGCCCCGGTACGAGGACCCCCGAGTATCCGTAGGCGGTGTGGAGCAGTGGGCGGGGGGAATGGGGGTTGAGGGGTCGGTGGGTGGTGTGTCCCCCCGCCTCCATGTCCCCCGCTCTTCACGGCAAAGGGACAGCGTGTGGCAGCCTGCCCGCTTCCCACCGGGGGCTGCGGAACAAGGGTGTGTTCCCAGCAGGGGCCTGGTGGATTTAAATGCGTGTTCATATGTACGCATGGGGGTGCGCGCGCGCGCGTGTGTGTTTATATACATGTGAGTATTTGTAAGTGTGTGTGTGAGTGCGGTTCATCCTTGGATTTGGTTACCTGAGGTTTCGAGTCCGCGTGTTGCTCTGAAACCAAAATGTTCCACAGGTGCTCGTTACACCTGTGCAGGGAAAGATGGATGCAAATACACACTGATTTTCACTGCCTTAATATTCAAAATCCTTCGGATCTTTCTTGTGATGGGGGAGCTACAGGCTGGAATTTTGGTTGGAGTAGTGGTGGGCGCTATTATGGCAGAAAAGCAGCAGGTTCTGTGTTTGTAACTTTTAGCAACCTGATTTCTTCTTAAGGCTTGCATGTAAATATAAAGTAATTTTTTTTCCCCATGCTTGTACTGTTAATGCAAGTGATGACTAAGTTTCCAACTCTGAAGATGTCAGTGTTGCCACGGTAGAAAATATTTGCCAGACTGCTTTTGTATTTCCCAGTCAGTGCCTTCTGCAGGAAGGACAACTTTCCCTGTAGACTGAGGTGCTTGTGGTCACACGCTGCTGCCAGGCTGGTCACGGCAAAACACTGTGTGTTCACTATAATTGGGGTCTCATTAAGTGTAATGTTGAAGAAAGGCTATACAAAAGGCAATTGATACATTGGAGTTACTAATCTTTTACATAAGGACTGGCTCAGTGCCCAGCTATGAAGTTCAGCTTTTCACCCTTACGTTGCTCTTATTTGAACATAAGGGAAAATGAACAGTAATAATAAAAAAACTTTCACTATTAGCTTGTACAACAGCATCAATATTTCTCTATATCTCCTGTGTTTGCCATTATGTTACAATGTCTGTCTTTCATCATTGTATCCCATGGTTGGCTTATGCTTATTTTGTAACCCATTAGTGATCTGGCTTTTTTGTCTGCCTGCTTCTAAGAGATCACACCTTAAGTTAGAAGTAATTAATAGTAGTCTCTGAGCATGCAACATTTATTTTGTGTAGCTAAATGTCATCCCATATTTATTCTTGCCCTCTTCAAAATCGGTCACCTTTGTATGCTATTACATCTTTGATTTATACAACTCTGTAATCTGCAGCTTTCATTAATGCATTGCTGTTTTCTGTGCCAAGGTCATTAATGTAGATATGAAATAAAAGACTAATCATTTTAGAACTTAATTTCTTGCGTTTTACTCTAAGGACTTGCCCTTTGAGCACTCCAAAATATTCATGCTGTTAAAGCTCTTAATATGCAAGGATAATCTGAATTGATCGTATGTGTTCTATAATGCTGCTAAAGACAGTCTAAATCTAGGCTGGGTAATCCAGTGTTCTGGCCACGTGGTCTTGTCCTTTGCCAGGCAGAATAACCAACCCCAATGACCAGGCAGAGAGTCAGTTCAGGTAATTGATTTGGCAAAACACCGCATTTTCCCCTGTAGGTGGTTTTCATCTGATTAGCTTCCTGAACCTGCAGAGAGAAGGGCATGGCAAAGCACGTCTGGCTGACAGTGAAATTGCATTGCACTTTAGGTCAGCTTAAAATGCTGTGGAGCTGTATCCTGAACAGGTACCAAGAGTATGATGGTATCCTTATTTGCTGGTAGCATCAGGATCAGGATCTTTGAATGCTGATTGAGGAATCCAAGTGATATCATAAAAATAAAACTTTTTCAGTGCTAGAAATGTATAATTTGACTATGCTGTCTAACCTGTTAAAAGCTAGCAGCACTGTTTTTTTTCTTTCTGAGAGTTTAGAATACATAAAGAAAAGAGGACGTGTGTGATTTTTCTCTTTCAGCTGGAAGAGTTGATGGGACTGGGGATCCCGTCTGTAAACAAGCCAGAGATGGAGTAGAGGTGACTGCATGTAACGGGTTTATACACAACAACATTTTCCTTAACTCCAGAAAAACTGGTCCATTCCCAGTGAAATCTGCCCTCCTTTACCCAAGACTGAAACCAAAGGAGAAACAGGAGTTCTTTATTCAATTTGTTTTCCCTACAGATCTTACTTACCCACACTTAAATATGTTTTTTGATAGCAATGATATGTAATGATCTGACAACGATATGACATTTCTAGCTGAGTAGATGGCAAAAGGGATGACAATTTCAGCAATTAAAACAATTGGGCTCTCTGGCAATTTGTAAACACATTAGTACAACAGAAAGCTTTTATGTTAGGAAAATGTGGAAAAAAAACAAACAGACCCAAACCAACAGAAAGTGACGAAAAAAAAAACCCAACCCTCTGGATGCTAAGATGTGACATGTGAATTTAAATAGCTCTGACAGCACTTCAGGGAAATGCCTCTAGTTGTAAATAGCATTGCAAGAGAGACCAGCACTGCAATATATAGGAGCTATTCATACCATATGCTTGTATCATAGAGGTGGCCACCTGTCTGGACCTATTCTGTGTGAGAGGGGAACAACGGAGCAGTAAGATAGGAAATAGAATTTTAAAATTACAAAAAATTTACCTTGCCAGGATCTGGTGATCAGTATTTAACTGCCTGAGCATGATGATCGTTTTTCATAACCAGAGTTAAAAGTGTTTTAGAAGGTGCAGCTGTTTCTTGAAATAAGATGGGACATGTAAAATTACAATGGGAGGTGGAGGCAGATGTTTGTTTCTGAAGCAGTTGCATGTTATATAGAGGCATTTCCTTACTTGTAGCCAGGATACAATTTCCTAATACGTTCTGAGTTGCCATAATTAATTACAATAATTATTTTGCTAGTATGCAACATGGGAATAAAAGTGGACATTCAACTAGAGTAGCACCACAATGCAGAACTGGGAATTTTCCTGCTCATCTAGCAGCGAGTAAACATGGTAACAGTTCAGACTCTGACCATAAAAGTAAGCTGCGGTATTCGTGTTTTCAAATTATTTCTTGTTTGATTCTGAGGCACATGGTGTGTTTTAAAATCTTTTAACATAATAATCTTTTATCTAACATTCATAAGTGCATCATTTCATGCATTTATGCTACAAAAAAAGTGCTCATTTGGGGAAAGGTTGCTTTCAACCTTTTTGGTTTTGGACTGAATAAGGAACATTTAACTTCCAAGAATCTGTGCTGAAAAAGCCCTGAATTAGGCCTCTTAGCAGGTACCCAGTTTGCACTTGGCAGACTTTTCTTCTATGCTCACAAACAATGAATTAAATAAATGAGCATTGCCAAGCAATGTGTTATAGGAGGAAGAGAGGAAGGCAAAGGAAACACTGTGTTTCACCCACCAACCACTTCCATACTGAACACATGGGTAACAGTCCAATTTCTTCTAGTCTCAGTGAAGCTGTGGTTTCACCAGATGGATCGAGCAGTGCTAACCCCTGTGAAATGGAGAGGTCCTGCTTTTCTCCCTGTTTCTGCCTCACTCTCTGTTCCTAGCCTCCTGCCTGCTCGCTGCTCCTTGCTCTACCCTTGTTACTCACTGGATCAACTTGTGAGTAATTTCAAATCAGCAGAAGACAGGGTTGTTTCCCAGCTGGCTCGGAGCATTGAATCAGCTCAGGGAAAGGTCTGAGCTGACGCAGCAGAGGACTCTACAAGATCTTCCTCTTTTGTCAGTAGAGGAACATGGATAAGACTTTATACCATTTCCCATTGTCAGAGGGCTGGGGTTCTCTGGTGGGTACATGCTGTTAAGACTTCTTTGGTTCAGGGTCATCATGTGTGTCTCTGCTCTCCCCCTGGTCTGGGTCAAGCTTTCTAATGGTAAGCCTGTGACTCTTCCCAGTGTACAGAGGCATTTTCTTGGCTGCAGGGTCCTGCTATGTTGGCAGAAGCCAGTTACTTTTCTCCGGTAATCTGCTTCTGGTTGCTCTGGTGGGACTTTTCTGTAGAAAATTTCTCTCTCCAAAAAGGAAGCAATGGCACTGCATGATTTCTAGGGTTCTTTTTTTTTTTTTTGTTGCAGAACCTGAAAAGTTGATTTTATGCACCTTTCTTTGCCAGAGTTTCTGTTTTCCAAGGGTATGAGGTACAATATTAAGCTGGACTGACTGCTCTGAGCACATAGGCTGTAGTTGCTTTGCCCTGACTTTTTGCTCCCCAACAATTACAGATGCTATGTTTTCTCAATTTTTAGGCAGAAATAGTAACATAACATGCAACATAAATTTAGCTTGTTTAAACTAGCTTGTTGGTACCTAGCAGTGAGAAAAGCTTTAACCTCCTTTGAACAGGGAGTTTCTACGTTCATTAGCCTGCAGTCTGTGTGAGACAAAAGTGTTTTTCTATTACTGATTATAACAATTTAGCAATGCAATATGAACAATCAGACAAGTTAGCACACCTTCATAATCTTCTTTCAACAAAATAATTATTAAAAATCTATTACAATTCTTGTGTCACATTTTACAATAATAATCTCAAAATCAGAAGATTGCATACAAATGTCATATTAGTTGTATAGAAATCATAATGCTAGGATCGAGACTTCAGAAATTTTATTATATGTGTGTATTAGATAGTATAGATTACTGTATAGCAACCCAAGGATTAGTCTTAAGAATCACCAGCACTGGATGTATTGATTATCTGTAGATAGTGTTCCTTTTTCCACATATGAAAGTCTGGTAGTTTGGTAGGAGGGTTTCTTCAGTTGCTTTGAAAAACTTATTACTAAAAAAATCTTTAAATCAAAAGGATAGTAGGCATTAAACAGGAAAAATACCTGGAAGAAGAAAAAGTGGGTCTTCTTTCTTCTTCTAGGTTGCTTTTTTTGTCACAGAATTTTCTTTAAGTAATAACATCATTTTATATATATTTTTATATATATATGTATGTACTGTGTCCTCTTTTCTGGAATTTATTTGAAACCACTTTACCTGTGAACAATTTTCCAGGTGAATCATTTTCCAGGTTTTAAAAGCAATTTGAATTATATATCTTTTGTCATCATGACAATGACATTTTTGTTACTGATATTTTGGTTTTATGTCAGGAAATATTTTTAAAGTAGTTTCTATATGATTCATATCCATATTTATATTTTTATCGAGCACTAAGAAACAAATACTATCTTTTGATTTGAGATTGTCTAATAAACTGTAGTTCTCCAACTCTGGAGGGCATCCAACCTTTCCAGGAGGAAAGGAAGATGTTTTGGGGCATTTTGTATGGCTACAAAGAAAGTATGTCCAGATCTACAGTTTTTCCAGAACTGTTAACTATAACAAAATCCTTCTTGCTTGTACAGACAGCAAACACAGTTAGCTTCGTGTTTCATAGATTGTTTTAAAAACTATGTTTTGGTGAACTGTGAAAAGATTGCATTTTGTTGGCTAGTCACCAGTCTCAGAAAAAATGTCTGCCTTTATTAATTGTCTGCTACAAGCAGCAAATTCTGTGACCTGAGCATGCTGCTCTGAGGTGACCCAAGGTGTATTTTCATCTAATTATGCAGATTCTTTTATCCAGTAAGCTTTCCTGTGCATTGATTTCCTTGCATCCATCGTCAGACTGTGCAATTTTATTATCTATTTTTACTACCATTATGTACTACAGTGGTTGAGCTTCCTACTGGAGATAAAATCACCTTGTTTACAAGATGATTCAGAGAATTGGACAATATAGTCAGATGTATTGCAGACTCCTATAGTGAAACGTAAGAGTGTACTGAGCCATAAGTTCGGGCTTCCAACTGAGATGCTTTTCCAATGCTAACCACAGTAGTTTTCTTATGTTTCACATCTTGTGCTTTATCTGCAGAATTAAGTTGCAATGAAGTCCATGAAAATTCAGTGAGAGACTAAAATTCCATTTTTTATGTATAGCCATGACAAAAGAACCAGTGAGGGTCTTGATTAATTTCCTACTCTAATTTAGTTCTAATTGAGGTGTGCTTTTTTTAAAAAAAATACTTTAAATAAATTAGGTTGTTCTGGTGACTTCAGAGTTAATATTTAATTAAAAAGCCAGCACAGATTCTTGCTGAAGTGAAGGAAGAAATTAAGCCAAATTATGTTTCCCTTTTTATATGTAAGGACTGGCAAAGAGAAGGAGACTAAAGAAGAAATTTAATTTCAGGTCCAGGAAGCTGTGATTCTGACAGGCTTCGTACAAGATGTCAACTGTGATATTCCTCACAGTTTTCTGAACATGGTCATCTTGTACATATTTTTTTGTTGTTGTTCAGTCATTTGTTATGAAGATACCTCTTGAGTTCGTCCTCCTTTTCTTTTTGTCTTCTCTTTGATGGCAAGCCCAGAAAATTTTATATGGTCTGCAAGTATAACTGCAGGAGGACAGTTTTCACTGATACGGAGATGAGGTTATGCAGATCACTAGTTTAGTGTTTCAAGGGATCAGAGGAGAAATTTACTGAGATGGCAGAAGGTGATGCATCTGTGTGAAAATGAAAGAGAAGTGAAAACCTATGTTGTGTTTTCAAAATCTGGACTTCTAAATTGCAAAAGCTTTGTTTGGCAAAAAGATAAACATGACCTTTAATTTTCTTCATCTAGAACAGGCCTTTCTAACCTGCTGTGGTTCAGGACACCAGCCTTCATAACTTGACTCTGTTTATCAGGCTTTGCCTTCTAATTTCTTTGGATACAAAGCCAAGAATTTCTCTGCGTGTTGCCTTCCTGTGGGCTTCTTAATGGATAGGGGTTTAGCTGGAATGTTCTGACCTGAGAAACAGACCTCCTCATTCACTGCTTGCTGTAGCACAATCCTGAAGATTTGCCTGCACATTTAAGATGCTTTTGTGTTAGACGTGGTGAGAAAGTTCTTATTTCTGGACCATTACCCATAAAGCAAAATTAATTCTAGTAAATGCAAAATTGTATTGGCACAAGGGATTTTTAAGCTCTGAAGTGTAACACTATTAGAAACAAAGAAACAAGCAGAGAACAGAAAATGGCCCTTAAATAGCAGATGAAGACTTGAGCTATGTTGTGCTAAATGAGTTTGTGCAATTCATTTCAGTAACTTATTGTTTGGTTTCCATTGCAGTGTTTTTTATAAAATGTATTATCTCATTAGGATATCTTTGTGCCTTTTCCTAAATGTTACTGTTTAGCAAGACATAAGAAATTATATAAGTATATGAACAACAAGGTTTGGAGAGGTGAACCACAGCCTAGGTTCTCTGCTGTTCTGGAGCTTTATAATCCAGAGCCCGTGTTCCACCATTCCTCTTATATAATTTTAGGCACCCGGTTGAACTCAACTTGCTTTTATATGGTTCTCTCATTAGAATGTGGGGAGAGGCAGGTAACTTCAGGCTGTAACCTAGCCAATGTATGAATTGCTCTTTTGAGTGGTTCTGAATTTTATAGGTCCAAAAAGAAATTATTTTTGGATCTTCTCTTTATACTGTATTCTTGGAAGTGAAAATAATACAAAGCATGATGTATTAGATCAGTCTTTATTTAAAAAAAAAAAAAAATCTCAGTTAACAGTCATGCCATGCATGAAATTAAAATCAGATTAGGGTCTGAAAGAAGAAGAAATTGAAGTAGGATTTCAGTGGAAAATACAGTAATGGTTAACATACTGCACACCTATACAAAACCAAAAGAATAACTAAATTTCACATTTTGCCATCAACATGGTTGAGGCTAATGTGGTATCTTCACAGAAGAGGGTATCTTCTATCTACCAAAAGTTTGCATAATTAAACCTCTAAGGTTTTCCTGCTGTGAAAAGAAGAAACTAAAACAATTGCTTTAGTGATGATTCAAATATTCACTTGGATGTTTGTCCTTCACACCCTCTATCCTGCAGTTCTTATCACTCATACCGGGATCAGTTTTGTCACCCCGTGGAGTCAGTTTGGGCTATTATACCTCTAACTTGAGCAGGTAATTCTCTTTTATTGGAAGCTGCATTGCTCCTATTCCCTTCAGCAATTGCTCTGGGAACACTCACAAAGAGAAATCCAGATTGTGTATGTTAGAAGGGCGGTGTAATATACAGAGAATATAAAACAGAATGGCAAATGGCAGCATAGGACTGAATAAAAGAAAGGAAGTGGAAAAAATGTGAAAGGAAGATTGAATGCAATCATTGGAAAGAAGATATCACAAAGTCACAGAATAGTTTAAATGGAAGGGACCTTTGGAGGGAATCTGGTCTAACCTCCATGCTCAAACATGAGTCACCTAGAGTAGGTGGCCTAGGACCATGGGATTTTGTGTATCTTCAAGGATGGAGACTGGGCAACCTGAGCCACTGGTTGGGCTGCTCCACAGTGAAAAATTGTTCCCTGATACTGAGGAGGAACCTCTAGTGTTTCAGTTTGTGCTCATTGCTTCTTGTCCTAGTTCAATGCGCAAATTCAAAGGAAATGAGCTGTGTAGGAAAGCGATGACAGAAAATTTAAATACAAAGTAGATTGGAAAAGAATGGAGAAAATATGTGGGCATCATCTGTCTGCTGCCCAGATGGAAAGAATGAAAATAATAAAAGGACTGCTAATGAAGTAGTCAGGTAATTGAAACTATGTATGATAGGAAAATGAAATGGGGAACTATGAGATAACATCAAACACATCATTAACTGTCAATATCTACCCAAAACTCAAATGACATAGGGAAAAAAAATACTCTGAATTTTACTTTTTTCCGTAGTTTCATTCTTGGCTACATGTGAACATTCTGCATTTGGACACCTTTTATTTTTGTAGTCTGGCAAAATACTGGCACTATGCTGTTAGGTAGTTTTCTTTCTCTTCTACATCAATTGAAGGTTTTCAGCCTGTATAATTCCAGCACTATTTACATTTTCTCTTTGCTTCCTAGTTTCTTTTGCTGATCCCTACCTTATTTGCACTCAGTGCATCTTTTTCCTCTTATCTCTCTGGCTTCCTCATGCTGTGCTCCCTGTACTCAATCACAGAATCACTAGGTTGGAAGAGACCCACAGGATCAGAGAGTCCAACCATTACTACCAACCACTAAACCATGCCCCTCAGCACCTCAACCACCCGTCTTTTAAATACCTCCAAGGAAGGTGACACAACCACCTCCCTGGGAAGCCTTTTCCAGTGTCCAATGACCCTTTCTGTGAATTTTTTTTTTCTGATGTCCAGTCTGAACCTCCCCTGGCAGAGCTTGAGGCCATTCCCTCTTGTCCTGTCCCCTGCCACTTGGGAGAAGAGGCCAGCACCCTCCTCTCTACAACCTCCTTTCAGGTAGTTGTAGAGAGCAATGAGGTCTCCCCTCAGCCACCTCTTCTCCAGGCTAAGCAACCCCAGTTTCCTCAACTGCTTCTCATAAGACTTGTTCTCCAGCCTCTTCAGCAGCTTCGTGGCTCTTCTCTGGACTCGCTCCAGAGCCTCAACATCCTTCTTGTGGTGAGGGGCCCAGAACTGAACACAGTATTCGAGGACTCGATAATCCTGGAGGTCTTTTCCAACCTTGTCATACTGTGATAGTAAGTGAAGTCCATGCCATATTGTGCAGACTCAGATTAGCCAGAAACACCAAGACCGGATAAGATTGCATTTCCTCTGTTCTGCCTGTTGTTTTCTTGTACAGTCTATGCTGAATTAATGCATGAAGTAGAACGTGGGTTTTGGGGTTTTTTTTCCAGATAAAGCTCCTATTGACTTCCTAGGCAGAAAGAAGAGCATGGAAACTTATGTTCTGAAGTAGACCTTCCCATGATTGTGTTTACTCAGTCACTTGTCGCCCCATACAAAATGGTCCTACTTGCTACTGATATTTTGTCAGACTAAACTATAGTATTTTTCACTTCAAAGAGATTCTTATTAACTCTTTTTCATGAAGGTATGTTTTATCAAGTGCTCTATCAGCAATGTGGAAGTGGATATTCCAAGAAACCTAATTAACTTCTTGAGTCAATTATTCTCTTAAAGCCACTTGTATGGTTTTCAGAACATTTATAGGAAGGAGGTAATCTTGCAATTTTCTGGCACACTGAAGGTTTTTATGTTGTTACCTTTATTGTTGATTACAGAATTGCAGAATAGTTCAAGCCGGAAGGCATCTCTGGAGATCTCTACTTTATTTCCCCTTTTCAAATCCAAGTCACCTAGATCAGATTGCCCAGGACCTTTTGAAGTTAAGTTTTGAATATCTCCAAGAGATGGAGACTCCACAGCGTCTCTGGGTAACTGGTGAAGGGTTTGACCACCTGACAGTAAAAAAGTTTTTCTTACATTGAAATGGAATTTCTTGTATTTGAATTTATGCTCATTGCCTCTTGTCCTGTCACTGGGCACTACTGAGAAGAACCCGTCTCTGTCCACTATACTCTCCCTTTCAGGTTTTTATAGATTGCCCTGATCCTTTTCTTCTGCAGACTAAACTGTCCCAACTGATATGTCAGATATTTCAGTCTCTAAATCATGTTAGTGGCCCTTTGCTTTACTTGCTTCCATGTTTCCATGTCTTTTTTGTATTTGGAAGCCCAGAACTGGACCCAGAAAACAAAATCTGTTACATCAGTGCTGAGTGGAGGGGAAGGATCCCTTAGCTGGACCTGCTGGCAATGCTCTTGATGCAACGCAGGAGGCAGTTGTCTTTGCCACAAGGACATACTGGTCAGCTTGTCTACCAGATCCCAGGATACCCAGCATCGTTTTCTGCAAAACTGCTTTCCAGCCAGCCACTCCAGGCCTTTACTGGTGCATGAATTGACATAATTAGAGTTTATATCCTGGAATGATGTGCAGAAATATGGATTATACACTTGATTTTATTGCAGATGTGTACAGAGGAACAAAATAATCTGGAAGTATTTCACTGGCTGAAGGCAACAGTGAAATCCACTCCATTAGTCTTCTTATGCTTGAAAAAAAAGAAAAATCATGCTATTCAACCTTTCTTTGTATTTTGTTTGCTTCAGCTCTCTAGTCATCTTGGTGGCCGTGGAGTAAGCTTGCTTGATTTCTCAAAATCTTCCTTTTATTAGGGATTCCAAAACTGCACGGAATACTCTGGATGCAGTCTCAGGTGCTAAACATAGATTTATCACTTCCCTTAACCCTTTGGTTTCATTCTTTCTATTGTTGGCCAATAGTGTACTTGACCTTCATTGCTCAACTTGTCTACAAGGCCCTCCAGGTCCTTTTTTCCACAACTGATATCTCCAACAAACTTTGTTTTCTGATGTTATTACCTCCCAGGAGCAAAACTTTGCATTTGCCCTTGTTGAACTTTGTGAGATTCCAGTCTGAGAATCTCAGCCTCTTCACGTCCTGCTGAACAGCAGCACTGCCCTCAAGCATACTGATTTTACTGCTTTCCACAGGCTTCCTAGTGGTGCATTCTTTCTCATTATCTAGACTGTTAATAAAGATATTATCTTCCCCAATAGTGACCCACAAGGAGCACCACTCCCAGCTGGACTTCATAGTGTTGATCATAACCCTTTAAGTGTAGAAATCCAGCTAATCTGCCATCTGCATTATAGCACACTTATTGCAACTCTCTTTGCTTAAAGGCTACTATGGGAGACAATCCTGAGAACTTTACCTGAAACAAGATAAATAACGCCCACTGCTTTCCCATCTGCTGCTTGGCTGATTATTTCTTCACAGAAAGATATCAAGTTGCTCGAGCAGGGCTTGCCCTTTGTATATCTGTGCTGATGGCTTGCAGTCACCTTCATCATATGCCGTAGATAAAGAATCCAGGAGGATATGTTCCATAACCTTTCCAGGGACTGATTTGAGAATGACTGGCCTCTAGATCCCCAAAGCCTCCGTGTTACCCTTCCTGAAGGTCAATTTGTTGTTAATGTTTTACTAGTCATCAGGAACCTCCCATGATTGCCACAAACTTTCAAAGATGTTACAGTGTAGCCTTGAAGTGACACTGGCCAGTTCCCTCAGTATCACCTTTATCTCAGAAGTTCTTTACTAAAAAAAAAAAAGCAACTTAATATTTGATGGTTTGCATTAAAATACATTTCTACTTCTCTCTCACTCCCTATACACATATATACAAAGAAAGAGAAACGTTTAGGTAGAGAGATTCCAAGCCAGTGGTTAGAGAATATAGATTTTTCAAAAAAATGTTAGCATGGAACTTAGATTTCTGAACTTTTTGAAGTCAAAAGGAGTTTTTGAAATTTGTATCAGTGGATCCAAAATTTCACTCACAGTATTTATGACTTTATTAAATTTGGAACATTAACTGCCTTTGAGTCAAATGCAGAAATTTCTTTACAACTAGTTCTAAAGTTTTAGAAAGGAAAATAAATATAAATTGGAATTGTAATTTAAAAAAACCCCAAAACTTAAAAGTTAGACCATTCACAGTTTTTTTTCTATAAACTCTTGACACATTCTATGAAAAAATAGGGCATAAATGAAAATTAATTTCCATATTGTGATTGATGACAAATTTTTATCCTTTATATTGGATTGATGTTAACTTATTCATGTGACTCCATTCATATAAATACACAGAATCCCCTTTGACTAAGAATTTTTATTTTGCATGTGGTGGGCAAGAGGCTCGCTAAAAGAGAGGATGCCTGTGAAAATGAAGTTTCTCCTGGGAGTTGCTTAGTGGCTGCAAGCATTTTATTTGACCAGAGTTATGCAGTCAAAAGTGTACAAAAAGTCCATTTAGATGATAAAATGACAGGCATACATTAAAGATTATAAACACAAATAAGCACTATACTCTCTTATGAGAAAGAGAAAAGGAGACATTTTAAGGCAATTTTTTAATGTGAGTCTATGCCTAAACTGTCTTGTTGGAGACAAAGAGACTGCAGAGTATAGTGTCCAGCAGATGTGATAACCTTCAACACGATAGAATAGGGAGTCAAATGAGATGTGAGTGTCGTCTTTGCCTCAGTATGGTGAAGATCATTGTGATAGACAGTGGGAATGGAAGAGCAAGGAAATTGGTGGAAAATTTAATTAAGGGAGATAACAATTCTCTCACTGATCTATAATGACAGCTAGCAGAGCCAAAGACTGTTGCGGGAGAAAATTCATGTAGTTAATACTCAGTCTAGACACTATTAAGTTTCCACGAAAATATAAAGAAAAACATTTTCTAAATGTATACTCGCTAATCATGTTTCCCAAACTATAAGACATAATTCTACAAACCCTTAGAAAAAGGAAAGGATTAGTTTTGATCCACATGAAGTAGTGAATTCAGCTAAAAAGACAGAAATTATTAAGATTAAGGAACTAGACACTTCATCCAGTCTGTTTAACGGAAACTGAAAATGAACACATTCTACTTCTAATATTTGCAGATTTCTTAGTTGGGAAGAGTTATTTTTGCTGTTGGCAACATTTCAGTTAGAGGTTGTATTTTTTTTTTCTTTTCAAAATCAGTTCTGCAACATATTTTGGATCCAATTTGTTAACACTTACTTTGCTTGTTCAAATAATTTTTTTTTTACCCCATATTAATGCTTACCTGATTGATCAAGGAATTTTTTTTTCACCCTGTGCCCCAAGAACATTAAAAATAATGGCAATGGCATGACTTCCTCATCAACTTTTCTCCAGGAAGTAATAGCTCCTGCTTTGTTACTTAACATGGAGGCTCTAGCAATAAGAGTGAGGCATCCTTTCAGTATGGAGTAGCATGGCATGTGGCACCATCATGCCATCTCACGTCTGCATAGATTTCCTCCTTGTGTTTTTTAACTATGTCTGGTCAGTCAGTCTGAAACCCATGCTAAAGATCCAACTTCGAAAGCCGAATTTGTTACCTACATTTTGTCTTATGGAAGTGGCTCCAGACCTTTTCCAAAGTCTCGAAGAATTCCTCAGAAGAGTCCAGCATACACACTTCTTTCTTGTTGTAAAAAGAGTATGAAAAATATTGAAGCATCTAATTTTGCTATGCTATCCTTTGTCTTTTGTTCTTTGCTATGCCGTTCTTTGGTTTTGTAATTAGATCATTGCAGGGCAGTAACATTTGGGCAGGATGGAATTCAGTTTCCTGAAAGTATTTTAGCTAGTACCATTTAAAACACTCTTTGTTGATCTTAGCCAGCTACACCAGTACATTCATACCTGGTGAATATGACACACTTCAGAGAGACTAGCTTCCTTCTTGCTTCTCAGTGTGATACCCACAATACCTAATGGCAGCTAAAATGGACCTACCCGCCAACATTGTGCATCTGAATCCTGTATCTAGCAGTTGGTCTGCTGAATCACTCTGGCATTCTGTCTTACATTACAACAGCTTATCCGCCTAGATTTTGGTGGTCATAATATCTGTCTGTATACCACTCTGCCTAGACTCCCATTATCATCAACAGAGAAAAGACAACTCTTCTAAATTGAGATTCGTTTGCACTATTTGAACTGTTACTTAAGATAAGTTACATCCTTAAAATGCCTGTTTCTCATTACTCTCTATTGAGGGCTGCCACATGCAGATATCCAGGTCTGATTCCTGTGCAATTCACTCCATTTGTATTTGGTGGCCCAGAAGTGCAACTTAATGATGCAGATTGGTTTTGGCATAGAAAGTATTGAAACTTGTTGTCAAATTCTCCTTGTATGATACATCAAATTAGTTGTCTTCCAAATAATGAGTAAAAAAGAGTCTGTTATAACCTACTTGTGTGTTTTATAGATTGAAAAGCTTTCCACTTATTTTTGATTATAGCTATTATTACTTATCACACCTTAATTACAGCTGCTTCTATACCAATTTCTGTCTCTCCAGTAATATTTTGCATGTATTCTTCTTCCCTGAGTATTACTGATTTTTTACAGCATAATAATAAAATAAATGTGGATGTCACAGAGAAGTAGCTCTTCCCTCTATCTAAAGGGAAGTGGAAAAGAAGAATAGAAATTGAGAATTGAAAAGTTCTTGCTCAAATACTAAATGTTAAGAACCTGAATCTGCACTGTTAATTGTTTAGATCCAGAGAACTGAGTGTAAGATACCAGCATTTAAAAAATAAAAACACCTCAATAATCTAGAAGAGTGTAAGAGGAATCAGTTTCCCAAATTTTCTTGTTCTTTATAAGGCAATATTAATTTTAATTTCTTGATGTCCAAATGGATTCTGAATGAGATATATGTATATATAACTGCTGTAGGTTTTATTTAGTTTACTAATCCTACTCTGAAGTAAAAGCTTTTCTTTCTTTTTATTAGTGCGAACTTACATTCTCCAGGTAGAAAGCCTGAGAAATATGTTCTTTCTCATTAACTTGATTTTATATGAAACCAAATTATATTAATCACCCTGCAGATATTCTCAGCATATAAAAAGGAATTAAAATAGGGATGCACCCCGTGTTATGAAGTTTATTCACAAGTTTTGATTTAGCAAGTTTGCCAGTAGTCAAAGGAGCATAACATTGGTATGAAGCTGAAAAAGAAAATGCTGTGTGAAGAAACCCATCCTACTGTATTAGAAATGGAAAACACATAAGAGTGAAGACACAAAACACAGGTTTGTGTTCAGGCCTAATTAATTTCCCTAGCCCATTTCCAAAGCCAATCTTCCTCACTTGCCAGTGCTAAGAATCATTTAACTAATACATGTTTAAACACTCAGACCATTTAAATCAGTTAGCATAACAATTTTTTTGGCAGAATTTTGCGTGAGTGCTGTCTCTTTTTCTTTTCTTAAGATTTCTAATGTAAAACAGTATCTTATCTAAATAAAATTAGAACAAAAGAGACTTATCATGCATAATGTCCTGTACCTGCTATAAAAATGGAAAATTCTCATCCAGAACTTACTACAGGAGTGGAAAATGATACAGTGCAATTATTCATTAAGAAAATAAGCAAAGACTACAATATTGAGTATTTTAGAAGTGTAATCAGGTTTTTAATCAGAAGCTACAGTGGTGATGAACATGTAACAAAGGAATTCTGCCACTACCTTTCTAATCTGTAGTCAGAGTTGGAAAAGATTCTTCCTCTCCCAAGATGCTGTTTCACTGGCTGCTTTCCTAAGGACTCACTGACCTTGGCAAGAATGTGATGCAATATTTCTGTAACTGCAAAGGAATGGGACATCAGGTTTGTTGGAGCCACACACACATGGTTTATTTTACTGTTGACATCTAAAGGAACTAAGAACCTAGCTCTAAAAATCAAACCTAAAATTCTGATTTACAATGAGACATTGAAAGGTATATACAGAAAATGCTGTAATGCTCTTTGCCTGAAAATAAGCTGCTGAGGTCCATTCTGTCAGGTTTGACAAAGTGATCTTCACAAATAAACTGGGTGTTCTAATGATAATGTAACCAGAAGCATCACACAGGCAGATTCCATTTTGTTGTCCTAACAAAGATAGACTAATGGGAAAAGCATGTTGTCTCACTGTGACTTTTGCCTGACCATACTAGCAGCAAAGAAACCCAGGAGGAGATTTGGACCACAGATCATAACAGCCCTCCCTTCTACATATTTCCTTGAATTGTCAAATGTCTCTGTCTTGTACAAACTGCAGATAATAGGCTGTCAGCCTTGTCTGTCCCCCGTTTGGAAATGTGGGTATGGACAACCCAGGTAAGAAGCTAGAAAGCATCAAAGCTTAATTGTTATAGTGATGTGGCCAGACCTTCCTCCTCTCTCACTTTATTTTGAACTACAAGAGAGAAAAACATTTTGAGTATCCATGGAAGCCATTAGATGATAAAAGTATTTGCCTCAACCTTGTTTTCTTGCTTTGTTTACAGCTGCATGGCATCTCTGCCACATCTCTCCTAGCTGATCTAACTAAGTCTCCTCACAATCATGGACTGATGTCACACTGTTTGGCCTTTTCAGAAATCCAGTAACAGCTCATATTTTTTCTTTGCATGCAGGAAGTTAACTGTATCCTTTTTTTGCACTGACAACTTATTGATCAAGAAAATGTCAAAACAGAGAGCAAAATATCAAGTTTTAGTACAAGATTCAATAATCTTTTTTGTGCTGTTTCTTTGAGCTGGGGAATACTAAAATGTAGTGAAGGTGTAGGACAGAAACTGAGATATGGCAGTTGAGTATAACAGATCGGCAGGAAGGGCTTCATTTTGCTAAAATTTGTTTATTATGTTATATCTACAGCCATTCTAAGCAAGGGCACCTAAGGAATACAATTGACACAATAACAATAGCTGCTTATTATGAATCAGAAAATTATTCTGAGTCAAAACTTAGATTTGTTCCAAAAGTCTGAGACTGACAGTCCTAGAAGCGGTAGTTTTGTATGGCTTTTCTTTTCTTATTTCTTTTTTAGTGGCAGAGAAATTTGACACACCTTTGAATTCAACTTCTTACTCCAGTTTAACATAGAAACCATGTTACCAAATATCAGCTGCCATGCTCTCAAGTGAGATCCTGTGATGCAAAGACAAAAGGAGAGCATATGAGCTGTGTTAGCCAGGCATGTAGAGATCTGTCTAAGGCAAAGAATTCTGCAGCTCCCATGTACTGCCAGGTCAGTGCCTCTGCAGCTTATATTTGTAGAGTTAAACGTGTCCCTTGTTGAACTTCTTAAAGTTGGAGGGGTCCAGCTAATGTATTAAAAGTAGAAAAGATCTTCCCAGCTTTTGTCTCATTGTGTCCTTTTAATTTCAATGCTTTAAGCATAGGTAGTTCCGAGAAAAACTCTGGGCTGAGTGGTACATAATTCTCTGCAGAGGTTTTAAAAAAATCTACATATATTTGCAAACTGCAGAGACTGTTTCCTCATTTATTATTTCTTCATTCCCAGTGGCAATAATGTATTTGTTATGTTAAATGAAAAGCCTCATGTTTTTGTAGTGGTTTATTTTTTCCAAATTATTTGCATAACGGGTACTATAATTTCTTTCAAACCTGCAGCAACACATTTATTTGTTCATATATATAGAATCGTGACAGAATAGAAGTGCATATCAATTAATTTAACTGCATTTAAATCCTGCTTTCCTGTTGAAATACTTGTTCAGATAGAAGTGAAGAAAATTCAGAGGTCATTCAAATTAGAAGTTTTATTTATTCATCATCTGAGTAGCAATTAACAGGGTTAGGAGCTGAGAACAAAGGTAGTCTATTATCATAATGAAATTAAAATGACCTTATTAATTTTGATGCTATAACACCTGAAGTTACAAGTAAGATGCTGCATTTTGAAACTAGTTCTTCTAGGCAATTCAAAACCCATCCTTTGGTAACTATTTTTTATTTTAGATAATCAAACTTTTTGCTAGAACACGCTATGCAGAGTTTCATACTGCCATTGTATCTTTGTTTCCTGAAGTTCACAGGCATTATCAAATCAGGCTGAATATGTCCTGAATGATCAATTCTAACAAATGATAGTTCTGTTGCATTATGGAGAGTGCACAAACACAGTGTCTCTGCAATGCAATGTAACTGTAATTTGTTTTACAACAACTTTCTATGAAGTATTTCATTTTCACAAATCATTTTACATTAAAAGTTACAGTCTTAGTAGCAATAAGCATGAACACTGTTCTGTTGTTTTACTCATTCACTTGTTGATTTTACCACTCAAACTCTGTTTTTAAATTCTATGCTATTAGAAAAGTGTTACAATGACAAGTCTTTGATTTCATGCTCTGTCCACCAAAGATTCTCTTCCATTAACACCCTCCTAGTTTCAACTCTCAAATATCTCCTCTTATATTAAAAAACTAAGATATAAATTAAGCTACTCCAGATCCATCTTGAACATATCAGCTCTGAGATATGGTTTCACCAATTCCATTTCTTGTCTCTGTTTTCTTAGTTTTACATTTTGAAATTTATAGCTAATCACAAAGTTCTGAAAATTGCCATCAAACACTTCATATTTTCTGCAGACACACATGAGTCACTTACTTATCGTATGCAGGTATTTCTATATAAAAGTATATCCCATTCATTAAACCATGAGACAACTGTTACTTACAACATTTTTTTTTTTTGAAATCTGGAAAGGAAAATCACTAGATCAATTTTATAGAAAGGAAAGAAGGAAGCGTTAGGACTGTATGACTTACAAGTCACCTTATGGCTATGACTTGAAAGTTACCTCATGACTAAGGTAAACCTATAAACTTTACTGTCTTATGTGACCTATCTTTTTTTGTTGTTGTTGTTGTTTTGGTTTTGTTTTACATTCTAGTCAAAATAACATGCCTTATGTTTATACACAACTCTTGTGCTTCTTTTTTCCAGCCTGAAATTCAGGCTTCTAGACTTCATTGTCAAATGTCTCCAAGGTATTATTCTGTTTATATCATTGTCAAGAATTAATGGGGTCCAGTTATCTCTGACCAAATCTACTGGATTTATCCCACATAAAGTACAAGTAAAAAAATTAAGATCTCTCTGTTCAAAGGAACTAAGAGCTATTGCATTTATTTCAGAGAAAGCCTTTGATCTAAGTGAACTGAACTATCTGAAAAAGTTTGCATAGGGCAAGAACTTCCAAGCATGAGTGGAATGGTTTTTGTTTATTGCAAATGAATGAGTCATCATGAAGAAATGGCAACAGAGCCATAGATCTATAGAGACTGTTTATGCCGCTGGTGTTAACAACACCAGGAACCGACTATGCTAATAATACAAGTATTTTTGATATTCATATCACAATATATTGCACTGAGCCACAGAAAACCTTTTCTAAAAATCAAGAAAATCTAGCAGATCATAGTAAAATCTAAGATTCATTGTGATAATTTCATGATGTAGCATATAATTAAAAAAAAAACAACATAGAACATATTATGCAGATTGGAATTACAGCTGAATGGCAGAAAGGAACAAAGGACTTGAGGATTAGAGTGATTAAATAAAAGATAAATTAACCTGCCTGGATCATTCAGATTTTGTCTGGCTTCTTGGAAGCTACTGCAATAAAGAATATCGACTAAGGAAGAACAGCTTGAGCATGTGTATTTCAGACAGACATATCTTAGCAACCATGATTTTTAGGGGAGAGGCATTAGGCTGGATCAAAGGAGCAGTGATTTTTGAGTACTTAAAGGCTTTTTTTATGACAGCAGATCTAAATCACTCATTTCAAAAAGTCACACAGTAGGGAAGTTTGTTAAGGACAGAATCAGTATGAAAAAAAAGTGGTTTGTTAAAATGTCATTTTCCAAAACATGCTGCAGAAGGTAGGATAGGCAAATTTATTAACAACTGAGGGGATGCATTCAAAGTCATATTTCAAGGGACAGCAAATTTTCTCCCTTGCCTGTTAATCTTGTGTTGCTAGGGCCTGGGAAGAGAGCTAGACTCTGAATATATTCTATGGAGAATATTGCTTATCTAACAGACACTATAATTGTCTGTCCAAGTGAAAATGAAAATTTGTCATGTAGCTACTTTTAGGAGTAAGAATAACAACACTCACTTTTTGTTATAAAATTGTTACCATTGATTGTGATAAAATTGTTCTTTGTAGTTCAGTAAAGATTGCATATAAATGTAACCATTTTATAAAAGAAGCCTGGTTTTGTTTGGTTTTCTTATCGTATAGAACACTACATTAAAAATCATTTTATGTAAAAAAAAAAACAATGGAATGACCAACCATGCAGCCAATTGGGAGGAAAGTGGCCCAAATGCTCAAATGATAGCAGACCTCTCTATAACAGGTCAGCATACTGAAAAATACTGCTAGGTTCCCTGTAGCACTACAAATCATAGAATCATAGAATCATAGAATAACCAGGTTGGAAGAGACCCACCGGATCATCGAGTCCAACCATTCCTATCAAACACTAAACCATGCCCCTTAGCACCTCGTCCACCCGTGCCTTAAACACCTCCAGGGAAGGTGAATCAACCACCTCCCTGGGCAGCCTCTTCCAGTGCCCAATGACCCTTTCTGTAAAGAATTTTTTCCTAACGTCTAGCCTAAACCTCCCCTGGCGGAGCTTGAGGCCATTCCCTCTTGTCCTGTCCCCTGTCGCTTGGGAGAAGAGCCCAGCACCCTCCTCTCTACAACCTCCTTTCAGGTAGTTGTAGAGAGCAATGAGGTCTCCCCTCAGCCTCCTCTTCTCCAGGCTAAACAACCCCAGCTCTCTCAGCTGTTCCTCGTAAGACCTGCTCTCCAGCCCCCTCACCAGCTTTGTTGCTCTTCTCTGGACTCGCTCCAGAGCCTCAACATCCTTCTTGTGGTGAGGGGCCCAGAACTGAACACAGTATATCAGAAAGCTTACACATATATGTGGGTCATCCTAGCACACCAAACTAAGTTATTGAACTTTGTGGGAGAGTGCAGCACATGGTCAAGCCTTGAAAATAACTTCTGCAACTAACCCCCCCCCCAATTTAATTATCCATTTTTTTACAGTCCTATATAAAATCAGCAACAGTGTCTTCACTTAAGTGATTTAATGTCCAGCTTTCCTGCTGCTGTTAAATGTGACAGTTTGTTTTCAAATAGCAACTAATACTCAGCAACTAAAGTATATGCAAGTACAGTGTGTATTAGTAAGCTATTTTTAGTGCTCTGTTCAATATCTAGCCTATATACAGATACCCAGGATTAAAACATTTGAACTACATTTTATTTCTTTGCAAGAGATTGTAGGTAGGAGAGGGTAGCTGAATAAGACATTATCTACCATTTCAGATCTCTACAGGGTTAGCTTTCTTGAACCTCTTAAAGATACTGCTTCCAGCTTTTTGAAAATTACCACCTCCCAAATTCCACAATTGTCAGGGCATTTATTGAAAGCATGCTGAAGTGCAGTTGTTCATAAACTTGCAATATATCTCATAATTAAATGCACCTTTTTATGCTATAGTGTACCTTTTCCAACTCTGTGGCAAATAATCTGGCAGATCTAAGGAAGGAGGTCAGTGTCTGGATGGCATTATATTTTAACTTTTTTTTCTGTTGAAATAGTTTTGCCCTTTTCCAGATCTGATCACAGATCCCCAGTACATAACAGCCCTTTGAAAAAGGTTGCATTTAAAAAGGAACATATCCAGAGCATGGCCAGGCAGTTTCTTCATTAGCTGATTCTCTGAAAAAGATAAATTACCGAAGAAGGCAACTGCCTCACTGAGAGGCATTTTAGTGATGATTGGTTTTAACCGAGTTTTGGAAGACAAATACAGCATTTGTCAAGCTGTTTAAAGAATTTTCCAGGAAGAAATTTAGAGTGGGTGTTCATGGGAATTTAGTTTCTGTTTTCACAAGTAAACGCTGTAAATCCTGAACACAAAGCCACAGGGAATGAGAAATAAATACTTTAAATCATTAGGTTGAAGGTTCCCCATCACTTAGAAAATAATAATTTTATTTCGTGGGCATGTTATTGGACATACATGAAGAATGTATTACCCTACAGTTATTACTTTGATCATTGGTATGTATGAACACTGTAAGCATCTTTCAAATGTTAATCCTTCTGCTTTTCTCCAGACAAATTACTGGCCATCTCAAGGTGCAGTCAAGATAAAATCTTGAGAAGGGATTTCCTTAGACAGTCATTTAAGAATATATACTCTCTGTGGTTTGTATCTTCAGCTGCTTTCTCAAGAAGGACCCCTCAGGAGCATCAAGTCTGAGCCTACTTAAAACAAATTGCACAGAAATCATTAAATATCATGTAGCTACTTTGGAAGAAATTATTTCCCTCCAGCAGCTGACCTGGGGAGGATGTATGCATTTGGACTGGTGCATTAATCATCCAGGAAAGAAGTTCCATGTCTTTCTCTCCGTTTTGCTGGCATTTAAATGCTGCCTCTTCCCTCCTCGTTTTCCTCAGAAATCCTCCTGGCTTGCAGGAAGTGTGGCTTTTTCCTGCATCTGTGCTAAGAAATGCGAACAAACTCAAGAAAGGAAGATTTGTTCAGCACTTTCAGGCTTCTGTGGAGGCTGTGGATTATTATTTATCTTTCTAGCCAGGAAGGCCAGAAGAAAGGGCCCCAAAATCTCCAGGCTTCTGTGTACAGCCAGCTGGGTGCTACAGGCTGTCTGGGAAGGAAAGGGTGGTAGGTGTAGGCGGTGGGAGAAAGGCAGCCGTTGTGTTGAGTAGGTTGGGCTGTTTCACAGCTCGAGCCACAGCTGTTTTCAACAGGAGGGAGCTCTAAATGCATTAGTGAGCCATTTGGTTCAGAGAGAATAAAGGATGTGAAGAAATTGAAAGAGAAAAACCACACCCCCTTCTTTCACATTCGAACACATTGGATTTTCAATATAATCCATTAACCTACACACAGCCTTTCATTAGAGCCCCTGGGAGGCTGTAATATTTTTGGCAATGTACTGTTACGAAAAATACAAGTAAAAAACCCGCATAACTGCAATTGAAATGGCCATAGGGAAATTCAAATCTTTTCTGTGAGCATAACAAGATGTATGTGAAATTACATTCACATCAGATATGTTTCACTCCATATTTACGTAGTTTTTGTGAAGAAATAAAAAAATCACCCGTAATTTTGCCATAATTTCTTTACTTACTACTCAGTGTATAAAGCATATAGAAAGTCTTTTAAATATGTATAATTAGGGAAAAATACTTATAGGGTGGGAGAAATAGTGTGGTTTTAGTTTGGAAAGTAGTTGGAAAAATAGTCAGGATTAAATACTGCTTGAACCAGTAAATTTTTTTGATTCATGACAGAACTCTTAGTTTCACTGAAGGCATCTGGGGTATAGTACAAGAACTTGTTGGTCATTCTTGCTGACAGGATAACATATTATTTTCCAGTTTTGGCATGAGTCTCTGCTGTGATACCCTATAACATTTGCCTTAGCATCTTTTAAAGGACCTTCAAGATGCCCATTTTATTCACCTTAGCTACTGTCTTCATAACTCTTGTCTGGGATGACGTCGAGGGTGCTTGCAATTAACCATGTGACAAATAACGTGACCAATATTGTGCCAAAGAATTTCTTAAACATTTTTTGAAATACAAAGTCCTAATGTCTCTGATCAAAACTTCTTTGAAAACTGGAGAATAATTTTTCATGCATTTTTGCCAGACTTCTTTTACTGTCAGCATTATTCCATTAACCCTTTAAAATTAGGAAATTCTATTAAATATCTGTATTCCTATTTCTTTACGTTAATCTAAGCAAAGGAAAAAAGCATAATAATCCTGCTGGAGGTTTGGGTTTTTTTAACAAAATACTCCCTTCCAGATACCTGTTTGAAGGCCATACAGTTCACTTGGAGAAGCTGCCACAAATTTGTCGAAATATTTTAAATTTTGTATGTAACAGGTGGGATTTTGCCTCTGCTGAAATTGTTCCTGTTTCTCTTGTGGAACCTGGATTTTTATACAGTCATACTTTTAATTTTAGTACTGATATTTTGCATTGTTTGACATGTAAACTATGTATGTTCTATGTTTTCCCAGCAGATCATCTTTGAGGACTAATCAGACATTGCAGAGGAGCTATCAGTTATGTTAGAATGTTGCTACTATAATTATGGTTTTAAAATACTGTATTCAAAACTTTGTTTTTACTTGAAAGCCACCTCTTATAAACTAGATAAACACATTTTCCCCTATGACCATTGTTTTAAAATCACACCTTTTAACTGTTTCACTTCTGGTGTGTTTTGTCCACATTTAAAGAAATCCATGATGAAAATATCTAGAGTGGAAGCCTCAGACAGAAGCATATGCTATTTTTTCCATTTGGTTATTTGTTGTAGCTAACAGATGCTATGCAAACATATTATCAGCACCTATATCTTGCTGCAGCAAAATTTTACCCTTCTTTCTAATGGCTATTTCTATAATTTCCAACAGTTCTTTGTAAATACAGATTTTTTGGTATCAGCCACTTGATAAGAAAATTTCATTGATTTTCCACAAGGTGGCATGTATGAATCAGTCTGGCTGTATTTCAATCAATATAATTCAGTTAATATATACTTTGTATATATCAAATGCATGTGCATACTCAATGAAGAAGACATACATTCATAGTACAGTGAATACTGTGATTGGCTATTTAAATACAGTGTAGCAAGTGATGCTCTGTCAGCAGCTAAATTGTAGAATTGACTACTATTGTATAATTTAGAGAATAACTTATCAAAATAAAATCTAACATAAGCACTTCACAGCTACTTGTATCATGAAATGAAATAAAAACTTGTTGCATAGAATGAGATGCTGTGGAATCATGCAGTTACTTTAGGAGAAAATATTTATTCATTATTCCTTATATATTGATGCTTATATTTTATAAAAGACAAAGATCAATATGTATTTCTTTAATGCAGATAAATAATTTTTAAAGCATGCATTTAGTTATTAAAAGTTCCTCAGACAGTCATTCAGTCTGTGACTTACTGAGCAGTTTCTATTCAAGAGAACTTCCTACTCAAAAGAAGAAACAGTTTTGACCTAAGTTGCCATCCAAGCACAACACAGTCATGATTTTGAAGATCTAGTATTATTCAGCTAAGAATTGTTTTTTTTCCAGTGCTACAGATCTCCACATTCTCTAAATCTCTTGGCACTAAAGTAAATCAAAGAAAGAAAATCTGCTAAACTACTACCAATAATTGCTTATATAATATTTTTTCTGTCTTATTTAGAAGCTTAGTGGAAAGAAATCTGAGACGCTCTGAGTTTACAACAGATTTTTAGCGAAAGAGATTTTGGTATCTGAAAAACTGGGCACCGATCAGTACTGATCTTCTGCAACTTGAATGGGGTTCATCCTGGGCTCTGTCATGACAAAGATGGATGTTTGAATAAGTAAAGCTTTACATTATTCTAGTGCCAGAAAAACAGGTATAAATTTGATATTGTTGGTTTGTAATGAGCATTTTATATGTTTTAACCATCTCTGGGAAAGCAGGACTTTGTCACATGTAATGGTTATTTCAGATGATGAATGACACTACTCCAAACATCGCCTACTTCCTTCCTATTTGCCCCTGACTTTTATTGCTAAGTATGACATCATATAGTATGGGATACTCCTCATTCAGCCAAGGACAGCCACCCCAGCTGTGCTCCTCCCCAACCTCCTGTTCCCCCCAACACTTAGCAGCAGGGCACCAGGAGAATCAGAAAATGCTCTGATGCTGTTCAACCACTGCTCAGCAACAACTGAAACAACCCCCTGCCACCAACATCGCCCATATCACAAATCTAAAGCACAGCCCCATACAAAGCACCACAAAAATTTAACTTCATCCCAGCCAAAACCAGTACATAACACCAAATCTCAAAATGTTCTTTTGAGAACTGCAGACAACACAAGGTTGAACATGAAGCCTTCTTTCACCAGCCTATGCTAGTTGCTCAGTAAGCCCCATTACCAGAAGAAAATTAAGGGATTTAAACCATCTCCTTGTTTTCTTATGGTTCAGGTTTTGTCCCTAAGGTTCAAAGACCTCCTTATTCATCCTAGAAGTTTGGTGCCAAATTAAAACCTTCAAATTTAGACTCTTTTCTGAGATCCTTAACAATGTGCTTGAACTTTATTTTTTAAGAATGACAACTTTGGAATATTGCAGTAAATTATTTCTAGAGCTGCAGATCAAGAAAACTGGAGGAAAAGTCGTTGTCAAAGTTTGTATCTCAGGTGAAAAATGCATGCAATTTTTGAACAAATAATTGTAATGCAATTTATTAAACAATTTATTAATGTAGCTTGTTAAACAAGTAACTGCAATCTATGGAGTTTATTCAATAATCATAAGCCAGTTCATAATTTACCTTTGGTCCGGTTGGCTGGTACAATTGAAAATGTCATAGATTTCCACACATGCAAACATGTTCAAGAATAAAGACCAGGTAACAAGTACTATATCTCACCAACTTTTCTTCACCTTAATAGATTCATTGGCAAACCTAATCCCTTTTTTCTTACACCCACTATTCCTGCTTTCCAAGGAAAAAAAAAGTTTGTTCTGCCCCCACATTGCTGTTTTGGATTAGTCAAAGGCAGAGGAGAAGGCTGAGAACTTCTTAAGCTACATTTGCTACCAAGAAAAACAAACCAGGGAACTGTTCTCTAAAGTAACCTCATATCTGGTACAGACGATTATTTTTTTACGTCAATTTATTGTTTTACTAAAGTTTAAGGTACAAGTCATAGCGGTTGGAAAAGATCTCTAAGATGATCTAGTCCACTGTCAGCTCAACAACTCCATGCCTACTAAACCATGTCCTGAAGTGCCACATCTACATTTTTTTTTAACACCTCCAGGGAAAGAGGCTACCACCTCCTGAGTAGCCTGTTCTAATGCTTCACTACTCTTTCTGTAAAGAATTTTTTTCTGATATTCAAACTAAACCTCCCTTGTTGTAACTTGAGACCATTTCCTCTCATTGTATCACTTGTTACTTGTGAGAAGAGATTAGCACCCACTTCCCTACAACATCTTTTAGGTAGTTGTAGAGAACAATAAGGTCTCCTGTCAGTCTTCTCTCAGCTAAACAATCCCAGTTCCCTCAGCTCCTTCTTGTAAGACTCGTTCTCCAGACCCTTCACTAGCTTCATTGCCCTCCTCTGGACGCGCTCTACCAGCTCAATGTCCTTCATGTACTAAGGGGCCCAAAACTGAACTCAGTACTTGACATGTGGCCTCACCAGAGCCGAGTATAAAGGCAAGGTCACTTCTCTGCTCTTGCCTGCCACACTATTTTTGTACAAGCCAGCATGCTGTTGGCCTTCTTGGCCACCTGAGCACACTGCTGGCTTGTGTTAAGCTGGCTATCAACTAGCATCCCATGGTCCTTTACTGCTGGGCAGCTTTCCAGCCATACTTCCCAAAGCCTCTAGCGTTCAGCCTGCTGATACATTTGCCCATCCAGATCTAAAGAGAAAAAAGAACTGCCTTTATTGATTGCCCCTCACAGTCTCTCTCAGGACTGAAGGTGACAGATAACTCACTTTATTCAGTTGGAGTTGGGAGTTGGAGAAAAAACAAATGTTCACACTGTGGAAAATGATGTCATTCTTGCTATAAATATGTACAATTTGTGGCCAGATACATAAGGTTTTGCTAAACACATAATTAACCAACTTTAGAGACATTTCTCATTTTTAAATTTGACGAGCAAAGCAATCCATACGGTGATAAAAACAGTGAATGATAAGTTGTAGGCCCAGACGAGTCATACCAAGAAAGAAAATGGCATTTTAACCAGACTGAAATTCTGCATACAAGACATCTAATTTTGCAATCACTCTGCAGCAGATCTCTGCCTCATTCTAGAAATGTGAGATTTAATCTATCAGTATATAATAATGTTCACAAGTCCATCTCAAGACATAGTAGTTTGCCATCTGCTAGCAAAAGTTCCCTGAAAAATATCTTGTCTTTTTAATTTTATTACTCAGACAGTTTATTTTTGCATGGGTGGTTGAAAAGCAATATCATTTTAAGAGAGCAAGGGACATCTATAATCATATCTATGCCAAATGTGGCTTAGCAAAATCTTTACAAGCAATGACAATGAAGAAAATAAGCAACGTGCCTTTTGCAACCAAATTCTAAATTCAGAGTCATTATCACAAGTAACAGAGATAATTAGCATTGTTTCTGAAACACTTAAAAAGTATTATTAACTGAGGAGAATGTTAATGCTGAAATGCTCAATGTGATCATTGACCTGCAATCGATCACCTCTGAAATTGATCATCTCTGGAATTAATCCTTCATGTGCTAAAATTCTTAGAAAGCCAAAGCAGTGTCTCTGTACATAAAGCCCTAAAAGAAAGGACTTTCCAAGTTTGGTATTGGCCTTTTCCTACATTTCAATACAGAAAAAATAACACTGGAAGTTCCCACATGCTGCCATTTTTGGAAACAAACTTTTCATGTAATGTAGAAGAGAAGACAGAAGATGATAGAGGGGTAAACAAGCAGTTAGGAACTACTTGTTGAGATGAGTTCAGGCATCACAAATAGAGTCCTAGATTCGCATGCAGCAGCAGTGAAAAGCATCGTGAATACCACAACTACTGATCTGGTAGATCAGTAGATCACTGATATGGAGACACTTGTCTCCTTACCCAAGCAAATTATATTACTAGTTGAATGACAGAAGCATTGGCGGCAGAAGGACTTATGATTTTATACCTAAAATGACTGAGGCTTGCCACTTTTCACTGAAATTACTCTCTTAAGCTCTGGTACAGAATTTGAGCATCAGTTCACTTTTTCTTCTGAAACAACTACTGCTCTAACCCCTCCAACGTGCTTACTTGCACTTCTGGAAATGAAGATATTTAAAACTTTAAAAAGAAAACTAAGAACTGTCAGGTGCAGTGGTTGTAACTTCTTATTTCCTCCTTTTTTTCT
The DNA here is from genome assembly GCF_032191515.1 of Phaenicophaeus curvirostris. Classification (NCBI taxonomy): domain Eukaryota; kingdom Metazoa; phylum Chordata; class Aves; order Cuculiformes; family Cuculidae; genus Phaenicophaeus; species Phaenicophaeus curvirostris. The sequence goes on from NC_091392.1 coordinate 182,448,024, forward strand.
TTGCATAATAGACTGAAGCTGAGGTGGCAGTGCCGTGTGATAACACAAAAGTTGAACAAGCTGTTTTTATAGCTCCTTCTCCATAGTGTGCCAGAGAGTGCATGTGCCTCCTTGAAATATTTTACTACAACAACCATGTACCTTTCCTGTTACTAAAAATTGCAGACAACTGCAGCCTTAAAAGTGCTGGCTAGTGTGCAAAGCAGCGCACTGTCTTTCTGAAAAATCATAAATGTGCGTAACTCTATCAACATTAGTTTTCAATCTATATGAAGAATTTCCATCCATCTAATGATTATTTAAAAGTCATTTCAATAAGAATTATACTACTAAATATGGAAGTGTAGAATTCTAGTTCACGTAATTCCCTCAAGATCTTCAGCATTGTTATGATACCATCAAAATATTTGAAATAATATTACCCATTTATATGCTGAAAAAGAAATCCAGGATTGCAGTTTAACTGACTATTTGTAGTTAAACAGAATTGCAGTGTGCTGAATACAATTTAGGTAACAAAAATTTAACTGACTAAAATAGTTTTACATGTTTCTGTCTCCATGGAAAAAAATGAAAATCGTTTATTCTGAATAGCAGTTGTCATTCAGTGGATATATAGTAAGAAAGTAAAGCAGCTGACTATTTTGTACTTCTTTATTGCTACTGGCACAGTCCCAAATTAGGTCAAATATGGTTGACCTACTTCCCTGAGTTTATTCATCAAACAAGCTGACTTATTTCTTCTGCTTTGAAGAGATAGATCCAGAGGGGCCCTGAAATGTAGCACTCATTTTAAGCCTCAGACGTAAGTATAGATGTCAAAGAATTATGTTACTGCTAACCCACCAAAACATTAGTAGAACAGTGAGATTTCAGAAGAATCAATTTTGTTTCTCTCTGCCTTTGCAGTATCATTAGTCCTATTAGTGTCTTTATAACTGATTTTAAAGGCCCCTAAACCCATACCTGAGGAAATATCCTCAAAATCAGATTTTCCTTTCATGATGTGAAAAAGGCAAAGTTAGAATGCTTTTTCTTTGTAAGGTAGTCTTCTATTTACATACAGCATGTCCTTGAACAAGGTGTAATTTTCTGTCTTTACATTGCTAATGAATCATAGAATCATAGAATAACCAGGTTGGAAGAGACCCACCGGATCATCGAGTCCAACCATTCCTAGCAAACACTAAACCATGTCCCTCAGCACCTCGTCCACCCGTGCCTTAAACACCTCCAGGGAAGGTGACTCAACCACCTCCCTGGGCAGCCTGTTCCAGTGCCCAATGACCCTTTCTGTGAAGAATTTTTTCCTAATGTCCAGCCTAAATCTCCCCTGGTGGAGCTTGAGGCCATTCCCTCTTGTCCTGTCCCCTGTCGCTTGGGAGAAGAGGCCAGCACCCTCCTCTCTACAACCTCCTTTCAGGTAGTTGTAGAGAGCAATGAGGTCTCCCCTCAGCCTCCTCTTCTCCAGGCTAAACAACCCAAGCTCTCTCAGCCGCTTCTTGTAAGACCTGCTCTCCAGCCCCCTCACCAGCTTTGTTGCTCTTCTCTGGACTCTCTCCAGAGCCTCAACATCCTTCTTGTGGTGAGGGGCCCAGAACTGAACACAGGATTCAAGGAGCGTTCTCACCAGTGCCGAGTACAGAGGGAGAATAACCTCCCTGGACCTGCTGGTCACACCGTTTCTGATACAAGCCAAGATGCCATTGGCCTTCTTGGCCACCTGGGCACACTGCTGGCTCATGTTCAGTCGGTTGTCAACCAACACCCCTTTCTTCTGAGCTTCTTCAGGCTTTCTTCTGTGGCCCATCTGAAAATATCTTCACCTTTCTAGTATTTGGATTTTATTTGCCTCTTTGACACCAACATACTGGAATGGACGTAACTTTGTAAGGCCCATCCATGTCTTCTTTCATCCTTCCTGTGACACTTTGAAAACAATTGCTTGGATTTAACTAAATTTAAAACTAAAACAAGGATTTTAGTACGATTGTACTGGTTTCAAACACATTCTTAAATCTATGTATTCATGGCCCTGGTTATTCTGGCTAGGAAATGATATTAAAATTCTGCCTGCTTTGATATCAGGGATCTAAATCTGGTTGTTCTTTCCTGCTGTAAAGATATACAGAATGTTAAAGCTTTAAACTGGCCTAATTTTAAGATACTCTTTCTTTGATATTGATTCAATAGTTTCTAGTAGTTTACAATCATGCATTTACCAAGTAAGCTTATTGAATTTTTAGTAAAATTCAGTATGTTCCTAATGGCAAAGGCTGTAAAAGTCACGTATTGATCCAAACCTTATTTTGGTGGACTGGCAATGCGGATTACTAGAGGTACAGCTATCTTTCTTTCCAATCAGTACTACAAAACGAACAAAACAGAAATTCTCCATTTGAATAACTACACATTCCTGCCACATGTTGGTAAACTCAATTTTATTTTTCTTATCTTTGTACGCATTCACATGGCGGTCAGTGGAAGTAACCTGTCATCATTCTTCACATTTTTTCTAGAGGAAAATAGATATATCAGAAGAAGATGATTCTCAGAATAAAGGATCGACTGCAGGATTTTTTTTTTAATTGTCTCTTTATCATATATTTTTCTGGGTCCCTATACGTCTGCAAATACTGAGTTCTCTCCTCTGCCGCTTGTTAAAACCTTTGACTTCTGTGAGCTCTTCACTCAAACTTGGTATGGGATCCATCTCATCTAGTCATGTCTACAGACTATTTCAGAAGGTCATAGTAGAAAGAAATGAGCTATGCCAGTGAAGAGTTTATTTCTCTTTGTTGTCTGTAAGAGGTATCCTTGATACCTCAGATGTCTCAGAACGGTCTCATCCCACATGTTACCAGCCTACATCTATGTCTTTAGTGTTCAAAGGAAGAGATTCAACAAAGCCTTTGGAAACTGTAGACCATTGACTTACCTGGAAGTTGTTCTTGATGTGTTCAAAATTTATTTCTGGGCTAAAGTGAAATCCCTCAACAAAGCCCAAAAGCAGATTCTTCATCAGAGGTGTTGCAGCTTGCTGGCCTAGGTTGTGTCCTGGAGAGAGCTCTTGTGTATCAGTGCTCTTAGGCTGAAAAACTTCAGTGGTTTTTTTCTTGCTTAAGTGTAGATGCTGTGCCTGAGACAGATATCTTCATCATCAGAGAAATAAAAACAAGCATTTTCAGGACATGATTCATCAGACCTAGTTTAATTGTCTACCTTAGGATTAGATAAACTCCCCAGAGGTGCTTATATACCTCCACATATAAAAAGTATCCCACTAAGTAATTCAGCTATGAGGTCCTGCATTCCAGATGTCTATAGGCAGATGAGCTGAATCCTCATATTACAGTGAGACAGATATCATCTTGACCTTAGCTTCCTTAAAATTCTGTTTTGGTGAGTCTTTGCTTCATTATTTTACTACATATTTTCTCTGCCTTACATTTACACCATAAGCCTTGACTCCCTGACATTGCTTCCTCCAGGATACCCACTCCTGTGTCATGGGTTGTCTATGAACAATAATCCCTCTATAGGCATTGTTACAGTGTTCTCTTCCCTATGACAGTTAAAGGTTAACTCATTTGAAACCTCACCTCAAAGATGCAGTCATTTGAAAGAGGCAGTAATAAGTGGTGATGTCTTTCTTTTATCAATCCCCCACTTATTTGGGATGGGGATGCAACCGATTGCACAGGCATCTTTGGACATTGTCTACAAGCCTTTTATTCAGACAAGCTCTAGAAATATATTTACTCTGTTAATGAGATGTTGTCTATGTCAGTATAAGCTTTTGAAAGGACTCTACAATCCCCTTGCTGGGCAGCCCTTTTCATTGCCTGTATTGCCAGGAAGAAGGGAACGTGAAAGGTGACTCTTCCTTGAAAATGTTCAGAAAGTATAAAACCCCTCTAAATTGCTACAAGTGTTTTACTTTAGTACATAATCTTTTAAAATGCCTCATGGAGAGTAAGTTATAAGATTCATCTTGTTGAAGGAATGCAACTTAGAGCAAGTTCTGATCGGAGACCTGACAAATTTGAAATTGACAATATATTTGGATTTAGTACTACCCCAGTGTCAATGTGGTACATCTAGAGCACCCATCTCCTACAAGTAAGTTGAATCTTTTGTGTTGCGTGTTCTTAATTTTTTTTTTTTTTTTGTAAGGAAGAAGTAGCCACCTCATAGCATATATTCACATTGAGTCTCTAAGTGCTGCATCAAAGAATTTCTAGGCCAGGTACTCTTAATGATTTCCAAGCTCACATACTGTCCCTTGGCATTCCTGTTCTTCAGCAGAAAGCTTTGAAAATAAGTCAGTCATAAAAGCATAAGTAAGGTTTATTTCCAGTGAAAATTATTTAGATATGCAAGTAGCGTATTTATTTTTGAGCTTAACAAGGAGGTCAGTTATGACAAATGTTTTATTCATTAGTGCTGACCATACCGATATAGCAATATTTTTCTTTGATTCAATATATTAAAACTAAACTATTATTTTTCTGTGCAATCCATTTCGAATAACACTGGATGCCTCTCTATTAAGACAAATAGCCTTGAAGACCATGGTTTAGAAATTCCATCATGACAAGAATGCTGTGATCAGTATTTGGGTAATTACCTTTCTTAAAAGCTTTTCCATTCCAATACCAATTAGGAATATTGTGGCTTTCTTCCACTATCTCATAACACTTACCCGGTAGGTGGTTTGTATTTATAATGCTTTCTGCTGTAGAATTCTGATTTTATGATTACATTCCTGAGTGATTAAGTTGCAGGAATTGTCTAGACTCCTTTGAATACTTGAAAACGGCATAGCCATAGGCTTGTTGAAGTGTGGAGCCTGTGATCCATTGTGCACCTCTGTTCTCCATGGTATTTGTACTTTCCAAAGGTTCACTTTGGAAAATCAAGAAGTCCATTTTGTTATAAACAAACAAAGAACTACTATGCAAATATATGTATTTCCAGAGTCAGCTGCTATTGTTGACAGAGGAAGCTGAATTGCCTGCAATAGAAATTGGACCTTTGAATCACTAGTAAGTAAGAAACACTAATAAGTATTTAAGCACCACTATGGGTCTCAAACCCTGAATCTTTGTGGTGAAGCTCTGTGGAAAGCTTTATCTTTAGATGATACGGCTTAGGAACAATGTCTGATTACCACCAAAAGTCATCAGATATTCATTCCTGATGGAGAATCCCAAAACAGGCCCAGATGCATCAGTATGTTGGAAGGAAAATGCATACCTTTTGTAAAGCTTGCAAAATGACAATAACAGGATTGTTACTTTCAAATATACTATTTACTCAGTCTTGTACTTCTGTGAGGACACGTTGCCTCTGTGACCCATATACTCCCAGATCTCTCTGTTCTTTGCTGATTCATGATGGTAAACTACCACCATCACGAGCAAAGCCTTGGGTGTACAACATTGCTATAGCATTAACACTTCTAATTTTCAAAAACAAGGAGAGTCTCATCGACTTCAGTAACAGCTTTGGTTTGTAGATCAATGATGCATTTTTACAGGGCTGTTATAATGCTGCAGGAGATGAAGGCACTTGGAACAGCTGCAGCTGTGTAACACATCTACTGTCATGGAGGCAGGGGTGAACATGTAAGATGTTTTTACTCAGTTAAGCAACAGCAAAGGATTTATAGAGGTGTGAACTGTAGCAACAGGACACCATTCCTAATTTTTAGCAGCAATCCTTCCAGAGTGTGACAGGTACATAAGCAAGAAAAGCTGTAAGAATATATGAAGAATTAAGACGTTAATAGAAAACCAATGAAGGTCTCTTGCAACAGGATCAAAAAATCAGACTAATAGAGAAATGATGATGGTGTGAGGCAGCCAACCTTCCTTATTCATAATACCTCCAGATAAGCTTATCAGGAAAGGCTATTAGTACATTATCCTTTAAATTAGTAGTTATTTATCAGAGCAGGAACACAGTCTTGCATTTATTTTGCTATTTTGGAACTGAATATTTTTTATTAGTTTTCACCCATATATTTAAGTAGGTCACTAGTCATTATCTATTTATGTTATGCCAGTTCAGAATAAATAACTACTAAATTTCACTGATGGAACTGTATGCTTCAAATACTCTACAGTTAGATACATGAAAGTACTTTAATATTTGGGGAAGTAAATTATCTGTGGCTAATTGAAATATCAAACTATTCCAGATAAAATGGATCACACTTCTGATTGATCTAATTTCTTCAAATACATTGCTGTTTTTAAAGGGGTAAATCCTGTCTTTTTTTACTGTCTGTGTATGTACATACACTCAGCCTTTGCTGGGAGGCAGGTCTGGTTTTTGGTGAGTTGACAATGATCAGAAACCCAGGCAGAAAACTTACTGCACTTACTATTGATGCAGTTCAATACCTGAGCTCAGGTTCAAGTATTTCATCAGTCAGCATTCAAAACTTGTTATCCTTATTGTGAGCTGAGCTTGGCATCTGAGTCTACCTGAGCTTGACATGTAAAGCAGGCTCCAGCGTGGCAACCATACATCATACACTCATGTTTTGGGACCCTTAGGGCTATTTGACTGTGAATTTTCTCAGCCTCCTTTGCACTCACCTGCCATCTCACAAGCTGTCAAATGCGTACTTGGGTGCTAAAATATAAATACAAATTTGACATAATAAGTTAAACTTTGTCTTTCACTTACATTTTACTTGGAATTTGTTTCTTGTGCACAAAACCTGAAGACAGGCCTTGCTTATCTGAAGGCTAGCCTGTTTATCTGCTGATACACCTTGATGTAATAAAAGACAATATTTTTCTTTAGAACTTATACACTACACAGGGTTTTATTTAAAGTGCAGGCAGGTAGCTGAATATCAACAACCACGTGGTTACCTTTGGCTGTGAAACAAGTAATGAAAATCAGTATTTAACTGACTACTCTCAAATACCATCTGGAAGGTTTTCTAGTTGCTCTTAGCCTACTCTTCCTGTGTTAGGTGGGGCTGTCTGTGTGGTGGCTGGTCCTCTGAGCTCAGGGAGCTGTCTATTGGCACAGCAGGTACTGACAGGCACAGATGGGCAACACAAATGAACAGCGCCTTACATGCTTGCGTTTCTTTCTGTTGATTAGAAATTGAGTCTCCTGTTAGTAGCAAGGGTGTAAACATTAGCAATATATAAAATTAAGTGAGGTGAATCACACCCAACTAAAATGTGGTTGTGTCACCTCTTCACTTTCTTTCATGACAACCTTAGGAGGGACAAAGCTTCCCTAAAAGCAAAAGCCAGCACTCGTAATGTGTACTATACAGTTATGGCAATCAACAAGGGTGTCAAAGAAGTTCATGTACTTTTAACAAAAACACAAGATACGGGTAGTAACTTTGATTTCTCATTCTTTTGCAAGTTTAGTAATGCAGTTCTTCAGTAATTCTTGAAGTCGTATCTGATCTGAAAAATTTGTTTTGTGTCAAAAGCCTTGGACACTCTATTCCAGTTTCATTGTTCATAATATTACATCTATAGAGCAGCATTTTGTGTTCTTTGGCTTTTAAAAGCAGACAATTGCAAGATGCATTACCTTAAAGTAAGTGGCAGGTCTGGATTTCTTCATATTTAAACATGATCTCTTTTCATACTCATGTAAAAAAATATGTAATTTCATGGTTGTTTTGACAGTGCCAATCAATTTATTTCAGAAGACTGAGGAAGCTTTTGATCTTGTCTGAAAATTACTGAACTATTGAGCTGATAAAGAAGTAACAAAGAAAAAAATCCCCCTCATTTTTACTCTACAAACAGAAGAATTTCCCATAAAGAAAAATAAACGTATGTGGTGAATAGATAGAGCAGATTTATTTCTCTACCAGAAAATTCAAAGGTGATGAACATGGTGTGAAACTCAGAACTATACAACAAACAGAGAGCAAATGAACTCAGAAGAAGAGGGGTGGGGACCTCCTTTGCTGCATGTAAGATTATAATGCTAGAAGTTACACTTTTGTAATACCTTAGTCATCTTCCATATAATCATTCTGGTTTTTTTTCCATACATTCTTAATAACTTGTCTGATCTTCTGGTAGCTACCAGGCATGGCCTCAGAATAACACAAAGTATGGTCTCTGTCTTACCTTGAAGGAAAAACACAATAAAAGTTCCTTTTCTCCCCTAAGATTTCAGGTGAAGAATGGTGAGTATGAATAGTGTGTTGAATGTTTTCAAAAGCAAACCTGACTTTTTAGAAAGCTTCAAAAGAAGTTGGATCAGCCCTTGCTTTCATGTCCTAATGAAATGTCAAAAGTCAGCTCATGCAATTGGCTCAGAGCTGACTGTTTTCTACACTAAAGGCTTACAAAGCAAGGCAGGACTAATTTCAGACCTGGCAGCCCTTCTTTCCTTCATTAGAGTGAATCAGGTCAACTGGACAAGAATTTATTTGGAGCATAATTGGACTAGTCATGGACTTTAAGTTTAAATGTGAAGCAGCCTGTTGAGCTGGAACTGTTTTGTTCCTAACTGAAGTCTTTCAATTTAGTACTTAGATTATATTGGCATTGTACATTTAACTCTAATTTTCACTCAGGCTTTGCTCAGTACTGTTCATCCTCTGTCTTTCACCCAGGAAGAAAGTTGACACAGAATTTTCAGATCTTTAAGCCTAGCTGCTAAGCCAAGCGTCCTTCCAATCAGGCCTCACCCAAGGAGAGGAGACCTGGAAACATTGCTCAGTCCCTGTGGTATTTTAGTGTCTTTCTCACCCTTCCCTCTGAAGGGATAAACATGATTTCATGTGCTTGCTTTAGCCATCTGGAAGAAAACCTTGACTATCCCAGTTCTCAGCTGTTCCTGTGCTACCCAGATTATGCAGGTAAACTGTGAAGCAGAAAGGTCATAGTAATATATCCATGGGTTTATGTTGGACACTGCAAAGCAGCTACCAATGTTAAATGAGAGAGAACAGGGCCAGAGAGATGATACCGAAGGACAGTGATACTTCTAGGCACTGCTAAACTTGATTTGCTCAACTTCAATCCAAATCTTGTTTTTTAACTTAAATGTCAACATTGTAATGTTTCTTACTCTGGAGGCATTGTTCCTATAATCAAAAAATATAGGCAGATGTAACTTTTTCGGTGATGATACTATCAGACTAGATAATGGTTAAGAAAAGCTCCAGACAAAATATTTGTGTGTCTAAATCCTATCTGTTTTTACCAGCCATTCTCCTTATGACCTCAATATTACAAAATATTCTGTCTCTCTTCAGCTTTAAGGAAATACACATTTGATACCTTGTCAGAGAAATCAATGGGACACTAAAAAAAAATTGTCAGATTTTTATTTCCCTCTTGCAGAGTCAAAGGATTTTTAAAATATCTCAGGGTAGATGAAATGACTGACAATTGTTAGATACTTATTGAGTTGATGGCATGTGAATCTCCCGAGCTCAGAGGGAAGAAAAGCAGAAGAAAATAAAATAAAACAGTGACTTATGTTCAAGGAGAAGTGCTCATAACTTTGAGATAGGTGGTTCAGCCTTAATTTTGCAAGAGGTTTTTCCCCATTTGAGCTGTGCAGTTTCTAGGACTCATCTTTTCTCCTGTGCATCATTAGTTATCTTTATTTTTGTACAGCAAATCCTACAAGAGGCTCTCAGGTCAAAAAGAGGACAGACTCAAGCATTTAGCTCCTGTCAAACCCACTTATATTTATGGCAAAATCTAAGAATTTTGAAAAGAAGGATCCATATGTAGTATAGCCCTGGGGTGCAAAGTGCTTATGCATTGCCTTCATACAGTAGTCTTGTGTGTATTGCCTTTATTTAATTTCACCCTAAGGCCTGCACAGAAAAAATAAAAAGGCTTTTAAAATGCATTAAGCATGACACAAATACCATCTCTAAGATATCAAGCATGTTAGGAACATGTGGATCTATTATAAGAAAGGACATAAATCTGCTTTGATATTTTTTAGCATTGTTCAAAACTGGATCTTTCGGGGAACACTTATTAGCAATGATTGTACTAAGTAGGTCAGCTAAGTAGACCCTGTGTCTCAAAGCAGCATCAGTTTCTGCCCTGAAGAACTTAAAAGATCTTAAAAGGCACAATGTATAAGTAACAAGAAGATGGAAAGGGAGGTGGAAGTTATAACAGGCAACCAAGAGGCAGTGTGATTAAGCCATGCTGCTTGCTTTAATTGACTGGTTAAATTGCCAAACCCAAAACTGTGGAAGATGAAGTCAGGTTTCCTTAATTAACGGAAGGTGTTTATTTAGTTAGACGTCCTTTCTGTGTTGAGGACTTCACCTCTATGGGTTTATAGTCTACCCTTGTCTGCATGAGGGCTGAACTGTAATCCAGCAGTAACACTGAATCCCCACTACCAATTCTTTAGCAACTGAAAGACTACAATCACGGAGAGAGAAAGGCTTAACAATAAACAATCTCTTCCAGTTTTCTGACATGCCGCCTTGGAAAAGAAATACTGAGTGAAATAAGTCAATAGACTAGGAGAAAGGCAATTGCCCTGTTCTGAGGAGGTCTGTCTTGTAGGCCTTGCATTGGGAAGAAGAGGGGCAGATGAAACAGCTCTGTGTTTAAGTCTCATGATAATAATGATACATATGGCACTGCAGTTCATGAAGGTGTCTTATGGGAGGCCTGTGCCTGTGAATTTAATTTCCCTCAGGCAAAATGATTTCCATGCTTTCTTGTGGACATCTTTGCCGTATAGGTTGCTGTGGCTTTAAGCCAACTCTGATGCCTGCATAGTCCTTCAAAAAGATGATGGTGCACGGAACAAAGAACTTCTGCTTCATTTCTGAGTACAACTACTGAAGTCTTCTCCCTCCGATCCCAATAAATGTACCAGTTAACCTTTCTTTGTAGGATCACAAACCATCTTTGACAAGCATTATCTTAAAGGAAAACTTTTCTATGAAACCTATTCTTAAACATTTTTGGTATTTTAAAATATCACTAGGGTGATTTTTAATATTAATTTTTTATAAAGATGTATTTGCAGAGAAGGATTTATATAAAATATTTGTGTTAAGAATTCAGTTATTTCTAAGATCTAATGACGAGAAATTGCTATGCTAAAATTATATGAATCTGCCCTTACGAAATTATGTCATATATATATTCAATCTAATTATTTTTTTAAATCTTGATTCACTCAAATTTCTTTATTGTACAAGATGTGTTACAATAAGACATTAGCAGAAACCTTACTTAAAAAAAAAATCCAGATTGGCAACCATTTAGTCTTCTGACATACTGCTAATGATTCTGGAAGCATCCTGTCTGGATTGTTTTAGACTGCACTCTATATAAACCTGGAGTTTTTCAGCCATGGCTGGGGACAGAATTGGTCATTCAAATCTGATATTATACATCTTACACTTACAGCACAACTAAATTTCTAAGTTCTGAAAAAACAAGCAAAACCTTTGTAATTCATGGACCCCAATGATTTAGTTTTCTTTTATAAAATATGCATGTATTTTCCAGTGAAGTAGTGTGTTACATAAAGGGTGGATTTCATGTTCATAACAAGTATTTTGAAAGGCAGTTACCTCTTTTTCCAATAACATTGTAGGTAACCATTCCTCTCTCCTGGAATTTCCCTGTGCAAGATTTGGAAATTATAAATAGAGAGATAAAGATAAATAGAGATAAATAGACATAAATAGAAAGAACACCTGGGTGGTCTGGTCTCAAACTGAACACAAATTTCTAAGTATAAAGGAAAAAAGATACGTAAACCTAAGTTAAATATCAGACCTTAGGGAAGTATTTGTTAAAGATTTTCACCTTTTAACTTCAAATATACGAGGCTGTATTAATCATTTTTTAAAGCAGTAATTCCTCAAGCATTTCTTCTAGAAGGAATTCATGCAGAAAGGGAGAAAAAGGAGAGAGGTTTAATGGAAAATATATGGAGAAATTCTGCAGCCTCCCGTACTCTGAAAGAGGTAACTATGCTTAGATGTTTCAGTAATATTGAATTTTCCATAGGTGAGCAATTCATAGATTAAACAGAAGTCTCAGAGACCCCATGTCCAATGGTGGCCACCTGGATTCCAGATCAAATTTAGAAGCTGAACTAAAGCCCTAGTTTACAACAACAGATCTTTGGCACTAGGGAAAGAAACTTTCCTTTCTTAAGTATGATGATGATTACTAGGGAAATAGTTCTAGGGTGACATGGAAAAAGCAGAAGCTCCTCTGTATTTTGGTGGAGTCCTGCTGAAAGAAACCTGTATCTATGGGTGAAAGAAATTTCTACTGTTGCTTTATTCTCACCAAAATATCTGGAAAACACAGCTTCATGCAATTTTCATGAGCAAGCAGAACTGCATCAGAGACATACCTAACCTATCACTATATATTCACTCAAACACAATCAAACTGCAAGACTCAACTTCTTGACTATCTGCTAGGTGACAATAGTGTAATATCCTAAAGAAAAACAAGAATTTTGATGCATGATCAACCCACTTAATTTCTAATTTATATGATTACATTAGGAGTAGATTCACACTTGGCTCCAGTGTTAGTCATAAGTGTGAGATACCTCCAGAACAAGACTCATATCAATCGAGGGCAAATATGGAGGAATCTAGAGCAAATTAAAGTGATTCTATTGTACAGAAAGAAGTGGGAATAATCCAGACCAAAATGGATTTAAGAAAAATCATAAACCCCATTCACTTATTAAGGAAAATAATACAAGTTATTCTTATTTCATAAACAGATATAAGATCCTTTGGCTGGAATGATCATTTCAAATTGCATAGAGCTTAATATTTCAGGGGTATCTTTTCTAAATTTCTTTCAAACACAGTTTATAGTTCTGTTGCACTCTGATAAATCAAGATTTTCTAAGTGAATAATTGGTCCTGGTCACTTGCCTCAGTATATTATGAATTAAATTTTAAGTCTGGGCCACTTTACTGAATGCAAATTTTTTTTTTAAAAAAATATTTTTCTAACAGTTCTAGTAACTTTGTTAAGGAAAGTAAGAGCAAATGGAAGTCACAGTCAGTACTTTTGCTTAGAAGTAATTCTTAGAATTCATATGAGTTCAGTCATCCATAAAGTAAAAGAAAATAACATAAAATTACTTCATAATTTGACATCAATGAGAAATCTCCTTATATATTGAAATCTGGAGAGTTCTTATGGCTTATTTATTTTGCAAATGTTAGGAAAAAATCCTTTTAAAATTTAAGCTTTCAATCATGTAATTGGCCATTATTTCTATAATATCTTCCCTCCTTTTTTGTTTTCTTTTGTAAGAACATTTAAGTGGTATTCCAGGAATTTTTTTTATACTTAGTGGCATTATTAAGAACAGATTTCAAGATTTTCTTTCTCTGATTTTGGGATTCCATTTCATCTAATACAGTGGCATTGCTGGAAGTTCTGTGACAGGATATCTATGTCCATTGACCATTTAATGGATCGTGGCTTCTTTGAATCCTGGCTGTCTCTCAGAATACCTTTATCGCAAAGGAGAAACTTTATGCCAGGCAACAAGGGCTCGTCAAGAACGCAGCCCACCCAGAAAAACTATTCAGAAGGAAATCCTCCCAAGGAAACTATTCAGAAGGGCTTTTAGGGAGAGTGGAAGTTCACATCCAAGAAAGCTACTTAATATCTTTCTTGTTTAAGGATTTTTTTAATTTCTTAGGGCACCAGGTAATGAGTTCTGAATGAAATTGTCAAAAAAAAAATTTCTCTATATAAGATAGACTTTTCTGTGCATGAATCTGCATCCTCCTATAAGAAGTTTCACTTTCATCTGTTATTGTAATTTTTCCTAAAATGCATCTCAGTCCAGTTTTTCCAGTGATACTTGCCATCTTATAGTGGGTTTTTTTCCTCCCGATGAGTTTCAGAAAGTACGACACCTTTGGTGCCATAGTAACCTGTTCCTTTAAGATTTGCCAGAGATAAATTGGACTTGTCTTGAAATAGCATCAGACCACAGTTTCAAAACCGAAAAAATGAAGCTTAGCAATTGCTTAGCAAATTGTACTTGTCATCTCCTCAAGGTGCTACAGAAAGCAGTGCTCTTTTTTTCCCTGAAGCTTTCTTTTTCCAGGTCAGCTATAAATATTCTTCGGCATCAATACTCGAAGTATGCTCTTGTGCTGTCTTTTAAAAGCTTAGTTGTGCTTTGAAATGTATACTTGCAAAACTGGCGGATATGCAGAAAACATCCTTTTTCATCCTTGTTGAAATATATGCAGGTGAATGGGAGCAAGCAGTCACTTCCATATAATTTTCACTTTATTCAAAAGGGAAATGGTCCTAGGAACATGATCTGTGATGGGTTTTTGTCCTGTTGCACCACAATTTCTCCCCTGTTCATTTCTGTATTTTTTATTTCTACCTTGTTTCCTGTGATATCTCCCATTTCCATTTATGTGTACCTTACTTTCCCCTTCCTTCTATACAGTATTTCCACAATACTGTATAAAGATTAAATTTGATGAAAACTGTTTGAAGCAGAGCAATATGGTGTTGGATTAATTACACAGTTAAACTGAGTGAGAGGAGACTCTCTCTTACAAGTCCTCACAGACACCATCCATTAATTTTTTACAGACATGGAAATACAAATTAAAAGAATTGGTTCACCTGATACCTGAAACACAGATGCCAGTTTGCAGTTTGAATTATTAAGAGAATTTTGTAGCCTAGGCTAACTAATAGGATTTATATTTGCATAGAAAAAGATGTTTCAAGAATGAAATGGAGTCACATAAGAATACAAGGTACTGCTAAGTTAGGTGTACATAAATGCTTTTGAATAAATTATTAGAAAAGACTTTGAACACACTTGAAATGAAACTGATTTCTTTCATTTTATTCTTACTATAGAATTTGGTAGGTAAATTTAATAAAATCATCATGGATCTGTTTGATTTTTAAACAATTATTATTACTTAATAATAATTTCCAGGAACCTAGCATTGCCCTTGAAGAGAATCCTCATGTTTTCATCCTTCAGAACTTTTGAGGTCTGCATACATAGGTGAAAGAAGATTTCTTTTTGTATACTTTGACAAATCTTTGTAACATGAGAAGGGTAAATTCAGCATCTTCAGTCCAGAGATCCCTGAAAATGTGGTGCAGAGCTCAGTGAGTACTGGCCCATTGGGAAGTTTGAGTTACTTTCTTGGAGTCTCAGCTCCACTGTCCATCCCAGTGCCTCCCTATTATGATAATGCTTCATCTTTCACTGTCTCTCTTGCCCTAAACCTCTTCCTCTGCATGTCCCCTATTTTTCCACTTTTGCTGTAACACCTTCCCTTTTCTTCCCTGGTCTGTTGGTGAGCCCGTGTGCATCGATCAGCTGGCTGGGTAGTCAGGAAAATAATGGAGGATCTGGAGAACTACAGGCTTGTCACCTTAACCTCAGTATCAGGGAAGGTTATGGAGCGGTTCATCTTGAGTGTGCTCAACAGACAAGCACAGGACAACCAAGGGATCAGTCCCAGCCAGTGTGAGTTCATGAAAGGTAGGTCCTGTTTGACCAACCTGCTCTCCTTCTATGACCACGTGCCTGCCTAGTGGATGAGGGAAAGGCTGTGGATGTTATCTATCTGGACATGGGTAAAGCCTTCAACACTGTCTCCCACCGCATTCTCCTACAGAAGCTAGCAGCGCATGGTTTAGACGGGTATACTCTTGACTGGGCAAAAAAATTGATGAATGGCCAAGCCATTGTGGCCAGTCACAAGGAGTGTTCCCCAGGGCTCAGTGTCAGGGCCAGTCTTGTTTAGTGTCTTCATCAATGATCTCAATGAGAGGATACAGTGCTCCCTCCATAAGTTTGCAGATGACAAGAAATGGGACAGGAGTGTTGATGTGCTGGAGTGTAGGAGGGACCTGGATAGGCTGGATTGATGGGCTTGGGTTTAACAATGCCAAGTGCCAAGTCCTACACTTGGGTCACAATAACCTCATGCGACACTTGGGGAAGAGTGGCTGGAAAGCTGCTGGAGGTATTTAAAAGTTGTGTAGATGTGGCACTTAGGGATATGATGTAGTGGTGAACTTGGCAGTGTTAGATTAATAGTTGGACTTGATGATCTTAGAAGTCTTTTACAACATAAATTGTTCTAAGATTCTATGATTCTGTTGGCTTTATTGGATTGTGGTCTGTGAAAAAATGCATTGTAGGAATATGTGAAATATTTTTAATCAAGAAGCTAAACCAAAAGAGAAGAGATGAGAGATGAAAGATGAGAAAAGAAACATGAGAAATGAGAGAGGAAAGGAGAGATAGAAGAGACAGGGAAAAGGAAAGGAAGCTAATTTAACAGTTACAGTTTGGTGTTTCTCAGAATTATTGCTGAAGCACTGGGACATTTAGTAACTGGAGCCTTCATTCTTGCTGTGCTTTGTAATTGCAATGTATGTTTTTTTTAAAATCACTTTTATGTTATGAAGGCAACAAGCAAAAAAATTTCCCTTCTTAACAGTATGAAATCAGCATTAAAAGGATCTTAGATTACTAAATCATGATTAATTCATGATGTAGAAAGTAAGAGAAATCCTATCATGGGGTGACTGCCAGTTAATATTCCCTTATACATATATCATTATTAGCAAAGAGAAAAATCATATATATTTGTAAAGATTTAGAAAGTCTTGTATATTTTTTTCCTTGTTAATTTTTTCTTTTTCTGGATGTGAGGGGGAGCAAAGCTGTGGGTACTGCACAGGGGAAAGACTAATTCAAACAATTGAAATTGTGTTTTTATCATGTCGTAATTTTCTGTCCGCCATGTTAATTCAATTTTTCTTCAATGATTAGAGGCTTTCATACAGTGTAAGTTGTTAAGTCTGTGAGTGAGTATCTAAAATAGGTGGATTGAACTGCTGCTATTTTTCTTTGGCTGCCCTTGGGTAAAGTATAAAGAGAAAAATGGACTTTTGTGTGACCTAGTTTAATCATTCTTATATTCTTGTAAGAAAATAAATGATGTCTAAAAATGTTGCGGAAGATCCACATGTAGATGTTTGGCAGAATCCTCTGAATATTATATGAGAGAATAGAACTAGATGGGAAAAGGCAGATAGTACAAACCTACAACTACGAATAACCATAACATAGATTTTTAGTCCAGGTTTATCTAAAATTTGCTTTCCAAAAGCCCCACAAACACCATATCACAACATGACTCTTAATTTCTGTAATAATTGTAAACTCTTATGTAACCAAAATATGTAATGCATATACTACTGTGCAGAAGCATCACCAGAGTATTGCTATAGGTCAAATTAGTTGAATGTGCAGAAGTAGATAAAATAATCTGAATATGTTTTTGACAGTTTGAATTTTAATTAAACATATTTCCATACAGCTCAGTAACCAACCCTGGAATTAGTTTCTTTACAATTAAGCCGTTAATGTTACAAATGGTGAATCTGTCACAGCAAATAACATTGACCTGCTCTGGTTACTCCTTGCTAATTATTGTCCTTTAAATATCTGCTTTGGCAATGGTGTCTGATAAGAACTTTTTTCATCTCTTTACTTAAATAAAATGACAACAAATTTCTTATCCTTACCGCCCTGTTTCTCTACTGCCTTGCAGAAGTGCCAGCTTGATAGTATATTCATAGATCACAATTATTCTTACGATTTCTACTCTTATTCATGAATCATCTTCCCTGTAATGTCTGATCACTGCTTTGTGTCTCATGTTTAAATTTTTAACAAGACCTATTCCTGTCAGCAAGTATCAAAAATAAATAGGTGATAAGAATAGTTGGATGCTACTTGAAATATTTTTACACGATACAGTTTCTAAAAATACCTGGTTCTTCTCTTTCCAAGTTATCTAAGGTAGATTTCCATTTTAATCAGCATGATCTCATCTTTGTGTGCGGGTATTGAAAAAACCATGAAAACACATCACAAAAAACTGGAATCACTTGATACTTCAGGATATTTTAGACACAATTTCTTTTATCAAAATGCATTTGGACGTTAGAAAGCTGGACTATAGCGCATACTATTGGAAGAGATGATATATATTAAACCATAAAGACTCTGAGAAAGACCCAAGGCTTTTAAATTTGTATAGCAAAGAGAGTGGACCAATAGAGCTGGATCTATAAGGTGATATAGTTGATGCTGAGAATCTGACATCCACAGTAGGTTTTTCTGGTTTAGTTTGTGTTGTTTGTCTGACCTAATTAGCTTTAACTTTGTCCCAAGCATTTTGTCCATTCACGCCAAATAATATGCTATGTTTTCCTAGCAGACATAATATTCTTGTATATGAGTTACTGTGCTCATTATGGAACCAAGTGACTTAAATTATATAATGTGATGTACACAAGATCAAATTAGATAATATGATAGTCCACTTTCTGAATATGCTATGTATGTTATACTTCTTTATTAATTAGGATTTATTTATTGTGTTTCCTTGAGTAATGTCACCTTCATAGACTTTCAGCTGATTTGAATATGAAACTGTTAACATTTTATACTGTTCTGATTTGTGAGTTTAAAGCTATCAAACTCTTGGATACTCCTTATATTGTTATAATTATTACTGCATGCCTTGTCAGCTAGGGAAACTGCAGCTATCTATATCAAGATGAATGTATTTGTACTGGTCCTGTCCACAACATTTAGAAGAATATGGAGACAAAAATTGCCCGTAGCAGACCAGAAAAATTCTGTAAGAGCTTCAACAGGCAAATGAAATTTTCTTCGTATTATGTCAGGAAATGCTTGGACCAAGTGAATAAAAGGAAACAATAGAAATTAGGAAATCAAATAAAAGGTGTTATTTGGTGCTTTACTGTTTATTTTCTGTTTGATAATTTGTTAGGAAATTAAATAAGACCTGTAATACAGTGCTTTATTACTTGTTTCCTCTTGAAGAATACACCACACAGAAGACTCGTGTTATTAGTTTTCTATTGTTCTAACCAGATGGATGAATATGAAGAAAAAATCAGTAAATATCCTAATTTGTCCATATTTTAGTAGCTTGATACCAAATTAATCACAAGTCTCTCTCCAGCCTTTAAGACAAAACAATGAATTCTTGGGGAATTCCATTTTTCTTATAATAGCACAGCTAAACCAAATGTTGTCTCCAATCATTTTGATGTTGTTATGTTAATTTATACTATCCCTCTCTGTGGTAAAGTAATAGATATTATAGGTTTGTTGGTTTGGTTTGGGTTCTTTTTTTTTCTCACAAGTCTGGGCTTACTCACTAATGTAACTTAGAAGGAAAATTTCTGGAAGACTCACTCCCTTGCCAAATGCAATAATTCTGTGGATTTTCTAAACTGAAGCAAAATAGGATCTAAAGAGCCCTGTGTGTTTGAACTTATTATTTGCTGTGACTACCAATACTACAAGGTGCTTCTTTCTGCTTAGGGCTTGCAGCTCATATCCATCCCTTGAGGCAGCATCTGAAGCTGTATTTTCTCTTGTTTTGATAAGAATCAGAGTGGGCAGCAAGAAGTTTCAGTCTTTAAAATGCATGTGGAGATGAAGCAATGCCTTCCTTGTCTACAAAAGCTCATTTTTTTAAATAAATCACTGAGTTCTTTTCTCTGCTTAAGAAGATGCAGAGTTGTATCAGCTATAACAGTGCCTTAAATGTCAGACTTATAACAGAGAAAGTGAAAGGAAGCACATTGGGGTTGAAAGCACTTACCACTACAAGGCACATCCATGCTTCCAGCTCTTTTCTCCTTTTGCCTATACCAATGTCTCTTGGTTCAATAGAAGGAATTGAGGCCTGGTCTCTGCCTTGGACCAGCTGACAGACTGGTACTCTGAGTACTTAACAGAGATAAAACATGATTTTCTACAAAAATATTTGCTTTATTATTATTTATTAATATTTGCTTTATTATTATTATTGCTCCTCGGCAAAGAGGAGCACGGCAAAGAGGAGCACGGCAAAGAGGAGCACGGCAGTTCGAGCGGGCAGGGCGAGAAGGCAGGGCGCAGAGAGGACCTAGAGACTAGAGAGAAGACACCGAAGACCATGGTGGCCACCCGTCAGAAGGTTAAAGCTGCTCCGTGTGCTGCAGCAGGCAGGGTGGATGCTGCCACCCAGACAGAGCCACAGTGGGTGCATGCAGCTACCCAGACCCTGGGCTGCAGGCAGTGCCCCCCTCCCACACCGGCTCGTGCCTCTGGTCCTGGCCCCACTTGTGAAAGCTGCACTCGAGTGGGGGAACTCCTTCACATGGTGAAGGAGCTAAGAGAGGAGGTGAAGAGACTGAGGACCATCAGGGAGTGTGAGAGGGAGATTGACCAGTGGAGCAGGGCCCTCTCACAAACTCAGCAGCCTGCTGGGGCTGGAGTGTCCGAACATCATCCACCTGCAAACTGCAGGGTTGGGGGAACAAGAGATGGGGAATGGCAGCAAGTTCCTGCCAGAGGAAGGAAACCTACTCCCCTCACCCAGACAGCAAAGCCCCAGATCCCCCTGGCGAACAAGTACCAGGTGCTGCAGGTGGAATCCAGCCCTGAGAATGAGGATGGTGGCTCCCACAGCCTAGAATCCTTCCCTAGGCTGCACCATTCTCAGAAAAAGATAAAAACATCCTCCATCAAGAAGAAGAGGAGGGTGATTGTTGTAGGGGACTCCCTCCTAAAAGGAACGGAGGGACCCATTTGCAGACCAGACCCGCTCCACAGAGAGGTCTGCTGCTTACCGGGTGCATCAGGGAAGGAGGTAGCTAGAAAACTTCCTTCCCTGGTTCACGAGACAGACTACTATCCTTTGATAGTAGTCCAAACTGGTAATGATGACCTAACAAACAAAAAGGCCACAGCCATCAAGAATGGCTTCAGGGCAATTGGGAAAGTGATGGAGGGCTCTGGGGCACAAGTAGTATTCTGCTCCATCCCAATGCTAAATAGAGAGGAGGGGGAAGCCAGGATGAAGAATTCGATTAATACCTGGCTCCGAGCCTGGTGCGAGGAGAGGGGCTTTGGCTTTTTTGATCATGGGGGGGCTCACGCACCCCCAGGCTTTCTCGCTAAGGGCGGGACACATGGGTCTCCTAGGGGGGCTAAAGCCCTTGCCAGAAACCTAGCCAAGCTCATAAATTGAGCTTTAAACTAGATGTGAAGGGGGAGGGGGTTGAACCCAGGCTAGACAGGAATGAGCCTGGATGTGGGGAATTGGTGATTGGGAGAGGGTGCGCGGGCGAGGACCACCAGTACCTCACCGCACAAAAAGTGGGGGAGAACACACCTCGGGGTGTTAAGGGAGATGCAGGCACTCTGGTGTCAATTGATCCAGTTACCAGGCAGTTGGGAATGAACCCTGTTCCCTCTAGGAGGGCTGAAGGCTCGGCAGCTCAGCTGAAGTGCATTTACACCAATGCACGCAGCATGGGAAATAAGAAGGAAGAGCTGGAAGCTGTCGTAGGGCAAGGGGCCTATGATGTTGTTGCCATCACGGAAACGTGGTGGGACGACTCATATAACTGGAGTACGGCTATGGTGGGGTATAAGCTTTTCAGGCGGGACAGGAAGGGTAGGAGAGGAGGTGGGGTAGCCCTCTTTGTAAGGGAGGACTTGGACATCACTGAGATGGATTGTGGAGATGAGGAGGTTGAGTGCCTGTGGGTCAAAATCAGAGGAGCCCACCAGAAGGTAGATTTTGTGATGGGAGTCTGTTACAGACCACCCAACCAAGGAGAAGCAGCTGATGAGCTCTTCTATAAACAGCTGCGGTCAATGTCTAGATCGATGCCTCTCGTTCTGGTGGGAGACTTCAATCTGCCTGATATCTGCTGGGTGTACAACACAGCAGAAAGGAAGCAGTCTAGGAGGTTCCTGGAGTGCGTGGGAGACAACTTCCTTGCACAGCTGGTGAATGAACCAACAAGGGAGGGTGCCCTCCTGGACCTCCTGTTGGTGAACAGAGAAGGCCTTGTAGGGGATGTGGCGGTAGGTGGATGCCTAGGACTAAGCGACCATGAGATTATAAAATTTTCTGTTCTAGGTGAAGTGAAGAGGGTGGTTAGCAAGACGGTAACATTAAATTTCCAGAGGGCAGACTTTGATCTCTTCAGAAGGCTGGTTGGTGAAGTCTCATGGGAGACAGTACTCAAGGGCAAGGGAGCTCATGAGGGCTGGGAGCTCTTCAAAGGGGTGGTCCTAGCAGCTCAGGAGAAAGCCATCCCCGTGGTCCGGAAAAAAAGCCGGCAGGGGAGAAAGCCAGCGTGGTTGAATAGAGAGATCTTGAGGGATATCAAGAAGAAAAGAAATGTTTATGGCCTCTGGAAGAAGGGACAGGCCTCTTGGGTGGACTACAGGAGGGAAGTGAGATTGTGTAGGGAAAAAATCAGAAGGGCTAAGGCTCAGCTAGAAATTGGATTGGCCAAGTCAGTGAAAGATAACAAAAAATCCTTCCACAAATATATAAATAATAAAAGGCGGACTAGGGAGACCATACAGTCCCTATTGGACACAGAAGGGACAACAGTAACAGGGGATGAGGAAAAGGCTGAGGTACTTAATGCCTTCTTTGCCTCAGTCTTTAGTCGTAAGGAGGGTCGTTCCGTCTGTGTACAAACCCAGGAGCTAGAGGAGCATAATAAGGCTCCCATGATCCAAGAGGAGGTGGTCAGAGACTTGCTAGCCCGACTGCACAGTCACAAGTCTATGGGGCCGGACGGGATTCACCCTAGGGTACTGAAGGAGCTGGCGGATGTGCTGGCCAAACCCCTTTCCATCATCTTCCAACAGTCCTGGAAGACTGGGGAAGTCCCACTGGACTGGAGGCTGGCTGATGTTGTGCCCATCTACAAAAAGGGCCGCAGGGAGGACCCAGGAAACTACAGGCCTGTCAGTCTGACCTCAGTGCCAGGGAAAGTCATGGAGCAGGTGATCTTGAGTGCTATCATGAAGCACATGCAAGAGAACCGGGTGATCAGGCCCAGTCAACATGGGTTCACAAAAGGCAGGTCTTGCCAGACTAACCTGATCGCCTTCTATGACAAAGTGACCCGGCTACTGGATGAGGGAAAGGCTGTGGATGTGGTCTTCCTGGACTTCAGCAAAGCCTTTGACACAGTTTCTCACAGCATTCTGCTTGAGAAACTGTCAGCCTCTGGGCTGGACAGGCGCACACTCTCCTGGGTGGAAAACTGGTTGGATGGCCGGGCCCAGAGAGTGGTGGGAAATGGTGTGAAATCCAGCTGGAGGCCAGTGACAAGTGGGGTTCCCCAGGGCTCAGTGCTGGGTCCAGCCCTGTTCAATGTCTTCATCAATGATCTGGATGAAGGCATCGAGTGTACCCTTAGCAAGTTTGCGGACGACACTAAGCTGGGTGGAAGTGTCGATCTGCTGGAGGGTCGGGAGGCTCTGCAAAGGGATCTGAACAGGCTGGACCGCTGGGCAGAGTCCAATGGCATGAGGTTTAACAAGGCCAAATGCCGGGTCCTGCACTTGGGGCACAACAACCCTATGCAGTGCTACAGACTGGGAGAAGTCTGTCTAGAAAGCTGCCTGGAGGAGAGGGACCTGGGGGTGTTGGTTGACAGCCGACTGAATATGAGCCAGCAGTGTGCCCAGGTGGCCAAGAAGGCCAATGGCATCTTGGCTTGTATCAGAAACGGCGTGACCAGCAGGTCCAGGGAGGTTATCCTCCCTCTGTACTCGGCACTGGTGAGACCGCTCCTCGAATACTGTGTTCAGTTCTGGGCCCCTCACCACAAGAAGGATGTTGAGGCTCTGGAGAGAGTCCAGAGAAGAGCAACAAAGCTGGTGAAGGGGCTGGAGAACAGGCCTTATGAGGAGCGGCTGAGAGAGCTGGGGTTGTTTAGCCTGGAGAAGAGGAGGCTGAGGGGTGACCTCATTGCTCTCTACAACTACCTGAAAGGACGTTGTAGAGAGGAGGGTGCTGGCCTCTTCTCCCAAGTGACAGGGGACAGGACGAGAGGGAATGGCCTCAAGCTCCGCCAGGGGAGGTTTAGGCTAGACGTTAGGAAAAAATTCTTTACAGAAAGGGTCATTGGGCACTGGAACAGGCTGCCCAGGGAGGTGGTTGAGTCACCTTCCCTGGAGGTGTTTAAGGCACGGGTGGATGAGGTGCTGAGGGATATGGTTTAGTGTTTTGTAGGAACGGTTGGACTCGGTGATCCGGTGGGTCTCTTCCAACCTGGTTATTCTGTGATTCTGTGATTCTGTGATTATTTTTGCTAGTTTTTTATATAAATGCAATTAGGATGTTATACTTAGCAAAGTAGAGTAATGAAAGAGATGTCTGTCAAAAGGAAGCCCTAGAAGAAAGGCGTTTCCTTTCAGTATGTTGAACATAGAGTATTTCATTACAATTTCTTTATTTTATATTTTAGAGAGCATTGGACCTGATTCTGTAGTTTTCAGAGCTGCTTTTCCTTGACCAAATCAGCAAGTTTCTATTTTATTCAGAATGTAGCCATTATCTGTTTTAAGGAATGACTCCTACTTTCTGTGCTGTTATCTCCTCTTTGTTTAGGAAATAACTGAAGTGGGGACCAGATTGTAAAAAAATTCTTAAACGTAACCAGTATATCTGCTGTAGTTTCACCTATGCTTAAGTTCCCTCACTGTATTAGGTATTCTTCATTGGGAAATTAAACTCATAACTAGATCCTTTTCAAGAGCTGTTTTATTCTACATTTGTCGAGAGATTTCTGTTGATTTTGATTCCCTTATCACTAAAAATATTACAATTTAACTTTTAAATATTGACCATCATTCTCACCAGACAGAACAGTTCCTGTGCTCAGATAGGAGAAACAATAGGATAAACAACTATCTGCTGATATGTTTCACAGAGGGTTTAACTTTCACTTAATTCTTTGGGAGTATTTCTCTGAAGTTATGAGATAAATTATTTTATTAATATTCAACTTTTATGTTACACTTTCTCTTTATTGACCTGAGATGTATATGCAGGAAACCTCCAGTAATTCCTTCACCCATTGTGCAGCTTTATCTGAGAAATTCCAGATTTTAAGAAGCACCTCTGAGATTCATTGAAGAACATAAACAAAATTTTAAAAATTACCTTTTTTCCCCTAATCTGACATGCAGCCATGAATATTGTTACAAACAGTAGATACATTACATAGTGTTAGTCAGTCTCTGGGTCCTAGTTTAACAGGAATTATTTAATTCCTCATTCCAGAAATGTTTGAACACCAAAAATTAAGCATTTCAGTGAAGTGCAGATGAGCCGACAGCAAGTGATGAAGAAAAAAGTCTGTGTGAAATCTTGCCACTCTCTCAGGTAAAGCAGTTAAAATCTCATTATATGTAAGAATAATTTTTGAAAAATAGTTTGAAATTTAAAAAAATATATCTGAGAATATACCTGGTCAATGGAGAAAGTGATCTTTTCTAAGGGCTTGGAAGCATTTCTGTTTGAAGCAATGCGTTTTGGTATTTCTATCAGAAATCTAGGGGGGAAACTCACCAGGTATTTTATAGAGAATTAGAGAAATTAATTTGGCTTTCTGGCCTCCTAATAATTAGATAGTATAATTTGAAATCTAACCACTTTTCATGGTCTATTTAGGTTTTGGGGGATGGGGTTAAACATTGAATTGATTGTGGTCAAGAAGGTCTACACAGTCAGGCAATTCTTTATATGGTCTTATATTAAGATACTCATACCCTATGGCCTGGAATCATACTAGAAAATCTAAAATGAAATTGTTTAAGAAAGGCACAACCGGCTGTTGGCATAACAGGACTGGGGCTGAGGATTTTTCTCATGGGGATGAATCTACCATTTTTATGAACAGTAAACAGGAAACTAAAATGTCACTCAAGTCCAGCCTGTTGAGAAAACTTCCAGGACTATCCTTCCTTTTCAAAAGTGGCACTAAGAATATAATGGGCAGGGAGTGTGGGGAGACAGCAAATATCAGACATTTAAGAAGAGCCTAAAACAGATTAAATACCTGCCTAATTCAGCCTTATGTCTTATTTAAGCTGTGTATGAATTCCATAGTCCACTTGTTCATTTCAAAACAAAGTATTAAGTTCATGACCTCTTGGCTGAGTCAAAATGGTACAGCATCTCCTTCCTGTTAACCCTCAGACCATGTGCATATGTGGTCTAGAATAAGGGGTCTTTGCTTGTTCATGTGTACTGTACTATCCAAGCAATGTGCTATGGGCATTCTCATTGCTTCATGTCAACAGCCAGCAGCCACTTCTCATGTTTGTTGGAGAGCTTCATAGGCAAGAAAGTAACCTTTGAGCCATGCACTGAAGATTGGTATAAGTTTCTATGCAAGAATGGCTGAATGAAATATTCTGATTTGTCCCTTGCCACAAGTCAGATGATTGCATAATCAAAGTGGTCCTTTCTTCCCTGGTATGTATTCAGCTTGTTAGGTGTCTTTAAACAGAAAAATATCAAGCAGTTTATTTTCCATCAGATTTTTCCATGAAAAATAAAGCAGTTTGCTTCCACTTCAGAACACTTGCAAACAGGTAATGTGTTATAAAAATTGATGAGGCAATGAAGGACTTATTCCATGTACTAAACAATTCAGAAAATATTTGAGCATTAAAAATTGAGGAAGAGAAGCAAAGTCAAGAGACTTCTTTTAAAAGAGTTGGCAAATACAAGACAGTAAAGAATAATAACATATTTTGGTTTAAACCTTTAAGAGCATATTGAATTATCTATTAAAACAGCAGCAACAACAAGAACACAAGTTAAAGCAAAAGCAAATCAAACCCAAACCAAATACCCCTTGAAATCGTTCTGTGTTTGCACACAATATGTTGTCCTGCCTTGTCAGATTCACCAAGGGAAGTGGGAGGACAGTGGGAAGGAAGTTAGGTGCCAGCCTGGCTTTTTACTTTCTTGCTTTAATTGATATCATGGAGAATGCAAATGGCACTTAACATGTTACTCCTTTTACCATTTATTCAACTGCATTGTAGATGTAGTACAGAGCAAAGTTGTTGTCCAGGGCTAATAGTCTAGATACAGACTTGTATCTAGACTTGTATCTAATCCACTAAAGTTGCAAGCTTTAGTGGATGCTAAATTCCTGTCTTTTTGGAATTCGGATATTTTGAGTATCTGATGCTAACTAGAACCAAAGATGTCTACTGTTCAGCTTGAAAATGACAAAGGAAGAGGCAATTCTAAAAACTTTTGAGAACTGTTTAGCTTTTATTCCCTGGTGAGGATGATTCTTCTTCCCCACCATACTTTTTTCTGATTTAGAATCAGCTGTTCCTATGTCAATAAATCACCAGATGTCATCTAAACAAAAACAATGCTTGCCTAGGAGATCAACATCATAACTGCTAGCAAAATTCTCTTTTAGTCTGCTGCTGATGGGCTTTTGCAGATGACAGTAATAACTTGTGTCTGCAGAGGTAACCTGTTATTATTACATTCTTTAGCTTTCTAAGTAAACAGAAACCTGACCTTAGGAAGTCAGTGCAAATGATAATGATTTCAGTGGATCAGGTTTTCATTTCTTTTCCTTCTATGTCTCACTTTGCCTGATATGAAACAGTAAATCTGTAACTATAGGTCAGACAAATAAGTACTGTCAGAGGAAAAATATGAATTTCTCTGAAAAGTTACGTAATTTTGAAGTTAGATAACCTCTATTAATTTACCACATGGTGATCAATGAAAAAAATATGTTATCACCTCTGTAGTTTTTAAACATGCATTTTATTCAATTTTAAAATTTCCCAGAAGGGCATAGACACTTAAATGCATACATGTTTTCTGCAATTACTCTGCCATTGTTTTCCTTTCATTGTCTTTGCTTTGCCAGCAAGGAGTTTTCTCATGGTATATTTATCAAGAATCTCTTTTTCTATATATAGTAATATATGCATCCATTCCTGGCAATTAATACGTTAAATTGCAATTGTAATTCTGGAGCATCTCCTTTATAAGATAAATGATTCACTAATATAGTAGCAGAATGTCAATTTAAAATCCATTCATGTTTCCCGGTTTATATGCAGCAACACAAACAAAAAATAACTTGCCCTCAAGATAAAGCAATATGAAAAGAACCTTAAAAGATTTCCTTCAACAGAAGCAATTAAGAAAGTTATTTCTAAAAAGCGCTGGTTTAATGGCAATTAATTGCTTTGAAAGGCATCAGCTAGGAGAAGTTCAGAAAGATCTGATATTGGTGGAGCTGAGACTTTCAAAGTTGCAAGCATCTTCAATGATTAAAAACAGCTTATTGCTGGAAACTTCTGGTTTTGTTTTGTTTTGACATTGACAGGATCAGACAGGTGAATTTAGCTCAGATTTGTTTTGTCAGAATTCACAAGTCTACCTTAGGGCTATTAAATCCTCAGGTAATTTTCAAGGGAAAAACAATGGGAAGAAATTTTCAAAGTAATTGATTAAAGGCGGTAGTTAATTCAGATAGTGAGCAAATAGAAAAATGACCTAGCATTACTTTTAAAAGAGAGTAAATTATCATTACAATAGACTAAAAATAAAAGGGTGCATTAGAAGGAAGCCTCATTTGAAAGGAAGTAGATAGGAGCACTTGTAAAGATAGAACTGATAAGATCAGTTTACTCAACTTTGTATATGAAATATTCACACAAAAGGCACTTTGGAATGCCACAGCAGAGATGAAGAATCTTCCTTTCTCAAACACAGCTTTCTTGCTTGTTTTTAACTTGTCTGTCTTGGAGACAAAATAAAAATAGAGCTCCTGCAAATTTATGAAACTTGATTTATAAACCAAGAAATAAATGAACTGCTCATTCATTGTCTGACATGATGCAGCCACATAACAGAGCTCATGAGATACTGGGATCCATGGTTTACCATCTCCTGGACATATGCTCTGTGTCAGCCCAGCACTTTGGGTTAGATTTATCATCACATGTTCAGGCTCTGGTGCATCATTTCCTTTTCTTTGAATGTGTGTGAATTTGAAGTTGAGAGCGTGGCCCCACAAATCCTTTTTCAAAACAAAGTGATTAACTTTTAGAAGCCTTACCACTGAAAAGAGAACATATTCAGCACAGTCCCACAAACAGGCTCGCTCTCATAACTGAGAGCAGTAAGCAGTCCCATTGGCACAGAAGCCAAGGTCCCACCTACAGCAAATGTTCTTCTTCCCTCTCACCACGTGTTACTCCACTATAAATTTTGATGAAATGCCAGCTAAGTGCCACAGCCTCATCTGCAACATCTGTCAATAGCTGCTCATTATTTAAAACGCTTAAACAGTGTTGGGTCCTTCTTCAGAATAATGATGCTCCTGACTTGTGAGCGCAAGTATGCCAGCTAAGGAGGCTCAGACATTACAACTGTGTGGTTATTTTTTGATCAAGGTGGATTTTACAAATTTATTTTTGCTAAGTCATTATCAGTGTTTTGCTTCCCAACATACAGACTTGATGAGACTTTTCTTTTTCATAGTAACATAAAAAATTACATTATGATTCAGTACTGTGTCTCTACAAATATGTATATTTGTATTATGAAAGCTGATTTGAAACAACAGTGCTGTCAAGACAAAAAGAACCTATCTGAAGAAGAATTTTAGCTCTGAATGAACTTGCCATGCACTGTCATTTGCATTTTTTTCCATCATTAAAGCCTTATTTATCTGTATTTTGTTTCTGGTACTTCTACAGTTTTCTCAAATAATTACCATAAATAGTGAAGAAACATTTGAACGACACGAAAGCAATTGCCTAGAGAACCACCAAGCCATTTTAGAGGGCTTGCTCACTACAATGAGTGTTTCCTGGCACGGATGATGGTAATGGTATATATGCATGCTATTCAGTACCAGAGTACGCTGGAACCAAGAGTGCAACTTGCAGCTAGCATTGTTATTTTTCCATGTGAGTGCCTGCATCGCTCCCACAATTCTAAATCCACTCTGACCACATCTGATAAACGTTCCTGTGCTCTAATCCCCTTAATCCCCTACACCTTAATCCCTCCCTTAGTACCACAGCTAGACACCTGGCATTCACTTTCACTCTACAAGAACTGCTGGATATATACTCTGCAATGCATTAGCCATTGGCAAAAGTCAAGGGATAATACAAATGCTGCTCCTGTTTTTCTATCAGCTGAGGCATTGGGAACAGGAGCGAGAGATTTTTGGTGTTGGAGTGAAAGCCAGTGCCAGCAGCGCTTTGTGGTTCAGGGGTGCCTGCCTGGGACTTGAGAGGCCCTGGGATGTTTAAGGTGGGGGCCATGAAGTATCCAAAGAACAGGACTTTCCCTCTGTGGGCTCTGTCTGTGCTCATTTTTGTAGACTTTTAGACAGGTAACTTGGCTTTGTGCCACTCTCAGAAGGGGGAATGTCTTCAACTTGCATCATGCAAGGTGGCTTCTCGTGTAGAGTAATGTGTCTTCAGTGACTCACAGTTTGTGCACACCATGGCCTGTTTTACAGGTAATTGTTCTCTGCCAGAGGACAGTTACATTGAGGGAGAAGGGGGGAAATGGAACAAACAAGGCTGTTTAAAAACTTCCTTGTACACCAAAACACCTGGCCCATGTAACATGAACTCCTATGTCTTCTCTCATGTTGCCACATGGCCCAGCACCCTCTCGTGGCTGTTACATAAGGCACAAGCATCATTAGTGGCTAAGTTTTCTGTGCTTAAAGGATGACTTAGATATTAAAGTCAGGTAAGTACCTGTGGCTTTGGATCTTAAATACACATACCTGGGGCTGCAGAAAATCCCCTTTGGTCACAAGAAAGCTTGAATTTCATCTGCAATCCTTCTGTTCATTTTTTACTGATGGCAAGTTTAAGTGTTTAGTGTGTCACCTGCTATGAGTTCTCCTGGTCAGATAAGCAGACATTTCCAGGCAAGATAATGTCATTGTGTGAAGAGGAGTCACTACTTGCATGGCTTCTTCTCCTGAGAAATTCATGCTGTTTGGGACTAGCTCTGTCCACGTCTGGTGTACAAGCATGTATTAATCACATTTCTGCCAGAACGGACACATGGTCTGAGCACTGTTCTTTCCTCTGCTGAGTTAGCAACATCACAGGCTGAACACAGTAATAATTAAAGGTATTTCAAAATTTATTTCCTCTCATGCAGCAAAGGCCACATTCCTCGTTCAGCACAAAATACACCTCCCGATAAAGTTTTAGCATGAGGAACTCGTATATGCAAGTGAGATAAATGCATGAAGAATTTGAGCAATACTCTTGAAAACTCTCAGGCACACAGCTTTAATGTACTTGTTTCACTCAGTGGAATACACTTTACTTCCAGTCCACTCTTTCCTTATTCCTTAACTTCAAAGTAAATTATGTCAGCTCTAAAGCCCAGTAACAGATACTTCAACTGCAAAATGTTATTCTATCAAAAAATCTAGAACAGTCAAAAGAGGGAATTTAGATCCAGAGACCTCCTGACCCATAGGTGCAGTGTGTTGGTATGATGCTCACCAGAGCCTGGAACAGAGGGACTGAAGTCCCTAAGGGCTTGTGGCATGCCAAACCTGACATGCTTCCATTGAGCGGGTTTAGAAACATTTACTCCCTCCTGTCTAACAGGTTTAGGGAGGATTATCTGCTGCAAGTCTTTGTTGTCTGTGTGTCAGTGCAGGTTGTCATATGACAGTGCAGTTTGAGATGGCTTAGAAATATGGTATGTGTAAAGAAATGTGGGCAGTCCATGAGAAGTCATGTGTTTGTGGTTATATACGTATGTATGAGGTGGACTCAGTGGAAGGTGTGTGCATGTGTGCATGGGAGACAGAAGGAGATGTCTCCGAGGTGTGGGTTTGGATGCAAGATCCTCCCCCTATCCTGCTCCTAACCAAAGTCTCCTCCTGGGGAAAATCTCTTTCTTTATATCACCCAGGTTGAAAGTAGTGGGCAGAGGTCAGCAGGGCAGAAGAAAGGCTCCAGAGAGTCAGTCCAAACTGGGAAAGCAGAGACCTCTACAGGACCAGGGGCAAGAGTGACTCCTCTTGACCTGTGGTGCTGCCTCAGAGCTGCTCTTCATGACTGGCATCCCCACTGGTGTCTGCAGTGCTGAGCTGTCCCCGACTTCACCACGGCCACTTCAGATGGGTGGGGGACCAGAGCAGGGTGGGAAGATCAGGTTATACAGTGGTGGGTCACCTGCTGGGGTGCCTCTGGGGACAACTGCGTATAGTAAAGCGAGGTGAGAGTGGGCTGTTCCCTCTGGTAGGTGGGCATCACTCTTCGGTCACCTCTGAATGCAGCTGCAGCTGTAAGGAGCACTTGGAGCAGGTTGGGCTCTTTGTGGCTGTAGGGTGTGAAGAGTACTGACTTTATTTGGCTTCCAAAAAATCCAAACTTTTTTTTTTCCAAAATCACAGTCAGCACATGCTGTTTGAAAATGTGGAATGGGATTGTGTCTGGGTATCATGAGAGGAAAAGAAAAAGACATTATACCGACCCAGAATGTGTCAGGACTGCAGATAACCATGCCTGAGGAATGTGAAACCAGACACTGGCCTGAAATATGAGCTGCCTTTTAAGATCTGAAGAGAAAATCTTTATAGTAATTACTTTCATTTTCTGTTTTGTTACTGACATATACAGTTGTTCAAGCAGATTGGATCCAGACCCATTTTAATGATGTACAAAAAGACTAATTAACATGTAAAATAATATCCCAGTTACTCTTTAAATTTCTTAGGTTTGCTCTGAAAATATGTTTCAGTAATTATGCAGTGGGTGCCAAAATGGGGGAAGAAAACTCGTTGCTAAGCTAATTGACATATGTCTCATTTTGTCTAATCTATTTCTCTGTGAATTGATGAGAAATAACAGCTTTTTTTTTTTCACTCTTTTTCTTTCCGTAATGGGATTTCTCTTGGTTGCTTATGCATGCTTAGCATGCTTCTTTACAGTGTAACTTCTTTATCAGGCCAAATAAGATAATAAGACTAATTTGAGACAATAGCCAGCTACTTTTTGGATCCTACAATCATATTTGTATAAGGAAAATGTTATGTTTTAAGGTGCAACAAAATGAAATGGTATTAGATTTATAATTGCTTTTGATGTAGTTTGGGAAAAGTTACTTTGACAGTGTTTCATTAAAGCAAGTATCTTGATTCTTAAATGGTAAATTGGAAAAAATTACCACCACTGTATCTTGGAGAACAGGTCCAAAGGAAGCTCTGAGGAAACAGATCAATGACCAGGAGTGATTTTTAATTTGTTTCTCTAAAATGTAGGAATTGAAATAAATGATTCATTTAGTGAAGGAGTTTGATAACCACATGGATACAGAAACAGTCTGCAGTTATGAAAGGAAATTTTATTTGTTTTTACAGTATTAATCCTTCAAAACTGATGTAGAAGTCTACTTAGTAATTTAATTTTTTGCAGTAAAGACATTTAGGAAAACACATATAAAAATTGAATGCATTAAAAAAAAACCAGAAAAAAGGTGAAAAGCACTATAAATCCTATGATTTTTTATTCTGATTTTCAAGTTTGTTAGCACATACAGCAAATTCTTTCCAAAATACATGATCAAAAGTTCCTATCATATCAATACTTCTTTTTCATTATCTATTCTCTTATAAAGTAACTACTTAGTTTATTATAGATCTCTTTCTGACATATTTTATCTTTCTAAAAGTATTGCAGTTTGAGAAAGTTTGAGAAAAATAGACCATCGACTTTAAGTTAGTTATGAATCTCCAGGTTCTTATCTCTTATCTGACGCTTTCAGTGTCCTGATAAATGTATCTGAAGACATTTGAAAATAGTCTTAAAAATTAAACATAGTGAGATTACATCTGATTGTAGTAAAAATTATTCTTGATAAATTTCCCTGATATGCCTGATGATCTTAGGAGGACAGATGGGATTTGTCAGTAAACTCACAACAGCCCCAAAAGCATTTCCATTTTGTTTATCTTAAAAAGCCATAATAACTCTTTAAACACTTAATTCTAAGGCTTGTTTTGTTGCCTGTGAAGGATAAAAAGTCATTGAAAGGCAAGCTGCAGAGGAGAGAGGCCTTGGCAATCTTATGCTCCAAAGAATCCCTCACACTGAACTTGCTGATGGTTATTGAAATTTCTAGGTCATATCTCATTGTACCTAGTAGTTCAGTTTGGCAATGTTACCTGTCACGAAGAGAAAAATCAATTTGGTGAGACTGATGTAAGTTTGTGGATGCAGACCAACTTACTCTATCTAGATGCAGGGCCAGGAATAGAAGCAACTAAAATCCTACTTGCAACTGCTTAATGATATCCCTGCCGCTTTATGGGTATCAAAGTGAGTGCTTTATTCCAGTTGGCATCACTATTAAACTGTGCAGAGGATAAGCCTGTTGGAAAAGGTGTAGGTGATAAAACCTCATCTTCCTTGTCCAGGAATTGGTACCCTCTGTTTCTTTTTCTTCCCTTTGCCTAAAACCGATAGAGTTTGTTTCCTTGTTTCATATCTTTTTGTAGTCACAACTAAAAGTCTATTGATGATTGGACACATGCTAAAAGATCTCCAGTGAATCATTTGATACAGTGCTGAGTAAGCAGTTACAAAGGTCATTGGAGAAGAGTGGATTTTATACACAAAATTTTTAGAGGAATAAGAAGCTGACTAAATGGGATGTGACAAAAGGTTGTTTGAAAGCAAATTCAGGCCTGAGAAAGTTTAGTAGTAGATTTCCTTAATGTGTGGTCTTACAACAGATTGTAGGTAGTGATTTGATTAATGACAAAGGATAAATGTATGTTAATGAAGTAGAGGCACAAGTCATGGTTAAAAATAGTTGATTTAAGTTGCATCACTCTTCTAAAGGACATTGTGCCTTGATCAAAGCACATGAATGCACAGCTGCCTAAGCATACATATAAACGTGATGTTACACCAGAGGAAAAGATAAGGAGAAAAGAACCCCAAACCAGTGATACTCCTAATCTCTGCTAAGGAGCAGGAAACACACATGTATTTCAGTAGTAATTTATGAATGTTTTGAGCAGTTACCAGATCTGAGTCATGACCAAATTGACTCAAATCTCTTCTTGATATAAATTCTTCTATACTACAGAAATTATTTCAGTGACAATGTTTGTGAAGAGGTTTTGTTCAGACAAATGCTTGTGAAACTCTTGTTTGCCCTAAGACCTTTGGCTTCAAGCCAGAGATTTCAGTAAGCGTTGCCTGCTCCAAGTGAGAGGTGCAAATTACATAAATACTCAGAGTAATACTAAAGACCAGTTTGCCAAGTTGGAGTGTTCACATATAAAGAGAAGATAATATCCTACATTTTCACTCATTTTGTCCATCTTTTATTGAGATAAACCCCCGAAATTGTGCAGATTCTGGGAATCTGCAACTGAATGCCAGAAGTACATCCCTTTATTTATATCCCATAAGAAGTCCTTCATTCATTTGCAAAGTATATGGGTGTAGAACCCTTCATTTACTAAGTGAACAGAGATCATGGTTTTGAAGGTATAACCATTGCAGCTTTTCAGGACAGGAGACTGGAAAAATAATGCTGGAAAATTTTCAGAGTCTAGTGAACAGGTTTCACCAGTTATGATCATTGCATTCCCCTTGCCTTCTCCTCCTCTAGTACATTAAGGTGCAGCCTTATGTTGTGTCCATTATCTATGTAGGAAGCTCACAAGAAGGTCAATTCTTAATGTGTCAGCTTTGTGATTCAGCTCTATGGAAAGACACCAATGACACTTGTGAGTACCCTAGCTCAGGAATTGTGAACCAGCTGTTCTAATTGAAGCAGATTTTCATGGCAGCCTGAGTGGAGTCCATGTGGCTGTAATTACTAGCTTCATCTTAACAGCCTCTACACTCTTATGATCTTGCTTTTTTGCCTTAATTGGCCATGTAGTAAGTCATCCCAGAAGACTGATCCAGGCCAAAAATAAACCCTTTAGAAAATATAAATATATTCAAAAAGCAACTTGTTTTTAGTCACAGCTGCTCCCTGGAGTAGTTTACTGCAGAGGGGTGCTCTGGTGCCTGATGAAGGGGAGGGTCATAGAATCATAACATCATAGAATAGTTTGGTTTGGAAGGCAGCTTAAAGATCATCTAGTTCCAACTCCTCTGTGATGGGCAGGGACATGTCCCACTAGATCTGGCTGCCCAAGACTCCATCCAACCTGGCCTTGAAGGGGTTAGAAGCAAGTGGGAGGAAGATCTGGGAAGGCTGGCAGGACAGGTTTAGATTTGCCCTAGCTTAAGTGCTTAAGCACTTCCAGCTTACACAGAAATTCAAAGTCACTTCTGATTAAAGCCAACTAAGGTCTAAACTTGTAGCCAAAAGCTGCAGCTTCTCACATGGTTGAGATGAGATGAATTGCAGCACCATGTCTCTTTGACAGACACCACCCCCATTGCATTTCCACTGTCACACTTATTTACTCTAAATATATTGAAGGAAAACTCTCCTGAAAAAGGTAGGATTTAACAAGAGTTGTTTTGAAGCAAAGAATTCAGTCAGAAAACAATTAGTCTCCTAATGGTGTTACATCAATTCCCTCGCTAATAAGAAGTCTACTGGGATCAAAATGTGCAAAATTCAGATAACCACAGGGTGCCTAATTATAGTTATTACGAATAGGTTTTGTCTGCTAGTTTCTTGTTTATTTCTTTCCTGGTAATTTGCCTGCAAATATGTTTTACTGTCCATAGATTTGGCTGAACATTATCAAGCCCAAATTAATGGAATGACTCAACTTGTAAGTTGATGATTCAGACACATCAATGATGGGAGTTCAGAATAGGTTTTCAATAAATAAGTAACAAACAAGAAAAAAACTATCTGAAAATATAAAATGAAAACTCTGCGTTTCAATGTTCATTTTGGTTTATTACATATTCAGTGTGTCTCTGGGTGTTGGCTTGCTCTTTTCTGAAAGGCTTGAATGTCATGAATTAACTAGTTTTTTGTATTATTCATTTGAGCTTCTCTGCAATTACATTTAGCAATTCTGTACAGAATATACAGGCATGAAAAATGTTGCTGTTGGGCAGTCATACACTAGACTATTATAATGCCACATTTTAACTAACTTAATCCAAAAGAATTAAACAATGTATACTGCACAAGATATCCCAAGCGAGTTCAAATATACTAGGGAAAAATTGGTGAGACTGAGTCAGAATTTTCCCTGGAGGTAAAGAGAAAATTCTAGAAATAATGTGTAGAAGTCCTGTGACTTAATATTCTGCTTGATATAAAATGCCCTCCTTCAGCAAAGTCATTTTATAGCAAAATTAATGATCAGAAATTACAATAACAATAATTCATCTGGATTAATACCACAATTTGGCCAGTTTGCAGAATTTCACTAGGGGTTTTTTTGGGATTTGGATTTTTGATTTTTTTTTCTTCAGTACTATCTATAGTTATTATGAAAAGGACATTTAATTCCCTTGAAAAAGCAAAACAAATGTTTACATTTGGTAGTTTCAGTAGAAGGCCCAACCACATACAACCCCATGACTATTCATGTTACCACTTAAACTCCTTTACACTGCCACACAGCTGTATTATTGCCACATTATCCTTCCCCCCACCCCCTGCCTCACCCCAGGTATCTGTCATTTCCCACATATTTGGAAAAGTTGATTTGTTATCACCATTCTCTGAAGCAAATTATTTTTTCAGAAAAGTATCTGTATTCCCTAACCTCTTGGGAGCCCTAGGCATAGGTAAAAGCCATGTTCTATACACAGACTTGAATGAACACATAATAAAACACAGCTCTTTCCAGAGAGCTTCCAGTGTAAGGGGAGAAAAGCAGCAGGTAGATAAATGGAATTGTGCCTCCTCATTTAATAATGCTGAAGTAAGGACCAAATCCCTACTCTCAGCTCGGCCCTTCTCATCGCTAAAAAAGCATTATGGACACTTACAGAACCTCTCAAAGAAATTGAAGTGGGGTGAACCACACTTAGAAGTCACCAAAGATGTTTAAGGGAGGGTGGGCTGACTGAGTCCAATTAGACACCCAGTTTCTAGTGAGAAGAATTCAGCACCTCAGTTCTGTTATAGTCATCACTAATTTCAATGCTGCCTTTATTTGTTTATCAACAGCCTTAATGCAAGCACATTCCCTCACTATGACCTTTTGTCCTATTGCACTTGTCCTGTTGCTCTCTACAACTACCTGAAAGGAGGTTGTAGAGAGGAGGGTGCTGGCCTCTTCTCCCAAGTGACAGGGGACAGGACAAGAGGGAATGGCCTCAAGCTCCGACAGGGGAGGTTTAGGCTAGACGTTAGGAAAAAATTCTTTACAGAAAGGGTCATTGGGCACTGGAAGAGGCTGCCCAGGGAGGTGGTTGATTCACCTTCCCTGGAGGTGTTTAAGGCACGGGTGGACGAGGTGCTGAGGGATATGGTTTAGTGTTTGATAGGAACGGTTGGACTCGATGACCCGGTGGGTCTCTTCCAACCTGGTTATTCTGTGATTCTGTGATTCTGTGAAAAAAAGGCTTTTTCTTCCTTATTACTTCATTGGCTAGTGTTAACTGATTCTTGTTTATCTCCCTGTTATATTGTGAGAAATAATTAATGCTTGTATATTGTTTTGAAAATGTGCAACATTTCATCAAATGCTAGTTTGAGGAGAAAGATGCTTTTTGATGTTCTTATTTTTTTGAAAGCTTTAACTCGCTCTGTATACATATTCCTCCTACTCTTTCAGTTGCAAGTTCAATTCGTTTTTAACCTTAGATATTTGAGTAGTTTCTCTAAAAATGCACAATAGACATTCTTGATCTACTTTGTTCATCTTGTTCAGATGTCTGAGTGCCCTGCAAGAAGAAGGAGGCAAAGACAATTATTCAGGTTACAAGGATGATAGGATAGACATATATGCTAAGTAGGTGGAGTGAGGAGAAACTTTTTGATGGGCTAAGGAAGTGGTGAGAGAATTCTCTGTTGTGCTTGTCCCTGTGTTTTTGTTTCCACTTTGAGAAGCCCTTCACTGGGCTGAGATTCCCGTCTAATGTAGAGAGTAGGATGCTCATTTTTGCAGGATTTTTTGTTTCTGAGTCTCCAATTTCCTTCAAAAGAATAAAGGGGATTAGAAGCAGAACAACTGATAAGAAGATGGACTTAAAACCTGAGCCGAAAAAAAAAGGTAATGGGCAGCTCTTGTTGGACTTGTATTTTCCTTATTTCCCTGTAGAGGAGGAAGAATTTTTGACACCTGCAAATTATGAAATGAAACTGGACAAGCCCACATAAACCAGATGGTGTTGCAGAAGTATTTTAAATATTGTAATTTAAAAGTTTTCCCAAAATTATTTGTATTTCTAATTCCAGAACCTTTAGATTTTGTGACTGTTCAAACAGCTAAATTTTGTTTTACTTCTTTCACAAAAATG
Source organism: Phaenicophaeus curvirostris (assembly GCF_032191515.1). Taxonomy (NCBI): domain Eukaryota; kingdom Metazoa; phylum Chordata; class Aves; order Cuculiformes; family Cuculidae; genus Phaenicophaeus; species Phaenicophaeus curvirostris. Next base: position 182,487,408 of record NC_091392.1, read on the forward strand.
CATGATAATGTAAATACACAAATGCTAATAATCTACAACTAACAAGCAAACAATCCAGTAGACAAAGCTTGTTGTTGTGGCCTAACAGTGATCTGATTACTTGTATTTCATGCACTGGCTAGCTGTTTTCCAAATACTTGACTCTGTAAAATCTGGAAAACATCTGATGTTATTATCTCTCATTTGACTCATGCCAAATCATATTAACATTCTGGAAACTCATACAAAAAAAAAAAAAAAAGGTCTGTATAAAGTACTTACAACTGAAGAAAGAAAGAAAGAAAAATTCCAGCCCTATTAAGTCTGGTTAGAATTTCTCTGGAAGAGGATAAGAAATACATCAAGACCTGAAAACCTGTGTTTTGGACTATATCTGGATTTGATACTACATTTTCCAAATTACTTTAGAATGAATGGAGACTTTAGAATGAATGGAGACTTTTTTCACCTGCTTCATAATGGCAAGTGAATATTTGGCCCATATGAACTTTAATTAGTCATGAAAATGAAATGTCCCTTTTTGGTACCAAAACCACAGTTTGGCTAGAAGCAGACCTTTTTTTTTATTACATTTTTGACTGGCTATTATGATCAGTGCCATGAGGTTTAGCTGACCATCTTTACAGTTTGTATATTGAATAATGACTATCAGATCTTTAGAACAGCATGTATGGTAGGTTGCTTGCAAGATATGGATAAGCCAGAACTTCATTCTTGTTAGGTCATTCATATCTTAATGGATTTTTAGTGCCAAAAAGATTGTTAAGACACATTACCTGCATAAGGATAAATAAAGCAGCAAAAACAGTGGGTTAGATGATGGATCAGATTTTGTGATCGGGATCTTTTATGATGCAGAATAGTTTAGCCTGTTAAAAGCAGTTTGAACTTTTGAAGTATTTCTGGATATGTAATTACCAAAATGATAGACAGAATGAAAACTTCTGTTCTTATAGTAGTATTATATTTCAGGCAGAGCTGCTGAGACAGAGAATGAATCTTAAAGACTGCAGATAAAAGCAGAGGCATCATTAGTTTTACCTTCTGTTAATGACCAAAGAGTCAAAAAAATGAGATGATTGTTCCTGCTCCTTCCACCACCTCCAACATTTCTTTTGTTCCACTGGTTCAAGTCAACCAAAATGTCTTCTTAATTTGCTTTCAAGTTTTGATGGTGACTGTGCTCTGGATAAAGTCTTGGAACTATAACATCTCGTCTGAAATTTTTCTGGGTTTGATATGAGAACAAAAGATGTTGGATGCTGCTGATATAACCTTTCTGAACAGAAGGGAAAAGGGCAAAGAACACATCAGGACTGACCTCTTAGTGAATAAACGCTGCAGTGTGCAGGTTTTCTGCACACAAGTGTAGAGATGTTTTGTTTGGGAAACTATGTAAGGGTTCACATACCTGGTGGATGTGTCCACAAGTCCACCTGTACTGAAAAGAAGATGTAATATTCAGGTTATATAGATATATTTATACATATACATATAATATTTAATATATAAATTTAATCTATATATATCCAGGCAGGACAAGAAGGGTAGGAGAGGTGGTGGGGTAGCCCTCTATGTTAGTGAGTGCTTTGATACCCTTGAGCTCGATTATGGTGATGACGGGATTCAGTGCCTGTGGGTTAAAATCAGAGAAGCCCACAAGAAGGCAGATATTGTGATGGGAGTCTGTTATAGACCACCCACCCAAGAAGAAGAAGCTGACGAGCTCTTCTATAAACAACTGGGAGAAGTCTCAAGATGGCTAGCTCTTGTCCTTGTGGGAGACTTCAGTCTTCCGGATGTCTGCTGGAAGTACAATACAGCAGAAAGGAAACAGTCTAGGAAGTTCCTGCAGTGTATGGAAAACAACTTCCTCATACAACAGGTGAGTGAACTGACAAGGGAAGGTGCCCTCCTGGACCTGCTGTTTGTGAACAGAGAAGCCTTGTGGGGGATGTGAAGGTTGGAGGACTCCTGGGACAAAACGATCATGAGATGGTAGAATTTTCAGTTCTAGGTGAGGTGAGGAGGGCGGTTATCAGAACGGTCACATTAAACTTCCAGAGGGCGGACTTTGGACTCTACAGAAGGCTGGTTTATGAAGTCACATGGGAGACCTTGGAAATCCTAGCAAGTCAGGAGCAAGCCATCCCCATGCTCTGGAAAAGGAGCCAGCGGGGGAAAAAATACAGCTTGGTTGAGCAAGGAGACCTTGAGGGACATCAAAAAGAAGGGGAACATCTATGAACTGTGGAAGAAGGGACAGGCGTCTTGGGAGGACTACAGGGAGGAAGTGAGATTGTGCAGAGAAAAAATTAACTAGAGCTCAGATTGCCCAAGTTGGTGAAAGATAACAAAAAATCTTTCTATAAATGCATTAACGATAAAAGGACGAAGAGGGAGAATATTCAGTCCCTATTGGATGCAGAAGGAACAACAGTGACAGGGGATGAGGACAAGGCTGAGGTACTTAGTGCCTTCTTTGCCTCAGTCTTTAACAGTAAGGAAAGTTATTCCCTGTATGTACATACCCAGGAGCTGGAGGAGATGAACAAAGCTCCCATGATCCAAGAGGAGGTGGTTAGAGACTTGCTTGCCCAGCTAGACAACCACAAGTCCACAGGGCCGGATAGGATCCATCCAAGAGTATAGAGGGAGCTGGCAGATGTGCTGGCCAAACCCCTTTCCATCATCTTCTAGCAGTCCTGGCTGACTGGGGAAGTTCCACTGGACTGGAGGCTGGCTCATGTTGTGCCCATCCACAAGAAGGGTTGCAGGGAGGATCCAGGGAACTAAAAGCCTGTCAGTCTGACCTCAGTGCCAGGGAAAGTCATGGAACAGGTGATCTTGAGTGCTATCACGAAGCACATGCAAGAGAACCGGGTGATCAGGCCCAGTTAACACGGGTTCACAAAAGGCAGGTCTTGCCAAACTAACCTGATCGCCTTCTATGACAAAGTAACTCGGCTGCTGGACGAGGGAAAAGCTGTGGATGTGGTCTTCCTGGACTTCAGTAAAGCCTTTGACACAGTTTCTCACAGCATTCTGCTTTGGAAACTGTCAGCCTCTGGCCTGGACAGACGCACACTCTCCTGGGTGGAAAACTGGTTGGATGGCCGGGCCCAGAGAGTGGTGGTAAATGGTGTGAAATCCAGCTGGAGGCCAGTGACAAGTGGGGTTCCCCAGGGCTCAGTGCTGGGTCCAGCCCTGTTCAATGTCTTCATCAATGACCTGGATGAAGGCATCGAGTGCACCCTTAGCAAGTTTGCGGACGACACTAAGCTGGGTGGAAGTGTCGATCTGCTGGAGGGTAGGGAGGCTCTGCAAAGGGATCTGAACAGGCTGGACCACTGGGCTGAGTAAATGGGATGAGGTTTAACAAGGCCAAGTGCCGGGTCCTGCACTTGGGGCACAACAACCCTATGCAGTGCTACAGACTAGGAGAAGTCTGTCTAGAAAGCTGCCTGGAGGAGAGGGACCTGGGGGTGTTGGTTGACAGCCGACTGAATATGAGCCAGCAGTGTGCCCAGGTGGCCAAGAAGGCCAATGGCATCTTGGCTTGTATCAGAAACGGCGTGACCAGCAGGTCCAGGGAGGTTATTCTCCCTCTGTACTGGGCACTGGTGAGACCTCTCCTCGAATACTGTGTTCAGTTCTGGGCTCCTTGCTACAAGAAGGATTTTGAAGCTCTGGAGCGAGTCCAGAGAAGAGTAACAAAGCTGGTGAAGGGGCTGGAGAACAAGTCTTATGAGAAGCAACTGGGAGAGCTGGGGTTGTTTAGCCTGGAGAAGAGGAGGCTGAAAGGAGACCTTATTGCTCTCTACAACTACATGAAAGGTGTTGTAGAGAGAAGGGATCTGGCCTCTTGTCCCATATGACAGGGGACAGGAGAAGAGGGAATGGCCTCAAGCTCTGACAGGAGAGGTTCGGGCTTGACATGAGAAAAAAATTTTTCACAGAAAGGGTCATTGTGCACCGGAACAGGCTACGCAGGGAGGTGTTTGAGTTAGCATTCCTGGAGATATTTAAAAGATGTGTGGATGACACGTTCCGGGGCATGGTTTAATGATTGATATGAATGGTTGGACTCCATGATCCTGGGTGTCTTTTCCAACCTACTCATTCTGTGTGATTCTGTGATTCTGTGATATATATAATATGGCGACTATAGTTCACAGTGAATATCATATTTATATTGCTTTTGATAGTAAAGAGTGTGTTTTGTCCCAGGTGTGCAGCCTGGTGTAGCAGACCTGAGTAGGTTGTTGTGGAACACATGAGTCGGTATCCCCTAGCATGTAACAGCACCTGGAGGTTCAACACAGGTTGTCTGTGCCTTGCATGCACTTCCATTCATGGCTGTAGTTCCTGAAATGCAGCTGGAGATGGTGTGAGAGTACCCACAGTGCCTTGGGCATGTAGCATTTCCTGCAAGTATGTCAAAGCAGGTTGCACTGTGAGAGTTGCCCCGAGAAATCTGCTCCCTCATCTGTCCTGAGATGACCAGGGTGCAGTTTAACATGTAGTTTTCTCTATTTCTGAAAAACACCAACTTTCACTTAACAGAAACAGTATTGTTCTTTTTGAGCTTTAAATACTACAGCAGAGTGAGTGAGTGGCATTAAATCATTTCCTGAGCTAGACAGCCAAAACCATAATCTGGATGGCGTGCAGCCAAGTATCTTCAAACTGTAATTAGCAGAGGACATTTTGAAACCCACTCTCTATGAGGACTTAAAAATTACTCACCAAATGGAGTACATTTAAAGTGCACTTGAATGTGTGCCTTCTTTACGTTTTCAGTATGCTCTGAGGGCTACACTCTTACCTAGAGCTGTCTAGATGCATTCAGTCTGCATTTTTCTCCTGAATCACCAAGACATTCTTGATGCAGAGAAAAGACTTGGGATTTTCATATCATCTAAGATACTTAAAAGCATCAGCAAACCAAACATTCTGAGAACGCCTTTCATAGGTTATTCATCTGCTATTAAAAGGCTCATGTGGATAGTGGATTTGTAATTTTAAATGACTATTTCCTTGAGTTCATAAATAATTTTACTTTAAAATACAGGCCCAGTTCCTCAGTGGCTGCAGATCACCTCTGTTTACCTTAGTAAATAATTCAGCATCATACAGGTAAGTTGGTACATCAAAGAAGACACTACCAACTACACTGCAGGTGTCTCGAAAAGTCTTTACCTCTGACCAGAAGTAGTTTGATTCCCCAAACCAAACATCCCCTGGCTGCGTAGAGTTTGAAGATATCTAAAGTAGCAATCATTGACTCAAATTCATATGTCCCTTTCAGGATTTTGCTACAGAATCGGTTGATTATTCTAGATCGAAATGGTGACAAGGGCACCAACTTCAATATTGGCTCATTGTAAATGGATTTTTGGCCAGCTGTGTTTACCTCCAGACATTACCTCCAGACTTGTTTACCTCAAGTCTTATAGAGCAAAACTTACCAAAATGCATCACATGAAGGTGTAATACCTACAGCAGCTAAAACTATTATAGGAAAATATATACAAGTCTGAGAACCTCTTCATAACTCCCTTTGACAAAAAAAAATTCCAGTTCAAGTCAGAACACTACTAATAATTTTCCTTGTAGAAGAACTGGATTTCAAGGGAGAGAAAAGTATAATTATATTCTAAAATGACTTATGATGAAGTGAAATTATCATTGCTTTGGCCACTTTGGAGTCAAAACGTGTTCTGGAAGGTTGCATTTTACCTATAGTGACCCAAGGGACAGAATTTGTAGAGAATGTGAGAAAAAAGAATATTTTTTCATAGCTACCATTCTTTCAATTATTCAAATAAAGTGTTTGATAAGTCATGGTTCAGTTAAAGCTTAGTAAAAGTCACTTTTATTAGATTGAAAATTATTTCAATAATTAGCCTGCAAAGGCTAACACAATAGAAACTTTAAATCAAGTAATTAATCCCTTTACAAGAGGCAGACAAGCCATTCTATTTTAGTACATTACATAGTTGAGTTTCTGATGCATATCCCTCTGTTCTGTATATTCCCATACTATAAAATTCTGTTATTTCTAAAAAAAACATATTGGTATTTCAGGTTAAATTCACAGAGAACTGATATTCCTAGCTTTGTAAAAAGTATTTCAGATTTATTTCTAATGCTTTTTAGCAGTAATATAATGTCATAAGTAAGATCATTATCTAGGGCTACAAAATTAAGTGACTTGCGTCATAAAATTCTTGCAAGTATTTCTAATTTTTTTTGTTGCTGTCCGTGAATGAGATAATGCATTCCTGGTAAAATATAAGCCAATTTCAGGCTGAAACACTTATTTACACATAGTATTTTTTTCTGTTTATTTTTGCCTTTGTTCATCCATCTCACTCAGTTCGCTTTTCAATACTGCACTAAAGTGCATAGGTAAGTCACAGATATTGCATAATGACTCCTATATAACTATAAGTAATAGAAGCTCCTATTATTCATATAAATTCATATAAAGTTTTTGGGTTTGTTTTTTTTTGTGTGTGTGTGTGTGTCTTCATTTAGTTTTATTTTGGTTTGTTTTTCTTTACCTGGAAAATAACTTTCTAACCTTTTGGAAGGGCCTTTAGGAACTGACAGCAGCTGAGACTCTTTAAAAAGATAATGTCAAGAATTTAAAGGAGTTCTGGGAATGAATATAGTTTTGCAACATAGATCTTTGGACACGGACTAAGGCCTCCTCCCCAGTTTAGAGTTGACAAAGCTGGATTATACTTTCTTTATATCTTCTTCTTTTCTTATATTTCTAGATAGTATTTTCTATTGTTGCTTTCAGAGACAAAGAAACCTCCTGTCTCAGCTTCTGTTCCAAGCGCACCTCAGCTAGATATTCTGCTCTATAGATGTTGTCAAATTCACAGTATAAAACTTTTAATCAAAACATCCAGACATTTTTCTCTGTATGTTAACATGTGGGACTGTTTGATAAATAATATTTAATATTTTTGTTTGTATTACAGTATGCAGAACAGTGCAGAATGGCCTTAAGTACCTTCTGTACCTAGTGCAAACTGATTTTGAGGACCTATACCAGACTGCAGTAGCTGGGATCCTGACCTGCAGAAGATCACAAAGAAGCTCATTATTCTTTTGTCCATTTCATCCAATGTAAATTTCTTTTTGCTTGGTTAATATTCTTGTGCTTGCTTATCCATTTTTTTGAACTTGGATTTTTTCTGCAAACAAATCAACAAACAAACAATTCTCTCCTTTCTCCAAATATAGGTCTAAATGTAGGGTTAATCCTGCTAAAGATAAATGTGCAATCAGTTTTGTAATATTCACTGTCTCTCTAATAGAGGAGAAATTCCATTTAATTCTTTTTATGTGCATTGCATTAAGCCTGAAATGTTAAGAGAAATTCTAGGTGAAGTCATATAATAAAAATCTCTATGTTCCCTATAAAAGACCTTATATTGCCTATAGAGCTGCATTGGATTAATCATAAGTTATATTAGAAGTGTATAATGAGTTCTGTGAGCCCCAAAGCAGGAGACACTGTTAATGCCTGTAAATTCCACTGTTCGTTTAGCACAGATGTTAAGGAAAGCAGACTTGCTCACCCAGAAACTAACGGCAAGATGAACAAGGCTTTACTTCTTGTTGCAAGAAGGCAGCATGCAACCTGGAGATCCTTTCTTGCTACCTTGCAGTAAGACTGGTTGGGCTGAAGAAAACTGAAAAGAGAAAGGGAAGGATTATGGTCAAATCTCAGTAGAAAAATCCCATTTTGGTTTTCTGGTTTCTGTTTTTTGGAAGATTGTTCTGGAAAGTATGGAATGCACCTAGACATGATTGGGAAGGTAAAATGTTTGCCTGTGTGTGTGGCAGGTACAAGAGGATAATGGTAGAGTAACATCCAGTTCTACTGAAATGTTCCTGATCCAAGGTTGTATTTAGATGAGCACAAAGCCATGTGGTTACAGATTACTACAGCTCTGTGAAATTCAGGAAGTCACTTTTCACCAAGAAAATGAAAAAAAAGCAAGAGCAAACTAGGAGGAGATAGTTCACCACAGATTCTTCAGGAAGAACAACTCTTGTGCTTGCCAGACTGTTCTGGAAAATTAGTGTAAACAAATTTCAGTCTCAAATTAAGAAAGAAAAACATGAGGAGGCCTAATATTAAAGCTACAATAGAAAGAAAAATACTGAGTGTTCTTAATTATTCTCAAGGGATAAATCTGTCCTATATTTAGAGAATACAACCCAAGAAAAGACCATTTAGTCATTTTAAGAAATATGTGGAGTTTCAGAGCTCTATCTTCATTATATCAGTGCTGTTTACATCCATGCTGTTGTTCTGCTTAATGATCTACTTATCACTTTCTTTTCTAAAAAAGATAAGTAACAGCATAAAACCTGTAATTTCTTCCAGACAGAAAAGTGTATCTTTACATTGACACCTTCAGGAGTTCTTGGGCACAAATATACGATTTTTGAAAGTAGTATTCCTTTTATCCGTTGTGGGCTTGTTAACATTTTTGACAAATTGTTCTGGTTGTTAGGAACTTGCCTCTCCACCAAGTCTGAAAGAAAATTATGTGTTCAGCAGCAATGACAACCATTGTGACTATGAGGAGCGTGGTTATGTTGTGGATTTTTTGTTACTACTAGAAAGTATTATAGTCTGGAATGAGCAGGAGATCAACTATTCAGCAAGAAAATTATAAGATATTGGGAGGGAAAAGCATCACACAAATTTGCAACAGAATAAGCGTGTTTATATTTCTATTTTGAATCACTAGTTTTGCTAGATCGCTGAGTTACAAGTTTTGTTTAATTTAATATCAATTTAATTTTTATGTTTTATTATATATATTTTAAATTATTTATTTGTTATTTTAATTTTTGCAGGGGGAATAAAAAGAATGGGCCTAATAAGGATTTCACCCAGGTTAGGAACCACATTGAGATTTGATTTTTAACAAACCAATATACCAAAACAATTGGCACACAGTTATAAAAGCCATTACACAGCAAAAGAAATTAAGTTCAACTATCTCTAATTAGATAAATGGGGCTCCATGATTCTCTGATGAAACACTGCAGACTGGCTTCATATACTTCTGCTGCCAAAGGAAATGTCTGCTGTAACAACGCCTGAGTGCTGCATTTGTCCTGTGCATTGGAATGCTTTATTATTTCTGGAGCACTTTGTTGAGATTAAAAAGTCTTTTTTAATAAACAGGCTTGAAAAAAGCCACCTCTTGGTAAGCCTGCTAGGGCTATTAAGAAACATTACCTCATGAAATAAAAACCTGCTGCTCTGTTGCAGCCACTGTTTTCTATGTGTGGCTCCAGGGAACCTCTAGACAAATGCCTTCAGTTGGGTTGCTTTTGCTTTGCCTTTCTGTCCAGCTTTATAATTTATATTCTTTTTCTACAGAGCAGAGATGTACAACTTCAGCAGTGGAGATGGCGAGTTGCCCCAGATTAGCAAGGCATGTGCTTCACGGTTGGATTTGTCTGTTCGCTAAGGAAATCAAACTCTATCAGACTGAGCAGGACCCTGAAGCAAGGTCTCCTGCTTCCTTTCCTCTGCTTCAGTGAAAACTTTAGAGTGAGGCTCCATGTGATATGAGTACATCAGCACGACAGACAACATATAAGCTGTGATGAGTTTGAATTCAACTTCTACACCCAAACTCCCCCCAAGCTTTAAGGTACTTTAAAACTATAATGAAAAAAATCTATGTAATTATAACCGTGTTAAAGCTTATTGAATGAATGGGTGCACTGGGACAACAAAATAAATGAAATGTCAAAGTTTGAAGAAAAAGCTGATCAAATTAAGATTGCTTTAAAATCAAAAGCCCAGGTCTTTCTCAATAATCCTTGGGAGCTGAGTTCACCCAAAAGCACAAGTTTTTTTCTTGTCTTTCAGACACTAAAATTGTTTTGTAGTGTCTCTACAAAATGTGTAAATTAGTGTCATAAAGGAAAATATGTTTGGGGTCAGTTTTTACTTTGTTAATTAGACTGAATCAGTATACAAAGAAACTGTAAGCAATTGCCATAAGCTTGATAGTACTGCCTATACCCCAAGACCTCAATGCAACATCTACTTAGAGTTTGAACAGTCCCAGATTTGGTTGTAATTAATTAGAAATTATATTCCTGGGGAAGTAAACTGGACTTATGTGAAATGAACTACATATTCATTACAGTGACTTAGAGTCTGCTGAAAATCTGATATAATATTTTAGTGTTTGAAAACTGTAGCAAAATAAGGCAAGTATGATTCTGAATTTTAAACTACATGCCAACAAGAGATCCCTGAAAAAGGCTTATACCTAACAAATAATTAATCTAAATGTTTAAAGTAATTTGCAAGTACAAGAAATCTGGAGGAACATTTCAGTTAGTTTCTTCACACCTGGTTAGTGTAGGTTGCGTGCATACATTTATTGCATACTTTTATCTTCACTTTCTGTTAATTACAGTATATCTCTTCACTTGTATTTGTTTTAGTATCTGAAAAAGTCTCATTTTCACAATTAAACCTTTCAACTGAGAGCATTAGTCTGTGATCCATGTAATAATTGTATTCAGTGATTTGCTGGTGAGCTAATATTTATTTCATGATTAGAAGTATAGATGTTATTAAGCCACATAATTTCTGGGAACATTCACCCTTGTATGTCAGGGTCTGAAAGGAAGAGATTAATTGAACCTTCAAAAATGGGCAATTATGGGACATAATTTTTGATGCCTCATTAAGGAAGTTACTCAAATGGCACAAATGATAGCTTTTACAAAACCTCAGACAAACTGCAAAAAATATTGTCTCTACTAGGGATACACGTACTGCACATGCTTCCTTGATGTCATAATTTCAGCTCTGTTGCCTTTGTTGCCTGATAATTGAAGGCCAAAAATGGCCATTTAACTGGTCTAATAGGTGCCAGAATAGTAAATTTTATTTTTATTTAAAATACCTTTTTTTTTATTTATAGTTTCAAAATACAGATTTGCAACAAAATAGGAAAGGAAATGAGTTCTCCAGATTCCTAGGAAGTTTTAAGGACTAGCTTTCTTTCCAAACTCTCTCATCATGGCTATCCTAGAGGACCAGTGTTTTTTTGTCTTATGGAAAACAATTTTTGGATAATTTTAAGTAAACTTTATAAAGAATATTGCGTATCTGTTTAAATTTCCTGTTTGAAGGTAATCGTAAGAACAACAAAATGGTGAAAATTTTCTCCTAAAAAATAAGACTTCTGAGGATGTTCAAGTAAATTCTAGAGATTTTTCCTACCGTCAGAAGTACCTTATTCTGACACATTGAAGTTGTTTTGTTCTTCCATTATCTCTTCATTATGGCATCAATGTAGTTGAAGCAGGTTGTGTTATTGAGGTTTCTGGGGTGCTGTTCAGAGCAGCAAAATACATAGAGATTTGTGTTTGTATAAATAGCTGCTAAATTTCATATGCTTACATGTATATAAAAACACACTCAATTATGCATAATACATATGCAAATATTTACAGAAATAAGGCAGGAGCAGGTTAAATCATCCAAGAATCATTTTTCATAGAATCTGTAGTGTAGAAAGAGGAAAAAAAGAAAAAGAAACAGTAGTTGTCTGTGAACTTAGTTTCTTTGGGCACACAATGACACTGCTGTTCATCCAGTTTTGATATCCTTTGAGCACTAATAGATACCCGATTTTTGCAGCCTTGACTCTGAGTATGCAAAAATTTTTATGACTATTTGGAAGGTATCTGCTGTTTCTAGGCATTTTCAAATTATTTTGTTTGTCCAAAGGCAGCTCTTTATTTAGTCTACTAGATTAATCCTTCATATAGTTTTCTGGACCAAGAAATGATACATTGTTTTATACTTTCTTTGATGTCATAAAGGCAAAAGGCTTAAATAAAAGCAGTTATTGTGGAAGGCTGAATTATTTTTCCTTATTCAGCTGGTTACTTTGAGACTGTACTTTTGATAACTTCTGTAAAGGCCATGATTGTTCTGCCTTTGTATGTCTGCTTTTCTTTACTCAAAAACCTAAGTTTCTTCATGCTAACTGAAATCCTGTCTGTTGGTACAGTGTTTCCTAATGTTCTAAAAGGCAAGCAGAAGCAAGCCAGCAAGACATAAAATATTCAAAAATCATCAGCACAGTGGGAGTTTACCTGTGCTGGAGAAATAAACTGGATGAGTTCAGGCTCACGTATCAGCCCTCAGTCATTTACAGGGTTTAGTTACTAGCATACCCCCTGCTGGAGTTATACAGTGAATGACCCTCTCCCAGGCAAACCCCAGTCTTCAGTTCCATGTATTCCCTACAGTTCTGGAGACAACATGGAACACAGACTTTTCTTGATAGGCGGGAAAGATGTGGCCATCATATTTTGAGAGGATAAGAGACTTCAGCCATATGGACACAAGCTGTGCCAGGCCACTTATCTTAAGGGCAGAGGACAGGCACTAGTCCAAGAGGCATATTTATTGAGTATAGATATGCAGCTTGGCTTTCTAGAAGATCAAGTCAGTAAGAAGGTTGATCTCAAGATTAACAGAAATACTTGTGATAAAAGCAGCCTTCTAAAAAAAGACCAGAACTCATAAGCTTGCAAGAATGTTGGGGCTAATTCATTGCCAAATGAGCTTTGTTGGTCATGGTTATATATAGTTCATTCATACAATCCATAGGAAGCATGCAGCAAGTCTCTTGCAGGGCTAAATCTTGCTTCCTGCAGCGAATCATGTGAATGCATTGTAACATTTTCAAAGGCCACATTGATCTACAGCAATGCACAAGACAACATTAGGACCCATGCCAAAGTTATCTGTTTTCTATTCATGTCTTCTTTTCTGAACTGTCACTACTTTTCTAGATACTGTCTTCATCTAATATTTTGTTTGCTTTCTCTTTCAAAACTGTGTTTAGATAAACTTGTAGGGATAGTGTGTCTCAAAATGATTTGAGTTTCTTATCAAGAATTCATCGAAGGTGGTGAAGGTGATGTTGCTTCTGAAACAAACTATAAGCGAATGTCTATGTGATCTATGCAATAATAATAAAAATTATATATATAATATAATGCATTAATTGAGGATCATTAATTGAGCCATCAATATTTATAAATGTTGTTGTCACCCCAATAATTACATAAAGGAAAAATAACTTCTATTTGAATACTTGATTGCTATGCTTATTATTCTTTCTTATGATAATGTCAAATAACAGCCATACTGTGCATCACTGCAGGAAAATGGTGTTCATTTAAAACACTGTTTGGTATCATTATTTGAATTTAGGACTTCATGTTCTCACTTTTACCACTTTAAAAATTAATTTATTTTCAGTCACATTATTTCTGGTTTGCATCAGTGATACTGCAAAGCAAACCAGTCCCACAGTCTTTCAGTGGCTGACACACATAACTATGTTCACACTAGCAAACTATATGTGTCTCTCTGGCACTGCAGCATGTTGGCAGAGCTCCTTTTGTAGGTTTTCCTAGTCTCCAAATTAGAGTGACCACAAGCAGAAGGCCCTCTGGGATGGGTTCGTACTGCACCCTCTACTGCAGTGTTATGCCTGGGAATTGTAAGGGAGAATGCTAGTTGGTACGTGCCAAAACCACACCAAAGAATGTTTCAGCTGCTTGGCAATGTAGCTGAAGATGTTCCAGTGTCTAGGAATGTTCCTGGGCACTGTTTAATATATTAATATAGACAATGCCATTATGGCCTGTGGTTCTAGTAGAAAACAGGAAATGCAACTGGGTGCTTCTGCTGAAAAACGTCCAACGGTATTAAAAATTTTGTGTGTATTGTCTCATCTTCCACTTCATTAAAGTTAACTATTCAGGACATTTGTCTGCACTAGGCTCACTAATATCTTTCTATATTTCCATCTGTTGAGAAAAAGAAAATTTTTTCTCATTCTTATAGAAAGTCTGCAAATCCCTGAATAGAAAATCCATGTATCAGCTGTTGTCACTTTCCCGACCTGAAGAGCTGTAAGAATTTTTTTCTTGCACACACTGTCTGCATTCAAAATAATTTTTGAGACATTTCCTAATATGTTTGCATTCAGATATCATCAACCTTTAAAGGACTTTGCTATGCCTTTTTGTTAGGCGAGTAATTGAATTTACTGCTGTTGTGAATCTTAGTTACATAGTGCTCTCTTCCCTTGATGCTGATCTCTGAAAATGCATACTAGCTTTATAAAAGATTTCCCAGGTTCTTTCTTATATTGAGGCTATTTTAATTCCCTTTCCTATGCTTTTCCCAGTTCTACTTAATATTGAAATCCTCTAGATGACATGAAATGTAAAATATGGAAGTTTTGTCATTGTATCTTTTTCGAAAGCCCTTGAGAACCTTGGCCAGGATTTCACAGCTCTAACAAACTCTGCCTTGATGTGACCATTAAAACATTCCCTCTTGTTCTTTCTCACCTCAAATGGTAGCAGTCACAAGTGGGTGACAATGGTGTGAATCTTACTAAATAAAAATGCTGTCTGATGACATAAAAGCATCTCAAAGACTTATGGAAGAGCAGCCATAAGTCCGTTGTTTGATTCATTTACTGCAACTATTTCTTTCACTTTTTAGGTACCACTTGCTGTATCATTAATGCCTGATAACATGGGACCCCTGAAAAGCTGCTTTAGAATATCACATTGTCAAAGTCCAGGAAAAAAGCAGAAATTCACTGAGTTTTTATGAAGGGCATGCACATAATGCACTTTATTATTCTTTACTTCTCTGATACCAAGAGGTGTCTCCTGCTGTGTTATGGGGGTCTAGGTTCTTCTTCATTTAATAGTTGGACGTTTAACTGATGGACATGTCTAGAATCTGGATGGAAAACAACTTCAGAAACTAAGTGTACATAGAATATATTCACCTCTTACCACTTAATTTCTGTGGAGCAATCTTTAGAAGAGCTATGGGATACGAAAGAGAAACAGTGAATAGAGATATGTTATGAACTACTCACACAATAATAATCCCTTTGATTTCTATGTTACTCCAGAAATGACTGATTACACTTTGGCTTGTTTTTTCAAATATCACCCAATGAGCTGACATATGAATACGACTTAACATGGAACAATTCCTTAGGAAAAAAGCAAAGGATTTAGTATTCCCATTTTTTTTTTGAAGACATTTAAATTATTCCCCTTTAAAGGAAAAATTTCAAAGGGATTATTTTAAACTTATATAAATAGTACATAGAAAGTATAAATCAATGAATAAATTATAACATTTGAACTATTAATTAAATTATTAAAAATAATATTTAAAGGAATAATACTTTAAAGGGATGTGATTTTTAGTGAAACTTAACAGGCACTGACTTCCACAAATAAGGAGAAAGATATCCTCTGTTTGTATTATAAGTTGTTTTCTAAATAAATGATTCTGTGTAATGGACAGGTACAGTTGAACTCCATGATTTCAAAGGTCTTTTCCAACCAAATGATTCTATGATTCTAAAGGATGGCCAATTCCCAGTACTTCCAAAGTTGCATATAGACAAAATAGTGTACCTCCATATCTTACTTCAATGCATGCAGGAATGGTGGGCAACTCACAAGTAGAGGATGAAATTACCCAGGTTTAGGACAGTGTGAGATGTTACTAGGTTCAAGTTATACATTTTGGAGCTAGTTGCCAACCTATTGAAGTCAACATAAGGACTAGGTTTAATTAATGAGAGGAAATTATTTTTTATAAAATATGTTTTCAGTAGTAATTCTAACGACCCAGTAATGTACAGCACACAATCTGAAATTGTTGACTGCGACCACATTCCTGCTAGTTTTCTTCCAAAATCTGGAAATAGTCCATTTATTAAAATGTGTTAATATTCAGAATTAATATTTTAGTTTATTGGTTCATAATTTAGATTCAATAGGCATGAATCCATCCATATGCATCTCTCTTCTGCTCAAAATTTAAGACTGTGTTGGGACCTATTGTTTGATGAAGACTGCATAGGTCTGACGCTAACATCTCCTGATTGTCCAAAATGTTCCTTCTTCAAAGTGTCTTCTGGTTCCCTCTTGAGCCTTATATCTAGTCTTCTTTACAAAGAAACCAGAGAATGGGAGAAATAGCATAGAGCTGAGTTCCACACCTAGAGAGATGATGAACACTTGGAGGAAGGACATTATCACAGACTGGAGAATTCACAGAGTTGCAGCAAGTACGGCAAGAACTGCAGATGGGATAGTTTTCTGCCTTTCCTACTCAAAAAGATTGTGCAAAGTGTCAAACACTTTCAGCAGCTGCACAAACACAGTACAGGCACTGCTTGTCTCTCAAACATAAAATCAAGTGTCTGAAGAGGACGTGTGCTGGTAGGTGCAGTGGCTGGATTGCTTTACCATCAATTCGGCATCCTGATGGCTGGATCGCTAACTTGAGGTGGCATCTATTTTACCTTGCTTGAGGGAATCCAGATCAGCCCTCCCTGGGCAGATGTCTCAGCTGACCAGGCTTGCCCTTAACAAGCTAGGAATTGCTCTTTTTTTTTTTTTTTTCAGTGTGGTGTTCATAACTCAGCACTCATATTTACAATAATTGGTTGTAGTAGATAAAACGCTCTAAAAATGTTAACTTTATTTAAAGGAAATCTCAGTGAGCCATTTTTGTTCTAACACACATAACTCATAGAATAAGAAATGATAATGTTAGACAGGCTGTTTTTAATGCCTATTAAACTGTTACGATCATCTAATCAGTCTGGCTCCCTTCTGCCTTTTAAAGAAAAATACCAAAACAAACGAAAAAACTCCATAAGTTTCTTCATGAATAAAGGCTTTCAGGACAGAAGCCTGGCTTCAGAGGCTTCATTTCAGCCACTTCTACAGCTCTTTCTCTCTCTGTTACAATCTGCAAACTGATTGTGGCACATTATTTCTTACTGGCAGGGACATTTGGAAATGCAAAAAGTATTCTAAACTTGACCGGAGGCTGTCTCATAACCAACCAGAAGGGTTGGAGGGAGGACCCAGAGTAGAGAGACAAAGCTGGTGAAGGGGCTTAAGAGCAAGTCTAATCAGGAGTGGCTGAAGGAACTAGGGTTGTTTAGCCTGGAGAAGAGGAGGCTGAGGGGAGACCTTTTTGCTCTCTACAACTACCTGAAAGGAGGTTGTAGAGAGGAGGGTGCTGGCCTCTTCTCCCAAGTGACAGGGGACAGGATTAGAGGGAATGGCCTCAAACTCCACCAAGGGAAGTTCAGGCTTGACATGAGAAAAAAAAATATCATGAAAAGGGTCATTGGGCACTGGAACACGTTGCCCAGGGAGGTGGTTGAGCCACGATCCCTGTAGGTATTTAAAAGACGGGTGGATGAGGTGCTGAGGGGCATGGTTTAGTGATTGATAGGAATGGCTGGACTTGATGATCCTGGAGGTCTTTTCCAACCTGGTAATTCCATGATTCTGTGTTTCTTTGACTTCTCTTTCCTCACTAGTGTATCTGTCTCCCTTTCTTTAACTAAGCCTTTTCTCCTAGGCAGGGATCAGGCTGACTAGAAATGGAAAAGCATAGTGTATGATACAGTGTATAAAAGATAAGTTAGTGAAGTGAAACACAGCTACCAAGCTTCTGTGTTGACAGTTTTGTTGTTTGTTCATCTTTGCACTAGTTTTTACCATTGTTTCATAGATATTGGGAACTGTTATTCTTTTTGTCACTGCTTCACGTAAAATCCAGCTCCCTAGTCAGAATGCGAAGTGACGAATCTCTCTTTTAAAAGACTTTTCTTCCTCTGTGTAATGAAAATAATGTTCCATAATTATGCCCTGTTTCTCGTTAAGTGTGCCACTGCAACACCCACTGTTTGCATTTTCTTCTTTTTCATTACATTAGTAAATGTACCTGAACTTACGTGTCCCATGGAGTGTCTACCTAGCAGTCAAAGTCAATGTTAACTATTGCAATCTTGAAATATAAGAGCTCTCAAAAGATTTATCCTGCCTGTTCACTATTCGTAATGAACTCTGAAACATGCAGAGTTTCCAAAATTGACCAAAGTATATATTAAATTGATAAGGTACAATAGGCTTAATAATTTTTTCTCTATGTATTCAAAATATTACAAAGAGGTTTTTTTTTGAAATTTGATAAGCTTAACTTATGCATGGAGAGGACAATTTGACATTCATTTGTAGCAATAATTCAAAACCCCATCAAAGTGTCTTTTTGTTTCAGTGACACTACTGAAGGTGATTAAAGAAAAGTATATATCATTTGTTGGCATCTGCTCTGCCATGATTCTGCCAAAACCACAGCTATAAGCCCTTGAATTTGTTTCCTTTTGAACAAAGAAAACATAAAAGATTAATTTCATAGGAAAGAAGTCATTAATCATATATTTTGACTTAGTCTATGAATAAGTCAAACCCCTATGTTTTAGCAGAAAATAATCTGCAATCACAGTATTGTAGAGTGGATTTTGCAGCATCTATGAGTAAGTAAATTCAACATATAACTTGGAGAGATTTGCTTTAAAAAACTAAGTTTGCTCATTTTTATGTGCAAGTTTACGCTAACGATTTATATTCAATTATTTGTAAATGTACTCACAGGATGTTTTTCACTAGAATTTGCAGTATTTTGATTTTTTTTTCTTATACTGTTACAAAAATTGCTCAGCACGATGATTTTGAAGGCCTTTACCTTGTTTCAGCAACGTGTGTGATGTATCGCTACTTCCGGATCTGCACTGCAATTCTACAGCTGAACAGTATTCATTTATACAAATAGTCTTATTGACTGTAGTACAAGTGTCTGGGTTTATAACATCTAATAAGTAAATATTTGTAAGTTAAGACTGTATAAACAGCCCCTCCAGCAGCTGGCATCTACTGAAATACTAGAAGAACAAACTAAGATAGCTAATGCCTTAGCTCTGAGCCTGTTTCTATGCAGCAATAACCAAAAGAGGAGCAGGGATTTTTCCTTGCCACTGAAGCCAAACAGGATTGATTAGCTTCTCTCAGTAAAGCTGACAGCTAATCACCACTAAACCCTTTGAAGGTATGTTTGGAGGCTAAGACGAAGGGAGTGAAAACAAGTGCAGTCTCAGGGAGACTGCTCATTCAAATTTATAAACTTGGGAGCAACTGAACCCAAGTGAAACTAGTCACTGTGGTCCACAATAAGTCCAGAAAAGCAAGCTAAGAATTAAAGTATTTCATTACTGTGCGTCATGTCTTCCTAAACAAAAAGATGTTGCAATGACTAACATTTATTTTTTATGTTTATAAAAAAAGTATATAAATCAGTTTAAATCTTAAGCAGTCTTCTAATATTAGAATTGCTACAGTAATTATTTGCCTACATATGAGTAACTAAAATAGGACGCCATTGTCTAAGAATACTGAAACTTAACACTCTTATAAACTCTGCTTTTGGCATTTTTAGCGAGGTGAATAGCATATTGGTTTGTAGAATGCAGTCTAGTTTAGTAGGGTGCAAAGAGAAGAACGAACCTGCAAGCAATATAGATAAAAAACACTCAATAAACTTCAGGAAGGCAATTGCAGGGCAAGGGAATATTTCCAAGTGACAAGACTCAGCTCTTTTGCTGGTTGGGAACAAGCAGATAAAAAAGTCTCCAGTTGGATGGTTCTTCTTAGAAGAGGGGCCAGCCAGTGAATAGCACCCATGCAAGGGAAGGGAAGCTAACAAAGGGGAGCCTCCCCACCAAATAAAGCTACTTGTGCAGTTACTTAATGATTTTCAAATGTGCTTTTTTGCTGAATTAGTTTGTTACTGAGTAAGTACTACGTTCTCTAAATAGATAATGCATTTGTGATGGGGAACCATTATCATAGGAAAGGAAAGAGAGAAAGAAAGAGCCTTGTCCAGCAATGCTTTGGGGAGACCTACTTCCCCACAGGAGAAAGACGGGATTATGATCTTTATGGGAGTGGTGCATCAGTGATAAAAT
Organism: Phaenicophaeus curvirostris; assembly: GCF_032191515.1. Lineage (NCBI taxonomy): Eukaryota > Metazoa > Chordata > Aves > Cuculiformes > Cuculidae > Phaenicophaeus > Phaenicophaeus curvirostris. The sequence goes on from NC_091392.1 coordinate 182,507,381, forward strand.
AGCAAAGGTGATTCCAGATTATGTGTGGAATGTGAAGGGGGTGGCCCAGAGCAGACAGTGTTAGGAAATTCAACTTAGATGAGAGGTACTATTGCCTTTTTAATAAAAACAAAGTAATAAATGGAAATACAAGCATCTAAGTAAATAATAACTTACCTCTGATTCCCAACAAAACCAAACATACTATTAAAATAGAACTTCTGGAGTGAAATTATTAAAAACTTCTCAAGGGCTTAAAAAACTGTAAGGTTGAAATACACAAAATCAATAGATAAAGTGCATTCTTCTTATTTGACTTGTTTTAAGTAGGTTGAGAACCAGCCTAGATCAAAACATAAGATAACGTGTTGCAAAAATCATTTGATAAAATAATCTTTAAAAGAATTGGCAAAGATATCTTTCAACAGAAACTGTGCCTTAAATAAATATTTTCTGAAGTATTTTTTTTATCCTGAAGGTTTTTTTATTCTTTATTTTTCATGTGTTAATTCAGGAAGAACACAGCAAAATACACGTCTTGAGGAATTATGATACAATTCTCAAAAATTCAAGTGACAGTGCCCCTGCTGTCACTGCATTTCTGTGGCAGCACAGTGGGTTATCCTCTTTGCTGAGACAGAACACCTGTTTCCAAATTTTTATGTCTGCTCTGTGCAGGAAGTTTTAAAGTATTTTGTCATGCCAGCTCTCTGTGAGTGCAAATCTTAGTCTTTATTAAAAATGCCAAGGAAGTTTAAAGCACAGACCATACAGAGGAGTTTATTTGATCTGAAGTATTACATTTATTTGTTTGCTTTGTTTCCAGAGTTGTTTGAGCCTGACTTGAATTTTTTTCATTCTTCCAATCACTGTTACATATATATACACTTACATACATATGTAAAAATTCTGCAGAGAACAGTGCTTAGAAATTCTTTGTTTGGTGGAGAGTTTCCGTTACCACCAACAGCTGTTGGTTTGACAGGAGCTTTACCATTTGGTTTAAAGCTTGAAAAAGACGTCTTTGTAGCTAACCAAAATTATTTATTTGTTTTATTACTATTAATCTTTCATTCTGAACTGCAGAAACCTGTAAGAACATTTCCACAGGGGAATATTTGTGATACCTATTACTATGTTATGTGGACAATATATGGGTTTGATCACTTTATTCAAATATATTAATCATATTGAAATGTGCATGTACCATCTGGCACAACGCGTAAAGCCTGAGAGAACAGGGTGTGACATTGCTACTGCTAAAACTCCATACATGTAGAAACAAAGACTAGGTATACTTAGATAAGTTAATGCATTTCATAACACAAATGACTGAATTAATATTCCTCAGTGATTATTCTGGGTAGAGGTGTCTTCAGTGAACATTGTATATTTTGGGGACATATCACTGTTCACTTGCTGTTTCATTTGCTGTGTTAATTACTTGAACTTGATGTCTCTTTTCATGACGGATAGGAAGTTTTTGACAGGAAGCCCTTTTCCAGTGATGGAATATGCTTTCCTGATTTTTCCTTCAGCAGTGCATTCACCAAACCATACCCATCTAATGGCTTTTGGTAATTGCACTAAAAAGGTTTCAAAAAAAAAAAAAAGAAAAAAGAAAAAAGGCAAAACCCCAACAGGTCTTTATGGGCTTTTTGTTATTGTTTTTTTTGATTTTATGGTTTGTCTTGGAATCATAAAAATAATGTAGACAAAAAAACAACAAAAAAAACCCAAAATGAAATGAAAATAAATGCTCTCCAGCTGATAAAACAAACATTTTTTTCTCACCAAGATCAGGTTAAAGTTAGTAACAATACAACAAAACAACGACTTTATCACTGTGATCTAACCACTTTGGAACAGATGTCAGAAGTATTTTAATTGCAGTTACCTCTGTGTTGTGATGAAGAACTAGTTTAGGCGATACCTTTATGATTCCATTCCATTCCAGCCTTATTTTCTAGGATTTCTAGGAACTGAAAACAAGCAAATATTAAAGTTCAGCATGTTCTGGACTAAACACATTTTATTTTATTATGTTCTCTAGATGTTTCAGATATTGTGTGGTGATGTGAAAAAGCATTGTGACATCTGCTCTGTTCCATGTTTTTCTCTTAAAAAAAAAGTCTCAGAAGTAGAGCCAGAAATCTCTTTCTTAGCCACCTGAGGCTTAATTCATAGAAGCATAGAATGGTTTCAGTTGGAAAAGACCTTTACTATCATAGAGTCCAACCATACAGCCCTGCTAAGTCAGCCACCAGACCATGTCCCCAAGTATGACATCTACTCATCTTTTTTTAAACTCAGCCACCTCCCTGGGCAGCCTATTCCAATGCTTAACAACCGTTTCACTAAAGAAACTCCTCCCAATATCCAACTTAAATCTCTCCTGGTGCATCTTGAGGCCATTTCTCCTTGTCCTGTAGCTAGCTACGAGGGAAAAGAGACCAACCCCCAGTTCATTACAATCTCCTTTTAGGTAGTTGAAGAGAGCGGCAAGGTTTCCCCTCAGTCTCCTTTTCTCCGGATAAAAAAAAAACAGGTCCCTCATCTGCTCCTCATAAATCTAGTGCTCTAAACACTTCATCAGCTTTGTTGCCCTTCTCTGGACATGCTCCAGTATCTCAATGTCCTTGTAGTGAGGGGCCCCAAACTGAAGACAGTATTCGAGGTGCAGCCTCACCTGTGCTGAGTACAAGGGAAGGATCACTTCCCTAGTCCAGCCAGCCACACCATTTCTGATGCAAGCCAAGATGGCTTTGGCCTTCTTGGCCACCTGGACACACTGCTGGCTCATATTCAGCCAACTATCAGTCAACATCCCCAAGTCCTTCTCTTCCAGGAAGCTCTCCAGCCACACCTCTTCAAGTAGTCAGTTTCTCTCTCCTGTCCACTTTTTAGTCAGATGCTTTTTGTGCTGATGGGAAGGGAAAATATTTCCACTGTCAATATCAGCCAGATGTGTGGAGATATAGAGCAGGGTTCACCTTGGCTATTTACAGACTCGGCATTAGAAGTTTTAGCACAGGTCACAGCCACTACAGCCTGCAACTTTTTCATCCTTAGACTAGATGGGTAGGGGACTGCATGCTGCATTCTAGTCATGACCTTGGTTTCATTGTTCACTCAAATTAAAGGAAGATCAATTCTGACGTTTCACACAAGCAATTAAGAAAGGATAAAATTTGTGCAGTAAACAAAATTATTAAGTTGCAGTGTTAAAGCTAGGGTACAATAAATGGTAAGCCTGAGGGGTCAGAGCACTTGGGTGAGTACTTTGTAGGCAGCTTGGCAAAGGAAAGTTCTAAAAACTCATTAGAAGAACCACTTTTCTCCTTCTAAATATGACCAAGTGGTAAGCAAACGCTTTTCAAATTTTAAACTAAAAATGACTGGTTTACTTCAGTTGTGCTCTTTCAATGAGTTCTCATCCCATAGTCCGTTCTAAAGCTGTGATGCCAGAAGACCCTTGCAGTGTAAATTTGCCAGAGAAATCCTTTCCTTGGGTCAAATAGAGAATTCAAATTTCAGTGAAATTAAAGGGAGCATAGTTTTTCTCATGGTGTCACCAGGAAGTTCTTAGCTTTCATGGACTGGATGCTTGCTAGGGTATAAACCTTGTTTTTTCTCATGGTAGAATAAAGGGTGTGCTTGCATGATTTTCCAGGAATTACTGTTTTGGAATGTGCATTTTTCACGTATTAATTTAGTATTACAAAATTGCCTACCAGAGATGTTCCTGCACGCAACTTTTTTACAAGGTAAGTGAAAGGGGTAAGTGAATGGAGTATCCAGCATGATATTTATTCAAATATCCTGCATGAAAGATTAACCCTTGAAGAACAACAAGTTTGAGAATTTTCTAATTTTGTAAAAGGCAGACATAATTGTTAGTAAATTCATCTTGTAAAGCAAGTTAAAATAAATGCAGAAGTCACTGCTTCTGGTAAAAATAGTAGTTTCAGAATTTTGCAATTAGTTGCTTTAAATCAACTAAAAACAAACATCTTTTTTCCCCTCAGTTCATCTGTGCCTGTGTACACGTTCTTACACACAGTCACGTATAAACACATTAACCATACATGGTGGATTTGAGTTTAAGGACTGAACAAAGGCAGAAGTTCCAATCCCGCACAGTTTTTCACCTCTTTGTGTTACTTATTTTCATCACCTAAGAGTTCCATTTGCCTTTACTAGGTCACTTTTTCCCAGACATTCAGTGACAGTTTGCTTCAATACAGTAGGTTTATTTCTCCTGTGGGTGCTTAACAGATATTTGAGAACATTTATGTCTCGTAGCTTTATGACATTATCAACAAACTGATTTATATGGTTGTTTTATTAACTTTGTGCGCTCTCTTTCCTCTTGAAATTGCTCCACTTTCACATTTACTCATGGCCAAGAAAAGGCTGCTTATCATAGTTTTTAAGAAAACATCAGGAAAATGTTGCTTTCAGTCTTCAAAATGAGAACAAAGTAGTAAAAAAAAATAGCTAGGTACACTGTGAATTTCAGTACAGTAATACAGAACAGCTAGAAACTGGAAAAGAAGCCATCTCCTTACAAATAATATTAGAAAGGAAGATTTTTTTTCAGTAACAGTTAGTAACAAAAGACATTATCAGTTCTTTCAGATCATCTGGGATTGAAAAAGTTCAGCAGAAACTGATTTTATGAGTGAATGGTCTGATACCACAGAGATGACCACTAAAGAAACAATTTACGGGCAAGTTTTTTAATGAACATCAATGGTTTGAGACTAATTATACTTTAGACTCTCATTTTTTAGATGTCTCAGTTTGAATGAAATTTTGATTACCTCTTTTGTCTTTTAACAGAAGTTACAAATGCCTTAGGAGGGAGATAATGATTATCTAGCTTTATTTATCTCAGTAGAAGTTCCTTTATGTTTCCCAAAATACCTTGATACTCCTCAGTGAGCTGCAGCAGATATATTTTCAGGCCTTTCAGCAAATTAGAGGGATCATGAGATCTATCTTCCTACCCATTAACTAACAGTGGGTATGCAACAGCGGGTCCTGCCCAAATGTAGGTAAAAAGACTTCTCCTCTGAAGACCTCTTAAAGCACTATTCACTGACTGGCTTCACTGGAGTCTCTCCAGGAATTGTCTTCACTGACATTGTCTACTAAAAGCCTAATATTTAGGCACTGGCTGGGTGCCTACGTGACACAGAGTTTATCCAGCCCATAGCTTTCATTAAATTCAGATGCCAGGTAATGAAAACTATATTCAGTGGTAGAGATCGTTTCTGTTATTTATGTCAGTCGAGTCATTAAACCTTTCAACCCAGAGATGTCTCGTATGCCTTTTCACCAAATCTAAGCCACATTTTAGACTAATCCTGTCAGACAATTACTCAGGCCCTAATTGTCACCCTTTTCTAAGCAAAGAGCCTGTACTGATCAACACTTAGTAAGGAAAAGACAGAAGCCAATAAAATTTGTTTCTTTGCACAGGGAGGATGGCATAATCCAAGTGTTGAAATTAGGATCTGCCTTTTAGATAAATTCTGTCATTTCACCTTAGGTAGACTTTTATTCCTCCATTTTGCTTGAAGATCTCTTTAAAAGGGTACCTCACCTTTTAATTATTTACTCTAAAGACTCCTTGATTCACATTTAATGGAAATACCTAGCTCTTAAAAAATGAATGAACTTTTTATCATAGACTATAATAAGGTCATCTCTATGGTAGTTAATTTAAGAGAGAGGCATTCACTTGGCTTATACTTTAATTATGCTTTAATCTTGAGGCTGATCTTTGCAACCAACTGAAATGAATTAATAAAATACGTTTTATTAATGATAAGCAGGCTATTATTATTACTACTTGGATCTCAAAATCTTCTAAAACAGCATCTTTCTCTGGTGGCAGATACTCAGTTCACTTTATGTGAGGTATTCTTAAAACTGTAGCGATGCCAGGGTGCTTTGTGATTTTCAGATTAGAAAAACAATCAAAGAGATTAATCTATAGTTGACTACTATGGGTATTTTTTAATCTGCCTTAATGTTTATATATAGCAGTAACCATTATTACACTAGTTCTACAGACAGCAAGTTAACAATATGTCAACTCCATATTTTTAGCATGGTGCTAAGATGTTTTCTTTTGCTGTTTCATATTCTAAAACCAAAACAAAGTACACCTTCAGACAAAAATACCTTTTGGTTCATTGATCTTGTTTTTCCCAAAGCCTTCCCCAAAGTAAGCATAATGGACGCTTCCTGTTCACCAGGATCCGATCCTCCATTTGTTCCAGGCAGTTTGGGATTGACTTCTTTGAATTTACAAAGCTGGCCATAGGTTTAGTTTCCACCTTCAAATTCTTTACTTACAATTCTAAATACTATTCCCTATTCTTCTCACTAACTGAACAACAGGTCAGCTTTATAATTCTTACCTCGCTCTCAGTCTAAACAGGTCCCTATTTACAAGCATACACACTGCTAATTACATAATCATACTATATATATGCATAAATAGAAACCCATATATATCATACGGGTGTATATAGTAATATGTAAACAGTTTTTAAATCACGTACACATATGCACAGGGACATACATGCTTATATGAATAAACTGGGGATGACGTGGATAAAATTCAGCAATGTGAAGATGTATTTTTATCAAATCTAAACAACAGAGATACATTTATTAAAACTTTTTTTTTTAATTGTAGGAAAATTGGATAAAATGCGTTTTTTAGACATCCAAATTTGGCACTTTAGAACAGTATTCTGAGCAGGTTTGCTTAGGGGTTTCATCAGACAACTCTTTCCCAGAACATGATCCAACCTAAATGATTCTATAATTGCACACACTAGCACAACAAGCTGATGCCATAAAAGCTGTTTGTTAAATCATATTTTGGAAATAAGAATGTGTGTTTCACTCACTGCCCTTCCAGAGAAACTGGAAAAAAATTGCTACTGGAATAGTATTTTATTTCCTAACGAAAGATACAAACAAGCTTGATTAAACAAACCAAGGCCTTAGTTCTGACTTCATTATGATGATTATGATTCCCCAAAATGAACTATAAAGGCTATAACAGTTATTTATTAGATATTTGTTTATAATACAGCTCTGAATCCTTTCAGAGAAAGCTAAACTAACTGTATTTCATGTTTAGACAAACATGATCCAGTTTTCCTGCAATGTTATATTTACTTTTTATGAATTTTGAACACTGAGGCAGAATACCATTAGCCAGAAAGAAACAATGTAAGTTGTAATGATGTTTCCAGTCTCTCCAGAAATGTGTATGTGCTTTGGAAAAACTAGGTTTTGAAATTCTTAATACTCTGACTGCCCAGACAACAGACACGAACAAGGAGTGGCTGGAACAAATAGCTAAACATATTCACGTAATGTGATAAAAATTGGAATTTGTAGAGAATTCCTGCACAGATGCAATATGGGTCATTTTAATAACTTTTCATTATTTCTAGAGCAACATTGGTTTTTCCATCACATAATAGTAACTGAAAACAATTATTTTTTTGTTGAAATATTTAGTAAAGTGAAATGGGCAATTGCCTGGAAAGCACACAAGAAACATTTTGCACATACTCAAAGACTATTTATCAGCTGTTCACCGTAAGACAAAACGGACGTTTCCAGTAAGTATCAGAGAGGTCTGTCTTGGTGCAGTGTTATTCAATAGTTTTGTTGATGAATTTGGCCTCTCATTAGATGTGATTTGTAAAATTTACAGACATCTTCCTGCCTCACAAGTACTGAAAGACAGGATGAAAATTCAAAATGTCTGTGCTAAATTAGAGACATGGTCTGATATCAACAAGGATAAAGTAGTGCGGACAAAAGGGAAGTGCTTCAAATAAGAAGGGGGAAATGGAACGCATAAAGACAAAATGGGGACTCATTGTCTCGGCAGCATTACTGTAGAAAAGAATCTGGGAATAATAATTACTGCAAACTGAGTAAGAGTCAGAAATTTAATACTGCTGTAAAAAGCAAAACCAAAAGCCACAAAAAAAATCGTGTCAGTCCAGGATATATTGACAGCAACATAAACTAGATGAAAGAACAATTTCCATTCAAATGTAGCTAGTACCAGGAAAGCTTTATGAAGAGTACCATATCCACCTTCTGGTGCTTTTCTCTGGCAGATATATCCACATGTCAGAGATGAGCACACCTAGGCAACAATAAAAGGGAAATCCTGTCAGACAACTAGCCAAACAATGAAAGCTAGGAAAAAACTGGTCTTGTTTTGTTTAGAAAAGAGAAAGATAATGGAAAATATAACAACTTCAAAACACATTTTAAAGAGAAGGTGCTGAGTTGTCCTGCATGTTCACTGAATATGAAACAAAAAGTAGCTGATACAATTTCCCCTGTGAATGTGCAGATTATATATGTGGAAACTCTAGGTGCTTGAGGTGAGTTAAACATTATTGGAGGTAAGTAACAGATATAAGAAGATTTTAAAGGTCATGGTTTATTTATGTCAATTCAAGTAGGTTCATGTTATTCCTTTATCTACCCTCGAAGTAAATGGGTATATGAGGTCTCTTCTGACTGTGTCTTCTCTCTCAGAAATAAATTTTGGGCCACCATAGGATGAAAGTAATTTTTACCTCCCTGTAACGAAAAACAAATATATCCCTAAACATTCAAATTAACTCTGGGTCCCCTTAACTTCTGGATAAAGAGGTTATAAGTAAGAATTTAATAAGGAGCATTACGTTGCCTCCTTCTACAACTTTGTTGAGGTTTCATATAAATTAAATGATTGAGATCATTTGATGAGATGGTTATATATATTTCTGACACCAATAAAATTAAAAATTTCAATTTAAAGTTAAATAAATAGTTCCTCGATTGGAAAGAGGGAAGATGTTCTTAAGTAGTTCAACCTGTTTGACTCATTAAAAGGGGATCTAATTAGAGAGTACATGTACCTCCATGGAAAAATATATGGAGCTCCAGGGTGTGATATTTGAATAGGTAAATTCTGAACCAAGGACCTTTCTTCGAAGGGCTTTTTCCCCAGTCTTCATAGAAAGATAGTATGCTCATGAGGAAAATCAGAGCAGAAGACAAACTTTTGGTGCTCTTAATTGTTCCTAGGAGGGTCTCATCTCTGCCTGGATACAGAGCCCAGGGAGGTTACATCTCTGGGGTACAGTTAGACTCATTGGCTACCATCCTGAATGCCTCCCTAATTTAGCAGCTGTCAGCTGAAAGGAAAAGACATACAAATCCAGAATTTCAAGCAATGATACTGATTCAGCTTTAGAAGATGCTGTAAGGGAAGTGGCATATCTCTTGCTATTTTTAGATTAAAGCTAGATATCTCTCTGAAAGATTTATATCAGTCAAACACAAGGCATGATTCAATCAAATAAGAGTTACTAGTCTCACTACAGGAATGAGTGACTAAGATGTTTCACATGAGCAGCAAGAAATGTGCACTACTGAAAAATAAAATAATTTCAGTCTGCTCTTCAATCTACCTGTTTTGTTTCTTTCTGGGCCTAAACCAAGAAAAATATCTATTTGTTGACAAACTAAATTATTTGTAGTTTTAAATAGCACTGTACTGCTATCAAAAATACTGATGGGATCTGATGAGAGCAGTCCATGACATTTTATCTGTTTAGCCTCTCTTTGTCTTCTTTTATTGAATCAATTGTATTTGTGTTTCCCTTATTTCTATTCTTACACCTACTAGAGAATTAAAACTTTGTAAGATGTTCAGTATTGTAACAGTATGTGCAGTGGCAGTCCAACACTAGTGTTTTTTTAATTTCTTAGGTGGAAAAAAATGAAAGCACAGTAACCTTTAAATTGTGTCCCACCTTCCTTCTCCCTTTGTCTGGTATAAATTTTTGCACTGCCCTGGGGGGTTGTAAGATTAAGGCCACAAAAAGAGATTTTCAACACAGGCATTAAAAAAAGCTGTTACTTGTCTATATGATCTGGCTTATTTAGGAAGCTTTCATATAAAGTCATTCAAAAGACAGTTTGCATGTGCAATTACACCTATGACAGAGAGAAAACTCAGCCTAACCTGTGCTCTTAAGGTGACGATACTGGTTGCAGTCTTGTACCTAAACACTTGCTCGCTGCTACGAGATAAAACAGCTGCATTCCCACATAGTGTATTTTGTGGTGTAAAAGAGTTCGGTATTGTTCTGGGCAATGGAGTTGAAAAGAGTCTTCCTTTCTTAAACCAAACTGACAGTACTCGTGAGAGGAATGTGTTGGAGACAGCACTAGGGATATTCAGGCTGTGAAAAGATAAGGAAATGGGGGAAAATTCAATAACCAGTTTTCAGGAAAATCTGTGTTCTGAAAAAGATAGCTCAGTGTCCTGAATTTCTTCCTTGGTTGGAGCTTCATGTAAGGGGAAAAATAATTTCAGTATACTGAAATATAATTAAAATGTAGCCAATAGTATTATATCCCATTTTAATTGTAGTGGATTTTTGTGAACATACTGAGAACATGCTTTTAGTTTTGACTTATAAGAGATATGCTCTCTTCATTGGTACTATATTGTTCCAACTAATAATTAAAAAAAAAAAAAAAGATTCTTAGACTATTTCCAGCTTCTTCCAATTTTCCTAAAGATATACATAGAAACCCAAGCTTTGGCAGCAAAAAGTGGGTAGAATGATGAATGTGGTGAGCTCTCACAGCTCTTAATTAAACCTGTAAAAGCCGGAGGTATCCGCTGATTCTCAGAATGCATGTATGGAGATGTCTGACTTGAATCCAGAAGTTTGAGAATGTTGATGTGAATTCCTCATTCAAGTTTTCCCTGTATCCTAAGCAGTTTGCTGTTATCTCATATAAGAGCTATTATCCTGTATAAGAATCATAAATTGGTTAGGGTTGGAAAGGATCAGTTAACTTATGGAGCATGAATGTGGCACAGTGAAAAAAAATCATCCCACATACTTTTATTAATCATCATAGAGTTGTCATCATTTAGGGACCCTGGGATTCCTTTATAGTCATCATCCAAAAATATTCAAGTTCATGGGATCTTTTTGAGCTATTTTGGGTTCTATTTGTGTCCTCAGTACTATATCTCTGAGGACCTGGCAGTTCTTCCTGAAGTCATTCACCTCTTAAATTTGTTTCCTGTGAGGATTATCTACCAGTTCTCAGTTTGTTGAAATCATCTGTCCTGTTATCTGCTTGACTCTGTTTGTAGAATCCCTTTTCATCTGTCTGCTCAGAAATACTTCCAACAGTATCATTAGTGTCCACATGAGGAAATAGTATTTGATAACTTGGCAGACGGGCCTTGGTAACCTGTCAGATGTAGGCTTCTGTGACATGAAACATCTCCCAAGATGACTTGAGACAAAGATGTTTGTAACTCAAGGATTCAAGAGTGAAAACATTAGTATGGGAAAATGCAAAAACTTCAAGAAGAAAACAGGGATGCTGGTCATGCTAGGAACTTGTGGGGTTGTGGGGCACAGTCAGTGGGGGTTCCCGGTTCATCAGAAACAGCATCAGGAAGTATCTGTCAGTGATCCTGGACACTTTTCCCTTCATGATTTTCACAGGCAGAGAAATTAAATCATAACCTCCTTAACTCTCATTAGATTTTTGTTTCCCATGTCAATTTAGGATTCATGGTTGATAGCCAAGGCAAATCCAACAGAAGAGATTTCTAGCAAAGTGGTGTTTATGCTATTGCTTTTCTTTTTTTTTTAATTCTTCCTAAAATCCTTTCCACTAATCCATTTGGTGAAATTCCCAGTTGCTGGTTGATTTTTACAGCCCAGAAACTCTACATTTTGCCAAGTAGTTCAGTTTATAGGTCATGATGACTAATGAAAAAAAAATGTCAACCTATTCCAAAGGAGTGAATATTTGACACCACTGTCACCTGTTAATTGACAGGAATTTATTCTTGTTGTGTTTATTATTAACGATCCCACTGTTTCTATAATTATACTACTCTGCTTTCAATATATCCCTATATAGAAAGAAAAAAAATAAAAGGCAGAATCAGAGAAGGATGGAAAACATCAAGTTCTTTTCCAGCGACAGAGAATGAAAGGGGAGGACTTTTTAGGGGTCAGAAAAAGTTGTGTATTCTGCGGGAATATCATGATATTTAAAATTTTCAATGTTTTTACCATGATTTGTTCAAGTTAGATCAGCCTTACAATCTAGTTTGTGTTTAACATGCTGCCATGAATCAGGCAGAACTCCATCAAAGTTAATGAAAATGCACTGCTATAAAATGCCCCATAATTGAGACATTTCAGTCAGAATGAAAACATCAAGTCCTCTCTGTTTCAACAGAGATAAGATTAGAGTAGAAAATTATCAAATTATTTCATCAGTACTTCCTTCTGCTGCAGCTGAAGTTTGTGATTAAACAAAGTCCAGACAGAGATTTTGTACTCTGGAATTATTATTTTCCCTGTCAAAGGTATTCTTTTAATATATTTTGTTTTCTTTGCTGTCAAATACAATAATTTTGTTAAACTATCATCTTGAAAATTATGAATTCATTGTATTCTTGTTTTTAATATTAAACTTGAAGATGACTTTATATTTTACTGGAGAATATTCCATTGAGAATATGTATCCATCAGTTGTCAATTTGAGAAACCAGAACATCATCTGAGTTTTTTCTGGTCAGTGTCTGTGTGCCTGGTGTGGAGATGGAAGGATAACTCCTGCTATTCTCTGTCAGTTCATTAGGTCTTCATGGGACCTGAGTGAATTAGAGGGTAGTGGCAAAAGAAAGGACTGTGATCAGCTGTGGACTGGCTCTTGGTGTGGCTAAATTCCTTCAAGACCAGAGCAGAGTCTACTATATAGTAATTATTACTTCTTGGGCCAAATGTTTATTTACACTTCTGATAAGTTTCTGGCAACATAAAATGATTTGAAAATTAATGCACCTTTGACATCTCTGGTGCTCCTTCACTTGAACAGAACTGGTGTGATTTATGAAGGTGAGAACCAGAAGCTTTGAGGGTCCTTTTGCCTTTGGAACTCACAGGAAAGAAAAATTATAAGTTCTTACCATCCCAGTAACTTTGATGTTTTTATCTCATTTAGTGAGTTATAAAAGTACTTTTGCTAGTCATTGTGAAACAATTAAATGTTCTCCTCACAGTTAAAATATACTATGGCAATAAGATGAATGTCTTGGTCAGACAGAAAAATCTATGCTGAAAGAAGAAACATAATTTGAGTTGTCCAGAGTATGAAAGGTTATGTTATCAATTCAAATCTAATGTAATTTCCCTGGTTAGTACATGAAAATAGAAACTATGATGTCCTTCACATGCATGTAATGGTAAAGAACTAAGCATGTGCATATTTTTAGTACATACTAAAGCCATATGCTTGAATAGTCAGCTTCCATCTTCTATCAAGGCTGAGGCCAATTTGAGGGATAATATTGATAAGACATCAGAATGGATAAGGAGAACAGTACTGAGTACTTGAAAATATCATCAAAATCTAGCTTAATGTAAAGATTATCAAGAAATGCATTGTCTTCAAAAAGAGCAACACAAAAGAGACTGTGATGCAGTGCTTAAGGAATAGGAGATTTTTTTTAAAAAGAATAATTCTGAATTAATAAAGACATGCTTAAAATTTATCTTTGCAAGATAAGTACCCAGGACTGAATGAGAAAAAAAAACCACGTTGGTTGAAAAGACAGGAGAAAAAATCCCTCTAAGAAATCACAGAATCACAGAATAACCAGGTTGGAAGAGACCCACCGGATCATCGAGTCCAACCGTTCCCATCAAACACTAAACCATATTCCTCAGCACCTCATCCACCCGTGCCTTAAACACCTCCAGGGAAGGTGAATCAACCACCTCCCTGGGCAGCCTGTTCCAGTGCCCAATGACCCTTTCTGTAAAGAATTTTTTCCTAACGTCTAGCCTAAACCTCCCCTGGCGGAGCTTGAGGCCATTCCCTCTTGTCCTGTCCCCTGTCACTTGGGAGAAGAGGCCAGCACCCTCCTCTCTACAACGTCCTTTCAGGTAGTTGGAGAGAGCAATGAGGTCTCCCCTCAGCCTCCTCTTCTCCAGGCTAAACAACCCCAGCTCTCTCAGCCGCTCCTCATAAGGCCTGTTCTCCAGCCCTTTCACCAGCTTTGTTGCTCTTCTCTGGACTCTCTGCAGAGAAGAAATACACGATAATACTAACCAAAACCAGAAACTCAGCTGAGAAATAGTTTGAACTGCATCTCCCCCTCCTCTCTTTTTTTTTTTTTAATTGATTGGAAAAAATTGTTAAAGCATTTGTTGGGACATTTCTGAAATAGTCTGATAAGGAAAAGGAGGATTACTCTAAAATCTTAATATGTTATAAATATTATCATCATCATAATGCCAAAGTAAGGAAGACAGGAGAGAATTTTTGGCTAAATTATTCTCAGGAAGGCAAAAATATTGAGTTCCAGGTCTGCATTTCCTGAAAGTTCTACGTTTAATTATTTAACTAGTTAAAATGGGAAAATTATAAGCTCTATTTTAGGATTTGCATTGCTAATAAAACAGGTGATTCCTTAGACGAGTAGTAGGAGATTTTTTTTATATTACCACCATTACAAAAAAAAAAGAAAAATGCATCCAATGCCATATCTCTGTTCTAAGATACATAAACTACCTTCCAAAACAGAACAATGTTGAAGAACAAAGTCATAATAAATAAGAAGACCTGTGCATTGATGTACAAATAATCTGGAAAATTAGATTAATATGTTAACATTGGTAGGAAATCTTTATCTGATGATAACCCACCACATTGATATTCTGAGTTAATTAATTTAAAGGAAGGTGGTTTCAGTGATATTTCCTGAAGACTTCAACTGCAAAATTTTTAAGAAAACTGTGGTGAAAACTTAGAGTATTGAAGATGAGAAAGAAGACTAGATCCAGTGGCTGGAGACAGAACTGAAATGGGTTCAAACTGGAAATAACAACTGCAAGTGTAATTAACTTGAGTTAATTTGCAAGTCTTGCAGTGTTTCCCTCTTCACACATGTCCAGTTCCTATAAGCAATTTTCTAGTAGGCTATTAGTCTTAATAAGCACAATGAATTTGGAATAAAAGCAGAGGGCTTGAATGATGGAAGATGTGTTTCTAAGTTCATCAAAGTCATGTGTTTCAGGGCAAAAAAATCTAACTGATTTATTTCTGTCTTCACTGTGGGATCGCAAGTGCTGAGCCTGGTACTCTCTGCAAAAAAAAGTATATACACTGCAAATACAACCCTCTGTAATGAAAATTAACCAAAATCAAGCACATGCATTCCAAGCACACACTGTTCTTCTCCCTAGGGACTAACGCAGACTGTTTTTCTACCTGGGAAACAACAAGTGCACATGTAATTAACCACTGGAAAAATTTATTAAGAGATACAATACATTATTACAAGAAATCATTACATTTTCCTGGGCTAGGCTTATTTAGTTCAATCACAAGTTGTTATAATCACTGCGAGAAAAGTTATCAATGTATGATTTTATGACAGAAATTAGTTTAGACTATTATTATAGGCCTTCTGCTTTTAAAATCAGTGATCCAGATAAACATGCAATCACAGAAAAATCTTTATACAAAATCAATTGATTTTAGAATAAGTCATAGTTTGGACCAGATACCCGAGAACAGATATTTTCATACCTTTTATCCACAGAGATTTCTTATGCAGTGTATGTATTAAATTTCAACTTTTTCTAATAAGAATTTAGAAACAGCAAGAAAATCACCAGCATTTTATCAGCTCACTCTGCACTGCTAAATTTTGAGTATCACTGTGCTATATTACAGAATAAGCAGAAACATTTTCCTTGCAGTTGATTATGCCATAAATTTACCAAGCCCTATTTGACTAATGTTATCCATAATCAATCAATGAATTTAAAAATTATAGTGTTCTTCATAATCAATATATTATTCTGTGCTAAAATGAAAAAGAACATTTTAGAAGACTTATAACAGCTCTTTTGAACAATTAACTTTCATAAGGGAGTGGTCATGCAGGTTTTCACAATGATTTTTTTTTTCTTCTAAGAATTAAGAGGCACGCAAATTTTGTATTGAATTTGTTCAGGTAGTTATTTTTTAAACTAATATAGTTAAAGCAGTACAGTTCTGGACATGCAAATATGTCTCATGTATATAAATACTGTTTATAGCTGTGTTGTGTGGGCTGCCTTTAGCAGTGCTAGTCTCAGACACCTGAGGGTCTCCCTTCACTGCTGTCTACTGCAAGCTTTGAGAACACAATCTGCAAAACCCCAGTTCAGCATACTCATCACCACCCATTAAAACATGTCACTGTGATGGATGAGCTTAAAACCTGGTATTTTCAAAGATGTGAGCCTGTAACTACGAGCTGCAGGGACTCAATTTCCTAGCTCGTAAAGTCCATGAACTCCTGCCTTGAATTAAAGGCCTTTTATTTCAAATTACAAGTGGAAAAGGAGAAAATAGGGTCTTATGTCCACTCATTGGGGTGATGGTCTTCTCCTAAAAGGTGGGCTCAAACCCTTTCCAGGAAGGAAACAATCTAATCTTTGGCCTGCCACTTCCAAGGCGCTCTTCTCGTGCCTCTGTTGAAGCCATTGGTTCCTTGAGGCTTTGCTGTGGAGTGAGCCCCTGAACATCCCTGAGCTGCTGGGACCTGCTCATCTCAGGAATGAAAAATAGCAAGAAAATACCAGGTAACTGAGAAACTATACAAGGGAGGCTCGATTCAGGCCAAGGTTTGAAGTGTTTAAACATATTAAGTTAGGTGGTTGAGTCTGTTTCAGATTTAAATCTTAAATATTAAAATCATGAAGGCTCTAGCCAAGGTGTAGGAATAATTTACAGTGAAACAGTCCATAGTATTGCTGTGTCTAGTTAGCCATGCTTGCCCTAGTGTGCAGACTGCTAGCTTTTCATGAAGTAGGTGCTAAGCTATTTCCATTTACAGCTTCGTATTTGAGGCAAAACCCAAACAGCCCCTGAAAAAAAGGTGAAACTTTAATGTCAGACTAGCACCGGGGAGCAAAACTACTTCATGAGCAGTTCACAGGGGTAAGAGTGGCTGGGCCGACTGACTCACTTTTGAACAAAAGACATTCTTTTAAACCTTAACCTTTAGTTAACTTTCATCTTTTGCTACGTACTAAGAAAAACTGAAAAGACATGAGGGATTTTATTGTAAATCCCACAGAGGATAAACAAATTCTGCTCTATTAGGAACTGCTGGTTGAATTCAGACCATTGTGTATTTTGTACAGCTTTGTAGGTGTAACTTTCATGTGTTATTGATGGTCACAGAGCTGTTTATACCTATAAAATCTAGCTACCATGTTTAACTCCTACACGTCAGTAAGGTAGCCACTGTTGATGGTGAATTGCTATAATTCTATAAAAGAAAAATGCTACCAATACTGGAAAATATATAAACCACAGAGAAAAAACATTTAAAAGTCGGATGTGCATGTAAGCTAAATTTTTAAATGTTTTATGAGATTAGCAATACTTCTAACTAGAATAGAGTCCTGTGAATTTATTGAGGTTTCATAATTGTTCATTCTCTTGCTAGTCCCTGTAGATGACAGATGGAGTAAGGTTAAAAGAATCACATTCCAGCAGCTACCTAATTTACCTGCTCATCTGGTGTAACTGCAGCATCTATATTGAAAGCCATTCACCACTACAAACCATAAGCACAGCTCAGGCTTGTATTTGTCCTGTATTCTCTGGTGCAGTATAATATGGATAAGGCTTCTGCACTTGGGACACAATACTTGGGACACAACCACCCCGTGCAGTGCTACAGGGGAAGAGTGGCTGGAAAGCTGCCTGCCAGAGAAGGGAACTGAGGGTGTTGGTTTACAGCTGACTGAACATGAGCCAACAATGGCCCAGGTTCTAATTTAAAACATTAAGACCTATAAATGTTTTGTGATATGAAGTACCACAGACCTCATAGCTCCATTAGGTGCTCAGTCATCTCTATGAACACAAAACATGAGACTCCATGCAAGTTACCCAAAGTTCAATTGAATGCAGCTGGAATCCCATGGCAGATGTTCTTCTCAGCTCTGCCAGTCTCAGGCACTCCTGTGATACCACAGTTACACAACTTTGTCTTCCCTTATCACTCCTTTAAGAACTAGGCACTATGACACTGTACACTAGATGCCAACCAGAACTGGAGAGACATTGCTCTGTGTTCATGTGAGGCAGCTATGCCTGTGAAAATATCAGAGGCAAATGAATAACTTCTGTGCTGAGACTGAGCCTTTACAGGAACATCTGTATCAAAACTGATCATACTTTCTATTCTAAAGTTGTTACATTATAGGCAAATTCGGAAATGAGATCAGGCTAACTGCTGGATTTCACTACACTGAGCTGAGAAAAAACGTCATTATTTAGACAGTGGAAACAACAATGGCATGAGAAATTAAGTCCAGACAGCTAATGTGGGGAAACTTGGGCACATTTTATTATGAGCTTGTGGCATTTCTGCTTGTCATTATTTGTCCATGTAGGGAGATGGAAAAAGATTGTGTGGATTGAATCAACAACTGATTTGGAAAAATGATTGAAAATGCTTTACACTCTTTAAGAAATACAGAGATGCATTACTTTCATCTCTGCTGCATATCACTATGACTCTTAACTGTATAAGTTGTCAGTACCCTAGTGATCTAACTTATATTTCTATTAAAAATCTCATTTACCCAGAAATAAGCTGGTCATGTATAGAAGTGGGTAAGGTGTGTGTTCCTTTGTCTATGGAAATATACTTATGCTGGAACATTGCTGGAACTTATACTTACACATTTGGACTAATGTTTCTTGTTGGACTCCTGACATTGATTGAATTGTACCATTTGCAGCTATGATTATTGAAAAATAAAATAATGCCCTTTCTTGTAGATGAGAAGTTACTAGAAATGCTGAGGACAAAATGGTGCTTAATATAAATATTAAATTATTTTTTTTTCCAAGGTAGAAAAACATGAAAGTATTAAAGTACTTAAATGTATTCTGCTATTTGGCATATGATTTGTATATTATACACAATTATGTATTTTATTAATTTGTTTACATGGTGATTTATTTCAATGTTCAAATTAGTTACAGACAAAGATGTCCTTAGAAAGTTTAAAATTCTATACCTACATGTCTTTTGGAGTGAGTGTGCTTGATTTTGATTAATTTTCATTACAGACGGTTGTGTTTGCAGTGTATATTTTTGAATTTTTGTTATTTGATAGACAATAACATGACAGATCATGTCTGCTTATTTGGGGCTTCGTTTTTGTTGCTGTTGGGTGTTATGACATGAGATGTATATCTGTCTTCAAGAGATACTGCAGGTAGTATCAAATTTTGTGACCCATTCTTCAGAAGACTTAAAAATCCTAGCTGTACTATACGTCTGAATTTAATGTAAAGAGTTGCAAGATAAATAGAAGGATGAAATACCCAGCTGTTGGAGTGAAGTCCTTTACAAAGGTATAATCTCAGTTGGAAATTGTAATTGCACTAAATGTTTCTCATGGAACAATACTGCCAATCTATCTGATACCAGCAAAAATGTTGAGTCTGTTTCAGACCTGAGTATGTTCAAAAGACAGTCTAGAACTTCACTGAGCAAGCAGGATCATGGTGAAGGCACCAAATGGGACAATGTTAATTATGGACAAAGGGAAGAAGAAATGGTATCAGCAGCTCATTGTTACCATTCATTTTTCTTCATTAAGGAAATCTGAGGAAAGGGAAGTTTGCAGCTGTGGATCTACCTCAGGGTTCAGAGATTTCTACTGAAATTAAATGAAATCTAAATATTTAAGAACAAATTGAAAGTTGCCAAATTAATGGTATATTTTCAACTGATTTGAATCTGGATGATCCTATGCAGTTATGGTTTCCTGGCCAATGTCATCCCAGATACATGATGTCTAATCATGCAAAAAAATTGGCTGTTTTTTTTTGGAAGGACAGAAGTCCAAGTGGTGAGCTGAAAAACTTAACACATTCATGGATGAAACAGAAGAAAGTACAGGCTCAGCAGAAAGTGCAGAAAGCACAAGGCTCAGCACTTGCTATCCCACAGTGAAGACAGAAATAAATCAGTTACATTTTTTTTGCCCTGAAACCCATGACTTTGATGAAATCAGAAACACATTTGCCATCATTCAAGCCCTGTGCTTTTATTCCAAATGCACTGTGCTTATTAAGACTGATAGCCTACTAGAAATATTGCTTATAGGAACTGGACATGTGTGAAAGGGGAGAAACTGCAAGTAGTATCAACAATTGCTCTATTTACAGGTTATAAGGAAAGTGATATTTGCAAAACTGGCTCTTGAAAGTGCAGAGGCTTGTGTGTTTCTGTCTCTCATGCATGTCTCTGTGTACCCATTAGGACAGAGCATTTTGAGGAACTTTTATCAGGCATACGCAATCAAACCTGGTATGTTTGTGCAGTATGCAAAGCACGCCTTTAGGTGTGCCTGGTAAATCAGACCTACCACTCACCTATACCCCCATCTGCTTCAGATCAGCTGGTAGCTCTTTCCTGACTGTAAGGATTACCTCTAGATTTTAGCAGCTTCAGGAAGTCAACTGCTCCTTTAAATTGCAGGTTTTCCTAAAACTGCAAGATCCTGTGCATGACAGCACAGTCTATTTCTGAACATGAATTACATGCCAATGGGGCAAATAGAGAATTCAAATCAACACTTCAGCATAAAACAGAGAGGGAGGAGGAGAAGAACAAAACTATATGCATTCAGAAGTTTCAGGTCTCAGCAGTCCTTGAGGGAAGACAGGAAAGGATTGTTGGTTGCTCTGGCAATTATGGAAGATTCACCCCACTGTAAACACTGTTGCTTTCAAAGTTAGATGAAGATGCAGTCATTTGCCCAGGCTCTTTAATTCTGGCAAAGAACAGATTTTTCTTGAGGCAGGACTGTGTTTAGCTGAGCACTGCATTGTAAAATGCCTATAAAAGGGAAAGCATTTTACATTTCTGAGTCTTTGTGTACAAAATAACTCTCTGTCTGTAGTAAAGGAAACAGGCACAGCATGATGAAGGGGAAGAAAAGAAGCAGGAAAATGGGTTGTTTTCTTACTGCTGTCATCTGAAGCAAGATATTCCACAGATAGGGGCTCCATCTTGATATCAGAGTTATGATGATGCAACTCATTTTGCAGGGCACCCTTCATCCCTGCTGCCAGGCCTCTTGCAGAGACCACAGCAGCAGATAGAATTTGCTTGTCCCAGGAAAGGCCTGATAATTTCTGTATTCATCTGAGGATTTCTGATCCATAATTCTAGCTATACTGCTATTCCAAACAGAATAGAGAAATATTTCCCCCAAGGCAAATTTAGGGGCTGTGTCATGAAATGCCTTAACATAAGCACAGGACACACATGTTTAGATCAATCATCTTTACTCTTGTGCTTTCTCACACCTAGTCAGGTATGCTGACAGGAACAAATGTGATTGCCCATCATTGCCAGAGCCCCTGGTATCAAATAACAGACAGCCCTGTCCTACAACCTGTAGTCCTGTTGGACATATTTCAAGTGATTAAGCACTAAAGGTTTATATTTCAATAGAAATAAAATGAAGTGAGACAGAGGAGAATCATATTGTGAGTATGCGCAAAAAAAAAAAAGTTGGTTTTCCGACAGTTTTCCATCCAGTTCCTGTCACATCCTGTCTGGATTTTTAGCTACAGTGACTGCTCTAAGATATGCAGCTCAAAGAGGAAAGCATATTAGAAAAATGCACTGCTTCTAAAGGAGAGGACTGCACAGACACCTATCTTGCCTTACGAGATGCTCAGCTGGCAGCAGCTTTGCTTTTTAGAGTGGAAGCAGTTTGACTTGACTGACTGTTTGCTCCCCAAGGAAGCTCTTCTCTTCCAGAAGGGGTATGGCTGACAAATGTTTAAGTGAACATTAGTCATCCTGTGAAGGAATCTATATGATCATTCACTAAACAGAATAGAAACCTGCAAAACAAAGCTTCACAAATTAAAAACAACAAAGCAGAATGGCAGTCTCAGATGTGTAGCATTTTTTCCCCCAAATCATTCCTTTCTGAGGATAAGGATGTTTATTTGTGAAGATATGTCTACTATTTCCCAGAAATAGCCCATATATGTGGAACTTTAGGGCTTGCTTTGAGAAAACAAACCACTTTTGGTAAGACTTGTATGGAAAATTGAGGACGTGTTTTTTTCTCAGATGAAATTTCATTACTGTATGTTCTTAGTTCTGCAGAAATTACATGAACAAACTCACACATTTTCGATGCTGCTCAGGGATTATGGCTGCTGGTAGAATCCTCAGTATATATACACCTCCTGGTGTATATATTTTAAAAGATCAGATCCAACATAATAATAAGTGATAGCCAGAATGCTTTCTCTTAGCTGCAGTCATAATGCACTTTATGGGTGGATGAAGTCTCAGATAAATAGAGAGAGAATAAGTGACATAAGCAACAGAGAAAACAGGTATCCTTGTCACCTTGACCTATCCTAACCCAATCTCATTTTATTTCTTTTGACAAGATCTGATTGTATATTAAAACTACCTGCCCTTTCTCTCACCATCCTGATGACATTGATAGTGTTAATGTTAACAAAAAACAATCTGTGCAGACTCTAAAAGTTGCTATAATACAATCCTATAAGTTGTATTCTTTTCTTTTTGTTCTGTGTATCCACCAGTGATAAAGAAGGAAAATTTTGGGATTATATACATATGCAACTGTCTGTAAAAAATCTCTTTGCAAAGGAGGAAAATGTAAAACCAAAACTTCCACTGAATAGAGATTCAGATGCTTCCAGAGACTAGTGGAGAAAGCATATGCTCAGTCTTTTGGATTGTGCAATTGTTGTAAGACCTTGATTTCTTCTCGGGGTTTAATCTGGAGATAAAAACTGCTATCTTGAGTGCAGGGTTTTACTGGTGTAATGGTGCCTTCCATTCAAAGGTGTTTCAAGGCTGAAGAGTTTAACAAGCCTTCCTCTTCAGAGTTTCGCCACCATACTTCTGCATGTATAAGTGCTGTAAGTTCACCTTTAAGATTAATGAGAACATTTAACTATGTATTATTCTTTTCTTGTGGCCATCATCTGCCATTAGCATTCCAGATAACTCTTCCCATATAGGACACCGCTGATACAAGAAACTAGATGTTAAAGTGAAGTTGCTCATTAGGAGAACACAGAAAGGTAGATGAATGTTAAACATGAAATAAAGACGTTTGACTCAAGTCAATGCTTTGTATAAAGCAAGAAAAGATCTGAGGAAACCCAGTCTTAATGGAGATTATTTTTAGTTTTTAAATATTCAGTTGTGTTCAATGAATTTAATTGTTTTAATTTTCACTAATCATGTATGATGTTGAAATATGTGTACCGTATAAGATTCTTGGCCTCACATCACTCAACACCAGATTTTTGAAAATTTCCATTAGTATCATATCCTCTATAAAAGTTAGATCTTCTCAAGAGACTTTGGAAAAGAAGTCATCCACATTGCTTTATGTGTCCAGAAGCAAAAGAAGAGAAAACAAGAAAGACAAATTTATATTTTCCCTTCCCTTCCCTTCCCTTCCCTTCCCTTCCCTTCCCTTCCCTTCCCTTCCCTTCCCTTCCCTTCCCTTCCCTTCCCTTCCCTTCCCTTCCCTTCCCTTCCCTTCCCTTCCCTTCCCTTCCCTTCCCTCCTGTAATCCTGCCTTCCTTCTTTTTCTTTGTTTCCTTCTTTCTTTCTATCTCTCTTTCTCACTTCTCTCTTTCCCTCTTCCAGTCTGTGGGGTTTTATTCATATTTTTATAGAAGGGTTAGTAGTAGTAGTATTTAAGAATCTGGTAATTTATACTATTTTTTTCCATATAATTAGTATAAGTAGGTGAGTAATTATTTTGAATTTTGGATGCTTTTTAAAAAAATATCCATTTTTACCTTCTCATTGGGTTTTAGGATTACAGTGAACAGTAACCCTGGGATTTTGCATGTTACTTCTTTTCCTAAATCTTCTGTTGAGTAGCACCTCTCAAGATTTGTCTCTTGTATTTTTTTGGGTTTTTTTTTTTTTTTTTAATGCAGGGAAGGCAGGAGAGTTTAGTTTCCCCTTTAATCCCTAATGAATTATTTCTTTTGCACTCAGGGTAACTAGGACAATATGAAATCTCAGTCTTAGTGTGGCAAATGGCAGGACTTCTATTTATTTTAATAGGTAGCTTTTAATAGATACCAGGATTTCAAATAATATTTAAATTTAAAAAATCATCCCAAACCCTTGTCAGCAGAAGGATGCATAGCTGAGGATGTCCTGCAAGATCTGTAATGTTCACTCCTCCCGACAGTAAAAGAAGAGGCTACGTATCTTTATGTAAATACACATACATATTCTTCTCTGAATATGGAAGAGTTAAGAATCAGAGCAGAAGAAAAAAAACGAAAGTTTTTTAATAGTGTTGTGATTATCTTTCTCCTGTCTTTGCCTCCCACCTTCTCTCCCCAGAGAGAGCAGCAACGGCACACGTTGCTGTTGTGATTGATTTGTAGAAGTTTTGGCCTGCGTTATCGTGTTAGCTAGCTTGAAAGAAAGGGGATTTATGTCTCCAGGCAGCTGGTGTCTGGGCCTAATGCACATTCTCTTCCTAGGACTGTTGCTGGCAGAGTTAGGGATCTGAGTGGACTGCATGCAGGGTCAGCCCCTTGCCAACCTGAGCCTTTGTGGGGCAGAGCAGAAATGGTTGAGTGTCCTTTCCATGCCTTGGAAGCTGCTTCTAAGTCAGGTTGATACAGCATGAGCAGGGCCCAGTTGTGCAGAAGTTGTGCATGCACCCGGCCTCCTGCCTCTCTGATGCTCACCCAGACCGATGGGCTCAGCTCCTGAGCTTGGCCTCAGGTCCAGGTGGGCTTGCTGGGTTGTCACCGGATGGCATTTGCCCCCAGCCACTGTCCCTTGTCCTGATCTTGACCCAGAATCACTGCTACCTGTCCAGCTCATTCCTACTGAGATTACCAGAGCTTCAGCAAGACCATCTCAACTGTGCTATGTGGTTGTGGTCTCACTAAAACCTCTCCAGAGCAGAAAATAAGAATCAGCGTCCTAGAAAAGAGTGTCACTGTAGTCTGTACAGGGAGGTGCCCCATCTAAGGACAGCTCAGACCAAATCTCTTCTGCCTCCCCGTCTTCAGTGTCAGGGTTCAGCTGGGTGGCACAGGGCACATTAAATGGCCAGGGATGACACACTTGCTTCTTTAAGGTTCAACAGCTTGAACTGGTCTCCAGGTGTATACAATGGCATTTGAAAGGCTGGTGTGCTGGAAGGAGGAGGAAAGAAACTACATTGACCTTAGGAGAAAGGCTGGCATTTTTTATTGTCATGAAGCATCCTTCTTGACTGTTTTCCTTCTGTCTTCTTTCCTCCCACCCTTTGCCTCTCAGCATGTCTAACATTTGCAAGTTTGAGTGCTGGCTAATGGCTTGCAGAGTCTCCTACAGAGGCAGAACATAAAAAGGTGGGAAAATGGGCATTACAGAATTGTGTAGGTGGCTTTAGCAGGAGACATGCCAGCAGCAGAAATACTTTTGCAAAAAGAGTTTAACATTTAGTTTGGCTCTTAATTACTTTCCTCTTAATTCGAAACAACTCATTGTTCTGGATTTATTCATTTATTTCTGTTTCTATTGTAAGGTCTTTACACAAGATTACAAGGTGTCTACACTCATTATGATCACTGTAGTTGTTGCAAGTGTGTGACGTCACCCATTGTATATGGACCTTAAGGAGTCTTAATCAATTTAGTCTCTCAAATGGAGAGATCACAAGATCTTCTGTTTCTGTGTTCACAGGTGAGGATGACTAGTACAGCTCCGTGTTCAGCTGTCTTACCACTTTACTTACAGGTTTGGGTGAGCCGGTTTGGAAGCCACAGCTGACCTACTTCAGTTTTCAAAGTAGTATATGGAGCACCTCTGCTATGAGGACAGACTGAGGGTGTTTGGTTTGTTCAGCCTGGAGAAGAGAAGGCTACGAGGTGATCTTATAGCAATCTTCCAGTACCTGAAAGGGGCCTACAGGAAAGCTGGAGAGGGACTATTCATAAAGGCTTCTGGTGATAGGATGAGGGGGAATGAGTATAAATTGGAGAGGGGCAGATTTCGGCTTGGTATAAGGAAGAATTTCTTCACCATGAGAGTGGTGAAGCACTGGCACAAGTTGCCCAGGAAAGTTATGACTGCCCCATTCCTGGAGGTGTTCAAGGCCAGGTTGGATGGGGCCTTGGGCAGCCTGGGCTACTGGGATGTTCCTGCCCATGGCAGGGGGATTGGAACTAGATGTTCTTTGAGGTCCCTTCCAACCTAAACTATTCTATGATTCTATGATTCTATGATTCTATGATTCTATATTAAAGTAAATGGGCACTGATTTGGGATTTCTTTGACAGTCATTCTGTAAATGAGCTGCTGAACTGTCCTTGCTGATGGCTTAGGGTGCAATTCATTACAGTTGCTTTAAGATAAACTATCCTTGCTCATGGCTTAGCAACTCGATCTGGGAATCTATCTTCAGAGCTCCATATATGGCCTTAAAACTGCTCATGTCAAAATTAATCTAGTTTGGGGAGAGTCTTGGAGGGGGAAGGAATGCTAATGATGTGCACTGTGGGAGCTGGATTTGTAATACATTTTTATATAACCTATGCAGTTTACTTAAATTCTAGAGTCTACCCTGGTAAAGCTGGATCTTGTTGTTTGTCTTGTCTGTTTACAGTTGACATCTATTGGATCAAATATACTAATATGAGACAGTACTAGAGATCAGCATTTTCAAATGACGGCTGGCTGGTGCCTCAGTGCACAAAAGATTCTCCTCTTCCCTGTTTTTTTAAAAAAATTCTGGCATAATGAGAACTATCCTTTTAATTCTCATTCTATTATCAAATGTTCAGTTGAGAAAACTGCAGGTTTGAAAGATTTGTGCTAGCTGTCCATCTTTCACAGGTAGCTGCCTCTCTTTCTGAGCAACTGTTTTATTTTTCCTTCCTAATGAATCACTTTATATTCATTATTCCCTCTTCCTGCCTTTAAAAACTTCATTTTCATCTCGTTTCCAAATTCTTACATGCAATTGAGGAAAACCACCTGATGGTTTAGACTGAAGTTTTCACAGCTACTGTTGTGACATCCGCTATGGGAAGCAATGACCAAAATAAAGTAGCCTGCTATCAGAAAAGTTTAGGCCTGTTTAGCACACAAAAGAGTTGATGCCTTCTGAAATACTAATGCATATGTATTTATCTGACACTTGCTCAGAAATGCAAATAGATTCACGTAAAACAAAACTTGCCTGAAAAGCATTGATGATATTTTTGTCTTATCAAGATAAGTTCACGACAATAATGCTTGAAAAAAAAGGCCATACACACAAGAGCGTGATTGATCTGATTGTAGTCAGGTACTCTGAGTTTTGTAGGGTCTCTGCACTAGCAACTCTTTTTTAGAACACAATGAGATTTGGGGTCTAGCAAAGTTGTTAAGATTGACATAGAGACAAATACAACTGCATTGTTGCAATCACACCTCAAAAGAAGAGTCAAGTAAGACTGTTTAAATCCTGTAGAATAACCTTTCATTGTGTGAGTTTTATGCATCGTGATGGTCGTATAGGCTCATTTTCTTTCACCTTTTCACCTTTCTGGCAGTGTAAGGGTGGTTTTATTACATGAAAATAGAGATATTTCAAGATCCTCGCACACTGGTTTATCACTTACCAGGAAGGTAGATGTGGCTTTCATGGAAGACCTTCTCATTAAAATCCCCCCTGCCACCACTGACTTGTCTTTCTGTTCAGACTAGGAAGGAGAAGAACAGATAATGCAATCCATAACTAGTCCTACTTGATATATGTCCACTGATCCATAGTAATGCCCATGTCTCTGTGCTACACCTGAACTGCTGAGCACTAAACTTGGTTCTAGATCTCTCTTCCTTATCCTGCTCTCTGTCTAATTCCTTTCCTTAACGGCGCTTTTCCTGCTGTTGCTTGTTTTAGTGCCTGTGTTATGAAGTCAGTCATAATAACATAACGACATAGCAGTTCTGACCTGCAAGTCTCCCTTATCTCTTTCATACATTCTCTCTTCAGACTCCTTTCTTTCCAGTATTATCCTCAGTAATAAATTTTGCACAGTGTTTCCTTGCTGGATGTTCTATTTTTGTGCTAGGTTATGAGATTTCTGCATCTGTGATAGGTCACAATATTTTGGAAAGCACTGTGTGGTTTTATAACACTGCATGAATGTTAGAGCTAACAAGAAATCCCATCTTGCTATGGGAGAAGTAACTAACTGTTTTTCTTTCTCTTGCTTGCACAGGCTGCCTACAGCCTGACCGCCATTATTCTTCCAGTAACATGTCCACAAATAACAGAACAGAGGAAGATCCTTGAAAGTGGACTGCCATACATCCTTGCTGCTTTATCTTATGCATAACTTAACCCGCTTTGTTCCAGCTCTGTTAGTACTACATAAAATATACCCATGCTGTCTTTGACGTTATGTCCTCGTTAAATTATGCATGACAGTGTAACTAGCTTCAAACACTGATCATTTGTCTGTTACTGCTTCCTCATGGCAGAACTCCATTGATGTTTTTCTCAGTGGTAGTTCTTGCTCATCTTCTATGTGCACCTCCAATATTTCACATTTCCTCAAAGGTTTTCAGACGGCACCAAAGACCTCTGTGTTTTTTGTCAAACATAGTCTGGCTGTTCTCTATCACCCTTTTTCTACCTAGCATCTGAATCTTCTCTTGCAGTTCTCTACCCATATGTGGGATGGAAAAGATGAAAGCTTTCCCTTTCCAAAGTCACCTTCTCACTTTTGTCATCATACCTTAGTTTTGACTTGGCTTGAGAGGAGTAGTTCAGATCTCTGTGTAAGTGTCTATAGTAAAGATGACCATGTGTGATATGTCTCACCTTCCATTGCAGATGATGGACATTCAGAAAGCAGTTCACTGAGGGGAAAAAAACTCCTCATGTAGAATACACGCCTACACTTGGTCACCTGTATAATTTCCCACACTCTGGTGACATTATTGATAAAGCAGAAGTAGGAATGAATAGTCAATCAGTCTGAAGAAGTGACTGAATGGGTTTCAATAGGAGTGAAAAAATCACAAATGGTTTACTGCATGCAATTTTGGAAGTCTGAAGACAAGTGGGATACTTATTTTGTTTTATGTACTGATGTTCTAGGCTAATTGTGAATTAGCTGACAGCATATGCAACTACTGTTGCAATATAGTGGACTAGATCAACTCTTTCTGAGCTCCAACACTGTATGTAGCAACACCGTATGTAGCAACATTGATTTGTGGGATATGAAGTTCTGGCACCTTCCTAGAGAATGAAGATCCCACTCACTGTTTATATCTGGGCCAACTAATCTATACTTAAAAGGTAGGAGGTTCAAAGGAAAGGGAAAGAAGCCTCCACACCAGAATAAAGTCACCTTTCTGGTACTTCCCATTTCTAGGAGATGAGACATAAAAGAAATGAAGTCCAAAGAGCAACAAAGCTAGTGAAATTTCTAGAGCACGAGTCTTAGGAGGAGCAGCTGAGGGAACTGGGGTTGTTTAGTCTGGAGAAAAGGAGGCTGAGGGGAGACCTTATTGCTTTCTACAGCTACCTGAAAAGAGCTTGTAGAAAAATGAGTGTCAGTTTCTTCTCCCAAGTAACAACCAATAGGACAAAGGTAAGTGTCCACAAGATGCACCATGGGAGATTTATACTAGATATTAAGAAATATTTCTTCACTAAAAGGGTTTTTAAGTACTGGAACAGACTGCCCAGGGAAGGGATTGAATCACCATCCCTGGAGGCATTTAAAAGATATGCAGATGTGGTGCTTAGGGACACGGTTTAGTGGTGGACTTGGTGGTGTGAGGTTTATGGTTGGACTCAATGACCTTAAAGGTCTTTTCCAACCTAAATGATTCTATGATTCTATGAACTGTAGCACTGGTGCTCCTACAAGCAGAAGAGGTTAGTGAACCTGAGCCTTTTCCATCTGGAGAGAATTAGTCTAACAACTGAGAAATTGTACAAGAGCAGCACATAACCATTGCCACAATTTAACAGCGTGGTTTTTTTCAGATTAGAGGTCTCTAGAAAGCTGGGAGTAAATTCTAATTTTTCATACTTGTTTGCAACTTGCAGGGCTTATAAATAAAAGAGGACCCAAAGAGAACACCCACTGAGGGCTTGAGAATGATACAGTCGCCGAACTAGGAGAGGTTTTAGGTTTTTTTACTGGGTAAAAAAGAGTATCTATCTGTGGTGTTGGAGAATCTAATGCTTGGATTAACGCTTGTAAGTTCCACTTGAGCCTCAGTTTAGGCAGCATTGTGGATCTGATCTCATATCTTTTTCTATCCAAAATAGTCCTATATGCATCCCACTTACAAAAGTCTACTTAACTTAGGAATTCTAATTGTATTGCTAAAATAATATTTTTCTTAATGGAAAATGTTATTTGTAATACTTTATATAATCTGTAAGCACTGCAGTGACACCCTAAACAGGTAACAGAAGGCAGTTATTTTATGAAGATAACACTATGCTTTGCATACTCCACACCTTCTTGTATACAATTAAAGTCCCTCAAATGTTTCACCTTCAGTTCTGGGTGAATGCTTTAGGCTGAAGTTCAAAGCCACTTTATGGACTCTTGATTCTGATCTGCAGTCTTCTGTTGCGAACATATTTCCCTTCTGAGAGCAGAACCAACAACTCATATTGATGCTTCACAATTTTGTCCCCAGACCTGAAGGAGTTTCCTCAAGTTTTATTAATTCATTTAGGATCAGAACCCAGGCAGTTAGCTTTGGCAAAGTTCCATCTCCTCTTTATTCCTTATTTAGTAAATAGAACCTGCAGAGTGTGGAGGAGACATTGCTGTCTCCTCTGAAATCTTTGGCTTTGGTGTACTGAACTGGAAATGAGATACATAGATCAAAAGAACTCTAGCAGAACAAGAGAGGATGCTTTTGGACAGCAGAAAATAAGTTTTTCAAACCAAGAAATGCTGCCTGTTAATAGCAGCATTAAAGAGCTGCTGCAGCTTTGTGGAAATCTTTACAGGCTGTTTTGTTAGAAAAAAAAATTCTAAGCTTACAATATTTATCTAGGAAAGATAAGACTGATCAAAAAGAAAGATAGAGCTGTAAGCACACAGGAAATCTTGCTGTTTACTGAGGTGCCTTTTACATTAGATAGATAGGTGGAGTGCAGATGAAGTCATGTCTGCAGTGCATGGTACAGTGCAGCATTGTTCATGAATTAGAGCTCCAGCAGCTGTAGCCTTTAGTACTGCAAGGGGTAATTTGCCCTGCCAGATGAAGTATTTCTACTGATGGAGAGGTACATGACTTGGATACACAGTCCTTTCATCTGTCCTTTCATGGATCTGGGCATTGGTCCTTGGTGGTCTGAACATTTTCTTCTACCAGTCCTCACCCTGACAGCTGTCTCTGGGTTTTATTCTCTTCAATTACCATCTATTTACATAACATTAAAAATATTGTTATATAGCTCTGTGTATAAATCAGCAGCATGTGGACTTAGAACTCTAATTGGGTTTTAACTACCTTAAATTTCTAGACTCCTACAGTTTTCTCCTTTTAAAGCAGATGCGAATATACTGACACTGAGCTTGCTTCTTAGTGACCTTTTATGAATCTTTTAGAAATAGTCTGCAACAGCCAGGGATCCCTAAATTCACTTATAAAGCATAGAGGAAGTAAAACCTGTTTCTGTATTAATAACCCTGTGAAAAAACCATGCCACAACAATTTAAAGTATCCTGCTGTTTGATGCCCCGGGGCATGTTTGGGATGCCACAGCACAGTTCAAGTCTTGTGGAGATGAACTGGGAGCCCCTGAGGTAGTAGATGCCAGCAAGAAAACTTCCATGGAACTCCTTAAGGAAAATAAGGGTAGTTCCACGAAGAAGGCAATGCAGGCAACAGGCCAGCTGAAATGCCTCTATACAAATGCATGCAGCTGGGGCAACAAACAGAAGGAGCTGGAAGCTACTGGGCTACTGGAAAGCTACAATATGGTTTCTATTCCTGAAACTTGGTGGGATCAATCCCATGACTGGAGTGTGTCTATTGGTGTCTACAGGCTGTTCAGAAGGACAGACTGGGAAGGAATGGTGGAAGAATTACCCTCTATATGAGGAAATGGTTAGAGTGTGGAGACCTGTCTTTGAAGAGTAGCCACAAACAGGTTGGAAGCTTGTGAGTCAGAATAAATGACAAAGGCAGCAAAAGGAACCTTGTGGTTGGTGTATAGTCAAGGCCACCTGATCAAGGAGAGTCTACGGATGAAGCTCTTTTCCTCCAGCTACTGGAGGCTTCGAGCTCGCAAGCTCTCATCTAACTGGGGGACTTCAACCACCCTGACATCTGCTGGAAAATTAGCACAGCTAGCTGTAGGCATTCCAGGAGACTCCTTCAGTGCATTGAAGATAACTTCTTAACCCAGGTAATAGACACCCCTGCCCAAGAGGAGGCAATACTGGATGTGATGATTACTAATGCAAGTGAGCTCATCAGTGACATGAAGATTGGAGGCAGCCTGGGCTCCAGTGATCACACACTGGTGGAGTTCAAGGTCCTGAGGGATATGGGACAAGCGTGGAGTATAGTAAGGACCCTAAATTTAAATTCCAGCTCTTCAAGGACCTAGTCAGTAGGACCCCCTAGGATATGGTCCTCAGGGACAAGTGAGCAGATCACAGCTGGCAAATATTTAAGGATGCTTTCTGTAAACCACAAGAGCACTCAGTCCCCAGGTGCAGGAAACTGGGCAGGGAAGAGAAGAGACCAGCGTGGCCAAGTTGAGACCTGCTGGTAAAACTGAAGACTAGAAGGAAACTACACAGGCAGTGCAAGCAGGGACAGGTAACTTGGAAAGAGTATAGGAATACTGCCCAGTTGTGTAAGGGTAGGGCCAAGAAAGCCAAGGCACAGCTGGAGCTGAACTTGGCAAGGGAAGTGAAGACTAACAAGATAAGCTTCTATAGGTATGTCAATCAGAAAAGGAAGGTTAAAGAAAGCATATCCCAACTGATGAATGAAAACGGTGGCCTCGTATCAACAGATGAGTGGGAGGCTGAGGTATTCGACAACATTTTTGCCTCAGTCTTCACCAACAGTGGCTCTCCTCACCCTTCCTGGGTCAATGGACAAGAAGGGGACCAGGGGGTTATAGCCCCTTCCACTGTAGGAGAGGATCAGGGTCATGACCACATGTGGAACCTGAACATATATAAATCTATGGGACCTGCCAAGATGCATCCCAGAGTTCTGAGGGAATTGGCAGATGTGGTGGTCAAGCCGCTCTGTATATTTGATAAGTCATGATGTGATCATAATGGGAGCAAGCACATACTAAAGGAACAGATTGATGTTGCAGAGTTCTGGTAGTAATAAATTTATGTAAGTCCTGAGACATGAGCTGCAGTATTAATTCCTTAGTAAAATTGTTTTATTTTTGCTTTTTAGCAGTTATGTATGCCTATATAAATCCATTCTTATAAAAGTAATTTTAAAATCATACAAAGCAGAATCACTCAAACAGTTATTCAAAGCTCTAATGAATAATCTATTGATTGGTTGGCCAACAGTCAGAACTGTGAGCCAAAACTGTTTCTAATAATTTAGTAAGGCTTTTATCCACTGACTTAAATCAGTCCTTGTTAGCTAAAGTTCTAGAAGACATAGGTTACCTTTAAGAAACTGAAGTCTTGATTCTCTGCTTATGAATCAGCCTAGTACCAAGAAAAAAATTTAGATGGGGAATGACTCATAAAAAATCTCTAAAGATTGACTTCACTCACTGAGAAATATGTATATAAGCAAGAGCTAGAAAGCCCACGGACTGTCTGCATGCTTAAAAAATTGAGTCAGCGTTCTCTGATGACTGTATATCATGAAATTTCAGGCTTTGATCTGTAGCCTTGTGAATGAATTTCCTTCTCCTCAACTCCAGAATATTGACTCTAAGAAGCAAGCTAAATATCTGTAGGATGTACCAGTGGAAATACGCATGAAGAGTAGAAGAAAAGGAGAATGATTCAGATTCCTTAAGTTTTAGAATTTCTATTGAAGCTCTTGGTTTGCCTAAACTTAGTGCAACTTACTCTTCTTCTCAAGAAATCACATTCCTGGAGGTATTGTCTTCCTTTTCCCCTGCTGGAATTTCCTTTATAGATGGGGAATCATATTTAGAACCCGACCTGCCTTTGAATTAAAATGTTTCTAAATATTGTGAAATTCTGGCAGCAGTACCTTGGGCTTAAGCACCAATCTCAGAGATTTGAGGGCTATCAGGAAACTAACCATTCTTGAAGCAGAATCAGCAGGGTTTGCAGTCTTGCTTCCCTTTCATATTAGGTAGGTAAACCTTCAGTGCACAAGTATTTAAAATATTTTATATATTACAAATGTAATGAAACACATGAGGATTAGAGGACAACACATTGTCTACAGTCCTAAATCATATGACATTTACCATAGGATGTATTTTAGACATTTAAATTCATGGTAGCAACACTGAGAGTTAAACACTCTATTGAATCTGTGCCTAAATGTATTTGAAGGGAAATATTTCATTTATGTGAAGAAATGTATATTAAAGATACTCAAGTATTTCTTTTTTCTGAAAATGAAACTCCAAAATGACAAGTATCTCTGTACAACTGATTGGAGTAGGCTTTGGTTCAGGCTTTGTGCAAAGACAATTTTTCTAGGAAATACCTCTTAAAGAAATAGTAGTAGAACATTGACTAGAAATGTCTTCTATTGCTGTACTGATTTAAGCTCCTTTGATGATTTAGGTACCGATTTCCATTATTGGTAATGTAGGATTCTTGCAACACAATGTAGCTTTCTTATAACACCGCCATAAAATCTAGGAATCTACAAGAAGCCTTGTAGCTCCTTTGAAAATGTCAGCCACCACAATTTTAAGTCACTAGATTTTCACTTATGTCTTTTATAGAACAATGAACTCAGTGGTTATCTCACCTGTCTTGAGCCTGCATATTTGTCCCAGCTCTTATAACACCCATACTTTTCTTCTTTTAACAATTTACTTTCTCTGTTCAATGTAATACATCAATCTCTGTTGGTTTAGATAACAGGTGTCACACTTCATGTGATCCTCTAGATGGGATTCTTCTTATTTGACTGTACATGTGTACAGCTGAAAATGTAAACGTCCACATCTGATCATCTTGTGTAGCCTGCCTTTACAGTCTATAGAAAGCAGAAATATAATACTCTGGCTACTTTCACTGTCCATTTTAGGAAGAAATGATTCACTCCTTTTAAGGGCATCTTTCTCTCTGTTGTAAGTAACTACACTGCCAGTGCTTAATTTTAACATCTATACTATGTAATATATGCATGGTAGTTCTTCCCTGCCATGGGATACAATATCCCTTTGCCTTTTAATGATGGATTTTGTTCCTCTCGTCTCTTGCAAAAGCCTTTTTTTTTTTTCTGTTTACAAAGGTTGCCAAACATAGTTTAGTGTAATATACCTTGTAAAGTGAGGTCTTATCAATATTAAACTGTTTTGCCTGGAGCAGACCATTGTACATCAAACAAATCTGTGAGGTTTTCCAGCTGCCAACCACTTCAAACTTCAAGTTCAAAAGAAACAGAAATCAGTCCAAGACATCCGAGATCCTAGTGTTCAAAGAACAGAAACCTTGGCATCAGGTTGCTTATAACTGCTATTCTATCCAATGGTTTCTTTCTCATGTGCAGAGATCGTATTTAGAGATTGAATTTATAATTTAATATACATTAAAAGCTAATGACCTGATCCTAGATTCTAGGACTTGTTACAGATTTATTCCACCTGTTAAGGTTTTGTTGAAAATCAGCTCCAAGATAAGATTCTTGATCATGTACCAAAACATTTCAGGATATCTACTTGCTCAGTTCTACATTTCTTACAAAAAATAAAACAGTTCTGCACTTTAACATGTTTGAAGCCTGATGCCAAGAACAGTTCTTCATAAATAATTAGCAGCTTGATTAGCAAGAAACCAAACAAGATTTAAAAATGCCATTATGCTTCCTGATGGTACTCTTGAACAAATCATAGGCTAGTAAACCATAAATCAAAGCAATACAGATATGGATATAAATGTCACATGTATACTAATTGCTATCCCTATAGATAGGGGTATAGAAACCCTGTGTTTGCTAATTGTTGTATTGTGGAGGGCGACTGGATAGAACAAAGAGAAAAATGAGAGGTATACTGTGAATCACTCCTTTGTGCTTCTTTAGACCTTTGTCATGTAATTAATATGATTATTTTTTTCTATAGGAAGAGAGCAATTAGTTTTACTGACAGCAGCTGAAAGCATAGTGAACTATGATGTCAGGAAAAGTGCTGTGATCATGACGGAACTGTCACATTTCAGGAGCTACTAGATTGTCCATAAACGTACTTGGCTAGTCATTTCAGGATCATTGCAACTGTAATTATCCATTTATAGCCATGGGGAAGTGTATTTGTAGCTAGGACTTGGTGGACCATGGAGCAGCTGACATAGTACCATGCAGCAGGCCCTCATACTTTAGCATGTGTAAGAGTCCCAAGAAGCTTGTTATAAAGAGTTCCTATTATCAGCATTATTTTCTAAGGTTTAGAAAAACCTTTCGATCTTTCCCTTGATTACTTCTATTTTGCGTGCATCTCTGATTCCTCTCCTACTTCTAGATCCAGAACATCTTTTTCAGAAACTGGAATTCCATGCAGTGCCTTTTAAGCTGCACAGACTTGAGAATTGTATAATTCATATTTATATTTATCTGGGATGTATAAAAACAGTGAAAGCAATGTACAATCGTGTTCTCATTCGACGTGTATTTCTATGAACATGTGCGCACACACACAGAGTGTATACAAAATATCAGAATAGTAAGTAGCAAATGAGCTTTCTAAGTATCTGAAATTCAAGAATTATTTATACATGGTACTTTTACTATGTGAAGATGTGAATATTTAGTATTATATTTAATTGAAATAAAAATGTGCTTTACCATGTCTTTTTTATCTCTAATTGCCATTAATAACTTTTCTGGACAGCCCAAACTTTTGCAAATTATGACTCTCAAGTAACTTAATTAGTTGAAAGCTGTGACAAATTAATATGCAGCACTCGAAATCAATACTAAAAGCTAAAGCACAACATTCAAGGAATATATCTAAAGATAGCATGTTTGTTATTTTAGTTTTGTTGCAGTTGAGGCTATAGGGCCTGTTTGAGGTCTATTTCTCACAAAATATGCCCCTACATAGAAACATAATCTACATAAAATCCTTAGAATTCCCTCTTTACGTTGAGGATAGTTCTTTCATATGTAGACATACATGTTAACTTCTTATGTTGATTAAAACATTCCATGAAGACATGTTAGGTGACAAAAGTTGTATTCTTTCCAAATTAGTCTTACCAAGGCTATTGACCAATAGTTTCTTCAAAGCATGCAATTTTTTTAACTTTGAAAAATTAATTTGGTGGTTTAGCATTGGTATTTAGTGAAGCAAAACAAAAAGCACCTTTCAGTCTTGGAATATTGATGGACTGATTGTTGCCAGAGTGAGATGTGAAGGCACCAGAACTCTCTCATGAGGGTAATCTGTCTTTTCAGAATTATTTTGAA
Source organism: Phaenicophaeus curvirostris (assembly GCF_032191515.1). Classification (NCBI taxonomy): domain Eukaryota; kingdom Metazoa; phylum Chordata; class Aves; order Cuculiformes; family Cuculidae; genus Phaenicophaeus; species Phaenicophaeus curvirostris. The sequence continues at coordinate 182,545,185 of NC_091392.1, forward strand.
TCACATCACCAAACACAGACACCACAGAGGATGCAAAGCAGACATCCTAGAAAGCCATGCTCAAACACCTATGGGGCTGAGCTTCAGAACAGACTTTTGAAACAAAGCAATATGATTTAGGGAAGGAAAAGATTCTGCTCTTAATAGATATAAAAAAAAAGTTGAAGGCTTTTCAGGTAAGAACTTTTCTGAACATTTTGAAATTAAAAATAGAATCTTCCATTAGTAAAAAATTTTCACTGGTGTAGGATGTAGGTGTTTTAAATTTAACTGCATCTCCATAGCGTATTTAGTAACTATGTCAAAGTGATTTATTGGCATTGATTTGGTCTTCAGTCTGATAGTTTGGCTGAGTGTTAACTGAAATATTTATTTGTTGGTAGAAATGAACTTTAAAAAAGATATTTTTAGACTGGGTAATGATCTGCTAGCTACACAATTACGCATGCAGCTGTTTGCTCTTTTAAATGTCAGTAAATCTGTAAACATCTCACTTTTTTCCACTGTCTGTCAATTCACAGACAGGTTTTTCAAGGAAAGATGGTCTGTCATGTTGATCTGTAATGGGACCTGAAACACGCTGAATTAGTGCTGTTGCACACAGAAGATGTAAATACAAGCAGCCATGTGAGACAACAAAAGAAAATAACTGGAAATCAGAAACAGTTTATTATTTTGCAGGTTAACTTAGAAGAAAGGTATGAAATGTTAAAGAAGGCCAAACCCAAACATCTCAGTAACATCAGACTTAAATGTTTTACTTAATCGCTGGTTGAAGATCTGAAAGAAGAACCAGACTTTAGCAGTAGTCACCTCCAATGCCATCCTGACTGAGCAGATAGGGTCCTGATGCGAACTCAGTGAAATTTGTCCCAAATGTTGAACTGGCCTTGAGTAACCAAGAACATTGACAGATTTATATGTGTTAGAGTCCACAACAACATTTCTCAAGAAAGGTTACAACCCTATTAAGTGTCACATAGAATTTAGGTGCTTATGTTGCAGAGGATGTTCCAAGAAGACCCTTACTGACCACCTCTGGTGTGCTACAGCCTACACTTGTAGGGCTAGCATTTTTGTTTCCAGATGCCTTCCCTGTTAACAATGTAGGGCTCCTCACCTATTCCTCTCCTGAGGGCAAACCAGCGTGGATAAGGATGGCAGTGCTTAGGCTTTTCATATCAATTTCATATCAAACAATAGGAGTTAGGTCTTTTCCCTGGAACACAGCTCAGGGACAGGGAAGGCAGTAGGTGTAGCAAATCCTTGGTTAACTTTTAGGTTTCACCACTAAGTGGCCATATGTAATTTGCATTACATTTTATGCATTCCTTTTTTTTTTTCTTTTTTTTTTTTATTGTTAGCCTGCTTTTACAGTCAGCACTGCTGTGAATCCTGGAACACAAAAAGGAAGATTCTGCAACATTAAGAACAGGTAAGAGAGTAATATATGCTCTGTGTCATTCCTGGCACTGCTGTCAAATCAAACTCTCCGGAGACCACCCTTTCACATCAAATGAGAGGCAGACTGGAGAGACACAGAAGAAGTGCAGTTGTCTTTGGCAGCCCTGGCAAGAAAATCCAGCTTTGCTCATGTTTCCTGTCTAGCTCTTTTCAACTCCCTCCACTGATGTAACCGGATTTCAAGGAATAAAATCTAAAGGAAAGTCAGTATATCAGAGTAAAAGTAGAATGTGTGCTCATTTTGTATCTTTTAACAGAGAAAATATTTACTAGTAAGACCAGTGATATTTCAAAGATCAAACTTCAAACACTGCAAAAGAATAAAGAATTTTCATTGCTTTCTATATACCCTTTTTTTCCTCTCCTACTATGTTATCAAGATGGTAGCAGCTAACAAGAAGACAGCCTTTGAAGTATTAGGATGTACAGAGATTTCCAGACTAGACCTCCTGCTTTCTTTCATTGAGTAAACACTGCAATTCATATTGATGGAAGGGCTGAGTTTTGGTCAGGTCAGGTAGATTGGGAATCTATATTGCAGCAAATCTCAGGTGAAATGATTCTTCCAGAATTAAATGTGAGATGAGTCCATTTTGATATATCTGTTTGGGGAAAATGTCTACATTTGAAGTGGATGGAGAATAGAAAACAGAAACAGGGCTTTAGTAAGCTAAATTAGGTGTTCAGTGAGCTTCCTGAGAAATTAAGGGATAATAAAATTAAGCTTAGCTCTGCTTCATAATATCTGCTAACAATTTGGATAATGCAAATATGTACAAATGACTGTGCCATTACACACTGCATCGAGATGTTGCTTCTCAAACTTTCACTGCGTTACATTTTGTTTAGTATAGCGCCTCTTATATTAACAGTGATGTCATATTATGCTCGGAACTAGAGAAACACAATATTTTTACCTCATAATGAACATTTGCATACAAATATTTATAAATAATGTCTGAAGGATTTACAATGACCAAACGCTTCTTGTAGGAGTGTGACTCAAATTTAAAGGAAACTTACTTAAAGTAAAGTAGAAATGAAACACAGTGTCTCATACTACAAAATACTCTTCTGCCTTTGGTAAATGAAACATTCCATTGATAATAGTTTTTATGTTAAAATGAACTACCTCAAAATAAACATATTATGCAATAACCACAATCATATATCCTTTACTTCAAGTTCCATTTAACACTTTAAAAAACATACCTCTGTATTCATAAAGAGATGTGATTGCCTACCAACAGCTACGAGTTGTTTGCATCTACTTGATCTGTTGAATGTGATTTAATGATTACTACATGAAAAGTAGAAGACTTACAGTTATATGCCACTGTCAACACATTCTGTCTCTCTGACGTGTTTATATCATTGCTTTTTCATTCATATCCTGAAGATGAATAGTCTTATGTTCCTTTCTGATGTGTAATTACTGATCTGATGTGCCAAATTAACAGAAAAACTCAACAAGTAGCAGGGATAATAACCCACACAGGACTTGTGCCAATTCCTTCATGCCATGCTATGCCATGCCATGCCATGCCCCTAGTTCCTCTTCCTATCTACCCAGTGATCAGCACTGTTGATTTCTTCTAAATTAAATTATGAGGTATTTGACATGTGGAACACAAGCCTACTGCCAGTAATTAGCTGAATTCCTTTATAAATGATAGATCTAGTCTGAAGTAGGAAGGCATAATATAGTTGAAGATAATAATGCATTTATGTGGTTTACTAGATTGCTGGGTGTGTATCCACAAGAATATTGCAAGAGCTAGAAAGCATCTGTTGAAGTCAATGGCAAATATACACTTTTTCTAAGTGAAATCAACTTTAAGTCTAACACAGAAATGGTTTCATTGTCTAAGACACATCTATTACGTTGTGCCATCTTGTCACCAGGGACCAAGCCCACCAAACACTAATCTGATGAAATATAGTCAGATTGAAGTCCGAAGGGGGAAAAACACAGTTTCAGTGATGCTTAGCACATACTTCACTATAGAAATATCGAATTTCTGTGCTTTTTCTTTTCTTTTACTCATTTGGACATCTTTCAGAAAAATGAAAACTGTTCTACAACTATGCCCCAGCTTAGATAGGAGTACTGTCCATGAGAATGGCATTCCCAATTACTTAAAAATTTTGAAAACATAGACTCATAGAATCATAGAATCACCAGGTTGGAAAAGACGTCTTGGATCATCAAGTCTAAACGTTCCTATTTGCCACTAAACCATGCCCCTGAGCACCTCATCTACCCGTCTTTTAAACACCTCCAGGGAAGGTGACTCAACTGCCTCCCTGGGCACCCTGTTCCAGTGCCTGATGACTCTTTCTGTGCAAAATTTCTTCCTTATACCTAGTCTGAACCTTCCACATTGGAGCTTGAGTCCATTCCCCCTTGTCCTGTCCCCTGTCACTTGGGAGAAGAGGCCAGCACCATCCTCTCTACAACCTCCTTTCAGGTAGTTGTAGAGAGCAATGAGGTCTCCCCTCAACCTTCTTTTCTCAAAGCTAAGCAACCCCAGTTCCCTCAGCTGCTCCTCATAAAACTTGTTCTCCAGCCCCTCACCAGCTTAATTTCTCTTCTCTGGACACGCTCCAGAGCCTCAACATCCTTCTTGTGGTGAGGGGCCCAGAACTGATAACAGTATTCAAGGTGCGGTCTCATCAGTGCCTTAAATCCTTACTGCAGAAATCTGTTTTGCAAAAAGACACAATTATTTGAGAAAAGTCACATCTCAGCGAGTTTATCAGGGTGTAAGCATTCTAACTCCTGGAATTAGTCACTCCTTAGGACAGACATATCTTTGCCTAAAAATAAAATATAATTATATAATTCTTTTAAAAGTATTGAAGCCATTTATTGCTGAAGAAAGAGAATCTATAGAACTTTATATTCCTGTCCATTAAAACCCACCAGTTTAAGTACAGTGTTTTGATCAATCGCCCTTCTAGGAAAGGATTTTCAATTCCTCAAACTGAAATTTACATTCTAAAATCAATATTTAAGTTCCTAGTGGAACATGAATTCTTCTAAAAGCATGTTTGACAAATCATCTCAGATTTGCTGATTCTCAGTAGCTGAGAACTGAATGGATTGCTTTGAAAAATTTATTTGCAAATAATTTATGGAGTATTTTGGTTTTCTTCAAGGCTTTGGTTTACATGTGTTTTACAAGCCCAGAAGATAATATGGAAGAGAACACACTGATATCACGCAGGTCTCGAGTGAGAGGTGAACCAGAGTGGATTTTCTACATCCTTCATTGCTTATGATTGGCCTCCCAGTGCTTCTCTTCCTGTCTAGTCAAGCATCTGTTACCAGAATAAGCTCCAAAGCTCTAATGAATCATGTATTTTTTTGCATTATATCCAAGATTTTCATCCCTAAGTTTTTGGCTTGATCCTCCCTCTCTGCCTGTTCTTATTCTGTTTTATCATCTGACATGCTCTTGCTGCTTTTGCCTGCCGACTACAAGATGCTTGAGAATGATGATGAAAATTAGAAAGAAGAAATCCTAGCATGTACGGATGATGGATTTAGAAAAAGCCAGAACAGCTATTAACATTTGAAAAAAAAAAAAAAGAAAAAAGAAAAAGAAAAAAGAAAAAGAAAAAAAAAAAGAAAAAAGGAAAAAAACCACCACAAAGTTTTCCGGGATTTTGCTTTATTATACACTTGGACTTAATCCAGCAGTCTGGTCTTTCACTGCATATCTATGCACCCCGGAGCGGACACGATGCAGTCAGTTAATGAATGCTGTTGCCTTTTCTGTATGACTTCTCTTTTGATGCTTTCAAAGTCAGATGATAGCAATGTGCAGCCACCATTCTTTGTGACCCTGGCTACACATATATGGCTATCTTGGGATTTAAAATCTAATTAGGCAATCAGCCCCTCTCACTTCAGTAAGGAATACTAAAAGTTTTAGGCTATTTTCTTTGTAATATTTAGAAGTACAAATATTCATAAAATAATGTAAAAAATAAAAAAAATATTTTAATGTCAGAATACCTTGTTCAAACTTTTTGTAAGTTTTTCATTACCTTTTTTTTTTGTACATAGCATTCTTATTTGAAGATGGATCAAACTTTTTACTTCATGTTTTACTGTATTTCTTAAGGAGGCAGGAGCCTCAGAAAACATCTGATATAAAACCAAATATCTTCTTTTCTTCTTTGTTCTAGTTTGATTTTAAAAACAGAAGATGACTCCATGACTCAGAGAGCTGTTGGTTCTGTTTACAGACACACACCGGTGGGAGCATGTGTTTTGCACAGCTGCGAAAGAAATAATAATCACAGAACAAAGATTTGTGCCTTGAATTATGTGGATTGTGTCCTGGAACTCCTTTTTTTTTTTTCATCAGCTGGTCATCTGACCCATACAATTTCACAGAACAAGACTAGCAAAGTGATTTTGCACATTGTGACAGTCCCTCTCCTCAATATTTTGACTCACTGAGAGAAGAATGGATTATTTTTAGAAATAAAAAAATTAACAAATCAGAAGACAGTGTAATCAATTTCTGATTAAGATTATTAGATATGCATGGAATGTACCCGGAGTCAGAAACTGCATCCTTTCACATTACATTTTTTTAATCCCTCTTCTTCATTTAGACACTACAGAAAGCACAAAAAAAATCATTTTAGGTGCTTTCTCCTCCTTAGTCTGGCTGAAGTGGAAATGAGCGTAAAGTAGTAAAACATGCTATATAGTGAGATCTAAATCTCACTGTGACAGGAATTTTAATTTAAAACATCTTAGTGAGAAATGGGTGCTTATACAAATGCACCCTAGCATGAGAAATAGAATCTGTAAATAGCCTGTAGAAACAAAATTGATATATACATAAATAGAAGTACTATGTAATACTTTATACAAATATTTCTTTGAAAAATAATTGCACTGAATGGCTCATGAATGTTTGTATTTCATGATTTAGTAATTGACTGTTGTTAAATTCTATCCATTTTGTTACAGCAGACCTTTCATCTCTATCTTACATCTTGAAGGTAGAGTCTAATGTTTATTCTGGATATACAATATGATTAAATATATCTGACATATAGTCCAAACATCCCATGAAAGAGAATCGATTTAGATTGTGGTTGGTCATTTTGCCGCTACATATTGTAATTAAGACTTATATATAAAGGATGTGGAACAGCACGTGTGGATGCATGGGGATTACAAGGAAGCAGTACTTAAAATAATATATCTCATGGAAGGTTCCATGAAGCTTCAGAAATTGCCTGGAATCAGTTATCATCACAGATTCAGGAGTTGGGGTTTTGAGTCTTTTTTGGAAGAGAGATTGGGGGGAAAATTTTGTGCTTTAGTTGTTTTTAGGAATAATCTGTCTTTTCAAGACTGTTTTTTGAAAATTAAGTTTAAAATCTTCACAGGTGTTTTACTTTGGTCTAACTTTGTTCCCTCTGTATTCTAAAATAAGCATTTTAGCACTGATTCCAAGAAATGCTTATTCAGATGACATGTGTGTGGTTTAGAATATTTGTTCTCAGATAATTTGAGAAAAAGAAAGTACTCAGATGTTATGTATTAGAAGAAACTAAAAGAATTCCTATAAGGTAGTGTGGTCCTTCTAGGAGAGCCACATGTCAGTAAAGAGAAACTGACCATCTAAATGTGCATATTGTTTTTCTTCACTGTAAAACTGAAGATGCTGATAACTACTTCAGTAAAGTTTTCAGATTCATAAATGAGAAGTAAAAGGGAAGTGAAGCTGTAGCGCAATTACAAGATCTATATTTCATCTGTGAAAAGAGCTGCTGAGTGTGGGCTGCTACGCAATTATTTACCAGGGAAGGGCGGATGGAAAAAAAAAAAGCACAAACCAGAATTTCTATGAGGTTAAAAAACCTGTTATGCCATGAAAATGATCTCTTGAAGAAATGAGTATGGATGGTAATGCAGCTGAAAGAGATTGTTTTGTACTTGTAAGATTCAAAGAAACAATTCACAAGGCAGAAATCAGATAGCAAATATCTGATTTTTATTCAAGTGCATGGTGATATTTTCAGTATTTTCTGCTACTCAAATAATTTATCTGGATCTTACAGACATTCCATTATTTAAGCTGTGTATTTGTTTCAAAGTGGTATTAAATTCTGTGTATAGCTTAATGGCATCCTAACTTTGTAGTGCCATTATCCTGATCACCTCCCAGCCTGTGATCACTTCAGAGTGTGGAACAGCTGTGTTTTCTTTGAGTTCTCTGGAAAATGAGAGGCTGTGGGTCTGGCCCATCCAAGAGAAAGAGCATGTTCCATATGTAGACACAGCCTTAAAAATGGTCTAGTAATTATCTTAAAAGAAGCAGCTCATTATAAAGAAGGTGAAATGAAGTTGTCATTTTTAATCTTTATTTGCAATCCATATTATTAAAGCTGAGGTTAAGAATTAGTTGACTTAAAGGATGCACTTCACCAGGGCTTGAGGAGGGGAAGAGATTTTTATTATGAATGAGATTCTTCCTGTCTCACAGCAAATCTAAGAAGCATAATATTTATCTGGATATTATAGAAGGAAGGACAATATATTTAGAGCTGAAAATCTGAGATGTATACAATATTAATTATTTGCAACATCAATATGCTAAGATTTTGTTACAAATGCATTCCAAAAATACACTACTCACTTTCCATTCTGAACATTCTCTCTGTCATGAGCTGTTATAATATTGAAGCTTTCTGGGTACAAATACACCAAAGGATATTTGAACAGTCAAAATAAAATACTATAATAAAAGGTAACAAAGAATTGTTATCCTATTGTTTGATATTAGACACCTAAATTTGTGTGACTATTTTTAAGCTCAGTATTCTTCAAATCTTTATAAAATTTATTTATTTAAATTCCAGAATTAATTCCTAGGAAGAATTTCCAAGAAACAGGCAATAGATTTTTCTTCTCAAATTAGACCTTTAAAGTATATGGAAGGAAAATTCCATCAGGAGTTTTGCCTGCAAATCACATAAACTCTACTTTGATTGTAACTTTCTTAAACTTGTAGTAAACTTTGTGTTACTCTTTCCTTCCCAAGACAAAGTGAGAAAATACGTAGCATATGCCCATCCAAATAACTTGATGTTTATGCAGCATGTCATATGTCATAATGGGCAGACGTAAATAAATTGGTTTTGAAAGAAATCTGGATGAAGCTAAGGGCCAGATCTAAAGAAGGACTTATGTGCCTTAAGAAAGACTTGGCAGATTTTAGGCCCTTAGTCATCCTGAGAACTACTAAGCAACATCTGCTGAACCCTAGAGATGCTCAAAAACTATATTTTTGTCAATTTTTGAACATTACATTTCACCAGATACTGTAGCCTGCTTATGTATATGCCTAGAGTTGCCTCAATATGACTTAACGGCTGTGTCATTAAGCACTTAACTCATACTAGTGCATCTTGTCTGCATCATAAAAAGTCTCTGAACCCTTCAAGCTAGGAAAATAATCAATACCTCTCTTTCAGGGGAAGCACCTGACTCAGAGATGTTCTGTAACATTTTCTTCTCTGTCCCTAGCCATGTTTTCAAGTAGTGTCTCTGTTTCAGAAGAAAGCGAGAAAAAGGCTCCTGGGCCAGGTAGCCTGATAAGGAGGTCAGTCAGTGAGTAAGGAAGAAAAGTGGACTAAAAATATCCCACAGAGCAGAGGGAACCGATGCTGCTCTGCCCCTCTTGTCTGAATGTTGTGACACCTGAGCTATTGTGGAAAAGGCAACAGTGACATTTTAGATCCAGTTTTGAGAGAGAGACCTTTGATTCCTTTGAAAAGGAAGGAGGTACATTTTAAGCTCCACAAGAAGGGTCCAAGGGTGAATATTGAGGCAAATAAAATGTTTCTCACTGTCCTGATTACTACAAGTTGGGAAGGAAAATTGGTGCCTCACCTGCCAGTTCTAGGGCAGACAGATCCAATTAAATGTCTAGAACACCCAAACTTTCATGTGGGGGCATGATTTTATTGGTTAGGAATTGTCATTTTCTTTTTGGCATTGGAAAGATCACCATTTTGGTTTTTTGCTCCGCTTTCATCTAGGATCTCTTGGTAAACATTGATTGAGAGTTTTGTCTTGGTTTGCCTAAGGTCTGTTCTTTAACAAAACCTGTAAAAGTAGTGTGCTGTTTTATGTTAACCCTTCTTAAAAATGGCATTTTTTTCTTCCTTAGTCATGCTGACATCTCAAAGAACATTCTGCTTCGGGTGTATTTTAATCATAATGTAAGTACACGAAAACTGATGTGCTGTTTTTTGATGACTTTTATTCAGGCTCTCAATTCTTCCACTGCATAACAATCTTCAGAGGTAGTGGTGAGTGTTTACAAGTTGGTTGTACCATTTCCAAAGGAAATAAACACAGATGAAAGTGTGTAACAAAATGAGACTTTTAATTCTTTTTTCATGGCAGTTTGTCTATCTAAACTCCTTGGCAATCAGAGCTACAAGCCAGATGACTTCAAAATGTCCCCTTGTCACAATAAAAGATTTATCAGGAACAAAATGCTTTTCCCCACTATGCTCTCTCATACCTCTGCATTAATTGAGTTCTCTCCAGCATTCATATCAGTTTTCACAGGCTAAATCCATTCATGAAAAACACACAAATTATGTGAATCAAAACACTAGGTCCATTTTGCCTGTTCAATATGTCTCACAGTGGATTAAATATTTCATCTAAGTCAGTAACTGAAGGCTGGTTAGCAACAAAATGAAGAAATCTTGTAGGTTATACAGTGCTGTGAAGGATCAACTCTGCAATGTGGAAAACTGAAAAAAAAGATTGCAAGACGTGTAATGGACTTAGTTTTGGTAAGATTTACTAATGTTGACAGGTGAGGTAACAATCATCTCACCTACACTGGGACAAAATTATTTGCCACATAGATGTCTGACTTAATCAACACAGTATTTCCAATATAGAAAAATAAGCTCATAAAGGGTACTGGTCATCTGGCCTGCTTTAAACTTATATTTTAGAATAAAATTTCTGCCTCTCCTTTGGCTGTACAGGGAATTCCAGAAATTTAGGATGACTTCCAAAGATTTCAATATCTACTTCACATGCATTTAAAACTAGTTTACTCTGAACACACTCTGCCCAGATCCCAGCCTAACCGCGTCACATCCATGAAAAATGGGATATTTAGCATCATAGAAAAGCATAAAATATCTGAGAGAGAAAAGCTTTATCTAGTTAGAAATATATCTCTGTATACATCCAGTTTAAAAGCAGTTTTCAAAACCTGTGGAAGCAACAAATAGACGATGAAAATAAGAGCTTTCACCTATGAATTGCACATAATTAATCACTTCATTTCCTTTCTTCCTCTCTTCTGTTGCCACTTTGTGTGAATATTACAATAAATCAATCCCAGAAGTATTTTTAAAGCAGTTCATTATTTCTTAAGCATTCAGCCTGGAAAACATCTGGATGTCAAGTGGCATTTCACAAAACACTACAGATACAGAGGTGATAACAGACGATGACAGATGAGTATGAAGAATTTAATTCTAACATTTGAACTGTCTCTAAAGTGTAGGTGTCTTTTCCAGATGCAGTGAAGTCAATGAGATAAATGAATTTCTGACTGCTGATTAAATTTTACTGCAAACCAAGCAATACTAAATAAAAATCTTTACAGAATGTCTCATGACATACAACACAAACGTATATATATGAATATGCCATGCAATTTATGCAAAAAAAGGCAAAAAAAAAAAAGGGACAAAGCTGTAAAACATTTTCACAAAAGCAGTAATTACATGTCCATTCAAAAGAAATTGATTAATTCTGAGTACTAGTTCACAAATAGAGAATGACAATCCCTGGACATAAAATGGAAATACGCCCAAATAAAAGAAAAATAGTTCATTGGGCAGTTTCCCAGTAAGTCCCACATTGTCACACTTGGGAATGGCTGAGCCAAGCATTGTATTTAAATGTTAAGTTTACCTAAGCGCAGAGTCTAAAGACAAGACAAATTTACAGTGATATTATACAAAAATTCTCAACTCTCTGCAGTTCATTGAGTTAGGACATTGAAAAGTTACATTTTTAGTGTGGTTCAAGGATATTAAACTGTTGTGGTTGGATATGTGTGCATGTATACATGCATATGTGCATATATATGTATTTCTGCTAGGGAATTGGAGTTCTCTGTGATGGGAGTAATTAAAAGACTGATCGATCAAAGTAGTTTTGAACTCCAAAAAAAACCCAACAAACCCCAAACATTTGACAGACTGAAATTCTCTAACAATTTACTCTACACTAATAGTTCTTATGCATTTTCAGTCATTATCACTATGTAATCAAAGCAGTCAGCCCTTATCAATCAAGTCCTACAACAGTCTGGGGCTAATCTCATATTTTTAGCACTGATGAGAACAGTGCTTGATGGTCTTCCTTTCTAAACATTAAGGCGATCGTTAGCACTGATGGCTCTACCCCTTGATGATCTTAGTTGCTGAGGTCAGAATGATTAGGTTCACAAGAACATCAATAAGACAAGACAGAACTGAAGTCAGTAAGTGTATAAGTGGGCAGTCAGCCCCACTCACCCTCTCAAATTTAGAATCATAGAATAACCAGGTTGGAAGAGACCTACCGGATCATCGAGTCCAACCATTCCCATCAAACACTAAACCATGCCCCTCAGCATCTCGTCCACCCGTCCCTTAAACACCTCCAGGGAACGTGAATCAACCACCTCCCTGGGCAGCCTGTTCCAGTGCCCAATGACCATTTCTGTGAAATTTTTTTCCGAATGTCCAGCCTAAATATCCCCTGGCAGAGCTTGAGGCCATTCCCTCTTGTCCTGTCCCCTGTCACTTGGGAGAAGAGGCCAGCACCCTCCTCTCTACAAACTCCTTTCAGGTAGTTGTAGAGAGCAATGAGGTCTCCCCTCAGCCTCCTCTTCTCCAGGCTAAACAACCCCAGCTCTCTCAGCTGCTCCTCGTAAGACTTGTTCTCCAGCCCCCTCACCAGCTTTGTTGCTCTTCTCTGGACTCACTCCAGAGCCTCAACATCCTTCTTGTGGTGAGGGGCCCAGAACTGAACACAGTATTTGAGGAGCGTTCTCACCAGTGCCGAGTACAGAGGGAGAATAACCTCCCTGGACCTGCTGGTCACGCCGTTTCTGATACAAGCCAAGATGCCATTGGCCTTCTTGGCCACCTGGGCACACTGCTGGCTCATGTTCAGTCGCTGACAACCAACACCCCCAGGTCCCTCTCCTCCAGGCAGCTTTCTAGACAAACTTCTCCTAGTCTGTAGCACTGCACAGGGTTGTTGTGCCCCAAGGGCAGGACCCGGCATTGGCCTTGTTAAACCTCATGCCATTGGACTCTGCCCAGCGGTCCAGCCTGTTCAGATCCCTTTGCAGAGCCTCCCTACCCTCCAGCAGATCAACACTTCCACCCAGCTTAGTGTCGTCCGCAAACTTGCTAAGGGTGCACTCGATGCCTTCATCCAGGTCATTGATAAAGACATTGAATAGGGCTGGACCCAGCACTGAGCCCTGGGGAACCCCACTTGTCACTGGCCTCCAGCTGGATTTCACACCATTTCCCACCACTCTCTGGGCCCGGCCATCCAACCAGTTTTCCACCCAGGAGAGTGTGCGCCTGTCCAGACCAGAGGCTGACAGTTTCTCAAGCAGAATGCTGTGAGAAACTGTGTCAAAGGCTTTACTGAAGTCCAGGAAGACCACATCCACAGCCTTCCCCTCATCCAGTAGCCAAGTCACTTTGTCATAGAAAGCGATCAGGTTAGTCTGGCAAGACCTGCCTTTTGTGAACCCATGTTGAGTGGGCCTGATCACCCGATTCTCTTGCATGTGCTTCATGATAGCACTCAAGATCACCTGCTCCATGACTTTCCCTGGCACTGAGGTCAGACTGACAGGCCTGTAGTTTCCTGGATCCTCCCTGCGACCCTTCTTATGGATGGGCACAACATCAGCCAGCCTCCAGTCCAGTGGGACTTCCCCAGTCTTCCAGGACTGTTGGAAGATGATGGAAAGGGGTTTGGCCAGCACATCTGCCAGCTCCTTCAATACCCTTGGATGAATCCCATCCAGCCCCATAGACTTGTGGGTGTCTAGTCAGGCTAGCAAGGCTCTGATCACCTCCTCTTGGATCATGGGAGCCTCATCATGCTCCTGTATCTCCTGGGTTTGTACACAGATGGAACAACTTTCTTTACAATTAAAGACTGAGGCAAAGAAGGCATTAAGTACATCAGCCTTTTCCTCATCCCCTGTCACTGTTGTTCCTTCTGTGTCCAATAGGGACTGTATGGTCTCCCTAGTCCTCCTTTTATTATTTATATATTTATAGAAAGATTTTTTGTTATCTTTCACAGACTTGGCCAATCTGATTTCTAGATGAGCCTTAGCCCTTCTGATTTTTTCTCTACACAATCTCACTTCCCTCCTGTAGTCCACCCAAGAGGCCTCTCCCCTCTTCAAGAGCCCATAAACATTTCTCTTCTTCTTGATATCCCTCAAGATCTCTCTGTTCAACCAAGCTGGTTTTCTCCCCTGCCGGCTTTTTTTCTGGAACACGTGGATGGCTTTCTCCTGAGCTGCTAGGATTTCCTTTTTGAAGAGCTCCCAGCCCTCATGAGCTCCCTTGCCCTTGAGTACTGTCTCCCATGAGACTTTGCCAACCAGCCTTCTGAAGAGTTCAAAGTCTGCCCTCTGGAAATTTAATGCTACTGTCCTACTAACCACCCTCTTCACTTCACCTAGAACAGAAAACCCTATCATCTCATGATCGCTTTGTCCTAAGCGTCCACCTGCTGCCACATCCCCCACAAGGCCTTCTCTGTTCACAAACAGCGGGTCCAGGAGGGCACCCTGCCTTGTTGGTTCGCTCACCAGCTGTGCAAGGAAGTTGTCTTCTACACACTCTGGGAACCTCCTAGACTGCTTCCTTTCTGCTCTATTCTACTTCCAGCAGATATCAGGAAGATTGAAGTCTCCCACAAGAACTAGAGGCATCAATCTAGAGATTAACCCCAGCTGTTTATAGAAGAGCTTATCAGCTGCTTCTCCTTGGCTGGGTGGTCTGTAACAGACTCCCATCACAAAATCTACCTTCTTATGGGCTCCTCTGATCTCACAGGCACTCAATCTCCTCGTCACCACAATCCATCTCAATGGTGTCCAAGTCCTCCCTTACAAAGAGGGCTACCCCACCTCCTCTCCTACCCTTCCTATCCTGCCTGAAGAGTTTGTAACCCCACCATAGCTGTACTCCAGTTATATGAGTCGTCCCACCACGTTTCCATGATGGCAACGACATCATAGGCTCCTTGCCCTACGACAGCTTCCAGCTCTTCCTTCTTATTCCCCATGCTGTGTGCGTTGGTGTAAATGCACTTCAGCTGAGCTGCTGAGCCTTCAGCCCTCTTAGAGGGAACAGAGTTCATTCCCAATTGCCTGGTAACTGGAGTAGCTAGCTGCAGAGTGCCCGTGTCTCCCTTAACACCCCGAGGTGTGTTCTCCCCCACTTTCTGTGTGGTGAGGTACTGGTGGTCCTCACCAGCACACCCTCTCCGAATCACCATTGCCCCACGTCCAGACTCACTCCTGTCTAGCCTGGTCTCAACCCCTTCCCCCTTCACATCTAGTTTAAAGCTTGATTTATGAGCTTAGCTAGGTTTCTAGCAAGGGCTTTACCCCCCCTAGGAGTCACACATGTCCCATCCTTAGCAACAAAGCCTGGGGGTGCATGAGCCACCCCATGATCAAAGAAGCTGAAGCCCCTCTCCTCACACCAGGCTCGGAGCCAGGTATTAATTGAATTCTTCTTCCTGACTTCCTGCTCCTCTCTATTTAGCCTTGGGATGGAGCAGAATACTATTTGAGCCCCAGAGCCCTCCATCATTTTCCCAATGGCCCTGAAGCCTTTCTTGATGGTTTTGGTCTTTCTGTTTATTAAATCATCATTACCAGTTTGGACTACTATCAGAGGATAGTAGTCTGTCTCGTGGACCAGGGAAGGAAGTTTGAGATCTTGCTCCTTTGTAAGATGTTTTACATTCTGGATTGTTCTCAGGGATTCCCAGGTAATAAAAGATGCCTCATTCTGATATGGGATATTTCATTTCCATGACTAAGTTGCTGCTACTCTTTTCTAAGAACAATAGATGTTGTTTTTTACCCCCATCTCTCATGGCTGTGCTTTTACACTGTCTAATAGCTGATCATCATCGAGTTGTAACTCTCAAGTGTCTCCTTGCAACCTGTGCTCATATTTTCAAGGCTTTTACTGTTTTCCCAGGCTTAGAATATACATCTTAATAAGAAAAAATTGGTAATAAGGTCTCCCTCCCACAGCAATTTCTTATAAGTTGATAACAAACTTAAAATTCAAGGACTGGGGCCTTGCACAGTTAGCATAAAGCACAGTTAGCTAAAGGCCTGTTGCTAGCGTGGTAATGCTGGTTTTACTAGCCTGTACAGTTATGTTACATTAGTATACATGTCTTTTGGTACAAAGCAAGCTAATTAAAGTCTGCACAGTGTTGTGCATTTATGTATACAATAGGACTCTGTTTTAGCTGCACAAATACTGCAAAGGGAGCTTCCTTATCCCTATTGATTCTTATGGTCTGCTATTCTCAATTTCATGTACCTTTCACCACCTGGGCTCATAGCATAAGGGAGGTAGAATGGCTGAAGTGAGCTGAACTTAGGGAATTGTTACTCTGAGGTGTGTACTGTATATGGTGGGTTTTTTTGAACACCCCGACAACTATAATACAGTGAATTTTCTGTGGAGTAAAGAATTCTTTTCCTTCCATTTCATACTTTCTGAGAATCATAACTCTGGAAGGATGAGAATAGTTGTGAAAAAGAGGAGATAGAACAAGGGTTTTCACAAATTAGACTGCTGTCTATCCAAATCTTAATGAATATAGTTTTAAGGTTTTTTGTCTGTAGAGTAAGTTGAGACATAACATAAGGGAGGTTCACACCCTAGTCAGCTCTAAGGTGTATGTGGGCAAATGAACTCTGTGGAACAAATAGAAAACTTGAAGAATGAGATAAAGCAGCAAACCATTTGTATGCTGGAAGCTCTTCATTTGTATCAAGAAAGGGGAATACTAGGATGTAACATATGAATGGTGATGTACAGAAGTTGCTGAATTATCTCCCAGGCTCACTCCTCCCTGTCTAGTAGGGAATCTGTTTTGTTACTATTGCCTGGAAATGTATTACCTTTATGTCACAGATATATTTGTTTAAGAATATGTTTGGGTGTGCTGAGTAGGCTTTCAGATTCAAATAGAAGAATCCTATAAAGATGAACTATATACAGACAATGGGTAAATCTTAACGACGGTCATTAATCATCAGGCTTTCCCACCGCAATGTTCTCTAGAGCCTCCTATTTCATTTGGGAGTGTATCTCTGTTCACTTCTGTGAAATATTATTGGGTAATTGTTTCTCAATAGGTTGTTAATGCTAAACCTTCTCTAACAGAGCTTAATTAAAGACTGTATTCTGCATCTTTAGTTAGCAGCAAACATAACAGTGGTTCCAATCTTTACTTGCACACTAAGGAGTACAAGTCATAATGTCTGAAAAGGTTCTTTTTTAATCAAATATGACATTTTAGTTTGATATATAATTTATTCACATGGTTTAGAAAATACATGTTACATTATAACCAGAACTCAGTAGGGTAGCCCAAAAATAAAGCTAAATAAGAAAAAAAAGTATACTGCTCAAAAGTCTTTCTTCTTACCCTCAAAGTGGGCGGACTGGAAAATTATTTTTTTTTAAAGTGAAGTGTTACTTTTCTGTATGAGTATAAATAAATCACTTTTTCCATAAAATCACTTTCAGTTACGTAAATCCAACATTCCAGAAGAAACCCTTGTCAAATAAGAAAGCACAAAAGAACATTTTTTAAAGGTTTTGCGTACAACATGCATAGATACTTAAATATAGTTTTAAGTACATAATACCAAGTAAAAATATAGTCAGTCAACATGATAAATGTTTTGATGTATGTCCTACATCACTACAAAGGAAAAATAATAAATAATGAATTTGACAGTAAATCACAATCCTAAATTCCATCTAGGGAAAAGAATAAAAAGAATTCTGAGTATAAATGGTGTCAAATATAAACTGAAGTATTAGATCTGTTATAATTCCTCATATGTGTTATCCTCCAGTCCTTTCACCATCTTTGTTGCCCTCCTTTGGACATTTTCAAATATTTTTATATCCTTCTTATATTGTGGTGTCCAAAATACATGCAGTACTTGAGGTGAGGCTGCACCAATGCTGAGTGTAGTAGGACAATCACTTCTTTCAGCTGGGTAGCTGTACTGAGCCTAATGTACACCAGGATGCAATTGGCCCTCTTGGCTGCCAGGGAACATTGTTGACTCATATTGAGCTTACCATTAACAAAACCCTCTCCTTCTGCAGGGATGCAATCAAGACTTTTGTCCCCCAATGTACACATACATCCAGGATTACACCATCCCAGGTGCAGAATCTGGCATTTGTCCCTGTTAAATTTCATGTGGTTCCTATTATCCAGGATTCAAATCTGTCACAGTGTTTCTGTAAGACCTCTCTACCATCCAGGGAGTCAACAAGTCCTCTTAATATATTATAGTTGACAAACTTGCTTGGTGCTTATTCTGCTCCTGTGTCCACGCCACTGATAATTACGTTAAAGAGAACTGGTCCTAAAATTGAACCCTTGGGAGCACCATCAGTGATTGTAAGGCAGCCTGATGTTACCCCATTTACTACAACTCTGTAAGCCTGACCCTTCAGCCGATTGTTCACAAAATGTATTGTGCACATGTCTAGCTGTATGCTGGACATTTTTGTCCAGAAGGATTTTGTGAAAGATAGTATCAGAGGCTTTGCTAAAATAGAGAGACCATGATGAGGTAGGCTGTCCCAGCTACAGCCCATGGAGCTTAATGGCGGAGCAGATACCCACCTGTAGACCATGCAGGGCTCCACGTCAAAGCAGGTGAATTCTCAACGGAGGCTGTGATCCCATGGGAAGGCTGTGCTGGAGCAGTCTCCTGCTAAGACTTGCAGCCCTGTGGAGAGAAGAGCCCATGCTGGAGCAGGTTTTCTGGCAGGACTTGTGACCCCATGGGTAACCCACATGGGAGCAGTTTATTCCTGAAGGACTGCACCACATGACAAGTGGTTCCCATTCCTCCAACAGCTGTCTGAGCAGGCAGCTAACATAAATTCAGGCCCTCTTGTAAGCACCAAGTAATGTTAGATATAGAGCATGCCTTAAAATCAACCCAACCTGTGTTCAAGGTTTGGTGACACAGATTTCACCAGTGATTCATAACTAACCAAATGAATGGTTTACATTTTTATTAATTGGTAGTAACAAGTCATTCAACATATCTAAAAGTTAGCCACCCCTACTGAAGTACTGAAATATTGAACGAAACCCATAACTATACACACTCAATCTTGGAAGCGTTGAGTAATCTACATATATTATTAATGTTGCCTTTTTATCCTGGGAACTTAATGGATAGTGCAAAAGTTGGTGATAACTAGGGCATCTGATATGGGTATTGCTTAACTCTTTTTGGGGAAATATTTCTTTGAATAACTGACTATTTAAAAAACTATATTAGCATACTTCGAATAATTCAGAAATCCTCAAGCACTAAATACTAAGTTTGCTATTGTACCACTAGTTTTTTGGAGTATACACTGGCAGAAAATTTTATGACTGAGAAGTACTTATGATACTTTACCTCAATTTTATGCTGTGTTTCTATTCAGACTGTTTGGTGGACCTTGTTGATCACAACAGCATCTAGTTTGCAGGCAGAATTGTCTTTCAAAGCACGTGTATAAATTTCAGTAAGTATTTTGTTACATAGCATTGAGTGTACCCTTAGCAAGTTTGTGGACGACACTAAGCTGGGTGGAAGTGTCGATCTGCTGGAGGGTAGGGAGGCTCTGCAAAGGGATCTGAACAGGCTGGACCGCTGGGCAGAGTCCAATGGCATGAGGTTTAACAAGGCCAAATGCCGGGTCCTGCACTTGGGGCACAACAACCCTATGCAGTGCTACAGACTAGGAGAAGTCTGTCTAGAAAGCTGCCTGGAGGAGAGGGACCTGGGGGTGTTGGTTGACAGCCGACTGAATATGAGCCAGCAGTGTGCCCAGGTGGCCAAGAAGGCCAATGGCATCTTGGCTTGTATCAGAAACGGCGTGACCAGCAGGTCCTGGGAGGTTATTCTCTCTCTGTACTCAGCACTGGTGAGGCCGCTCCTCGAATACTGTGTTCAGTTCTGGGCCCCTCACCATAAGAAGGATGTTGAGGCTCTGGAGCGAGTCCAGAGAAGAGCAACAAAGCTGGTAAAGGGGCTGGAGAACAGGCCTTATGAGGAGCGGCTGAGAGAGCTGGGGTTGTTTAGCCTGGAGAAGAGGAGGCTGAGGGGAGACCTCATTGCTCTCTACAACTACCTGAAAGGAGGTTGTAGAGAAGAAGGTGCTGGCCTCTTCTCCCAAGTGACAGGGGACAGGACAAGAGGGAATGGCCTCAAGCTCCGCCAGGGGAGGTTTAGGCTAGACGTTAGGAAAAAATTCTTCACAGAAAGGGTCATGGGGCACTGGAAGAGGCTGCCCAGGGAGGTGGTTGATTCACCTTCCCTGGAGGTGTTTAAGGCACGGGTGGATGAGGTGCTGAGGGATATGGTTTAGTGTTTGATGGGAACGGTTGGACTCGATGATCCGGTGGGTCTCTTCCAACCTGGTTATTCTGTGATTCTGTGAATAAAAATAAGGGACTCTATCCCAAGTGTGAGGAAAGTGATTCATCATTCCTTTTCTATTCTGGCTTCTCCATTCTGACTAACCATTGGCAAACCAGGGTTTGAGGGGGCTTTCCCCCCTCTTCAGAACTAACACTAACATTAAAGAAAGTCTTTCCTACCCTGGGAGTTGCCCAATGCTTAGCATAGGCTGTTCAGAGAAGGGGTTGCTCACTCACTTTCAGTGAGGTGTTGGCAATTCATGTAAATGTTAGCTGCAAGATTAAGTCTGTGATTGTGAGAGTCCTAAAATTACTTTTCAATAGTTAAAGTTGACAAAACCAGTATTTTTCTCTAAATGAATTGTTAGTGTCAAACACAAACAACTGAAAACTGATTTAACTCTACGTCTGACAGCCACGTGCTTGTGACCTTGCTATAAATATTTTCTTTTCAGAGACATGGAGGAACTCTGAGTGTACTCATCTAAGGCATTATTTATGTGTGTGTTTCAATTCTGCTGATGACAACAGGATGCAAATACACATACACAGCGTGTCTCAATATGTGAATGAGTTCAAGTGGGTTTTAGAAAATCAGTGGCAGTGGTCAACATTTATGTGTGCAGCAGACACAGCACATGAGAAAAAGCTTTACTTCACTCACTGCTAGGCTTTTGAGTTCAGCCTAGGAAACCCACACCTTGGCTGCACTGGCTCCAGTAAAAACAGAATTCAGCTGGAGAATACAAGGGTGATGCTGTGCACACCCTTCCAAGCATTCAACTAAAATGAAAATTATTATTCTATGTTTATTTGTTAATCCTTCCTTCCTTCCTTCCTTCCTTCCTTCCTTCCTCAAAAGAAAAATTTTAAAATGAAAACAAGTCATCATCTTGTTGCTTTTTGGTGTCAAGCAGCTGGTCTTGTCTGTGGTAATAATCATGTCAAGATACTTGTGTTTTTTTTTTTCTTAATCCCTTCTCAATACTTTTCAGATATTGTACCTCAGAGAACATATCTATGAGAAAGTTATAGTTAAAGGAGCATGATTCCAAACTTTCATCATTCTGCTCACTCACGCAATTGAAAACCACTCACTTACATAGTCTATATATGTATGTACGTATGTACGTAGGTGTGTGCATTTTACAAAATGCGTGAAATTACCTGACAGACCTATAGAGAGAAATCAAACCCTTGGCTTCAGTACCACTTCAATAGTTTTACCTTATTTTACTTCCAGATTTAATGTAAAGTGTACCTCCTAAGAGTAATGTCTTCTTAGTGCCTTCAAACAAATAAGTAAGGCATATTTTCAGACTTGATTACTGCCTTTCCTAAACTGCAAAAACAATGATGTTTATTGATATGGATCCAAAGCTAATGAAGTATTCAGGTGCCTAGGAAAGGTTTAGGCAGATTGTATCTCATGGTTCCCACTTTACTCCTGCTAAATGGTCAGTAGGTGTTTGTTTCCAACAAACTGTGTCAATTTAAAAGGCTGCCACTTTACATCATTTTTTGTATTCCCTTTCCTAGGTATAGTTGTTGCTGCAGCGCTGCTGGGGAAACATACAATTAGGCAAAGAAAAGGAAGCCGGTTTTGGCATATGTGGTGCATATTAGAAATTACAAGTAATGCAGCCCTTGATACCAGTAAAGCTATAGAGCTGGAAATCTCCAAAGGGTGATAAACGAAGAGCAGCTGGGATCAGTAAAAATCTCACTGCTTGCTTCATTCAGAGAACAGCATCTTTCCACGCTATTTTGAGCCCTCTAGCCCATGATTCTCATGGAAACATTGCACCGTCTAAGTATTTGCTGGATTCATCTTCTAATTAACCTGCCAGCACTATTGACTTACTTAGCATAGTCATCACCTGTGAGATGTTTTGAATCCAGTAGCTCAGCCTGGACTTCATTTATATCAGGATTTAACCTGGCTCATTGTATCTGAATAACTGAAGGAAGAAGATAAATGGATACATAGTCAAATGCAAATTGACTCAGCACTCATCTGCCCCCATTCTTTTAAAATCCTTTGCTAGGAACCTATTTAGTCACAGCAGAGAAACTCTTCCTTTGCTTATACTTTCCTTGTCTTGCAAACTGTCCCACTGATGCCCATGGAGAAGCTTGTAGCATAAAATCTCTCTTTATAATTTGTTCTCAGCACTGTTCCAGCCACTGGAAAGCATGAATGACAGAACACGATTGCTGTTAATGCAATAGTTTGAAATGAGACATGTTTACCTAAAATGTCTATTTTTATATTAAGATAAATGGATTTTGTTTTATAGATAAAAATCCAGTGACATATTATAAAAGATACAATAATTCAATCTCCCAGATTGTTTATTGTTTCTTGTCCAAAATAATATCTTCCAGGGACCTCACCATTTTTGTTTCATTATAACATTAAGTATATTTGCATTATCAATGCATAAATACTAAAATAAATCTCAGTACAGAGGTTAGCTGAGTCTCACTGAATACCAAAATTTACTATGAAACTTGTTTCCCTGTGCAGGATGAATGCCTGAAACAAGCTAGCTGACTGGAGCTTCAAGGTCGATTAGGGAGATTTTGATAAGAAGGAAGACGCACAACCTGACTTTGTAATCTCAGTTTGTAAACTACCTCTTGAGCCCACAGAGAAGCTTGAGGGAGCAGAGGAATAAACTAACAAAACTGGAATACCTGTAGTTTGAAATGGTGAGATACCCCAAGACACAATAAGTACAGCTGTGGAAGGCAGGGTTGTGATGATGTTTGTGCAGGGTGATTACGTAATACGTCAGTGAGATCCCAAGGGGAGGCCATGCTCCAGTGAATATTATCATCTGTTCCATTAACATTCCAGTATGTACTGATCACTCCGTTGCCTAAATAAGGTAACTTAAGTGATAAACTGAATAGGTGTCCTAAGGGCCTCTGTTTTTGAACTACAGGAAATATAACCCTTAAGGAGAAGATGAGTAAAGTCCTGAGGTGAACAAGATTGTTTTATCTTCATTTTCTCCCCACTAGCTTTGTCTAACACTTGCAGCATTAACTATTCTGAGTTGATCTGTTTAACTCTGCACAGGGTAACAAGTATATGTGCTTAACTTTCTGTTTAGCACTACAGACCTTTTTAAGCATGCGCGTGCTTATCTTGTCTTACAGAAATAAGGAGATCTAGGAGTCTGTGCAACACAAGATTTTGTAATCTAGGGTAAACAGCTAAATCAAATTCTCTTCTTGTTTATTCCTGCATACCTAGGGAGTAAATTCCATGAAGTGAACAGGATAATCCTAGTGTAAATAGGAAGAGAAACAAGATTCTTTATTTCTTGTAAATATTCCCTTTAGAAACTCCTTCTAAAGTGTAGAGCTGATTGAACTTTGAATACTAAAATGTTTTCATTATGGAACAAATAAACCCTTTGAAAAAGGCTTTTCAACTTTTTTCTCTGAAATGTTCAAAATTACACTGCGGGAACCAGCTCTTTAACTCCCCACCCTAAAACAAAACAAAGGAAACCGAAATCTCCTTCTCCCCCAGAACCTTAGGGGTTCAAATTAAGTCAATCAAAATCAATACCTTTTGTGGGCTAAGAGTAAATGCCATTTTCCTCTGCAATCTCTGCCCTCAAATAAGCTTTCTCTTTCTAATCCCATGCTTTACATGCTGTGAAGAATGAAATGCATTTAATTCTTTGACTCAGCCTCCATTTAGGACTACATGAAAGAGGTGGTGAAAACTGCAGGTGAAGTTTAGTAGGAAAGAATAAAGCAAAAACTGGTCTCATGCATGTTCCCCTATTCCCAGGGCTCTTGCAAGTGTACACACAGCATGGGAGATTACCTACAGTGATAAAATTGTAGGGTTAGAAAGAAATTAAGCTCCGGAATGTTAAGAAGGGAAGATAATCACATTTTATTTGCTTAAAGTAGAAGAGGATCTTTGCATGACTCTGGAACTACCTTATCAGTGTCCATTACGATAGAATAGAAGAGAACAGAACAAAACAGAAGAGAACAGAAAAGAACAGAATGCTTGGAAAGGATCTTACAGTCTAAATGCCTAAACAGCAGTGTAGCATTCGTACTGAAGCAGTTGCATCATTTCCCTTTAACTTGTGGGAAGCTGCAACTCTTTTTTATGGTGTTTGGCAAAGCCGATTACTCTGTGTATGCAATGACTAATTGGTTGCTTCTCAGGGAACTTCTCTGCTGGAGCACTTCTTATGTCTCTACCTGTGGATGATGAAAATGTTTCAGGACTTTGGAAGAAATACAATGATTTTTAGCCACTGCTGACCTTTGGTGCAAGACGGATTGTTTATATCTGTATCAGAAAAAGCAATGTGCTTAGGACCACAGTCTGGAACAAAGTAGTTCATATTGGGAACAGTGCTTGCTGTATGCTAAACTACTGAACTTCGAAATGCATGATAGCCATTTCAAGGATCATTTGAATAATTTTAAAGTATATGCTGGTATTGTAATGACCATGAAAGCTTCTGGACACTGTTTAATTTACTTGTAGAGGTGTAACCTTAGAAGATTGTCTGTCAGTAACAAATGCTCATTTGCAACCTATATTTTCCTCTTTTTTTCCTCAACATTTCTTTGTAAACATCAATCTGCTTCTTTCTGTCCTTCCACTAATACTCATCACATTGTTTCCTTTATCTTCTGATAATCTTTATTTCCCCTGCAGTGCTCTTAGTATAACACTTGATCTCTTCTCACCATTCTTTTCAGTTCACTCTTTTCAGCCATATGCAACTCTTCTACTTTCTTATATACTTAATTTTTTTTCCTTATCTTTTTCTATGTTCTTTCTTTAAAACCTAAAAAGATGAGATTGTTCTCTCAATGTCATCCTCTCAATGCTTATCTTTGACATGGCTAGTCATTGTTTTATCTTAGTGTTCAGCAACTGAGATGTATAATTGAAGAAGGCGAGTATATGTTATGGCATTAGAGTAGCCGCCTATATCATAGAAAATAAAGACTTCATGGGGATGGCAACCTCTTCCAATGCCTAACCGTCCTCAAGGGAAAAAAAATATTCCTTCTGTCCAATCTAAACCCACCCTCTTCCAGTTTAAAACCATTGACCTTTGTTCTGTCACTACAGGCTCTGGTAAAAATTCTCTTTGCATCTTTCTTATAAGCCCTTTCTCCAGGCTGAACAACACAAAGTCTCATAGGAAAGGTGTTCTAGACCATTTTTGTGGCTTTCCTCTAGACCCACTCCATTAAATCTGTGTGTTTCTTGTACTGAGGACTCCAAATGCAGTTTTTCAGGTTTCTCACCACAGTGGAGTAGAGAGGCACAACCACCTCACTTGATCTGCTGGCCATGCTTCTTTTAATGCAGCCCCAGGTTCCACCAGCTTTCTGGGCTGCAAGCGCACATGGAAAGCTCTGTCTCCATGTAGAATCATAGAATCATAGAATAACCAGGTTGGAAGAGACCCACTGGATCATCGAGTCCAACCATTCCTATCAAACACTAAACTATGCCCCCTAGCACTTCGTCCACTCGTGCCTTAAACACCTCCAGGGAACGTGAATCAACCACCTCCCTGGGCAGCCTCTTCCAGTGCCCAATGACCCTTACTGTGAAAAATTTTTTTCTAATGTCCAGCCTAAATCTCCCCTGGCGGAGATTGAGGCCATTCCATCTTGTCCTGTCCCCTGTCACTTGGGAGAAGAGGCCAGCACCCTCCTCTCTACAACGTCCTTTCAGGTAGTTGTAGAGAGCAATGAGGTCACCCCTCAGCCTCCTCTTCTCCAGGCTAAACAACCCCAGCTCTCTCAGCCACTCCTCATAAGGCCTGTTCTCCAGCCCCTTCACCTCTGGACTCGCTCCAGAGCCTCAACATCCTTCTTGTGGTGAGGGGCCCAGAACTGAACACAGGATTCGAGGAGCGGTCTCACCAGTGCCGAGTACAGAGGGAGGATAACCTCACTGGACCTGCTGGTCACGCCGTTTCTGATACAAGCCAAGATGCCATTGGCCTTCTTGGCCACCTGGGCACACTGCTGGCTCATGTTCAGTCGCTGTCAACCAACACCCCAGGTCCCTCTCCTCCAGGCAGCTTTCTAGACAGACTTCTCCTAGTCTGTAGCACTGCATAGGGTTGTTGTGACCCAAATGCAGGACCCGGCATTTGGCCTTGTTAAACCTCATGCCATTGGACTCTGCCCAGCGGTCCAGCCTGTCCAGATCCCTTTGCAGAGCCTCCCTACCCTCCAGCAGATCGACACTTCCACCCAGCTTAGTGTCGTCCGCAAACTTGCTAAGGGTGCACTCTGTGCCTTCATCCAGGTCATTGATAAAGACATTGAACAGGGCTGGACCCAGCACTGAGCCCTGGGGAACCCCACTTGTCACTGGCCTCCAGCTGGATTTCACACCATTTCCCACCACTCTCTGGGCCCGGCCATCCAACCAGTTTTCCACCCAGGAGAGTGTGCGCCTGTCCAGGCCAGAGGCTGACAGTTTCTCAAGCAGAATGCTGTGAGAAACTGTGTCAAAGGCTTTACTGAAGTCCAGGAAGACCACATCCACAGCCTTTCCCTCATCCAGTAGCCGAGTCACTTTGTAATAGAAGGCGATCAGGTTAGTTTGGCAAGACCTGCCTTTTGTGAACCCATGTTGACTGGGCCTGATCACCCAGTTCTCTTGCATGTGCTTCATGATAGCACTCAAGATCACCTGCTCCATGACTTTCCCTGGCACTGAGGTCAGACTGACAGGCCTGTAGTTTCCTGGATCCTCCCTGCGACCCTTCTTATGGATGGGCACAACATCAGCCAGCCTCCAGTCCAGTGGGACATCCCCAGTCTTCCAGGACTTTTGGAAGATGATGGAAAGGGGTTTGGCCAGCACATCTGCCAGCTCCTTCAACACCCTTGGATGAATCCCATCCGGCCCCATAGACTTGTGACTGTGCAGTCGGGCTAGCAAGTCTCTGACCACCTCCTCTTGGATCATGGGAGCCTCATTTTGCTCCTCTAGCTCCTGGGTTTGTACACAGATGGAACAACTTTATTTACAATTAAAGACTGAGGCAAAGAAGACATTATGTACCTCAGCCTTTTCCTCATCCTCTGTCACTGATGTTACAGGGATTCAGGGATCAGAGCTGAACTTCATACACGGAAGCATGCTGTAAGCAGAGGATGGGAAACACAGGAAAACAAGATTTTCCAATGTCATTCTGTCAGTAGGGGAGTAGTTGGTGTTTCCAGCATACTCATGTACTAAGTTTTTTGTCTTCTTGGTATTCTGACAGCACCAATCAAGATTTCATTTAAGAGCCAACTTTTTGTGACATGTGGCATCCTTATTTCAGGAATAATAAATGGAGATCACAAGCTGCCTTTTTAAACTATAATATGTCAACTTTTTCTAAAAAGCAACATTCTTTTTACTCCACTCTATATATCACAAAATGCTGCAGTTACCTCTGATTTATCGATTCATTTATTTTTCAGTCAGTACTCCCGTCAAGAAATACAGTATAACATAAATGTCGCATATTGGTAGCATGCATCAACCCACAATTCATATGCATTTTAAAAGAAGATTTAATGTAATTCTTATTGAAAGAATGGACTGCAGGATGACTATAACTCAATGGCTATGTATTTTCGTTCTGTCCCTTCATATCTTGCATTATTCTTACACTTTTTGTTTCGATCTAGAATGCACTTGGAATTCCTTTAACTGAAAATTATGGTAAAATTGTAAGACACAGGTTCTTTTCAAACACCAGGAAAAAATGAAAGCTAATCAGATAGGTATTCATAATTTCACAATCTTTAACATCCCTCCTCCCAACTATTGAATATGTATTTAATATCTGTGCTGCCCTGGTGTTATAAAAATTATATTGAATATTTACAGTTTAATAAGAATTACTGGCCTCCCCACTGCCAATACACCTGAATTTGCTCTTATGTAGAGTGAAATACGTTGCACTTATAACACATCATGGATATAGTTATATTTCTCAGGAGTACATGAAGAGCTGACAAATAACTTCGAAATATCACAGCGTTCTGCTTGAGAAACTGTCAGCCTCTGGCCTGGACAGGCGCACACTCTCCTGGGTGGAAAACTGGTTGGATGGCCGGGCCCAGAGAGTGGTGGGAAATGGTGTGAAATCCAGCTGGAGGCCAGTGACAAGTGGGGTCCCCCAGGGCTCAGTGCTGGGTCCAGCCCTGTTCAATGTCTTCATCAATGATCTGGATGAAGGCATCGAGTGTACCCTTAGCAAGTTTGCGGACGACACTAAGCTGGGTGGAAGTGTCGATCTGCTGGAGGGTAGGGAGTCTCTGCAAAGGGATCTGGACAGGCTGGGCCACTGGGCAGAGTCCAATGGCATGAGGTTTAACAAGGCCAAATGCCGAGTCCTGCACTTGGGGCACAACAACCCTGTGCAGTGCTACAGACTAGGAGAAGTCTGTCTAGAAAGCTGCCTGGAGGAGAGGGACCTGGGGGTGTTGGTTGACAGCCGACTGAATATGAGCCAGCAGTGTGCCCAGGTGGCCAAGAAGGCCAATGGCATCTTGGCTTGTATCAGAAACGGCATGACCAGCAGGTCCAGGGAGGTTATCCTCCCTCTGTACTCGGCACTGGTGAGACCGCTCCTCGAATCCTGTGTTCAGTTCTGGGCCCCTCACCACAAGAAGGATGTTGAGGCTCTGGAGCGAGTCCAGAGAAGAGCAACAAAGCTGGTGAAGGGGCTGGAGAACAGGCCTTATGAGGAGTGGCTGAGAGAGCTGGGGTTGTTTAGCCTGGAGAAGAGGAGGCTGAGGGGTGACCTCATTGCTCTCTACAACTACCTGAAAGGACGTTGTAGAGAGGAGGGTGCTGGCCTCTTCTCCCAAGTGACAGGGGACAGGACAAGAGGGAATGGCCTCAAGCTCCGCCAGGGGAGGTTTAGGCTAGACGTTAGGAAAAAATTCTTCACAGAAAGGGTCATGGGGCACTGGAAGAGGCTGCCCAGGGAGGTGGTTGATTCACCTTCCCTGGAGGTGTTTAAGGGACGGGTGGATGAGGTGCTGAGGGATATGGTTTAGTGTTTGATAGGAACGGTTGGACTCGATGATCCGGTGGGTCTCTTCCAACCTGGTTATTCTGTGATTCTGTGATTCTGTAATATTTCTTTTTTAGAAAACTAAATCTTTTCAAGAAGATCGTTTTAGTACAAGCAATATTTAATGTCTAAATAATAAACAAAGCAATAACGATCCACAAGTATTTCTCTTTATAAGACAGTTAGCAAACTAACCCTGAAGAGACAGCTAATTTCAACCTCTGGATACTCTTACATGTTCAGGTTCCAAAGCCACAATGACAATTTTCATTCAAAACTAATTTCATCTTATTTTAGTCAATGACAGATTAGAGCAAATGAGAAACTCAGGGCATATCCAGCAAGATATTATCAGGTCTGTCACAGACACCTTAAGATGCCTGCTAAGGCAGTCTATCTTGCCCTACTAACTGTCAGGATATCCTAGATGACCTTTCAATAGACACTTAACCAACTTGTTCGAAGGTGAATCCCACAAAAAGCTTAGTAAGCAAGTAAGAGCAGTTACACTACAGAAGAAAATGCAAAGTGTTTCTTACCTATATATATAAAACTAACTTAAAGTATAGATTTCGATCAACAGCAATGTAGGCTATCAAAGCAGACTCTTTACAATGTCTTCACCTTTTACTTTATTTATTTATTTGTTCATTTATTTTACATTATAAAACCTAGAGAAATCTGCATGTTGATTCTGTTCTTGTTTCCTAGTGAAAACTTCCAGTCATGGATGTGGTGGGGTGGATATTTACTTTAGACTAGAATGCAACTGCAATATCCAGATGGAAAAATTTCTTTATATGAGCCATTAACTAACGATCACAACAAAATCACATCTGATCATTACAAGCTCTCAACTAGTCCTAGGCCAATGACAATGAAGGAAATTGTTCCAAATTGTTCCCAAAGTCACACTCACTTCTACTAACAGCTTGCATGTTTTATTTCAGAAAGAAATAATTTCATAGATACTTTGAAGCACAGAGAAACTCTTGAGATCATCTAAGGTGGAAAATATAGTAACTCAGCCAAGAACTCATACCAGACTGATTCCCGTCCCATATTGACAGCAGATGTCAGTATTTCTTAAGGGTTATTTATATTAGAAAGGAAAAAGTGCCTCAAGGCTTTGAACAGAATTCTGGGTACTTGTGAACACTCCAAATGATCTAAATTTTTGAGCAACAGATTTTGTTGTTTTCATCATATTATTTTTAAAATGTGTTGAAGAAGGTGTTTATCACTGAACCAAAGGAGTAAAAATTTAAATTTATGTATGGTCTCAATTCTGTGCAGCTATGAGTAGCCTGAACTCAAACATGGCTTTAGCTGGGGTTGGAGAAAAAGTTGCTATAATTCCTAAACTGCTCCCATCACAGAACAGTTATTGGGGATATGTTCTTGAGATATGGAGGAAATAATTAGGTCATGATTAAAGATGACAACCCGGTAATCACAGAATGGGATGAAAAATACTGTGTGAACATTTAGAATTGAAGTTATTTAATATAGCAAAATGATGAAATATGAACATTTCAGAGAGTAGGATTTTGTTACTAAATAACTTTCAAATATGTGTGTAAGAAGACAGATTTTAATCCCGATTATTCAACCCTTACACATGTATCTGTGGAAGGTTTTGAGATTTGTTGTGTATAAATCATTAAAACCAAGCATAAGGATCATAAAATCTTTCCTCATCAAAGGGTCATGTTATGTCAGAAATATTGTGCACTTTTCCAAACTGTTGTGTAATTAAGAGGGTACCTACAGTCAATGGCAATGAAGACATGGTTACAACCTTCCCCAATGCTAAGAGAGAAACTTAAGCATAGAAAATGAAATGGAAAAAGTTTTAAGATATATTTGATTTGTATAACTCTTATGGTTTATTGGTTTTCCTAACTTGCACCATACTCGGATTCATGATATATAAAACTATAAAACTCTTCATAATCTGAAGTATCCCCAGCAATGTAAAGAATATAGAATTACAGGCTTACTTTGATCCAATTCACCTTCTTGGAGGTGCAGAAATGGTTTTAACAGTGCATTTTCTTGTGTTTTGTATAGATGAGACAGGAAATTCCCTGGATGACATTTCTAAAATTTCTTAAGCCTCTAACCACAATAACATTTATTATTACTGATGGGAGAAATGAGACTTACACCAGCTAACTTTATATAGATACTTGCTATATAATCTATACTGTCCTGTATATTTGCTGAGATTAATTTCACGTAAGAGATTTTGTAATAGAATGTACACTAGCTGTTGGCAGAGCAGAAACAATACCATATCAGGTAACTCTCAACAGAACCTCTGTACTGCATTTGACTAAAACATAATTTCTGAAAAGCCATCTAGCTTTGATTTCAAGACATTACTATTGTTCCCATGACAAAGATTTATTTTTGCTATGATTAATAATATGCTATTAAAAAACAATCACACCTGATTTTTATGCTTTGATGTCATATGTCTCTCCCTAATGGATTAAAGAGTTGAGTCAAAGATTTTTTTTCTCTCTTTAAAATGTTTACATGTTGTAATCGAGTAACTTCTTGGTCTTCTAAGCCAAATGGCTTAAACTCTTTTTAAGAGTCCAAATGTAATTTTCAAGCCTTAACATAATTTTTATGTATCTTTTTAGCTAATCATGTAATATTCTTTTGTAATTTGAAACTAGAAAAACCTAGAATCAATTGGTCTGTCGAACTGAGGGGATTAAATTTATTACAAGTTCACTATGAAACAGGATGTGTAGTGTTAAAATTTATAAAGTATTTGCCACATGATAAAAAACACCTTAAAACTTCTGTCCAAAAGGATTAATTCAAAAGATGAAATACATGATACTGTTGTAGCACACAACAGAAGGGGGCAAATGAATCTTATCTCATCTTACTGTGTTTCAAAGCTGTCTAATCATCATATGACTGAAATTTTATCCTGATCTTTTGTGTGTAAACATGTGAAGAAGAATGCAAAAACCTCAAACAAACACACAAAAGAATGAGCAGAAATAGAGCAATGTTAGTACAGGGATGGCCTGGCTTGACGGCTATGTTCTACTTCTAATAGATAGACAGGGTAAAAAAAAAAGTGTATTTACTAATCCTTAAACAACATTGTTCTCTAAGGTTAATCCTGATATCATCCTGACCATTTCTCTTTATCAGGTAAAAATTGGCTATGTGAGTTCAAGTGATATAAATATTAAAGATTTACACATTTAGATTAATTTTGACAACACCGCCAAATATCCCCCCATGCTGCACTCAGGTCTACTTACAAACCGTGGCTAGCATCCTGTATCTTTCTTCTGGGAATAGGATTAAGTCTCCTGATTTTTAAGTCCAGCCCTCTAGACAGTTTTAAAGAAAGTGGTAGATAAGGGAAAGGTTTCATAAACAATCCTGTTAGGTGTTAATAGGATCAGCATTATTACCACTCCTACCATACTGAAAATGGCACCTTCAGAAAGATTTTCCTCTATGCTATTTATACTTAAGTAAGCCCTCCACAGAAGTTTCCAACCAACCCAAACTTTAAATTAGCTCAAGTCTACACTGGGCAAGGAGTCTGCAGTGGAACAATAAGCTTCTACATAATCTCTCTGAAATTTGGCACAGGTTTTGAACCACCTCAGTTCTCATTTATAAGGAGTAAAAAGAAACAATGTTCAGAAAGTAGAGAGTTCTGGATAGTTTGAGTTAGCAAAGACTTGTCAATCAAACAGCCCAGGCTGGTCTAACATATGCATCAGAGCTGGACAGCGAATCATGGAGTGATAACCAATGAGCCTCTGCTCTCCTCCATCAACAAAGCAAGAATGTTCTAACTGAAGCACTCCAAAGAGTGAGGTTTAGCCCAAACTACACTGTTCCTTCAGGAATGACAGCAAAACCCTCAGTTCTCACAGCCAATTGTAAAATGGTAAAGAAGTAAGATGTTTAAAGTCCTCATTGTTCATTTGAAGCAGTGGGCAGTCTACCAGCCACCTACCAGAAACACTTTCTACAGGATTTTTACACCTTAGCAGGGGACCTTGGAATGTAAAAGGCAAAGGTAATTCGTACAGATGCATGTGAGCATACATACATTTTTGAGTGCATAAGCTTACACACACTAATACTTTGTATGCACATGCTTACCCAAATACTCATATAAGCTGGGCTATTCTCATTGTATTTTATAAAAGAAAGATCATAGAAAGTCTATGGGTTATACTCTTTAGGACCTCAAGTTCTATGATGTCAACATAAGAAATCAGCGTAACAATCAGACACTAAAACATCTCTAATGCAGGCCAACAGCTTTCCATGCCTTGAATACTACATTACAGGGAATGAGAAACCTGTGCAAACTCTAGAAATCAGGGAAAACAAAGAACAGAGAGGCCATATGATCAGTGTGACGGGAAGCTGCGAAAATGCTCTAGCAACTGTAGTTAAGTACATTGGTTAAGTTTTCTCACAGTAAATAAGAATTTCATGAATTGATCTGAAAGACAATTTTAAGGTTACCACTTCTGATTTTTTAAAATGTTGCAGAATCAAACAGATTATGTCTGAGTAATGGCAACAAGATCATCAGCCCATATATTAAACATATTGGTCTGAGATACAATTACTGGTACTTGAGTGGCCAAAACAGTAATATATTTATATATTTATTATTTTTTAGAACCAGACTTTCCTACCACCGAAGTATTATTTTTTACTTCATATCAGCTTCTCTTAGCCTTTTCCTTCCTCAGATGAATGAGATAAATTTACAGATATTAACATGGGAAGCGAAGACAAGAAGTGGCAAAAGAGTGCAAGATGGATCTGAAAAATCTAATACATAGAATAGCAGCAGGGCATGACTAGACATAATGGATAACCTCTTGAAATTGAAAGAGAGGTGGGTGATTGCTTCATCTGAAGGACCGAAACAGACCTGATACCATACAGGCCAACTGAACTGAAAAAGTAATTATCTTCACAGCACAGACCAGACAGCATAAAAGTCACACAAACATTCTGAAAAGCTTTTTCAAACAGAAAACACTGTAAATGCCAGAAACAACACTAAATCCTGCATATTTTCACAAATATATGTAATCAATTATTTCAAGAAAGAAAGAAAATCTGCAATGTGCCCAAACTTGGCCTTTCAGAATTGGTCAGTATTTTCAAGACCTATTTTAGTAAAGTCAGAACAAATTATGCCTCATCACAGTAATAAGACAGTAGTAACAGGTTGCTGTTTTTTTTTTTCTTCTTGAGAATATCTTCCAAATTTGGTGTTAAAAGGTTAAATAAATATGGCATATCAAACCAAAACCACCTTGGGCAGGAAAAGCAACACTGAAATTAGTGTTTTGGTGGGATTTTTTTTGGTTGGTTGGTTTTGGGTTTGTTTTTTTTTTCTTCAAACATTGATGAATGAACAAAGATATCGAATTCCAAAGCAGAAAATACGTGGATGTTTAAAGTCTCAAATTAGGAATGTAAAAGTTATCATCCTTGTTAATTTCAATCGACTACTTAAATAGCCTGTGCTGATAGCATTAGCGTAAATTGCCTCTCAAACATAAAGGAAATATATTAGAACATAATTAAAAGAACTGAAATTTAGATTTGCTTTTATGTTGCTTTTTTCTGCTTTAATGAGGGAGTTAAAAATTGTATGTGTGCCTATGCATGTATGTATAAAAGTGGTAAAAAAGACTGGATTCTGTTTGTTCTGCTAATTATTTAAAAATAAATATGTTCTCCAGCACTTGCCAGTAAATTTATTAAATTGAATACCTCTAATAAAGCTAGATTAATTGTAATAGTGGAAGTTTTTTTTTAAAAAAAGCAGAATCGAAATCTTTGTGTGCGGATAATACAAACAGTAACACTAACCCACATATCAAACTCATATTGGCCTGGCATATTCACAAGGTCTGAATAGCAGAATGATGAAAACAGTAATTTATTTATGTTTATCCATGAATACAGAATGTGTTATCAGGCAGAGAAACAACTTCAGGACTGGAACTTCATAAATTAGAGCAAAATAAACAGTTCCTATTTACAATCTAAAAAAGAATCTTAATTCCAAAGTTCCAAAGAATATTACATATAATAACAATTGGGAGAGATCATAAGTTTTCACATCAAGTCACAGAATCACAGAATAGTTGAGGCTGGAAGTCATATCTTGAGATCATCTAGTCCAATCCACGCTCCTAAACAGGGTCACCTAAAGCTGGTTGCCCAGGACTATGTTCAAACAAGTTTCAAATACCCTCAGGGATGGAGACTCAACAACCTTGCCCCCACAGTGGAAAACTTCAGACAAAATATCTTATACTTTTGTGTGTCCCCATTCCCTCTTTTCCTGTCACTCAGCACCACTGAGAAGTCACTGAATCGGCCTTCTTCACTCCCTACCATCAGTTATTTATAAATTGATAATATCTCTCTGAACCGTCTCTTCTCCATGTTGAACAGTCACATCTTTCTAACCTCTCCTCATCTCCTCTTGAGATGCTTCAATCCTTTAATCACCTTTGTGGCCCTTCTCTGCACTCTCTTTTTTATGTCCACGTGTGTTCTTGTCCAGCCCAGAACTGGAATGAGCATTTCAGCTCTGGCACACCAGTGCTGAGTAGAGCAGCAGAATCAGCCCCCTCAATCTGCTGGCAAATCCCTTCCTAATGCAATTTTAGAAGGCAGAGTGGCCAGCAGAACTAGGGAAGCGATCACCCATTTGTACTCGGCACTGGTGAGGCCACACCTTGAATACTGTGTTCAGCTTTGGGCCCCTCGCTACAAGAAAGACAGAGCTGCTGGAATGTGTGCAAAGAAAAACAAAAAGGCTGGTAAAGGGTTTTGAGCACAAGTCTTATGAGGAGCAGCAGAGGGAGCTGGAACTGTTTAGTCTGGAAAGAAGGAGGCTGGGAGAGACCTTATTGCTCTTCACAACTACCTGAAAGGAGGCTGTAGTGAGGAGGGTGTTGGTCCCTTCTCCCAGGTGACAAGAAATAACGTGAGAGGAAATGGCCTCAAGCTGCGCCAGGGGAGATTTAGAGTAAATATTAGGAAAATTTTCTTCACTGAAAGTTTTGTCAAGCATTGGAACAGGCTTGTGGTTGAGTCACCATACCTGGAAGTATTTTAAAGACATGCGGATGTGGCACTTAGGGACATGGTTTAGTAGTGGACTTGGCAGTGTTAGGTGTACAGTTGGAATCAAAGATCTTGAAGTTTCTTCCGATCTAAACAATTCTGTGATTCTGTGAAAGGGCATAAAAACAATACAAACTTTTCACAATGACATTAATAATAATCATATTTCCTACATTTTATTGCAATTATGTGCAAACAATTATATAAAAATTCTGAAGCTCTTTTTACTTAATGCTGAAAAATAATTTTAACCCAGTCTTCAGATTAATGGAGACTTTAAATCATGGAAGAACTGAAGTAGAAATTAAAATATGATAAAAAATATTTGTTAGAGAATTGGCTTTTGAAACTTTGTAGTGGTAGGCATAGAAATAGGTTTCTTCAGTCAACTCCAGATATTAAAAGCTTTTTGTCATTATAGTTGCACAGATATGTGAGATACTTCTGAACCTTCAGAGAGGATAAATTTAATTTCGTGGTATTTCCTAAGCTGAACATTTCTCTTGTTTGTACACCTGACAAAAATAAATATGCATCTTCCCCATGAATATTCCAGGTTTGGATCTGCAAGAATTTGAAACTGAAATTTCTCCTACAAATATTTAGGTGTTGTGCCAATACACCTAATATAGACAATAAGTCAAACAAGGCCAGTATAACACAAAAATGAAACAAGTGCATAAATATTTATCTTCCCAATATTTTCACCTACGCCTTTGTAAAAATGAAAAAGAAACACACACTACTGGCTATATTAAATATCCATGAAAAAACACAAGGGTAGCCTCCATTAAGTCTATAACAGACATCTGCCTACTGACTATTTTACTTCAACTATTTTACTTCTCTCTTTTGTCCCAAAAGTATTGCTGTTTGCCAATATTTATCACCACTTGCAATCTATATGCAGAGTACAACTGTATCCCTGAACTGATTCTACCTCTTTTACCAGAAAAACATAAATGTATGTCTTTGTATTCAAATGACCAGGGAAATCTAGCACCCAAAGACTGATATAGATAAAGCCTTTCTTCATGTGCCCGCCTGCCTAGGGAAAGGGAAAGTTCTCAAGGCAGGAATTTGCCTAGTTGAACCTCAAAATTCAGGAAATGGCATTAATGATATGGTATAAAAATACTGACTATTTTCTTACGAGGAACATTCTGCTGGGGGGTAACTCACATTTCTATAGACAATTTCTATCCATTAAAACTTCATGCAGTGTTTTAGACACAATTTTTCTTCTTGGAGTTAACCTTATACTAGCAAGAAGAGGATCCCAGACATCTGAAGTGGAATGCAAACCCACTATCATACATGTACAATTTTACACCTGACTGTACTGTGGCAAAAATTATATATCAATAAATCTTTTCATTCACTGTTTTCCAAACCAAATGATTTTTTTTCTCAAACTTTTGTTCCCCTACACTCTGGATTTCTTTGGTTATACCATATACTGACTTCTAAGAATGACGGAAGGGTTCAGAACTGAAACCTTGAGCAAATCTTTATGAATAAAACTGATTATGAGCATTAAGGAGAGAAGTATATCACCTGAATAGAATACTTGCTCTGCCTGTTTTCCCAACTCTTCCTTCAAAGATCTTCCTCATGTGCTTCAGTCCTTCCTTCCACACACTCGCCGGTTGTCATTTACAAGAGCATAATGCAGTGAAAGGCTTACTGCAAGAGAGATGTGATTCTTACTTAACTAAACAGAAAACTTCTTATTAAGCTTTCTTTAAGGAACCCTTCTTTAATTAAACAGAAATATCAATTTTTCTTCTGAGAGTTCTTTAAAATCCTCATACCTTTGAGCTTTATACTACTGTATACAAGTCTGCTGTTATTGCACAAGGATTCTTACCAGAAAAAAACCCCAAAAAACAATAGATGGAAAATCTGGAGGCAGAAAACACCTGTCAGTAATAAAAAAAAAATAACATTAAAGCAGTAAAAATATT
The DNA here is from genome assembly GCF_032191515.1 of Phaenicophaeus curvirostris. Lineage (NCBI taxonomy): Eukaryota > Metazoa > Chordata > Aves > Cuculiformes > Cuculidae > Phaenicophaeus > Phaenicophaeus curvirostris. The sequence goes on from NC_091392.1 coordinate 182,583,719, forward strand.
CAAGGGAATATTTTGTAAGTGTTTATTACCAGTGAGCATTTTCTTGGTGTCCCATTGGCATCCCGTAAGCCCCAAAGAATCTATCTCAGCAAGATGTATTCTAGGACAGTGCTTAAGCAACTCTGAAGAACAAACCCTCTCTGTAATGTCTTGTCCATCACATAACAACTGTGAGTTTTGTGAATTAATGCACTTAACAGGGAGTGCTCAGCAGTCTGAGGTAGCTCCTCTAACCTGTAACTTTTCCTTAAAATGAATCTTGACATTCAATATAACACAGAGTTGACTCAAAGTCATTTTTTCTCTCTTGATGAATTTCTTACTTCAGTATACCTTGGAGATAGTGATCCTGTTTTAAAGCTGCCCTTTAATAAACTGCTCCCTTTTTTTTGTGCTCTCCAGCAGTGCTTGCCCACCCCAGTTCCTGTTTAAAGTCATAATTTCACAGGCTTACGAAAATGAAAAATCCTCCTTCTCTGCCTGTTTGCTTCAACTGGGAGCTGCAAATGCCTCCCACATTTCCTATTTCATGCTGTAATTGGAAAAAATATTTGAAATACAAATATTTTCTACTTTTCCTGCTACAGTCTCTGTCATTCCCCAGCACTAGAAAGATTTCGAGCCCTTATTGAAGTCCATTATTCTGTTGTTATTTTTTTTTTTTTACCAAAGGTTTTGGTTTAGGCATCTCAGAACAAGAAATATTAAATTATTTTTTTTTCACACATGTTTGTGGGCCCATGCAGGACCCGTAATGTCCTGCAAGCACATGCTTTAGCTCATTCTGTTCTTGTCTGGCTCCTTCTGTATTCACATCTTTGTGAGCCCTGGCAAGATGATATCCTTACACTGATTATCACTGCCAGACCTTTAACAGTATTATTAATCATAGAATCATAGAATCTTGGAAGAGACCCACCGGATCATCGAGTCCAACCATTCCTATCAAACACTAAACCATGCCCCTCAGCATCTCGTCCACCCGTCCCTTAAACACCTCCAGGGAACGTGAATCAACCACCTCCCTGGGCAGCCTGTTCCAGTGCCCAATGACCCTTTCTGTGAAAAAATTTTTCCTAATGTCCAGCCTAAATATCCCCTGGCAGAGCTTGAGGCCATTCCCTCTTGTCCTGTCCCCTGTCACTTGGGAGAAGAGGCCAGCACCCTCCTCTCTACAACCTCCTTTCAGGTAGTTGTAGAGAGCAATGAGGTCTCCCCTCAGCCTCCTCTTCTCCAGGCTAAACAACCCCAGCTCTCTCAGCCACTCCTCATAAGGCCTGTTCTCCAGACCCCTTCACCAGCTTTGTTGCTCTTCTCTGGACTCGCTCCAGAGCCTCAACATCCTTCTTGTGGTGAGGGGCCCAGAACTGAACACAGGATTCGAGGAGCGGTCTCACCAGTGCCGAGTACAGAGGGAGAATAACCTCCCAGGACCTGCTGGTCACGCCGTTTCTGATACAAGCCAAGATGCCATTGGCCTTCTTGGCCACCTGGGCACACTGCTGGCTCATGTTCAGTCGCTGTCAACCAACACCCCCAGGTCGCTCTCCTCCAGGCAGCTTTCTAGACAGACTTCTCCTAGTCTGTAGCACTGCATAGGGTTGTTGTGCCCCAAGTGCAGGACCCGGCATTTGGCCTTGTTAAACCTCATGCCATTGGACTCTGCCCAGCAGCTGAGTCAAGGGTCAAGGGTCACAGTCCCTCACAGGCATGTTCTCTGTTGTACCTGTCTTGCACAGCTGAATATGAAGCAGGCTAAAACACAGCAACAGAGCTATCAGAAATGAGCAAAGGGTTGAGTCCATATTTTTCCTGGCTGTCATCTGTTTGCTTGAAAACAAACAGCAAATCAACAACATACTAAGCATCTACTAAGATGCTTGCTACATCTTCCTACCCCCATCATGATGACTCTTCTATAAACCTGCTGAAGTCCCACAAATCCATTAGACTGTAAGCTAGAAGGAAGATATGTTCACATAGTTGAAACTTTTACTGTTAGGTGTGGTTTAGGCATTAGAGGCTGCTTTTCATTCCCATTATGTCTATTACTCTTCCAGTCTTTTGTTTAATGTTTCTGAGACTTTGACACCCTTGAGTTTTTAAAGGGAATTAGCCTATGAAGGAATTAGTCTGAGGAGGAGGTTTGGCATCAGTTTTACTGGAAAGATACCTTACATATCCAAATTTGAAACCACATTATTTTATCTAGTTTAGAGCATCTTCCATTAAGGCAGCTCTCAAGACATTCTCCATTAAGAGGAAAATTGTGAGCAAGTATCCTTCTGCTCTGTGGGAGTCCACTTGAATCCACTGTGAAAACAGTTCTTGGGAGGCATGGCTGTTAAGAAATTCACTAAGATCATATTCAGAGTGTCTTCTAGGAAACATCCAGGTTTTTTTCAGTTGATGAGCAGTATATAGGTACTACTTAAATCCACTGATAGTATGAAGAATAGTGGGGCCCTATGTTTTTGTTTTCTTGACCCCAGATATACACTTACTACTATCTTAGGGCCTAGAACAGGTGATAGAAGTGCAGCAGTTTACCTCAATACTTCTATTTGCTTTTTCCTCCTTTAATTGGCTTATTGAAATATGAAAATCTTCCACTACTTTATCTGTATAAAGCTGAGAACAATGGGAGCCTTGTCTTGCTTGCTAGAATGGTACATGCATGCTCATAACTGTGATAAAAGAATGCTGAAAACTGAACATTATAAATTAAAAGAGTGAAGTGTAATTGTTTGCAGAGCCTGGCATCAGTTCTATCTTGTGTTTTTATGCTTTGTAATTACAGCTGCATTTCTGGTACATGGGAGACGCTATCTTCTGAAATGCAGTTCTGATTCAAATCAGACCAAAATGTTTTTTTCCCTAATTTTTATATGAAGCAGAAATAAAAAACTGACATTCTTGTCTATTTCCTTTGGAGAACTTTGGGTAAAGCTTAATGAGCCAGATATGTTTTGAAAGAAACATTTCAGGCTCAGCAAAAAGGAATGCTCTTACAAAACTTCCTGTGTGATCAGTCCTAATTTTAATACATTTGATTTTATAATTTTCCTGTCTTAGATAAGTTATTCCTAGCTGATTCAGATTTCATTTACACAAGATAGTAACATGTGCCTTTCTATCATTACATGTAGTATTTGATGGATGCATTTCTCTTCTTTGCTTGGTTGCACCACAGTCTGGCCTTGGTAAAAATCTGACATATTGTAGTGATGCACACCCAGATGTGGGACTTGGAAACACTCTCGCATAGGCAAGATTCGATTTAACATTATAAAATTAATAACAGTTTGAAATTTATTTCCACTAAATCATGCTTTAAAATTAATTAAGAATTTTGTTATTAATTACTTTAAATGTTCATCTATATGTTTTACTTGGTTGTGAGCATACCGTTTCAGAGAAGACAAAAAAAGCCTAGCTTCTTTAACCTAGTGAAATGGAGTCTTGAAAGCAATATGATTACCCTCTGTAAATACACTGGGAAAATAGACCTCAGAGGAGAGAAAAGAGCTGTTTAAGCTAAGGACTATATTGGCACAGACAGGGCAAATCACCTGATTGTGAATACCAGGTTTACAGCTGCAAGAACCTGAACAGTTTTCCAGTTAATAGGGGAGAAGATGAGAAAGAGAAAAAAAATAAAAAAAATAGGATTCTGTGACATATTTGCCTGAGATAACAGGGTTGAAATCAAGTATCTACAAGGTTCCCTCCTGTACAATGTTCCTATGTTTAATGTGTTTATCTTCAGAATGACTGAGACATCTGGCTGAAAATATGAGCACAGTGCAGAGATACTCAGCTTGGAAATATCAATCCAAATGGTTTATTCTTACTCACAACAGGAAATTGCCTGTAGTAATCACCTGACAGTCTTAATAATAAGTAGTACTACTGATCTTCCCACATGCTATCAGTAAGTGTAGCCTGTATACGTTTGCCTAAAAAGATTTAGGATGCTTTAGGAGACAAATAATTAAAAAGCATCCTTAAATCCAGCTACATTTCCTTGCAAACCAAACTCTAGTCTCCCAGTCCTTATGTTTGCATATAGCTTAAAGATCAGATTCTGTTCTATAAGTGTACTGCTGTAAATACACAGGTATTTCTACTAAGTGGCCCACTTATTTTTTGAACATACCTATGGAGGTGGCGGTAGCTGATTGTTAAGGTGACCAGATAGAATTGTGAAGTCTATCACAGTGTCTCTAGGGCAACACTGGGGGGGTTTCTTTATTTGTTTGGGGTTTTTTGTTTGGTTGGGTTTTTTTGGTTTTTAGTGTTTTTTTTCCCCCCTGTAGGAACAGAAATAACAAGGGAGTCTAACACCAGGAAAAATTAAGACCTGTCATTATTGTCACATTAGTGCATTGCCAACATGCCAGAACTACTTTGAAAAGATCTACTTAATTTGCTAAATCATAGATGGTGCTACTGTTAGCACTTCAGCTACGACTGAAAAGGGTAGATCACAACAAATTGCAGCTAAGTACGACTTTTATATTTGAGAGGTGTGTGGAGGAAAAAAAGTAATGGGTGTCAAAACCACCCATGAAAGAACCTGGTATTATGGCTTCATCATCTGTCAATATTGTTTGTATTTGGAAGATGGATAGTACATTCCTGCCCTGTATTCCAGACCACAGCCCTTCTGGTTTGTTCCCACATACAGTAAGAAGAATAAATGTGTTCATGATGTTGTCACTAAATGTCTATCCATCCCTTGGCTAACTTGTTTAAAGCTTCCTCTACTGCCTTACTGGCAGTATCATTGCCTAAGCATTGCTGTATTTGACCAGCCTTCAGTCAGTAGGAGCATCTATTAATGGAAGAAGCATGTTCTCATCCCAACCCAGAAAAATAAAATACAGAAGAATGGAGAAGCACTTATTATTCAGCTGATAGAAAAGGGAAACAGCAGTTTTGAGAGTGGCTCATTGTTGCTGGTTAGACTCATCCTAATCCCCACAGAAGAGCACAGGCCAATAGCTGTTCTCTGTCTGATTAAGGATTTGTCTGCACAGCTTGAATTTGATGAGGCATCTCAGGAGGCTGGTAAGCATGCCAGAGCATGTGTCTTATTTATATATATGAGGACTGCGTTCGATATTGAGAATTGCACAACTTATACTAAGAAATAGATAAATAAATAAGAATCTTTTCCCTGTGTGCAGCAAATGTACCTAGATATACCTGATCCATAGTAAATCAGATAGATATCTTTCCACTTAATTTGCTGCATCAGACATGTACTGAAGGAGATTGCCTGAAAATTTCCTAATGCCATATATGTTGCTTTTAGAAATAAGTTCATACGGAGAAAGTTGTCTCTAAAAACCTGTCCTGCTAGTAAGGTGTTCTCACAAAAAAAAACCCAAACCCAAACAAAAAAAAAACCCCAAACATAAAAACAAACAAACAAAAAACCAAAATAAAACCTCAAAGAATCTACTTTGAAACACTGTATATGGTGTAGTATTGTGTTTCAATTTGTAGAGCAGCGTACTGGCCAAAGGCCCTAAGCATAGCAGTTGAGTATGACTACAGGAACAGTGATAAATCTTAAATGGTAGTGCCATAGATTATTACCATTTCTTCTGCTCCTCCCTGATTACTTACTGTCATTTCTGGCATAAAACCATTTCGCAAAGCTGCTAGCCATCATGTAAAATTGTAGTACTTGGAGTAGAAAAATGCCACCAAAGCTATCATGAAAATCTTTGAGTTTACTTGGAAAGTCCTACTACAGTAGGAAAGGAAGCTTGCTCTTCAATGAAGTCATCTGCTTCATAAGGAAACACCATCATCATTAATTTATTGTCCTGGACATATGAAAAGGCTAGTGCTCAAAATTAGCCCTGTAATGTTTGTATTCCAAAGGAGTGCAACAGGTCATATGTTAGAAAGGGTCGCTCAGGGAAGTTCTGCATGCCCCATCCCTGGAGGTGTTCAAGGCCAGGTTGGATGAGCCCTTGGGCAGCCTGACCTAGTGGCATGTCCCTGCCCATGGCAGGGAAGTTGGAACTATGTGATCTTTAGGGTCCCATCCAACCCAAACTCTTCTATGATTCTGTGATATATCCAAGTTGCTCCTTGTGGTGGTACTCCTGGTTTCACCCCAAGCCTTGACAGTCAAAAAAACAAATGCAACAATTCAATAAAATTCTCATGGTCAAAAGATGAATCAAACTTGGCTATTGAATGCATATATTTGAACATTAACTTTAAAAATACGTTATGTCTACAGGATTTTGTTCTTTATGCATCCTTCTGTCCCGAATGCCATTTTCATGCTTAGGAACATTAACATATATTTACAAGTTAGACCACTGGGCTGAGACCAATGGGATGAGGCTTAACAAGGCCAAATGCCAGAACGTGCACTTGGGGCACAACAACCCTGTGCAGTGCTACAGACTAGGAGAAGTCTGTCGAGAAAGGTGCCTGGAGGAGAGGGACCTGGGAGCACACTGCTGATTGACAGCTGACTGAACATGAGCCAGCAGTGTGCCCAGGTGGCCAAGAAGGCCAATGGCATCTTGGCTTGTATCAGAAACGGCGTGACCAGCAGGTCCTGGGAGGTTATTCTCCCTCTGTACTCGGCACTGGTGAGACCGCTCCTCGAATCCTGTGTTCAGTTCTGGGCCCCTCACCACAAGAAGGATGTTGAGGCTCTGGAGCGAGTCCAGAGAAGAGCAACAAAGCTGGTGAGGGGTCTGGAGAACAGGCCTTATGAGGAGTGGCTGAGAGAGCTGGGGTTGTTTAGCCTTGAGAAGAGGAGGCTGAGGGGAGACCTCATTGCTCTCTACAACTACCTGAAAGGACGTTGTAGAGAGGAGGGTGCTGGCCTCTTCTCCCAAGTGACAGGGGACAGGATGAGAGGGAACGGCCTCAAACTCCACCAAGGGATGTTCAGGCTTGACATTAGAAAAAAAAAAATCATGAAAAGGGTCATTGGGCACCGGAACAGGCTGCCCAGGGAGGTAGTTGAGCCACTATACCTGTAGGTATTTAAAAGACGGGTGGATGAGGTGCTGAGGGGCATGGTTTAATGATTGATGGGAATGGTTGGACTCGATGATCCACTGGGTCTTTTCCAACCTAGTGATTCTGTGATTCTTTGAAGTTGCACTCCATGGGCTAAGGCATTATCACGTCCTTCTTCTACCACTAGTCCAAGAATGTGCAGACAGTTTTTACAGTGATTCACAATGGTCTGGAAGAGGTAAAAAGCTGACTATTCATGGTCATCAATGTTTTTCTTGACAGAAGGATTATTTTCAGAGATCATAACTCCAGAGCAGAAGTCTTCCACTTTAGTTCCTCTTTATCATTCTTAATTGCCACAGAAATTCTGTCACTAATTTCCAATTTTATAATTCAGAGTGACAGTACATTCAAAGTCCCACTCATCGGTTCTCTTGGTGATCAAAATAATCCTTACATATAAGGGTGGATATAAAATACATTCCTGCAATTATAGACCCCTGAAAACAAACAGCTGTATATGCCTCCATCACTGTCTCCCTATTTCTTCTTCAAAATGATAGAACATTAAAACAAATAATACTAGAGACAACTAAGCAGGAGACATTTAGTATAATAAGAAATGTATTCCCTTTTTTCCTTAGTATATTTTCATGAGATGTTCTGAAAGGATTTCAAAAGCTTCACTGTAAATTGGCTTCCCAATGTAGCTGTCTGATAGCTCCAGGACTTTGACAGCACCCTGAAATACATCAATCCCCTCAGAGGCATACAGAATTCATTATTAGTATTGTGCAATGATTTAGGCCAACAAAAATCTGAGACAAAAAAGTGTATTTTGACAGAACACGCACTTATAAGAAATTGCTTTGAAAAGCAAATTGATGAATGCATCTGATGAAGATTGTGCCTTTTATAGGAACGTGGCACCCAACTTGTTCAGGCAGCTGTACGGATTGGCTGAACTAGGACCTCAGTTGTAGCAGCTAAGCACTGTCATCTCTGATTAGCAATGCGGCTTCTGCAGCTGCTTGCCACAGGCAACTTTTAAATCATTGGAAATATTGCTGGAGGTTTGAGAAAGCTTAAGCGATTAGGAGGAGGGTAGTAACAGTCTCGGACAGAAATTCATTATTAAGGGGCAAATAGGAAATCTAGAATGGCTATCACAGAAATCTTCAGTGTAAGTCATGGGGAATTAATGATCTCATCCATGTACACTGACTTCAGTGGAAACAAATTCAAGCTCATCTAATATCAGTGGTAAGATGTCCTACCAAACTTTTGTGACTTCTGAAAAACTTAGTTAGAACGATCCCATGATTTTTGTAATATCTAAGTTTCTTTACATAGTTGTATAAACTAACTTTGTTTTCAAGTTAATATTCTCTGTCTAATATAAATAATTGATCATCTGAGCATTGTGTGTTTGCATCCATATAAATATGCAGTTTATAGAGATATCTAATCCATTTTGCTTCCAATAAAATTGGATGCCTCAGAATATGCCCTGAAAGCCACTGAAAGCCTGTACAGATGCAAGCAACTGCTCCAGAAAACTCCTTTGTGTCCTTAGTCATCAAGCTTTCTGCTATTATTCTTTCCCCCAAGATGCCTCATCAGGTGGTGTTTCAGACAATAATGTTCTTCTAGTAATACAAAGAATACATTCTCTATTTTGTGTTTTTACTTGAAATAAAATGTCAGATTTCCTTATCCTATAGCTAGATGATTCAATGTTGTATTTTAGGTTTTAATTATATTGAAATTTTAATGTACCTGAAATCACAGAATGAATAATACCTCTGAAGCAGTTTACCATTCAGATGTAGTCCTGTATAGAAATACCCAAATGGTTTAGGCTAGCTGGCTAAACATCTGTCTATTCCTGATTCTCTGTATTATACAACAATCCAGGAGTTAACCTGCCTTGCCAAGGAGCAGGACTTACCTGGTTATTTAACATGATCAATGAATGTAACTTAGCCTGCAGCCTGCTCTGTGGATATGCTTAGAGCCAACGAATAGCAAGAGCCAGTGCATGTACTTTTTTCTTCCTAATCTTATAAGCAGTGGTGAGCATAGTTTGGTTTTTGATGAAAGGGCTCATGTTGGTGGTGGTGAACATCATGTCCTGCTAAAGAAACTTGCTAAGTTAGGTGATATCCTCCACAAGTTGCTGGGCTGTCCTCCTGAGCTCACTGGCAGCACCCAGCAAATCCTCAGTCTACATGTAAGCTGCTTCCCCAGGGCCACTATGTCCACCTGACCTTCAGGGGAAGATGCTGTTATTGCAAGTATGTAAATCTCTTGGGATCTCTGTTGTGCAGAGATGTGACATTTTGGGCCAGACACATGCAGCCATCCTTGCACATTCTCTGTGAGCACAGGCAGAAGAAAGCCCAGCTCCACGCAGACGTTTAAAAGAAATTATTTCAGTGTGTGCAATGTTATATTTTTTTTCAGCCTGGGCTGCACAGGTAAAGAGCTGAACATCATCTCTGCATTGGAATGGGTCTGTCTCTTTTTTTTTTTTTTTATTTTTCCTTTCTAAATACTTTCCTTGCTGCCAAGGAAACCTGGTGTAGGAAGAGCAGTTCAGATAGCTTGCACATAGCTACTGTTGCTAAGGAAAAAACCGAAGATGCCTGCAGACCTCTGAGCAGAGCTCTTAAGTGCAGTTGCACACTTGGAGGACTCAGATCCATGTGGGTGAAAAGGCTATGGAGAAAGGAGAATTGCTATTTTTCACTTTGTTTGGTATCACAGAGGTTTTTACCATTTAGTGTATGAGATTGATTTTCTAAACTCATAGCAGAGAGCATTGCCTATATGCACTTAACACTGCTGCCTGCCAGTTTTTACACCATTTTCACACAAAGCAGATAATCAGACAACTACTATAACTGCCATATTAGTCCCCCTTACTCTCCTCACTCTCATGCTGAGTTATTCCATAGTGATAGATAGGAAGGAGACATAGACAGATGTGACCTGTTTGGAAATTCAAAAGTTTTTTGTACATTAGCCTAGTATATAAAAGCTGTAGCAACTTTCTAAGAACAGTGGAAATTACATGTATTGCTAAGCCATGTGTTGGAAGGGTATTAGATTAATCCTCGAGAGTCCCAGTGATACTTCAACTGTGTCTATTTTGAGTAGAGGTTATATATGCAAAATCTCATAGCCAATCTGATGACATTTCTTGTCTCCCACAAGGACTGACACTTGTGTGCTCATTAGTTGACTTTCATGGGCTTCTCTCATTAGATATACATGGCCACGTTTAGCTTTTTTATTACAATGGTACTTTTACTTATTTCACTTCACGCTCCACACAAATTTTTAACCTTGTAGCTTAGCCAGTATTCTTACACTAATAAAGATTCAAAACCAATTTCTCGAAAGAATTATTGATCAGAAATAAATTGAATACAGAAGGTAAATAACAATTTGAGATGTGAAATAAACAGTTTTATATGGCAACCCAGTGTGTTCAGTGTACATGCTGAGTGTTTCTCTTCTAATTGGTACACAGAACCTTAAGCCATTTCTGTACATCATTCACAATATGTGAACTCTGAGTATACAAATACTTATAGCCCTCTCTCTGACTCAGTCTTCAAGGCTCTCAGTACAGATGCTAACATGTGCACAAGCCATCGTGCTTCACATCATGTGGGAATGGCCAAATAAAATGCGGCTGCATAAATTGATGACCAATATTGAGAGTTTCAGTAGCTTTGGTATTATCCTGATAGCAGAATAGAAGACAGCATCTGGAAATTAATTGAAAGCCCAGCTTTTACGTTTTTTATTAAAAATGTAGTTAAGGTTATACTAGTAGAATGTTGTTATTTCTTTAACATATCTGTGGATACCAAAATACTGACCGTATCATGGTGAAAAGAATTAAGTTCAGTCACATATTCAGCACCTCTCTGCCTGCCCTCCATACAACTAAGGATCTAATCACAGTTTATCTTTGTGCTCAATGTGAGCAGTTAGTCTGTGAATCTAGCTCATCCTTAGCAGTTTTGGACACATCTTTGAAACATTATTTTGCTCTTTTCCATTAACTGTCCTTCCAAAACCGCACCAGTGTGTCCCCCTTTTCCACACTGTTATGCATGAAGACTTGAAAGAGTCAGAAAAAGATCCAATTTTTGATAGGGTTTTGAGAGGATACCTTTGCAAGTTAAGTGGTTACATCAAAATGAAGTCTGTGATGGGAAAATCTGACTTTTTTCTGAGGCAGGCTTTCTGAGGCAGAAGAGTCCAGGAGAAGCAAGAAGAAAAAATGTTTCTTCCCTTGCAAAGACTTCAAATCAAGAACCAATTTTTTTTACTTTGAACAAATACACTATCTTGCAGACAATCATGAAAACTGAGAGAAAATGTCCAGCAACAGATACGTCTTTCTTAATGAAGTACTTTTTATGACAACTCCATACAACAACTAAGCAGGCTGGGGTCCATGTGATGAGGACTAGCTTTGCAGAGGAAGACCTGAGGACACTGTGGAAACTTGAGTCAAAGTTGCTGTGTGGTAACTAGGACTATTTTTTGCTGCAAACTAAAGAAATAAAAAGCTAAGTGTTGCAAACATTTCAGTCATTTTTTTTTTCATTCTCATTTACTTTTCAATATAGAAACATTTAAATGTGTTTGAAATCTGTGGAAAAGTTAATGAAAATGTTTGATTCATTTCTACTTCATTTTTATATGCTTTTGACAAGCTTTTGGCTGCCCCTATCAAATATGGGGAAGTATGATTCTCCTCATGCTGGAGCCATAAGGGCTGCTGTAGTCAGGGTAGACAGGAGATAAGTGCAACAGGGAATTAAGTGATAGGGAGGAAAAAGCCAAGGATTCCAGCTTTGGATGTGTTCTGAAAGGAGCAGACACATTTTCCTGCCAAGATTCCTAAAAGTGCATCAGTGTGCACATGTAAGGTATAAGGTTTCTTCCATCGTTTCAGGGGCAACAACAATAAGAGCTATAGAATAAAAGAAAATATCTTTTTTCTTGATTTTTTATCCACATGTCTTGTTATTTCTTTATTTTTGTTTGCTTTGAGATTCATGAACAGGAGTTAGTCTTACAGCTTTACTTGTAAAATTTGCCTTATGCCATCACTTCTGCCTAAGATCACACTTCAGAACTGCACCCAGCTGGTTTAACTTGGCGAATTTAACTTCCCTCCTGGTGGCTTATAACCACTACTTCAGATATAATGACTATGTAGCTACCCTATTTTCTCTACCATCATAAATGGTCCTTGAGCAGTAATCTAAGCATCCTTGACAGAGGTTACAGTTTATATAACTGTCCACGGGATCTCTTTCCCTTCATTGGAAGTCCTCAGTATTTGCTAAATATGCTACACTCCCTGCCTCTGTATATGCACAGGTCTGAGCAGTGGGATGATGAAAACCAAACTACAGCAGTGTTTTCCGAAGATAAGAAAGTGGTTAAAGCTTATTTATTCCACTAACTCACAATTTGCTGAGTGTACTGGGTTTGACCTTGAATTGCTGCCAGACTCCCACCCAGCAGCTCTATCACTCCCCACACCAAAAGGAGGGAGGAAGAAAATAAGGTGAAAAAAACTTGTGGGTTGAAATAAAGACAGGGAGGTCACTTACCAGTTACCATCATGGGCAAAACAGACTCAGCCTCAGAAAGACTAATCTAATTTTTTGCCAATGAAAAATAGCATAGGACAGTGAGAAGCAAAGATAAACCGAAATAAACGTTTCCCATATCCCCTGCTTTTTCCTAGTCTCAACCTCACTCTTTCCTTCTCAACTCTTCTACCCTCCACCCAGTGTGGCACAGGACAACAGAGAATGGGGGCCTAGGTGTTCAGTCCCTAAGTGGTCAGTCCCAAAGTGTTCCTCTTTCCTTCTCACACTTCCCCCCTGCTACTGTGCAGAGTCTCTGTCCTGGGAGACAGTCCTTCACAAATTTTTTCAGTGTGGGCCCGCTGTGGACCACAGTTCCTGCCAGAAATCCTGTTCCTGAGTGAGCTCCCCTCCACGGGCTGCAGATCCTGCCAGGAGCTTGCTCTTGCATCAGCTTCCTATGGGCTGCACCTTTTTTAAGGGTATAACCACCTGCTGCAGTGTAGGGTCCTCCATGGACAATAGCACGGATATCTCCTCCAAGGTTGTCCTCCTGTGGGCTGCAGGGAAGTTTCTGCTTCAGCACTTGGAGCACCTCCTCCACCTCCTTCTTCTCTGACTTTGATGTCTGAAGGGTTGCTTCTTTCATATTTTATTCACTCTTCTCTCACAGCTGCTGTACAACATTTTTGCCCTTTAAATATGTTATCACGGAAGTGCCACCAGCATCACTGATGGGCTCAGCTGTGTCCTGTGATGGGTCAGCAATCCTCAGTATGGGCAGACACTGGTTGTTTCTCAGAGAGGCCCCCCTGCAATCCTCCTACAACCAAAACCTTGCCTCATAAAGCCAGTCCACTGATATTCTCCACCCTTCATGTCACCTGGTTTAACCCTTCCCTTCTAACCCCAATTTCACACACATGGCCACATACCCAAAGCTCAAATCCATTCTGCTGGAAGCTCCTGCACTACAGTGAAGCATGTCTGATTCACATCATATTTTTATGAACATCTTCATGAGAATGTTTTAGGGAGTTTCTTAAGTAATTTCAGGTACTCGTCAGTGCCTCTGGCACATTTTCATGAACTGCTTGTATCATCCATATTTTCTAAGTATTCTCACTTTCAGCAATTAAAAATACTCCACTTGCTATTAGAAGTTTGGCTGACAGAGGAGAGAATCAAAATGTGAGAATTCTGCCTGTTTAGCTTCCAAATTTCGGATAAGAAGGGAGGTGATGGAAGATTGGCAAGTGACATAAAGTTTTAAAATAAATCAAAAATACTTTCAGCTTAAGTACTCAGAACCAGAGGGAAGAATTTGTGCTTGGAAAGGAGATTTTATGATGACTCCTTGATGAGAAAGTTTTGATACAAGTTCACACCTTAGCAGATATGAGGTAATTTAACTATGAGATACAAACCAGCCAGAACCCAAGCTCCATTATTTCCTGTGGCTCTGGAGCAAGGTTTTTTGTTTCTGTGATCAAGTGTTTGTGATTCTTTGATAAATTTCACATTTTTACGTATGCTAGAAACCATGCTCTTTTTAACCAAAGGCTATCCAAATATAAGGTCACGAGAACTATCTTTCAGCCAGGTTTGACAGACAGACAGAGCTCTAGAAGATATCAGATTTGTGGGAACAGGCTGGAGACAGAAGGAAATTTTGCTGATGCCCTCACAATGCAAGAGTTGTGTGAGCCTGGCATCAGCAGACACAGAAGCACAGAGGCTCAACTCTGTGTAAGAAATCTGTAGGAAACCAGGCTTCTTTGGATCTGAGTCTCACAGCAATAATTGCAAATGAGATGTAAACAAAGTCTGTTAAAATATATGATGTCCTGTTGAAGAAATACTACCCATATGCCCACTTGGTAACACAGGAAGAGATCCATCCATGTGCATCTGGGCATCATAGGAGACTTATGAACTGCATTGGATCGGAGGTTACAGAGCTCAATGGCCATCATGATACCAGGAGAGGTCTAGCCATAGGTGTCAATGGGAACAAGCTTTCACTTTTTACAACTCCATAGATTTAAGTTTATCTCAAAGCCTGTATGAAACTTCACCATTCTTTGACTCTGGGACGTTAGCAGGCCCTGGAAAAAAACAGTATGCTTTAGTATGGTTTTTCTCCACATCTGTGAAAAGGGGCTTCTGTCAGGTCCAATTTTATATAAGGAGCAGGACAGAGATTTAGATTAAGACATCTCAGTTACCCAGCCCATTCTACTACTTCTCAAAGCATTTCTAGGATACGACACATTGCTTTTTCTTTTTTTTCCTTTTTTTTAATGTTTTATAACCTTTTAAATAGCTTTTCATTGAAATAGCAACATCAGTGATCTGTTAGGTAGGACAATCTATGAGATAAGCCGAAACAGAAGCACAGTTCCAAAATAAGTGCTGCCTGGCTTTTTGCCTTTTCTTAAATATGCTTTCCCAGAGGCACCACCAGCCTGGCTGACAAGCTCAGCTGTGTCCTGCAGTCAGTCTCTTTTGGAGCCATCTGGAACTGCCTGTATCTGGCAAGGGGTGGACCCTGGCCTCTCCTCACAGATGGAGCTCCCCCACCTGCCACCAAAACCTTGCTACCAACACCTTACAAGAATGAAAATAGAAGATGGACACGTGTTATGCACTCAACAAAACAGAAATATTGCAGTGAAAGAGAGCAGAATCCCAGGATTTTCATGAAGCACCCTAAATCTATTTTTCCCTCTTCTCCTAAACTCCTGGATCATGTCCTGCTCTTCTCTTAAATCAAACACTTTACATAATACCTGTGGGTTTTTTCTTCTTTACATGACCTACCACACTTAAGAAAAGTCAATCAAAATTTCTTGCTGTTCTGTTTACATTTTACCAACTCATTTAGAGTTATTTAATTTGAGAATTAAGGTGATCAAATTGATCAAATGGACTACTGTGTCCAGCTCTGAGGCCCTTAGCATGGGAAAGACATGGACCTTTGAAATGGGTCCAGAGGGGACCACAAAAATAATCAGAGGGTTGGAATACTTCTATGGAGGAAGGCTGAGAGAGTTCAGGTTGTTCAGCCTGAGGTTCAGCTACCATAGGAAGTGTCTCTCCATGAAGAATAAACCAGCCACAGAAATGACAGGCACCTACTTATCCAGCCTGTCAACATTTGTATTGGAAGAAAGTACATAGTAGTTAATCTCATCTACAAAATTATAGATACAGAACTAAATACTGTTCCTCACTGATCCAACCAGATGCTTAAAATATATTTTTATGGATTTTCCTTTCCATTTTCAATACAGGATATCTGCTGAGTAACACTATGCTGAAAAAAATCAGTGTCCTTATTTTTCAGCTGACAATTCCACTAATAGCCAGACTGATATTACCGTTGAAATAGAAGCTGAACTAAAATATTGCTATTTATCTTTCTATACATTTTCAACATTGTGATGTCTTTTCTGTATATATT
This sequence comes from Phaenicophaeus curvirostris, assembly GCF_032191515.1. Classification (NCBI taxonomy): domain Eukaryota; kingdom Metazoa; phylum Chordata; class Aves; order Cuculiformes; family Cuculidae; genus Phaenicophaeus; species Phaenicophaeus curvirostris. The sequence goes on from NC_091392.1 coordinate 182,599,817, forward strand.
AAGAAAGAAAGTATTTTGGCTTTCAGCATGCACAGTGAGTACAATGCCACCGCAAACATAGCACAACAGGGTATAGCAGTGCTCTTCCTTTTGGTCTCTGTTCTTACATTCCTGTTCACCTTACTTAACATTATAACATAGCCTCAAAAAGAGTTTTCCAGTTTTTCCAGTGTGTCTTTTCATCATGCAAGATGATCTCTACAGACTGGTTGAAATAATCCATATTTCACTTTCTGGTGGAGTTGTGATACGATATCACAGGGGAATTAAGGCAGAGGATGGCTGTTGGGAGTTCCTCCTCCCAAGAGAACTAGAAAAGGGATTGGGAAACATTGATGGTAGGAACTGATGAAACAGTAGCTGATGTTGGTAGAAGACACAAAGAGGAGAGAAGAGAGATGATGAACATAACCTGAAGCATAGATAAACATGAAGATTTGACCTCAAATACTGATATATGAAATGTTTTCTTCATGTTACTGCATTCCCATCTTTGTGAAAAAGAAGCAGATTTGCTCTACTGTTGCTGCTCCTGATGGAATAGGAATACGTTATCTCTATTTTTCTTATCTTGTACATCAAATGAGCTTGCTGAGATGGAAACACTGAATTATTTCTGTACAGTGTGTCTAGAGTACTGTGGTAGGAATTTTTCTGTAGGGTGAGGCACTTGTAGCCATCAATGATAATACAATGCAGAAAGCAAGCAGCCAGGACAAGACCAGTAGTATCGAGTCAGCACAACTCCCACCCATATCCTTGCTCAGTGTCAATGCTGGTATGAGATTTGTCTTATGCTCATCACTCCATAAGCTTCTAGATTGCTATGGATGGTAAAGGCAGCACTTCTAGATACTTCACCAGTGAAGACTATGCCACGAGACGTTAAGGATACGTCTATACAGTAAATTAAATATAGTCAAAATGGCTTCCAGTGGTAAAAGCCCATTGGTATGGAACAGCTGTATTCACACTGTCAAACTTCCTTAGCCTTCAAAAATAGGCAATTGGCTTTTAGAAATTGTCCCTGGTCTGCTCTGACTCCCAGACTGTTCCCAGGTATTATCTGAGAGAGCTGGCAAATTAGCAGAGGTCAAATTTATGGCTTGGGTTCTTCTAACAACCTACAGTGAATTGACTTCTACAGTGGAGTAATGTTGCCTAGGACCATTTAATTTTTTAATACACTAGGACTCTAAATTTTGCAACTTGCTTCATATCAACAGGCTTTTGCATCTACGCATGACTCCAGCAATTTAGCTAGAATTCCGCAGGACAATAAAGCACTAACTCTGCAGGTGCAATGGGAACATCGGGACCAACTGAGAGGAAAGATAAAATGTCAGTGAGAGAGGAGAAGAAATTATGGATAAATAGTTATTGCCCATAAGGAAAATAATAAAAATGGGTCAGCCCCACCAAAGGCATCTGTAAAAAATGGATCCAGCAGGATTTTCATATGGTCAGGGTTCCAATCAGTATCTGTAACTCTGGTTGTTTGGATTTTTTTTTATTTTTTTTTTTGTAAGGAAAGAGAAATAGAAAAAAATGAATCATATAGAATCATAGAATTGCCAAAATTAGAAAGGACCTCTAAGATCATCAAGTCCAACCATCAACAAAACACAACCATGCCTGTTAAACCAGGTCCCAAAGCACCACATCTACACGTGTTTTGAACATCTCCAGAGATGCAGACTCCACTACTTCATTCAGCAGCCTGTTCCAATGTTTCACCATTCTTTCAGTAAAGAAATTTTTCCTAATATCTGATCTGAACCCCCCCTGGGGTAACTTCAGACCATTTCCTCTCATCCTACACTTGCTACTTGATAGAAGAAGAATATTTCTTATGGTCTTTTAGCTCAACTATATGAAAATACTTCATTGGCTTTTTAAGACTTCTGTTTCTCAGTATGTATGCACTGTTGCAGAGACCTTGGCTTGAACTTCAATATCTTAGGAACACCTAAACATTACCCATGGGCGGAATTTTCTTAGTGTAATCTGTTTTCCAGGCAACTCTGCAATTAACAACTAATTTACAGAAATTAAAAAGATGTGCTGGAGAAATAATAGATCTCTTTTCAAGTCAAGTTAGAAGAGTAAACTTGCAGCTTTTGCTGAAGAAAAATACTTAAAGTGTCAAACAAACTGTGGTGATAATAAATCTACAGTCCTTCAATATACAGTCAGAATTGGCTACTGATCTGAACAAAAAAGGAACAGGATGCACCTGATCAAAAGCTGGTAAATTTAGCTTCTATTTTTACAATAAATTAACTTTAGTAAAAACATGTCTTTTCACAGTGAAAACCCCGAAACTATCTCAAGAAGAAGAAATGCAATTTTTCAATAATAAATATTAACACTATGGATACTTGAGGATCTAGAAATGATATATTTTAAAGCTATGAAATGAAGTTATAATGGTTCTTCATGAACTGCTCCAGCATGGATCCTTTCCATAGAGTGCAGTCCTTCAGGAACGGACTACTCTGCTATGGGTCTCCCATGGGTCTCAAGTCCTGCTTGGAGCCTGCTCCAGGGTGAGCCCTCCATAGGCTGCAGCTTCATTCAGGGCACATCCACCTGCTCTGGTGTGGGGTCTTGACGGGCTGCAGGTGGATATCTTCTCAATCATTAACCTCCATGGGCTTCAGGGGAACAGTCTTCACCACAGGCTGCAGAGGAACATCTGCTTCAGTGCCTGAAGCATCTTCTGCCCCCTACCTCCTCACTGACCTTGGTGTCCATGGAGTTGTCTCTCTCACATATTCTCACTCTTCTCTCCCAGTATTTTTTACCCTTTCTTAAATTTTTTATTATAGGGGTGCTACCAACATTGCTGATTGGCTCAGCTTTGGCCAGCAGTGGTCCTTCTTGGAGATGCCTGGAAATCTTTCCCTCTGACATGGGGGCAGCCTCTTGCAAATTCCCACAGAAGCCAACCCTGCAGCTCCTGGCTATGAAAACCTTGCTATGTGAATGCAGTACAGGCATGTAAATGCTCACTGCAAATCCAGTGACAAGGTGTAAAATGGAATGGAACATCTTTAACACATATAACAGATATTGGGGCACCATGTATAAGAAATTAGAAAAAGGAGTCTTCTAGCAGCCCAAAAGTGAGGCTTTAGACCTGCTTTTCCACAAGTGTAACACAAAGCACTCAATGCAGCTTGTTTTAAACAGAACTTATTGCATTTATAGGTGAGGTTGGTTCAGTTTGTCTATGACACAATGCTGAACTTGATGACTCAGAAATTGCTGTGAAATTTCTGTGCTTTTATACCTGTCAATAGAAATAGGCTATGAATTAAAAGCATTATCAGCAGTATGCTTTCACTAGAAAACAAAAGGAGAGCATTTCATTCTTATTCAGTTTATCCTGAAAAAGAAAGCTCTATTTTGCACAGCCAAAACAAAGATTTTGAAAAAAATTAAATATCTATAAGATTGAAGACAAGATATTTAAAGTGATATCTTCATAATAGGCATTTTAATTAAATGCCAGCATCCACATTACATCAGTGCTCACAAGGGAGGCTCTTACTATAGGTAAGAGGTTGCTGTCCGTCATCCAGTCAGCTGCATTGTTTAAACACATGCTGAAACTTAAATGGTTCTTTAAAAAAGAACATTAATTTTCCAAGTATACATTTACATGTGGTACTGGAAAGGAAGGATTTTCTCCCATGACGCATCAGGATGCTGTTTATTCCCATTTCACTAACCCATTATATGGATGCAGAAATCTAATACAATTACAAGATTTGCTTTTGGATCATAAGCCAGCACATTTTCCCCAGGGCTCAGTGCTGGGTCCAGCCCTGTTCAATGTCTTTATCAATGACCCTTAGCAAGTTTGCGGACGACACTAAGCTGGGTGGAAGTGTCGATCTGCTGGAGGGTAGGGAGGCTCTGCAAAGGGATCTGAACAGGCTGGACCGCTGCGCTGAGTCCAATGGCATGAGGTTTAACAAGGCCAAATGCCGGGTCCTGCACTTGGGGCACAACAACCCTGTGCAGTGCTACAGACTAGGAGAAGTCTGTCTAGAAAGCTGCCTGGAGGAGAGGGACCTGGGTGTGTTGGTTGACAGCCGACTGAATATGAGCCAGCAGTGTGCCCAGGTGGCCAAGAAGGCCAATGGCATCTTGGCTCGTATCAGAAACGGCGTGACCAGCAGGTCCAGGGAAGTTATTCTCCCTCTGTACTCGGCACTGGTGAGACCGCTCCTCGAATCCTGTGTTCAGTTCTGGGCCCCTCACCACAAGAAGGATGTTGAGGCTCTGGAGCGAGTCCAGAGAAGAGCAACAAAGCTGGTGAAGGGGCTTGAGAACAGGCCTTATGAGGAACGGCTGAGAGAGCTGGGGTTGTTTAGCCTGGAGAAGAGGAGGCTGAGGGGAGACCTTATTGCTCTCTACAACTACCTGAAAGGAGGTTGTAGAGAGGAGGGTGCTGGCCTCTTCTTCCAAGTGACAGGGGACAGGACAAGAGGGAATGGCCTCAAGCTCCACCAGGGGAGATTTAGGCGGGACATTAGGAAAAAAATTCTTCACAGAAAGGGCCATTGGGCACTGGAACAGGCTGCCCAGGGAGGTGGTTGAGTCACCTTCCCTGGAGGTGTTTAAGGCATGGGTGGATGAGGTGCTAAGGGGCATTGTTTAGTGTTTGCTAGGAATGGTTGGACTCGATGATCTGGTGGGTCTCTTCCAACGTGGTTATTCTATGATTCTATGATTCTATGATTCTATGTTCACTTCCCTCTCTCTAATTTTCTGAGTACAATCATATTCATCAGAACAGTAAAGAGGACAGCTTGGGGCAGAAATTTCCCAGAGGTCCTAGTTCAGAATCGCTTGATATATAAAACTCACTGCATCCTACTAGATTTTTGTAGTTTTGAGATATTTTAGATGCATTTGGAGATTTTGTATATATTATTTCTCTTGGTATTCACCTTAAGCACAATGACACTTCCAGTGTCTAACTCAAGGCGACTTTGCTAGGGCTTTATTCCTAGGCAGCAAAGGAGACAACCCTGAGATGTAAATGACATCTGCCAGTAGCAGATCTGAATACATCACAGGATGCCTTTTCTGTGCTGCTGAATTATAACTTTTTGGGGAGAGAGATTTACTTCTTTTGCTACAAGCAAGTAAATTCCTTTTTATGTTAGGTATTTACTGCCCGCTTCAAGAAAGGCCACAAACCTTTACAGAGAAAGGCTGGAAGTGTGAAATATATTGGAACTTTCTTTGGTTCAATGAAACCTTTTCAGTTCATATATAGTATGAAGGAATATGAATGTGGGATTCTGACTGCAATTAGAAACATTTATCTTGTAAACAGAGGTGTGCCATTTCCCCTGTGTAGGTAGGAAGTAAATTTAATTGCTGCTTTTTAAATCAGGAATGATACTGATAATCATGGTGTTCATCTCTACTGCATGGCCGTGAAATGAGAGTCCTGGATGAACCAGCAGCTGTAGGTTAGTTTCTGAAATTTCTTAAAATCCAGCATATTTTTATGGTCTACAGAAGTAACCTTTGCAGGAACAAGTCAAGAGGTCTTCGCAAAGTCATCTCACCCTCTCCTGTGACTTTAGCCTCTTCTCCTGAAACATTAAAAAGTCTTGATTTTTCCTTAGATAAAATATTTACTGCATACACCCAAGTAAGCTGGACCCTAAGCAAAATACTAGTATGCTAGGTTGACCCTAGCTGGGTGCCAGGTGCCCAACAAAGCTGCTCTGTCCTTCTCTTCCTCAGATGGATGGGGGGGACATAATAAAACAAATGACACGTGGCTTGTGATAAGGACAGGGAGAGATTACTCGCCAATTACTGTCATGGCAAAAGAGACTCCACTTGGGGACATTAGTTTAATTTATTACTAAACAAATCATAGTAGGGTAATGAGAAATAAAATAAAAAAAAATCTTAAAACACCTTTGCCCAACCTTTCCCTTCTTCCCAGACTCAACTTCACTCCCAAATTCTCTGCCTCTTTCTTGAAGGTGTTTCAGGGGGACAGGGAATGGACATTGTGATCAGTTCATCACTCACTGTCTCTGCTGCTTCTTCCTCCTCAGGGGGAGGACTTCTCACACTTTTCCCATGCTCCAGTGTGGGGCCCCTGGAGACTGTTGTCTCAAGCATCTGGAGCACCATCTCCTCCCCCTCCTTCTTCACTGACCATTGTGTCTGCAGAGTTTTTTTCATGTTCTCACTATTCTCTTTGGCTTCAGTTTCACAGGTTTTCTGCTTTCCCCTTTTAAAGATGTTATTCCAGAGATGCTACCACTGTCACTGACTGGCTTGGCCTTGGGCTGCACAGGTCCACCTTGGATCAGCTGGCATTGTCTGCATTGGACACTGGGAAAGCTTCTAGCAGTGTTTTATCAAAGTCACCCCAGCAGCCCCTCTACTTTCAAAACCTTGCCATGCAAACCTGATACTACTAGGATCTGAAGGAAGTTCTTCGATAAACTACTCAATCATACAGCCTTTGATAGAAACTAATTTTACCAAAACTGTGAATGAGAACACAGTCAGAAGACTTTAGAATGTAGAAGTCTTCAGACAGAAATGCTCACTAAAAAAAGCGACGAAAAGAAGACAGGTGATGCGCTGAACATTAAATATGGTTGTTCATTGAGTAAAGCATTTGCTTTTTAATGTAAAGCAACTCACAGTACTTGAGGCAGCTGAGAGAAAGGGGGAGTTGTGTTTTAATGTAATGGACCTTTACATTGCCCTGAGTATATCTTTGAAAAATACCTGGATCAAAAAAAAAAAAGTCCAGATATCTATGGAGTTAATTAGACAGTTAAATACCCAGCTCAGGTAAAATAATATAACCTGCAGTTCATGGCATATATGACCTTTACAAACTGTTCATATCAAAATAAGTCCATCTCAAATTATCTGTTCCATTTGTTCAGAACATATCTAAATTGTTCAAAGCAGCAAATTTGCATCTTGTGCTATCCATTCTTTGAGCTATATTTTAGAGGCTGACTTGAAAAATTATAGTTAAAGCTTTTATCTTTCTTGCAGAATTGTTATACATACTTTGGAGACTCAATTTTTTTGCAGCACACAAGGCTTATAAATTAGACACTTTAAAATTGAAGATACGGAGTTCAGAAATATTCAAGTATAGGGAGTATATTTAAGAGAGCCTCTAGCGACAAAGACAGACAAAAGGCTGCAAAATAGAGACAAGACAGTCATTAGGCACAAATACAATCTGGGAATTTAATTATTTTCAGTTAGTTGCATTCTTGCTCTTTGCAAGCACAGCCACAGGGTAAAGTCCTGAGCTTGATCACGGTTTGAAGACAAACAGTGGAGCCTGCTTTGGAACTGCTAGTACCTCAGGCTTGTACAACATATATGCAGATCATAGTTTCAGCTAAGAAATAATATGAAGTAGGAATCTGATATCCTGCCAGAACCTATCATGCACTCATCTGTCTCTGAAGTAATACAGTCATGTAGCCAGTGGAGAGAAATAAGTGCTAGCAGGGCATAATTAGTCTCTTACTAAAGCAGACATTTAAAATAGGTCAGATGAATCACTTCTAAGAAGCGCCCTTTTCTCTCAAGTATGGGGTATTGATAAGACAATTAGCCCAGCTGAAGATCTCTGCAACTAAATTTGGAGAAATATATCTGTTTTCACACATTATTGTATACCATAATCACATAGTTATAGGTATTTCTCTGAAGCTTAACAATCCATGTTGGCATGTTACATATAACACAGACATAAAATATTATCTGAAGACACCTCTACTATTATCAGCAGAGCAGATATCTAAAAGAGTCTACCTCCTTTGTTTAACTAACTGAAAAATAAAACTAGGGTATTCACTAGTTATCCAAAAAGAAAGGAGAGGGAAAGAATTTAGGTTATCTCATCAGAGAAGTAGGTCAACGTATTCCCTAGTTTAGAAGGAAAAAATAAGCAATAACGAGAGCAGTCAGCCAGGATAGATCTGATTTTTCTTACAGTAAATTAAATTATGGAAATTAAGGAAATATAAGAGAATCATTGGAAAGTTACAGTTCTCCCCAATATGTATCACTCATCACTTCTCACATACAAGCATAACAATACCTTTTTTTTAGGTTGAAAATTAAGAAAATTAATATACAAACATGAGGTTTGAATAGTTTAAACAAGTGTGATGACTAACCTTATTTCTCTAGTTAATAAAAGGAAAGGAAGTTAACAAAATTATCTTCATTGCTATTTTCAGCACAATTCTGCCTTTCTGGTGGCAGCAGAAAGTCAATCTCATGGCTTTGGAAAATCCACCAGTAATGACCCGGAACCAAAATAAGCGTCATGCCATTAGGAGTCACCAGACAGTGAGAAGGTAGAAGGTGATTTTGTGGTTTGGACTTTGTTTGTACATAGTGATCTTTAGTTTCCTCTGAACTGCCTGAAAACTGCCTGTAGAATTGTTTTGAACATAATTAGGGAGAATGGATGCTTGCAAGATACCCACCTTACTTATCCATAAAGGGATTTTTGTGAAGACATTCCAAAAGCTGGGTGAGGTGGACAGACATGGAGTTTAGCCTTAGAGCCGAGAGAGGTTCAGCAGTATGATGTACAGTTCCAGAACAGTTTCCTGAACAACTGCAAGTCTAAACAAATCCCTGTTGTACATATAACACTGAACATTGATGGGAAACACCACAGCAATAGTACTGAAGCATAGCATTGAGTGCTTCTTGAGTTGTTTTCTGTGTTTCCTTAGCAAAGTGTTTATACAAGTTGAGTGGATATAACAAGTGTTAATACAAGAAGGGTTGTTGTGGTTTGGTTTTTTTTTTTTGCATAGGGTTGTCAGGTATGTTTTTCTATAGTGTTTATTAATTATGGACTTGTCAGTCATTTCTCATGGTAAAAGGGTAAAGTAAAAGTAAAAAAATAAACTTGAAGTTCCTTCACTCACAGCCTCAAATAACAAAGCTGGTGTATGAAGCCAGCTGGATTTACTGCATGTGCCACGTCTCTTCACACACTTCATTGAGTAAACAAGCCGCAATGGAAACGGGGTGACCCGTAAGTGAAAGTAATAAAGTGCAGCAGACTTTGACCAGATGATATTAGTGAGAGACAATCTCATCTCAATAATGATGGCAACATATAAATGTTGAGAACATTTTCTAATTTTTTTGGTCATCATGGTATGCCACAAGGTAAGTATATAAAGCAGTAGGTGACAGCCTACATTCTTCATTGCAGTGTGTGGAGTGGGATTCAGCCTCGCAAATGTATGTGTCTACTCTCATTTTTGCACTTGTAGGGGTAGCCTGCCAATTTCCAGCTGAAGCTTCAGAAAATTGTAAGTTGTCTGTAAATATATGTCATGTCAAAGTGGGTATCTTAGATAAAATAAGACATATAAAATAGCATTAAGTTATTTTTTCCTTACCTTCTTTGCTGAAGTATATACATGTTTGTGTATCTGTGTATACATTTACACCAACATGGGCACATGCATACCTGTATGTCACCCCCAGTGAAGAGAGATAAGAATCTACATTTATGTATGCATAGCTGTATGTGTATGCGATTTCCTTTACATATACACATCAATTCTCTGCATCCAGCAAAGTGCCACTTGAGTCCAGAGCATGGGATTCTCCAGACTGCAGTACTTACTTACATCTCCTGCAGGTTGCCATGACTGCCCTGTTCACCGTGTTACCTTCAACTGGTTCTGCAGTCTTTGCTGGGCAATTAATGCACAAGGTTACTTTTCTTTTTTTCTTTTATAGTTATGCAGTCAGCATTTTAGTACAAGTATGTTCTATTTTTTTTCCTTTAATCTAGAGGACCTGGTCTTATGATGGGGCTGGCTGGTTCCTCCAGAGAAATGTCAGACACCATCTGTTTTCACAGACGGGTTCTCAGTCACTATTTCCCTGTTGTTTAAATATTGTCAATCATTTGCTAAGGTCTAATACTTTTAATAACTCAGAAGTATTTTAAGATCTATAGTTTCTTTTTTTTTCTTTTTTTTTGTCAACAGATAACATTTGACTAAAGAGAATTTCTTTCCTAGTTACAGAACATTACTCATTACTCTTCACAGACCACATTCTGAATCTGTGAATAAATTGACTGTGTGCATCAAGTGAGAGGCATAAAATGGTACTCGGCTCTTCTCCACAGGTACTTTACATTGTTGATAGTAGCATGGAGACAGTAATGGTTGATCAAGCACATTGCCTCCTTTCTCCTCTTTACTGGGTGTGAATTGGGCACAGTCTTGCTCTTTTCTCCTCTCTCAAAGCGCTAGACAGTGGGCTTGGTTTGATGAGAGACAGAAGGAAGAGAGCAACCCAGCCTGGGAAGCAGGACTGCAGTTTCTGTTTTGCCATAGAATAAGAAAGAAACAGACTCAAGACAGTTTTTCAAAGATGGTGGGTTTTTTACTGAGTGACAATCTCTTTGAGCACATACAGACTTAAATTTAAACTGGAAATTTTTATACTCTGTATGAGCAAAGTATTAGACACAAGTTACATCTACCTAATATATTCAGTTAATGATTTCAAATGAGTACTGCTTTTCTTTTATTGAAAGGACTGACACAGAGTCATACAATCAAACAGCGATGCAACGGCTACAAACGTGTCCATATTTTGTTTATGAGAGTTGATTTGTTCCAATTAAAGACAAGTACTGTACAATAATTGCAATTTCTCTCAGGGTTGCTTTCTATAAAAAGGCAATAAAAAATGGTAAGTCTGAAAAGCAAATTGCATTTCAATGAACACTTTTATTCTGTTTCAGCAAACTCTCATCTCAGTTGGAAAGACTTGCATAACGATTATATTTTTGTACAAGATGGGAGGAGTAGTGTGGGCTTTCTTCCACTATAGATCTTATTGGATCAGTCATGTTGGATGGAATTCATCTCACCTGTCCTTAATGTTAGTCATCTAGTTTAATTTAATTTCCCTGGATTACCTGGAGACATAAGGACATCCACAAAAGACAGCTGAACCATCCTTAGCTGTTTAGCAACTATGGGATAATTTGTACTCCAGATCATCTTGTGCCTTCCCAGTAATTATAAAGAAGACATAAATGGCTAGTTTGGAATTGACGTCTAAATTTTACATAGCTGAAGTTATGTCACATGAACCTTAGTCTTTGTCTCAGCATGATTCTTCACAGATATCTGCTTCCTTCATAGTACTGCATTTTCATCATTAGATTCATGCTGCAGTTTTAACTTTACCCCACAACAAGTTCTAAATATGCTTCAACTATGTTACATCCTTACTTACAGAGCAGTTTCAGTGTATATCATTCATATAACAAGACAGGGTCATTCGTTGTCCTCTATTGTCTAGAAGAAAATCTATTTCCACTTATTTTGTGCTTTGTTCATTCTCTCTGCCTTTTCCTTAAGCTGATAAGGGAGGACTAAATTTTTTTAGTAATTTTCTTTAAAACAAAATAAATTCTACATTTCCAGAATTTTTCCAGAAATGCTAACTGTAACTCCATGCAATTTAAGAAAGCAACTCGTAAAAACATTTCAAACTTCCTACTATGAATTTTAAAAGAGTTGACTAAGGAGTTCTCTAGTTACTGAATACTGATTTTCAAGAATCTGAAAAAGGCTAGTGTTACATCCACAGTTTTGCTCAAACAAAGCAATTAAAAACAATACAATCTGATCAGCATCAGTAAATACAGGAATGGCTGACACTCTCTTAATGAACAATTAAGAGAATGATTAATGGTTTATGGAAAACATGATGCACCAAATGCATGTATTAAAAATAACCATGACTGATCTAAAAGATAATTAGAAAATCAACACATGCGTTTCTGAGAGAGCAAAAGGATCTTTAAGAATTGGTTCTTAGCTTTATGAAACATGCAGTTCTTTTCAACAACTTAGAATAAAGCAAAATCACTGATAAAGTTTGCTGATGGCACATATTTTGGAAAATAATAAATATGAAAGGAGAGGATAAGTTCCCAGGGCTGAACAAATGAATCACTTTGACTGCTGAATGGAAGCAGCAAACATGGTTTTTTATGCTGTCAGTGGAAGTTAAACATCTGGAAAATAGTGTCAATGGGAGATTAATTTTCAAATAACGTTTAGACCAATAAAACCAAGTTCATTCCACATTTGATACTATGTATGATGTGATTAACTCACTTGGGATGGGGTGAGGATGTTATTGTTCCAAATTACTTTACTCCTATCTTCAAAATCTTTAATTGGCTTGCTTAATAGCTCTGATTTTTGTTACATACTTCTTAAGAAGTCTTGCCATGTAGGCCAACCTGTTTTGTGCAGTACAGTCTCTACCTAATGGTTGTCATACAATAAACACCAACAGCCAGCATCTCAGCCTACAAAAGGGTCCACGCTTCACGGAGAAGCACTTTCTACTTTTCAAACATACCTTCATTTTTTACCTGCATGCTTGGACCCATGATGCTATCTCTTTAATCTAAATATAAAGGATTGTTTTTGCCTGAAAGACAGCATACCTTGATGGTTTATATCTGACTTGCAGTTGCATTCAGGCATAAGACAAATATAGAGAATTACATGCAGAACTCAGAGTCTGAGATTTAGACTAAACGCAATTGTACCCAAGATCCTTGTGGTATATCATGACACGTCCTATATGCACATGGGCTTGGACAGATGGCTGGCACCACAGGAAACAGAGTAAAGTGTGCAAAGACAACAAAATAAATGTGAAACTGAGCTTTAATGCTTTGTTTCCTCAAGTCCACCTACTCTTCAGATGTTCAGAAAATAAGGTCTCACACAACCTAATTATCTATCTGCCCAGATACAACTATGTATTTCAAAGGTTCTTTGTGGCACATTTGTTTTACTTCAGCTTTCTTCTTTTTTATTGTGTTTAAAAATGAACCATTTTCCCTAACTTAACCTGCACGAACCCTAGAAAGATAATTTAAGTTACCTATTCTACGTGTTTGTAACTTCCTAACAAGAGGTAGTAAAAAAAGAACAGACAGTGAAGAAAGAGAAAAGTGGGATAGCAACATATTTTACAGGCACATTAAAAATTCTCATGAACTGGTAAAGGTGTAGGTGGCTGAAATCTGTTAAGTCTGTAGTAACCTAGTAAGAAAGGGTTACTCAGTTTCTTTCTTTATGTAGCGCAAACATCATTGCTCAGTACATTAAAATATTACCTCAAAACATCCCAAATATTTGTTAGCGTGGGTGTTTCTTCCCTCATAAAAGTGGGCTCAAACCAGAACCATTCACCCACATGCTTCCTGACAAGTAAGCTGGAGACATGAGAATTCATGTGTCAACCAGCCTGCAAACCAAATCTAGCTCATTGGGATGGGTAATATGCAAAAGAAAGCTCCTTGTTTTTCTCTATCCCATATCCAATCCATTGAGCTTTTTTTTTTATTGTGGCCAGGAGGTCTTTCATAATTGAGGGCTTGTGCTTTGGTATTTCAATCTAGTATAATCAAAACTCACTGACTTTGTTTATTTTATCTTCAATACAAGCAGTTGTATTACAAAAGCATTATAGAAGATATCAGACATTTTTTGATCTGGGAGCATTATTTACAGTGCAGGAAACGGACTGTGAACATCCCGTAGGAGAGTTCATATCAGTCCATTTTACTTGTTAGGGTTCTTTCTTCTTAAGCATATTAGTCTAAGGAATGTTTTTAAATGATCCAAAAATACTCAATTCAGCCAGGGGCCAAGGCTTTGCATAGAGAACTGTCAGCTCTAACATTCTGCAAGTTGTGTTACCTGAAGAGTGTGTCAGGCCCTTCTCCAGGCAACAGGACCTCCCATCCTAGGAAGCATGGACTACTATGAGAAAGAGTAGCTATTTGTCCTTTCACAGACATTTTTATCCCGAAGAATAGCACTGGGTAAGGAGAACAAAGATTGCTGTCACGAAAGGTATTATGTTATTTTTGGTGTTGTTCTATCTTATTGGGTAAGAAAAAGAATGTCAGAAATACTATACAGCGTGTGCCTTTCCATCTGTTCCTAACACACACCTTGTTGCACAGCCCAAATTCACTGAACACCTTTAACAGCTGAGAACAGCAGCACTGAAACTGAAAGAAGAAAAAAAAGAAAAAAAAAGAATGTATTATTTTTCCCTGGGACACCAAGTTTGAAGCAGTTTCAGGATCCCTAGCACTTGAAGGCTCTGAACTTAGGTGAAGGTGGAGCTCAGTCCCCCAATTAGCTGTGTTTTTTCAGGTGAGCAACTTCATGCCAGTATTCCAAAACTGTCAGTCTTGGAATAATCCATAGCTATTCCAATGCCACAAACCCTGCCATTTTGTCAGGCAGATTGTTGTAGGTTTAGGAACACACTGCTTCCAGTCTTCAAATAATTAATTTTGATTTCTGAAGCAAATATGCCAGGTTGCTTAACAGAGATCTATGAAAACTGAAAACACAAACTTTTTTGTAGGGTAGTTCATCAAGCATCCAGACAAAAGCACTTACAACCTGGTATGTTAGAAAGCAAACATTTCAGACTCAAGGAACTAGGACTTCTGCCAAAACAAGTTTAATTGATTTTTTTTTCCTGCTGTCTCTGTCTTTGTAAGTCATAAACATTGAATAAATGCACTACATTGATAGGGTCAGCTAGGGGTATTTCTGCAGGGCAATCAAGTTCTTAGGATGTCGGTCCCAGTGGACAACATATATCCTGTAAATAGATTTTTTTTAAAAAAATTAAGAGCTGAGACAACAAATCGCTAGGCTTTATTTTCTCTGTATAGTGTTTAATTTTTACATTCTTAACTTTTTACAATTGTATCTGTTTCACTTGAATTGTTGGGTTTTTTTCCTGCTATGTCTGAAAACCCTGTGACATGCAGTATATGTAGTTTAAATATATTCTTTATGGTAAGACATCTTCCAAACTGGAATACTGCGCATCTCCTGCAGCCAAAGGACCGCTGATAAATAATCAACATCTGAATAGGAGTTTATGTAAGATATGTTATAGAATCAGACTTCAAAGCAGCCTCAATGTGTGCCAAATCTCCTAATGAACACAATTTTTCATGTCACTCTATACCATACATGATCCAAAGCCCTGAATACACTTTCTGAAGATTAGAAGAAAGTCAGCTATGTAATACGCCACATATAAAAACAGCAGTGTAAAATGCCAAGTCCCTAACTCATAAGATACATAAGAATAGTTCTGAAGCAGTAGCAAGGATAACATACTCTGGCTTTGTAATCTGACCTTCTGCCACCCTAGCGAAGACAGTTGAAACTTTTCCTCTGCCGAGGATTTTAAAGTCTATTTTTTAAAGCTAAACGGTACAAATTTTGAAATGTCACCCTCTGAACTGTGGCTTTTGAGGAGCCATTTACAGTAGACCCACATAGTTGAGGCTATGAGGGGATCTGAGGAGCGAAGCTGCTCAGCTTTCCCACTGTCAGCAATTCCCACTCTTAAAAAGCTGGAGCTTGATTGGTCTTAGTCAGATCACTGGATTTCTGTAGTAGCATGTTCAGACTAGGAACATGTCATATTGTATCTCTTCCCTAACTTTATATTATCAAAGAGCAGGTTTCTATTCCTAGATTATCTTAGCAGCTACAGTACTCTGAAAGTATTCTTGTCCTTAGCACTTTACAATCACCGACTGCAAAGCAATGCAATCAGGATTTGGCTCTTCTTTTTATTTTGAGTTGATGAAGCCTCTGCCTGGCAACAGTCTCATTTCTACTATGACTTCCATCTTCCTGTGTCTCAGTGACCATTTTTATGTTAGCATTTGTGATTTTTATTTAGTCTAGAAATGGTATACCAACCAGAGTTTTATCAGTTATAATTCTTAACTGGCACACCTGACACTTTGCCTAAATTGTTAACTCAATTCCTTATAAAAATCCAACAGCTTAAGGAATGAACTTGGAAAAACAAAATGTGTAGACTGTTAGATGCCAAAAGTTTATACATTCATGTCTCAAAACAGGCTTAAATGATCAAAGTAACCCTAAGCTGCTCTATTATTACAAGTTGTCTCCATCTACAAAGTTGTTCTTTTTGAAAAAAGTTTCAGGGAAAATTTTTGGTTTTGAAAATATAAAAGAAGTTTCCTACGAGTAAAAGGGAGGAAAAAAAAGTGTTAGGAATTTAACCACTTGGACAAGAAATGTTCAACAGGCAATGTCAATGATAGTGACCCCTTCCATAAAACCTAGGCTCAACATCTGCAAATTTTTCTTTTCGTAATTATTTTTCGCATGCATTAGCATACTGATCTTCATGGCTGGATTTCACAACAAGGGTTCATGTTGACTGGAATACCAGGAGAAATAAGTAATAAGAAATAAGTAATATGGAAAATAAGTTAGTCTGATGTTTGCATCCCCACATTGGTACTCCCTCTGGATTTCATTATTTTTTTCCAACTATTGCTGAAAACTAAGTGCCATTTTCTAGGGCTTGATATTTTTTGACTATTTTTGTCATTCAAGAAAAAATAATTTATAATTAAAAGATTATTTAAGAAAGAGTTTACAAGTCCTGGTTTTTTAGAATTGAGTCTAGGAAGACTTTGCAGTTGGAACTCTGCTATTCCTGTTGCACTGGCTGACAGCTAAACTCTGCTAGTAAATTTTTAAGTAAATGAAAATGGAAAGGAACATTACAAAGAAAGCTTCCATTTCTGACATGGCATGCCAAGGACTATCCCAAAGATATTTATCATTACAAAGGAGCATAAACTTTTATTATGTGCTGGTTTTCCTCCAAAAAGTGACGATTTGTCAAACACAGCATGTTTCTATGAATATGTGGCTTTTGATATACCTTCCTTGATTTTCTGCTAATCATTGTTCTTAACTCCTTGTCCAAGGCCACCAAGCCTAGCACATGCTGCCCTGGTTGATGTGCCTCAGGCTCCCAGACAACCATCCCAGCTGGCTACCCATGTTGGTGGTCACAGCAGGCAGCCAGTCCATCAACAGATCCTGTGCTCCAGGCACAGGGTTGATGCTTGGTCTTCACAGAGCTTTTCTCTGTGGCCTGTATGTCCCTCTTCCATTTTGATCACTATTCTGCAATGATGAGCAGAGCAAATACTGTGCCGGTATCGTTTGGCAGCTCATTATCCCATGAAGCATACATTATTTTTCCAACATTTGGCGTGCCAATAAAGAGTGAGCGTCTGGACAGGGTAATATGCACATGATGATGATCAAATTTGTAGGCACATTTTCAAGACTTTTCCTTACACAGGAACTGCTGTAGAGGCTGCCAAGTCCCTCTGTCCTGGCCAAGAAGGCATTCCTTATCTATTCTGCATCCATCAGCAGGCTGTAATGCACAGACAGACGCACAGAGACATCTTCAAATAAGTAATGTTTCAACTTGTTGGCCACATTCTGAGTATCCTTTCCCAAAGCTGGATGTTTTTTTACCAGGAAGAAACAAAACTTACATATCCAAGTGTGTTTGAGGATACTTTTCATTGCATTTTATGACTACATATAAGTAAATTTTTAAAATACCATTCGATTTGGAAACGATAATCAGAAAGTCTTTGATAACAAAAAACTACCTTTACTAAAACTATTTAAAAAAGCACATATTTATGGTTTAAATGATACTAAAATTTGTAATTTATTGGTAGAAAAAGTTTAAACTTTCCCAAATATTTATGTGGTTTTAGTAGTCAGCATTGATATTGATTAAAATGAAAAATACACTGTCCTTAGAACTTTCCTGTTGCACTGTTAAAGATTACCTGACAACCTAAATAGAAATAGAAAAAAAGAGGAATTTGAATTTTTGAAAATCAAATATACATGTTTTGCAAAGCTCTCCCATACTCTCTAGAAAAAGCCTGCATTGTAAACTTTTACAATGTCTGTTTTAAATTAAAGTTGAAGAATACAAAATTTGAAAAACAACAGAGTTCAGAAGGTGTGGGAATCATACAAGTATTTATAATGGAATTTCAAATAAAACTCTCTTTTAAAATTACATTCCTGTGGACTTAAAAATCTGTTTATGCAGCAATACAGATCTCTCTGTAATTATTTTTGCTCAGAGGCTTTTAGAAATTTAATTAACTTAAAAAAACATCACACATTCAACACAATGCAAATAATGAAACAAGAAGAAGTGAGAGTGTCAGGAATAAAATAGCTACCATATTTCATCACATGTTGAAAAATAGAGACCTCTTGAACAAAAGTGGTACTTCTCCCAAGGTTATGATTTGCTGGTTTTTAGACCAACATAAATTGAACATAAAGGGGAAATGGGAGATAAATGGATTCCTGGCTTAGTGGGGAATAATTCTTTTTTTTTTTTCTCTTCTGCATTGGAACAAGACCAAAGAAGTCAACATGTCTTATGAATAAAAATACTGATGGAGAAAACATAAGTCCCCACTTTGCGCTAAGAAGCATTTTTTCATCACTTAAATTTTCTCACTTGAAATTAAATTTCTTAAAACTCTGTTGCAGTCTGAATCTTTCATGATACGTGCTCCCCACCTTCCAGCACTTCAAAGTGAATGTTGCCTCCTCAAATTGCTGTCAGCGAATGAATATCCTTCAGGAATAAGGTTGGGAGGAAGGCAAAGAAAAGAAGAGCAAAAGAGGAGGACAAAAAATAAACAGAATTTTCCAGCATCTCTTTCCAGAATATTTAGCTATACCCAGTGATTATTTTTACTGGTATACCTGGTGGTGCAAATCAGAGCTTTTCACCCTTTTAGAAGCTGCTTTGCTTTTTAAAGAATGATCTGAGATCAAGAACAAGGTGTTTTCAAATTCTCAGTTTATATTAATCCCCCGAAGCATCTCTACATGAAACTGGTGATTTTCCTGGCAATCTGTCACTGCTACTTAACCACTTTTAACACACCTTAACAGAGTGTTGCCTTGCTAAAGTACACTGAATGTTTGTGTTCGTGTGCTCTGATTTTGATACCTTGAAATACAAGTGCTTCATGACAAGAATCAGATTCACAAACTTGTCAGTAGCTTACAGCGTATTGTGTCCTTTCTACATAATAACTGGCACTGTGAATTTTTCCAGAAAAAAAAGGCTTTCAGCTTTTTCATATCTTGTCACTCCATGATATCTTCTTTCACCTCTCTAGCCCTCCTCAAGGAACAAAGGAATGCAAAACCAAGAGCCTTTAGAATCTCTGCTGCTTGTTTAATCTCTGTGGAGTATTTTCTGCTGAATTCCAGGGTGTGGAACCTGTAAAATCCCAGTCCAAGACATTCTGCTGTTTCTGTGCCAGGCTGTCTTGCAGCAATACTCTCGTTTGATCTGTCCTAGTCCTCAGCTCCATGCTCTGCCAGCGCAGGCACCACCTATCTCGTGATATGAGTAGTGATGGCAGACGTGACAGGGGTTGTTTCCTGTAATTCTGATTTTCAATGACAGAGTCCTCCTCCTCTCACAGAATCACAGAATAACCAGGTTGGAAGAGACCCACCGGATCACCGAGTCCAACCGTTCCTACCAAACACTAAACCATATCCCTCAGCACCTCGTCCACCCGTGCCTTAAACACCTCCAGGGAAGGTGAATCAACCACCTCCCTGGGCAGCCTGTTCCAGTGCCCAATGACCCTTTCTGTAAAGAATTTTTTCCTAACGTCTAGCCTAAACCTCCCCTGGCGGAGCTTGAGGCCATTCCCTCTTGTCCTGTCCCCTGTCACTTGGGAGAAGAGGCCAGCACCCTCCTCTCTACAACCTCCTTTCAGGTAGTTGTAGAGAGCAATGAGGTCTCCCCTCAGCCTCCTCTTCTCCAGGCTAAACAACCCCAGCTCTCTCAGCCGCTCCTCATAAGGCCTGTTCTCCAGCCCTTTCACCAGCTTTGTTGCTCTTCTCTGGACTCGCTCCAGAGCCTCAACATCCTTCTTGTGGTGAGGGGCCCAGAACTGAACACAGGATTCGAGGAGCGGTCTCACCAGTGCCGAGTACAGAGGGAGGATAACTTCCCTGGACCTGCTGGTCACGCCGTTTCTGATACAAGCCAAGATGCCATTGGCCTTCTTGGCCACCTGGGCACACTGCTGGCTCATATTCAGTCGGCTGTCAACCAACACCCCCAGGTCCCTCTCCTCCAGGCAGCTTTCTAGACAGACTTCTCCCAGTCTGTAGCACTGCATAGGGTTGTTGTGCCCCAAGTGCAGGACCCGGCATTTGGCCTTGTTAAACCTCATGCCATTGGACTCTGCCCAGCGGTCCAGCCTGTTCAGATCCCTTTGCAGAGCCTCCCTACCCTCCAGCAGATCGACACTTCCACCCAGCTTAGTGTCGTCCGCAAACTTGCTAAGGGTGCACTCGATGCCTTCATCCAGATCATTGATGAAGACATTGAACAGGGCTGGACCCAGCACTGAGCCCTGGGGAACCCACTTGTCACTGGCCTCCAGCTGGATTTCACACCATTTCCCACCACTCTCTGGGCCCGGCCATCCAACCAGTTTTCCACCCAGGAGAGTGTGCGCCTGTCCAGCCCAGAGGCTGACAGTTTCTCAAGCAGAACGCTGTGAGAAACTGTGTCAAAGGCTTTGCTGAAGTCCAGGAAGACCACATCCACAGCCTTTCCCTCATCCAGTAGCCGGGTCACTTTGTCATAGAAGGCGATCAGGTTAGTCTGGCAAGACCTGCCTTTTGTGAACCCATGTTGACTGGGCCTGATCACCCGGTTCTCTTGCATGTGCTTCATGATAGCACTCAAGATCACCTGTTCCATGACTTTCCCTGGCACTGAGGTCAGACTGACAGGCCTGTAGTTTCCTGGGTCCTCCCTGCGGCCCTTCTTGTAGATGGGCACAACATCAGCCAGCCTCCAGTCCAGTGGGACTTCCCCAGTCTTCCAGGACTGTTGGAAGATGATGGAAAGGGGTTTGGCCAGCACATCCGCCAGCTCCTTCAGTACCCTAGGGTGAATCCCGTCCGGCCCCATAGACTTGTGACTGTCCAGTCGGGCTAGCAAGGCTCTGACCACCTCCTCTTGGATCATGGGAGCCTCATTATCCTCCTCTAGCTCCTGGGTTTGTACACAGACGGAACGACCCTCCTTACGACTAAAGACTGAGGCAAAGAAGGCATTAAGTACCTCAGCCTTTTCCTCATCCCCTGTTACTGTTGTTCCTTCTGTGTCCAATAGGGACTGTATGGTCTCCCTAGTCTGCCTTTTATTATTTATATATTTGTAGAAAGATTTTTTATTATCTTTCACTGACTTGGCCAATCCAATTTCTAGCTGAGCCTCAGCCCTTCTGATTTTTTCCCTACACAATCTCACTTCCCTCCTGTAGTCCACCCAAGAGGCCTGTCCCTTCTTCCAGAGGCCATAAACATTTCTTTTCTTCTTGATATCCCCCAAGATCTCTCTCCATCCTTTTCTTTTAACAGAAGGAAATCCTGGGGACATGCCATTTGTAGGGACCTTCTACTACTGCCTGGTCATCACAGACAAGCATCCTGGGAGGGTTGTTCCCAGGCAGATAATTAGCTGCAATTTGACAGTGCATTAGTAGTGATCAATAGGTGAGGTTTTTCCCAGATCTTCTGCAGAACAGGGCTTTTATTAGCAGTGCAGAGAAATACAGGCCTGATATAAAAACAGAAGCCTTGGCAAGTGGAGATGCAGGATGCAGCGTAGGGGAGCACAGGAATGAGATTATAAGAGATGAGATGAAGGCTGGAACTGGAGACCTTATGGCAATGAATGACTCTGCAGTGTTCAGTTATATAAACAAAAGACACGACTTTGACTAAGCAGGTTTTAAGGGCAGAAAAAGAAAACAAATAAGTAGCAACTAACAAGTGTAGCAGGCAACAGGAATAACAAATTCAAGTGAAACAGAAAGCTGCAGACCAGGGATAAAAGGTCATGGTGTAAAAGCATGTTAGCAAACATTCAAAAACGGCCTTGAATGGATCCCAGAGTGAGGAAATAAAAGCCATCAACATGGGCACCCTGCTGCTCCCAGCAAACGACTCCAGATGCTGGCAGCTTCCTACTAATACCCCCATCACTGATGCCAGGATAAAACCAGGGATTATAAGATCCTGAGGAGCAGAGGGAGATTATGCAGCAGATCAGAAGAAAGGGTAGAAAATAAGAAGCGTGTGCATAACAAGTTTAACTGAATTATCATGGATACAGTAACTTTTTCTGCATAGATGTATTGTTTCTGTAAAAATTACTCTTGGATTAATAATGACTCTTGGATTAAACTCTTAAAATTCTAATTATGCAAACAAAAATTATACAAACAATAACTATACAAACAATCATAATTCAAAGTATTAGATGCATTTCTTCTTTTCTGTCCCAAAAAACAACCCCAAAACATATTTTGAGTGTAATAACAGCTCCATGTCCCAATAAAGGGACCCCATGTACCACAAGAAAATACTCGTGGTGCCAGTAAACTACATCTTTATTACAAAATTACACAGGTGCTGTCAGAAAATCATTCACCAGGTGTGATATTGATACAGGGGCAGCTCACTACATTATATGTGAAAAACATCCTTTGACCTTGCGCTTAAACATTACCTGCTGCAAAATGACAGATCCAGAAAAAATAAGCAAAACATATAGTTACATGAAGATGTGTATAAAACTGTCTTCTCCTTTGCCTTGTGCTGAAACAGTCCCAGATGACGTTAAAAATCAAAGAAGAATCTCTCTTAGCTAACAGAGATCTGCAGGATATGAGCAGTGGATTCAGCTCATCCCTGGATTTCTTTGCCTACATGAATGGAGTGCTGTTTATTTTCATAGCATAGACTGTCAATTTTGAGTTCTGTTACTCTTAAATTCAGAATTTATTTTCATAGCATAGACTGTCAGTTTTGAGTTCTGTTACTCTTAAATTCAGAATTTAAAGTTCACAGCAAGTCTGTAGTTCAAAATGCTTGCATTTCTCAGGTACATGTAGACTCAAATCAAACGACTAAATATATCAAAATAATTGGTTTTAAAGTCTATAAGCCATTACCCTTAAGAGCTGCAATCTATTGTAGCCAAAAGCAATTTATTAGTGTCACAGAAAAACTGGTGTTGCCCTTGTCAGGACAAATTCTGTACAGGCTGTTACTCAATAAAAAAGCCATCATGCTCCCCTTAATCAGTAGACAATAGTGAATGAGGACAAAATCAATTAATATTTCTTTCTTTAGTCACAATTTAAGGAGAAACAAAGATGCTGCAGAATGTTAACATAGGACCACCGGGACTGTGCACACCAGCTGATGCCAAATGCAGATTCCAACATTTGTTCTATAGGCTTATGAGGTAAAAGACACAATGACAACTGGTCCAATTGCAAATACTAAATGAGTTACATTTTTGATAGCGGAAATCAGTAAGACAGTCTAAAGCTTTTGGACCTGTAAGTGAAATGGGAAAAATGAGATCCATTAGGCATATTTTGAGCTTGATCTGTTTCCTGATAATTCTTTTTGTATTTTAGCAGATTAACCATCACTTCGGTGGTATATCTCTAGACTGGTGCTGGTAACAAGATTATTCAAGATTTTTGTACACAGAACTGAGGAAGTTCCAAATATTGTGGCCAATATATTCTGCTGTGGCATCCCTTCAGGAAATACATCAATTTCTTTGCCTTTTCTTTGGATAAAAATGAGTAGGCATAATTTACGCAGTACTGCCAACTCAATGGATATTCTGTTATAGTGCTTTGTAGGAGTTCCTATCAACCAGAGCCTCTCTAAGCCTTCATGTTTTTAGGAAGTCTGGCTTGCTGCAGGACCATTTTTTTAGTTGCCATTGTGGCACTAATAACTCATGCTGCAGAAGAATTTTTACTATGCTCCCTCATTCAAAATATACTTCAAGGCATGTTTTGTTACTCCCTTTCCTTGTTTTTTTTCCATTTTGCCTCTGGTTAAATTCAATCCTACAGATGTAAAGGACTGACAGCTTTTAAATGAGGAAAAGCAAATCCAATCCCAGAAGATACTATTTTAAAACTGGACTCAAATCAGTACTTGTAACTTTTACAAGGTCCTGTAACAAAATGCAACTCTTCTCACAAAAAGCTATGAATTAAATCAAGTTTTTCATCTTGAGGAAGACCCTACTCCCTTCAGTAAATCAAGGTGGAGGTTTAGGTATTTTGACAAACCATTCATACAAGATGAGTTATGTAGAGACATGCAAGTAAAGGGAATGATTTGTTCTGTTTTTTGTATTCTAGATGGTGGGTGTGAGGACAAAAGGACTCCAGACAAAGCGTATATGAGGGGCTCTCTCCGAGTCAACTGCTTCTGGAAGGAAACCTTCATGTTTATGGCAGTGAGGAGAACATTACAACGGATATTTTTCAAAACAAACCTCAATATTTGGGCTTTTTTAACTATATTGGGGGAAAAAAATATTTATTCTGCTTTGCTTAACTAGCTAATCTGCTTTTAACACATTTACTACTGTTCCCACAATGTTTTACTCATAGACTCAGGGTTTGGCTATGCTGATGAGTGGCCATTAGTGTACATGACTATTTCAAGGCTCATTATGGCTTTAACTTAGCATATTGTCCTATGGAAGGTAATGAACTTCCTCCCATCTACCCATACCTGATCTCTAAGATGAACATCTCTGTTCTTCACCTGGAAGTAACTCTGTCAATTACTAGATCCCTCTACGAGCTGATGAAATTCACCCTAATGTAAGAAAATATTTTCTTTTTTTAATCTAAAAAGGAATTTTCTAAATTTAGTGAGTTACCTTTCATCCAAATCTATTTTCTCAACAGGCTGCATGTGCAGGAAGGAGATTTAACTCAGAGATTTAATGCATTTGAGCTGCTGTGGAGCCATCATTTATTATACCGAAAGTGAATAACATCTGATTTTCCCCTTTTCTTTCTCAGGAATAATATTATATTTGCCTGGGAGGTGAATCAAAGCCATATCATATTGGTAGAAGTGCTTTGGCTTTTGAAAACATACAGTAGGAAATCATGTAACATTATAAACTCTATTTGATCTCATGACTAACGCTCACAGAAAGCATGCCTACCTACAAGGACTACTTCTGGAAATGCATTGTAGAAAGTTGTGATAGACATAGAATCACAGACTCATAGAATCGTTTAGGTTGGAAAGGACCTTTAAGATCATAGAGTCCAACCCTTAACCTAATACTGCCAAGTCCACCCACCACTAAACCATGTCCTTAAGTGCCATATCTACAGGTCTTCTAAATACTTCCAGGGATGTCGACTCTGCCTGGGCAGCCTGTTCCAATGCTTCATAGCCCTTTTGGTGAATAACTTTTTCCTAATATCTAATCTAAACTTCCACTGCTGGAATGTGAGGCTGTTTCCTCTTGTCCCATAACCTCTTAATTGTGGGAGGAGACTAACATCTGACTCTACAACTCCTAGTCATAGAGAGTGACATAAAGGCCTTCTGATGGCAGTCTGTCTGTTCTTTAGAATTTTTAGTATTTGTCCAGGGAGGTGGTTGAGTCACCTTCCCTGGAGGTGTTTAAAAGTCAGGTGGATGAGGTGCTGAGGGCCATGGTTTAGTGATTGATGGGAATGATTGGACTCAATGACCAAGTGGGTCCTTTCCAATCTAATGATTCTATGATTCTACGATTGATGTAAGGACTTTTTTTTACACTGATTGAGCTAAGCCAATATATTAGTTTTTACCAAATTGTTATCTATAACTTTAAATATTCAGTCCTAAAGTGCCTTCAAAATGTTAATTACAAATTAGGTCTGATATAAATTATCCTTTTCCAAGAAATAGTTTGTGCCATATTTCTCTTCTTCACACATAAAGACAATATGCTATATATTGAAATTACAGTCTTTGATTTCTTTCCTGTTTAGGAGTAAAAATATATTCTGAATCACTCTTTTTTTAATCCTTCATGAATAACTGAAGCTCAAACAATCTGATACTAAATCTTCTGATGTTAAATTTATTCAAAATGATAAATCATTATTCTGCTTTTAGTCTATTCTCCCAAGATATGAGAAAATAAATCTGATACAATGATGAATAATTTGAATTATTTTAATGTTTGGAAAACTTCTAAACTTAGGGAAATTGATTTATTTGCACAATTCAAAGGAAACCACATTTATATTCCTTTTAGAAGAGGGGCTCATCTCTATTCTAGTGTGTAAGAATTTACCAGTTAAAAAAGCTCCAAAAAGTTATCAACAAGACACATTTTGAGGCAAAAGGTATTTCTAAAGTTACTATATCATGAAACACATGTTTTAATTAAACTCAAATGTAGGTGTTGCACATGAGTAGGTCATCCTCTAAGATCAGATTGCATGAAGTTACAGAGGTATGAAAATCAGTTAGGGCATTTAATGATTATATTTGGAAACAAAATAGTTACATGCTGTAATTATAGTGTTAAACTACTGATATCCTTCAAATTTCCATAAAGGAGAAGAAAGCACATGTCTTCAAAAAGTTTTTAAAGCCTTATTAAGCTAGTGTTGTCTAATTTGATTATGAGTTACATTCTGCTAGCTTTCCTCATGTTTGTCCATTTATTATAAGCGACTTTCCCAAGACTAAGCTTTTCAGCTTGGCTGAAAGAATTAGTCTTCATTTTGCAGAACATTATTATCTAATTATACATATGTCTGTCTTACTGTTTAATACAAAATAAATATATTTTTCTATCCATATATTTAATTTTGATATTTTGAAGTCTATATTACATTTTAGTCATCACTTTGATATCTTGCATTGCCATTTAAAATAAGAACATTTTAGCTATCTGAAAAGTAAATCAAGTGCAAAAGTAAATCTGCATTAATTCAGTTAGAAGCTGTGTTCAAGATATGCAGGAACCTGCAAATATGTGGGTTGTAAATCATGGCTGCATTACAGAAGGGAAAGCCTTTCCTAGGTTCAGTGATGATATCCATACTCTGAAAATACTTCACATCTCATTCTCTGAGAAAGAGCTAGTGTATTATTTTGCTGCAGTCAAGGATGATGATTCCAGGGTATAGTATGATATACACTAGTCAGTAAGTCTAAATTCAATCAGTATGACTAGCAGGAACTATTCTATTTCCTTGTGAGACAACTTAATGTTCTAACATAAAAAGAGCTTTGATAACAAATTAAACATGGAATCTAGATTATAGTAACTGAGAAGAGGAGGCTGAGGGGAGACCTCACTGCTCTCTACAACTACCTGAAAGGAGGTTGTAGAGAGGAGGGTGCTGGCCTCTTCTCCCAAGTGACAGGGGACAGGACAAGAGGGAATGGCCTCAAGCTCCACCAGGGGAGGTTTAGGCTGGACATTAGGAAAAAATTTTTCACAGAAAGGGTGATTGGGCACTGGAACAGGCTGCCCAGGGAGGTGGTTGAGTCACCTTCCCTGGAGGTGTTTAAGGCACGGGTGGACGAGGTGCTAAGGGGAATGGTTTAGTGTTTGATAGGAATGGTTGGACTCGATGATCCGGTGGGTCTCTTCCAACCTGGTTATTCTATGATTCTATAAACAAGACATTAAACTTGTTTGAAATACTGAAAAAACATCCAAATAATCAGGATAAGCCTAAAAGCATTTAGCCCACATCACAGCTTGTCTTTTACAGTTACCTTTGCAGCCCACAGAGTAGCAGTTGAGCTTTTGCCCTTCTGCATTCTAACTAAAATATTTCTCCTGTGTTGTAGGAGAGAGACTGCCTTTCTTTACAGGATGATGGCAGAAGTAAAGAGAAGTGAGGATATACAGAGGAAAAAAAGAGAAAAACCCAAATTTAACTCACTCCATTGGAAATCATCAGTGGTGCTTACACCTGGTGTTACACCCCTTTCATCCACCAAGTACCTCACAGCAGGTTTTCTTTATTAAGCTAACTTTCTTCAAAGGTTTTCCAACCAGATGCTGAAATGAGACATCATTTTACTACAATACCCACAGCTCTCACCACCTTCATCTGTGAGGAACTGCTCTCAATAGCTTCTCATTTAAACAGGTAGATGGCAATACACACGTGCTGGGTCAGGGCATCACTAATCTTCCCTCCTCAAAGCAGATGCTGTTAAGAGGTAGGTAGGCAGGCAACCAGGAAACTGAGGAAACCTTAATTAAATCAACTCTTTGGCCACAGTGACGTGACTTATCTTTTTAACTAGACTGACACTCAAAAAGATGAGCCTGTATGTTGTGAAAAAAGGTATGACAAACTATGTGACCTAAATTCAGCTCTGTAGATGTAAGAGTTCATCCACGTGGAAAAGCTATCCTGCTTTTACAGGACATTTTCTAACATTTCCCTGACATGTTTTGCTAAGCCTTTACTGATTTTTGGTGTAAAATGTGAGCCCTGTCAGCAGAAGACTGCCTTGACCAAATAGTTGCTGTATACTGTTGCCAGGCAAAATCTGTGAGACTGAGTCAGTGTAAACTTGCATGGGATGGAGTCAAACCAGGGAGTAGGATGATGCCTGCCCAGGTATGATGACCTACAGCCAATGCGCAGACCCACACCTCAGCCCTGCGTGCCTTGCAACATATAGACAGCCAAGGATTACTTTCAGTGTCTTCTGGTGACAAAACAGGGACTGATCCAAAGCTGCATCCAACCATGCTTCAGGAGAAGGGAGCTTCCGTTGGAAAAGTTTAAAGCTATAGGAGGACAGAGAGAGGAAGGGAATCCTAGCCTTAAAGACCAACTAACCCAATGGTAAAAACAATAACGTCAGATGTAGAATACTATGACCACAGAGATTTGACCATTCAAGATTCGGTTTGTATCTACTACTTTGTGGAAATCTTAGAGAAATGGGTATGTTTTTTAAGTCTTGAAATTTTTAATGGGATAAGAAATATGACTATCTGTATTCAATAATTTTTCCATCACTGTGGCATTGACATATGAGTGTTGTCTTAGAAGATGTCATCCTGAAACCTTATAAACCCATTCATTTTATTTTAAAGTTGTAAAATCCCTTGGTTTTATCTCCCATCTCAGATGTAAACAGGGCTTTTAGAGCCAGAATCAGGTTAATTTGAAACAGTTGGTTCTTAAAGTGAGCCAACACCTGCTACAAATAAAAGATAGGCCCAACTTCATGCTCCAAAATTATTTTTCTGTGCATATGGGAGATGTGGTAAATTTCCAATAGGCTGCTTGAAAGTTCCTAGGGGAACTACACACAAACAACTGTACTAGGAGAACAAAGTATAATGATATAGAAAGAGTATTTCTTTTAAGTGATTATTGCTAAGTGACAGTCTAAATTTGTAAGCATTGTAAGATGGAATTTCTTTATGCCCAGGCTGGTTAAAATGTAGAAGCAAACTACATAAAACTGATTCAGAAGAAATTGAATATAGAGAAGGAAAAAAATCAGAGGCTGTAGCAACATGTTTGATTCAGAGACATAGCTGATGAGATCAGACATATATTTGCACTTCTCTGAAACGATGAGGGCCAGTGAATCACGGCATTTCTCTTCTGGCAATGAAATGTACACTTAGCTCCATTGTATGCCTAGAAAATGATTTTTAAACATCGTGTGCATTTTTTTCTGTTTCTCCACGCAAAAGCAAATGTCATACTGAGAGGACTGACTTCTTATGTTACTAATAGGCAGAAAAATAATTTTTGATTTAGATAAAATTTGAACTTTCACTGTTAAAAGACTAATTTTTTTTCTCAATTATAAATACTCAATTATTTAAGCTTTTGTTGTAATCTTTATTTTTCATATATTTTTGTATTCAGATCTCCTACAGAGTGTCACAGTCCAAGAAAAGGCTTTGCCTGAATAACAAGTCCAGCTGCATGCAATCACATTGCTTTATTGCCCTTCCTAGGTCCCTCCCTCAAATACTCTTGTGCCAAGATGTCTAGCAAAAAGAAAAAATCTAGTTAACAGCTTTTGTGTGATCACATCCATCAAGCTGATGAGTTAATATTCTTGCATTCTCCCTGTCCATATAATTTCTCCACCTATGGACACGAAGGAATACTCCAGGCAACTTTAAGACAAGCATGATAGCACAGACTTCAGTGAAATTTCTAGAAGTTTAGTGAGGATCCTGGATACATGCCTAGGTTACTAGTGTATGCTGAAATCAATAGTGAACATCATTACTGCTATTGTTTTCATGCTAGCTGTATTTAATCTGGCACTGTTATGACAACATGCAATATAATTATATATTTTACTCCACTGTGATTAAAAACTCTGAGCCTTCAAGAGAGAAATAATCTTTTTCTTAGGTATTAGTAGAGAATCTAGCTTTGACATCTAGGAATTACCATACTACTTTTAGTGCTGCTTTTACTGCTAAATAGCACATGAAGTTTAACATCTCAAGAACACAATGTAAGAAGGAAGCAAGAAAGGAAATAATGTAAATACACTCTGAATGCACCAAGTTAGTACTATCAGACTAGATGGATATTATAAGTACAGCTTTTCATTTTATTGGATGTGTCATAGTCTCCTATCTGTCTCTGACAGGGAATCTTCTGGATGGCGTCTGTTTAAGCAATACTGGAAATAAAATGTGTTATTTGTTTTTCTGCTATTTTAACAACAGCCTTGATTGCATGCAAATTACACAGTTTGCAAACATATAAAAAAAGCAAAGCAGATACAGATATATCTGTCCTTTTCTGCTTCTTTGCTGTTTAAACTTTGCAGACATACAGTCAATGATCCTGTTCCATCAGTTTTAAATTATATGGTTCTTGTTCTGCTGGGAGCTGTTCCACACCATTATAATCCTCTTTTGAGGAGGTCAACAAATAAAATAGATATTTGGTTTATAACTGAAGTGCTGAAGTGATACTTACTGTAGTAGAAATTCAGAATATTCCCCATCAAAGCAAAGAAAGCTGAAGCATGACACTCCTATTTCACATTCTGAGTGCAAGAGAGCCTTTGTATCTTGGATATGCTTGCCCACCAATAATTTCACAATGACTTGTTTTCTATCAGGTTTGTAAAATCAGGCTTAAAGACAGTGCCTCAGAGAATATCTGCAGACCCCTCTAACTGCAATGGAGTTTTGCCATGTATTAATCCCATTTTATGCAGATTCATAATTAGGTTTATGTTGTTGTTATAAATCAGCAAACAAAACGCCTTCATAGGGTCATTTGGAAGCTCTTTGCATTGGCTTTTTGGCTGTAATTTTGGTTTATGAGAGCTGTTGTACAGTTTGGCAAGTTAAAGATCACACTTCTGCTCCTGACTTAAATCTCGGGGCTATTAATGTGAAGAGACAATTAAAATCAAAAAATCATCTACCTATAGAAATACGTGCTTCCACATTCTTCTTTGTAATGTCTAGATTTCAACTGGGATGTCAATTACATACTATCTAAAAAATGTCTCATGCTTTCTAAAAAGTACCGTTAGAGCTGGCTCAGAATAGCTGCTATATATTTGAACTTAATTCATTCCTTCTTGGATGAAACATTCAAACGTAGACATATTGTTTATGCAGATATGTATGACAGCTTTTTTTCCCCTCAATAACAACTGTTTATAATTCATTGAAAAATCAAGTGATGAAAATATTTGAAAATTTTAAACCAGACATTTTTATATGTAAAAATTGTGACAGCTTTTACCCTAGCCTGATAGTAAAAGTAGTTCACATGCTTTCTGTTATTACCATCCTCCATATGACAGATTCCCTGGCTAGAATACATTTTCCTGCAATGCACTGTTGCCTCCCGCTCCTGGGACTTCTATCTTTAGTGAATCATTGAAGGCTGAGTCTGACTGGGGAACGCAACCAGAAGGAGAAAGTGATGATAGCAGGAAATCACACTATAAGTTGTATGACAGAAGCATTTTTAAATGGAGGTATATTTTTTCAGGGAATTACATGAGATTCCTATATGCAGTTCTTCAATTTCTTAATTAAAATTTTCATATAAGTAGGTCTGTTTTGAAGAAAAATGCATTTAGTCAAAATTTAATTTCCACTAAGAAAATGAGGGGTTCGGTTGTTTTGTTTTTTCACTACAAAGTATAGGTGTAGCATTCAGGTAGAAAACATGACAGAATTGCTTTGAAGGCTGATGAGCACTACCGTGTACTTTTACAGAGGCAGGACAATGCCTGAACTACTCTCCTATGGCAACTTATTTCCAACATATCCTACGTCTTCAGCTGTGTTCCTACGAATCCAAAAAGAGCATGCAACACTTCCCTTATCTTCTCCGCTATTCTCAGAGGGAGAGGACTTTCTAGTTCTATATGGTCATATTCTTCATGTAGTAGGAATTAACAAAAAAAATGCCAAAACTTACTTTAAGAGGCCTGCAAAAGACTTTCCATATCAATATTTTTCTTGTTTTATAAACAAGTTAAGACGTTATATCATGAACTTCAAAAACAATTTAATTTATGGAAGATATATTTGGAGTCATCTGAACAATTGTCATTATTGATTTAAGACAACTATTAAGGACATATTTTCACACTATTTTATTCATTTTGACATAATTTGAAAAAATCAAACCACTAATCATAAGGTGATACTAAGAAATTAATAGATTAAGTGATGAGCACAAAAAAATGTATTATTCCCTTGCTCTTCTAACCACAGCTCTTACCACTTTGTTGCTTATGTCTCTATTAGCATATTGAATTCAGTAATTGTCTTCTCCAGGAGTCAGCACAATAATTTTTACAGAGCAGGGTGAAAACTGGCCTACAATGTATTTTTTGATCTAGTCCAAGAACATTGTAGTCAGTAATAAAGCCTACGAATCTCAGTGGTCTTTGTATCAGGCTCTACAGAAAGCATGGTGGTGTAGATTTTCTTAGCCCAAAAGTGATAGAAGAAAGGTTATTTTAGTAAAATTCTTGCAATTGAAAGCTTTGCAAAAATACTCTTTTAACTTCAGGATAGGGTGGTTGTTAATTGTATCTGAAGGTGTAAAATTTTTCTAAAAATATTTTCCTCTATAGATTGTTTTCTCAAATGATTTCTAATGATCCTTTCCCTTTCCCCATTGCCCTCTCTGCTGTTATTTTAGCTCTTTAAAATATATTTAAAACAATAATTATTTTATTTCTAAAACTGTCCAATCTGAGACCTCTACCAGACCCCTCTTTCCCAGTCCTTGTTGGCCTTGTCTATCATATTGTCAAAAGGATTTTTACACATATGATTGCAAATGTCTTCTGTAATCATTGTGAAGTCCATGGATTTCAAAACGTTTTCATTGACATTTGGAACTGCCTGCTTTTGTCCATTTTTAACCAAGTAGTCCTCTGTACAGTGTTTGGTATCTCCAAGAGATATTAACATTTAGATTTAAAGTGTTAGTTTTCAAGAAGACACTGTACTACACTATCTTTAAATCATTTCATATATCACATTCTTGCCAAGCTGTTATGTGGAGTATGATGAGGGAGCTAAAATACTCACGACTATCAGTATCTACGGCAGAATGATCCAAAACCTGCATGAAAGAGATGGGCGTGACCCTTGATCCAGCAACTGGAAAAAGGAATCAGGCTTTTAGAATCATAGAATCATAGAATCATAGAATCACCAGGTTGGAAGAGACCCACTGGATCATCGAGTCCAACCATTCCTATCAAACAATAAACCATGCCCCTTAGCACCTCGTCCACCCGTGCCTTAAACACCTCCAGGGAAGGTGACTCAACCACCTCCCTGGGCAGCCTGTTCCAGTGCCCAATCGCCCTTTCTGTGAAAAATTTTTTCCTAATGTCCAGCCTAAACCTCCCCTGGTGGAGCTTGAGGCCATTCCCTCTTGTCCTGTCCCCTGTCACTTGGGAGAAGAGGCCAGCACCCTCCTCTCTACAACCTCCTTTAGGTAGTTGTAGAGAGCAATGCTGCTTTAGATCTGATTCTAAGGAAGTGACTAAAACTATGAAAATGGAAAGCAGTTTGAATGAAAGAAGCTCCAACAGAAGTGTTTGTGATTGTAAATGAGGAGAAAGAAACAGCCAAATGGCAGTTTTCCAAAAACACAAGAAGATGGTGAGAGGTCCCAACATGGTGCTACACAGGATAACATCGTTCAGACGAACAAACAGTTTTTGAAGGGAAATAATATCAAATTTGAAGGAGAACACTGTCCTTTTGTTATACTTTACCACTGCAGTAGGATTTTAATGACTATGACATTAATTAACAGTCATATCAAACAGTGGCTCAAGGACAGATTACTATGGATACATAGAAAAGTATAGTACAAACTTGCTGTGAGAAATCTAGGGAAAAATAAAGAACAGAATTAAATATACAAAGAAATGTATAAAATTAAACAGAGCAGAAAAATACATTAGAAATTGTAGGATAGTATAGGCCTCTTTTTAAGGATGACACACAATATGCTGTTGACATGGAAAGGAATAAATTTGCCTTTTTTCTTTTTTTTATTATCTAACTTGTTTCAAGATTCTGTAAAAAGGTTAACAATAGCCATACGTTCAGCACAGTTAAAATTAACAACAGAAGCACAGGTCAAACCAGAAAAACTATACTTAATATTTAGAGATGTCAGCAAGACAAGAAGTATACTGCAGGATTTAGTCAGAACTTGGCAGAGCAATCTTTGACTCTTAGTAATTGTCTTCAGGAATCCCTGGAGGAAACACAAGTCCTCAAGGATCCTTAATGAACAAACAAAATAGGGTTTTTTCTTGAAAAGATATAAAATGAGTGATCTAGGAATTTACAGATCAGGTAGACTAGCTTCTGTATCTAAAAAGATCCTGTAAAAAAATCATACAATGCTAGATTTGTAAGAACTGAAATATTCCTGGTGATAAAAGAAGATGATAGTAAGTGATAACTGGAACTGACAATAAATTATTATGTCAATTATACAACAAGAGGCATCCATAGTTATTGCCTTAAGTAAGGCTTTATTATGCCCCAATTATATTCTTGTAAATAAAATAGAGAACTATAGTCTGTTTGCAGTGATTTTGTGAGGCAGACACCAATTGAAAGACAATATTCACAGGCCAGTCAAAGACTTTAGTTGAATTCATGGACTCATAGAGTCTCACAGGCTACCTCTGCAGACTGCTAACAAAATGCATCTCAGCTTGCACTGGATCACAGATGGAAAATTAGTCATCAGTGTAATGAAGCTATTCAAAACCAGCAAGCACGTTACATGTTAGACATGAAAAGTCCTCAGAACCAGTTATGCTTTGATGGGAGCACATATGTCCAGTGTTGGAATTCACACTTTAAAAACTGCAGGCAATCTAGTGGTTGGAAAGAGAAAAGTATAATGGAGAAGAAAACAAGATATCTTAATAAAGCATAGGATGGGTAGCATTTTGGTGTAACATAGAAAAACAACCAGAAGACGTGACATGAAGATGTCTTTGAAAAGAAGTCACTTATTTATTATTCCACCTGTGTTTTCCTTATGAGCAGGATGAGCTGTACCTATTTTGCAGAAAACCTGATTTAGAAGTAATATTAATAAAATTAGTAAAAAAATCTTTCTAAATTGAGGTTGGATAAAGCACTTAAGTAAACTGCATCAGAAGGCCATCAAATTTCAATCAAACAGGATTTTCAAGAACTAGTTAAGCAACAATTTGGAAGGACATCATGTGTAGGATATACTTAATCCTATCTTAAAATATAGGATGAACTGCAGGGTGTCTCGCATCTCTCCCTAGCCCTACATTTTTATTATTATGTATATAATGAGATTCAACATCAAATTGTTTTCATCGGCTAGGAAATAATGATCTGAATGTCAAACTACTTACGTTGATTCATGCAAATGTAATCAGCAAAGTAACTGGTGTTGCTTCTGATAAGACATAAATTGGGCATCAAAAATAAAATAAATTTGACCTGGGTTTGCTCCTAATTAAATGCAAAAGATACACTCTTTTCCTAGTATTATAATTACTTACTTTGGCGCTTTTCTAGTAGTTAAACATTCGCCTTCCTGGAGACCTGAAGAACATTTATATTCCTTATACACAGTACTCACAGTGAAAAGATCACACCCAATTTTGTCATAAGAAATAAAATAACCATTGTAATGTTTTAGGATTTGTTATTGAGAGAATTATTTGTTATTTATATTGTTATTTATTATTGAAAGACTTCAGGTGTTTTGGTTTGGGTTTTTATTTTCTTTTCTGTGTATAAGCTGAAATAGAAGTTTTGATACGTTACTGAAATTCTTTTGTTCCTTTTCTTCATACTCCTACTGGGTCCTAACTATAAGCTTACAATGTGATTTAAATAATTCACAAAACTTAACACCTGCTGATGCCAGGGGAGGGTATGCTGGGGAGGCATTGTGGTTACCATTGGAAACCTTACAAAGCTCTGTAGTTTTACATGAGAACATAACACATTAGCCTATGTTTTGCTTTGAATATTAAGAGTTTTATGAAGCTAGAACTCCCAGAGTGAGCCATAGAAACAAAAGGAAAAGCCTACATGGAGTTCAGCAAGCCTCTTGATGATTATCACACAGCTCTGTTAATGACTACTGAAGTTTTCAAACACGTGGGTCAGAACAAAGTCCTCCCAGTCCACGTGTATTTTCCACTGGTTTCATTAGTACTGGAAAGAGAAGGGTAGAATTCCAGCTGTCATAGTTAGGATTGCAGGTGTTGTCTGTGTATTTTTCCCTTAGGCATGGTCTTGTCCTTCAGAAACTTAGCAGAGCAAATTTGGAGAATTTTTTTATTGCCAAGGAGTCCTGATTAATTGATTTCTGTGTTTTCTCCCACTGGAAAAGTACTTCTGCTGTGAAATTTTGAATACCCTCATTTCTGACCATGATATGCATTCTCTTTACATTTGGGACTGTATGACTGTACTGCAACACAGGAAAACCTTACATTGTGGTGAATTAAGCAGACTACGCCTTCACCATTATCTTGACTGGTAAGCACCATTAGTGGTTCCAGGGTTATTGTAATTTTTTCTTGGCTACTCATAATTACCTTCACAAGCACAGACTTAGGATTTTCTACTATGGCCACACCATTTACTTCATCTTGCAACAAGCCCCTCTAAAAGCTTATCAACTGATCTAGGGTATCTGAGAAAGGGAAAGGACCCTCCAGTCTGTAACTGATCACACGTTAATGTGACAATCGTTTCCTGCTGTTTTGTGGAAAGAAGGTACCGCTGGTTCAGAAAAAAACATGGAAACCAGATGGACTGTTATAAAAACATCCAACAGTGGAATTATTTGTACAGTGGGATGGTAGGCATGATTTTTGGTGGGAAATTGTATTGGATTATTGTGGTTTGCATGTCACAAGTATCTTTGAGATTCATTTGAAAGTTAGTTTCTTCTTGCCTTAGTCAGTTAAACATAGCTGTTATTTTCTATTTAATGACTACCTCTGTCTCCTGTTTTTAATACAGATATCTGTATTCTGTTGATAAGAAATGTTTTCTCTCAGTAAATTCTTATCCAGAAGCATGAATTTCATTAATATGTGAAAACATTATGCTTTTTATGGAAGTTGAAATAATATATTGTGTTGGTTTTATGGATTTTTCTTCCTTGTAAATGAAAGAGTTCTTATTTGTTAACTATAATTGTTATATTGCATTTTGGATTTTTTCCCATAAAAGAAAGATTGCTTGTGTTCAGTAATGTTTATAATCTAAATAAATTTAAAGAAAGGAGATACGCAACAGCATTCTAAAGGAAATGTGCAAATCATACTTAAGAAATGAATGTGTTTTCCTTCACTCATTATTTCCATATTTCTGTTAGGCATAAGGGGGCAGAAGGCCAAAAAACAGCTACAGGTAAAGATGTGGTAAGAAGATCTTTTAATTTTCTCCCTTCAAAGAAGTACTGAACCAGAAAGCAATTTCTACAGAGATTCTTGCCCTCAGCGATAGTACAATACGTAGTCCCTGTATTTTGCAAGATACAATGCATTTCTAGAATTCTTAAGTATAATAAAATGGTCATGGAGACTAGTTAAATACGATCTTCATCAGCACTGTTCAGGGCTATATATTTTTTTATTTTCATTGCAGCAGTCAACGTGTACCAGAATGGAAATCATTTTGTTTCATCAGTCAATAGCCTAGAAAGAGTTAACATGCTGGTGTAACCCATGCTGGGATCAATTGCAAAACTGCATTCAGTAGAAAACAACCTGATCCCCAAAGGGCAGGTTAGTCAAATATATAGTGTTGCACAAGTGAGTGCAGAAGAACACTGAAGGTCTGGGCATAAATTAAGTAGAGAGACGGCATGTTCACTCTGATGTTCCCTTCAGGTTTGCTTCATTGACTTCAAAAGTTTTCTTCTAAATATATGTAGAGTATTTGTTTGATGTTCATCCTTAAAACTTTGGATCCATCCATGGTTTGATAATACATGATAATGCCTCATGTCTTCAAATGGGCTTTTACTTCATATTTTTGGGTGACCGTTCCCATGCACAAATCTTTCAACAAGAGGATTCCTGTCTATGATTGAGGTTCCTAAAAAACAACACCCTAACCTTATCTCATCTCCTATATTTAAGTGTTTTACAGTCAGATGCATCTCTCAATCTTGCTTCCAGCGCTTCAAATTTTTATCTGTTGGAACATTTGAAACATTGATTGTTAGAAGGAAGTAGAACAGCCCTTTTCAATTCCACAAAACTGCAAACTAATTCACTTCAAAAAATTGACTAGAAAACAAAACAGATTTCATTCCTGATATCATACAGCTATAACATTTAGAGTCATTCTCATCTTGCTGATAACTGTTTTACCCTTGAACAGGTGCTTGGCTATGCAGATGAGAAAAAACTTCCTTCCATTTAATTTTAAAATAAAATAACTAAAAAAAAATTTTAAAATATATTATTTTGGTATATAATCCCATTTAACCAAGCATTGACTAGGAATTGTGAAGTTTTTAATCCATTTTTATTTTTGTATGCTATCACTGACTATTTTTTTCTTTCTCAATTTGTTATTTGCTATAGTTTATACCATTTCCCTGAGACAGCTCTGGCAGACAAATCCATTTTGTTCCATACATTTTGCCTGGGGCCAGATGATGATCGCTGAATTTTTCCAAGTTTCTGCCACAATGTTTGTCCCCTGATTGTGCTGACCTAAATAAATTATTAAAAGCTACTGGATTATGTTCATTACAACATTTGGGTGAAAGGACTTTACTTACCACTGTGTAGAGCAAAGAATACCTCAAGTAATTACATTTTCTGAGAAACATATTTATGGGTTTTTGCTAACCTTGGAACAGGAGATATTCAAATGATA
Organism: Phaenicophaeus curvirostris; assembly: GCF_032191515.1. Lineage (NCBI taxonomy): Eukaryota > Metazoa > Chordata > Aves > Cuculiformes > Cuculidae > Phaenicophaeus > Phaenicophaeus curvirostris. The sequence goes on from NC_091392.1 coordinate 182,639,150, forward strand.
ATGTAGTGTGGTTTTTGTAATTAAGTATATATTTGTGGTTAGGAGATCTCACTGTACTTAGTAAGACTATTATTTGACCCAACTGCTGACATGATGAAGTCCTTGCATAGACTTTCTATTTATTTTATCCTCCTTTCTTTCACTGCTATTTTTAAACTAGAACTACTCTCTAAACCCACAGGTGATGAGGCCAAAGGTCTGCAGGTGGCCCTGGGGAGGCTGCATACTTGCAGTTGGAGCACGAGGCTGATCCCTGTTTCCTGGCCACACTGCTTGCCCGTGTCATGAGCACCACGGAGCCACCCAAGTCAGTTCTGCACCCAAATAGATAGTGATTGCCAGAAAGATAAGATGTCCTTATTTTTCGTGTTTAGAAGTTTAACCATTCTCTCATAAATGGTTACACTTTTTCATGACAGGCAGGGATGATGACAGTGGTATCACTATAGTGAACAAATTGTACCCCACCACCACTTGACACCAGTGTAATTTTTTAACATAAAGCACATGCACTGCAGCTCTGTAGTCCTAGGCAGTGTTGGACAGCATGTCAATGATGCTCAGCTCATTCTGGTGCTTGCACACCTGCAAACATATGCACACTGTTTTACACATATGATTATACAGTCAACAAAGTCATTCTCAGTTAAAAAAAATAAAGTAGTTTCTCACTGACAGATCAAAAATCTCTTCTTTTAAATGGGGATATTGACTTAATGTCTATTTAAATAAAACAACAGGAAGGTTGGCAATTGGTATTTGTGTACATTTCTCTGTGTTTACTGTTTCTCAAGCCAAGTGTCTAAGGGAGACAGTAATAATATGGAAAGAGTGAAAAGAAAGTATGTAACAATGGAAAATAATTAGAAAAATAATTTCCTCTCACAAAGCTAAAAAGAATTTGATAGCTTTATGATGAATTAATGATTTAACACACTTCTGTGTAAATACATGCAATCATCCACTTGATTGGATAAACATGCCAAATGAAATCTGACTCTGAATTCTTGTAATGTTAAAATTAATAAAAGATAGATCAAAGATTCAAAATGTATAAAATTTGAATATTAAGCCAGACAAAGTAGGCTATAAGACCACGGTAAACGACACATGAATTTTTGCTTTAATTTTTTAAAATTATTTTCATGAGAACAAAAACCACTTATGCAAAAATAGATCTACACCAATATCTTGCAATAGATATTGGTGACTTCAATATTAAATAATGTTAACTGTTTTATGTCTAAAGTGCCATAACATTTATTCTTAGGATAATGAGGCATTTCCATGACTTTATGACCATAACTGCCAAGTGACTAATATAATTAACCCCACAGAAATAAAAAAAAATATGTATGAAGGGATAAACAGCCAATATAGTTGCTCTAAATTTTAATAAATGAGCACAACAGAAAACTCAAGTATACTCTGTTTCAAGGAACCTCAGCACTACTAAAGTCCAAAAAAGAACAGTGCAAATGCATTTGAGGAAACAAATATTATCAAATGCACACTGAAGGGCATATCAACATTGCTACTATACCCAGTCTGTGCTCATCCACGCACATTAAGTTCACTTATTCATCTCAGACTGATGTGTTGTATCAACATATATGTAGTCTCCTTAGAATAAACACTTCCCTGAAAAGAGATGACAAAATTACAGGTGTAAGTGAGAGAGTGGGTAAATACTCAGAAGTGTTTGGTGTTTGCTTTACAGCCAGAGAGATTTAAAAAAAAGCCCCTAAAGCCTGCGGATAGCTGAAGTACAGCGTTCAAGCTTATTCTTTAACTTATTTTTATTTAGTACATTTTCCACCATGGTTGTATTTGTTGCGTTACAGTATATATGACTGTTCAAAGAAGAGTAAAAAGAAAAGACATGGTAGCTTTTATCTGTGAAGCTTGAGGTACATTTGCATTGCCAAAAAACTTCTCTCTTCAATATAATCCTGGGCTTTGTTCACAGACTGTCCATATAGCTTTAAAGATATTTTATGTTGGAGTTTCTTTTCTGAGTGTTCCTCACACTCAGGGTTGGAGGGGGAGGGGAGGGGGGAAGAAGAAGAAGAAAAATCCCCAAAACCTCGGAACCAAAAGAACCAAAAGGAACCCCAAACAAGTAAAATGTAATCACTACAATCTAGGTTTCCCAGTATATGCACAGATCTGCAATTTTTGTCCTCTGCTTAAAAATATACATGCTTTCTGTGTATCATTAATGGTAAAAATGAACCCTTACCAAACATTGTTATAGGGCTATTTGTTGAACAAGACACTTGTAAACAGTTTGATGTCATCTACATCATGAAGTAGATTGGGTACCAGTCTGGGAAACACATTTGTAATGTCTAGTTCATTCCAGATCGTGGGTTGGAGGTTGCCTAATGAAGACTAATGAAGAACTACAGAAAGCAGAAAGACAAGAAGCGTTTTCATTTATATATTTACCTAGAATATTCCAGATGGGAGACCAAGACATCAGACAAAATACTAGAATTGAAACACTGTCTCTTTATTGTGTAGAGAGACATTAATCACAGGAAGGAAGACGATATATTTTTCCTTTAGCTTCTCTGTCATTTTCTAAGATAGATTTTTTTTTTTTTTAGACACATGTTTTTACAGGAAATAAACAGAAAATTGCCAACATTCAAAGTCTGGATCATGCCCTGCTAGCACAGATTTATTTAGGAAACTGGCAAGGTGCAGCAGAAGCTGACTGAGAGCATTTGTTGCCAAGAAGTAAAATAACAATAAAAAAATAAAAATAGATATTTTATAATTACATGCACAATATAGGGTTAACTTTCCATGAAATGCAATTCTGGATTAAGCTGACTTCCTTCAAACCTTTCCATGAGCTTCAGTAGCTTTGCAAAACATTTCTGAAAATGTATCTGAAAATAATACTTCAAAGCAATGTGTCAAACAATGTAGTAAAACTAAGGAGTAGTTTTGGAGTGTGTCTAGGAAGGTCAGATGAGTTCGACTTTCAGAATTACTGGTCCTGCTCCTTGTGAAAAATTTCCTTGTCTAAACAGCTTTTGATCTTTTATTACCAGTCAGTTAAATTGTGAAAGAGGATACCACTGGGGGAAAAAATAAACTGTTTCCTTAAAAGAAAACAGTTCTCTATATAATGTTTTAATCCAGAATTAAAAATCCAGGGAAGTTCAGGCTCAGTTCTATGATTTAGTGCTCCTAACAGGGTTATTAATAAAATTTTAGGACTTCTAAAATACTTTTTTCTGTCTTTTTCTGATAAACAATCACAGTATGCTGCCCACAGTGCATGTTTTCTTTAGAATTAGAAGAGAAATAAAGAGGGACATTTGCATGAAATCTGTATAAAGAAGAAATTTTCTGTCCTGCCATTGGTAGGAGAGCATAATTTGGTGGTGCCCTGGGTGGGGGCTCCATTCTCAGCAAGCAGCTGAGAGCTGGACGCGGATGCTGGGGAGGGAGTGACCTAATCTGCACATCCTTGTGCCCAGGCTTGCACTCAAGGCTCATGAAGGGACTGGTGGTTGCCAAGGGAAGTTGTGGCTGCCCCATCCCTGGAGGTGTTCAAGGACAGGTTGGATGGGGCCTTGTGTAACCTGATCTAGTGGGGTGTCCCTGCCCATGGCAGGGGGATTGGAAATATATGATCTTTAAGGTCCCTTCCAGTCCTAACTATTATACAATTCTATGATGAGCTACATTGGTGACTGTGGATGAAGAAGCCTATGCCGCTGAGCTGGCATGGTGTCTGTGGGTATATGCCGCCTTACAAGAATCCAAAAGTTTTTTAAAAATTTTGCGGACCATCCAGCCATTTGACTCTCATTGCCCAGTGCTTGAATAATGATGGACAGTGTTTTAACAATGTTACCAAGACAGTAGAGCTAGTGCTATCTGTGCCACTAAGTTAATCCAGAGTCACTCTGAATGACAGATAAAAAGGAGATAAAGGAGACATCTCGTAAATATCTCAGATTACCTGCATATCAATGCAAGCAACATAGGTTAAAAACAAACAAAAAAAAAGCCTTAAAAAGATAGAAGTCAATACTTTAATTGGCCTATCAGACTCTGACAAGAATATTAATAGAATTATATGGTTTGGTTGTACAGGAATTGGGAATATTTATTTGTTTAGAAGTGGTCAGTAATACAGATAAGTGATTCAAAGTATTTATTCTAGGTAGAGAAAATAAGACTGAGAAGAAATATGAAAGCAATCTTTAAGCACTGAGGTCTGCAAAATCAAATTGAATGCTATCTTTCCATAGGACCTGAAATAACTTGCTTATTTATCAAACACATACAATTTATATGTTCCTTATCTGGGTTTAGTAAGATGGCCCATCCACACAAAGCCAGCAAACTGTCATCATTGGGTAACAGGACACATCATGACACCAAGTTCCTTTTAGCCTCTACCTACTATCCCTCCTAACTTCTTCTGAAGCTTTTGTCACCCACATGAGCTTTCCTTTCTTCCTCCTCAGGGTCATGACACCTGCAAAAATCAGTTTATTAGCAGTCCAATTCAGTTTATACAATAGACTGTGGAATTACTAGAGAAGGAATTAGTCTAGACTGAAGGAGAAGCTTTCTACCAACACTCAGAACTGAGTGCTAGACTGGTTTAGGTGACAGGACTACGGTATTTCCACCTAAAAACCAATACAGAGTTGCACAAGCATTTGTCAGGCATGGTTCAGTTGTGGATAAGACATTTTAGATTCCCTAATACAGCATTCGGGCTTTTTCTGGCAGCTCCAGAAAGCTCATTTCCAGTGAAACACCCCAACAATCAATACTGACATGCTTCAGGAGTTACAGAGTCCAGGGATGAGTATTCTGCTACTTCTGTAGTCTTTTTTTCCCCTCTGTTAGTGTAATTGTCCGGTAGCTGCATTGTATTTTGAAGACCCTGCCTGATGAAGTTTTAGGCAGATCTGAGCGCATGTCTGAGCTTCTCCAGCATCACTGTGACTCCCAGGGCTGATGCACTCCTGGCTTCAGCAGCCCTTTTCCTTTCTACCTTACATGGGCCATTTCTTTTCACTAACAGAAACCTATCAAGATTGATCATGTAGAAGGTTACTTGAAAAAGATTTATTGACTCTAAATCAAATAGATTTCATGAGCCATCAGACCTCAGCAGTTTTCCAAGGTAGAAACAAGACACTAAAGAGTCATTATTATTGTTTTGAAATCACTTTCACATTTAGCATTTTAGATGTTCAATACTGACTCTTCTGGAAGCCACTGTCTAGGAGACAAAGTATGAAAAATATTCTTTATTCATATGTGAGGTATGAAAGCAACTAGTGCATAGGAAGTCTTTTCTAGACTGACAGGTGAAACAATTCTTATTGTCAAGTGATTTAACATTAAAAATAAATGCTGACAAATACAAATATTTTAGCAGAGTGAAAGGTCTCTGTAGACATAAAATTGTCACAGAAGTCATTAATAAGAAAAAAATGATCCAACAGTCACACAAGCTGAGTGATTAAAAAAATTGATTTTTCCATAGTTTAAGCAATCACTTTAATTTTGGAAAATTATTCATAAATTTTAACACGCATAATAAACTAAAAATTCTTAGAAATCTTGACAGTCACTTGCAAAACTGATGCAATTGTACAGAGAAGTATTTCTACCCACAATATTATCTAAAAGGGAAAAAAAAGGAAACAAAGATTTCTAGCAAGTCATTAACTACTACATTATATATTTAGGCAAAGTCTTTTGTTAGCAGTGATAAAAGCGTAAAATCTAAATGAAAATGCCAGCATCACATTATGTTTGAAAATGGATATGATGTCAATCAAGGTCCAGAAGCATCAGAGTGAAGTTAGATGACCATTAGAAACACATCTTCATTATCTCTCATTCTGATATTAAAAATGTATTTAAGTCCATCTTCTTCTTTTGCAGACTCATCTGTGTGATCATTCTAGCTAACGAATTCATAGGAATTTTTAGAAATTCAGTGAATTTAAGGGAATGTAACAGAGTATTTACAAAATCTAGGTACTCAAAATTGGTCTGGAATGAACAGGAGTTATTGTAGAGAAATATTAAGGAACTGATTTTGAACAAAGAAATAATTTCAAAGACATGAAATAGTTATTTCACTGTTTTTCTCAGTTCTAGCTCCAGTGTCTGAGTAATAGTGATTTTTAGAGTCTTTACACACTCTAAAAGGCAATCCAGTAACTCCATAGAAAGTGTGTAGAATGAGATAGTGCAAATCCAAACAACATTCATATCATATTCTGTTGCTCATGGAAATCTTCAATTGAGAAATATTTCATGAAACGAAGTGACTCTTGTATCTCTCTTAATTGCTTATTCGACCTCAAGGTCTGACAAGTCTAAGATTTCTCACTGGAAGATGTGATACCCCTTCATCATCAGATCACATTTACGGGCCAAGGAGGCACAAACAATAGTTGCCCGCCCAAGTCCTCGCTAACCTTCACCTCCAGTTATGGTACAATTCTGTGGGTGTTGCAGAAGGGACCAGTCCCACAGACACTCCATAGACTATGTGATGCCTAGAAGATGAAAGGACTCATAGCTTACCAAACAGAACAGAGCTTGACTTAAAGGATGCAGGTGAGATGATGCAATTCATCTTACGCTTTACACTTATGCACATGATGTCTGCAAACTCCTCCTTCCAAGCTGCAATATTGCTTAAATTTCCTTTCTCAGAATGCCATGCAGTTGTGTTTCTTTGGGCTACAAGGCTGAGGTTCATTGCAGATGTTTATATGAAGGCTAAGAGCTATGTTCTGCCTTTGTAGACAACGAGGGGGAAAAAAGGCATTCCGATGGCAAGATGCATTTTATCTAAAAAAATACATTGCTAAGCACTTTGTCCACATGGACTGCAGTGCAGCTCACATAAAATAAAGTATCTCATACAGAGATGTGTACTGTAGGTGGTTAATATCTGGAGAGGTGGATCTCACTGGAGGTCTTAGGACCTGCAGAGAAATTAGGCACCCATGGAAGCAGGGTTTGAAAACGATATTAAGGGCTGAGCCATTCTGAGATACAGAAGCTTCAGTTCTCAAGGGAATGACAGTCTGACTGTGATAGGTCTCTATATTCTTGGACCCCAGTAGTGATCCCACCACTGTACTGACAGAAATTTAACTCTTCTTGTGTAAATCCATCAGCCTTCCCACAACAAGAGCAGCAGAGAGAGGCAAATAGACACAACAACGCTGTTTTCTATTTTTCCCATGCAGTCAGTCATCAAGTGATGTGAGATTAAAGCTCTGTGCACTGACACACCTGCACAAAATTCTGAGAGATGACACCTTGTGCTAAAGAATTTCACCAAAGAATCAAACTAACAAACAGCTGTATGACTATTTTATGGTGAATACAATGGCAGAAAAGATACTGAACTGAAATAAAATACTGACCAACATCTCTCCTCTAATAAAAAATATCTACAAACACACTCCCACATATGTGATACAAGTTTTCCAATAAAATTATACAGGATTTTTGTTCTTCGATTTAGAATTGAGCGTGAAACGCTGCAAAGTGTGTGAGAGAAGAAATAACAGAAAGAGAAGGGTAAAATTAATTATTTGTGTGAATCTATTTCATGCCTCCCGCAGATGTGTTGTCAGTGAAATGCGCACCTCACACAGCTGTGCAACGACTGCAAATTGTCTCCATAGCACCATCTATCGGTCCTTCCTTGACCTTGAGTCATACCACAGGCAATAACACACCTAGAAACTTTGTGCACTTCAGGGCTGAGGCAATCTGGCTGTATTCTTGCTACGCTTGCTCTTCCCTCTGCCATGCCCAGCTTCTGTCACATCTCTTCATCTAATAATTATGGGCACAACATACTGGAGTAACTAGGGAATGTAATGGCATCCATTTATTTTAGGATATTTAGAAGGTTTTTCTCTCAGAATTACTCATTAAGCAATATTCTAAAAATCTGTGTAATAAAGTATCTTGCTTTTTGTAACACAATAAAATCTGAAGCAAATTTCCTTCTGAGTTCAACATTACTTGGAGAGTATAATAACAAAAATGTAGCTAAAGTGTGCATTAAGCAATTTGAAATCCAGGAAGCCAATTTGATATTGTTTTGTCACAGACACATAAATAAATAAATAAATCAGAAAGCTACCAAGCCACTCTAAAGTTATAATAATAAAAATACGAGTCAATTCTCTTTCAGTTTATGTCTGCCTAGCTACATACAAGCATAAAAGATCTGGCAAAAGAAATTATTTCTAACTATTAAAATTTCAGTCCTTTGAATTTTTCTTGATATCATCAATATAACCTGCATATATATATATATGCACATATATATGACCATTATGCTTAACTATTAGTGAACCTTTGTATCCATAGCAAGATCAATTATAAGCAACCCTTTATACACAGAAATAATCCTCTTCCAACACTGTATATTTATTAAAACATTTTTAAGAAAATATTAACTATTGTTATCTAAAACGCAGAATCAGTGCAGAATTCATTCTACACAAATGTCTTATTGTTATTGTTGTTACTACTTACAAGGCATTTAATAGTTTTGCAGATACTTATGATTTCTTCCTAGATATGGAGTGCACAGTCAGAATGCTGTGATAAAGGAAGGTGATTTTCACATCATAAGTAAGAAAACTGACTCCTGGAAACAGCACAAAACAGGTATTTACAAGCTAGGAAGAGAACTGATGTCTCAAGCCTGAATATTTTCCATCCTCCCTACTTGTTCTAATATCTGCCTGCAAAATGAGTCAATGTTATACACTGTATCAGGTTCCACACACCTTCAACACAACCCACCACCAAGCTGAGCTGCTGGTCTGTTTCCTACAGCCTGCAGAATAACATTAATGTATTGTAAAAGCCATACATTTAAAAAAAAAATCTTCTTTTCACACACATTACAATAATTGCTGATTTGTCTGGTGGAGAGAGAAGGAGAATTATGCTTTTTTTAAAAGTTTCGGTAATTACTCTCTGATTTGCATTTAAAAGAGAGCTCCAAACAGAGGTCAAGGAAAAAAAAAATACATGCTTTATCAAAATGTTAGATGAAAAAATATGGAAGTGATAAAACTGGCAAAAAGCAACTTTAGGACAAGATTTGTTTGCCTACTGCCATCTTATGCAATGTGGTGCACCTGGTCGGTGGGATGTCCCATCTGCTCCTTTAGGTGAGTGCGGATCCGCTGTCAGCCTTGGGTTACACCTGCTGACCCCACATGAACATTTGGGATACTCTAAGGAATCTAAAATAGTACATACAGCTAGGCAATTCTTCATTTGACACCCTATTGTCCTAAACCACAATGGGCACAAGCCAAATTCCTGTATTCGCACAGGCCAGTGCGCTGCTGGCTTTTATAGGACTCTGTCCAAAGGGAAGAATTCTGTATTTTCAGATATAAAGGCCAGGACAGAAACGGTATTTGGTCTTTTAAACTACATATGCTTCCAATGTTGAATCACGCTGTTCAAGTGGCACCTTAGAGTGCAAACAGATTGGCTGAATGTCTGTCTTAAAAGCACAAAAACTCAGTTTCCCAAAATATCTTCTATAGAAAGGGGTACACTAATTCTTGGAGAAAAAAAGTCTCATTACAGCCACTCAAAGAATCCTAAAATAGGAAAAAAGCTAGTCTTAGAAAAAGGTTCACATGTTTCAAAGACATGGATTCCACAACTTTCTTATATGAAATCTTCCAGTACTTAACTCTTTTTATAGTTAGAAGCACCTTACTTAAAATAAGTTAAGTTTTCCTGGCTAGGACAAAAGATTGCGTAATTCCACTTCTACTGAATATGTTAGCTGTCTCTTTATGACTGTCTTTTTTATAACTGTAGACTACATAACTATAGCATAAAGTTATCTTTTCTGAGACAGAACAAGTCCAGTTGAGATATTTCTGAAAGATGACATTACTTATCATCCATGGTGCTGACCTCCAGACTCCTTGTTTCGTTTTAACACCACTGTCAGACATGAGATCCAAAGTTGATGCAAAGTGCTGCTTAGCTAGAGCAAAACTATGATTTCACATGTATTACACTCCTGCTAGTACATTCTGAATATCTACAGCTTTCTTGTAACTACTGCTTTTTGTGCAACAGCCTCTCATAGCTGACTTTCTCTGTGTGTATTCATTAAAATCATCCAGCCATCTAAGTATGTTGCCACCATTTTTTTTTTAAGTTCTGTTCTCATCCCTATTATTTTCAACTCACTTCTACTATCTAAGAGGCCCCTTACTTTAAATTTTCAGCTCTTCTGCCCCACCAAGACAGAATAAATGCTTGTTATACACTCTAGCTGTTGAGGATATAAACCTGCATCCTGGCAATTCCGAGAAAAGAAGAAAAGTCTCATTGCTGTTTTGTTGTTTGTTTGGGGTTTTTTTCTGCAGCTTTAGAAAACGTTTAAGATGTTCAACCACCTCTTCTCCCAAACTGATTTGAGGTAGACCTCTCTTTTAAAACGCTGGTTTTATTTCCCCTAGAGACTTCTGGTGCATCTGCCTTCTCTTTAGAAGATCATAAACACATTCTTGGTAATATAATATTGCCTTCTCTTTTTCCTAGCCTTTCTTTCCTGAACAGCCTGTTCCCTTCTACATCAACACACCAATCCTTTGATTTATCCTACAAAGTCTCTGTCTTGCCAATTAAGTTACAGCTTTGTTTGTGTAGCAAGACATCTTGTTCTCTCTGTTTATTCCTCATACTCTTAGAGATACCTAAAATGTCTGGCTAGTTGCCCTGGAATCCTGTCTCTTGTTTCCCTTTATCTCCCAACTGAAAGATCCCATTTGTTTCCAAGATTTCAGGTCTTTTACCAGGACACCACACTTATAAACACAGGTAAGGGATCATTGCTTAGGTTTACATTCTACTCTTCTTCAACAAACTTTGCTTTGCTGTTGCTGTCTTGATGCTTTGTTATGTAATTTCAAGGATCATGATTCAAACATCTGATTTTGAGTGTCTATAATGCTGGTGTTTACACATAAGATAGGGGGCTGATTTCCTATTAGAGCCGAAAAGGATCTAGTGTGGATTCAGGTGCTTGTGTGTAGATGTCCAATGCCCTGCGAGATGCCACAGTGTCTGGCCTAACATTCAGAAAGGCACAAGTCACCTACAAGACAAGTTCCCTCTCAAGGCATGACAAGCCATATCCTATCTGTTCATCTTCTGCAGGAGTCTTGAACAGCCTTGGGAACCTCAAACAGCATAAGGCACCTCTTGCTGTGGTGCTTGTTCTCTTCAGTCAGTGCTTGGAGACTATTTAGCTCATCCTGAAGTCAAAACCAACATGTAAAGCTGATAATTTCTCTAAGCTCCCATGACTGCACTGAATACATTTCCACTGACTCTAAAGGCTACTCAGCAGTTCAAACATGTACACATACTTCTATATGTCTGTACTCTGTAGCAGAATCCCACTTCAGCACTGGATTTGATCTGTTGGACCTGTGATTTCCTAAAAGCCCTACCCTGTATGACTGTGCTAGAAAAATCTCAAAAATGTAACAGCTGGGTATTCTAAAAGAATTTAAGTGCTTTCTGGGAAGCACAGACATCTGAAAGTAATCATGGAGGACAAAACTAAATGGTTTTGAAAAATACCAAAAATTTCAAGGATGTCATTCACTATTCATTAAAAAAAAATGCAGAAGAAAGCACTGAACTTTTGCACACCATTTTCCATGATCTGATTTCAGAAAAATGAGCTTAAATCATTCAAAAACTGTGGGTAGGAGAAGAAAGGAGAAAAAGTTTTTGGAGAACTGGCAAATGTAGGTAGGTAAAGGAAGTTTAATTGCTTGCCGTCCGCTAAAAAACTGAATAATTGAGATTTAAATAGTAATAAAAGTGGAAGATTTCCTAGAATTCTACATACTTCTAATATAAGATGCACAAATAAAATTAAATAGCAAGTTAACTGTTAATAAACCTAAAGGTCCAGTTTCCTTCTATTAAAATACAAACCCCAAGTATCTTCTCACATGAATATAACTCCGAAGCCTTGAGAAAGTCAACCAAAGTTCTGCTTGCCATGACCTGAATTAGGTTGAGCAAATACCAAAATTTGGTTCCAAAATTTTTTTCCAGCAGTTCACTTCTATTTGGTCCTGTCTACTTCTTTTGGTTCCTTTTAATGAAAACAAACTAAAAAAGGAACAGAGAAACATATTACAGTTCAAGATTCTAGCTGACCTGGCATAGAAGAGGCTGAGTCTAAGGTCCCACAGCTGAGGTCTGCTTTATGGAAATCATAACTATTCACTTCACCAGATCAATGTATCTCCCTCTACTTCTCCTTCTCACATGTTCTTGTCTCGCTCTTCACTAAAGACCCTCTTCTCCTGATGAGCCTTCAGAAGAACAATTTCACCTCCAATAAGCTTTACATTAAAATGAAACATTTCTGCTGTTCCATCCCCTCTTCTTTCACAAATTCCTTATGATCTTCAGCCATTCAGTAGAAGGAATCTCTCTTTTTCTCAAGTCTTGGAAACTTGAATTTCAACTAACAGCATTTAAGTACATAAATGGCAATATACTGAATTACATGGAAGGAAACACTTAACAGTATGGAATGCCTAGTGTGGTCTGGCAAGAACAATTTACTGCTTGCAAAAAGTGCTGGCTGGGAGAAGTGCATAGCCTGTAACAACAGAACTAATAGACTTAACTTGTTACAGATTTCATAAATTAGATTAATACAGAGAAAAAATTATAATCCTTATTCTTTATAACAATGCAGTCTCTAAAACAATCATAGAAAAAATCTAAAATGCAATGAGAGATACTACTGTACTGTGCAATTGTACATTTTGCATCATTGCTAATGAGTAAATAGATCAGTAGAAGTATATTTAAAATTACACAAAAATAACAGAAACCTGAGGAAATCTTCCTTATTATCCTAAATTAATGAAACCAGTAAAATTATTTTAATTAATTGACTAAATAAATTATTGCAAATAATTGCTCTAAATTCCTTTCTAATGCATGTAAGTCTCCATTTTAGTGAAAATTTCATAAGCTATTAGTAAGAAAAGCTGTCATTAATACAAGAAGAAGAAATGCTGGGACATAGCAATATTATACCACCTTTTACCTGGTAGTGACAGAGAAAAGCTGGTTAAAATTTCTGCATTGCTTTTTCTTTCCTCTTTACAGGCAATCTCTCCAGGTAAGCCAACTCAGCTTCACTGATTTCAGTAAAATTATACTGCTTCATACCTGCTGATGTTCTTACCTGTACCCACTGATATTAGAAGGTGAAATCAGTTAGTATTTTCTAAATGCTCCAACTTTCTCTTATTTTTCAAGCTGCCTTTTATCTTTGTTTTTCTGCTTGTGGTGGTTCATGAAATAAAATGAGATACGCTCTAGTGATGTTACACAAACTGCAGAGAGAAGGGGAAAAAGCCCAGCCTACTCGGTGTTTTGGATATATAACATTTAGCTGAATTGCAAACGGTCAGCTGCTGGGCATGCATCAGCAGGTGTTCTGAGAACGGTGCAACATGAGGGTGGAAATTGAGAAGATCCCAATGAGAACCTAATTGGGTGTGACACTGAACAGATTAAAGCAAGGCCCAGTCATGTTGTTCCCATATAACTTCTAAACCCTCCATTTGAGATACAGGTTTCGCAGATTGTTTATTTTTCCCCCTATATCTCTCTCTCCCTGCCACAGTACTTACAGCTTAGAAACATTCAGCATCTAGCTGCATAATAGGAATAAAATATACTAGCATACACCCAGAATGTTGCAAATATCCAGACCCACTGTCCTGAATCAGAGATAAAATTCTATTTACTTAATTTTCACCTGAGTAATACCACAGAGATTTTATCTGAACACTAGTTTAACTGGGAATTATAAGCACTGGCAAGACCCACAGGAGACTCCTAATAAGTTATCATACGTAAAATGCCAGCAAGCATAAAGCACATCAATAGTGCCATGTTGCATTCATCCCTGAAATGAAGAAACGTCACATATAAAAAGATAAAGGGAATACAGTTAATTATAAAGCTGTTTGTTTGTGAAAAACTAAACTACACTCAGAACATGCCTTCTCAAGATCCAATAAAGAAATATATGTGGAAAAAAAGCACCCTGTGTTCGGGGAAGCGAACACTACCGTTGAAAGGAAGGCTCAACCGCACTTCCAATCTGTAGTAATGCAGCGCAACCTTGGCAGTGTGGACAGCATGGACAAGGGGTACAAATATCCCAACCGCAGGTAGATGGGCTCCCACTAACAATTCCAATGCAATCTAGTGGTGCAGCCTTTCCCACACTTCACCACAGGCTCTCAGTCTGTCTTCACACAAGGATGCCTCTACTTTCCCAACGCTTTCCCTTGCCTTTGTGTGACTGTGCAGGTATGAGTGTACGTGTGTGCGCTAGAATGACCGGCTCAGGTTCCAGAACAGCTGCTTTTGACATTTGATCCATACTTGAATCAACAGGAGTTGATCTCCTGAGTTCAATTAACGTCTCCTAGGAAGAGCCATACAGAGACCTGTTGGAGCGCGCCTGTATCGCATGCTGCTCGGTGGCTCTAGGCTGTTTTCTGAGCAGCTCCCCAAAGGCACTGCATTTCTGTCAAAACCTTAGCAGACAATAACGTGGGGCACATCTGAAATACGTGCCAGCGGCTCACACGGGAGCTGATGCAGCTGAACGCTGCAACCTGGCAGTCCCAGAGCGGGATCAGCCCTTCAGCTCCCGCTGCCCTTAACTCAGAGTAGCTGCATCACCGCTTTCTCCTTTTTTTTTTCTCAGCTGCCCGTGGAGGTCTGGTGCCTGTACAAACAGCACCGAGAGCTGCGAGGCTGGCAGCTCCTTCACATCTGCTGCGACTGCATCTTCAGGCTCAGCCTGATTCGCCGGGCGCTGAGCCCGAGTCTCTCCCAGAGCCAAGCTCAGCACGGCGGATTCAGCCCCCCCTTCTCCTCCGCCTCCGCGGGAGCCCGAAGGGGGAGTCTGTTCACCCCAGGAGGCACCAGAACCGAGCGGCTCCGTGCCTGTATCGCGTACGGAGCCCAGCGGGGCCGAGCCGAAACGGGTGTCAAAACCAAACAACAAAAAGAACCCTATCCTCTTCGTTTCTGCACGTTGCAATTTATTATTATTTTTACGATTTCTAAGCTTCTGTCTTAATGGTAAGGAAAAATAAAGCGAGGAAACGGTGTCTTGGCCTCGTTCCCTCCGCTCCCCCGGCCCGGCCCGCGGCCGCGGCTCGGTCCCGCACATCCTCCCCGCGGGCCGAGGCGGCGCGGGGGCGGACGGGCTGCGGACGGGGCGCGGGGGCTGCAGGGCGAGCGTCGCCGGAGCCGCCGAGCCCGAACCCCGAACTGCGGCCCCAGGCTCGCAGCCGACAGAGCCCCCACCGCGAGGGCGCCGAGCGGGTCGGGCCTTTCCCAGCCGCACGGAGATGCCGAACTTTCCCTGCGCCCGCCCGTCGGTGCGTTTGGCTTTGAGCGGCCCCGTGCCGCGCACGCTCCCGGCCCCCTCTCGCTCCTTCCTCCCTCCCCCGGGGATTCGTTTGCGCGACCCCGAGCAGCGAAGCGCGGAGACAGAGCTGCCGAGAGTTGGCTGGGGCGGGTGGACAGTGCGCGGAGCCCCGCGGAGCCCCGCGCGGGGGTGCAGTGCGCGGCGCGGCCGCCGGGGGGCGCGGTCGGGCGGCGCCGGTGCCGCAGGGGGCGCGGGCGCGGGCAGCGCGGCGGGGGGCGCGGCGAGGTAAAGCGCTTCCCCCGGCGGAGCGGAGAGCGCGGCGCGGAGCGGAGAGCGCGGCGCGGAGCGTCCCACCGCGCGGACCCTGCGCGCTCTCGCTGCCTCTGCTCCTGCCTCCCTCCCCGCGCCCCGCGGGCGGCCGCGTCGCGAGGAGCGGTTACTTTTTACGGGCGGCATGAGGCTCCTCGAGGGAATCGGGAGGCGCCGCGCGGAGCAGCCGGGGAGGAATCTGCCTCGCATCTGTTGCGCCGGAGCCCGCGGGCAGGCGCGGCGGGAGGGGATGCGCGCCCGCTAACTCGGGGGCGGGGATCGCAGCGCCCGCACGTGCGGCGGACATGAAGAAAATAAAGTAAAAACCAAAAATTAAAAAAAAAATAAAAATATGGTTTAAAGTGGCTGAGACGGACGACAGCCGGTGAAGTAAAACAGCGAACACCTTTTAAAGGGATTTAATTTGCGCGAGGGAGTTGAAAAGGGTGCTGCTTCCAAGGGAAAATGTGACCTGTTAAAACTGTTGGAGGAAGATGCCGGCTGTCAACGCGTGCGCCTAAACCAAGTAAGTTCTCGTCAACTTTGATATATTCTCCTCCTGAATCTTGGGTTGCTTGCTCGTCCTTATAAAAACAAGTCCCTAGGAAGGTCGGAGGTAACTTTTGCGCCGACAGAAGCATAAAGCGACACCGTGCAACTCCTTAGTCACGCCCAGAGGAGCTTTAAGAACCCTTTCTTTCCCTTGCGCGTAATAAACGTGGTTTTTTCCCCTCGCAGCAGCCGTGGGAAGCGGCGTCCTCGGCGGCGGGGGCAGCGTGACACCTGCAGGACAGCCGAACGCCCGGGGGAGGGAGGGAGGGAGCCGGGAACCGCGGTGGGAGCTCCGCATGTGCCGTCAGCCACGGGAAAAAAAGGGATCCCGCGGCTCCTGCCATCCCGGAGAGGGTTGAGGGCACCCCGGTCCCCGTGGGCGCAGCTGGACTGTCGTCTGTCCCCGTCCCCCCGGGGAGAGCGCTCCCCGCCGCTGCTTTCCGCAGGGACCCTCCTGGGAGGGTGCGGGTCCTGCCAGGGAGCGCTCGGGGGGAGCCCAGGTCGATAGGGGAAAGAGCGCGGAGAAAGCAGCCGCGGGAGGGCTTGGAGATAAATTAAGGGGCTGGTGGGATCCGTCCGTGCGTTGCCTTTACACTTGCGACATCCCGACTTGTGTCGGTCAGACCAAAGCCCGTTGGAAAGAAGTAGCTGATGCCCTGGAGGCTTCTGCGCTGGCGGAAAATCACAGTCTGCAGAGGGTGAACTGTGAAATTCGCTGCAATTGGCAAAACTTGAGGCTTTGTTAATCCAATGTGTCTCTTTTTTACAAGAAAAGGTTGTTTGTGCCCTTTTGCTGGACTCGGTTGAGTGATTTTCTGTTAGCATGGCAACCGAAATTTATATTTCTCTAAGCATGCCTCATGAGATGCTTCTTCCAAGACTAAAACACCTTTTAGATGGAAGTAAATAAAACAGCTTCAGGTCTGTATTTTTCTCCCAGAGAATGAGTACTCCTCAAAAAATGAATGAAAAATGATGAAATAGAAAGTGTGCCTTGGTTTCGTCTGAGAAAGAAATACTTCTTTTTATAAGAATCGGTGCACACATAGATTTCCTATGGAATACAGTACATCCACTATTTTCCATTCCGTAAGTCCTACACACTGCAATAAATAGCAATATTAAAGTGCCTTTATATCCAGTCTACTTGAAATTTCAAATTAATTGTACTGCAGTGACATAGTGCATTTCAGTGTTTACATTACTTTCTCCAAAGCCCAGACCTGGAACCTGTAGCAAGATTATCAATGCAAACATATAGATCTTTCCATAATTTAATCTCGTTCACATAAGCAATTTTATCTACAGTTAGAGAAGCCAGGTGCCAAGGTGAGACTGCTTTAGAACTGTCTTAGAATAGCAGAAATTCTAGAGTTAGAGAAGACCCGAATTTACACCCCTTCTTCAGGTAAGACTCAGAAATAGGCTTTGTCCTTTAATATCAAAACAACCGAAACCCTCATGGCATAGTTTTGTTTTTTCCCCTTTGGTGTTGCCTTCCATACTGAAAAACCTTGATTTTTCTTGCAGAAGGATGAGGTTCTTTACTACAGTTTTTCTTCCTTTTCCTCCATTGTTCAGACTTTGGAACAGATGAGACTGTATTTGGAAACAGCAAAACAAAAATATGTCTGTCTTTTAAATTCAACTTCAGCTGCTTATTCTTACTCTATATATAGCAGTCATTGCTCTTAAAATAGCTCGAGAAAGAAATTCTGTTTCTTATCTCATCTTACTTGGAGCCAAATGCTTGTTGAAATTTAAGTCAGTTCAGGTCACCACAGATCTGTTACGATTTTTCTTATCTTTTTGAGTATGTCTGCTGAGAATATTGGGTCCTGAGCAATGTGCCTCTGCTCTTGGTGAAAGTGGATTTTGCATTATTCCAGTGTGGAAAGCCCAACAAGTATACACTGGATGACACATGTAGAGAAAACTATTAAGGGATTAACTTTCACCTCTGTGTGTGTGTATTACCCCATTTAGATGACAATTAAAAATGAACATGACTGCTCCTCCCAGCACCTGAGACCTGGCTCCATGCCAGTACACTTTTTAATCTGTCAGCTCTTTCTGGGATGTGATTCATTGGAGTGAGGTGGCAAAATCATCAGGGAAAATCCAGTGCAGCATCTCTGCCTGCCTCTGGTAATTCTGGTAATCAGTGCTATAAGGGACTGAATTACTTTTGAAAATGATGACTAAGTCACCATGGCTTGTCTTATGGAAAGGCAACATAGAAGCAGGAATAAAATACTCTGTTATAACGTCTTTCAAGAAAAAGCAGACAAAGGTAGAGGAAGAATTTTTCTATTCATATATTTAATGGCTTTCTGAGTGGCAGATTTACCTTTACATTTTCTGTTCAGATTTAAGTTGCATCTGGTTACTTTATCAAATGTAATACTAATGATTACTGAAAGGAGGTTCTGTTTAAATCAGTCTTCCATCACCAGGCTTTGTGACAACGAACAAACTTCCAGAAGCCCTCTTATTTAGAAGCCCTGTATCCACTGAGAAAGATAAGACAGGCTTATGTTTATTTTACTAAATTTGCACAATTTTGAGTAGTGTAGCATAGTGTCAGTGTAACACCAGCAACAACATGTCTACTGTGATTTGTTGCTGCAAAACAAATTCACCTGCCTGAATGCATATATTAATTGTTATAGTTTTATATAACGAGTACAGAGAAAGGCTGAGCAAATTCATTCTTCTTTTTGTAACATATATCCATGGACACATCCTTCACAGGTGTATTAACTCCCAGTCAAATAGAACTTGAAACTGTTAAAAGAGGGACAACTGCAAATAAGACATAATTGCTTTGCACAGTGACATTTTCAAAGTAATTAAAGGTCTGCAGTGTGCCACACAGACTAAAGTAGCAAACAAATGAAGATTACTTACTATAGCAGTTGGGTGGTTTTTAGAGTTGTGGGTTGTTGGTTTTTTTTGCTTCCTCCCTTCACACTTACGTTTTTTTATGAATTTTTAAAGTATTCAACTTTTTTTTTTAATTTTTTCTTTTTACTTTTTTACAATTATTTCTAATTTATGTAGTTACTAGTGTAAGACAAGAACTGGAAAGAAGCCTGGATGAAAATTACCTTTTTTACAGCTAAGCCATTATTCAGTGAATGTGGTCTGAAGGGGGACAGGGAAACCTCCTCACATTTGAGTTAATTGTACGTATGTTTAAGAGTATAAACAAGTCAAACCTAACCTCTGAAGTCTATGACAGCTTCTGCAGTTGCTTGGTCACTGAGGTTCTGCTCACTACACTCATCTGAAAAGCTTCTGACAAACCTGTGCATGTCGGAGGAATCATTTGAATGTTATAATATTGTTTGGTGTTTTATGCAGTAGGTAGAGAGGGGAACCATAGATGAAGAAAGATTTTTCACTGTGCTTTCCTTGCTTTCCTGACACAGAGGTTATGGGGTTATTCTGGAGATATTTTCCACGTATCATTTAAAGCTTCTGAGGAACAAGCAGCCTTTCCACAGAAGGGAAAGGCCCCCATCCCACCACTAGTGTATGGACAGTCAGTGAGCACCCAGACCCTGCAGTGTTGCCCCTGAACTCTTCCAGTCCTAGCTCAGGACATGAATTACCTGACATAGGACACAGAAGTTTTTTTGGTTTTGTTTATTTTTTCTTTAAGAGATTCCTTCTGATTCCAAGTTTTAAGGACCAAAACCACATCCTTCCTTGGCTCAGATAATTGTAAAGCTCATGCCACCTGCATTCACACTTAAGGCTAAGCTGGAGTCCTCATGTCCTCATGCCAGTTAGTCATGCAGGGTGCAGTTCAAGTGGCTTAAGGTGTCTTCCCTGGCTGCCAGCTGCTGCTTCAGAAGGACAGAAATCTCCACAGGTCTTATAACACACAGGCCAGCCTTTTGTGAACTGACACAAAATACCTATTTGTCAGCTATTGAGATGAACCTGTCATGTCTCTCTTCTTTCTTGGAAAGAGAAAGGCAGAAGCAGAGATTGAACGATCCTCTGTATTTTCCCACCTCCTTTGTGGCAGAACCATCAGCCTCCAGAGGTCTCTGACTCTATTTGCCAACTATGCAGCAAGACCCAAGGCAGGAAACTAGCTGCCTTAAGCAGGTTAGGTGAATCCCAGCTGAGCAGGGCAAGCTGTGGTAGTACAGCATAAAGGTTAAATAACCACAGGGGTCAGTAGTGAGATCCAGGACAAATGGTTACTATAAGCAGGCTAAAGTGCACTTTTTTTAAAAAAAAAAATCCACGCATACACATGTACACACACCAAGCTGTTGTACTAACTTTGAAATGATCTGTAATTAGCATGAACTTAGAACTGCCTGCTGGGCATATGCTTCTGGGAGTTTGCCAGCTACCACCTCTGCAATCCTGTTTCCTTACACAGGATTCTTCAAAACATATAGTCTTACGCAAACTCTCAATAGCTACCTAAAACATTAATCACTTTTCAGATCAGGTGACTGGTTTTTATGTCACAGAATCATAGAATAACCAGGTTGGAAGAGACCCACTGGATCGTCTGTCAGAGGGAGGCAGCAGCTGCCAAAGAGCCAACAGTTTTCTCATTGAAGGCCAATTAGTGGGGATGCTTATTAACCTGGGTGTTACAGTGTGAGAGTAGCATTAATACAACTCTGTATCTAGCCTAAAGTAAATGGTGGGACCTTTACTTGGCCTGAGAGCTTTGCTGCTCCTTATGAGATATGGACATTCTGCCACTAAGCACCTTTCTGCAGTAGATTCCACGTTGGATCAACTGAGAATTTCAGTTTTGCACTTTAACCATCATTTAATCAAAGTACTCACTCACATCACAAGAAGTCAGCAGTCCTAGGAAAATCAATGCAGTCCTGTATTCCTTAGATTGATGGACACGCTTTTGCCTGTCTTTCTTCTGTGTTGCCCTAAGTCCGGGGAAAAATACTAAAGGATTCTATTTTGAAGATGAAAACTATAGTATTCCCTATCATATGGATGTCTTTATCAGATTAGCAGTTTAGTGCAGATCTGAGAGTACTGGACTAAGAGGAGAGAACACCAAATTTACTCCCGATTAAAACTGCACTGTCTTCTGTATTTAATTTTTTTTCCTAAAAATTGATATACTTTAAATTTAGATGTCTGTTTTCTTTCAAGGTATCTCAAAGTCTTATTGATCTTCATTGTATTGATGCAGACCTTGTAACAATAACTAGATGACTACAACATAATTCAAATATCCTGTTGTCTGTTCTCAGATTTTTTATGAGTTTGTGGTTGGATTGGGTAGCTGAAATAGAGCTTGTAGCTGTGCCAAGGGAAACGGGAGTGTCAACCGGACTCTTGTAAAAGAAGAACACACAGTTCTGGGCGCACACATACCGCCTCCAGTGAGTGCAAGATGTCTCTCTTCTGGAGAGAACATGATGCATCTGTGGAGCAAGGGAAAGCAAGGACAGATTCTCTTCAAATGCTCCCAACATCGCTATCTCCACTATGTACCTTAGCCTACGGAATAAATAATTACAACAGAAATTATCTTTCGGTGATGACACTGTTTTAATCTCTGTTCATGTGGAAATGTTCATTATTATCAAAACACTTCAAAATAAATCCTTCTGCTATGCTTTAGCACTGACTGCTGCATATATCCTGCCTACCTTCCACTTGAAAATAACTATACTATCCCATTTGTATTTTGCTTATACTGACAACACTTTGTTTTAGATTGGGAGAGATGTTTGCCTTTCATTTTTGAGGGTTATCACTCACAGTGACTGGACATGCAGCCAGACCCTTTAATGTGTTTATGCTGGCATGGTGAGTTTGTTTTTCAGATTTGATGTGTTCTGTATTACAATTGTACCTGCAACACCATCAGTTTCAAAGACATATGTTCTCCCTATGGTGGACTTAACTATCTAGCAGATTATCTACAGAAGGAATTTTGACCATGGATAAAATCAAACTGAAGTTGCCTACAGAACAGTTGCCTAATTTGCTTTAAACATCTTAGCTACAAAAGTCTTATTCACAACGAAGTAGCTGTTTGCCTTTGAATTCAACTAGATACCATAATGTCAGACCTGTGACTCAAAGCTAATCTTTGTAGCTTTTGGAAGGAACCTAGTAACTTTGTAGGGTGATTCATGTAACCCATCTTGAAAGAAATTAATTGCCTTCTGCAGGGGGTCCATTTCTTCCTGTTGTAATAAAGGAAGAATGGGATGATGAACTACCCTTGTTTGTCAGTGTTTTGGATTCCTAGGCTGGCAAGTATGAATCTCACTTTTATTTTTCAAATGTTTTAAATCAAGGTACTTCACAGTGCCACATAAATATTAGTAAAGTTTCCAAAGTCTAATATGAAGAATATGGTATAGTAATTTTTTAAAACTAGTTAGGGACCTGGCAGCTATGGCACAGAGATCATGTTTCAAATGGTGGCATAAGTAGGTATTTGTACTAAGTCCTGTGGTATAACTTCTTCTGTATTTTCTTCTAAAAGGCATCAGGCTTAGTACAGAGCAATTGCAAAATAGTATTTCGGTCTGCTCTCTTACATAAAAATATTTTATTCATTGTTGTTTAACTTAGTTTTATTAACATTGAGCGTATTTGTTTATGTACTAAGGCCAGTTATACCAAATACTGATATGATTTGAGATGACTACATCTATTGCTGCAGTGTCTTTACATAGAACTAAACTTCCTCATAACACTTTTCTTTTTCATCTTCCCTTTTTGTTTTCATCTTCCCTTTTTGTTTTGTTTTGTTTGAGGATTTGCATCTCACCCAATACTTTAAACAAGCACACTGAACAGAGGTTTGAGTCTCCTCTCTTTTGAGTGTGACTTTGTTCATAGGTGAGGGAAGCAGGGGATGCTTGGTGAACTGGGTTGCATTTTGGTGGTTGGGCCCTAGTCCAGCCTCAGAGCTACACTGACTTACTGAACTAATTGACAGCACATACTGAATTTTTTTTAGGGATGAGTTAGGACAAAAGAAGGATTTCTCACTCATCCCCAGAGTGATTCCTCTTCACTCACTTCTTAGAATCTGCACTCGTTTTCCTACTACCTCTTCTGGCTTTAGGCCAGGTGAGAACATTCTTCCATCTGAAGAATCATTTGGGTTAACTGTGGACAAAACCTACCTTTTAAATCTATAGAATAAAAATATATCCAGTTACAATGTGAATGTATGCCTTCAATCCATTCTGTCATGGTATTTTATTGAAGAGACATTGATAACAAAGTGTTTCTTTGCTTAGCTCCTTCAGTGAAGCACCACATTGTTATACCAATGTCTTCTTACTGATGTGCGCTTGTGCCTTCACCCTTGTCCCTTATTAATGTCAGGTTTCCAGCTCGCTTCCCTAAAAATGTTCTGTCCAGAAATTGTATGTGAGCTACTGGTGGCACTGGAGAGGATTTCATTTGGCTTTAGAGTTTCACAGCACCAGCTCTAGGGAAGAGCCAACCACCTAA
The DNA here is from genome assembly GCF_032191515.1 of Phaenicophaeus curvirostris. Classification (NCBI taxonomy): domain Eukaryota; kingdom Metazoa; phylum Chordata; class Aves; order Cuculiformes; family Cuculidae; genus Phaenicophaeus; species Phaenicophaeus curvirostris. Next base: position 182,663,025 of record NC_091392.1, read on the forward strand.
CCCTGAGGAGAGGGTTTGGCCAGCGGTACCCACGTGTGGGTCTTTAGGTCTGTCTCATGAGATATGTTCAAGGAGCTCAATAGCTGATCAGGCCCCTAGTTTGTCAGGGCACGAATAGTAACACCCAAGGAATGAGTAACATAGCATATTTTACACTAACTGAAGCCCTTATGTTAGGGTCCTTATTTTCAGGAAGAATCATTGCTGATTAACAGTTGTCCTTGGTGATAGTATACAATCAATCTTCTCTTAAAAACAAGGTGACTTTGGGCAAGGTAGCAAGGGAATAAGTGGGACTTCGAGGAGGAGAGAAATAAGCTGACATTTCAAAACAAAAATGGACAAAACAGTTTTTATTTCAAAGCAGTCATGATAATAACAGCCAATGAAGACCATCTCTGTTGAGAGACACTAGCTCATTCAAACAAGTCAGCTCATGCTCATATTCTCCATGATATTCCTGTTGACAGCTAATAGACACCTTTCAAGGCTTGATTTCATTCTGGAATCATAGTGGTTTGGTAGACAAGTATACTGGGGCAAAGTAACACTTCAGTCATCTTATTCCATTAGAGTTTTATTCCCTAATTATCTGTTTACTGTTATTTTAGCATTCTTTGCTTAAACTGCTGAAAAACGAAGCCTAAAATAAAAATTACATAAACCAATCAACTCATACTAGCAAAGCTTTATAGTCAACACATGACGAAATTAATTTTGAAGAAATAAGATGCTACCTGTGTTTTGTAATTTGACTTTGATTCAGGAAAGTATTCAAGCATAAAGAAGTCTTGGTGTTCTACAGAAAACAATACTTCAGAGGGTGCTTCTTGTTAAGCATCGACTTCAATCTTTTCCTGAGTGTGAGATATTTGCCTGAATTCAGGTTTAAGGAGTATAATTTGAAATTTCAGGTGAAAATTTTAAAATGATAACAAAGCAAAAAGTCAATACTACTTTGGGCTTAGAGAAATATGAGAATCACAGGATAATTTAAATGATGGCAATGGTGAAAGTAATTTGAAATTCTGGCACCCTAATGTGAAATTTGCTTTCTCATCAATCATACATTCATTGGTTCAGATGGAATATGTAATTTAACATTTGCCCCTTCTTTCTAACAGAGTTACAATGCTCTGGCAGTTTTTTGTTTCTTCTCAATAATTTAGGAGTTTGTGAAAAATATATTATGTCTCCTTGCAGTCAATGTAATTGCAAGTTGTGGAGAATCTAGTTCAAAATCTTGCTGTTGTTGGATATTTTAGAAAAATACATAGGCCTAAAAAGTTAAATCTTTTTGCCATCGTTGCTGTGGTTGCAACCCACATCTACCCTGTGTAATGCCAGGATGGCTCTCAATCACTTTCTCCATTTTCTGTGTAAATATTTTTTTTCTGTTTCAGTTCACAAATTTGTATATTGAAGCTTTTTATTGAGGGAAGCAGTGAATCTTTGCAGTAAATATACTGCTATAGTTGACAAGGAATAAAATCTTATTGTATCTGATTATAAAAATTCCTGCATCTTTCTTTTGCTGGGAAATTGGCTTTTAGAGTTAAAATTAAATAGACTATGTAGACTATGACACATATAATTTTTAAATTAAACCTCTTTTTTAGCCATTCTTAAAACATTCAGAAATTATTCTGAACAGTTTTTTATAGAATTGTCAGGAAACTGATTGTCATTTCAAGATTATAGCACATCAGAGCAAAAAAAAAAAAAAAACCAAACCAGACTTGGAAGTCTCTATTATAAACAGAACTCTGATGGACTATTGCATTTTTAATATGTTCAAGCTGTTATTAATACTTCCAGTAGATCACATAGATTTCATTGAACAAAAGGTAACACTTCTATTTTAATATTTTATCTGTTTACGTCAACTACGTCGCATCACTTGTGTTGTGAATCATAAAAATTTTTGTTCCATTTCTTCAACTTTGCTTAATGTCTTTTGAAATCTCAATAACTCTTCAGAGTAATAGCTCAAAATACTGCAGTAGAACTGATTTCCAATGTAGGCATTCCACTACCGAGTTTCAAAGGGAAGGTAAATAATTCTGTTTATATTTTGATAATTTTGAAGCATCTATAATCTGAAAGAATAACAGATTTATAAATGCCCGTATTATATTCTGTGCCAAAATAGGCTTAAAGGTATTTGTTTCTGTTTGTATGTACATCTAACACAAAAATATACAATATGCATATATAATGGAAGAACATATACATATATTTACATATAGAGAGATATTTGTGTGCACTCTGTGACACAGTAAAGGTTAACTTGTGCTCTGGCGAGTGAAAGAGAGGAGCTATCCATAGATCAGGAATACAGTCCATTAAAGAGCTTGTTTTGTGTACAGTTATCTGCATCTCATTGTCTGGGAACATTTACCTCTCTCAGCACTTGCCTATATGATTTAAACACTAAGTGTTTGAGTTCAGTTCTTGGCTTCTTTGCTACCTCAAGTGAAGAAGAGCTGTGAATTTAACTGCAATGGCAACCTACTAGGACATGGAAAATTTGTAGTTCTCCAGAGGCAGTTTCTTTCCTCACCAGTTTAGAAACTCCTAAGAGGTGGAGCCTTCTCAACAACCAGCAGCTTATGAACATGGAGCTGACATGCCCAGTGCTCTGCTAACTTAGATGGCTCCTACAGGGGATATTTTTGCTAAGTGTGGTAGCAAATGCAACTTGACTAGAACTGAGTCAGTATCTTTCACTTTGTTTATTAGCCAGAAGGAAGGGGTTTTTTTTGTAGACTTCTGTGAAGAAATAATAACTCACCCATTTAAAAACACAGCAGTCTATTAATCACATTCATGTAAGTCTGACATTATAAATGTTTGATCCTTAGATGAACTGTATGTGGCAATTGTCTGGGAAAGCTTCTGAAAGGAGGCAGGATACTCTTATGCTATGCTGCTTCAAAACTTCTTCAGAAACCTGCTTCTGAGAGTAAAGACCGAAGTGTATGTGACATATAAAGAAAAGGTAGTTGATCCTTCAGGATCCAGCTGGTTGCTTCACAGAGACATTGCAGCAGCAGAATCCTGGGAGCTGATATTGTTTTGTGATCTGCACTCAGGTGTAAGAACTGTTATGAGAATTGAGGAGGAGGATGCAGACACAATGAAAAAGGGCATTTTAGTGCAAGCAGCACATATTATCTAAGCCAATCTTGAAAACATCAGCCTGCCCCGACAGTTTCAGTCCTGTGTGACATGCATCTGAATGCAGTCCTTGTTGATTAGTTCAGAACAGTAGTTACTTGAAATATCTGATAAATCACCTTTGTTGACACAAACAAAAACATATAACCAGTATTCTGGTTTCATACTTTAAACTTTTTTATCATCTCTGCACTCATCTGTCTATAAAACACGGTACAAGCGGCCCCTTTTTCTGCCTGAGCCTCTGAGGTAGCTGCATGGAGTGACTAAGCGTAAAGGAACTGGATGGGACAAATATGGCTAATCCCTTTGACTTCTCTAGAAAACCATATTCCAGTTAGTCACAAACTGGTCCGTAGAAATTACTTTTCAGATCTTGACCTCATATACTTAAAAAAAATATTTTGCTAATTTCAGAAGTGTGGCAAAGAAAGGTCAAATGATTTCTGACTGATGAATATTTTAATATCTATCACCCGTAGATAATAAATGCAGTTCCTTTGAATGCTAGCTAATAACTTATGCAGTGGAACTGATAAATTCCCAGGTCATGAAAGTGTAAGTGCCAAGACAAAATTAATAAAATGTAAGGATTTGACTTGGATTGCCAGGTCAGAAATGAAGATGATAGCCAAAAGCTGTACACAAAGTAGATTTGCTAGTTCACATGAAGCCAGTATCAGCTGTTCTGAAGAACATGAATAAAGCACGTAACTAATTTTTGCTGAGATCCATAAAACTGGCTCTTTTCTTCATTGATTTGGTGATAAGTTTTCACAGACATATTTTCACAATTCTTTTCTTTAATATTCTACTGAGTCTCTCCTTATTGTTTACATCTATGTCATTTTTAATCATTTTAATTTATTACTGTGTCATACAAAAAAAAAAAAAGAGGTCTGTCCCTGTTTTGGAACACAGACGCACCTGAGGCCATTGGGATTTCTCCTTCAGCTGCCTGAATCATGAATGCCAATGTGAAGAAATTGAATAGCCACCTTCAAGGGCTAATCATTGTCTTCAAGTATATTAGAGGCTAAAACAACCTCTTGAAGTCGTTTACTGAGTGAGAGATCCAAAGTAATCTTAGCTTAATATCTCTAGACAGCTGACAATGAATCTGTTACTAATCAGAGAGCTGAAGGGCAAGAATAATGACAGCTGCATGCCTTATCTGTCCTGTTTTCCTCTGCTGCCTTTCTGGGTTTCAGTAGTGGTCAGAAATTTGACAACTAAAATAGGTAAGTACAGGCACCCTCAAGTTTCCTGTAATGCTAAAACCAAGAAGAGGACACTTCCAAAATGTCTATATCATGTTTTAAATAACAAAAAAACCAAAAAAAACCAAAACAAAAAAGAAGTTGCCACAGGATTACAGGTGTAAATGGGTTACAGATGAGAACAGAAAGCAGTAGTAATTAAGACCAATTTGAAAGAATGTTTAACAGCTGTTCAATTCCAAAAGATTAAGAGACTGTTTAAATAAAACACACAGACTAGGAGGAAGCACACCAGGGAATAGACAAATACTGAAGAGATCTTGAAGTGGTTTAAGAGTGTATAAAACTATGTTTTGCTGAAGAGGGAACAGATGGCTTGAAGCAGGAGTTTAAAAGATTGAGTGGTAGAGTAAAGCCAGATCACGGTGAGCCAAAAAGCTAAGAAAAGCATTTTCTCTGTCATTTGTTGATGCAGATGACTGAAATGGGTAGTAGTAATTTGAAAAATAGTAGTTTGCAGGATATACAGTAAGAGTTATTGAACTGCATTTGTAGTGTAGCAGTACTACTGTACTTACACATGTGTATGCCTTCATTGCTTTCTGACCCATAGTACCTGAAAAATTTAAACAGAAATCCTATATTAAGTAATAAATGATTTATAATTTCCTTACCCCCAGCCCTGCAGACGTATATTCCATGTACTGTGAGTGATCCCCTACCCAGCTAAGTCAAATTTTGCTTTGCCAGTGACTTTATTGTGGTATTACGTAACGACTGAGTAGTTGTAATGCTTTTTGATATTTCAGCAGCAGTCAAGACTGAAAGATACTATGAGTGGTGGTTCAGACTGATTTACTGGAGTGTTGGCAGTAGAGGGTGGAACATTTTACAGAATCACAGAATAACCAGGTTGGAAGAGACCCACCGGATCATCGAGTCCAACCGTTCCCATCAAACACTAAACCATATCCCTCAGCACCTCATCCACCCGTGCCTTAAACACCTCCAGGGAAGGTGACTCAACCACCTCCCTGGGCAGCCTGTTCCAGTGCCCAATGACCCTTTCTGTAAAGAATTTTTTCCTAACGTCTAGCCTAAACCTCCCCTGTCGGAGCTTAAGGCCATTCCCTCTTGTCCTGTCCCCTGTCACTTGGGAGAAGAGGCCAGCACCCTCCTCTCTACAACCTCCTTTCAGGTAGTTGTAGAGAGCAATGAGGTCTCCCCTCAGCCTCCTCTTCTCCAGGCTAAACAACCCCAGCTCTCTCAGCTGCTCCTCATAAGGCCTGTTCTCCAGCCCCTTCATGAGCTTTGTTGCTCTTCTCTGGACTCTCTCCAGAGCCTCAACATCCTTCTTATGGTGAGGGGCCCAGAACTGAACACAGTATTCAAGGAGAGGTCTCAACAGTGCCGAGTACAGAGGGAGAATAAGCTCCCTGGACCTGCTGGTCACGCCGTTTCTGATACAAGCCAAGATGCCATTGGCCTTCTTGGCCACCTGGGCACACTGCTGGCTCATATTCAGTCGGCTGTCAACCAACACCCCCAGGTCCCTCTCCTCCAGGCAGCTTTCTAGACAGACTTCTCCTAGTCTGTAGCACTGCACAGGGTTGTTGTGCCCCAAGTGCAGCACCCGGCATTTGGCCTTGTTAAACCTCATGCCATTGGACTCTGCCCAGCTGTCCAGCCTGTTCAGATCCCTTTGCAGAGCCTCCCTACCCTCCAGCAGATCAACACTTCCACCCAGCTTAGTGTCGTCCATATAACCATATATCGTCTTGGAGATTTCACATGAAAGAAATCAAATGGTACATGAGAATGTGTTTAAAATTGCCTGGGAAAGCACAAGGAAAACAAAATATTATAATGCCACTGAGTCTTAAATAACATTATCTGAGTGACACCAGAAAATAGCTATGTAGATCATGGATGTAATTGCTTAACTGTAGCAGTCCTGTCAGCTTTTGAGAATCAAATGAATCATGTATTTGGGTGATAAAAGATGCTTAATTGTATTTAATTCTCAAAATATTCTCTAGCTGTTGAATAAGAAGCAACACAGACCAAGATTTACTCCAAGTCTTGGCAGTCAAGTAGGAGAAACCTAAAATAAAGAAACAGTTGTAACAGATCCCTTAAAATGAATATGCTGTACTTGAACAGATAGATGAAGCTGGGCAATGGAAACAATGCTTTGTTAAAATAAAATAAATTGATAGTGAAAGACTCCCATTTCAACTGATCTTGATAATTTGTGTATTCCAAAATGCTGTAGAAATGGCTTTGTTACTTTCTCTAGAAGTGAGTGTTAATTTCCTCAGTGTAAGTTATGTGGATCTCTTTACACAATGAACTCAAACTGTGGTGGTTTAAAACCTGGAAGATAGTAACTGAAATGAAGGAAATAACCCATGTTGAATGTAATGGATGTTTTTCAACTAACTTTAATATAGTCACAGCCTTACTGCCTCTGTCTGAAGTCATTTAAGCCTAGTAGCTTGTGTTTGACAGTGGCAAAAAGCAAATTTCTAGACAGGAGTACAGTAACAGAGGAAGCATATACTGTCATTTTTTGTAGTATTTTCCCAGATTTCAGCCTCTTTCAGTTCGTGGTCTTTCTTTGCCAAAAATGGTTTCTATGTGTTTTTTGTACTCCTCTGTGCATTTTTGTTTAATGAACTCATCCAATCTTCTATGTAACTCATGAACACTTTTAGCATCTTCAAAATGCTTCAGCAATGAATTCCTCAAGTAGCTGCCTGAAGACTCATCAACTCTTGTCTCTTGAATCTGACTCCTACTGCCTTTGTTTGATTGCTTCTGGATTTGCTACCTGAAAAACCCATGAACAATTTATCCATGTCTGTCCTCTTCTTGACACCCACAATTGCGCAGACCTATATTACACCTTCCATCTGTCAGTCTTTTACATAGTGGAGATTTGTAACTTATCTAGTCATACCATTTCTGTAAGCTCTTCTGTAAGTTTGACCATTCTGCTGCCCTTCTCTGAATATTTTCTGGTGCTAATGGCTCCTTTTTAAGATAAGAAGCCTAGAAATGCAAGTTCAGTTCTTTATGCTACTCTGAATCTAAAGAGACACATACTTTTGCATTAGTATGAGTGAAACAAATTCTGTTTGACAGGAAATGGACACATTAATTAGAGAAAATTCATCTTAGCTTTTGGGAACCGTGACTCCAAATTCTTTGTCTTGCCCTTTGTTATAAACGAAGAGTTACAGAATGCTTTCTTTTTCCTGAAGCCAGCTTGGCAGAAATAACTGAAACGTGGGAAATAACTGGTCATGACTCATTTAGGCTTAGACAAGAAAGGACAATTTATAAAACATCTTCTGTTTTGTTTATGGAAGTCTATTTCAATGCTGAGAGCATAACTTCTATTCTTCTATTTGAAATAAAGACCAAACAGCCCTGTGAAACCTGAATCATTATCTTCTGGAAATGCTTACTAATACTAGTAATCAGTCCTTTTAATTCCTGTACATATGATAAAATTCTGCTTATTACTCATTGTAGCATATGGATCTAATGCAAATTTTTCTGAAACGTTCATTGTTCACTTGAACTTTCACTGGTTTTCCACTCTGAACTTGTCATTTTGAGTTTGTTAAAAACATACCTCAGTCAGGTTATGGAACTGTAGAATTTAAGAGAACAGGAATTTACTGAGTCATTTAGTACTGAAAAAACCAGCAGGGAACTACCCACTGAGCCATTCAGAATCCACCATTCTTTTCTGTCTTTTGCACTCTTAATTACATGTATCACAAAATTACAATCACTCTTTTTCTTCAAACTTGAAGTGTAGAATTGCAGTGTATATTTTTCTCTTCAAGACATCCAAGGGAAATAAATCAGAGATCCTTTAACAGAAAGTTAACAGTCATTTGTTTTTCCAGTTTACCTGTTGAAGGGAAAAGAGTCGTCTTTCACATCATCTGGAAAATCGAGAATTTACGTTATAGTGCTGTTGAGACACATTCGTAGTCAAGTTGGCATTGACGGAAACATAATCCAGCTATGGGCTAAAGCAATTCTGATTTTCACCAGAGTAGTGTTTGAAAACATCACACATGCCATGGAGTGATGTCAATTCCATAACATTGTGAGGTGTTGTCTTTGTTATTTTATATGAACAGCTGAAGTAGAGGGAAGGATAAGCAGGCCAAAACCACACAGAAGGCCTGTGGCTGACTCTTTCCAAACTTTGAGGAACCAATAAACTTGGAAGTGTATCAGTGTCTACCTTCCTTCTCCTCTCATATAATCAATTTTTAATTAGAATCATATCACTTTTGTATTGGTTTTATCATCTTATTTTTGGCAGAGCATTAGGGGTGATGATCTTGTAGATAAAACATGCCATGAACTCTATAACTCATGTCCCTGCTATCTAATCTGGATAAAGCCCTTGTGCTTTTAATTTTGTTTTGTTGCTAGGTTGTTTCCTCAGCAACTGCATCACAAAGCTTTTTCTGCTTTTTCTGCTTTTGATGTGTTTTGATCTGGGATTTAAATATTCTCTTGATTCCAGCGGTGCCCAGAATCTTAATGTTATTGACATAGATCATGCTGTTTGACAACATTTCTCCATGCAAACCGTTGGGACATCACACGTTTGAATTACTCTCTCAGAACGAACAAGGTTCAGCCTGCAGTGGTTCAATATGACTTTTGCTGAACATCTTGACAGGGCTACAGAAAATAGCAGGTAAGCGTTAGTCTTGTTTGACTAAAGAAAAAAAATGGTTAAAGTAGAAATGAAATAATGACATGTGCAGCATCCTTCGGGTCCCTCAGTTTCCTGTCTTGGGCTTCAATGATGAATGGATAATTCCTGTTGTTATGGGTAGGCAGCTCTGGTTATGGGACCCAGGGGGATTCTCCCTGTCCCAGATCAGTGGGTGAGCGGCTGCAGTTACATGTCCCCATGTCCAACTTGTAGCTATATTGAGCATGTTTTCCCAAAAGACACATATGTGCATGTGAGCATACATATGTACAGAACATATCTGGCTGCACAGATCAACACAAGTGGAATACAGTGTCGTTACCTGCACATGCACCTAGCACTCACACAAACATGAACACTACAGAAGGTCTAATCCTGTTCCTCCTCTAGATTGAAGTCCCTCTTTGCGCCTGGCTTTAAGTACTCAGTGTAGCCTGTAGCTGGTCCCAGGTCACTTGATCCCTCCCTGCCTGCTGCTGGCACCTGCACCTGTAAGCTCGTTAATCTCACTGTCTTACTCCAAGTGCTGGTACTCAGATCTCTTACCTCACTTGCCTGCTGGGCAGCTTGGAGTTTGCTACCCACTCAGAGCAAAGAGCACACCTACAGAGAACATGGTTAGAAATAAGATTTAATGAGAAGAAGGTTCAGAGTGTGAGTGCAGGGTCCAGTCACACAAGGATGCTGACCAGCAACTCGTTCAAACTTGAGCAGCCCTTTTATCCTATTGTTTCTCTTGTTTCATATATTTGTCTATTCCAAACATAATCCCTTTTCTTTGCTTTTGATTGTTCCTCTAAACATCCCCCTGTAGGTTTAGTACATCCCCCAGTCCACCCTTAAAACATCCGTTAGAGAGTTTTACGTAATCCCAACCATCTTTTCCCTCTGTTTCTCAGAAGTCCATCACTCTGCAGGCAATACCCCTCTCTAGTTGGCATGGTTTTCTGAGTAGTGTTTTGACTTGATTCTTCTGGGATGGTTTCTACACTGCACAATGATTCAATTATTACCCTGCAAGTAGCTTGGAGAGTACCTAGGTCCAAGTGTTCCCTTTCCATATGGTGGTCTGTTGGGGTTTCTCTGCCTGACATGGTTCTTCTGATCCTCATTGGTCACCAGGTTTACTGCAATTAGCCTTTAATCAGATAATCCAACAGGTACTGTCTTAAGGGTTAAATTATTAAATGAGCCATTTTTTTTGTAGTCATCCAAGTGGCTAATTGCATCTTTTTAGTTCTCTGCATGAAAACACCTTAATTCCCACTGTGCCATGTTTGAATAAAATCAGGTCACTAAAACTGGACAGTGTAACAGCAGATCTTCATTCATGGAAGGGCAAAATGACAGAACACAAGCAGCAAAAAGTTTCTAGACTTTGTCCTTTCTGATTTACGCTGATGCCGCTGGCTGCCTAACTCTGTCGGTTACATGCATAATGCTTTGCTTTCTTCACTGTGTCATGAAGCAAAAGTGCCAGCAGAACATACCTGGCCCCTTCTCAGCATTTTTGAGGTAGGCAAATAAGTAGCTCTGTACTGTAACTCAATGTAGAAGTGATACTGTTTTCTTTCAGTGTACATTATAGTAAGAGGTAATGTTGTGCTCTTCAGATTCCTTAACAGAAGATAACAAGTGCACCATTCATACTCTAATGAACTACTTTGTGGCTTAATACGTAGTCTTCCTTGGTCCAGTTACATAGTTTAAACTGTCTCTGTGCCACTGATGCATCCAAGATTGTTTGGTATTTTATAAAATCCTAGTTTACCTCCAAGAGTCTGTTAGACTACAGATATTTGATTTTTCCTCTAGTGAATGTAAGATGCTTGAAAAGAATATTGCTGCTTCATTGTTTCAAACCTCTGTGATCTTTCATTAAAATTCATCATTCCTACTGCGATGACAGCTACACACACTCCAGCTAGGGCTTTGCTGAACCCCAGACTAATCTAATGCTTGTCCTCATGATACTCACGAGACTAGTTCAAAAGCAGCGCTCCTTACATTAGATTTTAATGTCTCTACAATTTAGAGTCCTCCTTTCTGATTAAACAGTTTCTCAATTTTCTTTTTGATGTCATTGTACTCATCTGCAATGGTCTGAAGCAGATGTTATTTACCCTAAAGAATCATGTTTCCCAATGGCACAGTTATTATTAACAACAGCACATCATAAGACAGGGATTGGTCAAGGATTTGCTACGTTCTGTCTAGCTTTACAAATATTGATAAAGAAAGACATCAAAAATTTTAATTATTCATTGGTATAAAATAAAACTAAGCATATTTCCATTTTAAGGCTGATTGGGATGAAAAATGTTTGCACATACATTTTAGATGTAATCATCAACAGAAATTATTATCTTGTATATCAAAATTAAGATAAATGTGTCAGCCTGAGACTTGAGAGCAAGTCATAAAGAAGCAGGGGGAGAGAGAAGTCCTATCAACCAGCCCAGATAGACCTCTCTACTCCTTTAGCACTGTTAGGAGCACATATAATAAAGGAACAAACCACAAAGGCAGACATTGGAAATATATTCCCAAGTAGTGCATCTGTATCTTGCAGTTGCCAAGTATGGTCTGTTTACACTCATCATAAATTTCATGCTATGACTAGAAGAGGAAAAGGAGAAAGAAGGCAGGACAAAATAGCAGGAGTTGTAGGAGCAGCAGAACATGGTAGGAAGTCATCCTTCCAGAAATGGATTTCTAATGCTACAGGAGATGAGTCCATATTTCATTCTAATCATCAGGCTATGCATTTCCTAGGTCTAGATAATAACTGCTACTGGAGAAAATGGTCATCCTTTATAATTGCAGATGAGTATGGCTGCACATTTAGCTGACTGTGACAAGGCCCTAAAGGAAGAGTTGTGATTTGGAATTTTCATAGCACTTTTAGTGTGCAATAGGAAAATTTAAGAGTTGAAAGACTATATGTGTAAAAGTTATCACCAACAGTTACTTCCAAACCAGAGACTGCACTAATCTTATAGCAGTGAACTGTATAACAAACAGTTGTAATGTGTGGGTGGTGTCACTTCTGCCAGTCATATACAGTAAATATCTTTTACAGTAAATACTTAAGAATGAATACTTTAAATTGCAAAATAAATTTCATAATATAACCAAGGAATTAACTCTTAGAAATTGTACTATATTGCTTGTTGCTTCTAGCTAGAGAAACTAACAATAGAAGATAACTTTTTAGGTACAGAATTCCAGTACTATTCAGCCTAAGACATATTTAAATATTCAGAAAAAAATGCATGCGGTGAGAAAAAGCTTAAAAAGATATACACCTTTACTTGAAAATATCACAGCTATATTTTTCACACAGGTGATACTAAATACCCTTATATTCATGCAATTGCTAGTGAATTTTTTCCTAAATAACTGGCTAAGGAAAGTGCTGGCCCCTGAATCTGATAACATCCAAACAGTTTGGGAGAAGAGATTAACTTTCAATAGAGCTTTCTTTTATTGACAGTTGTTACAGAAAAACAGCACTTTTCTTGTATAGAGTGAGTCACCTTTCGATAACTCTGTTTATCTCTGAACATTTTAACTTAATCTTTAGAAGTTATTTCAAATGTTTTATAAGACAAGCAAGTGCTCTGTAATTTTGAAAATCTCTATGTGCTAGGCAAAGCAAAAATGAAGTAACCACATAAACTTTGAAAAATCTTTTTGTTTATTATCCCAAGTAATATGACATACACAAAGGCCGCAAGATATACCTACATGTAGCGTGTCTAATCAATTGAGAACAAAATATTGTCTTTTAAAGTTTTTTTCTCGGTTACAGTGGGTAGACTCACATGAGCACAAATATTCGTGACTAAACAGAGGCTTCAAACTTTGATAACTTTATTTCAGGCTGTTTGTGAAAACAATAAAGAACCTCAACTGCTATATGCTAAAGACATTTAAATACCTGCAATTTTCTGGACATCTAATTATGTATTTGAGTATCTGATTATAGCATAGTGCGCGCCTGATAATCTCTAAAATTGTTCCTGTAGTATTGATCCAAAGATTTCTTCTGTCTTAGGCAAGACAATGATTTGTTGCCACTATGAGTCTATGTGCCACATTAAAGTTCCCTGGACACTGCAATGATTAGTCAATAGTGGAAGCTGAATGTTTGGGAAGTACTCTGTGATACAAAAGAAGTCGGAAAAAGCTATAAATTCAATTTCCAGCTTTCCTAACCATCACACGGACATAAACGTGTGATGGATATTTCTGGTCTGATCTAATATAAGTCAAGACTGCTGGTGCTATTTTGATTGCCTTTAGTAAAAGGAAATTGATTTAATCCAGTATCTCTTATTTGTTTATTTTTCCTCAGAAAAAGGATGTTTTCTCACTACTGTTTCAGCAAATTAAGATCAGTTCAGTTCAGTTTCCATTAAACTTTTGTATGATAGTGTTTAAAACTAGTTCTTCATGGGCACTTCTGACAATATCAGCTAGACTTACTTAATCAAGGAACATAGACAATGCCAGTTGACCACAAGAAGGGTTAAAAGTGTGGTTTTGAGCCAGTCTAGTATGCCTATGTGCATTGTAGATGCATATACAAGTAGGTCTCATAGCTTCATTCACAAATTCTTTCTAACTTGTGAATGTAGACTTTATTTTGAGTGTTGAATCAGGTCAAGTTGTAATTTCATCATTAAGTCCAGTAAGGCTAGTACTGGACATTCTTCCTGTGGCAGGAATTAGAATAATAGCTCTTCGATATGCAGCACTTGTCCCCAGTAAAATCAGTTTTACAGTCTTAATTCTGTGAGTCACTGGGCAATGTGACTCACCCAGTCTCACCCAACAGTATCTTGAATTTCAGCCCAATGCTTTGCTCACCAAGAAACTGAACAGAAGTACAGCTATTCTGAAATCCTTTGTTCTCCTTCCTAAGTCTCTCCTAAGCACATTATGTAAGCATGATCATACTTTTCACTGTTACAAGAAGAACTATGACTAGATACGAGTGTATATGTAGTTCTGCAATGTGGAGCTGCATGCATGAGTTCTCTTATTTAGTCTTGCAGTAGCTGTGGTGTTTTGTCCCTTTGAATTGAGGTGAAGGGGGTATGCGCTGTTCTTCTGGAAATAAAATATATTTGTTATTCCTGAATGGGTGCTTAGGAATTAACTTATGTACACAGTGAACTTAGAGGCTCCTTTACTTTTAATAGTGCAGGATGAATGTTGTAGGGAGGAGGAAACAAAAAAGTAAATATGATAATATGATCTGTAACTGGAACAATTTCATAAAAATTTTATTAGACCCCAAAGTTAGATCCACTGACTACACATTTAATTCCTTTTACTTGGCCATACTGCGTGCATTTCAAATGAAATTTGCTTTTCATTTATATTATAAGTTATTTTATACAGTTGCTCTTTAAAAAAAAAAGATAAATCTCTGCATGTGGAGAAAGAAGTTCACTTCTGAATACTTTATGTCACCTGGCATTGAAGTATCTAAAAATGTGGCACATTTCTTGAAATCCTATACATAATTTTGTAGCTAAATTCTGGAATGTATTATTCAGTCTATCCTAGATCATCGTGTAGTTTCTGTTCTTTCTTGTTTTTTTGCTTTTCAGGATATTGTGCACAGGAGTGATATAAAAGTAAAACAGCAAATCAGAAAACTAGTAAGTAAATGTAGGCAACAGAGGTAAATGAAATAATGGCCTTAGAGGTTTCATTCGTGTAAAGTGGTACAACTTGAGGAAAGATGGGAAGGCTTTCATAAGCCAAATACATTCAATATTTTATATGCCCTGTGAATTTACATGACTTTTAAAGGCTGTGTAGGTCTAAGCTTTCAGAGTACCTTAGGCCCCACCGAGATTTCACTAAGTCCAAGAGTGCTTTCTGAATTAAGGGTAGTCTAGGACTGTTTTTATGAAAATCCATTTACTATTTATGTCTCACCTCTAAATTTAAGTCCATCGCAGGTGGTATTTTAGGAAAAAAAAAAAAAAATTAGCCCTAGCCATGACAGCCATGTGTGAACAAATGGCAAGAGATTGTAGAGAAGAGTGAAAGCTGAGTGTTCATTTTGTGCAGAGCACCCTCTGTGATGCTTTGGCTCCACTGTCCCTTTGCTCTTCTTTTCTACCTAATGTCTCGGTATGTCCAACAAGATTGCACTGAGATAACTCAGGCCATAGATCTCCTGTTCATAAATATATGTCAGAAAGGCAACTAAAAGATGTGTACTGTCCACAACTGAAACATACAGACAGTAGAAGGCTCAGGCTATTCCTGCCATGCTCCCATTCAGAAAACATCAGTTGGCTGACCCTGTTTTTGCTGACCTAGTTTAGATCAAGTAGGAAACATGGAAAAATTCAGGCTAACATTAGGCTTACTGGCCTGGAAAAGGCCCTGTTGAGGTTATTTTTTTTTTTATGTTTGGGGAGGTGGAGGAAAGAACTTCTCCCTTCTGGGATGGGATTGCCTTTTGTTGCTTTCTCCAGTGTTCTTAGAATCTCTGCAAGTTCTAATTGGGAGAACAATCTCCTTGGGTGCCATTTGGCTTTTATGGATAAAGTTCTGATTATGATAGGATCAACTGCTGTTGGCATAGCAGGACAGTTATGTTGGAGGAGTTTTAGTGAAGTCCATAGTTGGAGAGGTTTTCACAACTTGTTCAGTCTTACACTGCTTCTCTGCTTTGCGATCCAGCTATCTGAAACCCAGTTCCTTCACCAGAGATCATTTGCAGAGTTTGTCTCTGGACGGTTCCCTGAGTGTTTCCTAAACTTTTATGGACATTGTGATAATGGGAAATTAAAGAGATGTCAGCCTTACTGAGTATGATGAGTAAAAGATAATAATCACTGTTCCTTTATGAGAAAAAACTATATGTCAGTCCCTGACATACACAGTCCCACAGTGACATTATCGCCCTTATACTCTTCTGCAGCACACACAGTCATGAGAATTGCTTCTTCTTCTTCTTCTTCCCAGGTAGTCTGTGTCCCCTCTGAGCAATTCTGAGGCTCCCTCAGTGGAGTAGTTCTGAAATTTATGCTGACAGGTCACTGCAGACATAACGAGGATTCATAAAATCATGTTCCATCAAAAATACTTCAAGGGTAGAATTTTATTCTAAGTACAGGTATTAAATATGCTATTTTAAATTCTGCCATAAACTGGCAAGTCTGGAGAATTAGCCATTTATGCTTTTATGTTCCCCTTTCTGAAGCTGCTTAAATCTATCTGGACTGCATTGCTTATTTAGTAATAGCAATTGAGTTGTTACCTTTTCCGAGATAATGATGTGTTTTGCAAATTTCATCTAGTGTGGCTGATCCAGTCTTGTAATAAAATGTAATTTGGTTTTCTAGTCTAATTTACAATTGGAGAACAGATCTGCTAAGGTGATAGCGGTTTTCCTTTGCTGTTGCTGCTACTACTGCTAAATTGTTTTGCTCAGCACTGCATGTCCAAAGGTGTCTGTAGATCTTAAGTTCAACCAAATACAGTTTAATACTCCCATCAATATAGGCTTTGAGTGTGAAGTAAGCTGGAAGGACTGTAACTCCCAGGGAGATGCAGTTAGTATGATTCGGGATGGGTGAGGAGGGTCTCTTTCATGGTGTAACAAGAAGCATGGGACCCAGAGGGTCCTGTTAACAGTTGGCTGCACAACTCTGACAGCTCTCCTTGCCTTCCCCTTCTCCATGTAGCAAATTCATGACTGACTCTTCATCAGAATGGCAGCAAGCACTTTCAGGTGAATAAAAGATGGTCTTCTCTTTCACATTTGGAGAGGCCTTCACCTCACCCCACCTTGGCCATCACCTGCCTTTCTGCCACTGTGCAAGTCAATACAAATTCCACCTCAGTCTTCAGTTGTTAAAAGAGAGATAATGCCTATTCAGGGAAGAATTTCAGCTGAGGTTTGTTGGCTTATGGATACCAGAATAGAACAATTAGCTGACAGACCCTCAGCATTGTGCCCCTCTGAGGGAGAGATGTGCTGTCAGTGCTGCAGTAGCAGAGGGACATGATCATGAGGACTTGGAAGACAGAGATGAAAATAAACAAATTCTTGTCATTTGTATTCCTGTGTGGTTTTGAAGTAAGAATTCTCACAGGGAGTGTGAAGCCCAGAACCGTACCTTCTAGACAACAAAGTATATACAATTCCTTCATTATTTATCATGCTTTCTTGAGTAATAGCACGAACTGTAGAATGTCTCTGAATGTACATCTTGCAATGACTATACTTTGAAGTCGTCACTGTCATGTTGCGTCAGTGTGCTATATTTGAATGTCCGTGCCATCTATCACAAAGTAATTTCCTTTAAAAATAATTTAAAAAATAGAAATGAAATTAAAATGAAAGCTACAGGCTTTCCCTTTCAAGAATCTGTCTTGTGACTCTTCTAGTATGATTAATTAAAGTATTTCAAAAGTGCATCAGGAGTTTCAAAAAATTGCAAAATCTTACGTTTATTTGAGCTGCAATATTAGAGTAAGTTAAGGAATATGCATCAATTTTTGCTCAGCATTTCTTGATTTGCTTATCTCTGTGATTATGCCTCAATAGGTGTCATTTCTATTTAACTTTTACAGTTAAATCATGTGTAACCATTACAGTCTTCACAGTAACTGGGAGAAAAAGCCTCTGTCTTTCGCTGAAATTTTCCTTTCAAAAGACTTTTGAGTTTACTGAGACTGTTTATTATTCCTTCTTCCATTTAGCTATTTGCAGTTCGCATGGTCATGCAGCCTCATGAATCTTTCAGGTAATGAAAACCAAAGTATAACCAAGGTAAATTTTTACTGAGCAAAGCAAACCCACACGATCAAACAAAAATCCCAGCCTTTGGAGATAATCTTCACACCCAAGCAAACACATTGTGAAGACGCTAAACTCAGCTCAAGCTGCTTGGCATTTTGTGGATAGGAAAACTAATTTTTTAATTAGTATTGGGTGTGTGGCACCTGTCTGTTGTGGAGCAGCTGGGCGTACATTGCTTCTGGTGAGGAATGTTTAAGAAGCATTTGGACTATGCCCTTAATAATTTGGTATAACTTTAAGTCAGCCATGGAGTGGTCAGGCAGTTGGAGTAGGTGATTGTTGTATATCCCTTCCAAATGAATTTATTCTATTTTATTCTTTTCTGTTCTCCTCCAAGACCCATCTCAGGTAGGCTAGTTGCATCTCTTTGCCCAAAGGGAAGAACAGAGAAAGTAAACTAATGCATAAGTTTTATGGTCTTCACTTGCCTCGATACAAGACTGAGTATGGCTGAAGCATGTCCTTTTACCCACCTCTGTAGGCAAAACACAAATCACCAAGGAAGATCAAGGTCTCATTAGTATGGTAGAAGTCAAGATACCCAGGGAGTAACAGACATGCAATTCCTCTGCATAGGTCTACCCGGCAGGTAGAAATACAGTGTTACACAAGCTGTGTCCGGCCAAATGTGGGCAGTATGGTCCCCAGCTCTGTTTTTGTCTTTCTGTCACTGTGCTTGGAGCCCAAGACTCAGCAGAAGGTTGCATATGGGTTGACTCAAGCCTCTCAGCATGTGTGAGCAGAACAGTACAGCAGGAGCTAAAGACCCTCAAAGCATCAGGGCATCCTTCTCTCTGACCTCAGTGGGTCAGAGTCTCCCACTTCCCGCAACAGGGTGGTACGTCACCCATGGAAGTGTTTTGCAGTGAGCAACGCGGAACTGTTGGCAGGTCTTCACGGACAGTAGGGGTGGTGGCAGACTCGCATAATTAGGGCCCAGTAAAGATCAGTAAACTCATAAATAAGGCTTGAACCACATTTCTTGCCCTTTGGAGATTCTTCAGTGATACTGCTGTGGTGCATTTTGCAGTGTATCCTAGGTTCTTGCTAATTTTGACTACTTTATGAGGGTCTTTCTGTGAGCAAAACACCTGCTGAGGAAATGAATCACCATTTCATGGTTCAGTTCTTGGTTTATTTCAGACAGTTAAACATAGGCACATGATACTTTTTTTCAAATTTCTAGTTCCATTAAGGTGTAATGAATCTTGCCTGACCTCAGGGTACTTTATGCAGATCACCTGAATCTTTTGTAGCTGCTCTTTGCATATTTTATATAAAGAATGCTGAATCTCAATGTGAATTCCTTTAACTTTGTCAAACAAACACAAAGATAATATAAATTGATAGGAATGGTTGGACTAGATGATCCGGTGGGTTTCTTCCAACCTGGTTATTCTATGATTCTATGATTCTATGATAAGGGAGGCATCAGCTTCTTTGCAAGAACTAGTGAACTTTCCCTTGTGCAAACATGCAAACACACAGAGGAAAATCAGAGGTTTTAAGTAGTTAATTTTCATTTATAATGGAATATTTCTATGGGAATAAATACCCAGGTTGTATTCCAGTTATATGAAGGAGAGACATTTCTTTTAATATAATTTGGTATCTATGTGATGTAAAGACTATGTGAATGCTCTTACAAAATCACATAACATGTTCTATACACCAAATTTGTAACCTTACATTTTCATCCAAAACTCTTATTTAGTATTACAGAGATGTGGGTATATTTTAGTCTTTTATAACATAAATGTGATTGATTTTTGTCATTACATATGTAATCCATAACAGAAATGCCATTGCTTTTAATAGCATATACAAGTTTTCAAATTTAAGTATAAAAATATAAATATGCCAGTAGGAATGCAGACCTGGTATATGGTAGGTGCTTCTCCAGTAATAATACATTTTCAGATATTTTGTTATAACTGTGGACACGGTTTGTTTTATGTCCACAGATTTGGTAATGTGTAGTTAAAAAAAAGAAAAGTTAAAAAAAATTACATCACTGCATCTAAATCTGAAGTAGGAAGTAACGAACATAATCCATTCTGCTAGTCAGGTTTATGAGTTACCATTCAGTATAAATCAAAGTCATTAAAACTTAGACGTAGAAAAAACAAAAAGACAGGCTAAAATTTTGTCTAATATTTAGTAGAACATTTGATGCCAGAATTAAATTTTGAGTGAAAACTGCAAGGGGAGATTAATATTTTCAGAATATTGAAATAGTCAGATTTAATATATTTGGAACAATGTTTCAAAAAGTTTTAGTTATTTGATACTTTAAATTTAATTTTTAATTTATTTAAATGCGCTACCAATGTCAAAATTGTAACTTTTTTTATTGCTTGTGATTCATCAATGTATTTTCTTGCCTCACTTTCATCTCTCAGCATTTTGTCTTCTTGAGGAATATTGAAATAGTTTCATGTGGAACAAAGCCCAATTTTGAAACTTTGAAATCCACTGTAAAATGGCATTTTGATCCTCTGCAGAGGCTTAGTCTGTCATTAAGTAATGACCCCAAACTAAAACACTTCATAGTATTTCAGTGTGCAGTTTTCATCCTATTTTTCTGGCAGCACATTGAGTAATATTCCATAGTTATAAGAGTTGATTAGCACATACATTAGCTGTTTGGACTGTCAATATGATGACAAAGGTTTAATGTAATTTGATTTATGAATTATTGAAATCAAACATCATAAGAATGGAATTCTGCAGAGAAGAGAAAGCACCAGTAATACACTCAAACTAACCAGCTGTTACAAGTACCATGAATCTCAGGCTGACTTTCTGGGTACCTGGTGCAAAGCCACCATCTCTGGCATGGCCTTTGCATGTTGTTAAATTTTCCTGGGACATTACTTTGTGCTAAGTAATAGAAAAGATAAGCAGAGTAATGAGGGAGAAACTGAACGCACATTGCTCTAAATTTGCATGTTTCCAAAGCAATGCAGTGCCCAGCACTGTGTGGCTCTGAGTTGAAGGATTTCTGTACTAAGCGAGCAAAGGGGAGGAGGCAGTAAGTACACAGCAATCTGTTCACATTAGCTCTGTTTTTCTGAACATTTTTTTCAGTTGTTTTGGTGCTGTGGAAGAGAGTGGAGATTACCTAGCATAATATAACTATTATACCCTCTCTCTGATCCGAGCAGGGTTAAATTAAATGGTTCCTGAAGCTCTGCTTGCAGCAATATTCCCTGCTTGGAGCTACACCAAGGTGGAACAAGTAGCTGCACTGGGAAATGTATGAACAAATTATCTAATAAAAATTTAACTTTTAAATTATTTGAATAAGAAGAAGGAAAAAAAAGAAATACCAAGAAGGAAGTTTATTTTTATTGACAGATTTGATGACATGGTGTCTTAGCTAGTCTCCACAAACTGGAATTGCATTGGTAACCACCTTTTCTTTGCCATTTCTGTTCAGGCTCAGCACATTCCTGCGCCACACCATAGGCAGCTACATATTTACATCACAAGCAGGTGTACCATGTTTAATTCACTGAAAACAAATAATTCCAGCAGGTAACATAGCTCTAATCTACTCAGCACTGGTGAGACCACACCTCGAATATTGTGTTCAGTTCTGGGCCCCTCACCCCAAGAAGAATGTTGAGGCTCTAGAATGAGTCCAGAGAAGAGCAACAAAGCTGGTGAAGGGGCTGGAGAACAAGTCTTATAAGGAGCGGCTGAGAGAGCTGGGGTTGTTTAGCCTGGAGAAGAGGAGGCTGAGGGGAGTCCTCATTGCTCTCTACAGCTACCTGAAAGGACGTTGTGGAGAGGAGGGTGATGGCCTCTTCTCCCAAGTGACAGGGGACAGGACAAGAGGGAATGGCCTCAAGCTCCGCCAGGGGAGGTTCAGGCTTGACATCAGGAAATTTTTTCATGGAAAATATCATTGGGCACTGGAAGAGGCCGCCCAGGGAGGTGGTTGAGTCACCATCCCTGGAGATATTTAAAAGATGGGTGGATGAGGTGCTGAGGGGTATGGTTTAGTGGTTGATGGGAATGGTTGGACTCAGTGATCCAGTGGGTCCTTTCCAACCTAGTGATTCTATGAAATACAGAGAAGGGAAGTTGATATGTGTCTATGCACTGTTTGTATGACATGTAGGTATACTATATAGGCACTGCTATGGTCACTGGGAAAGGGCTGTAGAGCCATGTGCTTGCATTCACACCACTCAGTACACTAGATATTTCTTGGTATTAATGAAGGACAAACCCCACCCTAAGTCCATGAGCACTGTTTTCAGTAATACACTTTCTGAGCATGTCCAAAGAACAAGGGTAAGTTAGGGTTTCATTTACCAGCACAACACACTGTTTTCATTCAGAAAAGCTAGAGGGACTGTAATTTATTTTAGTTTATAATTGCTGGCTTTTTCTTCTTCCATACAAAGGAAATCATTAAAGCAGAAAATATTACTCAAATTTAATTAGATATTTCCACACCCTCTAGCTTTAAAATTATTGTTTTTCCACAGTAACTTTCTCAGCCTCTGTTGCATCATGTTGAAATTTGGAGAGGATGTACTATATCCACTCTCTGAGTAAATGTCATCGATCCATTTAAAAAAAAATAACAATCTCAGAACAGTTTCTTAAATTTAATCTCTAATTACTGAATCAGAATTGCACAGAATGGTCGGGATTGGAAGGGACCTCTAGAGATGATCTAGCCCAACTCCCCTGCTAAGGCAGGTTCATCTACTGCAGATCTCCCAGGAACGTGTCCAAGTGGGTTTTGAATATCTCCAGAGAAGAAGACTCCACAACTTCTCTGGGCAGCCTGTTCCAGTGCTCTGTCACCCTCACAGTAAAGAAGTTTTCCCTTCTGTTAAGGAGGAACTCCCTGTGTTCAAGTGTGCCCTTTGCCTCTTGTCCTGTCGCTGGGCACTGTTGAGAAGAATCTGGCCCCATGCTGTTGACATTCACCACTGATAAGGTCCTCTCAGTCTTCTCTTTTCCAGGCTTAATGGACCAAGCTCACTCAACCTCTCTTCCTAAGAGACATCTTCCAGTCCCTTAATTGTCTTTGTAGCCCTCTGCTGGACTTTCTGCAAAATTTCTTTGTCTGTCTTAAACTGGGGAGCCCAGAACAGGACACAATACTCCAGATGCAGCCTCACTAGGGCTGAGTAAAGGGAGAAGATAACCTCCCTAGACCTGTTCGGTGCACTCCAGGATATCATCAGCCTTCTGGGACACAAGGGCACATTGCCAGCTGATCATTGACTTCTTCTCTCCCAGGACTGCTAGGTCCTTCTCCACAGTTCTGGTTTCCAGCCCATCGACCCATAACCTGTGCCATAGAATCATAGAATAACCAGGTTGGAAGAGACCCACCGGATCATTGAGTTCATCCATTCCTATCAAACACTAAACCATGCCCCTTAGCACCTCGTCCACCTGTGCCTTAAACACCTCCAGGGAAGGTGAATCAACCACCTCCCTGGGCAGCCTGTTCCAGTGCCCAAGGACCCTTTCTGTGAAAAAATTTTTTCCTCCCCTGGCGGAGCTTGAGGCCATTCCCTCTTGTCCTGTCCCCTGTCACTTGGAAGAAGAGGCCAGCACCCTCCTCTCTACAACCTCCTTTCAGGTAGTTGTAGAGAGCAATGAGGTCTCCCCTCAGCCTCCTCTTCTCCAGGCTAAACAACCCCAGCTCTCTCAGCCGCTCCTCGTAAGACCTGCTCTCCAGCCCCTTCACCAGCTTTGTTGCTCTTCTCTGGACTCGCTCCAGAGCCTCAACATCCTTCTTATGGTGAGGGGTACAGAATTGAACACAGTATTCGAGGTGCAGTCTCACCAGTGCCGAGTACAGAGGGAGAATAACCTCCCTGGACCTGCTGGTCATGCGTTTCTGATACAAGCCAAGATGCCATTGGCCTTCTTGGCCACCTGGGCACACTGCTGGCTCATATTCAGTCAGCTGTCAACCAACACCCCCAGGTCCCTCTCCTCCAGGCAGCTTTCTAGACAGACTTCTCCTAGTCTGTAGCACTGCATAGGGTTGTTGTGCCCCAAGTGCAGCACCCGGCATTTGGCCTTGTTAAACCTCATGCCATTGGACTCAGCGCAGCGGTCCAGCCTGTTCAGATCCCTTTGCAGAGCCTCCCTACCCTCCAGCAGATCCACACTTCCACCCAGCTTAGTGTCATCTGCAAACTTGCTAAGGGTGCACTCAATGCCTTCATCCAGGTCATTGATAAAGACATTGAACAGGGCTGGACCCAGCACTGAGCCCTGGGGAACCCCACTTGTCACTGGCCTCCAGCTGGATTTCACACCATTTACCACCACTCTCTGGGCCCGGCCAGCCAACCAGTTTTCCACCCAGGAGAGTGTGTGCCTGTCCAGGCCAGAGGCTGACAGTTTCTCAAACAGAATGCTGTGAGCAACTGTGTCAAAGGCTTTGCTGAAGTCTAGGAAGACCACATCCACAGCCTTTCCCTCATCCAGTAGCTGGGTCACTTTGTCATAGAAGGCGATCAGGTTAGTTTGGCAAGACCTGCCTTTTGTGAACCCATGTTGACTGGGCCTGATCACCCGGTTCTCTTGCATGTGCTTCATGATAGCACTCAAGATCACCTGCTGCATGACTTCCCCTGGCACTGAGGTCAGACTGACAGGCCTGTAGTTTCCTGGGTCCTCCCTGCGACCCTTCTTGTAGATGGGCACAACATCAGCCAGCCTCCAGTCCAGTGGGACTTCCCCAGTCTTCCAGGACTGTTGGAAGATGATGGAAAGGGGTTTGGCCAGCACATCTGCCAGCTCCTTCAATACCCTTGGATGAATCCCATCCGGCCCCATAGACTTGTGGGTGTCTAGTTGGGCTAGCAAGGCTCTGACCACCTTCTCTTGGATCATGGGAGCCTCATTTTTCTCCTCTAGCTCCTGGGTTTGTACACAGATGGAACGACTTTCTTTACAATTAAAGACTGAGTCGATGCAGGTGTTATCCCTTCTGAGGTGCAGAACCCTACACTTGCCTTTGTTGAACTTCATCAAGTTCCTCTCCATCGAGCTTTCCAGCCTGTCCAGGGCTTGCTGAATAGCAACAGAGCCCTCCAGCGTAGACTGTAACACAGATGAGAAGTTAAGAATTTTCATATGATCCGGAGCGAGGGAGGAGAACGTTTAATTAATTAGAAGCCTTCAGTCATTCCACAGACTTCTTGCTTAATTTCGGAGAGATGTCTTTTAAAATGTTTTCCTCACATATTTACATCATTTAGCTGGATGAGAGAGGCTATTATCACCAAAAAACACTGCTATAATTGTAAAAGTGCTATGGCAACAGACAGGTACTTTTTTCGGCATAGATTATGTCACTTTGGGAGGTAATGGAATTAGTTTGGATTGAGTCCTCTGAGACCTAAGACTTATCCCACATTCCAGTCTTCACTTATTACTGTCCAGAGTGCAGTCTTCTAAGGGAGGCTGGTGATGGCTCCAGTGCTCTCTTCCTAAAACATCATCATCTTCTTTCCAGATAGTGAAGGTTTTGTTTCTCCTCACTTTCTCCAGGCTGCAGTGGATCGCACTCTTTTTCTGCTGGCTTTCTGCAGCTAGTTTTCCTGAATGCTGCCTTCTGAACTTCCCAAGCCATTGTACTGAATCATCTGCTTTCCTTTCTGCAGGTTTCCTGGATTGCTCCCTGACCGCTTGCAGACCTGAATTAGTGACAGCTTCCCACATGAGCTCTTTTCCTTTGTCTCAGTTTGCATTCTAATCCACAACTGCATGTATTATAATTTAAAATAGATGTTAAGTAGAAGATGATCCCAAAATCAAAAGTATTGTTGCCTCATGATTGGATGCTTCTTGAAACAAAGTGGTTGTCTTTCTGGAAGAGCTTTTTATCCTTAAAAACAAATAGAAAATATGCAGTGTATTAAGTAATAAACAAGCATTTTCAGAGCTTACTGTCAGCATGCACGTGTCTTCTGGTTGACCGTGATCTTCTTTTGGAACTACAAGGAAGAAACTGTGATATATTACAGATACTGAGGTTCTGTTACGTGGCAGCTATGCTTTGTGTGCATGCTGCAAAGGGTATTTGTTTCTAAACTTTTGTGTATGTGTGTGGTTTCCTATGTGTCCTTAGTGTCTCTTTAAGGCTGTTGTGTGGGAATGAAATGTTTAGTGCTAAAGGATCAGATCCAAAAATAGAAAAGAAATATTTCTGAACATAAGCAACCATCTGAAGTTCAAAGCCTAATGATGAATATCATTATTAAAAATAGGAAATGGTGGTAGAAATGTTACTCAAGTCTTTTCATTCCTAGTAACCACTTATTTGTTCTGTCACCAGGAAGATAAGAGTCCTGGAAAAACTCTGTGGAAGGATGTGAAGTTGAAGGTTGTAAATTAAATTTCCCACCGCCAGGTTTTAAAAGCTGTAGTGCACACTCCATTACAACAGAAAGTCTGGAGAATCCTTCCTTGTGACTACATTCAGGACCAAATTATTTAGAAAAATAAAATGAAAATCTGCAGAAGCTAGCATCTGGAATTTTCTCTTTCAGAGCTATACCAGCTGAAAACCCTAATAATAAACATATGAGGTTTTAATCCAATTAATTATTTACAGCCACTGTCATGGCTTGATGGTGGCTCTTCCTAAATAATGTGTAAGAGTACTAATGACAATGTTTCAGCCCATATATCCTTTTTCTGGAGGGGTGGTATGTGCGGCATATGTTGGTGTTTCACTTTACAAGGTGAAGGGTCATGGAATGTTTTGAGTCTTGATTTAGGCCCTGGAATGAGCCCTGTGGCTGCTTGGGAACAATATTCTCAGCTGAAGAGAATATTCAAAACATTCCACAGTCCTTAACCAACTCAAACATCAACATCTGACCTTCACACAGTGGCATGAATGAAAGATTTAAAATCCAAGAATTGTACCATTTTAGATCTGAGTTCTCCAATGTGCCTAGCATTGTCATGTGGTGACTCAGTAATTTTAAGTTACATGTTGAACAAGGAACAGTGTGTTCACCTAACAAGAAAGGGAATAATAAGTTTTCCAAAGGGTCATTCCTTTTATGTAGCAAGTATGTAAATGGGTACAGGCTTTGGAGTCAAAGAAGTTAATATATTTTTTTTTATGATAGATGAAAATTAAAAGTAAGTTTCCTTAATGATTCTAAAGTACAGTCTCTCTTTGAAGCTTAAGAGTAACTACTTCAAGAGTTGAATTAAACTAAGATATATTTTGATTATGGTTTAAGTAACAAATAATTTATCAAGTGTTAAAATTAGGCATCTCCCTTTTTATTACAAATATAACTATTGAAGTTGTTACAAGGATTAGTATTAATTCCACTATACAAAACAACTCTAAATCTATAAAAAATGTGTACTACATATCTAACCATCTGTCCAAAATACATTTTAATATATTATTAAGCCTTCTCCTTTTGCCTTTCATAATTCTTCTCTGTGTCCCACATGGAAATAGTTTGTGGGCTAAACCCATTTTCTGGATGACATACTGAGAATCTTCCTACTTCATTTAGGTATGCCTAAATCTAAGCAAATCAACATCAGCCTCCTTTGTTGTTCCCAGGATCTCCAGGAGAAATTAATCTGATCCTAAAGGAAATGTCTAAAATATTTACAAGGACTTTCCCTCTGTAGTGGCCTGCTCTGCTACACTGACAGTCAGGGAGGACTCCCCTTAGTTAATCAACTAAATTTAACTAAGCCTGCTGTAGACAACTAAACTTAGGTGGGAGGTATTCCTCCACAACAGTTTACATGCCAGTTGGAAATATTGATATCACTGTCACGGGCAACGATGGAACTGGCTGTTTGTCTTGGTTTAGACTGAAGGCATATTACCAGGACGTGGGGAAGCTTTCACAATTGCCCCATTCTGTGTCTGCTTTGAGAAGCTATTGGAGATAGGCATTAGTCCCTCTAGTATGTCCCTCATGCAGTTCACTTTAAAAGTGATTGATAGGCATTTCATTGTCATCTTGTCATAATTAAATGATTTTCTGTCCCTGCAACCTCTCACTCAGGTTGAATTTTTTTTTTATGCTCTTAAACTGCGCAGCCTCAGCTACATTTGCAGTGCGAATTAATGGCCACTGATCAGGAAGGGTAAAGGAAAATCTGTCTTTTTTCCAAGTATATTACCAGCATTGTATGTGATACTGGGCATTTATAGCTCTGTTTCCTTTTTCATGCATCATTTATTACATTCCAAAGTAACTTTAGCAATAACTAATGTGCCGGCTTTGCATTTCAGTAAGACATAAGTAATGAGGTATTTTTTTATTTGTTGACTACACCACTATGGAAGGTGTGGTTCAGACCATCTTATTTTATCTACGTTTTTTCTTAATTTACAAGCTCAGGGTGGAGGAGTTAGAAATATTCCCTAGTGGGCTGACAAAAGCTTAGGATTTTGCACTTGGCAACTGATCTCTTTGAGATGGAGAGTGATGGTCTTACAGAGCTGGTAATTATTTGTAGTGCATCAACTTAATGCAAGATGACAACCTTTTACCTTTAACAGTATATTGCAAATTTGATGGAATAGTCCTTGGAGTTTCATTATTCTGCAAATGTCCAGCTTTTAAACAAAATATGACTGGATCCACTGTAAAGGTTGTATAAGCAGCAGGAAGCATCTTACATCCCATTTACCTGGCCGCCTACCAGACTGCCTGACATCTCTGTCTCCATTCTCCAACTGCATTTTACAAACTCTGCAAGCAGAAGATTCAAGTCATATGAATGTATTTTCATAGGAAACATCCATTCTGAACATGTCTTTGATCCATCTGATCCCTGTAATTTAGAATACTGCCATGCCTACTGAAGCAAACATTAAAAAAGAACAAAGCTTTCTCATGTGACGAGCTTTTTTTAGATTTCTTTTAGTAATAAATCAGAAATAGTACCACAATACAATGTAGTTCCATTTAGGTATTTGTAGGTGGTATGCAGAGAATGTCACATTAAGAAAAGGAAAATACATTTTTATTCAGACACAGCAGTAACAATTAAGCAGATTTGCTTCTAAAAAGGACATATTAATTAATTCAGCAAGTCTTATGGTTTTCTAAATGCTAAAAGTTGGTTCAGACCTGCAAATGAACATAGGCAACTGGAAATCCCTCAATTATTGTTCCTAGAAAACTTCCTGAAATATTTTTAAGCATGGAATAGCTTTGCCTTCTTTTACCGTCTGAAGCAATATTTCACTACCTAGGCTGATGTGCAGAATTTCTGAAGAATAGTTAAAAAGCCAATTAATTTCCCTACTGTGCCGGAGGGAAGGGATTTTGGAAGATCAGCTGCATGGTTCTAGCTGCCAAAATTTGGCTGTGTGGAGCTAAACTATGACAATCTTTCATAGTATTCTGCCCATGTTGGTCTATTTTATATATGACTGTTTTACAAGATGAAAAAAGACAGCTGAAGAGATTTGTTTTCAATCAAAAAACCCAAACAAATTAGAGATAGCTAAAGATGAATCACTCTTGAGTTGTTCTGGGGGTCAGCAAAAATCGTGGATAGAGTTTAAGAGCTATAATTTTAAAAGTCTGTATAGTTATCCAAAATAGAACAATTTTCCTTGTTTAATGATTATATTCTGCTTACTTGATCTGTACCACAGAATGCCTGAAAAGAATAAATCCAGGGTATTTTTAATACATGTCCAGAAACAAGATTACACAATGACAAAGTAAAATTTTGCTATGGCCATATATAACCAAAGAGTTTATAGGGCAAAAATTTCTTCATAATTTTCATAAAATCATAAAATCACCGCCCCGTTGGAAAAGACCTCTTGAATCATCGAGTCCAACCATTCCTATCTGCCACTAAACCACTTCCCTGAGCACCTCGTCTACCACTAAACCACTTCCCTGAGCACCTCATCTACCCATCCTTTAAATACCTCCAGGGATGGTGACTCAACCACCTCCCTGGGCAACCTGTTCCCTTTCTGTGAAGTCTTTTTCTGATACGCAGTCTGAACCTCCCCTGGCAGAGCTTGAGGCCATTCCCCCTTTTCTTGTCTCCTGTTACTTGGGAGAAGAGGCCAGCTCCCTCCTCTCTACAACCTCCTTTCAGGTAGTTGTACGGAGCAATAAGGTCAGTTCATTTTCCCTATTTGTAGACCATGACATAAGTTAGAATATATTCTGATTGCATTCCTGCTGTAAGTCTAATGTAATACTTGGTAGAAGGTGTGTCATGAAATCCTTTTCTCCCTGATTGATTGTATTTTATTTCCTGGCTCTTTAGTACTGAATGCAGAACTGAACCCTGGCTCTTCCAGTCAAGCGCTATAAGGAGTAGTCTTCGGGTTCAGGTCTTGTCGCTTCTCCCTAATCTAGTCAATTTTGAGTCTATTTTTCAGCAGAAGAATTCAAGAGGAATACTTAAAAAGGTGCCACTTCAGAACAACATTGTGATTAGGAGATAAGGGTACAAACCATCTCAGGATGCTTCTTTCAAGATTTGTCCTAGTACTCTGAACACTGAACACTGAAGCATTTTGTGAAAAACAAGAATCTGTGTCTTTCTGGTTTGAAAGCAATGATCCCATCTCATTATTCTATTTTCCTGAAAAATAGTCTTGATTTCGAGAAAAAAACTGTGAGCCTTACCTGAAGAGGGATAATTTCCTCTAGATCTGTGAACAGGGGGGCAACAACTATCTTTCCACACACCAAAAAAAAAAAAAGTTTTAAATCATAGAATTATAAAATCATAGAATGATTTGGGTTGGAAACAAATCTTAAAGGTCATTCAGTCCAACCCTCCTGCAGTGAGCAGGGGCATCTTCATCTAGATCAGGTTGCTGAAAGCCCTGTCCAATCAAACCTTGAATGTTTCCAGGGATGAGACATCTACCATCTCTTTGGGCAACTGTCCCGATCCAATATCGGGAGGGTTCTTAAACGATCCCAAGAGACCAAGATTAAGACACAACCGAGGTCAGATGCCGTACAATCTTGTGAGTTTTATATTAACAACTGACAACAGCAACAGGACAGAGAGGAAAAGAAAAGTTAGAATCCCTAAGCAAGAAGACGGTAGAGATGCAGCTAATTACCACCACCACGAATCCAGCGATGTCCCGTCGGATTGGTCTTGGTGCAGGTGATGATGAAGACAGGGCCACAGAGCAACGATGATGCTCCAAGCTCTAGGTGGACCGGGGGACACACACAGCAACACACACAAGGTCGAGTCCACCAAACAACGAAGCAACCGAGCAGCAAAGAAGCAAGAGACTCTGAGCCCACTGAGCAGCGAAGAAGCCAGAGGCTCGGAGCCCACCGAGCAACAAAGAAGCCAGAGACTCCCCCATTTATTGCCCCAGTCCATGATTTCCTGAATAGTCCACCCATTTCCAGGAAGGCAATGTCATGCCCAGGTGCAACTCGATAGGCACTCTTCGGGTGGATGTCGTGGTCCAGGAAGGCATTGTCGTGCCCAGGTGTTCAACTTGATAAGCACACTTCGGGCGGATGTCATGTTTTTTCCGTTGGTGGCTGGTTGTCTCTGTGGCTGGCAGCTCTTACGGGATCAGCTCTTCATTGCAATAAAGATCTCTTACGAGATCATGGTGGATGGCAGTTATGTTGAGCCAAAACAGTTCGATGGTAAGGGTCCCTTGCAGCAACCTGTTCCAGTGTTTCATCAGTCGCATTGTAAAAAATTTCTTCCTTATATCTAGTCTAAATCAGCCCTCTTTTAGTTTTAAATCATTACCCCTTGTCCTGTTGCAACAGGCTCTATTAAAAAGTTGTATATTTCGTAACCAGGTCATAGCTTTCTAGAACCATGGTGTCTTCCAACTCCTCCAGTTTTTTACCTATGCTGCAAGCATTGGTGTAGAGGCACTTCAGCTGAGATGTTGGCCATGTCACATTCTTAGAGTAACACACCTTAATTCCATTGAGATGTTTTACGGATATTCCCATGTTTGCTCTTATTACTTTAGGAGCCTCTGGCTCTTCTCTGTAGGACTTCGAGTGTGCTTCAAGCGTGCTTCAGTTGTGCTGGGTACTTCAGGTGTACCCAGGAAGTCTCAGAGGAACAGATGGGGGGCTTATCACTAGCATTCTAACTGTCTAACTGTCCTTTGCCATCCCACAGTTTGTCACAGGCAGGCCTGATGTTATCCCTGTCTATCTTCCTTCAAGTCTAGTTCAAAACTGTCAGTCTGCCCCACTAGCTCATGGGCAAAGACCTTCCCACTTTGAGAAAACTGAATCCCATCTGATGCCAGCAAGCCTGGTGCCATGTAGGCCATCCTATTACTGAAGAAAACAAATTCTGGCAGTGACACCAACCATGGAGCCATGTATTAATAGGCTGGGTCCATCTGCTTCTTGCAGTATTAATGCCTGCAACTGGAATCATAGAATCATAGAATCATAGAATAACCAGGTTGGAAGAGACCCACCGGATCATTGAGTCCAACCATTCCTATCAAACACTAAACCATGGCCCTTAGCTCCTCGTCCACCCGTGCCTTAAACACCTCCAGGGAAGGTGAATCAACCACCTCCCTGGGCAGCCTGTTCCAGTGCCCAATGACCCTTTCTGTGAAAATTTTTTCCTAAGTCCAGCCTAAACCTCCCCTGGCGGAGCTTGAGGCCATTCCCTCATGTCCTGTCCCCTGTCACTTGGGAGAAGAGGCCAGCACCCTCCTCTCTACAACGTCCTATCAGGTAGTTGTAGAGAGCAATAAGGTCTCCCCTCAGCCTCCTCTTCTCCAGGCAAGGATAGAGGAAAAGTTTATCTGTGCTCCAGATACCGTTACCAACCATTCCAAGGCCCTGAAGTCCATTTTGATCTCCCTTGGATTACATTTTGCAGCTTCATTGCCACCCACATAGAAAAGCAGTAATGGTTAATAGTCTGAGGACTGTATCAGGCTAGGAAGTTTTCTAGTGATGTCCTTAATCCAAGACACAGGGAGGCAGCAGACTTCCCTAATACGAGTGTCTGTCTGGCGTATTGGACCCTCTGTTCCCTCAGAAGGCAGGCACTTGCAACTATAACCCACTTTTTCTTCTTTGTGGGGATGGTTGTGATGTGGGAGGTAGGCCTTTCCAAAACTGGCAACACCTGTGGTGTAGGTGGACCATCATCCACATCTTCCATTGATTGACCAACCAAATCTGAAACCTCATACCTTTTGTACAGAGGCACCTGGGAAGGTGAGGTAGGCAAGGAGAGGGCTCCCCTACTGCCCCGACCGTGGACTTGTCTCCAGTCACTCCTTTCCTTTAAATTCCTGCATTCTGCCTGGCAGGGTAGAATTCGGGATCTTCTTGACCTTTTTTTTTTCCTCTGGTGACTGTCTCTGTTCCTCTCTCTGGGTGAGCATAGTTCTACCAGTCTATCTATTTCTTAGACTCCCTGGTGTGCTTAACCTTTCTACTTCCTCTTGCAGCACTGCTACCAAGCTGAGTGGATCATCCACTTGGTTAAATTGCACACAGCAGTTCACTGTACTGCAGTCAGTTACTAGTGAAAGTCTCTGGCGTGCTTTGCAGCCTTAGACCTGGATGGCTGCATGTTTTCATGGGAGCTTTGTCTGGGTTGCCACATCAATTCTAGCAAGGTAGAGGACATCATAGCTTTCTACCAGTTGGATACCATAGCTAAGCTCTTTCTTGAAGAGTGATGGCCACCAGTTGAACACACCTTTTGAACTGACAGGGTGATGATGCTCTTCCTGCACACCCTTCCATATATGTGCTGTCCTTGGCTATTGTTTTTTTAAATGCTGTCATTTGAGATCTATCCTGAAGTATTCCAGTCTCCCAGTGCAGTAAGAACCTACTCATGCATTAAAGATCATACTGTCATAGGTGACGGAACCCTTCCCTTCATCAAGCCAAGTGCTTTTTAAAAAAATGAAACAACTCCATGTGCCAGCCACCAGAACCTATGAAAATATAGTAATTGCAATTCTCTCGAGTACTGGTAAGCCAGGGGGAACTTTATTAAGTATTTAATTGACTAGAGCAATTTATATCAGTGCTAGAGTTTCAACTCTCAAAACAATAGATTCAGTTATTATAACTGCATCTACCTTAGTCTGGTATCGTATGAGCAGAATACCGTTTAAGGAAATGTCCTGATTCTCCTCCTTCTACTATGCTTTGTTTGGCACTGGAGGGCAGCCTGGAGCACATGGGCTAGATTACTCCACAGGACATAAACCTAGAGCATGTACTCCAGGAGTAAGCCAACCACACTCCAGCTGCTACCACTTAGCTCACAGGGCAAAGATAGAGCTCATCTTCAACATTCTTCAGGAATAAACCTCCTGAAATACAGGGCTCAGCACTTTTTGTGTCCCTCTAGAGGTCTGCACCTATTGCACTGCATTATTTGCTGAAGCAGATACAGCCATAGATTGTCTGTTCCTCTAGGCATCACAGCAAGAGACAATGCTCAAGCTCCAGTACTCTGTTGTGTATGTGCTTGCAGATTCCTTGAAGGAACACGGAGCAAGTCTCAGTAAGCGAACTGTTGCCTTCCTTATGCCTTGGTTCTGTCACATGCAGATCTGCAGTAGCAGGTGGTTTTGTGAATAGAGTTGAGACAGCAGGGCTCTTGGTATGGCAGGCTAAGCTATACCTGCTCCTGCTTCCTCATTGATGGTTGCTCTTGATCAGACTCTTTGTATAGTTGAAAGCAATGTTGCAGTGTTAAGCTATTTTAGCAGTCACTCAGCTGCTCTTGTCAAATCAGGCTGGACTTGTAGAACAGAAGTAAAGCTGGTCACTGGCCAATTCAATTCTTCACTTCTGCCTTCTCACCTGACACAAACTGGAGTTTGGGAGATAGGCTGCAAACAGTTTTCTCATGAAGGCCAACTTGTTTTCCTTTATAGTCGCTATTTTTGATTTAGTCTGGTTTTGGTATTTTTATTTGGAGGAAATATATGGATGAAATGAAAAGTTGATTAAAGAAGTGTGAAGATAAAGGTATGGATAAAGACTTTTGCTTCAGTGATGGCACATGATACTGAAGTAGTCTTATGCTGTCACCCCTGAAAATATGAAAGCAACAAGTTGTGAATGTACTGGAAAGCTTTGCCCATTGTTCCATAGCAAAAGGCAGACATATAACCAGTACACCCTAGATCTTTCTAGTTAATAGATATTATAGATGAAAACAACTTGGATGTATGGTTGTCAATAAGCAGGCTGTAAGCAGAATTTACTGAAGTAGGTCACTGTAAGTATAATTAGAAGTAATGGGGTCAAAGTTAGCAAAGTAAAATATCAGCTAAATATCTGGAAAGCATTTTGAATGGTGAAGTGTTGGACTGTGAAACTTTCTCTCCTAGTGTTGAAATGCTTGCATATGTATCCATCATTTATATTCTGTGCTGTTTTGCCTTTCTAATGTGATATGATAATCATGTATCTATGAAAGTTATTGGGAAAACTTGGTGCCTCTGATTTAATCCTAGCAGTATATATCTGTAGTGGGGCAAATAGTGAGCCAAATATCATAGATCAGAAAAAAGACAGATGGCAGCCCAGAAGGACTCTGACGTCTGCTCAAATGTGGAGTAACAGGGTACCAAACTGTGGGTTGATGACACCCTGTTGCCTGCTAGCACTTTGTGTCAAGGCAAGAACTTTAATTGCCCCTGAAGTGGAGTAGTGCCTGCAACAGCCTCATACAAGCCAAGTGATGACTGTTAATGTACTATCTCTTCATTTTCTCGTCAGAAATAGATTTGATGGCAGACACTCTTGATTTCACTATTAGTAGCAACAAATGCAAGGCAAACTAGATCATGAAATAAGGTGCAACTGCACAGGCATCCCCAATCCACCCCAGTATGTGTCCAACATCTTTGAAGTCTTAGACTTTGCTGACCATCTAGCACCGTAAGGAGAGGAGACACTCTCCTTTCCATCCTCCTGACCCAGTGCATGGCTCTTTATAGACTGCAGAGTCAGGGAGCAGTTTGACAGTAACACCTCTGGTGTTGCAGCTGCTTTGTTGTATGTTGTGTGAATGCCTCCTTCCCCAGTGGACATCTAAATTCACTGTGCTCCTTGACTCTTCCTAATGAGAAATCTGGCAGAAGATACCTGCTGCAGAGGCAGCCTCTCATGACTTTCACCTGACCTAGGTATAGAATCATAGAATCCTGGAATGGTTTGGGTTGGAAGGAACCTTAAAGATCATCTAGTTGCACCCCCTGCAGCCAGGTGAACTGACTTTCCTTTCCCTGCTTACATTTTATGTCTAGCTACTGTTAATTAGAAGTGACTGTGGACAGCCACAGGCAGTCTATGAACTTGAGTTTGCACTGCTCATCTGAGATGCAGGACTGCTTACCAGCATCACTGGTTCCCAGGCGCAGCCGCGCTGCTGATGTGTGTGTGGCAGAACATATCTTACCTGTCACTACAGAAAGGCATCGGTCTTCCATTGTATTTGTGCCATAACTATTAGTCCCCTGTGGACACCTGTGATATCCTAATGTATCATCTTATGCCCCTGCAAACTAATATGCAGGCAACTTAATTCTGCTCCGCATGTGCCTGCAGGGTCTCTATGCAGTTGTTTATAACTCTGCCAGGTGAGAGTGTAGCCTAGGAAATGCTGCAGCTGACTAGTGTGTAGATACATAAGTGAGCCGAGTCACTTTGCAAGTGGTGCTGATTCTACTGACTAAAGCTGTGATAAAGGTGCCTAAAGGTAGGTGTCTAATGATATCTGAAGTAGCATCCTGCTTGCAATCTACCTACGGCCAAAGAAATCCCCAGGGATGTCTCAGACATGTAGAATATCTTAAAGGTCATTAGACTCTCTGCTTAGGAAATGTAATCCCATCTTGGCTGTCCAGTAACATACGAGGGAGTTTAGGGACTTACTTCAAATGTCGATGTCTGCATTTAGACATTTAACGTAGGTGTCTTAACCCTGCACTGAATCCCGCCCACAGTTTTATCTTCCAAAAAGAAGTAGTCTAAGGACATGAGATTGCCCGAAGCAAAATGCCAAGAACTTGCCAGTAAGTGATTGTCAAATATATACAGCACTTTGACACAGCTCTCCTCCAAACAGTTGCTTACTTTTCAGGAAAAAAAATATGACTATACTTTTAGGGTCTCCTGCCACTTGGTGTGATTCTCAGTTCTGTGTAACTTACCATATTCAGATGGACATGTTCTGTTGCTTGATCCATTG
Organism: Phaenicophaeus curvirostris; assembly: GCF_032191515.1. Classification (NCBI taxonomy): domain Eukaryota; kingdom Metazoa; phylum Chordata; class Aves; order Cuculiformes; family Cuculidae; genus Phaenicophaeus; species Phaenicophaeus curvirostris. Next base: position 182,700,259 of record NC_091392.1, read on the forward strand.
CCTAGTTGTTGTTGTTATTGTTATTTTGTTACAGTTTATTTTCTGGCCCAATCTTGTCATAAGCTAAGTCTTGTCATTTCAGCTAAGCCATAGCTGAAGACGGTGAGCATTTTTTACTCTTATTAATCTCTACAATATGCAGGATCAAGATACCCTCATTCAGTCAAACTGAATAATTGTTTCTGAGAAGATTTTATTGTCAGCTGTCTTTTCTACCTTGAAGTCGACCTTATGTTTTCAGGCAATTCGTTGGTTTTGTTCTTCCTGACATGCCATTGTGCAATGAGCAATGGAACTACTCTGCAAAGGGGGTGTTTAAATTATACTACCCTTCAAGTATTCCCTCTTGCCTCACTGGCTAAGCAACCGGTTGTGCTTAGTCAAGAAACAGTTTTACCTCTGAAAAAACAAAGTTCCCCATTTTTATCATAAGAATGGTTACTGCAAATGACATTAAAACCTCTTCTAGCATTTCCTTGCTAAAACAGAGTTGAGTAAGCCTCAAGCAGAGCATGCACCAATAGCAATTTCATTTTCCCCCTTGTTACAAGCAGTGAGTTTAGAGGATTGAGGGATGTGCACTTTGATAACATGCTATCCCAGCCATCTGCTGGTCTTAAATTTTTGCTGCTGTAAAAAAAAAAAACTTTGAATATTTTGATTCTTAATCTTTCCCAAAGGGAAACTTCTTTCTATTCATAAACCTTCATTTTCAATTGGGTGACTTGAAGTTATTTTTCTGCTTTTCTACTCAAAGCTCTGGTAAAACAGTCTCAAGTGTTTTTATGGTGGATAATGTTATGTTAACAGTTCCTGATTATTTGTCAAGGGCTGTTGCATATCTGGAGCTGTAGCTCTCGATGGAAAGAATGTCACTACATAATTTTAGGTTTCCTCGAATAGAAGCCAGTGATCTTGGCCAGAACACTGGGGCATTAACCCGCTTCAGCAGTGTGCAGTGCTCCACATAGCTGGCTGTGGCTGGCCCGGTGGTCATATGTGTCCCTGCACAGCCCAGCAGGGACCAAAGGAGATCTCTGCTGAGGGCATCAGTTTGGTTGTAGAGAAGCCATGGCTAGACGGTATGTTGCTGTGATGACATGTGCTAACTGTGCTTTCAGGGAAGATGTTACCGTCAAGTCAGAATAATCTCTTCCTCATTTAGTTAATGCACCCCCTGCCCATGGAATTTCTAGGAGTTGTTAGGTTTTTAGCATTTTCTTTGCAGTTTCATTTGTGCCTTGCTGTTCTCCCTATATATCTACACTGGGTACTTGTTTTTCTTTCATCAGATCTGGAAATGTCCACTATTATCAACTACATAGACAATTTTCCCTCTTCTAGTCTAGCAAGTTTTCTTGGAAACTAAAATTCATCTTGATCTAGGTCTTTTTCTTCTGTCTTGCACTTATTTAGAACCTGAAAACAAGTTATTTGGTGTTAATCTCCTACATTCCAAAATCTGTGAATAAACACTGAGATGTGTTCTAATTTTATAAAATACAATTTTCTGAGAGCCTGCACCAACTTGGATGGAACCTTTTTTTATTTTTAAATTGTGTTAAAAAGTGGTTCAATGAATATTTAGACCCAGGATGTTTTGGAGCAATGTACTGACTATTCAAACATTCCCCATATCTCATATAAGCATGATGGTCTAATAAGTGAGAAGATTAAGCATAAAATGCTACAGCTATTAGATATTATCTAAATACACATTGTCTTTACAAACTCATTGCTTTTAATTGCTACACCAAACTGTTCTTGTTTATAGTAATACTGCTTTGTTTCTTGCTCACAAGAATAGGTTTATTTCAGAATTCTAGAATCAAAATAGCCTTATTTCAGTTTCTTCCTATTCCCTGATGTCAGGAAGAAAGCTGAATTCCTTCTTAAAGGAAAAATGACAATGCAGATAAACGATCTATTTCCTCTGAAGATAACTTTAATTCTTCATTTAAGATGAATCCCAAAGTGACTCAGAAACCCAGTCAATGAGCCTAAGATAGTATTGTTTTCTACAAATTCATCATGAAGTTAAGTTTTGGGGATTTAGAAAAGTGATTCTATAAGAAGATGCTAGAACAAGGGAAAAATAAGTATGCGTTACCTGTAAGTAATTATAGACTGAGTATTCAGATTTTAAAAAGTATATCTGCAATACCATAGTAGATGCATGGCGCCAAGAAACTAACTACTTTCTAGACTGAGTATGAAGATTACTTAAAAGTATATAGCACTGTTACTTACAGCTGGGTTTTGCCTTTAGTGTATGTGGATTTTGCTCAGCTTAATATATTAAACTTTAATCTTTAGAAGAAAAGAATATTTGAAAATGGAAACTTCAGCTCTTGCAATGTATGAATTTGGAATTCGTACATTCAGTATGTAACTGTGCAATGTTAGCAGGCAAGGAACTATGGAGAATATGGATACACCTGCACAGTGATGTTTAATTGTAATAGCTTGCATGTATGTATTTGAAGGTCATCTTCTTTATATGGTTTAAGGTCAGTTTCATGTTGTCGAACAGTAATTTCAAGGACAAGTAGGTATTGCTTCCTGTGACAGATACAGTGTATTGTATGGATACAACCCTTGAACATGTGTGAGCTTCTTTAATCTTTCAGAAGATTTCATAAGATTTCCAATGGTCACTAATGGTTTGGCATGTTTGCTTAGCACAGTATATGAAAGGGGCACATGCCACAACTCATGGAACAGGCCATCACCTGCTGCTACATGTATTCATAGGTAGAAGGGAAGCAGAGTAAGAAATAGGCTTCCTGCAAAGGGAAATCTTTCTGAAACAAGATTGGCCCATAGTTTGCAGTTAGGTTGTTGCCGTATCCAATTTACAATGGTGACAGGCTCCTGCATGTGGGGGGATATTCCTGATCAAGGTAGGGACATATTTTCCTTAGTATATTTGTGTTCCTTTGGTTTTGACAGAATACATTTTTTTTTTCAAAATGAACTTTCTGAATGTCTTTGGTTCAGAAACTTCTTCAAATGCAGGCTTCTAGGTCAAGAATCCTACCCAGCTATGCCAGTCAAAAGAAAGAAATGGAGATTTGACAGACTTACCTGTTGTGAGTTTCCTTCTCTTTCTCCAGTAACTTTAGGATGAGCCCAAGGTAAACACATTAGAACTTAGAAACATTATCAAGCTGTCTACATTTAGGTAGTTTGAATCTAAATATAGCACCATTGAATGTGATGTCTACAGAATTTACCCCCTGTGTTCACTAGTATGAGATGAATGTCATTTTATTTACTTGAAAAAAACCAGTAAACACTACAAAATTCTCTTTTTAACTACTTCACAATGACTTCTGTTTAGTCTCACTGGCAAATCTGATGAATCGTAGAATCATAGAATAGTTATGGTTGGAAGGGACCTTAAAGATAATCTAGTTCCAACCCCCCTGCCATGGGCAGGGACACCTCCCACTAGATCAGGCTGCCCAAGGCCCCATCCAACCTGTCCTTGAACACCTCCAGGTATGGGGCATCCACAACTCCCCTTGGCAACCTGTTCCAGTGTCTCACCACTCTCATGGTGAAGAAATTCTTCCTAATGTCTAAATCGGCCCTTCTCCAGTTTATACCCATTGTCCCTCATCCTATCACCATAAGCCTTTATGAACAGTCCATCTGCAGCTTTCCTGTAGCCCCTTCAGGTACTGGAAGGTCGCTATAAGATCTCCTCAGAGCCTTCTCTTCTCCAGGTTGAACAAGCCAAACTCTCTCAGCCTGTCCTCATAGGGAAGGTGCTCCAGCCCTCTAACCATCTTTGTAGCTGTCCTCTGGACCCATCCCAATGGCTACATATCCTTCTTATTTTGAGGATTCCAGAACTGGACACAGAGATCTCACAAGAGAGGAAGAGAGTCATAGAATCATAGAATTGCTTGGGTCAGAAGGGACTTTAAAGATCATTTGTTCCAACCCTCAGGCATTGGGCAGGGACATCTCCCACTAGATGAGGCTGCTCAAAGCCCCATGCAACTTGGCCTTGAACACCTACAGGGCTGGGACTCCCACAGCTTCTCTGGGCAGCCTGTTCCAGTGCCTCACCACCCTCAGAGTGAAAAAAAAATCTTCCTGGTATCTAATCTAATTTTCCTCTCTTTTGGCTTAAGACTGTTACTACTCAATACAGAACAAAATGGTGGAATACATTTATGTTCTGCCTATCTTACCTGATAAAATAAAATGATTGCAGGTATATTTAGAAGAAAGTTTTCAAGAATAATGTTCATGCCATTCACAGGTTACGTTTGACATTCATAGGTACAAGAAGTCACAAAGTCAGGGACTTACTGAGTACTCACAGAGGTTGAAAACTCTATGGTACATATAAATAAAGAAAAACTGACTAAACCTCAAGCACTGGGGAAGAAACTGATTGCTGCACAGCTGGAATAGAAAACCTTCTATTTATGCATAATTGCAGAATTAAGTGTATGCATCATGAGGTTTCTTTTCATTTGTGCTTGAGACCAGTTATTTCACTATTATAGGAAGCAAAGTACAGAAGTTTAGTCTAATCTATCAAGGAGCAAAATTTAAAATATTAAGATTTATAGAATAATTAAAAAAATATGATAATTATGATACGTCTTTGAACATGACAATTGTAGGTCTAGAACTTAATCAAGAAAAATACCTAAGCATGAGACAGAGTATTAAAGCAATTGTATGATAAATATGTCTTGGAATAACACGTACACTTCTGGTCACTCAGAACAAGTGATAGGGCAAAGAAATAGTGCAAACATGGAAGGTGACTGAATATTCAGTTCAGTTGCCTGCTTGTAGGTGCCTAATACCAGTTGAAGGCCTGAGAGTACCAGGATTATGGAGTGCAGCACAAGAGCTGGAGAGGACCCATGCCCTTTCAGAGCAGCAACTGAGCGACAGTTTGAGCACTGTGGGGTGTTTCAGGCAATGTGCAAGCAATGGGCTGGAGCTGTGAAGGACCCACGTTTATGCAGTCTGATGGAGTGAAGTCTAAAGGAAGGGTATTATTTTTTCCAAATATTCTAGAGGAGAGATAATGTTGTCAAAAGCCCTCAACAGCTGAAGATAATTTAGGAGGAAATTTGAGGAAATTATTTTGTCACAGAAATGAGGCTCTATCCACCACCACTCACAATAGCAGTGGAGGGGAAGGTGGGTCAAGCAGGGGGATTCCAACTACTTCTAACAGAAACTTTGACTTGTTTAAGGAAAGATTGATAGAGTTGCTCATGATAAAGAGGCTGGGTTTGGTGACACAGGAGGCCTCTTCCAGTCCTGACTTCTCAGGACCAGGAAGCAATGATAATTTTCTCTAGACCTGCTTCATGACGGAGTTCATTTGAAGTATTTGAACTAATCCTTAAAGCTGTAACACTGTTGTAAAATCTCAGCTTCTTGTCAGCTAGAATAATGTTTCAAAGTCATACTAGTAACCAAATTTCATTTCACTGAAATTTTTATAGCACTCTCTTTTCTCTTCACCTTTTATTTGCTTGTCTTGCCAAGCAAGTATTTCCAAATTGAGAACTGGCTGCAGTTCTGAGTTAAGCTGGTTTGTGTTTAGATGAACTTGTTCTATCTGGCTCTAAGTGCAGGAAACATACCATTGATGCTTCAGAATTAAGTTGCTTACTCCCTAGTTCCAAACACAAATCTGAAGGATTACTTCTAAAACTAGATGGACGAAAACCTCACCTAAAAGAGTGCAGAATTAGTCCTCTGCCAGTTTGAAATCACAAGATGCATCTTCCACAGTGAAAGTTTTCATAGAATCATAGAATCATAGAATAACCAGGTTGGAAGAGACCCACCGGATCATTGAGTCCAACCATTCCTATCAAACACTAAACCATGGCCCTTAGCTCCTCGTCCACCCGTGCCTTAAACACCTCCAGGGAAGGTGACTCAACCACCTCCCTGGGCAGCCTGTTCCAGTGCCCAAGGACCCTTTCTGTGAAGAATTTTTTCCTAATGTCCAGCCTAAATCTCCCCTGGCGGAGCTTGAGGCCATTCCCTCTTGTCCTGTCCCCCGTCACTTGGGAGAAGAGGCCAGCACCCTCCTCTCTACAACCTCCTTCCAGGTAGTTGTAGGGAGCAATGAGGTCTCCCCTCAGCCTCCTCTTCTCCAGGCTAAACAACCCCAGCTCTCTCAGCCGTTCCTCATAAGACCTGTTCTCCAGCCCCTTCACCAGCTTTGTTGCTCTCCTCTGGACTCGTTCCAGAGCCTCAACATCCCTCTTGTGGTGAGGGGCCCAGAACTGAACACAGTATTTGAGGAGCGGTCTCACCAGTGCCGAGTACAGAGGGAGAATAACCTCCCTGGACCTGCTGGTCACGCCGTTTCTGATAGAAGCCAAGATGCCATTGGCCTTCTTGGCCACCTGGGCACACTGCTGGCTCATGTTCAGTCAGTTGTCAATCAACATCCTCAGGTCCTTCTCCTCCAGGCTGCTTTCTAGCTAGTCTTTCCCCTGTCTGTAGCACTGCATTGGCTTGTTATGCCCCAAGGGCAGGACCCGGCATTTGGCCTTGTTAAACCTCATGCCATTGTACTCTGCCCAGTGGTCCAGATCCTTTTGCAGGGCCTCCCTACCCTCTACGAGATCGACATTTCCTCTCAGCTTAGTGTCATCCGTAAACTTGCTAAGGGTGCACTCAATGCCTTCATCCAGGTCATTGATAAAGACATTGAACAGGGCTGGACCCAGCACTGAGCCTTGGGGAACCCCACTTGTCACTGGCCTCCAGCTGGATTTCACACCATTTACCACCACTCTCTGGGCCCGGCCATCCAACCAGTTTTCCACCCAGGAGAGTGTGCGCCTGTCCAGGCCAGAGGCTGACAGTTTCCCAAGCAGAATGCTGTGAGAAACTGTGTCAAAGGCTTTACTGACAAAAAAAGTAATCATTGTTTTTGTCAGGCTTTGGTCCAGATACTAATTAAGCTTAGGTGTTAGGCTAGTTAAATAGACAAATTATATATTTGTTTAATCTCAATCAAATTGGTTTTTTGGGGCTTATAGCCAATGGGCTAGATTGTTATCTAACTAATTAGATTGTGGAACATTGTCTACTGTCAAGTGTAATTGGTTGCTTTGATATCACTTTAATTTTGATTTGATAATTGTTATAATTCTTTATACTTTAGTTAGTGCGACATTATTGGTGGCTGAGCTGAGTTAATAAGTTTTCCAGATTTTATTTTTTATTAAGTCTTTTAATAAAATGTATTAAAATGCACTGACTGACATATCTCTGAATAAGCAGTGTGAGGGCAGATCCATTAAGGATCTGAGTGGGAACAGGCAAATAAATTTCAAAGACTGAACAGTTACCCCTAACTAGTCTTTATTTTTTGCCATTTTTTTTTTTAATTTAGTTCAACTGTTTCTGAAGTTCCCCACAAAACACACATACCAATCTGAGGGCAGCAGCCAGAACTAAAATGTTTACATGAGTATATATGTTTGTACACAGAGCTCTTCACAGCTGGCTCTATATCAGCCCTAAATACTAGAAAGTGTTTTAACTTCTCAGGGTGGCTTAGCTTGTACATCTGAAAATGGACCCACACTGGAGTGTTTTTATTAGCAAGTCTTTACTAAACGTATTTGGGCAGTCTGCCCACAATCTCTCTTTTCTGGCCAAACTGCATGCTGCCTGGAGCATCATCATGTGAAGCATGGGAAGACATTTGGATTTGTACGTAAACACATCCTGAAACATAGAAATGTCCACTTGTAGCATAACTCCCACAAGCAATGCTTCTGTTCTTTATTTCCCAAGCTCCTCTGTCGCTGCTCTTCTTTCCTCTCAGACCCTTTCTTCTCAAACATGGCTTGATTCCTCAGCAGAAATTGTGTGCTTGTTTCTTTTCTTGTGATTTCCTCATTTGGAGAAAGACTGTCTATCCTCTCCTAGAGCACTTGTCATGTCTTGTGAGAAATATTGCTGTGCTTTATGAATGATTCAGGATCACACCACAGAGCATTAAAGAAATGTTGGAAATCTGGAAAGGTCTTCTGTGTAGATAGATGACGCTGAAGTACGTTCACTTGAAAATTATTTTAGAGAGCTCTTTGAATTTACCCAGGAGAATAACACCAGCCAAGGAGACAGGGAGGTCAGCTTAACTAGATGGTGCAGTCGCTAATTAAGATCATTATCTGTGTCATTGCCTTCTGTGTCCTTTCCACTCAAACTGGCTGCCTACTGCATATAGGCTGGGCTGACATTGTTCATGCGTCATCATGACAAAGAACAAGTTCCTGTCAGTCACTGGAGAGTCTTCCATTCATTTGCTGTGGTAGTAGGCTTAAATGCTTCAGTATTCTCCTCTGAGCAGGAATAAATAGTTCAGGCTCCAGGGTCATTCCCTCACTTTCCCAAGGATATTTGCACACTGCTATCCATCAGGGAGAGGTAATCATGCATGTTGTCTTTTTCAAGGAGTGGCTTTTTCTACTTTAAATAAAACTGGGAAGATGAACTAATTTAATAGATACTAGAGAGCTGTTATCATCTAATGATACTTCCGTGATCTTGTGGTGTTCATTTTTATTCATTCAGGGAGCTACCTAATTTTTTGCCCATAAGGTAACTGAAATTAGGTTCAGCTTTATCTGTATGTGAAGTTGATAGAATCATAGAATCATGGAATAGTTTGGGTTGGAAGGGACCTTAAAGATCATCTAGTTCCAATCCCCTGTGATGGGCAGGAACATGTCCCACTAGATCAGGCTGCCCAAGGCCCCATCCAACCTGGCCTTGAACACTTCCAGGGATGGGGCAGCCACAGCTTCCTTGGGCAACCTGTGCCAGTGCCTCACCACCCTATGTCTAGTCTAAATCTGCCCCTCTCCAGTTTATATTCTCCCTCGTCCTATCACTACAAGCCTTTGTAAGCAGTCACTCCCCAGGATTCTTGTAGCTCCCTCCAGGTACTGGAAGGTCATTATGAGATCTCCTCAGAGGCTTCTCTTCTCCAGACTGAACAACCCCAACTCTCTCAGCCTGTCCTTGTACAGGAGGTGCTCCAGCCCTCTGGTCATCTTTGTAGCCCTCCTCTGGACCCGTTTCAACTGTTCCATATCCTTAAGTGAACACAATACTCCAGATGAGGTCGCACAAGAGAGAAACAGAGGGACAGAATCACCTCCTTCGACCTGCTGGCCATGCTTCTTTTAATGCAGCCCAGGATACAGTTGGCCTTCTAGGCTGAGAGCGCACATTGCCGACTCATGTCGAGTTCCCCATCAACCAGCATCCCCAAGTCCTTCTCTGCAGGGCAGCTCTCAATCATGTTATCCCCCATCCTGTACTGAAACCGTGGATTATCCCAACCCAGGTGTAGGACCTTGCACTTGGCCTTGTTGAACCTCTTGAGGTTTTCACAGGCCCACTTCTCCACCTTGTCCAGGTCCCTCTGAATGACATCCCAGCCTTCCGGTGTGTCAGCTGCATCACTCAGCTTGGTGTCATGTGCAAACTTCTTGAGGGTGTGCTTGATCTTGCTATCTATATCACTGATGAATATATTAAACAGCACCAGTCCTAGTACGAAACCCTGAGGGACACCACTTGTCACAGATCTCCATCTGGACTTTGAGCCATTGACCACTACTCTCTGAATGAAACCATCCAACCAATTTCTTATCCGCTATACTGTCCACTCATCAAATCCATATCTCTCCCATTTAGAGAGAAGGATGTTGTGGGGGACCATGTCGAAGGCTTTACAGAAGCCTAGATAGATCACATCTGTTGATTTTGCTGTGTCCCCTGATGTGGTTACTCCATCATAGAAAGCCACTAGGTTGGTCATACAGGACTTACTCCTAGTGAAGCCATGCTGGTTGTGATTAATCACCTCTCTGCCCTCCATGTGCTTTAGCCTAGCTTCTAAGAGGATCTGTTCCATGATCTTCATAGGCACAGAGATCAGGCTGACAGGTTGGTAGTTCTCAGGGTCGTCTTTTCTACGCTTTTTAAAAATGGGCACAACGTTACCATTCTTCCAGTCACCAGGGACTTCTCCTGATTTCCGTGACTTTTCAGATGTCATGGAGAGTGGCTTGGCCATCACATCAGCCAATTCCCTCAGGAGTCTGGGATGCGTCTCATCAGGTCCCATAGACCTGATATGTTCAGGTTCCTCAGGTGGTCACAAACCTGATCCTCCTCTACAGTGGGAGGGGGTTTACCACTTGCTGTCCCATGATCCAGGAGGGGTGAGGAGAGCAGTTGTCAGTGAAGACTGAGGCAAAATTTTGTTGAGTACCTCAGCCTTCTCCTCATCTGTTGATAGAGGTCATCATTTTCATCCAAGAGTGGGGGTATGCTTTCTCTAACCTTCCTTTTCTGATTGACAAACCTGTAGAAACCCTTCTTATTAGTCTTACGGTTATACAGATTTGCAATAGTGTGTGCCTGGCCCTAAATCATCCTGCCCGTATATGATCTGTTAATAATTTCTAATATCTCTCAAGAATTCTTTTTCCATAAGCTCCTATAAGTGGTCTTCTGGTATTTCTCAAATCTCAGGTTGATATCAGTCTTGACCTTAAAGGCCACTGTTGCAAGAAGAACCTGTCATTCTCAGTTAAGATCTGATGTGATATCAGCCCTCAAAGATGAAAGTTTACTCCCATTCATTGTAGCCTAAGTGAACTTGCAGAAAAGGAAAGCTGGGGAAGGACATTTCACAAAGGTCTGTAGTGACAGGACTTGGAATGGCTACAAATTGGAGAGGGGAAGATTTAGACTAGACATTAGGAGGAAATTCTTCACAGTGAGTGTGGTGAGTCACTTGAACAGGTTGCCTGGGGAAGTTGTGGATGTCCCATCCCTGTAGGCATTCAAGGCCAGGTTGGATGGGGCCTTGAGCAGCTTGATCTAGTAGGAGGTCTCCCTGCCCAACTCAGACCATTCTATGATTCTATTATTCTATGAACATCCCTACACTATACATGAAGCATTATGCTTTAAAACCAAACAATTGCTATGAAATTGCATCCTATCTTAAAATTGACAGAAACCCATCTAAGCAAGTAATCCATGTCACTGTGCTAAAGCTTTGTCACATTCAGTGTCAGCATTTGCACTCCCCTGGGGCGCGATCTCTTAAGCTGCTCATGTAAGATGCCGGTAGAATTTCATGTCATATATCCATGGTGTCCTGGCCCCTGGAAATTCTTTCTGGTTGATGTCCTGCCTTGCTGATTGTGAAGCCAAAACACAGATAAGCAGACAGTACGACAGCCCCGTCATGCACTGACAGCAATAGACTATGTCATGTTCTTTCCTTTACTGCAGCTTGGATTATAGGGTACTTAAAACTAGAGTGCAAATGAGATTTAGCTCTATTCCAAATTAATCAGCAGCCTCATGGGGAACATAAGAGGTCTAGCACAAACAAAATTGAGATTGTGCCTGTAACTCTTTTTATTTAACAAATTAAGAAACTCAACCGCAATCACCTTTGAAAGAGTTCCCTTCTGAGTTGACACACACCTGCATATGATGCTGCCAATGCTCAAAGCAATTCTGAAGATCATTTTCTGAAAGACTATTGGGGATCTCCATGATTTTTGCTTTCACATTTTCTACTGACAAAAAATGGGTTACTTTGAGCACCAGCTTGATCTTTGGGAAGAGGCAGAAGTTTCAGGGAGCCAAGTCTGGTGAATGTGGTGAGTGCCCAAGGACAGTGATGTTTTTAGCTAAAAACTGCTTTACAGACAAAGCGCGTGCTGGCACACACTGACATTTTCTGATCAAGGGTAATAAAATGTCTATATTGGAATATGCGTCCACTTGTATTAATTAAAGTAATAAAGTTGAGCCTTGTCTTACTGTGACAGTTTAGAATGTGTTTTGCAACCATCTCTCTTGTCTCTCACCTCCTACTCTTTGTTCCTGAGCTATAGGGTTAGTCTCATTATTTTTGTGTCAGACCTTTATACCAAATTGCACCTTCCACTTCATCTCCTGCATGCATGAGTCCATGTTAAAGTCCAACTTGGTACTTTTGCTACTGTTACCTTTCAAGTCTGAAGCCGATCGTAGTTCTAACAATGAAAAATGACTTTCAGGTGAGGACCCATGTAATATATTGCCAGCTGTAACAGTTTTTAAATAAACAGTGCTGGAAGGCACCCTAAGCAGTGGAACTCCAACACCTGCAACTGAAGTTGTTAGAACAGTCCCTGGAATAGTGTTGGCTTAAACCAATTAACATCTTCATAAGTAATTTCCAGGCACAGTTTAGGAGTTACCATGGACCCTAAATTGTTCCCAGTAGATAGTTCTCATTCAGCTCTTATTCTGGGGATCAAGAGAGTTTACTAATATGCACGCAGCCTGTCCAGGGGACCTCAGTGCAAGAGGCGCATTTAAGTTACTTCCATAGGCATTTGGTTATACACCACTATCTGGACTGATGCTAGGCTCAGCAATCAAAGGTTTTATTTGTATTTCTTTTGCTCTTGTCCAAGTGAAACAGTCTGTTCTGGTGACTGAAACTGAAGGAATTTCACACTTCTTCTGGACTGGGGTTTATCAGAGCAAGAGTCTTGCTTTCAAAAATTCCCTTTGAACATAATTTTTACTGTGTATCTAGTAGGATTCTGTGTCAGATTAAAGCTGGTTTGTCACAGATCTATTTTAGAAAGAAAAGTTCATATTTTCATGAATATAACAAATGTCAGAAGCTTTCCTGGTGCCATGAAAAGTGCGTATAAAATAGTTTGAGAAGATCACAGAGAAATCAGCATGTTATTTACTTGTCATAGAGGTTCTGTTTTCCTGAGCAGGGTACTTCCATAGTTACTTCTTATGACATTTCCCCCCCCCCCCCCCCTTTTTTTTTAAATAATCTGAAAAGCAAACATGAGTAAAATCAGCAGCATGCAAGGGAAGTGCAAGTCAAGGTCCCCTGGAGAAATAGTAACATAATATATTTAGGGCAGCAAACAAGGCAAAAGCAGAGGCTGAACTGAAGCTGAGAAATTCTGGTTGCATTTTTTCTTAATTTTTAATTTTGATTTGGAAACTTCTGAGTAGCCATGGCTGTAATATGTGTGTGTATATACACAACGTAGCAGCAGAAGGCAATTTCCAATGATTTATTTTAACATCAGTAAAATTAATAATATCAGCTTTTCTTAAGAAGTATCAGATTATCAAATAATGATAAATAGAGTGGAAATGATAAAGGTTTGAAAGAAGGCAGAATGCTGCCATTCCCCCCTGGAAAACAACATACGAAAAACACAGTGTCATATAATTTGAAATGGTGTTCTCTAGCAGGTGTAAATAGAACTGCCTGTTATGCAAGAAGTCTCTTTGCATGACTTCACATCAATTTTCTGTGAAAGTAATATGATTTCATTTTATGTATTTCTCCTGTTCAGTTGCTGAGGCTATTTCCCTGACATCTGCAGAGGGCAGGAAGCACTTCGTGCATACGTATGTGTGTGTGTGTGTGTTTGTGTGTGTGCACGCACACATGGTTTAGTGGGTACAGCTACTGTAGCCCACTGATGGCTGACTACGTTAGTCAATATCTTGTCTTCAAATACCATAGTTATTTCTTTTTTTTTTTTAATGCTGGATTTCTGAGACAGGGAGAGTTGCTGGAAAGTTCAGTAGCTCGGTAATTACAAGACCCTCCTGAGAAAAAATTTAACTAAGATCCTGCTCTTTTCAAGCAACTATTTTGAGATCTAAATGACTGGCTGTTCCAGATCCCTGGAAATTTTCTGATAAATGAAATTTTTTCTGCTGGAAATAATGCTGAACTGCTGAAAAACTGGCTCCATTGCTAAGCCTATTCACACTTTATAACTGTCAGTGTATATGAATATATAAGCTTTCTGAACTTCAATATACTCACTAACACAGGTTTGCTTACTTTCATCTAAAATCCAACCCAAATTTGATTTGGCATAAAATTTAATGCAAATGTGTCCTAGACCTTTTTTAGCACAAAATGTAATTGCAACTTTTGCTTCCAAAAAGATTTAAAAATCTATGGGAAAGAATTCTAAACCTAATTGACTGAGAGTTCAGTTTGAAAAAGTAATTAGGAGACCTTACAGCAATCTTAAGGTACTTAAAGGAGGCCTACAGAAAAGCTGAGAACACTGAGGGCAGGAGTCTATTGCTAAAGCAGAATCTGGGTGTTTCTGCCATTTGAGATGTCTGGGACATCAGCACAGGGCTTGTATTGGCCCAGGGCTGGCCCATGCAAAAAGAAGCCTACTAGGGAAATGGGTGCCTTGCTGTAGAAACAGTAGAAGGTGGAGAGAGATATCCTAGCCAGTGTGAAAATACGATGATAAATATCAATATTTAAATAAGTTAGCTGTGCTTCCAGAATTAAGTGAGATGAACCTTCCATAGGAGGTTGGCTCTGTGCCCTATTTGGACACATCTCATGCCATTGTAAAAGCTCTAAAGCATTCTGCTTTCCTGTCACTGCAAATATCTTTACACTAGGGTTCAATACGTTCATTATGTTTCTTGTGTTATAATTACTTGGCTTATAGCTAAAAAATTTACCAATGCTGAGCTGTGATGTTTTGTAGATTTAATACTGTATTTTTGAAAAGTTCCCTTAAGTTCTTAAAGTGCATTCAACAGTCTGTAGTATATAACATGGTCAGACTAATGGCATGAAAGTAATTGAATAATTTAAAAAAAAAAAAATTATTTTGAACCTTGGGTAATGATTAATGTGATAGAATTTAACAAGGCCAAATGGTGGATTCTCCAGCTTGGATAGTGTAATGCTGGGCACAAATATGAATTGGGAGAGGAGTGGCTGGAGATCAGCCCTGCAGAAAGGGATCTAAGGCTGCTGGTTGGCAGGAGGCTCAACGTGAGTCAGCAGTGTGCTCTGTCAGCCAGGAGGTCAAACCGCATCCTGGGGTGCATCAAAGACAGCATAACTGGATGGTCAAAAGAGGTGATTATCCCATTGTATTCAGCACTGAAGCAGCCACATCATGAGTACTGCATGAAATTCTGGGCCTCATGATTTAAGAGCAATGTTAAGGTGCTCCATGTGTCCAGAGGAGGGCAAGAAAGCTCATCAAAGGGCTGGGAGGCATGGACTATGAGGAGTGAGTAAAGAAACCAAGCCTCTGTAGCTTGGAGAAAAGTAGGCTAAGGAATGACCTCATTGCTCTCTACAGATTCCTGAGAGGGTGAAGTGGAGGAGGAACTGCTGATCTCTTGGGAATCTGTGACAGGACATATGGGAATGGTTCACAGCTGTGTCAGGAGAAGTTCAGACTTTACATTAGGAGGTGCTTCTTTACCAAGAGGGCAATCAAACATTGGAACAGTCTTCCTGGAGGCATTTATAAAGTGCCTTTCATTACATACTTTAACTTTTGGTCAGCCCTACATTGGTCAGACAGATGGACTGGATAATCATTGGATGTCCTTTCCAACTGAAAATAGTGTATTCTGTTACCATAGAATCATAGAATGGTTTTAATTGGAAAGGACCTTAAAGATTTTCTAATTCCAAACTCCCTGCCATTGGCAGGGCATCTTCCCACTACATTAGGCTGCTCAAGGCCTTATCCAACCTGGCCAAGAACACTTCCAGGGATGGGGCACCCACAACTTCCCTGGACAACCTGTTCCAGTGCCTCACCACACTCATTGCGAAGAATTTCCTCCTAATATCTAGTCTAAATCTTCCCCTCTCTAAAGCTATTCCCTTTGTCCTATCACTACATGCCTTTGTAAAGGTCAATCTCCACCTAGCAGGCTACACATGCCAGGAGAGGAGTGTCTGAGGCATAAGCCATTCTGAGGTGGCAACTGAAGTCAGGCAGGAGACCCTTCAGCATCCAGCACCAGATGACAGTTTGTGAGCAGTGTAATGGAGCCCTAAATCTCCATGACTGTAATGGGAATATAGCAACCCGTCTTTCTTGTAGATACCTACTTGTGAACATCTAAATTTAAATATGTTAATTTGGAGCTGAACATACTTGACCCTTTTTTTCTTCTTGAATTGAACTGCAGAAGGAAATATTTTTTGTGTACCTTATCTTTGAAATAAAATTTTTCTCTTCCTCGTTTTTGTGTTTTCAGGTAGAATGGAGGGCTAGGAGAAAAAAGCCCTGTTAGAAGGAATTATTTTTACAAAGTCCTTGCAAAAAGTGTGCAGAGTAAAAGTAGAGGTATTAAATACTTTCTTATATGTAACACTTTAGAATTGCTTTCTAGCCGCAGTGTTTCAGTATTAATTCTACTTTAGAACTCAACAGTTCAGGGTCAAAACAATGATTATTATCTTTCAGTCCTGGGGAATTTATCTCATATGGATTTTGGTTTTCCTTTTAGGCTCTGAATTCTAATTTTTATGTTGGCAAGTGCTGGTTGGAAAAGCATTTTATATTAATAAAAAGAGCATATGAGATTAAATAAAAATCATAGTAGGAAAGCTCACTACTGAGCTGTGCAATCAGGGTATTTCAGCAGCACTAGGAAGAGGTAAATGCTAAAAACTATTCCAGGTCTAACACATTTGTTCTGCCCAAGCTAAAGAAATGGATAAGGACTTTATTTAGTGTTCCACAGACAAGCATCAAGGGGCATCTAGGTTGTATAGGGTATCGAGAGGTATGAATGGAGGTACCAAATGTGCACAGGCTTTGTGAAAGACCCAAGCCAGGCTGGAGTCCAGGTGGGATGACTAGTGCACCTCAGGGAAAAGGCCTAGGTACCTTAGATGGGCAAATGAACCAATCTCTAAGTGACATAACCACTGACAGTCAAGTATCCTGTAATCTATTGAGCAGCAGCAACTGTGTGTGTGCATACTCTTAAACTCTAAAAAACACGAGGTAGTGGAACTTAATGAAGAAATTCAGGATGAAGTGGAGCTACATATTTCGAGCAATCTACATTGTATCATATCACCTCATGTCTGTCACAGGTTTAAGGAATACCTACCAGAGAATAGTGTGTTGATAGATATGCTTCAGCTTGGTAAGTTGCAACGGCTTGGTTATGTTTTGGTTTCCATGTTTTGCTGGTGATTTTACAAGTTCAGTCACTAGAGACCATTTGTACTTGTTTCAACATTACTTTTTAGTATGAGTTTTACTTATATATTGCAAGTATTAATTTGGTGCACACTACTCCCAAAACATATTACTGATTTAATCTTTCTTATCATATTGCAGAGACAAAGTCTTAGAATGGCATAAAATATGGCCCAGTTCTACTACAAAAGAAGTGTCAGTGCTCCCTACAGAGATCGTATCCCTCTTCGTATTGTACGGGCAGAATCTGAACTGTCTCATTCAGAGAAAGCCTATCTGAACGCCGTGGAGAAAGGAGATTATGCCAGTGTAAAGAAAGCTCTGGAGGAAGCAGAAATTTATTTCAAGATCAATATTAATTGCATTGATCCCCTGGGAAGAACTGCACTCCTTATTGCAATTGAAAATGAGAACCTTGAGCTCATTGAGCTGCTCTTGAGTTTTAATGTGTATGTGGGAGACGCACTGTTGCATGCCATACGAAAGGAAGTAGTTGGTGCTGTGGAGCTGCTGTTAAACCACAAGAAGCCCAGTGGGGAGAAACAGGTACGTGCGGGATTTTCTCTAGGTTTGTAGTCTGCTGTAATGAAAGTAGAAGAATTGTGCAAAGGGAGTAAGCAAAAAGAAAAACAAAACCAATCATCATCATTGCACACAAATATTTCAAATCAGAAAATCAATTACTTTGATGCTGTATGGATTGTATTAGTTTGTGTTTAGACATCAGAGATTCATAGAATCATTAAATGATTTGGGTCAGAAGGGATCTTTAAAGATCATCTAGTCCAATGCCCTGCTGGGGGTAGGGATATCTTTCACTAGACAAGTTTACACAAAGCCTCTTCCAATCTGACCTTGAATTTTCCAGTGATGGGGCATCTACAGCTTCACTGGAAAACCTGTTCCAGTGTCTCACCACCCTCATTGTAAAAATTCTTTTCTTTCTGTCCAATCTAAACCTACCCTCTTCCAATTTAAAACAGTTGATTCTCCTGTCACTATAGGCCCTGGTAAAAGGTTTCTCTCTGTTTTTCTCATAACCTCCCTCTATATAAGGAGGCCAACATAAGGTTTCTCCAAAGCCTTTGTCCTCTCCAAGCTAAAAAGGGTAAAATCATCTTGCACCCTTATTACCCTCAGCCTGAATAACAACATTTTCCACTTAGAGCTGAGTGAATTAACTGCTTTATATGTAAAATCAGAATTGGGCTCACATTTAACTGATCACACAGAAAACTCTCTTCTTGAAAGACTGTTCAGTAAGAAAAAAAAACTTCAAGTCTGAGATTTGCGTCCGTTGTAAACTTGCTCAGGAAAATTTGGAAGTTTATAAAACAGTTAAGTTTTTCATTGTGAGAGCTCTGACATGGTAACATTATTCCTG
This sequence comes from Phaenicophaeus curvirostris, assembly GCF_032191515.1. Taxonomy (NCBI): domain Eukaryota; kingdom Metazoa; phylum Chordata; class Aves; order Cuculiformes; family Cuculidae; genus Phaenicophaeus; species Phaenicophaeus curvirostris. The sequence continues at coordinate 182,718,739 of NC_091392.1, forward strand.
CAGATATGAGTGGGAAAATCCTTAGTCATTCAAAGATGCAAACCATTCGAAAGAGAATAGCAGTGGTAACATGTGGTCAGTATGAATTAATTATGAACCTCCCATGAAGTTTTCAAGCTCTCCACGTTGAGGTCACATAATTCCATTACATACAGTCTCATTCATTATAAATGTGATACCTACCCTACTTCCCCTTGCACTGCCTTAAGACATCTGCAGGAGGTAGCTAGCCTTTTGCATATCCTTCTCATTTTAAGAAATTGCTGGATACAGGGTTATGTAGCCCATAAATTCTGACATTCCTAGGGACTCTTCCAAGAAGAAAAGACTTAAAATTAGTTATAATATAGTACTGTATTTTCGTCTGTTGAATTTTCATGTATTATAGGTAGTGTATTAATGTATTTCAGTGAATAGTATGTTGAGGTGATTACAGCCCTTTCACAGATAATGCATTCAGTAAACTTTTATTGAAATATAATGTACTTGCTATGAATAGAATTGTAGATAAGACGTAGAGAGTATAATTTTTACTGATAAAATAATATTAATTCTGTGCTTTTTTGTTATGGAAAGAAAGAAATGTAGTAAGTCTTTGTACAAATGTGTGTGTCTGCCTTCACTTCTAGACAGTAAAAGCAGAGCTCCTTTGTAATGACAACACATTTATGTCAGAGAAAGGGAAGAAAAAGAGATTCACTTTATGTTTTGCTTATTTCATTATTTCTGAACTGATAGCACAGATGAGAATACAATGTATGGGAAATTCTCAGTGCAGTGTACCAGGGGCTGGAAGGCTCAGCACACAGCCCTAGGCCATGCCAGGTAAACTACTCGTGTCTCCATTCTCCAGCCCCCAGTGGAAGTTGCCATTTACAGAAAGGACTTGAACTTATTTGGCCATAGCCATCCAAAACTGCGTCTCGCCTCTGATCTGGCTGCCTGAGCTCCCATTACCAATAGAGTAATAGAAGATACCTAGAGAGCAACTCATGCTGTCTTTCTCAGTTAATTGTTTTAAGATGGCATAGACCACTTTTTGGACTAGCTAGAGAGAGTGTCTAGAAATTTACCGTAGAGTAGTTGCCAAAATTTCTGGCTGTTCTTTAAACTTTCAGGACTGCTTTTTGGTATGTGCCACAGCTACTGTAACAGAAATGCTTGACTACAAATAGTTAAACTTGTTTTAGGTAAGCTTCATGCTATAGCAGATGACAGATAGGCTCACTTGTCAAATTAGCTACAAACTGCGTTACTCCAGACCAGAGGTTAGTTTTCAGGGCTGGAGCTCAAGAATGTTGTTTCAGTGCCAGACCCCGCTACTGGCTGTTTTGAAGAGTACTGGTTCTCCTTCTTTTCCTTGTTTTCCTTGGGGGATAATAGTGTTAACATCCTTCTCAGATTTAATGTGGCAAAGGGTTTTACAAAAGATAAGTTATAGTCTCTTTTCACAGCTGCACTTGCTGAGGATCTTCCCATTAGTGTAAAGTATGAATAATAATTATGAATCATTTGAAACAAAGACATCTCCTTATGTGTCTCTGCAAGGCTAGGCTTTCCCATTGCAAATGCAAATATTGCTTGCAATCTAGTGTTTGCAAAATTGACCTTTAAACAATTTAGTTATTTACATATGCATACCATTGTTTGCACTGAGGACCCCAGCAACCTTTAAGCTTCTGTAGGTGTCATAATTGTAGATAATCACATTGGTTCGTATTTAGGAACAGGTCATGATGAAGATAATGTAAATGGCGGGTTACATTTTTGCAGCAAACATTTTGCTTTAATGAAGTAGATACAGCTGTGAATATTTAATATAATAAGAAACACCTGCTGACTGAAAAATCATTACAGTAGGCTAAAGGTATGAAACCCAAGTGCTTAGAATTATATACTAAAAGTTATATTTTCAATATTTAGATAGAAAGATACAATTTTTCTCTGGAAAATAAAGTTCCTTTTGAAGCTCCATTTCAAGCTACAGATTGACTTTTTTGATTACTTTTTATTTGCAAATATTTGCCATATTGTTCAGATAATGATTCATTTTCAGACTTTGTGCTTTTAATAACATGATATCTTTGCCTGTTTAATTTTCCTTCTTTGTGTAAAGTTGGTCATGTGTAGTAAAATCCTGAGCCCGTGAAGTGAGGTCAAGATTTCACCCTTTTACTGCTGTTTTTTTGCCCCTGATGAAGTTATTCACAGAAGAGACTGATAAGGAATAAGAAAAATGTATATGCCAAATACTGCAAAGCTCAGTTTAGATTCCCGAATATTTCCTTAATGATGAAAGTTATGCCATTGAGATGCAGGAAAAAAACATCATGAACTGTGATTTACAAGTAAGTGAATTAGTTCTCACTAGGTTTTTTTGTTTTCAGAATATACTATAATCTGTATGTTGCATAGCTAATTTCAGTTTCACCCTCATACAATAATGATATTATGTTTGTAAAACAAAAGATTTTTTAAACACAGGTTACCCTACACAATTCAAGAGCTTATTGAAAATGTCAGAAAGCCAAAAGAAAATATCCTTATATGCTCTTTTATCAATAGAAAGCTACAGTTCTTCAGAATAGCTGAAATATATCTTTTAAAAGAACTGATTTTTCTCCAAAATTTAGTGCTTTAAACATCTAAATATTTAAACCGAAAAGGAGAAAAATGCAAAAAGATGTTGATCCTGAACAAGAATGAATGCATTTATTTAAAATATTACATGGTTTGAGTTTTTAAAAAAGTTTTCCAACCAACACCTTCAAAATGAGATGAAACATAGTCTTAATTTTTTTAATAATTCTTCCTCCTCAAAACAAAATGATACAAAAACCCAAGCAAACAACAAAAGGAACAAAAAAAGAAAAAGAAACCCAAACAAAAAGCAGTCAGATCTTATTATAGTAATATCTACACTCTCTAGTCTACTGACCACTCAGCTATTGGTCGCTACCTAATGTCCATGTGTGTTGTGCTTTGCATTTCAAAGACCACATGGATTACAGTGAATTTAAGACAATTATCAATATATGGACACATCTAGTGCCACCTGGTGACTGCAGTTGAGGTATGTATATTTAATAGTTTCAAATTTCACATGACTTCTGTTACTGAGTTTGTAAGTGAGGTTTTTGTGGTAACATTACTACAACTCAGGAAAAAGCTGCTTTGTCACTTTAAGTTTTCTACATTGTTTTAGTTGTACATGTAAAAGAGAATAACATACATTAAAGTGAATGAGTTGAGGAAACTTGTCCAAATACTTTTAAATTACCAGTTCTTCAAAGCCATATGTCCTGAATTATCTGCCAAGTCACTTGTTGCTTACCCTGGTGGAGAACTGAATGCCAAATTAAGAGGGGAAAAAAAGCTGTTCTTTAAAATCTAGTATCTGCAGAAAATGTTTTTATCTTGTAAAATTGCATAGAGCATCCATATGCGTGTATATTTAGGGAAGACTGGAGCGGAGGCATAGCTGTCTTTTAAGGTTGGTACAAATCAAATAAGTGAAGCAGAAATTTCAGTTATTAACCTTGAATCTATGTAGCATTGTGCTAGCCAGGAGTCCAGATTTGGGGCATGGAAGCCTGACAGCAATGTTTACAGGCACTGCCTGTCTAGCAAGAGCACATGGTAGTGCTTTTATGCCTCCTATTCACTATTAGATGGTGATCTTGTGATACTTTGGGTATTTTTATAGGCTGACACCCCATGGACAGCTTTCTGTAGATGTCTGAACAAAATGCCATGCTAATTCCAGACTGGCATGTGAAAACATAAGGGAATTGCTATAGGAGGGGGAACTTCAGGACAGGGAGCAAAGTGATCACAGTGCACAGGAAGAGTTATCCAGGTGGATCAGTGGGAAAGCTTGCTATGTTGGGTCTTTGAGGAGGTGGGGGGAGAGAGGGTATTATTGTGCTGTTACAAGCTAAATTTATATTCTATAAATCTTGATGCATTTAACTGACTGACAGTTGTTTGGAGTAGGGGAAGACAGAAGAATTAACAATTTCATCAGAATTAACAATGGTTGCTCTTAAGCCAAAATGTAACTTGGCATCTGGGTTTCTTTAGCAGTGTTGCCATGTTTACAGAGAATAAAAGGATGCAGGAGAGCCAGGAAAAGGGAATGGTCCTGTTTGAAGATGTATCAAGGATGTTGTACAGTTTAGTTCCTAGGACACTGGGGCAGGCTACTGCATGGATATTCAGGCACTCACCTAAACTACCTGGGAAGGGAAACAAAGAGCAAAGCAGTTTTTCAGGCAAAATGCCTTCAGTGTGGCAGCATTCCCAGAAAGAGATAAAAAGTCTAAAGGTGAAAAGTCAGGAAACAGCATGAAAGCAGCACAGAGCCTAAAGAACAATTTTCCGTTCCTGAGGTGATTGCAGCCTAGTTTCTGCACTTCTGCTCCTATCTCCTAGGACATTCTCCATGTGTGTCCTCATCGCCATCTCATGTGTCCTGTTATCTTTACTTCTTGAGATTACCCTTTGAGGAGTCCTGAGGTCTTGAGATGAAGCCAGTGCTCTTCTCTGGAGTTGCACTTGTAGCCCAACTTCAGCCTCAGTCAGGCTTCTCTTAGTACATGCAAAGCATTCAGTTAGCTTTGATCCATTGTTTTCCTTCTAGCCTGTGGGATTGATGTAGTTCTCCCCACCCTGCATTGCCCCACAACCCAGCAGTGTTCATAGGGAAGCTGCTGTTTCAGGGTTATGCATCCTTCTTGTAACAATGTGGGTCATCATGGAGAGAAACAAGGGAATATATGTAGGTTGTCGGACCAGTACACTTGCAATGGATTTTAACTACAAAGATACTGGACCTGTTGTCTTCAGATGTTATTTCAAATTTTCACCTAGAAAACTGAGACTAACATTGGTGAAGTAGCGGCAGAAAGACAGAAAGATTTTATGAGCACTCTGATGCCTTGTAGTTTTTCCTTATCTAAAATGCTTTCTCCAGTAACTTTTGAAAATATCAGTCATGATCACTTGTGTAATGCTCCTCATCTGTTGAGACTAAAGCATCATTTTTGTTTTGAAAATGTCTCCCACAGAAGTTCATAAACTAAATGAATTTTGAACATTCTGATTGATGACAGTCTAGCTAGTAAGGAGTATGGAGGAGGCAATGCAAAACTATTTTGTCATGCTTGAAGTACACAGTCTTGAAGTGAAATGTGAGGGCAGGAAGTTAGTCCTTCCCAATCCCAGCAGCTGCCTGAGTGGGTAGCTTAGGGGTTTTGGTTTCACTTTTTTTTCCCCAGTGGCATCTAATTAATTAGAATTTTCTGAGAGTTTTAAAAATATTGATAGACAAAGATGAATAAAAAAGTCTGTGTAAGGGGTATTTCCATTTATTGATGATATACTAGTCTATCCACATGTTCAGTCTTTCATATAATCATTCGGGCCCATGGAAACATGATGTAGATCTTAAGGAGAGATGTACCATAAAATTGGAGATGGAGATACAGATTTACAAATGTATTGTTCTTTGATGTCTTAGAGGGATGCTGACTATTCACATTCAAAAAGAACCTGCACGTTAGTGTCATTACCTCCTGGCAATAAACCCAAATTGTCTGTGTTTATATGCATCAGACATAGAGTAGATGTCTGTATAGAAAAACCTGTGACAATTACTAAAGACAGACTCCAGAAGCTGGTATGCTGGTACCATAAATACAGCTGCTAGCAATTTCAATATTGAGGTACACAATGTGTTCTACAATATGCAGCCATCATCTTGTAACAAATGTGAAATCATAATATTTCAAAGTTGAAGCAGTGGCAAAAGAAGCACGCCAAAATGTGGGGGAGTGTGATAGTTTCTTGACCTGTACAAACCAATGAGCCATGTTTCATTGGGAACATAATAAAAAATTCTTACTAAGAGGATCCTTATAGATAGATTCCTGGCAGGCAGTGTTATTGATGATGACTTACACCAGCAGTAAATCTATTCCTCCTTTTTTTTTTAGGCTGGACATTAGGAAAGATTTTTTCACAGAAAGGGTCATTGGGCACTGGAACAGGCTGCCCAGGGAGGTGGTTGAGTCACCTTCCCTGGAGGTGTTTAAGGCACAGGTGGACGAGGTGCTAAGGGGCATGGTTTAGTGTTTGATAGGAATGGTTGGACTCGATGATCTGGTGGGTCTCTTCCAAACTGGTTATTCTATGATTCTATGATTTTTTAGTAGTCTGCAGAAGTTCAGAAAACATTGCTGATGATAAATACAGACTGAGTTTAAAGACAATTTGTGAAACAAGATTTTGAATGATTAAGTGCTTTCTGTCCTTATTTGTTGGCTTCTTCATACTTGTTTTCAGCTTATGCTGCAAATGAAAACACTTTCCTACCATAAGGAGGTGAGTGAAGATTACAAATAATAATTTGAAAATCTGAATTAAATACATAGATATAATGTATATACATTTAATGTAATAAAATGATATAATATAACATATATTTAGAAGGTTAAGGTAAAAATGAGGTCTGTAGAAAAGTCAGATTTCTCCTCAAAAAGTGATATAAACAACTGCTTTCCTCACCCGTCCTGGGCCAATGGACAACAGGAAGGGGACCTAGGGGTGGTATGGCCCCTCCCATTGTAGGGGAGGATCAGGTTCATGACCACCTGAGGAACCTGAACATATATAAGTCTATGGGACCTGACAAGATGCATCCCAGAGTCCTGAGGGAATTGGCTGATGTGATGGCCAAGCCACTCTCCATGACATTTGAAAAGTCACGGATATCAGGAGAAGTCCCTGGTGACTGGAAGAAGGGTTACGTTGTGCCCATTTTTAAAAAGGTAGAAAAGACAACCCTGGGAACTACCGACCTGTCAGCTTCACCTCTGCACCTGGGAAGATCATGGAACAGATCCTCCTAGCAGCTATGCTAAAGCACATGGAGGACAGAGAGGTGATTAGAGGCAGCCAGTGTGGCTTCACCAAGGACAAGTCCTGCCTGATGATGGGTTAACCACATCAGTGGACACAGGAAAAGCAATGGATGTGATCTATCTTGACTTCTGTAAAGCCTTTGACACAGTCTCCCACAAAATCCTCTCTAAATTGGAGAGATATGGATTTGGTGGGTGGACGATACGGTAGATAAGGAACTGTTTGGATGGTTTCATTCAGCAAGTAGTGGTCAATGGCACAAAGTCCAGATGGAGAACCATGACGAGTGGTGTCCCTCAGGGGTCCGTATTGAGAGCAATGCTGTTTAATATCTTCATCAATGATATAAACAGCAAGATGGAGTACACCCTTAGCACGTTTGCAGATGATGCCAAGATTAGTGGTGTCACCAGAAGGACTGGATGTCATCCAGAGGGACCTGGACAAGCTGGAGAAATGGGTCTGTATAAATCTCATGAGGTTCAACAAGGCCAAGTACAAGGTCCTACACCTGGGGTGGGGCAATCCATGGTTTCAGTACAGGATGGGAGATGATGTGATTGAGAGCTGCCCTGCAGAAAAGGGCTTGGGAGTGCTCATTGATGAGAAGCTTAACGTGAGTTGGCAATGCGCACTTGCTGCCCAGGGGACCAACCGTATCCTAGACTGCATCAAAAGAAGCGTGGCCAGCAGGTCAAGGGAAGCGATTCTGCCCCTCTATTTCTTTCTTGTGAGATCTCATCTGGAGTATTCTGTCCAGTTCTGGAATCCTCAACAAAAGAAGTATACGGAACTGTTGGAACAGGTTCAGAGAAGGGCCATGAAGATGATGAGAGGGCTGGAGCACCTCTGCTATGAGGACAGACTGAGAGAGTTGGGCTTGTTTAGCCTGAAGAGGAGAAGGCTCTGAGGAGACCTTTGAAAGTCCTTCAGGTACCTGAAGGGGGCCTACAAGAAAGCTGGGGAGGGACTTTTTACAAGGGCATGTAGTAATAGGACAAGGGGGAATAGTTATAAATTGGAGAGGGGCAGATTTAGACTAGACATTGGGACAAAATTCTTCACAATGTGTGTGGTGACACACAGGAACAGATTTCTCAGGGAAGTTGTGGATGCCCCCTCCTCGGAAGTGTTTGAGGCCAGGTTGGATGGACCTTGAGTGGCCTGATCTGGTGGGAGGTGTCCCTGCCCATGGCAGCGGGGTTGGAACCAGGTGATCTTTAATGTCTCTTCCAACACAAACCATTCTATGATTCTGAGACTTGTGGACTTGACAGTTATGGCAGAGGACCCCTGCAAGGCCTGTGCCTGTGCGGAGTGGTGACTGGAGGTCATACAGGACTCTTGGAGGTATCTGAGATGGCACTAGACACCTTCATGAGGCAACTGAGAAGAACCCTAAATCTGCATAGAGTATAACAGGAGCTTAAAAACATAGTTCAGATCCTACAATTATGTGTTTAAATCCAGAGTTAAATTTAGGTTGAAGGTTCACCTACAGAATATCCTCTCCAATGCAGGCTCCAGTGCAGAAATGTGGGAAAGATTTTAGGAATAGGATCACCAGAGCCCAGTGGCTGAAAGAGACTCTTTCAAAGGCACAGCAGTCTCTGATAGACATGATCTTGATAGGCAAGTCAGTGCTGCAAAGTAGTCCACAGATAAATATTTTCAAAGAAGGGCCATTCTGGAGTTCTTTCCTTTCTGTGAGACACTGCTGAAATGCAGTTACATGGAACTTATTTAAAAGTCTTATGCAAGGAAGAGTAGCTTTCAAAAGAGTTTTTCGAAGTGAATATTAGTCTTTGAGAGTCAAACATGCAATCATACATAATAATCTTTAAAATGAATGGCTTTCTAAACCTTCAGCCGTGGGAAAACTCTATGAAAATTTTAACACAGAAACATGCCACTGTTAAGAAGTTTGCTTATGCATGGCCCTCAACACTCTCCCATCAGCTTGGCTCTTGTCATAGGGCAGCCCTCATCAAATTGTTCTGTGAGCAGTGAAATCTATGAAATCTGATTTCTATGCAGCTGTGTGCATCATAATTGAATTTTCTCTATTTTTAATGTTATGAATGTTCATGAAAGCTTTTTAAGAGGCTGATTCACTCATAATATCCATTTTTTTGTATGAGTTTTCTGGTATCTAGTGATATTGTTGAGCTCACACTCCAGAATTTTCTTCAAATCTCAATCATCCATCTCTTTCAGGAAGCTTGCAGGAATTTAGAATCTGTAATATACTTTTCTGTTAACATTCAGCTGGAACAGACCAACAAATTCAAAAGTCACAATAGAGTCCATTAATATGATTACAGGGGCTTACTTTTCTTAGAAGACTACCAATTTAGCCTGCCAATTTACCAACTGTTTTCTGTATGGAGGATACACATCACATATTGTACTGACAGAAGTGTTTTAATTGTCCTTTATGCCAGTGCCAGGATCCATATCTTCCACATCTTCACCCCAGACTAGCAGGTGGTAAAATTATTTCCCCTTTCAATTCAGCTACTAAAGCATTAAAGACGCTTAGTAATAAAATATTATTTAAGTTTACAAGCATGTCACAATGTGTGACCAAACCCTGAAATATTCACCCTCAAAGCCTTACATTTCCTATTGTGTACTTCCCAGATGCAGCTGAATATTTGCAGAAAATGCAAGAAAGTCTGTCACCATTTTATTTGCTACCAACTTGCTTTGTGACATCAGCTGTAAGCACAAACTGGCTGACTAGATAAAAGTTCTTTTCCCTGCTCATTTGAACCTCTGCTTATTAAGTCTCTGTTACTACTGTGCACTGAATTGAGAAAAAATGTCCCTGGCATCACCAATTCCTACTTCAAAGAATGAAAAAAATGAAACTACCAAATTTCAGAAAGGTATGTGGTAAGAGGTAGGAATTTCAGAGCTGGAAACAAATTCAGAATATCCTGACAGTCTTTTATTGAATGTCTGCTTTTCAATCATATCACATCCTTGTTTAAGCTATTGGCACTGACTAAAGGAAGTCCACTAATAACACAGGAAAACATTAATTGAAGATGATCACTTTTGTGTACAGGCTGTAGTTTGTATCACCTCCCAGAGATACAGGGAGGATAAAAAGAAAGAGAAAGTGACAAAGCCTTTTTTTGTAAGTCACATCCAAGAAATTAATGCCTCAAATCTATCAAATCTTTTCCTCTGATTTTATCTGGAAACTGTTATGAATTCATTTCACAACATTTCCTTTCCATTCTCTAGTATCATTTTTCAAATAAAAGAAATTTTCACTTTTTCACACCAGGGAGGATTCTGAAGAAAATCATCAAAAATTCTGCTTGTAAGTTCCTAGAACAAAAATATATAAACATGAAGAGTAGCCTACCAGGATTTTTCAAGAGCAAATTTTGTCATAACATTATCATTTTCATTCGTCACCACACAGCAAGCTCTGTATGTTGGGGAGAAGCAAGAAGTAATCACATAGCTTGATTTTTGCAAGATTTCAGAAACTGTCCCTCAAAATACAATCTAAGAAAAACACACTCAGAGTAGTTGCCAGCCACACCCAGTGAAACAAGACAAATGAATCAAACAGAGGGATGAAAGGAGCAATTTGCAGCTGTCTATCAGTATATCAATCCATGGCACTTAGGATCAAACGGAGAGAGGACCTGTTAAATCTGTAGGCAAGACAAAGCTGGGGGAATCGCAAGGCTGTTGCTGGACACAGAATTCAACATGGCTTGAAGATAAATTATTTCTGTAAAAAAAAAAAAGCAGATCAGTAAGAAAAATTCTAGGGTTCCAAGTAAGCAGAAATAATTTACCAAGCATGTATTGCAATTGAAAACAGTTAAGATTACAGTTGGGGGTGGGGGAGTAAAACAAAACTAGCTGAGAAAGACTGGACAGTATCATATTGCTTTGCAAATTTGGTCACATCAAAATGAGCACAGATAATAAGATGCGTATGAATTTGTCCTCTGTTATACCTAGAAGTGGTGAAGAATGTGCAGAAAGAAATAAGCAGGTTTGGAAAATTAGAAAATATTCCCTGTAAGGAAAGTCTGAAAGAAAAGGAGTGTTTACAAGGTAAAGCTAAAGCGAAATAATGTATTCTCTGTATCCATATTTTATAGAACAAGGCTTAGACTGTACAAAGGTAAAACAAATTAGAATCATTGTCTGGAAATAGTGCAACATATCCACCCACCACTGCAATGTTTTAAGAACAGATTGGTCAGGTATTTATGGAGATTGATCTAGGTGGATTTACCATACTTTGGATTCAAGGGAGCAAATAAGACCTCCTGACAATTTCCTTCCTGCCATCCAGTGCTTCTACGGTTGAATTCTTTTTCATTGTTTGGCTCAAATGTTCTGCAGATGTGTTAAGTCTATACTGTTATTTGTATCATGCAGTCATGCAAGTCGTCCTCATTGTTTAGAAAAGTTATGTTGGTTTCAGTGAATTACTAAATGTTATTGTAATTCACTTCCTTAATATATAACATTAATAATGTTCTGCAACATGGCTGGCACAGAGTCTGGAAGCCATCAGTTTATGCTGTGACTATTGTGACACACAAATCGATTCAGCTGTAATAGGATGAGCATGAAAACACATTAGAAAACCATTGGCTTACATCTTGGGGTAGGTTAAGTGTAACTGATAAAAAAAAAAATGATAAAACCGAGGTTTTGAAAACTCAGTTTGAACTAGGAAAAAAGAATGAAAATAAATCAAGTTTGTAAATTTAACATCACAAAATGCTCATGTATGTGAAAAGGCCAGCACTGAAGCCTCCATAAATGTGACAGGGATTTTGTAATAGCTATAGTAACATCCTCATTCCCATTCATGTTCCTGCAAAGCAAAATAAATTATATTCATAAAACAGTGTTCTCCCTAACGGGGGAAGTTATCCTTTGCTAACGACAATGTATATTGAGAGTAAACAAGGCTATTTAGGCCTCATTCTCAGAAGTATTTATGGCTTATATGGTATACGCTGAGAGGGGCTTGCAAGGAGGCAAAAGAGACAGCTCTTTGCCCTACCAATAGGAGACAGGCAAATATAAAACTCATAAAGGTAACACATTCAGAATTAACTGTTCATATCGTCTCACAAACCCTGGAAGAGTGGCCTGTTTCATTAATCTAGTTCTTTTGAGAAATATCTATCTTGCATCCCAGCAGTGCACATTAGGAGGCATGAGGTTACCTGTGGGTTGGTACTAGCATGAACTGGTGCAGAAAGGACATTTTGAGATAGTTCAGCTTGTGGCTTGTGTCTGCTGAATAAATTCATTGGGCAGTATGCCAAAGGGAGTATTTACTTTAACAGACTTTAGCTATCTAAAATTAGGTATCTGTTTTAAGATTGCTTGTTAAAGCTCATCTCTGTTAGACAACTTTTGTGCCTGACTTGAAATATATTTTTCTAGGAAAATATTAGGGAGTTAAAAAAAAGATAGATTTGTTTTAATATAATCATGATATATTGATATGAAAATTGATATGTTGCGGTAATTGGTCCTTTCAAAAGTTAAATTATACTCAAATTTTGGAATAGAATAAGGTTTCAAAACAAAAAAGCAAACAGAAATCTTCTTTTGAAAAATTATCCACACAAAAATAGCTGACTTTTTAATTATTACTTTTGCTATGTCTTTATGACATTAATCCATAACTGGAATTGCATTCTGGTTTGATAAAATATTTGCTAAAAAAAAGTATTTCCAACTTGGAAAAGAAGCAGAAAATTATGGTCTGCCTGGACAACCTTGAGTTGCTGGCAGCACTGGTAACAGAACTCATGTCCTGAGGTCCAGATAAGTTGTCCAGCTGTTATTACCTTAAGTCAGATTTATGTGTTTTCTTCTCCTCAAGGAATCTTCCACTTTTGCATTCATAACATCATTTGGAATCTGACAGAAGATATTTCCATCTGAAAGCTGCAGCCCAGAGAAATCTTGCCACCACAAAGAGTTAACCTGTGGCTAGGATTTCATTTTGACTGCTCGGTCCTTTCATTTTACTGTGAACCACATGCTATAGTTTAACACAAAAGGGAGGTTTTATGGCTTTACATGTCTAGAATTTATAATTCAATTTTGCAGTATTAATATATTTTATAAAAGAATCAATATTTTAATTGTTTAAATACACTTTATCTATGATTCTATATTTTAAGACCCCGAAAGATAAGCATCACTTAACCTCAAACAAGTACTGCCCCACTTTTTTCATCTCTGTTGCTTGTGTTTAGACTCCAGAGAAAAGAAATCTGGGAGATGAGCATTAAATGCCTTGACAGCACTGAGTTGAACTTTTGGTCTGAAAAAGTTAAAGGACACAATTTTTAATGAAATCTTATCTGCTAGACTTAGACAGGCAGCATTTCATGTCTGGTATTCAAGGGGTGTATTCTTAATAAGTTACACTATCTCTAAAAAATGTCATTGCACGTTCATACATTTACATTTCTTCTTCAGGCTGTTAGTTACCATGCAGTGCCTTAGAACAAGGGTGAGGTTTTGTGGATATGTCTGTTTCCTACAAAAAGAATAGATGTGGAGGCAGTATGTTATGAAAAGAATGAAAATACTTCAGTAGCACATTAAATGTTGTACTTACCTTTAGGAAATGTAGTGAGTCCAAGGATAATAAACAAGTCAAGCTCCTTCTAAGGAAGCCAGGGAAGCTACCTATGGGAAGCAGAAAATGACAACACACCATATGGGTGTTCCATGCCTTGCATCACACACACTGCTCTGAAATGATGCTGATGTCCCTGAGCTCAGTTTCACAACTCCCATCCATTTGCCTGCCTTACACCCTCACTGGCCAAACAACATACCAGCTGTGCACCACACAGTGAGCACCCTGGGTTGTGGAAAAGGACTTTTGGCCAAATTTGGGACCATCACTGCAGGCCTCCATTTTGTGCAGTTTTGTGAGGATAGTTTCAGCATGACTATCGGGATAGGCTGTATACAGATCATTTAAGTAATGTGACAACTGAATTGAAGTTACCTTGAAGCTCTATCTTCCAATTATTCCAGTTATCTGGTAGTTTATCAGTGACTTAGTGCATGTGAAAGGAGTTGGATTAGGTGTATTTTTTTAATCCATCCTGGTGGGAACAATTTCCATCATCATAATCAGGATGTAGTTCAGCTGATATAATAATATGAAACCAAAAAAGAGAACAACTCAACAATACAGAATGTAAATCAGAAAACTGTCTATACATAGGGATAACTTGTATGCTCTACTGAACCACAGAGTTCAGCATTTTCAAGGTGTTCAGCCAAATACAGCTACAGAGCAATGGGGCTGAAGTAACTGATGAGCTTGATGACGCACGTAATATTAATTTTCTTTATATATTTCAGTGTTACATGAGTTAACATACATATTCATGTTATCTGTCATATACACTTTTTTTTTCTTTGCTTTTGGTTTTCCTCCAATTATGCTGTCATGTTTGACATGACTCAGAAATTTATACACCTTACTACTTGAAACCATTGCAGGATTTGCTCTTCTCTACGAGAAACAGGCAAAATAATTGCAAATAAATAAACAAAGGCAAGAACCAGGCAAGCTATCCACTTGCCTTAGGAATAGATTGCTTTACTTAGATTCTGAGGTCTTGCACTTAGAAAGAAGGTAAATGGGCACTGTAATTTTCAGTCTCTCTTTGAAGATAATGCATTAATGAGAGCCATAATGAAAAATCTAGATAGGATTGCTGTTCCTGCTTTTCCAAATTCACTGTTATCTTTTTCTATTTTATTTACTGGATATCTGTGATACTATAAGCAATCGGTCTCTCTACTTTGATGTCATATGGAAAGAAAGTATTTTAGACCTGACTGGCATTAATTTAGCCTAGATTTCTCTTATAGTAAAGGGGCTTCACCATACAGGGAACTTGCACACATATTGAAGAAGGCTATTCCACTTGGTCTCTAGAAAAATTGTTAGATAGCTTAAGTCAGAGTGATTCATCCCCACTGAAAGTACGAGCAGGGAAAAGGAATGCAACAAAAAGTCTCACATCCTTGAGCACTGAAATGTACAGTTTGAGCTATGTTTTCTTCTTTTCTGTTTTTTTTTTTCTTTTTGCCTGCTCATCCCTGTACAAATACACACAATCGCTGAACTGCTTTGCTCAGCCTTACAAATAAGGTTGAAGTCGAAAAATTTCAACAAAATGTAAGAAGGCAAAAATCATTTGATGTTTCTAAGTTTAAGCAGCCTCACACTTAACATATGAATGTTTATACCACTGCTGTGCCTTGGGAAGTCACAGTCACAGTCTGTGAGTGTAAGACCTAGTAGCTTCTGATCTTCTCAGGATTTAAGGAAGATTCATGTGTTCTCTGTGAGTGCTCTTTCAGAGATGAAGGTTGTGTGGCTAATACCGGTGTGTGCTGATTGCTTGTTTTGGCTTCTTCAAAGAGAATTATTTTTCAGTAGTTTGAAAGTAAAATTTATCATAGGTCTGATGACTTCAGAGCAAGTACTCTGGGTCAACAGTTAAATACTTGAAATATTCTGAGTGCCATGAGAGCACTCAGGGCTTCAGAAGAGAAGTACTTCATTATACTGCAGATGAGGGAAAAATTTGACCTTACTGCTTTGGCATTCTGTGCATCTTTGGTTTAAATGAGTAGGAAATCTTAAAATAGGAGCATAAGAGTCAGGGGTTAAACTCGGGTTGTAATTAAATTTGCAGTATTAGGGTTTGCCCGTTAATTTTAAATGCTTCTGCAAGTTAAGGCTAAAATTATTTCATACACACTTCTATATTTGGGTAAATTCTGATGATATGAATTCCGAAGTGTGTGCATTGGCCTTATAGCTGAGTTACCTTAAGATTAAATGTTTTGGTAAGCTGTGAGAGAAACAAACAGCTTTTCATTTAATGGATCCCATGTACAAATCAATCATTATAATGCCATGTTTTCTGAAGCTGTGTCTCTGTTAATTTTTCAGAGAAGATTGCAATTAATGGCATGTTGAGATAGCCTTCAGTTCTGGCAGGCCTTGAAGCAAATATTAGTTTAGTACTGTCAGAAAGTAATGACATGCTAAGTGACAGATGAATACTCTGAGCAGTCAGTGAGTTTGGAGTTACAGCTTTGTATCCTTGATTTTTCTACCCTTCCAGCTCTCTCCTCTGCTCCCTAGTATCCTGACTTTGGGTCCAAGAGGGAGTCTCACTAGTTGTGGCAGACACTGTCAGAGCACAACACATCCCTCCCTGTAAACCTTTTTCAGACCTGTGTTAACCCAAAATGTCACTTAGACTAAGGCAAAATTTGAGCTCTACTGCTTTTTTCATCTCTTTCTAGCCTCAAAAGCATCAGCCATGGTTGCAATTTAGAGAGCACAAAGCGTGTCTATGCATGTGCGTGCTTTCTTTTTCTATATGTAAGTCAGAGAGAAGATAAATAGAAGACAACAATAACCAATGAAGTTTGGGGTTGGAAACTGGTCTCATTTTCCTCCACTGACACCACAGACAGGTGAGAAAAAAGGTACAAATTTCAAGCCTCAGTCCACACTCAACAGGAATAATAAAGCAATTTGAGCACGTGGGCATCCCTGGGAGGGCTCTGCACACTGTTCAGCCTGGAGGTGACAGATGACCCAGAAGTACCCTGGAAGAGACCAGACAGGGTAGTGTTGATATAGCCAGAGAGTCTTCTGAGAAGACATGCCCAAGTTGTGTTTCTTGTCCTGGCTGCAGCAGAGACCGGCTCTTTGCAGAAAGTATCTTTGTTACTTTACACAGTCAATTTCCCAACCTTCTCTTTAGGAAAACGTATGTCCTCTTTCTCACTAACTTGCCCATTTTATAACTCTAACTTGTCTCTGTCCTGTTCACTTCTTCCTTCAGAGAATCACTGTTATGCTCCCATGAGTCTGTGTTCCCTTTAAAACTGAGAGTAACCACCGAGAGATGAGAAAACATTTTCCTCTTGCTCCCACCTGGCACTACAAGGGACCCGACAGGAGCATTTGTGTCTGACTCTTCTTGTTTACCTAATTGTTTGCTCTAATTAATTGTTGCCCATGGGCTGTTTACATACAAACAGATTTTATGAAAAATCACACCCCTTTTATAGCAATTTACTACCTGGAACAAAACTGTATCAGCTAATTGAATTGTTGTGGTTAAAGTGTTTCCTTCAACTCTGGCCAGAAGCAAAGATCCATTAGTAAGTGTACTACCTGGTAAACTATTCATGGCTTAATTTTCTATAGCTCTTCTTCCACAAAGAAGCCTGTAAGGGTTTTTGCCTTTTTTCACAGGTGCCACCAGTGCTTCTGGACAAGCAGTTTTCAGAATTTACACCAGATATCACACCCATTATTCTGGCTGCCCACACCAACAATTATGAAATCATAAAACTCCTTGTGCAGAAAGGGGTCTCTGTGCCGAGGCCACATGAGGTCCGCTGTAACTGCGTCGAATGTGTCTCAAGTTCAGATGTGGACAGCCTCCGTCACTCTCGGTCCAGACTGAATATCTACAAGGCTCTGGCAAGCCCGTCATTGATTGCTTTGTCCAGTGAGGATCCTTTCCTTACAGCTTTTCAACTGAGCTGGGAACTGCAGGAACTGAGTAAAGTTGAAAATGAATTTAAATCGGAATATGAGGAACTGTCACGGCAATGCAAGCAATTTGCAAAAGATCTCCTGGATCAGACACGGAGTTCCAGGGAATTGGAAATTATTCTTAATTACAGAGATGATAATAGCTTGATAGAAGAACAAAGTGGTAACGATCTTGCAAGATTGAAACTGGCAATTAAGTACCGTCAAAAAGAGGTGAGTGTGCTGGAGAATATTTAAGCATGTTTAATAGTAGTGATCTGAAAGATAATAGCCTGAAATATATCCTTTTAACTAAGGAAAATTGCTGCTTATTCTTTTTTTGTTCTACAGGGTCTCTTCTTTTTTTTTTTTAGTATTTTTAATTAGATGAATTTGAGTAGCTGTTATAGTTAGCTAGTATCAGAATTTACAATGTTCTCTTATAGCACAGCTCCAAAGACACTTTTTTCTTTTGCATCTGAATCAACTAACTCCAGTAGCTGAAGTCTGAAGACCTCTTCCGTAATAGGATAAGAAATATATACAATGTACTTCAAATTAACTTTCAATGTGTCTGACAGGAAATGGAGGCTATGTGTTTAAACGCCTATAAAATACTACAAGTACCTCTATAGAGAATTTTCTTTAAAAAATAGTTATTAAAAGTAGTTACTGAAACATAAGATTATTAGTAATACATCACTTCCCAAAATTTTAACATTCAGATTATTTTTCATAAAAAATACAAAATGGAGATACCTGCATGTTGATTTCCATGCCAGTTTAAATTTCATGAGTTTGCTTCACTGATATACATATTCAGTTGGAATGAGAGGATGTCTGCCTTTCTTTTAAAAATACTGTTCTTATGTGCATACAAAAGCAGAAGAATTGAGACTGAAAAAAGAGTTAGGAGGACAGTTGCCCTGGTATTTCCAGTGCTTCACTTGATCCCTGTTCATCATCATTTCAGAATATGTATTACCATCTCATTTGGAATCTGTGCATTTAAAATCAGCAGAACTGTGGAAATGTATAGGCAAGACAAACGCTGCTAATGATTAAATATTACCTGTTCGTATAAAATATGGCAAACTCTTAAGAACATTCTGTAATTTATTTAACTAGTCTATCTATCACTGCTAAAATTCTGTTCGGTGAAATGTAATAGTAAATGCATTAATATATAAGTAGGTGAGAAGGGTTTGCAGGAACAATAACCAAGCATAGTGATTCTGTTGTCCATTTGAAATGCAATTTAGTAGTGCTAAGATTTTATTATGAAGGTAGGAGCCTGCTGAAATACTGCTGGAAAAATATATCAATTGGGGCCTGACTTCATGAGTCTTCTAATATGCTTTTTTTTTTCCTTCAGGAAGTCCATTGCATAATCTTATATTTGATAGTATAATATTTAAGCAACATGTTCTCTACTTTCATAAGTTATTGTCAGATGCTACTATTCCAGACTTTTCTGAAAAACTACTATTTCTATTTCCTGAAATGCCAATTCTTTCCTTTCTTTATTTAAGAAATTCTACCTTGGACTTCTGTTTCTCAAAGGATTCATGTATTGAAATAAAATTCTGACATCGCATGTTTGTGTTTTTTTAAAAAAACCAAACCTAAATACAGAGCTTGAATTTTCTTAATTTGAGGAGACAATGAGAGAGATCTGTAGTGTGAAATGTTTTTTATAGTTCCATCTGATTCCCTTCCTTAATTAAATTTCAGTAGTACAGCTGATTATACTTCATTGTTTGTTTACAATACCAAACATTAAGCAGTACTGATGTAGTGCAACAATTCCAAATCACTGTATATTTTATAATTTATATACAAATTTAATTTCTATAAACATTTCCCAGTATTGCTACCATTTGAGTCTCCCTGAAGTGAAATCAAGTTATGTTAGATTCTTTTGCTCTGTTCCCAAATGTATTCCTTGCTAGATGCTGGAGCAAATAATAGCAACCATAATTGATCAGTCATTTTATTTCTGATGATTCCAGCAGTATTCCAGGTACAGCTCCATGGTCAAGAAACTTACTTCAGTTACAAAGATGATGTTGACTCTCCTCAAGGCCAGCCCATTTGTCAGTGGCTAAAGAGTCTTGGTCTTTTTCATTGCCTCTATTTTACCCTGGTTTCTGTGTTGTATTTATCACTTTCTTTGTTGTTTTCTTTTTCTGTTATACTAATTAACCCATAGCCAGATAATTAAATGAACAAATTTAAATAAATCATAGAATCATAGAATCATAGAGTGGTTTGGGTTGTAAGAGACCTTAAAGATCATCTAGTTGCAACTCCCCTGGGGTGGGCAGGGAGATCTTCCACTAGATCAGGTTTCTCAAAGCCTCATCCAACCTGACCTGGAACACCTCTCAGGGTGGAGCATGAATGATTTTTCTGGGCGACCTGTTCCCATGCTTCACTACCCTCACAGTAAAAAATGCTCTCACATTTCATATAAGCTTACACTACAACTATCCAAGGTAAACTTTATAATAAGCAGCAGAGGCAACTTATAAATTTCAATTTAAAAATTCCATTAAGAAATGCAGAATGGATTTTGACTAGCCCATTGATATGTTACACTGGACTTAACTTGTTTAAAAATACTGGTTTGGGGTAATACATCTGCTTCTTCTGTCCTATGCGTCTTAAACACTAACAGTTACTTCTCTACCACAGATCTTTCTATTATGACAGGAGCAAACATGGATTTGGATTTTTGTGGTATTTTCAGTTATAGTTATTGTCTTTCTTCTTATTCTTAACTTGCCTGCTATCTCTCAAAATAATAATATTAAAAAAAAAAGAAACCACAAGAAAACCCCCCAAAAAAGCAAAATGGATAAGATAAATGCATTGCTTTCCTTTCTTTATCCCACCATGTATCTCTAACATCTCAACCTTTATTCTAATTATTACTAAAGGACATTTTAGTGCTATATTGGGCCTGAGGTCAGATCTCCATGAGTAAGTTGTTGGGTCTGATTGTTCAGATCATCCAATCTAAGTCCAGAAGTTGCAACTAAAAGCAGCAAAATAATGAACAATGAGGACAAGTATGGTAGGAACATGTGGCTTTTTACATTGCTTTTGCAATTAATTTCTCAAGAGTTAAAGATTACTTTATTTCTTTCAAGTTGCAAATAACATAAAAAATTACTGACAGAAATTCCCCTTAGCATAAATAAACAACTGGGTGCGGAACACATTAGAACTAAACCTTGAATTTGGTTTTAGCATTGGATAATACAACTTGGTTTAATCTCGAACACACAAGATTGAGTAGGAACAGCAGGTGAAATGGTGGAAATGAAGAAAGCACATTCATCCTCAGAGCTTCTGCATGGTCACTGGATTCCCCTAAAGTGGACCTTCTCCATAAAACCAAGATACTTATGCCAAATAATATGTCTTCTGAGTTAGGTGGCAAAATCAGAGATTGTCTGCATGTATATTTTGTGTGCTTTCTCACATTTTTTTTGGTGTAGCACATCAGGTACCCAACATATCATTTTCTTTTGTTCATTTTGCACCACTGGTGATGTTTGATTATAAGGAAACACGCATTGGTCGTGTTTCTGAGGCCTGTTTCCAACACTTAGTGTTGCCTGGGCTACAACTGGCAGCAGAAAAGAGAGATTCCCTGATGTCATGCAGCCGCTCTGCATTGGGCTCAAACATCTCATTGTCTAATTACCTGCTGTATTGTATTGTTTCAGCTAAGGGAGAGCTTGGTGTTATGAAGGCTGTCACTCATAATTTCATTGTGCTAAATTCTAAGTATAGAATGGGCAATGAGAAATATGTTTTCCTGAACAAAAAGAAAAAAAAAAAATTGTTATCTAATTTAACTGCAGATTCATTTAAGGATGTGGAAGGGAAATCCTTGATTCTATATATGATTCATAAGCAAAAGTTATTCTACCTGTAACAATAGTATAGCATTCTAAGCTGAAGTAAGTTGCAAAACCCGTGGTGCAACAATGTAGTTAATTAACAGAGAACAGTAGCAGTCTATATTAATTTGTAGACAGCCACTCATCGTTGCCACTAATTGCAGAATGTATTTTCTGTCTCATATATAGTGAGAGTTTTTAGTAGGGAAATCATGGCAAAATCTGTGTCTCTCACTCTTCAGTTAACTTCATTTTAGCTTTGGTTCTGTTTAGGTATTACACATATAGAATGATAGAATCATAATACCATAGAATTATTAAGGTTGGAAAAGACCTCTAAGGTCATCAAGTCCAACCATAAGCCTAGTACAACCATGCCTACTAAACCATATCCAGAAGTGCCACATCTACGCATTTTTAGAACACCTCCAGGGATAGTGATTCCACGGCTTCCCTGTGCAGTCTGTTCCAATCCTTTACCACTCTTTCAGTAAGGAAAGTTTTACTAATATCCAATCTGAATCTCCCCTGCTGCAACTCGAGGCCATTTCCTCTCATCACTAGTTACTTGAGAGAAGAGACCAACACCCACCTCGCTACAGCCTAGTAGTCCTAGAAGTAGTTGTAGAGATAGAGAAGGCCTCCCCTCAGCCTCCTCTTCTACCAGACTAAACAACCCCAGTTTCCCCAGCCACTGCTCATAACACTTGTCTTCCAGCCCCTTCACCATCTTTGTTGCCCTTCTCTAGACAGGATTTATCCCGTCAATGTCCTTCATGTAGTGAAGGGGCCCAAAACTGAACACAGTTTGAAGTGCCCCAAGTACTGGGGCACAATTGCTGCTCTACTTCTGCTGGCCACACCATTTCTGATACCAGCCAGGATATTATAGGCCTTTTTGGCCACCTGGGCACACAGCTCATGTTAAGCCAGCTGTCGACCAGCACCCCCAGGTTATCATGTATCGACTGTTTAACGTCAACCTGTATGTTCCCATAAACACATAGGAGTGATTACTGATATGAGCAATAATGCTGAATTATTAATTGGCTAATCAAATCTTAAATACGATAATATGATATTCACATTTCATAGATCAATTCTTGTTTTCTAGGAAAATGATGTTGCAGGATAAAAAAAGTTGTTTGTTACTGAATAAAAGCCATCTGTTTGCTCCTGCTCAAAAGAGAGTATTTAAAAATGCAGTCATCAGTTCTTCACTAGTTTTCTATGCAGTACACAGTCTCGGTAAAATAGAAATGTTTCACAGTAATGTCACAAATTTAGTGAAATTTTCAATGAAAACATGTCAAATAATTTCAAATCTGTCATTTCACATCAGTTTCTAAACACTTCATTTCAGTAAAGTAAAGCATTTCATTTGACTGCAGCTTCTCCTTAATTCACTTGAACTTTAACATTCTTGACGATACAAAGCTTATACATAATATCATCCATACTATATTATTATAAAAGCAGTATAAGTATGATCAAAAGCAAAAATTATCCCTCATCAAAATTTAATATCTCAACAATGCCTACAGAAAGTAATTGTAAAGTACTGAAATGAAAAGTTACCATGTTCTTAGTAATTTTTTTTAATGTTTAAACTTCCATTGTGTTGGGAACATTAGCTTTTTTTTGGGTATGGAATAAATCTGGAAATATATCTGGGAATGCTGGAAATTTCCATACAGCTCCTCTGGCACCACTACAGATTAAGAGTCTAAGTTAACCTTTGAGACTTTCTCAGAGAGTAGAACTTTCCTTTGGAAGCACAGATTGATTCGGGGTAATTTTGGTAGTCATTATAATGAATTTCTCATTAAAAGTGTTTCAGATGCAAATTATTGACTCTGCAAGCAGGAATTAATTTGGAAATGCAGCATCTAAGAATTATCCCGTGTTTAAAAAAACCTTACACCTGAAAGATAAACAGAAATGCAGTGGCCATGTGTTAGCGAGTCACTATGTATGTGAATATTTGTCAAAAAGACTGGAAAGGTGCAGTCAGAAGTCTCCAACTAAAAAATAACAAAACTCCACAAAAAAAAATGGACTCTGGTAATATTTGGACATTTTTAACACCAAAGGAAGGTATATTTAGTCTATGAATCCCTTAACTGAGGGCACTGATGTATGCATGTTTGGGTCCATGTCTCCAAAAGACTAATTTCTGTAGACTCTCAGTCATGGTACTCAAAAAGTTTAATAAACATTTTTCCAGGCATGAACCAGGTACTCTGAAAGAAGTCATATGTTTGCTTTGTAAATCATGTAAAAGTCTCTGTGTTTATAGACAAAGACTCCACGGACTGTTAAATAGCATAAATTATGTAAGTAGCTTATCTGCTACACATACTTAAAGTCTTACTCTAATTGGTGATCTATTCCTCAGAACTGAATGATGTGTAGATATCGCTGTGGAAGCTGCACTTAGAGCTGCAAGAAACAATGTTCTTTAATCACAGGGTGGGAGCACATCTGCTTAATACAGCATTTAATCATGCCTACATTTTAAAGGCATGGTGAAACAGTCCTAAAGTATGTGAGCAAATTCCTTATACAGTCAAAAGACAGAGGTATGCATAGATGGAGATCCTGTCTGCTCAAGATAAGACATTCAAGTAAAATCCAGAGACATCTCTCTCTGCTCCCTTGGCTGAGCAGGGAAGCAGCGCTTCAATTACAAGAATTACTTCACTGGACATCAAAAATATAGATGCAAATTAGACAACTTATTTCCTGAATCGGACTTTCTACCCTGTGGTAACAGAGATTTCAGATTCCAAAGGCTCAGAGCCCCCGTATACGTGTTATACGCCGCACACAAGTTTCAACCCTCTCGTCTCAGTTCTAGTTAAACTATTCATGAGCTGTCACCAACATCTTTTTATTTTGAACACTTACTAGAAGTAATTAACTGAAAGTGGAGGAGAAACTACTAAGTAAGTACGGTGAAAATCTAATTTCAGTTCCTTTTCTGCATCTTCCTTAAAAGAAATGTTGCTGGGATGTCTGCCTCAAGCAGGAACTAACTAACCTGAGCCATGGGTTAGGTGCTGCTGCAGGGGTGGGAGGAAGAACATCCAGATCCTCAGTAAGTATATGAAGGGAGGAAAGAGGGCTGAAAATCCCTCTGGCTATAGGTTTACATTCAAAATTAAATCCCGTGCACTGCCTTATTTAATGACCTTGTAGAAGATTTTTTTCAGGAAAATTTTGTTTGTTAAGCAAGTGTTTTGCTACAGTAAACAGAAAAAAATGGCTCATGGTGCTAAAACTATTCCAGGTTTAGCGTATGGTGCTGAAACTATTCTATTAAGCTGGGGGAAAGTGTTGATCCGCTGGAGGGTAGGGAGGCTCTCCAAAAGGACCTGAGAAGAGGGGGCTGAGGGGAGACCTTACTGCTCTCTACAACTGCCTGGAAGGAGGTTGTAGAGAGGAGGGAGCTGGCCTCTTCTCCCAAGTGTCAGGTGACAGGACAAGAGGCATTTGCCTCAAGCTCCACCACGGGAGGTTCAGGCTGAACATCAGAAAAAAATATTTCACAGAAAGGGTCATAGGGCACTGGATCAGGCTGCCCAGGGAGGTGATTGAGTCACCATCCCTGGAGGTCTTTAAAAGATGGGTGGATGAGGTGCTGAGGGACATGGTTTAGTGGTTGATTGGAATGGTAGACTTGATGATCCCGTGGGTCTTTTCCAACCTAGTGATTCTGTGAAATGCCAACTTATGCTGCCAACAGTCACTTACTAAAGAAAGGGTTGAGCACTGCAGGTTAGGCATAGGCACTGCCTGCAGTGCTCCCTTTTCTTACTGAAATGCAGATGTCATCACCCATTGCCCATTTTCTATTACCCTTTCTACAGGGCGAGTACTATTACAAATATTCCTGGGCCCCATCCACTTATGCTGGTTTTGCCTCCTAAACAGGAAGGCTACAGACCTATGATAGCAACAGAGAGAAGGAGCTTGAGGCTTAGAGGCGATCATTCCTTAGGCCGAATATCAAGATATCAGTGTCTCAGACCCATGAGTCTCACACATTTCTGTTCAAGTGCTGTTTTTCCTAATTAAGTGTCTCTGTCTTGGGAGACAGAACAAATCAAACAGGACCCCAAGGAACGAAGATCCTTGTAAAGACACATAGGTCATGAAAGGAAACTCTTCTTTTCCAGGATCAATTACAGAGGAGACAATATAGTTAAATAGATAGGACAGTGGATTTCAGTCCTTCCTTTGCCACCAGCTTGCTCAGTGATTTTGGAAAGATGATTGCAAGTTAGATTAAAAAGTCAGGTATAGGTATCTGTAGCTTTTGTCTAGCTTCTTAAGCCTGTGAACTCCCTAATCACATAAAGATTTAGTGGAATACTCACTTTAGTCTTTCTATCTGTGCCTTCTGGATCTTCAACCAATCGCTTACATTCACATATTTTGAGTTTCCTGGTGCCTAATTCATATGTCAGCCCCAAAAGGATTCCCAAAGTAGGAGGTGAACTCCTTCCTCTGTCTAAAGGGTTTCTCCCTGAGAGTGCCATAAGCATGGAGAGTGCCCTAGAGCCCTCAGCACAGGGAAGGCATGGACCTGTTGGAGTGGGTTCAGAGTAGGGCCACAAAAATGATCAGGGGGATGGAACATCTGACCTATGAATAAAGACTAAGAGAGTTGAGGTTGTTTAGCCTGGAGAAGAGGGAGGCCTCCAGGGAGACCTAATTGCAGCCTTTTAGTACTTAAGGAGGGCCTACAAAAATGAGGAGGATGAACTTTTTAGGAGGACACATTGCAATAGAACAAGGAATAATGATTTTAAGCTGAAAGAGGGTAGATTTAGACAAGATATAAGGAAGAAAATTTTTACAATGAGGGTGGTGAAAGACTGGAACGGGTTGCCCAAAGAGATGTTGAATGCCCTATTTCTGAAAACATTCAAGGTCAGTTTGGATGGGGCTCTGGGCAGCCTGATCTAGTTGAAGATGTCCCTGCTTATTGCGGAGGAGGTTGGATTAGATAACCTTTAAAGGTCCCTTCCAACCCAGACTATTCTACGATTCTGTGATTATCTCAGTCCTTTCTGATAAAGCTGAGAAGCGTGCTTCAGATCAGCTTGTGTGGTATATTTTGGGGCACAGCTAGCCCTCTGCAGCTCCTAATGATGAAGGGTGAGGTTAATACAGCAGGAATCACTTTTATTTTTCATGTCTTATGGCTTTTATTTTATGTGTTTTCTGGTTAATGCACTTATGATATTGACAAAAAAAAATCAGTGGTTCATTTCTGCTTAATTAATAAAATTAACCCAACCTATCTCATCAGATAGAGGGTATGGCTAGAGCAGCCTATGTTACTTATCGACTCAGATTCTGTCTTTGTGTTACTCGATAAAGCTCCTGCTTAGTCCTGCCTCAGAACTGCTCTATTTCTTATGCTTCTGTGAAGTTTTGAGAATCTTTTAAAATTAGAGTCTGCCTAAGAGAATGTCTTCTTGGGCCAAAAAAGGGGATTTTTCTCTGTTTGCTTCTCTGAATACAATATCATCTATTTATTCGTCTTAAAATAAAACCTTAACTTTCTTTTATCATGGCAACAAAGTAGAGATTATGCCTTTTGAAGGCAAAACTCCAGAAGAAATTGCTGTTGTTAGTTACAGCTTCAGTTGTCTGGAAAACAACACATCAATATCTGCTAAGTACTATTGTGGGGACTGAATTAAGGATTGCAACAAAAAAAAAAGCATGTTGACTTTTTACTGAAAGGCTGTGAAAAGGCTGCTATTTTTGTTTCTTAAAGAAATCAGCTTTATTTCATGAATATCACTAATGAATATGGAACGTAGCTAGTCTTTCTTCTAGAGTGTTGGTAAGCACTTGAAAACAAGCAAGGACTTGATAAAGAAGATTTTACAGGATGTTTTGAAGAACGGAGGAAAGCTGAGGGCAAATGCATGTGAATAAAAGAAGAAATCCTAAGCTTATGTCTTCTGGCATGTTTTTTGTCACATCAGATCATGGATTTTATGCTTTGAATGTGTTTCTGTCCTGATTAATGTGAAAAATGTGAGGGTCCTTTACGTTTGTGGGAAAGATTAATGCAGATTTTCAGCAAGAAGAAATTACTGAAGATCTACGAAGTGCAACATAACTATGCTATGTTGCCCAAGTACAGAATCTAACTCATTATTTTTTAGGTGGCTGAAGAGGAAAAGGAAATGTTTTACTCTTCCTGCTGTGCAGAAAATATAGTAATATTTAATTTCCAGGGTAATACAGTCATTTAAATTAGAGGTTGTTAAATATCTAACCTTAAAGGCTTCATTAGCAGCCCTGTTATGGATTACAAAAAGTCATGACACAGTTACACAGCATTTGACATTAAGACAAGCTAGAAGTGTAACAGAAGGTAAAAAAGTTTGACACATTATTAATAAAATTAGCTCAAGGCTTGGACTCTTTTATTTTCTGCCCTCTTTAAAGCATCTAGAAAGAAAATAGAAGCAGCCATTTCTGTTGTATGGGTGTGTGCAGTGAGTCCCTGACTCATTCCATATTACCTCAGGTATTTAATTAAGGTACCTATGTCAGCAGGCTAGCCTAGGCTCCCTTCATAGTCAATGGGAAGAGACAAGACATCCTCAGCCAGCTACTCAGGCCATCTAAGAACCAAATCGTTTTTGTCACCACCCAAGTTACTTACACTTATTGCAGAAGAGACACAGGATACCTAGTTGTGTTCTACAGACTAAAAAGAAGGTAAAATTCTTTAAGAAGAATATGTAATTTCTGGAAGGTAGGTTACAGTAGGCATAATTTAAATTTTTTTTAAGTCTTGATATTCTGTCATTCTGAGAACTGGAAAAGCCCCATAAGCTGAGACAGATGAACCTTGAGGGCCTGTTTGCTGGAATCCCTTTGGTAGTCAAAAGTGCAGCTTTCCTTTCATACACTGTGTGATCTAAGGATCTGCCTTAGCAGGAAAATTCAGAGAGAAATGAAGTTTGTCACAAATACTTATCTATATTGTTTATACACAATTGCATATTTAGACTCAGTGGGCTTAGATTCACTCTAGACCTTTTTGGAGGAGAAAAGTCTAAACAGATGACTTTTAAGGTCTCTTCCAACCCAAACAATTCTATGATTCTGTATTAAAAATCTGTGTTGCTTTAGGGACAAGGCCTCACTTACACAGTCTGGGCAGATCATGTTTCTGTTGTAGAAATGGTCGAACAGTCTCACATCAGCTCTTCCTTAACAGTTCAGTGTTTCTGGACATGAGCTACACAGATTTAAGAGCCAATCATTCAAATAGAGATATGTGAGCTTCAGAGTTCACTGGACTAATGCCAAGAACTAATGTTCTTGAACCCACTCTTCATTTTTCAATGAAACATAACTTCTCTGACCACCATAATCCATGTATCCACCCTACAGAGGAGCTAGTAATGTGTCCTTGGAAGATAGATTTATAGGACTTGTACTGTTCACAAAGGTGGCACCTTCCTTCTAGCAAAATCAGGTGTTTGGGAGCTGCCATCATGCCATACTGAAACTTCTTTTCACCAAGATACAGAGATTCTAGCAAAATCAGGTGTTTGGGAGCTGCCATCATGCCATACTGAAACTTCTTTTCACCAAGATACAGAGATTCGGTGATGATTTCAGATTTCACCTGGAAAAGTAAGCATCACATTTGAGAGGTTTGGTCTGACAGAAAAATCTTCAATTTTGTATGAAGATTATAAACGTTAGATGGAAAGTTTTACAAGAAATAACTGTTGATAGAGCTATGACAGCCTGCAAGACTTTAATTATGTTGTGCTGAACTTATTAAAAACCAGTCAAAATCCTGAAATGAAAGACTAAGCTTTTATATGCACTGAAAAAATATTTTCTTTCCCTGTATGTTGCCCTGTCATCAAGGCAAATATGTTAGTCAAATCACATTAAAGGTGAGTAGCATAATCACACTTGAATGAAGAAAGATCATCATTTCCATTACAGTAAATTACCTGGCTGTGAAAAATTGCTCTTTGCATTGTACTACACCTTGGTAAAAGTAGTCTGGGAGTAGGTGCACCTTTTGTTTTCAGTGACAGATCTTTCAAGTATAATCTTTGCAAATTACAGTGTACAAATGATGGTTAGACAGGGTCTTCTCAATACATAAGACTATTTGTTTGAAGTTGACTTACTTTTATGTTGCAACTTTTTCAGTTAGAATATACATACCTGACCACAGAAACACCGCTTGGACAGTAATTAAATTTGTGGCCAAAGAGATGTCATTTACTTTAGATTTAGCAAGGCTTTTGACACCAATTTTCACAATATTGTTGTATCCAAGTTTGTTTGCAGTCTGGGTGGAATAAAAAAATAGGCAAAACCTGGTTGGATTATATAGGTCAGAGGGTTGTGGATAATGTTTCATACTCTACCTGAAGACAGGTAAAACCTGTAGTGCTGCAAGGATCTGTACTGACCCAGACTTATCACTGACCTGAAGAAGATGAAGAAGTACACTCTTAAAGTTTGAAGGTGACACTAAATTGGAGAGACCAGCTGATATGCTGAAGACAGAACCTGAGAGACCAAGACAGACTGGAGGTACAGGATAACAGGAACCTAGTGAAATTCAACAGGGACAATTTCCAAGTCCTGAACCTGGGAAGGAAGAAGTCCCTTCAGTAACACAGGCTGGGGACTGACTGCAGTGTAGAAAAGGAGCTGGAGGTGTGGGCTAAACAAGGGCCAGCAGCAAAGGCAGCTAGCAATAACTTGGACTGGATTGACAGTGACATAGCTGAGGTAAGTGATTGTTGCTCTCTAATTAGTACTCATTTGACCACCTCTGGATACTGCATCCAGCTTTGGGTCCATCAATGCGAAAGATGCACGGATAAACTGGACCAAGTTCAGTGGAGGTCTGCTGAGATGGTGGCAGCTGGAGCACTTACCCTCTGAGGAGGAACTGAGAGAGCAGGGTCAATTCAGTCTGGAGTAGAGATGATCTTGGGGGCAAAAAACATCACCCCTCAGTGACATCAGGGAAATCATCAAGGATAAGGAGCCAGGTTCTTCACAGTAATGCACGCTGGAAGGACAGTAAACAGTGGGCATCGGTTGAAAGATGAGATGTTGGGACTGGATATAAAGAAAAAAGCTTTCCCCATAAGGAAAGGTAAGCAATGGAACAGGTTTCCTAGACAGGTTGTGCTGTCTCCATCCTTGGAGATTTTCAAGGCTTAAGCGGGTAAAGCCCTGAACAACCCTATCTGACCTCACAGGTGCCCTTAGTTTGAGCAAGGGATTGCACAAGAGACCTACTGAGCTCTGTTCCATCCCAAATTATCCTATGATTTGACGATAGGAACTGAGGAGCCATATTCGTTGTAGCCAGTGTGCTTGGAAGTCTCTGTGAAGCTGTCATCAATTGTACAAAGGATGACAGGTACTTGTCTTTCTCTTCTTCTGTGGTATTATTAAGTCTGACCACATTAGTCTGTCTCGTATGTGTTTGCTAGTATATGCCCTGGCATTCCAGCTGAAAGCATAACAAGAGTAACATTTTTGTATTTTCTTAACCATTAACAACTTCAGAGGTACGGAAAGAATATTATCGTAGTTATTATTATTGTAGCAATACTCCAGGGATATTTAACTTTACATATGGTTCAACAAATTTGAAATAACAAAACAAAATGAATTTTCAAATCATTAAGTAAGAAAAGGGGTCAATCAGTATAAAAGCATTTATTATGTCAGAAGATAGAATATGAAAATGTTCAGGTAAGCAGATTTTTTTTCATCACGAATGAAACACAAATGATTAGTATTATAAGTACAAGAAAAAAAAATGGAGTTTTTAGCAATTGTATATTATTCTTCATCTATCAACTTTTTAATAAATATGATGATACTACTATGTGGACCATAGTCAAAACACTGCCAATATAAATATTTTATCAATATAACTATAAATATTATTGTCTCAGCATTGAATCCTCTGGCATATATCGTTGCTCAATTTCTGTGGAAAAGCTGGGTTTCGTAAAAGATACAGTAAGTTCAGTACTTAAGAAAAACTTTTCCCCTAAGCGGTAATGAGATCTGTCTGCCGTCAAGTCTTCTTTACAAAAACAGGGTATGAGGTTCTGCCTTCGTACACTATCAAGGTTAGATAATTAAGGGTTTGCTGTGACAGATCCGTTGGAGATTCTAAATTCTTTCTCCCACCAAAAGTAAAAAAAAAAAAAAGAGGCTGGAATCAGGAGCGCTTCTTTCAGAGTTGGAGCTGACTGGCACAGAGTGATCAGCAGTAAGGAACAGAGAGGAATACCATCATCTCAGAAAAGGGATATTTCAGTAGTAAATTTGAGAGGGATGTTTGGTAAAGAAGAGGTATTGGCTCCCTCTTTGCAGTATATGTTGGTATTGACATGAGACCTTTACAGCTTCAGCCTGGATATTGTGGAAAAACATAGATACTGAACTTGACGCTAGCTCAGGAGGCATCACCTGACCTGCCTATGGGTCAGGGCAGAAGTTCTCTGGCTGGCTGATTTCATTAAAACCTGTGTGTTATTTATAAGAGCAAGGGGTGGGAAAGGAACACGTGCAATCCAAAATTAAATTGCACATCATGTAGGAATTTCAGTGCTTTTGTATATTTGCTTGAGATTTTTTTTCTCTGTATTTACTTATGTCTTACTATACAATGTTTCTTCATTCTTAGTTGTAACATATGTCTGATTCTCAAATAAATTTCAGTTTAGGGAATCGTGATTTCATGGATATGATCAGGATGCATTTGCTTAACACCACAGAAGAGTGCAAAGAAAGCAGAAGAATATATTCCTTCAGAGTACCAGTGAGCTGTCTTTCACAAGTATTAAGGAGCGACTCTCTTAGAAATGCACCCTTTCTGACTTGCTGGAGCAGAAGCTAGGGCATGCATGTCATACAAGCAGTGGCGATAGCCTATGGAGTGTATTTCTGTCAGTAAACAAACTGATACATTGAGGAAGAATGTGGCCTCAAACTTTCAGGAACTGAAACATGGTCTTTGCTTTTACCACTCCACGTATACATCTTCCACCTCTAGATTTTTGCAGATAGTCGTTTTCCTCCACATTTTAAAATAAAAGACATTCCCTTACCTGGTACTATAAGCCAATGTGTTCTAAGCCATCACCATAAGAAATAGCTGTGGAAACAAAAATATATCAAGTTATACAGTTTCTAGGAGCATGTAAGGAGTTTTAGAAACATCAGTCTAACACATGAACATAAGTTGTAAATCAGTAAAATGTTCTGCAGTGTCTTTAAGACATTGTCAGTACTACTAAATGAAAGCAGACCATAGCCTTACCCTAAGATCAAGAGCAAGTTGTAGATTTGCCTTATGTAAAGCTGGCTGGAGAGGTCAAAATAGACCAAATAGGCAACAGGGATGACTGGGATCCAGTGCTCAAATTCGGTCACTGATTTCTTCAGTGTAGTTGTAGCCTGAAAATCCCTAAAAGTGGTGTGTATGTAAAACACTAAAGTAAGCTCTTTATTGGTTCCTTCATCACTGTGGTTCTTCGCCGTGAAAGAAACTGGCATTATTCAGACAACTCTCTTTATGAAAACAGTAGGAGTTGCTCCAGGTTTTTGTTTGAGATATCAAACTCTAATGTTTTGCCGCAAATGGCAGAGCTTCATGAGGGGAAAGAGCTACCCAAGGACTGTCATTATCTCATCAGGCTGCTGGATGCTGAGTACACAGAATTTCATTAACAGCTATTGTAGGTATATTACCATTATGGGAAAGCACAGCATTTCTTATATCTGTTCACAAGAGAAGGTCTTTTTTCTTTTTTCAACCACAGCCTGTTCTTAAGTGTCAAGGAGCTTTTGGAGAGAAAGGCTCTTGAGCAAGCAATTATACTCCCTGCTCTTTCCAATATTTCATGTTCTATATTTAAACCACAGAAGCTGCACATGGTGGCTGTCAGCTGGCCATTCAAGAGCAATGCCTCTGAACTCATTTAAGGCAAATCTGGGAAGAAAGGTGAATTGTAAAGATAATGAAAAAAATGAAAAACATCATCTCTGAAGGCTAGAAGGAAGGTTCATGAAGGCCACACTGAACATAATTGAAGCATCTGCTACACTCACATGCATTTCTCCTGCAAATTCGTCTCAGAGTAATGCTCACTGAATGTCACTGCCAAAGATCTCTCATTTCAGCTTAGTCTTCGTGCAGGAACTGAGTGATTAATCTGATTTCTCAGCCTTTAACATTCTCAGATAAACACACAGCCAAATTAAACAAGAGGAACTTAAAGATGAAAAACATTAAAGTGTTTGAAGAGAAGGAAAAGCAGATTGAGTGACTGTATACATTCTGTTCTTAAGTATTAATGAAACTATGAAGACATGTTAATAGAAAACTTTCAGAAGAAGATATGCAGTTTATTGCTTTATTTAGTTTGAATGCCTTTGTAATCAGTCTGTGTTTTTATTTCTTGTTCATCCCCATAATTCTGTATACAGTTAGCCTTCAAATGAGTGTTATGCTTTCCAAAAACTGGATTCACACTGATTTAGGGGGCATCTTGAGTTCCACACAAGCTTCACATAATAAACAGCCAGTTCTAAAGAAACTGGAAAACCTAGGCTTCAACATGACTGCATTGTTGGTTCTCTTGTCACTTGGCTAGAACAGCATAAGCTTGGAGTCAAGAACAGTTGTACTCATATCCATTTTTCACATCAGGATTCAGGATGATGCCTTGTAAACTTAAGCTAACAGACTGAGACCTAAATTTGCCCATTGCTAATGTAAGGTGATCACCATTGGTTTTACAGAAAAAAAACCCAAACAAATAGCATGACCTCTGCAACAAACTGCACAAGTGAAGAGCAAGGCAATCTCCAGTGATGCCAGCAGAAATTCTCAGATGAGCAAGCAATGCCCAGAGGAAAAACCTGTTTTTTTCTAGTATCTTTCCTACCCTTCCTACACAGAAGTTTTTCCAACTAATTTTGCTCCAATTAAACTCACACTGCATTCTGTGCTTTGGTTGCTTTCAACATATTTGCACCTCCCTCATGAATTTTGAAAGGCTGGATTATTAAATATTGCGTTGTTTTTTCTTAATTTTTTCTTTTAGTTACACAGCAGCTACAAGAAGTAGACAAAATACTTCAATGAGCTGGATGTGAGGGAACTCATTGATTCTGTCGTATTTGGTTGACAGATGGCTGAATGTGAGTCAGTATTGTGCTCAGGTGGCCAAAAACACCAACAACATCTTGGCCTGTATCAGAAACAGTGTGGCCAGCAGGACCAGGGAAGTGATTCTGCCCCTGTACTTGGCACTTGTGAGGCTGCATCTCAAATGCTGTGTTCAGTTTTGGGTCCCTCACTACAAGAAAGACATTGAGGTCCTGGAGTATGTCCAGAGAAGAGCAAAAAAGGGGCTAGAGAACAAGTCTCATATGAGGAGTGGCTGAGGGAACTAGGGTTGTTTAGCCTAGAGAAAAGGAGGCTGAGAAGAGACCTTACCACTTTCTACAACTATCTGGAAGGAGGTTGTGGTGAGGTGGGTGTTGGTCTCTTCTCCCGAATGATAGATGATACGAGTGGAAGGACTGGCCTCAAGTTGTGCCAGGAGAAGGTCACATTAGATGTTATAAAAAAATTCTTCACCAAGAGGGTTGTCAAGCACTGGAACAGGCTGCTCAGGGGGGTGATTGAGTCACCATACCTGGAGGTATTTAAAAGATGGGCAGATGAAGTGCTGAGGGATATGATGTAGTAACGGACTGGTGCAATTGGACTTGATGATCTCAAAGGTCTTTTCCAACCTATCAATTCTATGATTCTGTGATTTTATGATATGATAGTGGGATTGTAACTAACTTCAATCCTAACTCCTTCTGGCTGACCAGTTAATACTTAGAAGCCTTACCAATACAGGACAGAAAACAAGCTTGGATGTAAGATACATTCTGCTGGTAATTGCTAATGGGTTCAAAGGTTGGTTTGTTGGTTTGGGTTTTTTTTCTTTTTACTGCCCCTGGGGCTGACAGATAGAAGTGAGTATCAGTCTGAGTTGATAGCGTGTTTTACATAATCTTTATGCTATGAGCAGTGTGTGTTATTTCTACTTGTGTTAATATATAAAGTTGCTTAGAAAATATATTGATTTTAGTCTCCTAAAAGGGACTTGAATTATCTGAGATTATAAACAAAATGTGCTTATAATCTTATTTATTCAGTGTTAGAATGAATACTGGAAGAATGATCAGCCACTATTTCAGTTCTGTTATCAGTTAGTTTATGTTGTAGAAATTGTTGGTGCAGACAGCAAACTAATGTCAGAGGTATCTGAAGACTGTTTTGGAAATAATAGAATTGAAGTGATACAGACCTAAGCAAATATTTTGACTATTACGTCTTTTTTTCCCCACACATGATGCACAGATTATTACAGCATAAGTGTTTGGAACAGCTGAAATGGTTTTGTGTATTGTTTGGCAGTAATAGGTTTGAATTACGTGAGAGACAAGGCTCTGCCTCTTTTCAAAGAGAATAACTAGTTGTGGAAAAGATCTTAGTAATACCTTGAATTCCTAGAAAAGTTATTCGAACCTAAATAAATAAATTCAAACCTGTAAACACAATTATTATGCCTCTTGCCAAGAATTTTGTTGCCCCACAAAAAACACTAGTTGGCTTAATGCAATAAGTATGTGGGTTCATAAAAAATAATCAGTTGAAAGATATCTTTCAGGATCATCTAGTCCTCTCCCCTACTCAAAACCAGGCTAACAGTGAAGTTAAATCAGGTCAATAAGGAACTTTCCCAGTCAAGTTTTGAATATTTACAGGGATGAAGATCCTGCATCTTCCCTGGACAACCTGTGCCAGTGCTTAAAATTCTCACAGGGAAGAATATTTTCCATAGATCAAGTGAGAACTTCCCTTGATGCAGTTAGTGACCATCCTGATC
Source organism: Phaenicophaeus curvirostris (assembly GCF_032191515.1). NCBI lineage: Eukaryota > Metazoa > Chordata > Aves > Cuculiformes > Cuculidae > Phaenicophaeus > Phaenicophaeus curvirostris. The sequence continues at coordinate 182,755,197 of NC_091392.1, forward strand.
CTTTCATTGCCCTCTGAGAAAAGCCTGCATCTGTCCCATTCATTTGTGTAAGGTCGCGAGTCCCAAACACAATTCTCTTTTTTTGAGGCTTAACACAACCAGCTACCTTCTTATCTCCCTACGCATCATGGGATCCAGCCCCGTAACCCCCTGGAGGCGCTCTGTTGGACTCACTTCAGTCTGTCCGTATCTGTGTTGTAGTAAGGGAAACAAAACAGGACACAGAATTCCAGATGTGGTCTCACAAGTGCCAAAGAGAGGAGAATTATCACCTTCCTTGACATGCTGGCTGTACTTCAGCTACTGTGGCACAGGCTATACTTTTTTTCCTGCATGGGCCCAGTCCTATTCAGCTTCTTGCTCACCAGTGTCCCCAGATCTTTTCTGCAACACTACTCCCTGGACAGTGAATTCCAACCTGTACTGTTAGAGGGTTATTCTGTCCCAAGCGTAGGACTTTGCATATAAATATCAGTCTTTTTTTTTTTTTTTTGTTTTCTATGGATGGAAATAACACCAGCAAGGTGTGTAAAAACAGGGATCCAGTATAACAGAAGAGTAATATTGTATTATCTCTGCACATACTTGCAGCAGTGCTTGAATTGGTTTTCCCTACAAAAATGTTTTGAATTGTGGGAAGTTTAATGCTTGTCCAGAATGGGAATCAGAAATGTTGTATCAGCACCCCAGTTCTAAAATTTGGAGATATTTTACATGCTTATTCCAAAGCCCATCAACTGGTTCACTTTTATTTACCACTAAGTCTAACAAGGCTATTAATGCATACATGATTCCTAAGAACTGCATACCATTTCAGTTGTTGTTGCCTTTTCTAAGCAACTAGTCAGAATCACTGCAACTGTAGATAAGTCTTGACTTATTTAATAGGTTTTTAATAGTTTTCTCTGTGCTGATTCATTTTACTGAGAAGTAGCAATGAATCAAATGAAGAGCTTCTGCATCTGTTTATGCAGCAAAATGGAAATTTGAAATGTTAAAATTAAAAACTGCAGTTTCATTGTTTGTACAGGAATGTTCATGAATCCTTGTAACAAAACATTTCAGTCTTCACTTTTATGTTTTCCTTTTCTTTTGTTTTCTTCCTTCTAATACTTGAAGTTAAATAATACAATAAGTACTTTTTTTTTTAAATGGCATTGTATTCTGTTCTTGGATTTTATGATGAAAGCATCTATGTTCTGAATTTCTTTTGCTATAAGGACCTGATCTAGGTCTGATGATGTGCAGTCTGGTGTGCTCCAGTGCTCTGATCCTGGGTGAGCTGACTAGTTCTCTTAATAATGAAACTGCAGAAATAGCTGGAGGAAAGTTGACCTAGTGGTTTGGGTCCAGCAAGAATCATGATTATAATGATAGTTTGCTCCAGCTGGCACTATACTTAGATAGGATGGGCATAAGAAGAGTCACAGTAATTGGCAGAGCAATCAGGGCTTCAGACCCGAGGCAGAAACTAGACAGTACAACTGTACCCAAAGGAGTCCAGAACATGGTCCCTAGCTTTTAGAAAGGAAATTTAGTGCTATCCAGTCAATAATGCTAAAGCATTTAAGTTGCAATTAAATGCTATTTGTCTTAATGATCCAGTCCTTGAGGAGTAAGTGCTGAAATCCACAAATATAATCTTTGGGGAAAGATATAGCAAAAAATATGCAGTGTTGTCTCTGGAGAGAGAAATTAACTACCACATTTAGGAGCTTCCTTAATGAGATTGGGACTTGAATCTGTCGTTAGTGCCAGGCAAATTTACTTTACACTACCAGTAGATAGAGAGTTTTGACATCTAAATTTGAAAGTAAAATAACTAGTACAGCCTAGGTTTTCATTAAATAGCTGTGAAAATATGTAAAATATGAAAAGTAAAATGTTCTAGAGAAAGAAAAAGTAATTCAGCTTAATTCTAGTTGAACTTGAGCACCATCATTGGAATATGTAAGACAAAGTAGTAGATCTCAAAGCTGACATCTCCTACCAGCTTGCCTGTAATGGCAATACAGGGGAGCACAGTAGAGGATCTGGCCATGACTTTAAAATTATTACTAAGAAACTTCATGATAACCATCTTTTTTTCGCTGCCTCTCCCAGAAAAGATCTTTAACATTCATCTGTTAGAGAGTGATATAGGGGTAGTTATTTTGTGTTACAACATAACTCAGTTTTACATATGTCTGATAGGAAACCACTTCCCTTTGGCAGCTTTCATTTGTTGATGACAAATCACATGCTTTTTGTATACAAAATACATTAAGCCACCTACTGCTCTCAGAAAGAGGATGTCATTTGGACCTCAGATTTTGTTAGGCTGCTTGGAAGTGTAAAAATGAGGATTCTATTATAAGTGTGTTTTTAAAAATATCTTTACATATTTTTCTAATTCAAGGAAATAAAAAGATAATATTGTTCTACAGTAAAGAACTGACTTGACTTATTCCGACGATACATTATTTATAAAAAAAATGTAGATAAACAATTATTTTTGTAAAAGTATTACTTCTTTGTAGAGAATATATAGTTAATCATAGAATCATAGTATAACTAGGTTGGAAGAGACCCACCGGATCATCGAGTCCAACCATTCCTATCAAACACTAAACCATGCCCCTTAGCACCTCGTCCACCCACGCCTTAAACACCTCCAGGGAAGGTGAATCAACCACCTCCCTGGGCAGCCTTTTCCAGTGCCCAATGACCCTTTCTGTGAAGAATTTTTTCCTAATGTCCAGCCTAAATCTCCCCTGGCAGAGCTATAGTATCATTTGTGTTATTTCTTCATTTCCATTGAGTGAAGGATGTGTATTATAGCAAACCTAAAGATCAGATTTAATCAGCTGTGAAAATGAAATTCTGGGCTCTGTATATGCTTGGATATCACTAGAATCAGGCTCTGCTGTTAATTATACCAGATGATTTTTGATGGCGCTGTGACTAATTTCTGAATTCCACAGTCTCAGGGAAGAGCCAATTCTCAGCATGACAACTAAGGGGATGAATACCAAAACATTTTCAGATTGGCAGACTGTGAAGGAGCTAAAGATGAGCAACCAGGTATAATCATTACAGCAATAGCCCTCACATAATTACAAATTGCTAGAAGCTATTTGAAGCCATTTTAATGTGAAAATATTAACTTGCTGATTGGTAATTATTTGGAGACAATGTCGAAGTCAAATACCACACAACATAATACTGAAAGTACAAAAGATACTTTGAGTACCTCAGAATGTAATACCTCCAATTAAGGAAGAAAAAATATACTACAATGAATATATTTTGGCATAGGAAATGCCGAATTGGCAAGAGTATTTCTATTTCTGCTAGTCGTAAAAGTTTTGTGTAAAATATTGAAGAATATTCTTTTTTAGCTTGCAGTTCAACAGAGGACTTGTATGACTAGTTAGCTTTACTATGTGGTCATCCTAGATGCAATCTCATCCATTTATACAGACAGTGTCTTATGGCTTCGAACATATCTTTTTTTGATCCACTTTTACTGTTCCTTTCTAACAGAAAAGTTCATATGTGAGTATAAAACTCATTTGCTCAGAGAATTTTGCCACAAAGACCTTTTCTCTGTAGGTAATGGCTTTTTTGTGGATAAATCTAAAAGTCAAGTGTAATAAGCCTTCAGGGCCAGTAATAAACTGTATTAATCACAGGTAAACTTACTTGACCTGTAGAACCATCTGTGAACTATGAGTAATGTCTGACACAGCCTATGCAAGCAGAATTTACACTGTGGGTCCTAAAAAGGTTGCCCTGCCCCCAGTTCCTGTATGTGCTTAAATACCTATTATACGTGGGGACAAGGTGTGTGTACACAACATCTACCCCTCATCTTCTCTGGAGGAAATGGGTCCACAGGACCAGAAGGAAATGCAGTAACAAGACCCTCCTTTCTAGGCAGCTGAGGAACAAGTCTGTTGAGTTGACCACTGAGTGCACTTTTCTTGCCATCAGAGTACCCTGACTGTGCTCCATTCAAGAACTTCCCTGATTCAGCTAATGTAATGAACATAGGTGTCACTGTGGAACATATTCACAGCATATATGATGAGACTTTCTCGATGACAAAAATGGAGCAAGTAGTCAAATTTTTGAAAATTAATTTGGACATTTTTAATATCATGCAATTCCTTCTTAAGTGAAGTAGAAAAGCATAACTATAAAAGTAGCATCACCAATAGATTTAGGGTAATTTTGCATTTGTCTGAAAAAGACACTTGACTCCTTCATAGTATATTTTATATGGCCAGTGGGGCTCAGAACCATAAAGAAAAGGCTGCTGTGAAGAGGCAATTTTTTTTGTTGCTTCAACACATTGTTAACTTAGCTTGCCAACATTGTTCTTAGATAAAAATGACAGCATGAAACTAGATATCTGGATCTCTCAGAAATGCAATATATCATCTGTAGACACTGTGTTCTGGTTTCTGTTACAGACCTTTGCCTGCATTACTAGAACTGCTTCCCTATACGTGCAGGTCTTAAAATGTTGACATAGTATTTCATATTAGTATTTCACTATTAGCTACTTCCTGTGTGTTTTATGTCTAGTATGCCATTTAAAGTACATTACTGATGGTGCTCCCCCTAACTCTAGCCACATAAAATGTATAGACTATGTCAGTTTTCTCCTATAGTCAGAGGATCTGACCACTGCTAAACCTGTCATATCACTCATAATTTGGAGAAGAGTATGAGAGCTAATTTCTTTAAAAAATTGCAGTTTACAAAAATTGTGCACTTATGGAAAAACTTTCTGTGCTTGAAAAATCAATCCTTGTCCTTAACACCTTAGCAATACAGTCACCACAGGGTGAAATGTAATATGGGTATTAGTAGACAACAATTTTCCAAGCCTGCTCAGAAATGCTTTCTGTATTGTATTACATATTAATTAATCTAAGGACTATAACTAAACAGCTACTGCCCACCCACTAGGGAGCACCCTCCATAGGGTGCAGTCAGCGAACACCTCATAGGATGAGGTACCTCTACATCAGTTCTGGTCTTCTCCAGCCCCAGGGCAGCCCAATACTTGGGGAACATTGGAAAAAAATTATCCTTTTACTTAATTTACTCCACATTACACCAAGGGAAATACATTGATTTTTAGCTGTGCTTGGCAGGGAATAGGCACCCCATGCCTACCACCAGCCTTTGCTGGCCACTGGAATTTTTTCCTTTACCTGTGTAACCAACACAATGAAGGTGTCCCAAAAGTGTAGAGAAAGTGGATGCAGGAAAAACATAGAAACTGATTTCTTCTAGGTGAGAGGATATGCAATGGGAAGATACTATGAAGGAGGATAAACAAACACTGATCTGGCACAATCCTGGGGGAAAAAAAGGAAATTACTTGGGAACTAGTCTACGAGTCATTCTTTTTAACTAGTCAAGCAAAGCACTAATCTGTACTTACCCAAGCAAACTGAGGGGAAAAAGTTTTTAGGGAGATTGCCATTAAAAACTGGGCAAAAGCATAGCTCAGAAACCATCTGCACTATTACATCTTGTATTATTCTAGGCATTTGTATTTTGAAACAAACACTCTGAAACCTTGCAAATGAATATTTCCTAATGGAAGAGAACATTTTGTTACTCTTCTTTAAGACTATTTTCAAGATACTTATGATATGAGTAAATTTTCTTGTCTTTCACAGCAGTTAGGGACAGCTTCACCACTGGTGTTTGGTAGGCAAATATGTCTCTACTAAGGACCCTGGCATTTCATTAAAATACACCAGGTTTGAATTTGGCTCAGGTTAACTTTTCTGACAAGATCCAGATGTCTAGAAAGATGTGTGCTTACTGTCATTTCATTCCAGGGTAAGTAACATCTTCTCCCAGTAGTAATCCCAGTGGTTTCAGGAACTGTTTGAGAAGTTACCTATTATTCCTTCCCAAAAGAACTTGGTTACAAGTATTATCGAAGTAATGTAAAATCCAAAGCTAGGTGCATTTGACTGGAATTAAAATTTGAAATTATTTGGTGTAAATTGTCAATTTTATTATTTAATAAGATAAAGTTTCTGCATAGCTGTATTAAGGATTCAGCTAATGACTTAATCCAATTTGTATATATGTAGATGTGTATAACAAAAATGTTTGGTTTGTTTCTTTCTGTTGTTTTGGGGTTTTTTTTAATGAAATGCAACAACTGATGCTCTCTGATTAATATCTTCCTACTGTATCTCTTATGTCAAGTCTAGCATGCTGCTATGCTGTCTGCTTTATAAAAGAAAGCATTTGGGAAAATAGGAACTAGTGGTCAAATAAAAGTATGAATTGAAACCCTGGAATATACTTAAAGATTCTTTGAAAATCTATCTGAAAAATATGAATTATTTACTGGGTTTAGGGGTTTTCTGGCGAAATTAAATTTTAAAGATCATATTTTGAAAACTGAAATCACAACATGGAGAACAGACAGACTGTAAAATATTTTATAGGATAGGAGTATATCCTGACACGGATTAATGAAGCACTGTGGAATGCTCCTGCTTAGTTCATATTGTGCAAGCATTATGTAACATATCTGTAAGAGATTTGTCAGTGTAAAAGAATGTAAGACTGATATTTAGAGAATTAGCAGGGAGCATAATGAGAACAGTTTGTTCATGGCTGTGGAATTCAGTTTCACTGTTCACAGATCTCAGTTGTGCTTTCCATTTTCATAGTGACTTACACCTCAGGTTATGTGAATTCTGTTCAAATGTTTCTGGTTGAATAATGGAAATATTTGTGAACTTCTTTTTAAGTGTCACATCAGTTTTACAATCTGTTGGCCACTTGTGTACTCAGCCTACAGAGAATCAAACGTAACTGTGAAATGTGAATTTTGATGGTTTCGTATTTTTTCTTTTGTGATGAAGGAATGGCATGATGACCCAGACCTGCCTTGCTGGTATTATGAGTATGAGTGGGCTCACGCAGGCTGTGGAATTTTACATTTTTTTAATCTCTATTCAAAAATTGCTTATTGTGACATACGTAGCATGGAAATAACTTTACAGAGGTAACAAGGAACTAACGGTCTTCCTTTCTTTTTCTCTCTGTAGTTTGTTGCTCAGCCCAACTGCCAGCAGCTGCTCGCATCCCGCTGGTATGATGAGTTCCCCGGATGGAGAAGGCGACACTGGGCTGTGAAGATGTTGACATGCGTTGTAATAGGACTCCTTTTCCCGGTCTTCTCTGTGTGCTACCTGATAGCTCCCAAAAGCCCATTAGGGCTGTTCATCAGAAAGCCATTTATCAAGTTTATCTGCCATACTGCATCCTACTTGACTTTTCTGTTCCTGCTGTTGCTTGCCTCTCAGCACATTGACAGGTCAGACTTGAGCATGCAGGGACCGCCACCAACCATCGTCGAGTGGATGATATTACCGTGGGTCCTGGGTAAATGTATTACTAAAGAAAATACAGTGAAAAATGTTTTGACCTCTGTGGTTTTGCCAAGCGTTCCTGAGACAGAAAGATACAGTAGAAAGTTCTGCCGTGAGTTGCTGACCTATCAAAACAGGCGAATGGTCCACCTCCTTCAATAACTAGCAAGAGTGGTAGACAACTTGGGAAGAGTTTAAAAATCCAAAAATCCAGTCAGGGAAAACAAAAGATATTGGGAGTTCATTCCTGTGATTAAGCAGTTCCCAAAAATGTATATATTTATATTCTTTTTAATATCTGTTTTCTCCAAGACAGAAGTTGTTCTGGTTCTTCTAAGTGTCCGTTTTTCTTTCTGCATTAGTCTGTTTTTAAAAAATGATCTTGTTGCCACAATAATTATTTTTCATGCATTAGAGTGAGGCACAGTGTTATTTTTAGTGTGTTTTCACTAACCTTAGTTAACCTAAAGTGTGCTTCTTTCTGATATGACAGACCCACCTGTTACAAAGTGTTGACCAGCATTTTCAAGTGCATTAAAAAGTGCACGCAGAGTATGTTTTTCTGTGCAAAACTACTGATAAGAACTTGTCACTCAACTTCAAACAAAATATTACATATCGGAAGGAATAAGAAAATCCCCTAGCATTTTTTAAATGAGGAAAAAGTGTCCCACTCTGTCCTGATAGTTTAAAATAAAAATTTCAGTCTGGGATTACTGAACACCTACTTATTGTGGGTCATACCGCCTTTATATGTCTTCATATGTGGTTGCTTTATCGTATTGAATTGGACTATCCTAGGTCCTCCCTACCTTTGCATGTCTCCCCTGCTAGATGGTATCTCTCTTGGTATGCTGTGGTCTCTCCCCTGTTTTTTATTTTCAGAACCAACACAAATTGGACCAGGTCAGGCCAAATGTATGTGTTCTTGATTTAAATGAAATTGTAGAAGGGACTTAGTTGCCTTAATTGCAAGAATTTAGATTTGATATCTTCATTTAAATTGTCATCACGTAGACAACTTCTTGTACAAACTTCTCTGAAATGTTTTGGTGAGGTTTTGATACTGTTACCTCTCTCAGAGTTTCTCATTAAGTTTGTCTTCACTTTTGCAACTTTCCCATACACTTCACTTTTTTTTTTTAAAGCAACCAAGCTGTCAAGGCTTTTGGCATCATTGATTATTTATATTTTACAATGCAGTATTGAATTTATAATACACTAATTGGCAGTGCCTGATATTCCAGAGACAAATGAGTCAGTGGCTTTTTCCTTTATATGCGGCTCAATTGAACGTTGCAGGAAGCAGAAGGCAGGTCTACATTTGTCTTTCACGTAAGTGAACAAGCATGCATAACTGAAAACCCTGCATACGCTTACTTCTTGGGAACCTCTGAGGAGGATCTAACTTCCACAGATGGGCTGCTTTCTGAGATAATCGCACATCATAACACAGTCCTCACCGCCAGCCTTCAGCATAAGGTACATTGTCCTTTGCTGGGTCAATAATGCTACTAACATTAAAAAACCCCGCAATAACTAACACTATTGCCAAGGAATTAATCAATCTGGCAGACTGCTTAGAATGACATTTCCCACAGACAAGTCAAACTAATTTTAGTGGGTGAGATTAATTTTTAAATATCAAAACAAATTTTCTCAGTTCTGTAGCATGAAGAAATAGGCAACCAATATAAAGTTCATTAGTTTGATACATTACTTCCTTAGAAATAAGTTTTTCAATGCTGGGGAGGAGCATGGGGCTCTTCTGCACTGACCCATGCCCAGAGGAGATACTAGTGGCTTTTCTGTTCAGCCTTCCAAAATAGCAGGTGGTCAGTATCTATCCAGCTCTCTAAGTATCCTGAGGTGGAAGAACGCTAAGAATAAATGCATAGCTAACACATAGACTTTGACATGCCAAAATGGGTTTTATCATTAACCTAGCTTTTTAAAGAAAGAAATTAGAACTCAGAGAAAAAGGCACAATTTGAGAAGGATAAGGACTAGTTTCACTTAAAGGCAGTTCTAAAATTTTTATGATCAATTTCTCTCCAGAAAATATGCAGTGGGAAGAGGAAGAACCTCTGTTGCCCTCAACCTCTGACATTGTTATTTTCTTAGGAAAGGATTTAGAGTAACCCTGAGTCACTTGTTTGAAGGAGCTATTAACCCTGAGAATTATGACTGTCAAGATGACTAGCATTTCTAAAAGCAGCATTAATATTTAGAGTATAGACTCATATGGTCAGGTTATGCCAGTACTGCCTGTGCTGAACGAGCCCTTCTTCTGTGAGCAGTACAGGTCGAGTCAAGTAGGTTGCTTGCATAAACAAATATCCATGAGCGTGTATAAAGTCAGATACCACGTGGTGAGATAGCTTGTGGATAATCTACAATGAAATTGTAGATTTGTGATTTGTGTAGAAATTGTGCCTTCCAAAATCTCATGCGTCTAAACTGATGTATTTTAGATACTGATCTCTAGTGTTTCTTAACTAGTGGTTTCCTGTAGTTCTAGTTTCATGTTTTCTGGGTTCAGCTTTCAGACTTTGATTGCTGCAGTGCCTTAGGCCCCAGATGCGCCTGTCATAATCTCGGGCTAGAGATCTAGGCTCCCTCTGTCGCTGAAGAAGACAGACACACATCTTATAGCGTGTGATGAATATGTCTGTTTTGGGGGGTTTATTTGTATTTTTTAAAGGAATGAATTTCAACTGTAATGTGCTGTTTTGATAATCACACACATACAAACAGCGGTCTAGTAAGCTATTAATAAGCTAAATATTTTTATTAAGTCCTCATCAATAAGCTACAGTTAGAGTCCAGGCCACGGTTTAGTCTGTCATGTCATCTCTTCAAACTATACAATTATGCAGTGTCCTTAGAAAGGGTAAATGTAGCCCTCTGGAATTACACAAGGGAGTCTCAATCTGAGGCACATAGATATAACTTTTCATTTTCTGGATGTACAGGAAAAATGTTGACATCTGAGACAAAGCTAATGTGGCTCTAGGGTTATAGTTGTTCTCTGAAACTGGGAATGTGACCAAGTAAACCCTTTTTCCAAAGCAAAGGTTAACCTGGAGCAGCTACAGCATGTCAAAACTATTTAAACAATAGAATTCTTCAACTTTCTCTTAATTCAGATAGCTCTGCATGTAATCTGCATTTTTATACCTACTTCCCTTAAAATGAAGAGAGGAAGGGGAGCTCCACTTTTCAGGTTTCTCATTGAAAGGAATGACAGCATGGGTGTATTTCATAGAACTTAAGAAGTTTTAAGATTGTCCATAATGGTCCAAGCTCTCCAATGATCAAACAATAATTAGCATTTGCCTGCTACTATATACTAGGGGGGTGATTGTGCATAATTAGCAGATATTAAAAGTGTCACTAGAGTAGGAGGCTCAGAGGAGAAAACCTGTATTGGGACACATTTCCATGGAGACTATTGATTTACATTTAAAAAGTCTCTCAAGGATATTTCTGCCTTAATTTTGACTATTATGTGATTAAATGATTACACAAGTAGTGTTACAGTATGTGCCCATAAGTCAGTATAACTTGAGCAGCCTGGTCTAGTGGGACATGTCCCTGCCCATTGCAGGGGGTTGGAACTAGATGATCTTTAAGGTCCCTTCCAACCCAAACTATTCTATGATTCTATGATAACCATGCAAATGTTATAGCTTTAAGAAGCAATTCTGGAACAATATTTAAATGCAGGTCAGAATCTCCTGTCCTTGCATTTAAACAAATAAGGAAAGACCTGCTACTTTTAAGGAAAATTTATTTTGTTCTTCTTATTAGCTGTTTGTTCAGTTCTCCCAAGGATGCAGGGTGCTTTGTGCTACAGAAACATAGGCCTGTTTCCTATAGTTAAGAATACATTGACACTTTAAAAAGGACAGGAATAAAAAGAATTCTCTCTTGTGCAAAAATGTGAGGAAGAACAGTATTTTCCATCATCAAATTCCCCATCCAGTTGCTATGGCCTCTGAGTGTGTTAACAGTGATGCAAAAGAGAAATCAAATAAGACTTGGCTTCATCCTCTGTGTGCGTTGACTGCAGCTCCTGTGAGGATCATATTGATCCCTCTAGACTTGCCATACTTGTTCTGCTCTAAACCCTAGCTTCAAGGCTACGTGTGACCATACTAAACATTGTCATGGTGGGCATTTGTCTTACCAGGAATTGCTACAAACTTCACAGGAAAAAGCTGTAAACCAGCCAAACTTGGTGCTTAGCAGAAGTGGTTAAAAAGCTCTCTGCCAGTTGTTCAGAGTGGCTGCAGCAAAAAGAACATTTTTTAGGCAGACTTATTCTGATGAGTTTTTCTCTCTTTTATGGGCATCTTTGAATGTTCACCAGAATTATGTTGTTCGGAATAGTGCCTCAAGCAGGAATGCAGCTTTACTGGGTCTCTAACAATGCCTTCCCCGTCCTTTCTGTCAGAATCGATTATACCATTGAAGTATATGAATCTATAGAGAATGTGTATGCTTGTGAACTGTGCATAATGCAAACATTTGTGGTCAGCAAACTGCTGGTGGTATGTATGAGACCATAGTTTTATCTGTTCTTAGTACAATATACATTCAAACTGATGGCACAGCACGATGCTTCCGATGAAGTGATCATAGTGATAGCAAGTCCACTGTGCATCATCTTCTAAATTTGGTCAAGAAAGTGTTGTGTAAAAAAAAGAAACAGTTAATTCAAATTTTGACATGTTCCAGGGAACAGATATAGAGGATAATATGGACAGCAAGTGAAACAATGCATAACCAGTAGTGACAAATAAAGTGCAGAAGAGGAAAATAATCCCAAACAAACCTGGAACACAACTTCAGTCAGCGAGAAGGATAGTGCACTTAATGACCACTCAAGATCATTTAGTCCAGACTACCGGTCAACACAGGCTAACTACGAAGATAGACCAGATTGGTCAGGTCCTTGTCCAGTCAAATCTTTAATTTCTCCAGGAACAGATGTTCCACCACCTCTCTCAGTAATTTGTGCCTGTGTGTAGACACTGTTGAGCTCTTCTCCTAGTTTCGGCTGGACTATCCTATGCCAAAATATGCAACCACTACCTCTTGTCCTTCCAATGTGCACCTCTAAGACAAGTCTAGCTCCAGTTGTTCATAACCAGCAATTTCATTAGTGGATGACAGCAATACTATCTCCCCATTAGCAAATATTTAGTGCAATCAGATGTTTTCTTGCAGTCACAATATTTTGCTGATGGAATCAGGTTTTGGCAGGATCCTAGGATACTCTTTGGACTTCAGTCTTGTTTTCAATTGCCTACCATTGTGCTTGCTCCTTTAGCATTCAAATATTTCACATTTTTATGTTACAAATATACAGCCTGAGGATAAATAAAACAGAAAAGACCTTCAGTTTGTGTGCAAACCCTAGCTTTGATGCCTTTGCCTTCCTAGTAGAGCCCTTTAGTAGGGAGGCTAAAGACACCTGTTGGGTTTTTTTGTCTCTTTGTCTCTCCTTAAGTTTCCCTTTCTCCCATTTTTAGCAAGACTGGTGAATGATTCACCTCCACACCTTTATTTCTCACCTAGTACTCTCCTGGGACAGAGGTTTAGTCTTCCCTCAGGCTGAGAAAAGGCAGGTTTCCTGTTCCCTGTGTAAGAATTTCAGCCATAACACTCCAGTGCTAAACATTCACACTACTCTTGGGGGATTTGGTTTAAGCATTTCAGGAAAGGAAGATATTCAGGATGGTGAAGCTCAAACTCATGCAGACGTCTAACTGAAGCCCTGAGATGCAGTGTTTGAAACTCATTCCTGTTTCCATTTCCATTCCAGGCTGTCTTAACACTCAGTATTCACAGGCTGTGGACTTCAGCTAGGTATTTGGAACTCAAAGTGAGCATAAAATGCAATTTATGGGTAATTTAGGTCTCTTGCATGGTAAATTTCTTTCAGTGCTGTGTACTTAGTTTAGACATTGAATCACAGAGTATTTCAATGACTAAACTCCATAATGGGTCCAGGCTCCCAAACATGATCCTTGGTATTGAGATGTTCAAATCCTTACATGCCTGTTAATAAGAGAGAAGAGGATGAGCAGTTCCTACATTCTTAAGTATCCACCTCCAGCCTTGCCTGGAGCTGCACATACGATGCCAAGCTGGTTTGTGCAGACTTCTGAGAGCTTTTGATCAATGCTATAAAGGCCTTTCTGTGTTTCATAGACAAGCTATACATTAATTTATTCTGCCTGGAGCTCTTGTATGCCTTTGTGGATCTAAGCCGTGTACATGCTTGAAAACTGTATTTTTTACTATTAACTACCTGATAAGAATATCTTCATTATGTTACTCTAGCAACACTAAGAGAATATAGTAAGTGCTGGCAAAAATATGGAACATACAGATGTTAGAAGTTAAAACACTTTAATGATTATAAGATTGCAGTACTATACCCATACATATTGCTTTAGAAATGAAGGCTGCCTATGATAATAGTTAGGGTATAAGCCTTACTCCTTATAGTCTTCACAATGTTTTTGTGAAAGAAGGAAACTGTTTTGCATTATAAATCAGTTTTGCTAAATACATACCACAGTTTCAATGAAGCCAGGGAGATTAAAGGATAATGAGTAAAATTATGCATACTCCGTTCATCATGTAAATCTGCTTAATAGAGATTTACTAGCAGTAAATGAGGATTCACTTTTTTTTTTAAGAGATTTGTAGATTCCTGTGAGAAACTACCTGAGACAATAGACCAATTCATTTGGCTGGCTATAGTTCTGTCTGCAACATTATTGTAGAGCAGAGTTCAGAACCAGAAATGTGCAAAATTTCTGAACTCTATATTTAGATACCTGTCCATAGCCCGTTACTCCAAATTCATGCATTTAGCAAATTTGGCTTTTATGAATTAGGAGATTAAATAAAAATAAACATAAAGAAAGAAACTCAAGGGCCTACAAAGAGGCACCTGGGCCTATTTTTGAAGTCTGACATTGTCAGAAAGCAGTACACCTATAATAAATACCCTAAAGGAAGCCTATACCATTTCTGGAAATGAATGGAGTGACTGGCATGGATATTCAGTACATCTAAAATGACATAAGACACTTCTGCACATGATACATTAAAAAAATACAGTGTCTTTCATGTTTCTCTAGATCATGATAACTTCATCATCGCTGTCTACAGTCCACTGATATGGAAAACTTGGGTGTTTGAACCTGAAATGGTTTGGATGAACATCTTTGACTAATTTTAACTTTAGTAAAGCCTCTAGCCAACTCATGTTGAACATAATAGTCAGTCCAGGGTTGCAATTCATTTTTGCATACACTCCAGGACATTAAGCATTTTTTCTTGGCTTATATTCCTATTCCTTACTAAAATGCTGTTTACAGAGAAGAAAAATTAGGAGAAGAAAAAGGCCAATAATGTTAAGATCAATGTAATATGTTAAATCTCCTCTAATCTTCCTCTAGGACAATGAAATACAATTCACTTTCTTTTCAGAACATTTTGCAAAGGAAGTTCAAAAGACTGCTCAAAAAAATGTAACTGCTAATTTGCATATATTTGCTTTTCACACTTACAGAAGTACTGTGAAAGTCAAACTTCTTGCGATTCATGTCATGAAAGAAAGTGTGTGGTCTAAGGACACTGGCTACTGTCCATTCTAAAGATACTGGCTTAAGAGAATAGCTGGCCCACTTATATGTGTATCTTACTTAGTAAACAGCCAAGCAACTGAACAATCTGATGCTGTTGTACTAGGTGGTGAAACTAAACTATAAATATTTGAGAGACTGTTCAGTGCTGATTGTCCACAGTCATCACACTTGCCATTCTATAGTGATTGAAGTACATATATGTAACACCATGATTCGTCATACCATGCCTATATCAGTTGCATTTGCTGCTGATCACTGTTTCTTAGAAATTATACATTTCCTTGAACACGAGATTAAACACACTGCTGGTACATAATCAGCACTGAATACTCTCAGCTCTGACAGAGTATAGTTCATGCAAAAAAGCTTGAATGCTTCATGATCCTGTATTGTATATTACTTTTTCACTGCACTCCAGAGGCATTACGAAACTCATATTCACTGCTTCTGTCAGGGTAGGAATTAAATTAAATTGTACAGAAAGTGAAGGCAAAGAATAAATTGAGGTTAGATATTAAGTCTTCTCAGTGTTAAGTTGTGTTTACAGATAATTTAAACCAGCAATTCCCAGAGTCAGCTTGCTTGATTATAACTGCCCTGGGAAGTGAGCTAGCTGGGACAAAAGCTAGGACTCCCAAATACCCATTTCCCTGTCTGCAGGGGAAAGCAGAAAGCGTGCTTCTAATTTTATCCATGTTCCTTTGAAATAGCTCTATTCTATTAACAGAATATTCCCCAAAGATTGGGAGCCTTTGAATTATGCTAGGATGCCTCTCTGTTCTTCTTGTTACCTTCACATATCTTCAGCAGAGATTAATTCATCAGCCTAGGTGTAAAACAGAAGAGGTATTTCAAGCCTTATCAGTGCTCACTGAATTTCCTGGAATGACTTTCCTTTTCTTCAAAGAGTTTAGATCATTAGCAGCTTGTCTCACTTCTTGTTCTATCTGTGGAAAACTATGTTGCATGGTGGAGCAAAGTTTGTCAGTTAAGTAGTTTTACAGTCCAGTGAAAATATGTTCTCCAAGAAACATACTAAAAGGTTGTTGTTGAAGTTGGCATGCAGAAGTTGACCCTGAAGAACCTCTTGCTTCCCATCACTTAATGGTAAAGAACAAAAATAGCAAAGAGCAACCAACCTTTTGTGGGAAAGGTAAGGATAAAATCAGCAAGAGATCCACAAATCTTTTTAAAACTAAAAATAATTCAGGATACTGCCTTTGATATATATTTTGACAGGTCTTGATATTATTTCTAGTGATGCTTTAACCATAATTATATTTATAACAACAACAACAGTGTTATGGAGAAGGCATAACATTTTCATGAATTTTGCAGTTAATGGAAAATACATTTAGTTTTTTTATTTGCTCAAGATTCAGTACAAGACAGAAATTTAGACAAGGTATAGGGTTTTTTTGTCTTAGAACTTAATACACATTTGAATGGATTTCATAGGGCAGCTGTTTTGTTGCTGTTTGTTTCATTTGCATGGGAATGAGAAACGTGTTCCTTAAGAGTAAAATCACAGATTCAGGTAGATTGATAATGAGATGAATCAGTATAGATCCAGATTTTTTTTACCTGCCATTTTGCACAAAAAGATATTGTGTTGAACCCAAGGCTTTATCCAAAGGGACAAAAGACATTCAAAATAGTGTTGGGCTGCTGCCCTGCTTCAAGTTGCAAAGTGTGAGTGTGCAAATTGAGTCTTACTTTATGAACAGAGATGCAGGTCCCCATTTCTTTAAAAGGCATTTCAATGTTGAATATCCAAAGATTTTAAAACTGGAAATACAGCTCCAACATCTAAATCTGTAGATAAATACGTAAAATAAACAGCATTCTTATCAGTGTATATGTACTGGTGTATCTACATATACAAAAATCTACAGATTGGTCGTATGTAGGATTGAGTATATTACTCAATTACTCAAGTCTTTCAAGGTAATTAAAGGTGGTGTTTTTCTAAGAAAGTTATTCTTTTATTTCTGTGTATTTTGTTCTTCAGTAAGAAGCATTTAACTTCTGTCCATTTTGTTGGCTTGGATAAAATTTATTTTTGCAATATGTAGGGTTTATTTTAGAAGAAAGAATTTTTTTCCATCAATGTTCAGAAATGTTTACTTCTAAAAGAAAATATAATTAGCACATACATTCTATTTTTTAATCCAGATTTATTTTATCTGATCTATTTTTGTTCCTTTCTTGCATCAGACAAACGACTTCAGTCAGATGTTTGTGTTGATCAGATTGCATGTGTAATACTTCATAGTAGTATGCAAAACATCTCCATGTTGTCTGTCATTCCTAGGGCCTCATGTGGTCTGTGTGAATTCTTGCCCTGAATTTATTTCTATTTTATCCCATTAAAACCACAGGGTGTTTAATGAGATATGTTTCTATTGTCTCAGCCTGTTTCAAAATATGCATGCTGTTATTTCTTTTTTTACTGCTCCAGTATCTGGTTATAAACAATGCAACAAATGCTTGGAAGTCTCACCTTCAACTTTTCAATTTAAGTCCTTGATTAATGAGGTGGAAAAGCTGCATAATGTTGATAATTTCCTTTCAAGTGGCAATAAATGATAAAAACAGGTTGATGGGGAATGGGTAGGTGAGAGTATAAGAGGCAGGTCTGAAATCTAGGTGGTATGAAGAGACAGAAAAAGACACAGTTGGAACAAAGAGAAATAGAATATAGCAAAGATTATCCAGCTCTAAACAGTGAGATCTGCACTCGGTGGAATTATTTCAGCTAAATAAAGGCACCTGGAAGTTAAACATCTGTTTTAATTCAGTCTAGTTCTCCATGGCTCCCTTTTCAGTCAATGGGAAGACTGGACCATTTGCAGATGATAGTATTATTGCCTTGGAGATGCTTATTTCCTCCCAGGGACATAATGAAAGCTTTGGGCAATTAACTTGTTCCAAACCTGACTATTTAGAGGCTCTTGCTTTTACATCTACTCCTTGTATTTGGCTATTTCTTCTTAGCAGTTTCTCCATAGTACTTGTCTTAGGGCTAGTGATGTCCCCTCCTCTTTCCTGAGATGTCGTCTTTCTTGCTGCTGAATCAGTAGATCTGACATGAACTGTCACCATGGGATAATATTGCTGCTTTGACATATTAATAACAGACAATGCTTGGCCTCCACACCTCTTTCTTACCTGTAACAATGCACCTATTAGACATTCTTGTCACTGCTTGTCTTCTCCTCTTCCGTCATGTCAGGTTGTGTTTTGGTATTGCCCAAAAGTCTCCTTAGATAATAAAGTCAAGCTGTGTCCAGTCTTTTAAACAGAAAAAGGAAGTGTACAGTGATACAGATAATGCTGCCCTGATCTCTGGATGACTTCTCCTTTTTTAAAAAATACACAATTTTTCCTAGCCTTTTCCTGATTCTCCCGATGAACGTGACAGAATAAAATTGGCATATTTTAAGGCCCTGCGAAGATAAAACCCAACGTTGTTCAGAGTAGTTCCACCATATAAGCTCAGCAGACCTTAGAGAAGTCTTCTGCTTTGCAGAAAGGCTCCAGAATTTCAGAGTATGTTTTTCTAGGATAAGTGTTCAAGCACACTTGGGAGGATTTACAGATCCCTGTTCTTCCATCATTCACTGCTCTAACTGAGCACTTCTCAGGATACCTACCCATAGAGACCTGGTACTACCAAACACACCGATCTCAGATTCCACGGTGAGATTGCCCTGGAGTTGTGGATTTTGGCAATCAGCCTTAGGATTTTGCACCTTCAAAGATTTGCCTTCAAAAAGACATATCTGGGAAGCTTTACTGTACATGTATAGTGTGTCTGTAACAAACGCATCCGTCAGTCAGCATAGCTTCAAGTTCTCTGGAGTCCCATAATATCTCAGTAACTGTATTTATATATGGAGTTTGCACTTAGATGCCTTGGTTCGCAAGAAAGACTATACTATCACATTTACTATACAGCCAACAAAAACGTAGAATTTTTGGTTTTCCATAATCATTTGCTTGAAAAGAACAAACCCTGCATCAGGATGAATATAAAAGTAGTCTTGTACCAAGGAAAAAAAATAGACCCACCACCATTACAGTGTCAAAGTATACTCAGAATTTAGCTGCCAAATGACTTCAGCATTACTGGTAGTTTGAATTACTTGTGTTTCTAATTCAAAATGATCAAATTTACAGTAGCCATAACCTTTCTTCCACTGTTTTATAATAGGTTCATATTTCTCTGTTAGTGTCTACTCTACATTTCGTTCTCTGAAGCCAGGAAGTGCTTGGAAGAAGAGTCTGGCTTTTCACTCGCAGACCAGATCAAAGGCAACGGCATTAGTCAGCACTTCTTTTGCAATCTGTACATAATTCTATTATATTTTAGGCAATGCTATCAAAGCATATGATGCTGAGCAACAGTATTACAGAGAACAGCCTTGCTGCATTTGTGTCAGTTCATGTCTTTGGCTGGTTGTGAATCATGGAATATTTCAGCAGATGACATTAATGAACCTACAGCCTCACACATAAGCATTTATCTTATTAATCATCACAACCTATTTCTGCTGTGGTTTTTGAGCATATTTTGAAGACAATGCTTAGCTATGATGACTTACAAAAGTTTATTTAAGTCTGTGAATGTATGTTGATTACTTTAAAGCCTTTTTATTTGAGGTTTTTCTGTCAATGCAACTGTCTGCTTCCTGTACCATAGCAATCTTCCCAGTGTCAAGATCATGGGGCTACATGTGTATTATTAACTTAAAAAGACTAAGGAACTGTTCTCTGACCCTGAGACTTAGGGTCCATATTATACAGCCATTGGCTTCAGGATTCCTCTGAGCCTGGAACCATGTCTTCTTAGGCTCCTGCGGCACAATGGTTATTTTTACATGCCTTTCTGCAGTTTGAGCAGGGGTGATTCAGAGCAGTGTCTAAAATATGAGGGTTATATTGAAGTCCACAAAACACCTGCTTATACATCCTGATTATGCTTAACATACTATGTCTAAAAGGCAGTGGAAGAGCAGCAGGGATATTTGCAAGTACCTGGACTTTTTGAAGGCTGGAGTGGACTGTGGAGGGAAGAGGGAGACGAATCTCCTGTCATCGTGTTCATATTGTGTGTCAGGAGTGACCAGCTCTTTGAAGAGCAAGTGGTTAAGTTATTTCAGAGGCTGAAACAGGCAGGCATTTAGGAGCCTTCCTAGTAGACCTGTGAAGGTGTGTTCGCTTTGTGATGGCACTTGGCCAGTTAAGAGTAGCAGTGGACAGTGTTAGTGGAAATTGATCCCTGCCATGAAATAACGAATAACGTTGAACTGTTTTCTCACTGTGACTCATCACAACTGATTGCAGCTTGAACATAAACATTAGCTTCTTAGTATTTTGGGTTTTATTTTTATCTGCTGGGTTATAGACAGACGTGCAATCAGCCTGTTTTGGCTGCCATAGACTCTAAAATAGGTATATCCTACTTTCTTGTCTACATGTAACTACCATGGTCATTTTTCAGAAAGTATTCCCCCAGTTCTGCAGAGTGATCAAATAGTGATGTTGGCATGGCTGACAATGAACCTTATTAAAATGAAAGTTGCTGGACCAATCCGATGATTCAGATACTCCTGAGGCTCATGATTACTGATAATGACACATAGAAACAAGATGGGAACATGTGGCCAAAATATGAGAGAAGGTAGTGAGGAAGGGAACCATTCCTTTTGAAAGTTATCAGGAGACAGAAAGACACTACAAAATGAAATTGTACTCCTTTCATCTACCCCCACCCCGCTTTCCAAATGACTCTGGAACCTGCATGACACAAACAAAAATAGAGGAGGAATTACTTCTCAGGAATCATGTTTCAGAGAAGACACACGTTTTCCATGCAGTCAACTAGAAGACCATAGAGATAAAATGTTACAGTTCAAGGTGAATTAAGCTCAGTCTGGAGTGGTGCAGGCTCTACAGGCCCCTGCATGAAATCTGTTCAACAGTTTCCTAGGGAACATGTGATAAGCAGGTGAAGAAAAGCCATATTGAATTAATTGTATCTCAGCATCTATATGTAAGATTAGTCTCTTTTGTGGTGAATTTAGTCCATTTAATGAGCACAAAAGTAAGAAATTAATTTAAAAAAATAATTAACTGTGAAAAATTAAAAAATATTGGTATTGTTATCAAAAAACCTCTATAGATCATAGAATCATAGAATCATAATCATAGAATCATGGTTTGGGTTGGAAGGAAACTTCAAGAAGGTCTGTATCCAACCCCACTGCCGTGGTCAGGGCAGGTTGCTGAAAGCCTCATCTAAGGTGGCCTTAAACACCTCCAGGAATGGGGCATCCACAACTTTTCTGGGCAACCTGTGCCAGTGCTTCACCACCCTCGCAGTAAAAAAATTCTTCCCAAAATCTAATGTAAATCTACTCTCTTTCAGCTTAAAACCATAACACCTTGTCCTGTCACTACGCTCCCTGATAAAGAGCCCCTCCATGTCTTTCCTCTAGGCCCTTTTAAGTACTGGAAATCTGCTATAAGATCTCCCTGGAACCTTCTCTTCTCTATGCTAAAAAACCCTATCTCTCTCAGCCTCTTCTCATAGGGGAGGTGTCTTGTCCCTCTAATCATCTTTGTGTTACTCCTCTGGACCCACTCTAACAGATCCATGTCCTTCCTGTGCTGTGGGCTCCATAATAATATGAAATGTGCATCTAAATGTTCAATTTTGTTTTATCATGACATATGGTGTAATAATGTGGAGTATCTTCAGAGAGTTTTTAATGTTTACAGCACTAAAGTGTCTTCATGCACTTGTCTCTGGAGCCACTAAACCAAGTTCATGTGACACAACTCTCAAAATTTCCCATTGGGATTGAATATTTCTGCATCACATTCTGTCCAGTGCAATGCATGCTTTGCACACCTGAAAACAGTTTTCATTCTTTCATGTTCCAAAGGAAGGAGTCCACAAAAAATATTCTGCTGAAGACACTACTCTTTCCCGTGGAAAAGAGAGACTTTATTTCAGCATTGACAGCAACAATAAACATTCTCTTCCTTATTGTGTGGGTTCCAATTGAAATAAATTAATGTGTTGGATTGACTCCTGCAGTCATATATCTTCCAGTCTGAGTTATATTGCAGCACAAACCAAGGCAGAGTTGGCAGAGGGGACTGGTTTTATGACCTGTTTTATACTCATTAACATACAATGTGAAAAGATATTGGAGAAAGCCAAAGAAATTGCCCATGAACAAGCAGATGATTTTTTTTCAGTTTTGCCTGACAAATTAATTCTGGAAACATTAATTGGTAAGATAAAATTTTACCTAACTAGATGTGTAATTTAGAGCACTTATCCACCTTTCCTTGATAATTAATATAAGGAGAATCAATCCATTCTGAGATGAGTGTCTAGAGTAATCACAGCCTTTTTTATTTCGTATTAATGCTTAATGAATTGTGTTCTATTTACAGGTTTTATATGGGGTGAAATTAAACAGATGTGGGATGGTGGACTACAGGACTACATTCATGATTGGTGGAACCTCATGGATTTTGTAATGAACTCCTTGTACTTAGCAACAATCTCTTTGAAAATTGTTGCATTTTCAAAGGTAAACTTTTTTTTTAAACATCAGCAAAATATTTAAGATAAATGAAATTAGACATCTTCAAGTTTTCTTCTTTATTTGGAGGTTCTCATGCTTAGCAATTCAAGAGATACATGATGTGCTCATTGAATCTTCTGCAGCTGTGGCAAGAATAGTCTAGGATAAGAGTGAACAAAACATTGTGGTTTATACATTTTTCTTCTTGGCCCAGGCAATCTTTTGTTAGTTAAACCTGAACATTCATATTGTCATTTTCTAGGAAAAGGAAAATCACTGGTAATATTTAATAATGTTTGCACAAGATTATGTTTCATAATAATCTGCCTATTTTCAATAAGGCCCATGAAAAGGTAAAGTTGAAGGGGATAAAAGAGTCAATTGAGACTGGATACATTCATTCTCTCATCCTTTTCTTGGACTTTTTATGAATAGTTTTATATTCTCAGTGTTTGAAGTATCTTCCAGCAAAACAGCCCTTCTTTCCAAAGCCTTGGAACACATTGCATTTTCTGTATATTCAACATGGATCCATAATACAATAGAAACTTCTCACAAAATTAAATATTTTCATCAAGAAATCGTCTCAAATTCTAGGAAACCACATCTGAATGGAAATAAAAGCATTTCTTAGTCTGTCATGGGGCTCCTATCACATCCAAGTAAAGATGACAAGCCCATTTTTACTGGCCACTGTGATCAGCATTTCATTTCAGCTGTTTCAAGTTCCCTGCCACCAGCTACTCTGTGTGCATGGAAGTTGAGTCTCTCCTCTGTCAAGATCATTTTGACCTGGAAAAGAAGCAGCAGCCATCAAGTAGGTGGTTCTGGCTCCATAGCTTCAAACAACAGCTGTTCTTGCTGCAGCCCTGCCATAAGTATAGAAGAATGCAGCAACCTCTAATTTATATCACCTTGGGTTTATTCACAAGGGTATACATGTCAGCTGATCAGGGGCAAGAATGAGAAAAGACCTGTGGTCTGTTGACACACCAGTCTCCTCAAAAAGGTTTCTGGCATGCTGACTCTTTGACTGCAAACCTCTGTAAGTCTTCTCACTTAAAGAAATTAGGAAGTGTTTCTGAAAAGACCAAGGTGCTCAAAAGTGTGAGGAGAGCTGTTATTTAAAGCTCATGAAATGCCTTTTACACACAAGGGTGTCTTATCATAAAGTAACTGAAAAATAAATAGTCATTTCACTGTCTGTGTAACCAAGTGAGCAGTTCACTGAAAATGCATATTTCCAAAGCATTGGAGATGATCAGTTATTCACTTGAGAATACTATTAATTAAAAGACATTATAATCCTTTAATCTCCCAGACAGCTTCTGTTTACGCTAATCAGACTCCAAGGTGACGGTATCTGGGAAAATGTGCATCCATTACTCTCCAAATTAGTGCTTGCGTGTCAATCATAATCAACACTGTGCATAAAGAACTGTCTTTGTTTCTGCAGCTAGTATTTTTTTTTACTGCATGTGTGGTGTTGCACACAAATACCTTTTGTTGCTTAAAAGAGCAAATGTAACTTAATACCCAGCAATGCTTCCTTCAAATACCTACAACAGTGTTCCCCACCTCTGTGCCACATGAGATTGAGGTGATACCAAATATACATAGTATATTTTGATACAAAGCTTTTATTTTCATTTCCTAAACCTTACATGGTAGGATTTTATAGAATAAAACTTTTCTGTATTTATTGGCTCAAACATCTAGCCCAGTTTTTTAGACCTATTCTACCTTTTATGATCCAACTCAAACCACCTAGGAAAACATGTTAACCAACTCCCTTCAATAAAATTACGAGAATGCCCTCATACTACTCTTCTGTGTGATGGACGTCCCCAGGGAAATACGTAGTGTTTATTTCACATTTGAGGCTCTCTGACTGACACAGTAGTTAAGCAGATGGCTATTACTTACAGCAGCTGATAGGATATTATAAAGTACACCAAAGAGTGTAATTTCAAGATGAGAGAATTGCTAAAATAACTCTTAAGTTGTCTGTTTCATTAGCAGTTTTCAATAAAATAAATAAAAATAAAAAATAAAATAAATACTTCTCATTTTTTTCAAAGGACCATACTTTTTGTTTCTGATTGTGTATCAGCACTAGAGATCTTTTTAAATTATCCACTATATGCACTGAAAATTCTTTCTCCCTGATAAATAATGTGATTATTAATAGTGCATTGTCACATGTTTTCTAGATGACTTATTTTAAGCAAAACATCTGTTTTGATGAAGGGCTATAAACATAGAAGTCATGTGCTAAGAAAAGTGATTCTTTTTATGTTTCTGGAAGATATTTTATTTTGTCCTGATGTCTAAAGTTAAGTATAATACCAGGTTATGTACTTATCCTTCTTGCTTTATCTCAAATATTTATAAAACCTGAGCATTGGAACTAGTGCTTTTTGTTTCCAACTCTGCTAAAGATTACATGCAAGTTTCCATTATTTGTTATATGTTTCAACCACTGACGTGAAAAGCTAGTAGGGAAACAGGTTCCTATTCAAGGCAAGAACTCTGAAAAGTAAATAAAATGCATTATTTGTCTCCATATTTACTGGCTTAATGATCACTGTGTCAGAGTTGCCCTGTTTGGTAGTAAATAGGCTGATTTTTCTCTTCTACTACCTGCTCTGCAGAAGCTAACGTGTTCTTCTGATATGTTTGCTTTATAAACTGGTTTTGGTCGTGTTTCACCAGATTCACAGACCAAGCATCCACTTACACAGCAGTATTATCTCCCCTTCCCCCGGATAATTGTTGACTCAAATCCTCAATGTAATCATTGTTTTACAGCTCTTTGCTAGGCCACTCCCTCCACTCTTCCTATTGTGCTCTGAAATTCAGCATTATGAATGCAAAGACTGGGACATACTTTTTAAAATAGGAAGAGTTCATATTCACATATGACCTTTCAGGAAAAAAAATGAAGTTTTTTTTCCTGAAATTAAAATGTTTAACCTTTCTTTTTATTATCAGAAACAAGGGGGTAAAATTTCACCAAGACCCGACAGCCCATTAAGCATTCAGGTAGCCTGATCTATATGTCTATTTGTTTATCATGAGTTTACTTTGTTTACATGAGATCTACAGTTCACGCCTTTTGTCGTCTTGGGACAACAGAGATCACTCAGATTTTTTCCTCACAAGTGATTATAATATTCAATTTGCATTTTAATTCCTTTGACTAAGGATCAAGAATGATTATCTTGTATTCCCTAGGTATGATTGCACAATTATATATTTGCCTTTAAACTCTACTGTTTATATGTGGCTCAATTTGTATGCTGTTCCTCTTGATCTTCCTTTGATGTGTCATGTACATTTCCTTCAACCCAAGAGCCAATGATAGGTATTATTTAATCATGTTAAATGATGGTTGGCTTTGTTAAATGTCAAAAGATTGTGGTTTTATTTGAAATGGGACAGAAATTCAGCAGGGTCAAAAAATAATAAAAGAAAGACTGCAAAATAGTAACATCTTGATTTTCAACAAGCTCAGCATTGCTGTATTTACTATTAACATTTTCCTAGAACAATAACCATTTATTTATTCTATATAAACAGAAGAATATCAACAAGCATGAGCAAGAGAACAAATACTTTATTTTGTCATGTTTTGGGTTGTTTGGTTCTAAAATACGAATTTTCTTTTCATCATATTTTCACTGTTTCTTGTTTTTACTATACCTAGTCTTTTTGCCTTTCTGCTTTCTTTTCATTTTCACACCTGTGCCTCTTTGTTCACCTGTTTCCTTGATATGTCTATGTTTCCACTCAGCATCCTCTGTGGAATCAATAAGGTTTTGTTGTCACAGCCCTCTTATAGTCATGATTTTCTTTATATTATTTGCTTTCTTCTTTCAGCTAGTATATTTCACAGATTATTTCTAAACTTACTTCTCAAACCTTCACCTTTCTGACTATTTTTCAGGCAAGTATTTCCAGTCCTCTAAGTCGTGTCCCTTCCAAATTAAATTAACAGCCCTCACTCTCTGCTTACAACCAGGAGAACTTCCACATTGTGTCCAATAATGCAGGAAGTAATTAGACCCAAGATAGGCAGAGTCTGTTAAACTGAAATGACAGAGTTGTGCCATTGATTTTCCTTATTTGTAAAAGATGTCATTTGATCTGTTCTTATTTGGGTAGCAAGTAAATAAAATCGAGGGATGTGTTAATTTTTGAGATTGGCATGTGTTGAAACTGACAGTTTCAATGCACCAGTTTTGAATCTCAATCCAGAATATCAAAGATAAATTTACTTCTCACAACTGCTTAACCTCATCTCTTCTAGAAAACATAACATTGGATTCATCTTCTCAGACTACAGCTATGAGATAGCAGCTCTCCTACCCTAATCATCAAGTCCAACCATTCCTATCTGTCACCAAACCATGTCCCTGACCATCTCGTCTACTTGTCTTTTAAATACCTGCAGGGATGGTGACTCAACCACCTCCCTGGGCAGCTTGTTCCAGTGCCCAATGACCCTTTGTGTGAAAAAATTCTTTCTGATATCTAGTCTGAACCTTCTCTGGTGGAGCTTGAGGCCATTTCCTATCACCGGTCACTTGGGAGAAGAGGCCATCACCCTCCTCTCTACAACATCCTTTCAGGTAGTTGTAGAGAGCAATGAGGTCTCCCCTCAGCCTCCTCTTCTCAAGGCTAAACAACCACGTCTCCCTCTGCCGCTCCTCATTCTCCAGCCCCTTCACCATCTTTGTTGCTCTTCTCTGGACTCTCTCCAGAGCCTCAACATCCTTCTTATGGTGAGGGGCCCAGAACTGAACACAGTATTCAAGGAGAGGTCTCAACAGTGCCGAGTACAGAGGGAGAATAACCTCCCTGAACCTGCTGGTCATGCCGTTTCTGATACAAGCCAAGATGCCATTGGCCTTCTTGGCCACCTGGGCACACTGCTGACCCATGTTCAGTCAGTTGTCAATCAACATCCTCAGGTCCTTCTCCTCCAGGCAGCTTTCTAGCTAGTCTTTCCCATGTCTGTAGCACTGCATTGGCTTGTTATGCCCCAAGTGCAGGACCCGGCATTTGGCCTTGTTAAACCTCATGCCATTGTACTCTGCCCAGTGGTCCAGATCCTTTTGCAGGGCCTCCCTACCCTCTAGGAGATCGACATTTCCTCCCAGCTTAGTGTCATCTGCAAACTTGCTAAGGGTGCACTCAATGCCTTCATCCAGGTCATGGATAAAGACATTGAACAGGGCTGGACCCAGCACTGAGCCCTGGGGAACCCCACTTGTGACCAACCTCCAGCTGAAGTTAACTCCATTTACCACAACTCTCTGGGCCCGGCCATCCAACCAGTTTTCCAGCTAGGAGAGTATGCGCTTGTCTAGGCCAGTGGCAGCCAGTCTCCTAAACAAAATGCTGTGAGAAACTGTGTCAAAGGCTTTACTGAAGTCCAAGAAGACCACATCCACAGCCTTTATCTCATCCAGTAAGTGGGTGGAGAAACAGAGAAAGTTAAAGAACAATTCGTTTTACCTGTTTGGGATATCTGCTTTCCTGCTCTAGAAATGCCCATTTTTCTTTGCTGACTGTAAAAAGATGTGACAGAGTGCTTAAATGTGCCTGTCCACACCTGATTGGTTTAATGTGATCCTTGTTCTCTTATTATGTTGTACACTATCTTTATCTATTGTCCTGTAGTTCCATGTTTTCCTAAAAAGTGTATTTCCTTAAATGATGTTGATGATTATTTTCTCTTTTCTGCTTGCTTTCACCTAAAAGGTGTCTGAAACTGGATGTTTTTGATTCTGTAAAAAACATCCATCTCTTTTAAGTTTCAAATATGTTCTTTAACTTTTTTCATAGATATATTTTACATTATTCCCTCAACACACCTTGTGTTCTTTTCCCTAATCTCAGCATCTACTGAACTCTTCAGCACTTAATCTTTGTTTATACTGACAGTTTTTCCTAGTTATTAATAGGTGAAAACTTTCACTTACCATTGTTGTAAAGTGCATTGGAGTGCACAGGAATAATAGTATTATTCAAAGAATGACATTCTTGAAAACATGCTGAAGAATTCTCACCTCTATTTTCTCAAAAAATGTTGGGTTTTTTTTTTCTTCTTCATTTTCTTCTTGCTTTTCTTTCTTAGTTGGTGCCTCTGGTAACTCAGCTCTGTTTTCTGCTGACTGTTAATTCATCACTAATATTGAAT
This sequence comes from Phaenicophaeus curvirostris, assembly GCF_032191515.1. Taxonomy (NCBI): domain Eukaryota; kingdom Metazoa; phylum Chordata; class Aves; order Cuculiformes; family Cuculidae; genus Phaenicophaeus; species Phaenicophaeus curvirostris. The sequence continues at coordinate 182,784,088 of NC_091392.1, forward strand.
CAATCAGAACTAGACTGAAGGGCAATAGTGGATGAGGCAGAATAACATCTCTCTTGGAACTAGAATGTCAAATGCAGTAAGACTTAATTTTACAGCGTAATCATTAGGGAAAAGGATAGTCTAATGAAAAGAGTACTGACCTGTAACTGCAGCAGTTCTGGATTTAATTCACTACTCTGCAGAAAACAAAAACACTGGTAGTTGAAATGTAAGGCTGAGTAATTCTTTACTCTTCAATGGATTACTGTTCTCTAGTTTTGCATTTCTCATCCCCAAAATAAGACTTCCAAATGCTATGGCTGCTGGTATAAGAGTAAATAAAACTGTGCCGGGGATTGTTGTCAGACACTGGGACCGTTTCAGACACACTACCAGTTTGTTAGAGCAAGCCCAGTGTGATGGGGTCCTGTGACAACTAGCACTGTCCAAAACAATGCCCATTTCCCATCTGCAATTTGAGTCACAGAATCATAGACTGCTTTGGGTTAAAGTCCAACCCTCCACAGTGAGCAGGGACATCTCTGACTAGATCAGGATGCTCAGAGCCCTGTCCAGCCTGACCTTGAATGTTTCCAGATATGGGGCATCTACCAGCTCTCTGGGCAGCCTGTTCCAGTGATTCACCAACTGCACTGCGAATAATTGCTTCGTTATATCTAGTCTAAATCTGACCTCTTTTAGTTTTAAAACATTACCTGTTTTTCTCTCAGTACAGTCTTACTAAAAAGTCTGTTGTCATCTTTCTTATAAGCCCCTTTTTATACTGGAACGTAACAATGTGGTCTCCCGAGAGCATTCTCTTCTCCGTCCTGTATAACCCCAACTCTCTCAACCTTGCCTCACAGGAGAGGTGTTCCATCCCTCCATTCATTTCTGTGACTCTCCCGTGGACTCACTTCAACAGGTCCATGTATTCCCTGTACTGAGAAGACCAGAACTGAGTGCAGTACTCCAGGTGGGATTTCACTGGACTGGAGTAGAGGGGCAGAATCACATGCCTGGACCCGCTGGCCATGCTTCTTTTGACAGTTGGCCTTCTGCACTGGGAGAGCACATTGCCAGCTTATGTCCAGTTTTCCATCCAAGTCCTTCTCCACAGTCCTTGTCCGCATCCAAGTCCTTGCTCTCAATTCCTTCATCCCTCAAACTGCATTGATACCAGGGATTGCCCTGAGCCAGGTGCAGGATCTGGCACTTGGCCTTATTAAGTTACATGATTTTCACATAAGCCCCCTTCTCAAGGTGGTCCAGGTCCCTCTGGATGGCATCTCATGTCTCAGGCATGTCAATCACACCACTCAGCTTGGTTTTATCTGCAAACTTGCTGAGGCTGCAGTCAATCCAACTGTCTATGTTTGTCATTGATGAAGGTATTAAACAGCACTGTTCCCAGAATTTATTCCTGAGGAACACGACTTGTCACCAGCCTTCTTCTGGACACTGAGCCATTGACCATTACCCTCTTCATGTGACCATCCAGCCAATTCCTTACCCACTGAACAGTCCATCCATTAAATCCGTTAATTTAGAGGGAAGGACGTTGTGGGGTATTATGTCAAAGGCCTTGCAGATGACAATAGTAACTGTTCCCTCATCCACTGATGTGTTCACTCCATCATAGCAGGCCACTGGGTTGGTTGGCTAGGCAAGACTTGCCCTTGGTGAGGCCATACTGACTGTCTTGAATCACATTTCTGTCCTCCGTGTGCCTTAGAATAGCTTCTCGTAGGATCTGTTCCATGATCTTCCCAGGGACAGAAATAAGGCTAACAGGTCAGTAATTCCCAGGATCCTCCTTTCTACCCTTTTTAAAAATGGGTGTGATGTTTCCATTTTTCCAGTCACGGGAGACTTCAGCTGACTGCCATGACTTTTCAGACATCATGGAGAGTGGCTTGGTAACTACATACATTAGTTCTCTGGGGACTCTGGGATGCATTTTGTCACATGCCATAGACTTGTGTATGTTCAGGTGGTCTTGAATGACCTTGAAAGCGGTCACCTTTAGAAGGTGAGTGTAGTGGGAATTGTTGTCACTGGCACTAGTGACATTGAAGAGTCCCTTTCCTTACTATTGAGGGTGTGCTCAGGAGCTCTGAAAGATACACCTGAGTGTCCTAAAGCAGGTAAATACAGACTGCACTGTAGTCCCTCTTTGAAATCTGCTTCATATTATACTATCCCATGGTTTCAGAGTGTTTCACAGCATAGATTAGGTTCTCAGATATGTTCTGTAAAACAAATTAATGAGACGAAATAAATAATAATGAGTCTGCTGCAGTAGTTAAGCCTCAGTTCAAAGAAACATCTTTCATCTTCAAGAATTTTTTTGGTAGAGTCAGAACAGTGAAGAGTCACAGTTCCAGGGATCAGATACTTTGATAATGAGACACACAAGCAATTTGCCGTGGTTCATTTATAAACAGATTTTTTGTCATTGGTCCAGTGTTAGTGATTAAGCTATATACTTATTCCTTGATTAAATGTTTTCTTCCAATTTGCCAAAGTTCTTACAAATTTATATCCATCATTAGCATATCTGTACTGTTCTCCAAAGATCTAATTTACCTGATCTTATAGCTGAAAGTTTCTATAATTCTAAACATCAGGTGTTCAAAAACTGCTCTTTTTACTCTCAGTTAGAATTGTTAGACCTACTTTTGCTACTGTGGAAATCATAACCAAGTGCAAAACACAGGCAAGCAGCTAGGAAGCATGGACCATTCTGCAGATAAAAATGAAGGACAAGTACATGGGTACTGCCCATTTTTTTCCTAAAATAAAAAACTCTACTGAAGCTATCTGTGTTGCTTTTCAAAGGTTGTTTAATTTTATTGTGTTATCTGCAAATTACTTGGGCAGCTTATAAAGAAATTGGGATACTTGTTTATACTGTAAGCAAGGAGTAATTTCTTCCCTTCTGCTTTTTTTCAGTATAGTGGGTTAGTTCCACGGGAGAGCTGGGACATGTGGCATCCAACCCTGGTGGCTGAGGCCCTGTTTGCAATTGCAAACATCTTTAGCTCCCTACGCTTGATCTCATTATTCACTGCAAATTCTCACCTGGGACCTCTGCAGATATCGTTAGGAAGAATGTTGCTGGATATTTTGAAGTTTCTCTTCATATACTGCCTTGTGCTGCTAGCTTTTGCAAATGGATTGAACCAGCTGTACTTCTACTATGAGACAAATGAACCTGGCAATTGCAAAGGAATACGATGTGAAAAGCAGAATAATGCATTTTCAACGTAAGTGGCTGATCTATTTCTGTCTTCCCCTCTGCCCCCATTATTTTTATCCCTTACCTGTTTTTTATAGGAAAGAGGCTTTCTGTTTTCTGTTGGTATTACAGCAGTGTCCTAACAGACATATCTAAAGTCCCCTTAATAAAAACCCCTAACGTTAACATTACATCACTCTGGAGAAATGTTCATCCCATACCACAGTGAAGATTGTAGAGTTCAAGTTATATCAAAAGATAAAAAGTTAGGTTAAAGAGAAGGGGAGGATAATATGAGATTAGAAAGAACGTATTTAGAATTAAGGGGAAAAAGTTCACCAGATCAGAGCTTGCTTATCCAGGCAGCTGTCACCCTGCATTTCTTCCATGCTTCCAAGTCTGCTTCTGGGCATTAAGTAAATCAAATGTTCTAAAACATGAAGATTGTTTGTAGATAATTCAGGAAAAAACATTCAGTTCAAGCTTGTACTTGAGTCTACTCTGCATAATCAAATACTGCATTCTAATTTCTGTTTTAATGTTTATTTATTTTTCTTTCACTTAAAAATCACTAGTAGTTGATCTACAGTACCAAAACACTACCAAAAGAATACTAAATCTCAATCTCATCTTTCAGTTTCCAATCTGAATCAAACACCTCCTATAAATACCTGTTCCCTTTTACCTTTTCTGAATCATCCCTATGCTTTTTTTTTCTAGAACATATTTGCTAGGAATGGCTTCCTTCTCAAAGTAAATAATTTTATAAAAATAATGCTGTTTACATCATCTTAATCAAGTAACTTTGATCAGGCGTGGCATATTTATATTACTCAGAAACAGCATCTTATGCAAGTCTAAACTTTGTGTGATCTGAGTAGAAAAGCACAGTAAAATTTTTAAGAGCTGAACATTGAAGGATGCAATATTATTCATCTAGGAAACAGTGGTGACTACTGGTAATAATGCCAGAAGAAGGTGTCAAGGCAAACAGTGATGCCTTATTAGCCTTTTATGCTGCTGTGAACAGAGGAGAATAGTGGCTGTTCAGTTTGTATACAAACAAATGTAAACCATACAAGAGATTCCAGAACAGTACTTTACCTCTCATATACACTCTACTACAGTAACAGAGAGGCAGGACCTAAAGTTTCTATAAATAAATTTTTGCCCAGTTCTGGACAGCAAGTCCTAGCATGCAGGACTACTGAGGGTGGTACAAGTCCCTGAGGTTCAGCAGCTTCTCTGGTCTGGGTACAGTGGGGACAGAACCGTTGGCCCACACACCCTGTCCAGGTAAGCTGCTTCTGGTGTCAGAGTGAAGAAGCAGGAAAGAGGCCACGGGGAAAACTCACTTCAATCAATGTCAAAATATGGGACCAGACAGGCATAAAAGTGTTGCTCAAAAATTATCAGGAGCAACTGGGCCAACCAGGGCCCACATTTAGGACACTATAGCGTAGCTGAACACTGTACAAAAGTGAAATTTTGTCAAACTATCTAGTCACAGAGGATTTCATAGAATCATAGAATCATAGAATAACCAGGTTGGAAGAGACCCACCAGATCATCAAGTCCAACCATTCCTATCAAACACTAAACCGTGCCCATTAGCACCTCGTCCACCCATGCCTTAAACTCCTCCAGGGAAGGTGACTCAACCACCTCCCTGGGCAGCCTGTTCCAGTGACCAATGACCCTTTCTGTGAAGAATTTTTTCCTAATGTCCAGCCTAAATCTCCCCTGGGGGAGCTTGAGGCCATTCCCTCTTGTCCTGTCCCCCGTCACTTGGGAGAAGAGGCCAGCACCCTCCTCTCTACAACCTCCTTTCAGGTAGTTATAGAGAGCAATGAGGTCTCCCCTCAGCCTCCTCTTCTCCAGGCTAAACAACCCCAGCTCTCTCAGCCACTCCCCGTAAGACCTGTTCTCCAGCCCCTTCACCAGCTTTGTTGCTCTTCTCTGGACTCACTCCAGAGCCTCAACATCCTTCTTGTGGTGAGGGGCCCTGAAATGAACACAGGATTCAAGGTGCAGTCTCACCAGTGCCAAGTACAGAGGGAGAATAACCTCCCTGGACCTGCTGGTCACGCCGTTTCTGATACAAGCCAAGATGCCATCGGCCTTCTTGGCCACCTGGGCACACTGCTGGCTCATGTTCAGTCGCTGTCAACCAACACCCCCAGGTCCCTCTCCTCCAGGCAGCTTTCTAGGCAGACTTCTCCTAGTCTGTAGCACTGCATAGGGTTGTTGTGCCCCAGTTGCAGGACCCGGCACTTGGCCTTGTTAAACCTCATGCCATTTGACTCTGCCCAGCGGTCCAGCCTGTTCAGATCCCTTTGCAGAGCCTCCCTACCCTCTAGGAAATCGACACATCCACCCAGCTTAGTGTCATCTGCAAACTTGCTAAGGGTGCACTCAATGCCTTCATCCAGGTCATTGATAAAGACATTGAACAGGGCTGGACCCAGCACTGAGCCCTGGGGAACCCCACTTGTCACTGTCCTCCAGCTGGATTTCACACCATTTACCACCACCCTCTGGGCCCGGCCATCCAACCAGTTTTCCAGCTAGGAGAGTGTGCGCCTGTCCAGGCCAGAGGCTGACAGTCTCTCAAGCAGAATGCTGTGAGAAACTGTGTCAAAGGCTTTATTCTTGTATTGTATTGTATTGTATTGTATTGTATTGTATTGTATTGTATTGTATTGTATTGTATTGTATTGTATTGTATTGCATTGTATTGTATTTATCGTATTGTTATTATACAGCTTTTCCTTTTGGGTTTTGTTTTTCAGGTTATTTGAAACGCTGCAGTCATTATTCTGGTCTATATTTGGACTCATCAATCTCTATGTGACCAATGTGAAAGCGAGGCATGAATTTACTGAATTCGTTGGGGCCACCATGTTTGGTACCTATAATGTAATCTCTCTGGTTGTTCTACTCAACATGCTAATAGCCATGATGAATAATTCTTACCAACTTATTGCTGTAAGTTGTTCCTTATCCTTAGATCATTTGTAATATATGTATACCTTCTCTATGCTACTACATCACATTTTTCTAGTAGTAAACATTTTTTTACTGTCAGGATACTGGGACAGATTCTCTGATTTGTTGTAATTCTTTTGTGCTGTTGAAGGAAAACAGAAACCAGACCCTGTCTGGATTATACAGAGGGAAATTTCCCCACAACTCTGAATGGGGTAGAGGTGTCCCTGCTGTAGAGGCCAGCTTGTCAATTGAGAAGGTTGTCCTAAAGTGCAGGCAAGTGACATACACTACAGTTCTGCCCAGGTTGCACTGTGCAGGACATCTCCTGAGAAAGAGGCTCTGCAAGAAGGCTGTTCTGTCTCAGCTTTATTTTGAATACATTATATCTATTAACTTTTAAAATGCTGTTATTTTGGAAATGTGAATATGTAGTTAATAGAAATTGGATCTGATGTTTCATGGTCAATTTTGGACCCATTAGCAATTCAAACAAAAGGTCATGACTTCTCATTCAGTAGTGTCCTGTTTGCTCCTTTAATTAAAACTGTTCTTATCCTTATCAGAGCTATTGGCTTATTTTTTATTGGATTATTTTTATTTCTCATCTGCCTGTTAAGAAGATTAGTGCAAATAAACACTGATTCATCACATGATAGTTCAAATGTGATCATGCAGAAAGCAAACAAATAAAACAAAGCTCCACTGCCCTAAGATTTTAAAGTATGCCTTTTTTCCTAATCTGGAAATTACAAGCTTTTCCACAAAAGAAATACTGACTACATGTGTTTATATAATGCTATTTGGCAAAGTCTGGTACAAAATACCACAACACACTAGCGTTAATCAAAACTCAGACTGCAGCTTGAATACTTTTCCCGCTACAACTTCTCAATGTCTCATTTGATTGCTGTATATCTGCCTAAATATTAAAGGCTAGGGCTACACCTGTAGTTCTTGTTCTTAGTTACTATGTTTGTTATCCAAATCTAATATTAGTGACTTAAACTTGTTCAGCTGATAGTATTTAGCACTCTTTCCATGGACTTTAGTTTTGATTTTTTTCAGTTTTTCAAAATTATAAAATGCCATATAGAAACAAAAAGAAAGAAAATTTAAAATAAGAATAAAAATACATAATACATATACAAATACACAATACTGAAGTAGGAGGAAAAAAAGATACTCAACTCAAGAGTTTTAAGTGGCCTCATCATATGTTGGATAATCTGTTCATGAATTTCTAGGGCTGGCATTTACTGAGAGATGCATGAGACTTACAGACTTACTGAAGCTGCTACACAGCAGAGTGATTAGAGTGATCTATGTGGAATAATAATGAGTTGCTATTATAACAAAACACCTCTTCCAGAAATGTAGCATTTTTCCACTTGTAATTATCCTTTAGTTTTTGACATACTTTTAATTATTTAAAAGCCTGTGGCAAGGAAAGGTTGAAAGTGGATATGTACTGTACTTATCTAACATTTCTTGACTGAAGTAAAGCACCTTAGCTTTGCTGTGTGCTGAAGACCTTCTGTCAAAAGACGATGTCAGTATTTTAAGAAGAAAATCAATTAGTATTTCAGGGTTGTTCTAGTTTAAGGTTTTCAGATTTTTATAGGTTTGTTTTATCTACTTAATTACAGCAACATCTGTGCTGGTGTTGTGTTTCTTGTGCACAGGATCATGCAGACATTGAGTGGAAGTTTGCTCGAACAAAGCTCTGGATGAGCTACTTTGAAGAAGGAGGAACTCTGCCCACTCCTTTCAATGTCATACCAAGCCCAAAGTCTCTTTGGTATCTGATCAAATGGTTATGGAGACATCTTTGCAAGAAAAAAATTAGAAGAAAGCCTGAAAGTTTTGGTACAATAGGGGTAAGTGTTGTGTTTTAATCTGCCTATGGTCCTCTTCTTTGCTATATAGATGAGTCTTTCACAGCCTTATAGAGCATCCAAACTGAGAAATAACATGCATATGAGTTAGAAAATACTAGTAGTGGAGAATATTTATTTTTTAAATTCACGTCATTCCATTTGACTGAAGAGAAAGCATCATCACATTCCTGTGCAATGACAATATGAATCATGACTGTGTCTCAACTACCTATAATGCAAGATTAAAAGCAAAACAAATATGAGAGATCCTGTGCCTATACTTGTCTACCAGTCCTAGAGGTATGGTTGCTGATGTCTAGCTCAAGGGTCACTGTTCAACTATCACTGATATTTCATGAACAACACACTTCTGTATGAAGTATTCATCATGGAATATTCTCTGTTTCTCTGTCTCTGCGTGTAGTAAAATGTGTTTACCATAAAAGCATTCTTACTGAAAGCTGTTCCCATTAAAGAAAATACTTCAAAAGGTAACAGCATTTACTCACATTTGCCTATATGAAATAACAGGTAGAGTTTTTTTTCAGAATCACCTTGGTACCCTGTTCTAATAGTGCTATCAGTGAAATTTCTAGGAAAAAAAGAGGGAAAATACACACAAGGGGAGCAAGAATAATTCTGTACCTGGATTCAATAGATGCCTGTGTAATATCTCAGCCATAGGCTTTCTCTGATAGCTGCAGTGTGTAAAGCAGATTTGAATTTGTCCCTCCTAGCTTTATCCAGTTGACATACCTCTGTCAGCCGCACAGTTTTTCTGTATTGTCAGAGGAAACATCCAGGCAACAACCCAACCTAACAATTATGCTTTTTGCATTCCCCAGACTGAGTGAATCAGTCCCTCAGTAACTAGGCTGCATTTAGTCAACTTCAACATAAAGAAAAGTCTTGTGGGTAAAATGTGGATTAAATGCGGGTAAAATTGCACTTTCCCTATTCCACAGGGATTTGGTGAATATTTATGTTTTCAAGTCTGTTGGGAACTAATATAGCAAAGTGAGAATATGAGTGCCATATGTGGGTAAGGGGAAGAAGAAAGAGTTATAGACCTCACGCTGTTAACTTTGGTAGCAAAACTTCCATTCATTTCAAAGAAGATGGGGATATGATATAATTCTGTGCTGGAGCATTATTCTATCGACCTTTCCTTACATATTCTCTTGTCATGTCCTGACATACAGTTTAGTCACCAGGTATACTTGGAGGAACAAGTTCACAGGGGTGTACAGATACTTGATAAAGAGGAAGAGTGACAGGTAAAACTAATTCACAATTCCTAAGCTGATGAATGGATTTTTTTCCTCCTTGTGGAAAGCCTCTAATCAGCCTTATTGCATTATCCTGGTCTTGTTGGCCAGTTTCTACATTGTGAAAGCAAAATATGCTTCACTTAGCTGTCATTCTTGTAGATAGGAAGGAAACACCCAGAAAAGGAAGCTTATAAGCATGAGAATGACATCTAAACAACCTAATCATAGATTACAAGAAAAAAACACTTAAAAATCCCATTAAAATTGATATTAGAAAAGCAGTGAAGTGAGACAAAGAGTGATTCAGATAGAAATAAAAATAAAAGACATGAACTAGCATGAATGGTGAAGAATTTCAAGAATAAAACATTACTGTGTAACCTAGCAAGAAGAAGAAGTAAATGCAAAGACCAGCTGGAGGAAAAACTGATATTTTGTTAGAAAGGGAAAATCAGAAGAGTGATGTACTTGTGTGTGTGGGAGAGTGGGCAATGCTTCTAGGCATTTGTTAAACATTTGGTAGGCATGATTAGCTAGTGCAAACTGATAGATTGATATTAAAATTCATGGAGTGACACCAGTGTATAGCAGCTGAGGACCTTGGGTTAGTTAACACAATACCCCTGTTTGACTGAGACCAATCCAGAATACTGTTACATATCCCTTCAAAACCTTCAGGATAATATTTTCTGTTTAGATTTCTCATCCAGGGTAAGGGATTTTTTTTTCACCCTCTCAAACTCTAGCTCTGAGAGTAAAAGCATTCCTGGCTCTGTGGAATAATAAAGAAGGGTAGTCTTGTGCTGAAAGACATGGTGAGGAAGGGGGTTCCGAAATATCACTGTCTAGAAATGAATATATTGGGTTTTGGAAACTGGTGCAGCAAAGGGTCAGAGGGCAGGGAGTCTATACACAGAGCTGGTTGAGAAGTTTTCCAAATAGAGCTTTCATTTCTTAATGAAAAAAATAATAGAATCCTTAAACCCTGACTTTTTCACTAATGTATACCAATTGGGAAAGACTTCAGTTTCAGGATGGAATTTCTGTTTGGAGATAGAAAAAGCAGGTGCCGTTTAAAACAAATAGCTTGGGCTAATGGAGACCCAGGTTCTCTTCTGTTCTCCAGTGAATATTTAATTATCTACCCCAAGCAGAAAAACTCTGACAGGAGAGATTTCCATTGCAAAATCATTAATACGTTGAGGGGGAAAATATGCTCTCTTGGAGAACAGAAGAGAAGGAGTTGAAACTGGTTTCCTTATGATTTTAGTGTGAACCACTAATTACTGAACTGTCCGGGGGTGGAAGATGTAGGTAAAGGAGAGAGGTAGGACGTTTTTGATTAATTTCTGTAGAGTAAATATATAAAAAAAAATGTTTCATGAAAGAAAACAAAAATCTCAAAGTTTGTGAGACAATAGGGCTGTATCCATCTCTAGTTTCCACTACAGGACAGGTACTTAGCTGCAAGTATAGCTAAAACCTCTCTGAAGTACAGGGCTCACCAGCAGAGCCATCATAGCAACAAGACTTCCAGCTGCCTGGAAAAGGTCAGCAGCCATGGCTGACCAGGCAGACTCAGTCTACACATCTGGGCATCTGATAAAACTATAAATATTTGCAGCTAGCTCTTCAGCTATAACAGAAGCCCCACTAGGGCTATCCGAATTTGGAACATTTTGCAGTTTCTAGTCCCAGTTATGCACTCAAACTCCAACATGGGATAAGATGTTGGTATGAGCTATGTGCTCTCTTTTCCACCTTAGGAAAATCTATCTGTACCCATCAAAGTGTGAAAGCCACTGTTCAGTCCAGCAGTCAGATCTACACACAGTTTAGGTAGAAGTAAACCAGATGCTTTTAACTGGATTTTCCCCAAGAAGTTAAGTCATCAACAGACACTCTGTTTTGATCTCAGTTTGTTCTGGAGGAACGCACTGCTTTCTGGTGTTCAAAAACTTATTCCCATTACTCATAGTGCAGACTTGGGTTCCCAGAACTTCTTCAGTTGTCCCAATAAACTGCATAACAAATTAAATTTAGAACCTCTGTGCCGTTGCAGCTGAAGGGATATGAAGAGTTTTCTCTGCTTTTTGTTTGGGAATCTCAGCTGACAGCTCTCTGACTCTGGCTTACTGGAATCTCCTTGTAATAACTCTAGCCTCAGAGCAAAAAGATAAGCTTTGTTGGGTCCTACTTCTTTTCTTTGAGTCCTGCATTATGAACTCCAATTCCTTCCCTATGACCAGTACTGAGGAATAAACATTACAAACTCAGTTTCAGGCTCATTTTCTTACATTGGTGTTATAGCTGTATGGACCCCATGTTGTCTGTAAAGCAGAACTCAGATTTTGAAACATTTTGTTCTGAAAACACTGAATACTAACTTTCGTACTTGGAAGCTCTAATCTATGGTGATGTACAGTTTGAAATCTTCTGGGTCAGAATAAAAGACCAAGGCAGCAAAAGGAACCTTGTGGTTGGTGTATATCACAGGCCACCTGATCAAAGAGAGCCAACTGATGAAGCCTGCTTCCTCCAGCTAGAGGAGGCTTCACACTCACAAGCTTTTATCATACGAGGGAACTTCAACCACCCTGACATCTGCTGGAAAAATAGCGTGGCAAGCTGTAGGCAATCCAGGAGACTCCTTGAGTGCATTGAAGATAACTTCTTAACCCAGGTAATAGACACCCCTACCCGAGGGGAGGCAATACTGGACCTCATGATCATCAATGCAAATGAGCTCATCAGTGACATCAAGATCGGAGGCAGCCTGGGCTGCAGTGATCACACAGTGGTGGTGTTCAAGGTCCTGAGGGCTATGAGGCAGGTGAGGAGTATTGTCAGGACTCTGAATTTCAGGAAAGCAAATATCAAGCTCTTCAAGGAGCTAGTCAGTAGGACCCCCTGGGACATGGTCCTCAGGGTCAAGGGGGTGCAACAGACCTGGCAAATATTTAAGGATGATTTCCAGAAAGCACAGGAGCGCTCAGTCCCCAGATGCAGGAAATCGGGCAGGGAAGGGAGGAGACCAATGTGGTTGAGTTGAGACCTGCTGGTCAAACTGAAGAACATGAGGGAACTGCAAAGGCAGTGCAAGTAGGGTCAGGTAGCTTGGGAAGAATATAGGAATGCTGCCCAGTTGTGTAGGAATGGGATCAGAAAGGCCAAGACACAGCTGGAGCTGAACTTGGCAAGGGAAGTGAAGACCAATAAGAAGGGCTTCTACAGGTGTGTCAATAAGAAAAGGAACGTTAAAGAAAGCATACCCCCACTGATGGATGAAAATGGTGACCTCGTATCAACAGATGAGGAGAAGGCTGAGGTACTCAACAATATTTTGCCTCGGTCTTCACCAACAACCACTCTTCTCACCCCTCCTGGGTCATGGGACAAGAAAATCGGGACCAGGGAGCACCCTCCCACTGTAGGGGAGTATCAGGGTCATGACCACCTGAGGAACCTGAACATATATAAGTCTAGGGGACCTAATGAGATGCCTCCCAGAGTCCTGAGGGAATTGGCCAGTATGGTGGCCAAGACTCACTCTCTAATATTTGAAAAGTCATTGCAGTCAGGAGAAGTCTCTGGTGACTGGGAGAAGGGTAACATTGTGCCCATTTTTAAAAAGGGTAAAAAAGATGACCCTGGGAACTACCAACCTTTCAGCCTGGCCTCTGTGCCTGGGAAGATCATGGAACAGATCTTCCTAGCAGCTATGCTAAAGCACATGGAGGACAGAGAGGTGATTAGAGACAGCCAACATAGCTTCTACAACGGCAAGTCCTGTATGACCAGCCTAGTGGCTTTCTATGATTGACAGGGGCAAACCAATGGATATAATCTATCTGGACTTCTGTAAAGCCTTTGACACAGTCTCCTTCTCTCTAAATTGGAGAGACAGGGATTTGATGAGTGGATGGTACGGTGGATAAGAAACTGGTACAGTGGATAAGAAACTGGTTGGATGGTTTCATTCAGAAAGTAGTTGTCAACAGCTTGATGTCCAGATGGAGATCCATGACAAGTGGCATCCCTCAGGGTTCTTATATCTTCATCAATGATATAAACAGCAAGATGGAGTGTACCCTTAGCAAGTTTGCAGATGACACCAAGCTGAGTGGTGTCACCAGAAGGCTGGGATGCAATCCAGAGGGACCTGGACAAGCTGGAGAAGTGGGCCTGTATGAATCTCATGAAGTTCAAGAAGACCAAGTGCAAGGTCCTACACCTGGGGTGGGGCAGTCCCTGATTTCAGTACAGGATGGGGGATAATGTGATTGAAAGCAGCCCTGCGGAGAAGTACTTGGGGATGCTCATTGATGAGAAGCTTGACATGAGCTGGCAATGTGCACTCGCAGCCCAGAGGACCAACCATATGCTCGGCTGCATCAAAAGAAGCATAGCCAGCAGGGCAAGGGAGGTGATTCTGCCGCTCTACTCCGCTCTTGTAAGACCTCATCTGGAGTACTGTGTCCAGTTCTGGAAATCTCAACATAAGAAGGATATGGAGCCATTGGAACAGATCCAGAGGAGGGCTACAAGGATGATGAGAGGGCTGGAGCACTTCTGCTATGAGGAGAGGCTGAGAGAGTTGGGCTTGTTTAGCCTGGAGAAGAGAAGGCTCTCAGGAGACCTTATAATGGCTTTACAGCACCTGAAGGGGGCCTACAAGAAAGCTGGGGAGGGAATTTTTACAAGGACATGTACTGATAGGAAGAAATTCTTCACGATGAGGGTGGTAAGCCACAGGAACAGGTTGCCCATTGAAGTTGTGGATTTTCCCTCCCTGGAAATGTTCAGAGCCAGGCTGGATGGGGCCTTGAGCAGCCTGGGCTGCTGGGAAGTATCCCTGCTTATGCTAGGAGATTTGATACTAGATGATCTTTAAGGTTCCTTCCAACCCAAACCATTCTCTGATTCTCTGATTCTACTATGGTATTTTCCAGTAGAAAAAAAGGAATAATGTGCATCCAAAGACTCAGTCAGTGCTAGGGGATACAAAACAGGCCATAGAAAGAATGCAGCTGGCTTGTTAAAGCCATTTTTTTTGAAGGGTCAGGCATGATATCTACATAAGAAAGCTTAGTACCAAAACCAGGAGTCATGACCTATGAATGAATCATGGTTGTATTAAATGTGTCACCAGCAATCCACTCTGCATGTGTATATGGATTTGCACAATTGAAAGTTCATTATATACAGAGTCACAATAATTTGCAGTGGACTTGCTAGTGAAAGGATTTATGAGGCTTACGTGAAGAATAACACTGTCAGTAGAAATAAGTGTGGTATGATTGCTTGGGCAGACCATCTCCAGTGCTGCTTATAACAAAGCTATCATTGGAAAGAACAGGGTCTGCAGGAAAGTAAGGTGCCTCTGAAAAGAGCTGATTAATTTACTTCCCCTTGGATTGTCAATTCTGACATCCTTTGTTGTACTGGGGCGGCTGAAGCAGTGGGTAGTGGAGTCAAGGAGAGCTTTTTCAAGGGACAGAATTTTCCTCCAAAGCAACATGCTGCCCAGCCATGCTGATGGCAGCTTTCTTAGCCATAGATAGAGCTGAGGGAAGGCCAGGATGGTTACATGTGATTTATTAGTATGTCAGGTCTGCTATTAATCAGATAGAGATCTTCTACCTTTCAGATTTCAGCACATTTTTATTTTCTGTCATTTTGACATATTCCAGGTATGCGGCATTCTTTTTAGCTATTATCACGAAGTATCTCCTACACTTAAAACTCTGAAATAACATTGTGTGCTGCTCTTTTTATATATATAGCAGTTCTATTAAATTTGTCAGCTCACCTTTGCAAAATCCAGACTAGTAACGTAACTCTGTTGATTAGGCTGAAGTTTTTCTGACTACCAAAGGTCTTTGGGTGTCTCATGGATACTCCTGTTGGTCACCTGAAGTCCATTGCTATTTTGAAATAGAAGAGATGTAAGGACGGAAACCTCAGTCACACTGGAATAAATTGCACTGATTTCCTCAAATTACGTTCCACTTCATTTCTCATCAATTGTGTTTTACCTATAATTTTAAGTTTTTCAGAGGAAAATACAGAAAGGATTGTCAGAGATATCTTCCAAAGGTGTTTGTGCATCTGTTGTTTAGATAAATAGATACCTCTTTTTTAGCTATCTAGATTTTTATGCCATTTTTTCCAAGCAACCTGCATGATAACTATTATAATTTCTCAGAGTAAATCTCCTTTCTCCTTTTCCTACTCTTTTTTTCTCCAAGTGGAAACTTCTGCAACTCCTAAGTCAATATAAATATTTTCTTATAATAAGTGTTGGATGTTGAGTGAAAAAATAACATATTCCAGACAAAATGGAAATCAGAAATCTGGAGTGTTTGTTTTGTAGCCAAGATCATCTCATGAGGAACTCTTTGTCAACACAGATAAGTTCTTACTGTTTTTTTGGGACACTTATATTCAAGATGGGGAGTATATCCTGTAACTTTGCACAATCTTTACATTTTCTCGACCTTTCTCACTAAGAAAATATGAATTCCTGCTTTATAAAACATATAATTTTGATAAAACACTTCAGATGAATAATTTTTACGTTTTTGACTGCTAAAGAGATTTTTCTTCCAAACAATGCCAATTACTAGGAACAGCTTAAGCAGGAAGACCGGAATACTTACCACTACTATAGAATTAACACTAAAGCTTTCTAGATGATATTATTACCTCCTTTGGAAAGCGATAAAAGTATCCCCTTGAATTTCATAATCTCATACTACCTTGTCATCAGAAGAGTGTTTCTTCCCCTGTTTCTCCCTTCCGTCAGACTTAACTTTTATCTCTTTGCTAGTAATAGTTTTCAACACTTATGCACATGGCACAGTGGTTAGTTGAAACAAATTTTGAATAACCACAAATTTGACTATGACCAGTAGAGAAAAGCAGGCTGGCTGAGAACTGAGTAAGGACAATATGAGAATGAATGCCATTTTATTTGTAGTTCATAGCTTGATTTCAGATTTCAGATTTTTCCTGCTTTCAGAAGGAATCAAATGTTGACTATGAACTGGAAACTGAATCTGAGCATTTAAACAGGAGATGGAGAATTAATGGGGTTAATAACAGTCATAGGTTATGTGTATGCATAGTTCCCTGCGTACTATGTATTTGTCTGTGTATGAAGACACACCGGTACATGCATTCTTTTTCAGCTTCTCAGTGGTATGGATTGAAAACAATTATTAAGTGCAGTACCACTGTTCTGGACCCGTTACTATAGAAATTAAATTGTTTACAGAGTACCCTAAACTGCACTTTTTGACATTGCATTGACAGGAAAAGCCACAGCCTCTGCTTCTGGGAGTTTCAGAGCTGATTTCCAAAAAAGTATAAACCTCACTTCACTGTTTCTTGTTATGGATACAGAATTAAACCTATGCATTTATTTCATATTTCACTGTAAAATAAAGCAAAACAAACAGCAACCGTGGAAAGCAGCCTGCACGACAAGAGTCAGCATGCATTTTATTTACAGGAATTATAACTGATGTGCGTTTCAATTACACCTTGAAGTATTTTTTCCCTTTACGTCCGAGTCAGATCTGTTGTTCAGAGCTCTCTTAGCCACGGACTCCCTTAGTGTTCTCTCAGCGGGAATGAAACATCTCCATCGTGTGGTCAACTGCGATAAATCAGGAAATTGCACCTTGCTAAAGACAGGTCGTGGGAGATATCGGCATTCCCAGGGCTGGCTTTCGTCCCTCTACCCTTAAACACAAGGAATTTCCATTTTCTCTTAAGGCATACACACACAAACACGATCTGGAAAAGTACTGAATACAAGATATTTATGTGTAAAGCCCTACTGCAAGACGTCTGTTCAGAGCAATTAGGAAATAATTATTTTCTCCTTTCTAGTATATTTTAAGACCAACCACACAACTACCGCATCCCTCAAATTAATTACAAAGAAGAGATCAATCCTAAAGTATAAACTGATTTCAAGTACAGCAAAACAACTAAGCATAAATTGCCAATCATTTTCAAGTAAAAGAAGATGGCAAAATACCTTACTGTGCCTGCCTCACTTCACAACTGAGGTCAATTTTAACAAGTATACTGAAAATATACTTTTATCCTATTTTAAGATCCTCTAAATGTTCTGTTTTGTAGAAATACAATCAGTGGTCAGACACCTTTCCTCACCAGCAGCATATATAAGAACCTAAGTTCAATTTGTAAGCCTTTCTCCAGTCAGGGATAATGAAGACCAAGAATAGGAAAATGTGACTCATGCTATTGAGGACAACTACAATTCAAGAACTAAGTAATTCAGGACCTTCCCCCCCACCCTCTTTCTACTGGACAGCCCTTAGATACAGCAGTATTATCTAAAGCAAGACTTCCTTGAAGCCTGTACCGCGTTATCACCCTGCCACGCTTCTTTTTGCAGTTCCTTTTCAGAGTTACTATCACAGAATCACAGAATCACAGAATAACCAGGCTGGAAGAGACCCACCGGATCACCGAGTCCAACTGTTCCTACCAAACACTAAACCATATCCCTCAGCACCTCGTCCACCCGTGCCTTAAACACCTCCAGGGAAGGTGAATCAACCACCTCCCTGGGCAGCCTGTTCCAGTGCCCAATGACCCTTTCTGTAAAGAATTTTTTCCTAACGTCTAGCCTAAACCTCCCCTGGTGGAGCTTGAGGCCATTCCCTCTTGTCCTGTCCCCTGTCACTTGGGAGAAGAGGCCAGCACCCTCCTCTCTACAACGTCCTTTCAGGTAGTTGTAGAGAGCAATGAGGTCACCCCTCAGCCTCCTCTTCTCCAGGCTAAACAACCCCAGCTCTCTCAGCCGCTCCTCATAAGGCCTGTTCTCCAGCCCTTTCACCATCTTTCCTTCTTATCCTCTCTCCTTATAACCACGAAATTCTGCACGGCAAACTAAGTTTCTTTATTCTGTACCCATCTCTGTAACCAAGTATTTTTATAGGAAACTAAGCAGGATTTTTTCTCTTTGATATGGTTTTACAGTGCAAGTTTTGTTGAGCTCTGTGTTAAATGAGATGTTAGTAGCCATAGCAAGTGTCTTGATAGCACTATGCTTATGTTAAGCTTTTCTCATTTCAGTAAAATGCTCTTCAGTCTGTGCAAGTGAGTGAAATGATCATGTTGTTCCTCTTCTGTCTCAGATCAGTAACTTCAGGGCTCTGCAAGCAGAGCCCGGGCTGCCCCATCACATCCGCGTCAATGCAGGAATAGAAGCACATTGTTGAGAATATAGGCAATCCACTTTGCCTTCCTAATGACGACATTCTTCCTTCTGTAAAGCTAATGACAAGCTTTGCTCCAACACTGCGATTTTTTCATCAGATGTTGATCTGTCTCTCTCAGCTTATTAGATACCACATACTGCACAGATTTCCTGGTTTGCTATGCTGCAAGTATTTTACCAACAGACAGGGATTAATGTTTTTCTATTATTTTCTTTTTTTTTCAGAGGCGTGCAGCTGACAATCTGAGAAGACATCATCAATACCAGGTACAGGTTCATGTTTATTGTTTATTTTGGGGGTGACTGTTTTTTCTCTTCCTCCAAAAGGCCTTCAGGAGGAAAAAAATTTAAAATTAAATAAATAAATAAAGAAGAATTTCATTAGAAAGCTGGAAAAAAGAAAAGAAAAAGCCTACAATAACATACTAACCATTATTTTTCCCACTGTAACATGGATTGCTTTTAAAAAAGCAAACACGTATTCTCCCCTTTCTGTGGGAAGTCATCAGGATCGTATGTTCAGCCTACTGACATGCTACATCAGAACCTGCTCTCCATCTCTCCAGCTTTGACTCCCTGTAGACAACTTCCTGTCCCTTAATAACCCCTCTGCCTAGATCTCCTGCTTCAGCTTCTGATTTTGTAGCACAAAAAGCCTTTGACACAGTTTCTCACAGCGTTCTGCTTGAGAAACTGTCGGCCTCTGGCCTGGACAGGCGCACACTCTCCTGGGTGGAAAACTGGTTGGATGGCCGGGCCCAGAGAGTGGTGGGAAATGGTGTGAAATCCAGCTGGAGGCCAGTGACAAGTGGGGTTCCCCAGGGCTCAGTGCTGGGTCCAGCCCTGTTCAATGTCTTCATCAATGACCTGGATGAAGGCATCAAGTGCACCCTTAGCAAGTTTGCGGACGACACGAAGCTGGGTGGAAGTGTTGATCTGCTGGAGGGTAGGGAGGCTCTGCAAAGGGATCTGAACAGGCTGGACCGCTGGGCAGAGTCAAATGGCATGAGGTTTAACAAGGCCAAATGCCGGGTCCTGCACTTGGGGCACAACAACCCCATGCAGTGCTACAGACTAGGAGAAGTCTGTCTAGAAAGCTGCCTGGAGGAGAGGGACCTGGGGGTGTTGGTTGACAACCGACTGAATATGAGCCAGCAGTGTGCCCAGGTGGCCAAGAAGGCCAATGGCATCTTGGCTTGTATCAGAAACGGCGTGACCAGCAGGTCCAGGGAGGTTATCCTCCCTCTGTACTCAGCACTGGTGAGACCGCTCCTCGAGTATTGTGTTCAGTTCTGGGCCCCTCACCATAAGAAGGATGTTGAGGCTCTGGAGCGAGTCCAGAGAAGAGCAACAAAGCTGGTGAAGGGGCTGGAGAACAGGCCTTATGAGGAGCGGCTGAGAGAGCTGGGGTTGTTTAGCCTGGAGAAGAGGAGGCTGAGGGAAGACCTCATTGCTCTCTACAACTACCTGAAAGGACGTTGTAGAGAGGAGGGTGCTGGCCTCTTCTTCCAAGTGACAGGGGACAGGACAAGAGGGAATGGCCTCAAGCTCCACCAGGGGAGGTTTAGGCTAGACGTTAGGAAAAAATTCTTTACAGAAAGGGTCATTGGGCACTGGAAGAGGCTGCCCAGGGAGGTGGTTGAGTCACCTTCCCTGGAGGTGTATAAGGCACGGGTGGACGAGGTGCTAAGGGGCATGGTTTAGTGTTTGATGGGAACGGTTGGACTCGATGATCCGGTGGGTCTCTTCCAACCTGGTTATTCTGTGATTCTGTGATTCTGTGACATGGAATAATTTTCAGATTTATTTTGATTTTTGTTGTGTTAAAAGGTTTGCAAGTCAAGCAAGATGTGGGCTGTACACTTGTAGGTTTGGTGCTTAATGGATTCTATATGGGAAATGACTAGATAAACTAGGATTTTTCCAACCTGTGAAAGTGACAGTGAGTCTGTCTGGAGCAGTGGAGGACTCCCCACTATGAGAGATGTTAACAAGCTGAAAGGAATCCAAGAAAGGGCCACCACAATGGTTAGAGGGCTGACATAAAAGGAGAAGCTTGAATTTCAGCCTGGATTAGGTTAAGGGGGTTATAATTGCTATCTTCAATAACATAGTGGGTGGATAAGGAAATGAGGGAGACAGATTTTCCTTAGAGGTGCACAGGAAAAGAAAGGGAGTTAATGGGCACAAGTTTCTGGAAGGAAAATTCCATAAGAAAAATCGTCATCACAGTGACTGTAGTAAAGAACTGGAAAAAAGTTGACCAGGGAGGCTGCAGCATCTTCACCCTCAGAGATATTCTGCACTTGACTGAACATGGCTCTGAGCTGGATCAAACAGCCTCCAGGCATCTCTTTCAACCTAAATAATTTTAGGATTCTTAGAAATAAAAGGCAGCAATGAAAGCATGTCAGAAAGCAGGTTAAAAATAAGCAAAACACCAAGTGGAATTTTATTCCAGCTATGCCGTAGAATTCATTGGCAGATTATTTGTGGATGCTGGAATTTTACATGAGTTCAAAACACATAGGAATAACTGTCACAGTGCATTACACCTAGAGCTATCATTTCTGATTGAGAAAGTCTCTGAATTTCACATCACGGGAGGCTTGGGAGAGTATAGAAGGAAAATAACATTATGCTGCTGCTCTAAACTTACACTGCTCATGAAGCATCAACAACTGCTCACTGTCAGATTGCATGTTACCGGCATGTGACATGCCTTTGGTGAAACCAAATGCAGCCATTCTCAGAATGGTTAATATCAGCACTTTCCATTGAAAAGCAGAACAGATTTTCAACCAGATCTAAGGTTTGTCCTTCTTTGTCATGTTCCTAAAGCACAAAGAATTACATGCAGGCCCAGTGAGTGTAGTTTTGGTAACCAGTACCAAGAAATCTAACACAATATTTTTTATTTTTAGGAGGTTATGAGAAATTTGGTTAAGAGATACGTTGCAGCAATGATAAGAGATGCCAAAACCGAGGAAGGATTGACAGAAGAAAATTTTAAGGTATATGATAACTTATATATTTATAAATTTTTATTGATTTTATAAGACTGTGAAGCATATTTCTCAAACTGCCCAGTTGATCAAGCAGTATATAACTTACTTCCTAATGTAGTGTCTGTGTCCTGATGGACCACACATAGATAGTATTGTACATGGACTCCAGCAAGTTGTCTCCTTTCTTTAGACAGAGCAGTTATCAATTTTATCAGATAGCTTGAATTATGCCCAAGTAAGGGGACAGCAAAGTGTGACGAAGTGTATGTAACAACATATTTCCTAAACCATGATGCAAATAGTTTCAGTGCACTAGGAAATAGAGATTTTCTGCTACAGATTCCGTTGTGCATTTATTTATATACAGAACACCTTTTACGTGATTTAAAAGATGAAAAACTTCAATAAGCAGCCAAATATTAAAATTGTTTGACACATATGAAGTGAACAGGGCTGTATATATAATAATGTTTACATCCATCCCTGTCTATTTCTATCATCTAACATTTCTGTTGCTGTTGGCACCTCAAACTCAAAATGTTCAAAATCATATTCATCTGCCTCAGCTTAGGCATGCAGCAGATACAGCCAGAGCCTGAGCTAATTACTTCATCATCCTTTCAGAGAATATCAAAAGAAATAGGGACCTCCTGAAGGCAAAGTGCCTTCTCCTGAGACAGGTCTTCAAGAGACAGTTTACACTGGCAGAAAGCAGCCTGCAGTGATTAGCTCTGACTTAGCTGCCAGCTACCAAGCATCGAGTGGGAATGCACAAGACCTACATGTGCTGCTACTCAGATGGAAGTGCACACGCTTGTTTCTGCCTTGTGCATTCATACATCTGTGTGTGCATGTGTGTGTGTGTAAGGGATGGTGTTAACACGTGATCACAATGCTGTTGTTACAATGGGATAACACTAACAGGTTGGCTCTAAGCCTTCAAGTTGACTATGCTCCTTCCTCAAGACTGTCAGTGATTTCTAGGAGTTGTCTAGGCTAAGGCACATTTCGTCTCTTGCTTCCTCTGATAAAATTGTTGATCACTTGTCTATCTCACCTGAAAGATCCGTTAGACAGAGTCTGACAAGCACCTTGAAAATGCCAAATATTATTCAGATAGCAAAGTTTATTACTGATCTTTAGAAAAAGTCTTTTTTTAATTTATTTTTGAATTATGAGAGGAAAAATCAGATTAGCTTTCTTCCTCTGACGTTTCATTTTTTTTCCTAATTTTTAGGAGTTAAAACAAGATATTTCCAGCTTTCGTTTTGAAGTCCTGGGTTTGTTAAAAGGGAGCAAGCTGTCTAATTTGCAGTCTGCAAAGAATAACAAAGATGCTGCTTCTCTGTCTGAAAATGAAGAAAACAGTGAGAATGAAGGAAACAAGAAAGGAAAGAAAAAGAACTTCAGCCTTTTTGACATAACAACAATGATTCACCCACGATCAGCCACTATTGCCTCTGAAGCACATAATGTAAGCAACGGCTCAGCAATGATGGTGTCAGAGTCTACTAAGGAGAAACATAAGCGTGTGAATTTTGTAACAGACATAAAAAATTTGGGATTATTTCACAGACGATCAAAAACAAACTCTATGGAACAATGTACAAATAAAATATACACTGTTTCTGAAGAAGTTTCCCGTCAACAGGCAGAAGAACAATGTGAGGAAACTGCTAAACTGGAAGAGGGAGAACTGACCATGAACTGTGAATTAAATGTTCACAGTCCTGAAGAAAAATGTGCGTTAGCCAAATCACAAAATAGCAGTGACTCTTCGGATTCACAGGAAGAGAGGAGTATTTGTGCTTCAGATACAGAGAAAACAGAGTTACAGAACTCAGAACCGGCCACAACGCAGGATCAGCTGGACAAGGAATTGGACATTAGCATTGACAGTGATGGGAAAGAGGAAACAATTGATCAGGGTGATTATGTAATAACAAAGTTGTGACACTTACAGGAGGAAGCATTTACAAATATATATATTTTGCATAGTGCTTTTGGGGGGGAATGTTTTAAGACTTATATTAGCAAACGCAGAACTACACTTTATAGTACTCAACTGTGGCACATGATCTTGTAACATAGTAGTCAAGAGAAAGATAATACGGGGACTTTCTGTTTTGTAGCCTGCTTTAGCTTTCACAATTTGTTTTACATTTTTTAATAAATGGAGGCATCTTGTATTCTTGTACTGTTGCAATAACCCACAGAAACTTTTTAGCTATCTTTTTCAATTACTAAATGCAATTTCTCTCACATGATAATTGACTCCTATGATAAATATTTTTCTATGCAAATAAAAAGTAGCTTAAGAGACTTGTAAGCCTTTATTTAACTTTGTAGGTTCTTTAAAGATTCTGGGCACCATCATAATCATAAATGGTTCCTGTCAGCATAATTCATGTCAAGCTATTAGAATCATTTATTTAAGTTGCTAGAACTTTTGTTTCAAAAGCTATACAGAAGCAAAAGATAAAGTATATTCTTTTATTTATTGAAGGAATATGAATACCTGTAAATTATGAAAGATCAGTCTATTTGATTATTTAATTGCAGCTTCTCACTCTCAGCTAGAGGTTTATCACCATCCTGACACTTATTAGAAATGCATTTGCAGGATTTGAGGAGAGTAAAAAGTGGTTCTTAAAGAGATATCTGTGGTTTGCTAAATTGATGATGGATTACTCCCCAGAAGTCCATAATCGCAACAGCTATTGCTTCTTCAATCATTTCCTTTTCCAAACGTGGACAATCTATGCACTTTAATATTAAACTGCTTACTAGCTTTTGCCTTCACAATTCACTTGCATTTGCTAAGAGAAACATACTTCAGGAATAAACAGACAAACAATGATCCCCAGAGTACTTGGAAAAATAGGGTAACTTGAGAAGATTTTAAAGCCAAGCCTTAAGAAAGTTTCTTTGATAATTTGGGGTTTTTTTGAAAACCTAATAGTATTTTTCATAACTGATGAGTGACTTACTGTCTTAGTCAAACCCAGTATTTTTAAAATTAAAAAGTCTATTGCTTTTTAATCAGTGACTGGTGTCCTACATTATTAAAAATATAATTTTGCAACTGACCTAATGATGTCCACCCTCGAACTCTCAGTACCAACCTTCTCCTCCCTTGAAACGACATGAATACGTCATTTTGGTTTTAATTTCCCTAGCCCTGCCAAGATAGATTCTGTATTTCATATTGACCTTTATTAAGGAACCTCCAGATGCATAGAATATGTTTACATCCCAGATGGAATCCATCACATGTAATTCTCACCTTGTAGGACCTGACCTAAAGCTATACCATTCTGGGCCTAAACTATCCTGGAACCAAACAGGGTTTTGAAATTCCAGACAAATCTCTTTCATCTCCAAACTTTTAGGTGAGTTTTCCAGCTCTGCTTTACACTTGTGCTACTTTCTCTGAGCTCACATATTGAAAGCTTCCTTCCTGCACATCTATCTGTGCCATGGCACCTAGGAGTGAATTAGTTGAACTGAAATGGAAAATATAAGCAGTAATTGGAAAATAGTTTGTATAGCTTTGCAAAAATGCATTCAAATCACATTTAATTATTAAGATGTGGTTGATTTCAATTTTGGCCTCTTGACTTCTCTGTGGATCCTCTCTCCTTCACATCTCTATCCTTGTCAACCTATAGATTGTGAGCTCCTTGGGGCAGGGCCTGTAGGTTTTCTGTTTGGAGAACACCTGAATTATTACAAGCATAACAAGAAATAAATAATAATAATGTTGGAATAATTTCATATCATTTTTACTATATCAACTCTTTTAGAGAGTTCTCTTTTCTACTGTAACATTTGTGTTAAGAATGACATAAAACCCATGTGTCAAGTGTTGTCACAAAGTTATTTATATCCCAGTTAACAGTCCTTCAACACCTTCACCACTTATTTCACTTTCTCATTCTTCATCATGGTTTATAACATCTTGGAGTCCTAAGCTTATTACCCTTTCACTAGCCAAATTCAAAACAAATAGTATTTGCTCCAAAGAATTTTCAATGCATTCCATCCATGTGTTTTCCTTTCAGACAAAATGTGCCTCAGCCAGGTATTTATAATGCCACCAGCACCATTATCAGAACAAGTTAACTTCTGCATACTATCCTACCATCATAAAAGCCTGTTTCTTCTATGCACAAAGTTCCCAACAGGGCAAAACCACAGGGTAGTTAACCAGAAACATCAGCAATGTCAACAAATCATGACACCACCACTGTGCTGGAAGACAATATTAGTCTTGGAGTAGATACAAGACAGAAGAGCAAAGACAGCACAGGTGGGCAAGATACTTAGGCGTAGGTCATGCCACTGTACTGAATAGCAATAGCTGGTCAGTCTTCTGCTGTCTTTTTATTTTCTTTTACAACCAAACACTGAAATCAATATTTGCTCTATTTTTATGTGATTCTTAGGCATCAATGCTTAATATCAATATGGACCTGACCCCATTCCATTTAAATTTAATGCCAAGTAAACACCTCATTTCATGGAAACAGATAAGAGCCCAAAATATGTTCAAATTTGAAATGATGATGGGGGTTTACGGCTTTGCAAAAAGCCAAAGACAGACAGACCCCCTCCTCCTTACATGCCTCGAAAAGGACATCTGTGCCAAGATAGATTTAGACATGCACACAGCAAGTTTTGTAACATCACAGTAGAGTTGTTATTAAGTTTTGCAAAGCCAAGCATAGTTTCTCCTCTGGATAAATAGAAGGTTATAAACTTACCCATTCCTGTGTACAACCCTCATCAGCATTGATATCTGAGGAACACAAAAAAATAGGATGTAAGCCCCTAAAAAAAGACAGTCTTTTGAAGTAGAGCTTAAAATTATTGAATGTTTCTAGAATTTAGAAAATAATCTAAACCCAAAGGGTTTGGTCCCAATATGAGGTTGTTACAGTTCAGAAAACATTTTTAAAATTTATGCATTTTAATATTCTTTGGTATGGGTACCCTTTGCATTTTCATCAGCTCCTGTGGAAGCAGTGAGAGTGCAGGTAACACAAAACTCTTCCATCCTAGCATAGTGAGGCAGGAGCCAGCTCGAATTCTTGCAACCCAGCCTTCTCAAGCACCTCAGGTCAAAGCCAAAGCCTATGGAAGTGGGTATCTTTATCAAAGCTTGTTTGATTTCCTATCTCCCCAGGATACACACTGATACACAGCCAGAGGTCAGTGATGCAAGGACTGCAAGCTATACCTCCAAAACAAAATCGCAAAAGCTGCTTTGGACTCCACGCTTCATTAGCTCTCATGGGTATTGCAGAGGTGAGAGCTATGAACCAGAGAGTTCAGTCTGCAAGACACTGTGAGCCAGATGCAGGCCACTGAACCACCTCTATATGGTACAATGCCACCAGAGAACAAGCCAATTAGATGACTCTCAGGGAGGAACCGTGGCTTTGCAGCTGGTTTTAATCTTGTTTTTTTGGTTCACAGGCTGAGACCATTGCATTTTGATTAGTTTAGGCTACAAGAGGGACTTGACACACATCTCATAGGTCAGGATTTAATGACCTTCCTAATCTGAGGATTTTTGTGAATAAGTAGTACCTAGATCCAAGAGAATATGTATTTTCATCATAGATGTAAGCGTTTAGAGCTATAAAAGTTGAGGAAATTCTGGTATCTATGCATCCAAAAGTTCTTCAACAGACTATTTGAAAAAAAGCATATCTTAAGATCATCCTTGGACTGATATTTCAGAAGGAGAATTTTTGCATAGTGTCCTCACAGGAATAAAGCGTAGACAAAAGAAACAAAGAAATGATTTTATGTCCTTCTCAAATTCTACTATGTATGATTTGCAGGCTATAACAACCCATTTCCTCTCTAAAGGTCAGATGAATATTTAATCAGAAAGTAGCATGAAAGAAAATAAACAAATCATGCTTAAAGACTGTGATGAGGCAATGAACTTTTGAATACAGTTCAAAATATTTTATATCAAACTTTCTTCTAGGAATATAGAGGTATGAGTTGGGCAACCACATAATCTCTTTTCATTTTACAGTCCCTGAAGAGATATCAACAGCTTTAGTGAGTGGGACAACCTCACAAAAACAAGAGTACTGGTACTAATAATGGCAGTGGCCATGATTGCAGGAGTAGTAGTAGCAGTATTAGTAGTTGTAGCAGTAGTAAATATAAGTGTAATAGTATCTATCCTTTGCCTGCTCTAAAGTTTACCTGCTTTCCACATCAAGCAATTATTTGATAACTCCAGTAAACTGTCCTTGGGGAGAGCTCTCCTCCAGCATAAGGCTGCTAATTTCTAGACTCAAAATCTTACTTCTCTGTTTTACAGCTCTTTGACTAGCTGAAGCTTTAGTTATGGAACAAATATTCGCTGTAGCAGGAGCAGATTAGAGATCCTTTGAGACAGTTTATGGTTAAGTATTTGGACAGACTCCAAAATAAATTTCTGCAGTTAAGGATGAATTTAAGCACTCCACATATGAAAAAAGAATTGAACCCATTGAACTACATTAAATCAAGTTCACTATCTTCTCTTTTAGTACTTGAGAAGTTGCCTTACTTGTGTAACCGTAAAATAATGGAGCAGAGAAGAATCCTTGTCAACACTGAAACAACCAAAAAAACATAGCAGCTTTCAACCTTCATGAACACAGGACTCTAAAAACGTCACGGATTAAATATTTTCCACAATTACAATTTAGCAGCAATTTAGAATTTATTGATGATTTGAGGTAAATCAAACAGATGGATTTTTAGCAGCATTTAATTATAAATCAATTTATCATTTAACAAGGTGATTTTATGGAATCTGTTATAATCAAAAAAATTACTTAAATACAGATTTGAAAAAATGCCAAGATTCATTCTTATCTAGTACACAATATTAAAATAATAAAGCACATATACAAGCATAAAGGTATAAGAACATATACATGCCCAGAGATATATTAACATTTAAGCATAGAAAGTTATATGGATATATTTGTGTGCATAGATAGACAAGTATAGAGGGCTAAGTGGAGAATTATTCAGCCATATCATAAACACAAATACTCATATGCAGCTACCAATGCATGGAAATAATTTTTCTCCATGACTAATATAACTTAATCCAGTTCTATCCCAAGCAAATTAAGCAGTAAAATAAAAATTGAAAGAGAATTTTTTTTATGAAATTGGACTTTGTACAGTGTTTATAGCAATCCTTTCCTTAGTACCCTCCAGTTTTATTAAGAAAAATAGAAGATCTGGTTTTTTCAGCACCCATTCTTTAAATGATACTGTGTCTTCCTTTCTTTGCTTTGTAAGACACCTAGGCTTTATATTTAATAGTTAATAAAAATTTCTTTAACTTACAGATTGCAAATCAGGAAACCATTAAGGAAGACCTTATCTGAAAACTGTTTCTACTGTGTTTATTTTCACAGGATTGTAACTTCACAGCTCCCTGATCATTTCCCACATTAATTTACAGTCTTTGAATACTGTGGCTGTGATCTGAAATCAGAACCACACAGAAGAAATATCAGCTTTTCAGCCTCAGGGAAATGTGCTCTGCTCATTTTAAGGGTCTGCAATAATGGTTTGCTTTCAGGAGAGATGCCCTTAAGTATGATTGATAATTATTTAATAGTCATTTCTAAAGAAGAATAATAATAATACAAACAAAAATAAACACACAATCTATGTTGGAAAAGAGAGAGACTAATCCATGTTTTAGTATTTGAGCAACAGACTTCTATCTAATACAAGCCAATCGTAAACATCAGTACAAACATCCCAGCTTTTAGAAAATCATACTCAAACCCAAATCTGGCACAAATTTCCCCAGAGAAATGGATACTGAAAATGTTTATTCATTAAGGACCATGTATGGTGGGGAAGGAGCATTTCATTTTTTTGTTTGTTTTCTATTTCTGCCAAACACAAATAACTTCTGAAACCTGAACTGTTCCCACACACTCACACCCCAAGCTGATGAAGAGAGAACCAGGTGTGTGTCATTGAGCCAAGACTATCCAGCGTGGTCAGGACAAGTAAGTGATGTAAGACTGAGTGAAAGCACTTATAAACCTGAAACTGGTTGTTAGTATTGCAAAATTCAAAAGTTTTTATACAACACTTGGAAAAACACAATTTCAGCTTTCCACATAAACGCAGTATTAAAATCTCATTTGAGGCATTATTAGTGAGTTTCTGAAATCTCACCTGGGATTTTCTTACTAATCTCGTGTGACATTATCATCATCAGTGTCAAAGAAAGCATAATGACATTGACTTATGTCATCTGCTGACAATGTGATTCTTCAAACTAGGAGCAACATTTCAGGCTTTATTTTGGCTTGTTTCCCTCTCTAGCCTGTTTCTTTCACAGTTTGAAAAACAGAAAATGAATACACTTTGAAGAAAGACTTTATTTAGTTTACGTCCTTATACTTCCTATTAAACAGAGACAGTGATTCATTCCAGAGATAGGCACCTTGCAGAGCAAGATGGAGTAGCTCCTCTCTGTACATCTGTTCAAGGTAAAAGATGAGCTGGAAAATTTAGAAGTAATTGCAAAAATATTACTATGTAGTATTGCTGCATCTACAGGCCAAGACTGCTTTCTGTCAGAAATATTTATGGCCACGGCTGTTCCAGTTGGATGCAAGGCATGCTGCATGGCATGAATGGGAGGGCTACAGCTCAGTTCCCATGCCATGTGCGTGGGAATAGCCAAAATGAACAGAATTTATGACAAAACTCAGCATGCTAAGTCACGTCCTTAACACCACCTTCGGGAATCACACAAAATCACTCCATCAAAGGTTCTCTGAAATCAATTTGATTAGTAAATGACATATGTGAACAATATACGTACTTTTATGTTCACACTGGTTCTTTCTTTTCCAATCTTCTTTCTGGTATTCCAAATTTTCCTTTTGTTTCTATTCTGTATTTATACTACAGTCCTTCAGTGTCTTTTCCACCATTCTTTTCCCTGTCCTCACACCTCCTGGCCTTTTTACGTACTTTCTTTCCTTCCTCTGTTCTCAATGTTCACTCTGTCAAATCATTCAATCACACACAATTTCTGAACTAATATGTTAACCCTTCATATGTCACCAGAAAATGCAAACAGTCTTTCTACACAGTTAATCTATTCTTTGTCTCATATATTGTGTGACCCAATTAATTTTTTAATCATTTTTCAGTATAAGAATGAGGCAGAATACAAAAGAACACATTTTTCTTTTTTTTTTTTTGTCTTGTCAGGGGCTCATCATACTACACGACCTTTCTCAGGTGGCATAGGATCTTGATGTATTAAATAGACACTACTAATATTGAGGAATACTCCAAAAGCTTAGCTGGGAGTGAGGAAAACCATATTCAGCTAAAACTACATTGGAATTTACCTCCAATACAGTTTGGTTGAGACATTTAGTCTAATGGACCTCCTCACACAACAGGGACACCTAGCTTTCAATTAGGATTAGCATTGATGGTTTAGGATTATATTTCATCATTCTAATTTCTAACTTGGGACCTATATTGTGTTTTATACCTTCCTATTTGAGGTTCATACTGATGCTTTCAGAAAGAGCCATCTCAGTTAATGGAAGGAGGAAGGGAACACAAAGATGACTAAAGCATTATTACCATTTTCAGGAAAACCTACTGCATGGTCTTTGTTTCTTTTTTAACCTTTTAAAATACAAATAAATTATAAAACAATAATTTAAATAACCTAGTTTTCTTTGATTAGTTTCATACTTCGTTAGTTATGAAACAAAGTTTTCACTTTTCAGCTCTTTCCCAGAAATTTTCTGTCCTTCCTCTCTCATAGATTATCCTGTAATTTAATAGTGTATTTTCTGCTCTTAATCATGCTTTGTTTGCTAATTCTGACCCTGTGATCTTTGTATTTTTCCAGAAAATTACCTAGACATGTTTAGGATGTGCTTTTGATTTGACATCAAGGTAGTGACCCATACTTTTATTATCCAAGTATGCTTCCTAATACCCACACCATCTATTTTTCACAGGGGTTCTTGAAACTACTACAACAGAGGAGAATCTAACATTTTCTTTATTGCACTATGACTCTGTTCACTAAATATTGAAAATTAAATTGAAAATTAAATACCTTACCTGGAAGCAGGCAAGTAGATAGGTTGCTATGTCTTTGTTCAACATACAAACTTCCTTCACAATTTTTAAGGATTAGAAAGAAAACCTCTGAATGTCAAGTCACTTCAGCTTCTCTGGGGAAAACTGAAGAAGCAAAGGGGAAGGAAGTGTTTCCCTCTAGTTAAGACTCCTACGTGAGAAGAGGACTGATATTCTCCAAAACATTGGTGAACCTATTTTAAATGACATTCAACTCAGAAGAACATGTTCCAATTCCTGTTCTTTCTGAAGTGCACATGTTCAAAAGGATTGTCCATATCTCAAGGATTGTGGGTAGCCTGGAGGAAGCTTTCTGCTCTTAGATGAAATATGCACTGTAAAAAAAGCCTATATGCCCCAGACCCCAGCTAAACATCCTGAACTGTTTTTCTGTTTCTTCTTATTAAAAAATATATTTATAAAGTAGAACAAGTCTAACAGGAGAATCTAAGAAAGATGCTTAGTAATATAAAATAGTCCAATGGATTTGGCATTTGTCCCAGCTGCAATGCACTGTATCTGATAGGAATTTAGCATGTTATCATCGGCAGCAAGTATCTAGGTCTCCCCAAGGCTACTGGAGTTTTCTCAGCATTAACCTATTCTGGTTTGAAAGGCACAAGAATAACCTAAACCTAGCTGTGGATATGCTTGTCTTATCAAGAGCTTATGTCCCTCTGGCACAATGAACTTGAGTCAAGAAGTATTTGTGGAAGCATCCCAGTCCCAGCCACTAAATCCCTGGGAACACAAATACCTCAGAGTCTAAGCATTCGTAAGAAGTCTATAGCAAAAAAGCTAAGAGGTATTTTACAATAATTTCTCCCTTGAACATTTATGTTTAATATTCTGTGAGATAGAAGGAACTGGTCTTTGCAGCATTATACTCTTGATTTGACCTTACTTTTGAAAAAAACAAATCTAGGAAGGTAATACTGTGACAAACTATTGCTGCCTTCATTTTTTAATTCTCCATTACTTTTTGATGGCATAGTGTTGATGCTTATCAAGAACTACTTCTTACCTATTTTTTTCACTGTTGTAAAATTCCAAATTGATTTTCCAGACTTTTGTAGAGAACGTAGAGACCCCAAGTAATGTCATGGTAAAAAAAGAAAACCTTTCAGGATGTCTGACAGTCTTGAATATGTTCACAATATGGGAAATTCTTAAAATCAGATAGGACAAAACCAATTATAGATTAAAATAAATGTTTTATGCATACTTAAAATGGCAGATCAGTGGAGGAGGAAATAAACAAAACCAGTAACTGAAGCACTGAAGTAACTTTATAGGTCTGAGGCCAACATATTAGAGGTCTAAGATCTACTTGCAAAGCAATTTTAGGACACAAAGAGAAAAATAACATTGACTTTCCATTCTTGGAATAACTTAACATAAAACCCATCTTCTTTTTATTAAAGAAAATAATAATTTGTAAATTTTGCTCTTACTGACTCATACGTATTTCAGAGAACTCAGTTATTTCAGAAAACTCTTGGTAAAATTTTTTTTCCTGCTCTTGAAAGGAGCTTACTCTGACTAGAAGTGAACAGCCCTTCAGCTACAAATCCCACCGTGCTGAACACATACAAGCACTCCCACTGTTATTGAAACTGGATTGAACTGTAGATTGAATGTATACATGCAGCTTCCCCTTGAAAAATGACTGATCTCTTTTAATTTTTATGTTGCTATGATGACACTGATCAGTCAATGAAACAAAAGAATTCTCTCTACACTTTAATGTAGGGTGCTGTCAACTGCTCAGATGGTTGGTCTAAAAAATACTAGAATCTTCAGGAAAAGGGCAGTACGTTATTATTAGTTTCTCATGCCAAAAAAAGCAACGTGATTTAGTCTCATGCAATCAAACACAGAACATTTTAAATCTCATTAAGACTTTGCTTAATGAAACTCAAAGGTAATATTTCCCTTCAGAAATTGCCCAGAGTTTTGATAGAAAGCCACATTTGATTGAAAGCCACTGACATTGAGAGGTTGTCATGGATTTTTGCCTAACAGTTTGTTGTGATGTTTCTGAGTTTTTACCTTTAGCCCAAAGAGATCCCCAAGCCTCTGAGGAAGGTCAGGAATGTGAAATATAGTCAATCTTTACAGAAAAGGCTCCAGAAATTTCTGAATCTTGTTCTATTTATACTTTGTGACTAACAGGACTTAATTCTACCTTTGTAATGAAATCCTTCACAATGTATTAGATCTCACATTCCTAGGGATATATAGGAGTCTAGAATGACGGTGATCAATGGTCTCTTTTGTTTATGTGGCATTGCTCAGAATTCTGCTCCTTCCTCAGGGCCATCTTTAAGGCAGCTACTAAATTAAAACAAGATCCATCCACAATCCCTGCTCAGAATTCATCTTCAGATCCAATGTGCTTTGTGTCAAAAATAATATCAACAATGTGAATGGGCTGTAATATTCTATATTGCAAGTACGTAAGTGCAATATTTCAGCTTTATTTTAACTACTTTGTTATCCATTTCCTTCTTCTCTAATTATAACTTCAATTTACAAGAAAATTATCTGGGACACCAGTATTTGGACAATATCAAGGATGACTCTAGATCTGACCTCAGCATCTACCTCTTTTTCTGGAATAAGTATTTCTGATTAATCCTCAGATGTTATGATAACATTTAAAGCAAGGTTATATTGCTTACTTCTGTTCACTGATTCGGTTTTGTATCAAAGATTTCAGAGGAAACCACGCTATAGTACAAACACCGAACAATTGTCTTTACATGTTTTACTTATACCTTGTTAAGGGCTTAATTTTCAATTTACTGAAGAACAAGAAGACATTATTACACTAATGTATCCACAACAGTCATTATATAGCATAGGCATGGAAAAAAAAATCTTTCACTTTACAAATGGGAAAAGGATTTCAGGGAATTTTTGTAGAAAGCTATTATCTTAGCAGTTCCTCTGTATGACAGAGGTAAGTAAAAAAAATGCCGATAGGATTTCTGATTGGCATAACTAAAAGGTTATTCTCTGTTCATCAGGCACTGTCTGAACTGACAAAGAATTTCTGAGACAATTATGCCCTAGAAAGCCAGAGCAGGTGAGAATGTAGTTTAAACATAAACCTTTTAAGAGTATTGAGTTTAAAAGAAAGATAGATTTAGGTAACTCCATACTTTTTTTTTATAAAATATTACACAGACTTTGAATTGAGATTTCGATAATTTACCGGCAGCTTTTTGATATGGTCATATTAATTTACTTTGTAATTATAATTCATAACATAATTACATGACTATAGACATAAATTTCCTGTTAGCTTATTTAAATTATTTAAAAATATCCAGCTTACTAGATCTGGTGCACACATTTTGGTTGATAGATTGTACACAAGCAATTTCTTCCATGTGCCTCATATCCAAACCTGAACTGCTTGGCCTTAATAAATTCTGATGAGTGGCCCAAAATTCGTAGTGGCTGACCCTTGATAAGCTTTCACACGTCTAAGCAAAGCAGTCCAAATGTTTGTGCACATTTACAAAGTATTTTATTGAGTCTGTTTTAAACAGTTTATTGGAAACAAAATTCTTTCAAGTTTGTGGGGTTTGACTTTTTCTTTAAAAAGAGTGTTGAGATAATTCTAGTACTTATTTATTGGAATGTATTTTGGTCTAGCTTAAGATCTATGCCTGCTCTTTAGGTTTAGAAAAAGATTATGCAGAAGCAACACAAAAATAAGCCACAGAAAATTAAACTTGCTTAAAACACACTTTCATTTTGATTGACTCTGTGTGTAAGAAGCCAGAGTGTGCAGTAATGAAAGGCCAATTAGAAAGACTTGAAATAGAACCATTATAGGAACAATTAGCCTAGCTGAAAGTTTATGTTTTTATACCCAGAGATCAAAGGGATTGTAATATGAAGCACCCCTTGCTATATCTGTAAAAGGGAATAAAAGGCCCATTATAGGCCTTATAGCAATATGGCATTTGGCTTTAAGCTGTCCTGCACCAGGAATAATGGTTGAGATGCATTCATGTAAACAAGCTTCCATATTTAAATCTCCTGGGTTCTCTTGCCATTTGTTTAATAATAAAATGATGCTGAACTTTTACATCCTTGGTTTATCAGTTCACAGAAACAAGTAAAGACACTTTATGCTCTATACAAGTGTCAGCCTAGTCTTTATGGATTTTTTTTGAAAGAACTCAGATAACTGTATTTTAGAAAGCTTTATTTTTAATGAGAGGGTGCAGAGACAACAAACATCCAGTGGCACCTATTGAATGGAAAACAGGCAATGAGCAAAACCAGAAATACAGGAAATTTCATTTCAGAAATTTCATCGGGAAAAAACTTTTCACTTTGAGGGTGGACAAAAACTGGAACAGGTTTCCCAAATAGGTTGTAGTTTCCATCACTGGAGATATTAAAAATCTAACGGGACATAGATCCAAGCAACCTGCTCTAACTGATTCTACTCTGAGCAGGGGACTGGGCAAGGCAATCTCAGAGGTTCTTTCTGCTTCATTCTTTCCTAGCTCTGTTCTTTTGAATTTGAAGAGCTTAAATTTTGAAGTCAGCTGGAAGTAGTAGCACATAAGCACATCCTCCCCACTGACAATTTCATTACTGATTCTTCTGATTTTCAATGCAGTGAGTTCCTGGTTGCCTCCATGGCACAAAACTTGAAAAATTGAAGAGTTCACCTCTAGACAGTCCAGGAGTTAAGTTCTCACTTCTTTTGTCCACCTACAATAAGAACTGTATAGAGCCTGTAATGCAGGCTAATTTTTGGTAAGTGACACCAGGGTGTAAAGCCTGGAACCTAGCCCTGAACAGGGTAAAAATAATGCATCTCTGAGGTCAGCAAAGCCACACAATTGGTCCTAAGCTTCTCCACATGCTGAAACCCATCCATGCTTGTGAGGTCTGTGTCCAATACAATCACCTCTCCCTCCCCGAGAACAAGTGCTCAATACAGGAGATGGGAGGTGTGGTAGCAAATTACTAGATTGCTCCAGCCTATGGGATCCTCTTTTAAATTGACATGTGATTTTTCTTATAAGAAGAGAGGATATAGACAGAATGTTTTACATCTGAGGAGGTTAAGACACATACAAAGGTTTTAAACGCCACGGTATTTCTGTTGCAGTAGACTATATTTTCCAGATAGTTTGTAATCATTACCACAGACAATTATACAGTGACATGTCTGTAAAGTAACTATAATTTGCTTTATAAACTGAAATGCCTCATTTAAAACTCTTGCTCTTTATTATGTCAAAGGGTACTTATTCATTTCCTACAGGACCCCTGCCAGACTTAACAATAGCTTTTCTTGAGTCATTACTCTCATTCGAGCATCTCGAGTCTTTAGAGAAATGTTTACTTCACCAATCAATAACTTGATAAGGCTATAATGTATAAAACAAATGAAGGAAAAATCTCTGTTCTGGAACATACCCTTCTTTAGTAGAGTAGGTGTCTTTGAAATTCTTTCTTAATGTTCATGCATGGTCATTTATTTTTGATCTGAGCCAACAGTGACTTAGCCTTAAAGCTGAAGAGCAATATAAGTCAGTTTATTTATAAAAAAATTTTTGCTAAATTTAGAGTTGTTTATCCAAAAATAATTTTAAAATACTCAAGTATAAAATATTTAACCATGAGGCTTCCTTTTCTCCATTTGACTAATATCGAACTGCCATTAGACTTAAATTTTTGTAATTACAAAGGAACTCCTCACACTTCTGGTTGGTTGGTGGTTTAGATTAGTCTTCAGATTTGTGCCCTTCTTTCCAGGACACTTATCGAAACTTATGAAATACAGTAGTTAGATAAAGGGTAAATGCAATACATCTGATAGAACTGTTGCATTCAGTTACCATTTATAATTTCCTGACCCTAAGCCACAGCACTGGCCTAGAGTCAGGGAAGGGCTGCTTCTTTAGTTCTCAGTAGTCCCAAAGGGCTAAGCAACATAATCTGAACACAGCCTTCCACAGACATAGCTCCTCAATCACAGCTTTTACCTCGAGGGTGGTGGAGTAAGCTTCTCTGTGGTCCACACTTCAACGCAAACACAAAGAACACGCACATCCCACCTCTGCAACAGGTGCCAACAATCTCATCACAACCCAGGACCGTCAGAAAGTCCTTCAGCTCAGTTGTGCTTACAGGATGCATTCTACCAAATTTACCTTCCATAATCATTCTGAAAGCCACCAAATTAATACTTACTCTTTCCAGAAGATGTTTCTGCAAAGGAACCTTGCCTGCAGAAATAATCACAGCCAGAGCACAAAACTTATCTTTAGATATTCAGGACCTATAAATATTGGCAAGTGTTAGCCTTTGATTGAATAGGAAAATAAATAGAACAATGCTCAGAAACTAAACATACACCATTACTTGGCTGATTTATTTTCTGAAATACATGCACATGTTTAATCTTCATTTTCATGAACCATACAGCTCCAGTGTTGCTAGTAAAAGAATACCTAGTGAAAACCTAGTGAAAGTTAAAACAATCAAAGTCTTTTGGAGAAGAAAAACCATCATGACATCTTGTGATTTAAATCCAAACAAATCCATTCTTGTCTTCAAACACAAATAATTAAAAAGAAGGACTGAACATTTTATCAGGAGAATCAGATCTTTCTTATGGCATAAATCATCATTTCTTGAGACAACTCACACTATACAAATCCTGGAAGCGAATATTCCATAGTTCGCCATGAATATCCAGGAAGACAAAAGGGTGTGCCACGCATTCGACCTTTCAACTTGCTAAACATATATTTAAGCACTGTTTGAGCAAACAACCTTCCAACTCTGCCCTTCCTCCCAGGCCACGGGGACTGACACTGCAACAACAAACACACATCTTCAGCAGAATGCCAGCCCTCACATCCTGAAACACAAAATCAGGAAGATGGTGAGGATTTGAACTCATCTTCATGACTTCAAAACAAATTCCAGTTCTGATCCTTGATGGATAAGCTGTAGAAGGGTACAAAGTTAAGGTGGGGGTGGGATGTAGGTTGGGTTTGTCTGTTGCTGAGCTGTTTGGAACTGGCTGGTATTGAATGTGACTGGTATAGGACAACTCCAGCCTTCCCCAGTGCAGCCCACCCTGCAGCCCAAGGGTCAAATGTCCACTGTTATTTAATGACACCTGCCTAAGAT
The DNA here is from genome assembly GCF_032191515.1 of Phaenicophaeus curvirostris. Classification (NCBI taxonomy): domain Eukaryota; kingdom Metazoa; phylum Chordata; class Aves; order Cuculiformes; family Cuculidae; genus Phaenicophaeus; species Phaenicophaeus curvirostris. The sequence goes on from NC_091392.1 coordinate 182,823,075, forward strand.
GCTCCCAAATATTCCTTCTGGAGACAAAGAAGAACCATGTGCTGTATAACAGCTCAATTGTCCGATGCCTCTATCTCTTAAATCTCTTAGCTGTAGAGGCAGGGTTCTGCAGACAGAAATTAGACATTTCACCGGTCATTGTGTTTGAGTTTCTGTAGACTAGCCAAAGCCAGGCACCGTTCTGATGGAACTTTCAGCAAAGGTGCATGAACCTGGTTACCCAGTACACATGTCATGTATCTCATGTCTATTCTCACTTCAGAAGTCCAAAGCTTCAAAAGGCACTTTTTTTGTTTTCTTCAGTTTTGGTGATAGCAACGAGAGCTTTAAGGCAAGTCTGGGCGATGCATAGAATCATAGAATCACCAGGTTGGAAAAGACCCACCGGATCATCAAGTCCAACCATAAATGTGCAGTTACTCTGTAATGATTCAAAACTCACATGCAGTTACTGCTCTTGTTAAATGTTAGCAGCATGTTTAAAAGTCTGGTGTGAACTTTATATGCAGTTTGGTCTGATTATAATTTGTTTTGACAGCTTCATTCTCCTTTATATGTCTTCCTCCTTACTTTACTCTGAAAGTGTTAAGGTCTTCCTCAGAGCACATGCAAGTTTATTTCCTTTCCACTTCAGCCATCCTTATCCTTCAAGATAGCTGCGTGAAATACAGTAAGGCCTTAAGTGTTTTTAAGCAATGGTGTGATGAGGCACAATGCATTGTGGAGCTCATTTTTCACTACTAAACGCTATGCCTACACCATCTGTTAGAATTGAAGGTCAATCTTAATATCCCCAGCACTACTGTTTTCTCTGTTTTTTTTCTTTTCATCCTCTCAAATTCCAGGTTTTAATTACAGACCAGGGGGTTGTCATATCCAATTTAAAGCCTGTGTGTGCATAACATAACAAAGAAACTCTAAATTAATTTAGACACAAGCCTGTATTAAAAAAGAAGCCTTGGAAGTCATGATTACTCATACTAGAATTATCTAGTATTACTCAAGCTAGAATAGGAGACTATTATTCAGTTAGAAGTAGCATAAGACATAATATTATGACCAAATATTGTTCCATACAAGTTTGATGACATGTTCAGATCAAGGACAATTTGTGTCAAACTGGTCAAATACTGAAGGCAGAAAAAAAGCATCCAGACTTGCTCCCAGGAACTTCAGGTGCTCAGCTCAGGAGAAATAATTTTTAATGAAGAATTTGTACACAATTTTATTGTCTCTAGTCAACTTTCTGTAATATAAAATCTACAGAAAGAATCATTCAATACATATCTACCAAACACAGTATGCTTTATGTGTCATGTACATCATAGGAAATCATACTGTGCATTGGATGAATGGAAGTATGCTTTTTGTAACTTGCAGTGCACTGCAGAAGTGGCTTAAATAGAGCTTAGTGGCTTATATTTTGCATCTTATTTCTTTCTCCTGTCTATCATTACAGTATTTTTTTGCATGGGCTGAGCTACACGTAAGTGGCAAAAGTCGTTGCAGCAGAACTCGATAAATTTTCTATATTCATTTCTTGTGACAAACAGAGGGATGTGATAAATACGTCTAACTTCTGGAAACTTGCAACAGTAAAAACCAGTTGCAATGGAAGGCCGCCAAACAAAATAATCAGGACTCATTCATGACCTCCTTCTTTCTCCTATCAGTCCAACAGAAAAGCGTCTGCTGTAGCCTTATGTTTTAGGCAAATAGTATGGTTAAGTGCTTAACTGAACAATCCAGGACTTCCTGGAAAACAGGACATTCCCATTACGTTAATGAGAACTGGAAGAGGTATAAAATACAGAAGTGCTCTTTTCTGCTGATTTGGAAAAAAGCCAAAGTGTTTTCCTACAGTTTTACAGCTCACAGGAAGTAACTGTCAGGGTACATTTTGCACTGTATACCCTGCATGCTATTACTGTAAAATTAATTGATAGTTCAAAACAATCTGAATTTTTATTGAGGTGTATAATTGACTTGGTAATTGGTTGCAAAGAGAACAAACACATTGCCATTTATTATTTCAGAAAGGAGTTCAAGATGACAAAAAAATGCAAAGTTTCTTCCCATTGCATTTTTTCTTTCATTCCAAAATCTCAGATTTAGATGTCCTACTAGCACAGTTTCTCACGCTTTATAAAATCAGATTCTCATTCAGTGTTCTTAACTTCATTTATTTTATTGTAGAGTATTCAAGAAGAAAAGGAAATGTTTCTGCTCTGTGTACTTGACTTCCTGTATTACTGTAATGAAGTTTTGACCATGTATAGGATCATCCTACGCTCCAAAGCTTCTCTTCAAGTCTCTGAAAGTGAAACTTTGGCCACATCTACTGTGAGGTGCTTTCTGACTTTGAAATATGTCAGCTTTTCAAAGCTGCCCTGGGGACAGACCCTTAAAAGAAATTAAAGTTGCATGGAACTGTAGATGGAATTCTTCCCATGTGTGAGAATGCATTGTCTAAGTTGCTAAAAAACTTTTAGAAAATTTGTCATTCAGTGATTTATCAATCTAGTATCCACTGGAAGTCAGTAGAATATGTTCTTTTCTGCTTTGAGCCTAGTTGCAACTAGATTCATAAACTTATTACTATTTGTATTGGTAACATAGAATCATAGAATAGTTTGGGTTGGAAGGGACCTTAAAGATCATCTAGTTCCAGCCCCACTGCCACGGGCAGGGACATCCTACTAGATGAGGCTGCCCAAGGCCCCATCAAACCTGTCCTCGAACACCTCCAGGGAAGGGGCAACCACAACTTCCCTGGACAACCTTTTCCAGTGCCTCACCACTCTCATGGTGAAGAAATTATTCCTTATGCTTAGTCTAAATCTGCTCCTCTCCAGTTTATACCCATTCCCCCTTATCCTATCACTACAAGCTTTTGTAAACAGTCCCTCTCCAGCTTTCTTGTAGCCCCTTTCAGGTACTAGAAGGTTGCTATTAGTTCTCCTTGGAGCCTTCTCTTCTCCAGGTGGAACAAGCCCAACTTTCTCAGCCTCTCCTCATATGGGAGATACTCCGGCCCTCTGATCATCTTTGTAGCCTACCTCTGTACCTGTTCCAATGGCTCCATATCCTTCCTATGTTGAGGATTCCAGAACTGGACACAGTACTCCAGATGAGGTCTCACAGAGAGGAATAGTCGGGCAGAATCACCTCCCTCGACCTGCTGGCAATGTTTCTTTTGATGCAGCCCAGGGTATGGTTGGCCTTCTGGGTTGCGAGGGCACACTGCCGGCTCATGTTGATCTTCTCTTCAACCAGCATCCCCAAGTACTTCTCTGCAGGGCAGCTCTCAATCACATCATCCCTCATTCTGTACTGAAACTGTGAATTGCTCTGACCCAGGTGCAGGACCTTGTACTTGGCCTTGTTGAACCTCATGAGTTTCTCACAGGCCCACTTCTCCAGCTTGTCCTGGTCCCTCTAGATCACATCCTGTCCTTCTGGTGTGGCAACTGCACCACTCAGCTTGGTGTCACCTGCAAACTTGCTGAGGGTGCACTTGATCTCCCTGTCAATATCATTGATGAAGATATTAAACAGCACTGGTCCCAGTACGGATGCATGAGGGACACCACTAGTCACAGCTCTAGTTCTTCTCCTGCAAGGGATTATCTGAGGCTGAAATGCTTGCTTGCAATGAATACTGACTGCTAAACGAGCAAGCTGTACCACTTAGAAGTGAATCAGCCAGACTCTGACTTTACCTATTCCACCTGCCTCTTGCAAGGATGCTGTTTGAGACCAGTGTCAATGCGAACCCACAGCAATGAGCTGTGTCATGTAACTATAACTACCAATGTTCTGCAAGCACTGCAAAATATGTGGGAATAACACAAAGTCACAGATAAGGTCCTTATAATTTGAAAAGTGACCGTTCAAGTGATTTACTCTGTCTTTCACAATATATTAATGCATTAAACAGTACCAGCGAGGATGATTTCAGAAGATGGATCTGTAAGTAAGCAGTAAGCATATTTTGTGGAGCTATGAGCTGTTCATTGTAGTTATGGGAAAAAAAGATTCTGTCATTTTGATTAAGCTGGATTCTGAGTACAATAAGCCATCCCCACCCAGTGATTAAGCTAAATAAAGTATTCCAAAAGCCACTGCGTTGTATTGCTATGGTAACTGAACCACTGAAATAATAATTGGGTGCCTGACATTATACATAAAGATTTTATTTTCCCTCCAAAATACAATACTGATATATTTAATATTTTCTTCAACACTGTCCCCATATCAAGGAGAAAATGTTTTTTTCTAACCTCACAGCATTATATCTACTAATTTGTCAAATTTGGCATGATTTTGTTTGTGTAACTTTGCCTTAGAAGTCATGATCTTTACACTGAACAATTTTTCAGTTTAATAATAAAAGATACAGTAGATGTCACCTCCTATGAGATGATGCATCTTCTAGAAAGGAGCAAAGATAAAACTGATAGGCAAGTGTTGAACTGCATCCAGACACATATAGTACAGATCAGGTCTGTCTGTCTGTATGCTTTGAAAAGCCTAAAATGCAATAAACGTGCTCATATGACTTGCAGAATTGAAATCTAAATCTGAAACTCATACTCATCTGCAAGAACGACAGTCTTCTTCTGTAGATTTGTTTTACTTAATCCATATGGAATCCAGTTAAAGGAAGAAGTTTGATTTACAAAGGTGGCAGTACTCATATTTTCATGCCACCTTAGCTCTCCAGAAAATAATATTTATTTTAAGATATTCATTGTAAAGACAGTGTCATGATATTTGTCAAAAAATATTATGTTTTGACCCATCTTGTCACATTTTAGAAGAGTTCCACAGTCTGACCACAGAAAGAGAGACTGGAAATAGATTTTTGCTATCTTTTTGATTGTGTTTTGTTTTGCACACAAATATAAACCCAGGGAAGGGTCTCACTGGTATGAGACAATACCTCTACATTCAGTTCTTACTAGCTGGACTTTTTATTGGACTTATTATGTGAACAAACTATTTTTAAAAGTAAAAAGCCTAAATACATATTTGATTTCCTAGGAGTTAGTTATTTCCTGGAAAATCCTACATATTTTAAGTTTCATTAAAGCTCTAGACAAACTACCTACTTTGAGGAATGAATGCCTGTAAGAAGCGAGCCTCATTCAGAACCCATACAGTGTGTTTATTCTACACTTACAATACAGTAGCCTAAACATGTACTAAGAAATCCCTAAAATTTGTGCTGTGTACTATAGGCAGTTTGAGGAAGGAATGCCAGACAATGACCATGTCTCCAGAAACTATAGAACCCTAACCCCTGGGCAAGAATGTAAATGGGAAGAAGGAGGGCAATGCATCTTGTCATGTCTGGAATTGGTTTCCTGAGTTTAATTTCGCCTCTGGGCAGTGAACACAAACTTGAACATCAGACAAATACAGGCGCATGAAATTTCAAACCATGTGGAAGCCTGTGCCCAGTCTAGCCCTGAGCAGTTTCACTGGAAACTATGGATATCTGGTACATCTTGAAACTTGAGATTCTAATCTATGTGTTATAATCAATTTTCAATCCTTTAAATAGAATTATATTATCTTTCATTAATTTTGAGATATATGCTTCAATGAAAACTATTTTAATCTATTTTTAGTATTTACCACTGTATTACCAATCTTGCAATCTGAAATCAAGACATATTGCTTCCAGTTCAAACAATAATCTGAACTGGAAGTGCCTTTAGATTTTAAATTTTATGGTTCTGTTCCCTGAAAACTTTGAGAATCTGACAGATAATTCTGAGAAAAGTGGATCTAGATGCTTAAACCATTTTGTTACAGCATGTGCACTTGAAACTTGAGGAAAAAAACACTATTGAAACTACATTTTAATGTCAAATCTGTTTGTCTTCCATATATTCCAGCACCAGCAGCTCAACTTGAGCTAGTTAAGCTAAGTGTCACTACAGCTCAGTTTTGGCAATCCTTACTTTTGCATTTTCTATAATGCCACTTTTCAATACGATTAACAACATTACTTTATAAAAGCTAAAAGAATTTGTTTCATTTGTAGCCACTGCTGAGTCTCTTTGCATTGTGTACTGTGCAAAGTAATACCAGTTCTTCTATTATTATAATCTATTAGTGTGACCAAAAGCCTGACTTTAAAGATCAGCTTCAGCTTAAAAGCTGATGGTTCCCATTCTTGCCTTGCTTTCTCATGCAAAGTTTTCTCAGTGACTACTCCCAGTCCCTACCCCCTCTCTCACATAAACTCCAGTATAATTCTCTTACCGTTTTCATCCTTGCTCTAGATGTCATATATTTTAGGTCACAAAGCCAGGCTGTAGCAGGATGAACTCATGGCAGTCAGGACTGGAACTCAGACTTTTAGCCTAAATTGAGAGTAACCATCATAAATATCAAATCAGACAAAACAGCTAATTCCTTAGTGTTCCTGACTATGTAGACTCTACAACAAATGGCCTTTTTATCAGCTAAAAGGTTGATCATTTTTACCTGCACTGTAGTGGATAAATTACATTTGAAGTCCATAAAAAAAGCTTTCCAGCAGGGTAAATAAACATGTAACTAAATAAACTGACTTGCAGGACTGTTTGGGGGTTTTGTCTGTTTTCTTCCTTTAAGCAGGAAAGAATAGAGATTGTGGGCACACAGTGTAATTAACTGTCATATTGTCTAATACTGGTGCAGCTTTGAAATATTACTGACAGACAGCACAAATACCCTAGATGTAGGCTCTTGCTGCTTCCTGAATCCCTTATTAACCCTTACTGATTGGTTCACTCAGCTCTTACTTCAGTGCAATACTGACGCTTATCATGTGCGGCATAAGCACATGAACTTGGGAACATTGTGGATCTTATCTCAGTCTGAATTATCAAATGATGTGTTCATTCTCTGAGGAAGAAGAAAACTGTTTGCCTATGGCAAGAGCATCACCTGCTGTTGGATGAGGAATCAACATCCTCATTTCCTGAGTAGTTTGCCTAATGTTTTATTTTTCAGGGTAACTCAGCTGAATATGCTTATCAGGGTTGAGAAAGAAGACCATATAACTCACTGTGCACAGTCATTTTTTATGAAGGATTCTCACAAGCACATAATCTTGCAACTAAATAACAATTCATATGTTCCTTTTGACACAGAGAATGCAGAATATTTTGATGTTTAGGACTGTAGATTTTTCCAAACCATAAATAAGCGCTCAGTCCATACTACAAAATCTTGTGAGGCATTTCTTAGAAATAATCCTTCCCTGGGTTTGTAAATCAATGTTAATGATGGTTTCCCAAAGGAAACAAAAAATTAAAAAAAGATATTATATACTGTAAGCCTTAGTTTAGAATCATATCTAGGAACATTTAATTTAAAATTTAATCCTTATATATAAACATTATAAAATAATTTTGTAATAAAACAAAGCTCTATTATGTACTATGATATTTTAAAATTTAACAATACCTCTTCTTCCATCTTAATATGGCTATCAAATACCACTTTCAAAGAGACAGATTGATTTTACAACTTCTGTAGACTTGTCTAAAAACTAGACATCAATAGCTTCCAAGGCTATCCGAGGATGGGTTTTCCTTACATATTGCTGGAGCCAAATTATTGATTGATATCTCCAAGTCTGAATCATAATAATGACGAATTTGAGTCTTCCTTTCTGCTTCCCTTCTCTTGCAAGTTTAGATAGCTTAGGGCTGTCTTTGTGTTTCTCCATCTAGCAGTGCTTTCTGTGATGTAATCCCCATATACAGATGTGCAATCATTGAGCAATATCATGGGGAAGAATAATACAAACTTACTGTCATGGTTTATCTTTGGCCCAGCCAATTTCAGCAGCTAAAATGGAGCAGATTGACTCCTAATTCCATTCCTCCCTCCCCACTCACAGAGAAAAGTGGAAGGGAAATAAAAGGTAGGGACTCATGGGCTGGAAAAGTAAAACTAGAGCTTTAATGAAATAGTAATAATAACAATAACAATAATAGTAAATAAAAAAACATACCCCCATCACAACCCTTGATGACTATATGTCACCACAAATGCTGCAGAGCAGACAAAAGAGAAAAGGGTCCAACACTAGGAGCGAGCTGGGCTAAGGGACTGCCTTCAGGAACGCACGGGTCTGGGATCAGGTGTAAATAGCAGACAAGGTCCTCACTGGACTTTGGCCATCAAAGAAGATAGTAAGATCCTAGTGATGTCTCAATTTTATACTGAGTATGACCTATATGGGATGGAATACTCTCTTGGTCAGCTTGGGGTCACTTGCCCTGTCCACCCCTCCCTGCAGGTGTGACCTTTTCAACTCTTTGACTTACAGCACCTCATCAGCTCAATGATGGCCTTGATTTCTTTAGAAATAAATGTAAGCATTGGCCTCTCTGCATGTCCCATATTTTCACTTTTAGAGACAAACACTGCCTGAAAAACATGCAGTTAACTTCCAGAAAATGAAGTTACTTAGACAAGGCTTAGCTGAAGTTAGAAAATGGATTCTACTTTAGCTCAAACCACAACAATTACTTTGCTGAACACCTTCCTTAATATGTTTATTAAGCTTGTGAAGACAGAGTAATACATAGAATAAGCTTCGTTAGTGAAAAAAAAGTGGAAATATGAGAAGAAAAAAACTTTGTTGAGGTGTGCCAAACTAAATATAAGTTTGAAAACAAATATAATTTATATTTAGTGGTAAACTCCTTTGTCTGAGTCCTGCAGTAAATGATCAAAGAGAAATAAGCCTGGAATTAGTACTGGTTTCTCCTGAACCAATTCTTCTGAATGCACTCACATTGAGATTTGTTTTCACTTTTGTATATCTTGTTGGCTGAGAGACTTTTGATGAACAAGGCTAAGTTCAGAGAAGAGCAGCATAATTATCAGAAAAAATGGGTAATTGGGCAATAGGGGAACATTAGGACATTCAAATTATTCAGCTTGGCAATGAGAAACCTAATGAGATTTATAAGATGAGTCTAAAAGTATTTGAATAAATAAACCCAACAGTAGGAGGAAAATTGTCTCCTGAAGGTGTGGTATATCTATGCTTAATGAGATGACCTTTATAAAAGTGAAACTTTGAGGCTGGATACCAACAAGAGGCCCTATTGGGCTAGTCATTAGTTTGGGAAATAACATGGGGGAAATGGTAACAGCCTGGCCAATCACCAGAAAACATACAGTACTGTACAGTAATCTTATTCAACATAGTATTTTTCTAAGTGTCTATTCCCTGAAAAGCAAATCACCCAAGAAAGGATGCAAAGGGTAGGATTTTCTCATGTGGCATTGGGCTGTCTAAATGTTAGGAATCTAGTTCAAACTACTGACCTCATGTGTTAAAGGACAGTTAATGGACAAAACACAAACTAGCTTACAAAACACAGATCATCCACGCCTAAAATCTAAATTGCCCTCTCTCCATCTATGATAAAAAGGAAGCTGAGATGACTAGCTCTAACTGTGGCATGACTAACTTTAGGTTATACGAACCCTGTTTTGGAAAGCAATCTTATAAAAATCATCAGTTGTGCACGGTCATGATGTTTCAGGAGTGAGTTAGGATACCTTAAAGTAAAACCTCGATGGGACAGAAAACTTAAGAAGGTTTATTAGCATCTAAATACTGGTGATAGTAGAATCAAAAATTGGGAGCCTTGTTAGGCTATTTTATTTTAACCTCCCAACATGACTAGCAATGACTGTCTCATCATCACCCTCATCAGTCTGTCCTAGTTACTTCTTTGAGGTTTACTTCCATTTTTGATTTGTGGTAATAATTTTATGTGGATTAATCTTTAGTGAACTATATATGGAAAAGAAAGAGATATCTGACAGCAGCAAATCTTTGCCATGCAGTTACGTCAGAAATCCTGCAGTGAATGTTTTGGAGATAATTCCGTCCCTTGGAAAAAAAACACTTAACATTTTGAATCTTGCCTTTGGTCAAACTCAACTTGATTCTTTCCATTTACAAATTTTCCCTTAAGATATTATTATCATCACTGTCACAGTCCCTATGACTATGATGATGATGATTGTATAATTAGGCATTTACTTTATAGATATGGGTTTCTGTATTTCTATGTAAACATCAAGCTCTGTTTCCTCTATTTGATATTTTAAAACCCTGTATATAAGATTGTGTGGAAAACAGGCTGCATCTGGTCTAAGCATTGCTGGGTACTTCTTACTGAATGATTCCCTGCTAGATACTCTCAAGAAAACAGAAGACTTCTTATATGGCTTTTTTATGCTTTATTTGACAAGTGCTGCAGTAAACCACTAGGTGTTAAATACCATTTCCGTTATTGGAGCTCCTGGAAGGCAAATATGCAGAGAAGCAATATAAACCAGCTGTAGCTAACTTAGAACTCCTTTACAACTAAACCCTTTACTTCTAAGCTGTATCACCTTGCACTTAACAACACTAGATTTCGTGCATACCTGCTACAATCAGCCTCTTGGCTTGTCCAAAAGGACAGTGGGTTGCTTGGGCACTTCTAATGCATATCAATGGCATTCCTAAAACAAACTAGTTTCTAAGAAAAGACACTGACTATTACTCCAGAGGCAAACTGCTGATATAAGTGAAGGTAATGACAAAAATCTCAGTTTTGTTGAATCAAAGCTTCCGTGGAAATGGAAGATTCGAGCAACAACTGCAAAATAGAGGGAGCCTCTCTTTTGAGCTTAAAACATTTTTGCTCAATAAATTTATTGCTGAGTGCACACACGCAAAAACCAAAATGGAAACACATAAAGGAGTTACAAAATAAAGAAACTGAATACATTTGACATATGACATGCTTTGTAAATTATCTGAAACTTCTGTGGGTTTTAACTAGGAGGGTAATATTTGAAAAAACTTTCATTTCCTCCCATTATTAATTGCTAAATTTCTATGTATCACCAGTAGAATTAGCCACAAGTGACTTATAGATAGATGCTTCTTCACAGAAAGGGTGATTGGGCACTGGAACAGGCTGCCCAGGGAGGTGGTTGAGTCACCTTCCCTGGAGGTGTTTAAGGCACGGGTGGACGAGGTGCTAAGGGGCATGGTTTAGTGTTTGGTAGGAATGGTTGGACTCGATGATCCGGTGGGTCTCTTCCAACCTGGTTATTCTATGATTCTATGATTCTGTTATTTCATTCTGATATAAAAGCATTTATTCAAACCCCCAAATATTTGAATATAAGGATTCTTGTATCATATAATGAAATTAATCCTTCTTAGGAATAATAAACCAAATTGTATTGTCTTATGGTAAATTCTTATTCTAAATACAATGTAGTTTTGAGTGAATTACTTTTACAGAGTTCTCTCCACTAGAGGTCTCTAGAGAGATACAAGAAACAAAGATAGCAGATAACTTAGACTTTTCTTCTTGACACTATTTACGTTTTGTGGAAGATGAAAATCAGCACTTGTCCTATACTTCTTCCAAGTATTTCTTTGTATATTCTTCTGATGTGGATAATAAATGTCCTATTCCTACAATAATAGACATGTTTTCATGTGTTTTATCATTACATTTGCAACATAAATAATTGGAATTTAAATATCACTGCCTTTAGGAAGTATAAGATTGCATATTTAGACAAAGGAAGAAAAGAATTGATGTGTATACTTCATGGGGTAGCCACTTTGCTAAATAAAATGAATTAAAATAACTAAACTAGTAATGAATGCAAGTGAACAAGGTGTTGGTCAACCAGAAAATTGTTACACTAGGCTGCTGTTCAGCAACCCATTATAACATAGGTAAAAGAAAAACTACTTAATTATTTTATTTTATATTCAGGCTAGCATAAATGTAAATGAAGAATAGCATAGAGGAAGTTGGTCTGCTTTTAGTTCTTGATGCTCTGTTGTTTATTTTTTAACTGCAAGTTTTTTAATCACATATTTGTGCAAATTCTGTTGGGTGGATGATTTAAAAAATTATAATTTCCAGTTAAAGGTGAGTTTTAGGATTTACATATTACAACACCACTCACCAGAGCAACTCATAACCAGAGTTAACTCCAGCTGGAGGCCAGTGACAAGTGGGGTTCCCCAGGGCTCGGTGCTGGGTCCAGCCCTGTTCAATGTCTTTATCAATGACCTGGATGAAGGCACTGAGTGCACCCTTAGCAAGTTTGCGGACGACACGAAGCTGGGTGGAAGTGTGGATCTGCTGGAGGGTAGGGAGGCTTTGCAAAGGGATCTGAACAGGCTGGACCACTGGGCAGAGTCCAATGGCATGAGGTTTAACAAGGCCAAATGACGGGTCCTGCTCTTGGGGCACAACAACCCTATGCAGTGCTACAGACTCGGAGAAGTCTGTCTAGAAAGCTGCCTGGAGGAGAGGGACCTGGGGGTGTTGGTTGACAGCGACTGAACATGAGGCAGCAGTGTGCCCAGGTGGCCAAGAAGGCCAATGGCATCTTGGCTTGTATCAGAAACGGCGTGACCAGCAGGTCCAGGGAGGTTATTCTCCCTCTGTACTTGGCACTGGTGAGACTGCACCTTGAATCCTGTGTTCAGTTCTGGGCCCCTCACCACAAGAAGGATGCTGAGGCTCTGGAGCGAGTCCAGAGAAGAGCAACGAAGCTGGTGAAGGGGCTGGAGAACAGGTCTTACGAGGAAAAGCTGAGAGAGCTGGGGTTATTTAGCCTTGAGAAGAGGAGGCTGAGGGGAGACCACATTGCTCTCTACAACTACCTGAAAGGAGGTTGTGGAGAGGAGGGAGCTGGCCTCTTCTCCCAGGTGACAGAGGACAGGACAAGAGGGAGTGGCCTCAAGCTCCACCAGGGAATGTTTAGGCTGGACATTAGGAGAAAATTTTTCATGGAAAGGGTCATTGGGCACTGGCACAGGCTGCCCAGGGAGGTGGTTGATTCACCATCCCTGGAGGTGTTTAAAAGACGGGTGGATGACGTGCTGAGGGGCATCATTTAGTGATTGGTAGGAATGGTTGGACTCGATGATCCAGTGGGTCTTTTTCACCCTAGTGATTCTGAGATTCTGTGATTCATTCAGTTGTTTAGAGATTTTTCAAAAAGTCTGTGTGTTTATGATCATTATTTTTTTTCTCATGTAATTTTATTTCAGTGAAATTTATGTCTGCATTTACTCATATTTTTACTGACATTTGCCTCTTTATATATAATGATGTCATCAATGCTGCTTTGAGGTTTAATGTTATATGTTATATGTTTGACATATAAGAATCCTTCAGACCTTTTCTTCTGTACCTCTATAATGGAAAGGACAGTTTTGTAACATTGATGTATGGGAATGGGAAGATAAATGGCCTTAGAATCACTGTGTGTTCCCATTATGTACAACACCTATCAGAATCAAAGACAAGTGGAAAAAGAGAAGAGTAAGTCATTAGTAAGAAGTGGTGGATAGCTGTGTAAGCAATAGGAGCTCAATGCATGCAGCATTTTCTACTCATTTTTTGATGCTGCATATTAAGTGTGGAAGAGAAGAATATTAGTTATGATGAGAGTTGAGAGAATCAGGATGCAGGCAGTCCTAAGAAGAGAGGCTACTGTGACAGTTCTGGGACTTCCTGATGTTACTTTACTAAGTTACTCTAACAGATTTTCTTCTAATTTTTTTTATATGTAAAATAAGAACTGCAAAGGGTAATCAACTGAAGCCAATTAACATCTTGACATGTCATAGCTAGACATCTAAGAGGTGACCTTAATTTCATAAGATCTTAAATGAAATGATCTGTAGCCTATACCCTGAAATTTTATTCCTATGTAAATACTTCTATATAAATGGCTGGATTTTTTCCTTAATATGAATATTGTGAACTCCTGGACTGCATTCTAAACACCACCTGTACTTGGAGCCCTAATTCTGTCACTTCATTGGAGGCCTGAGCCTGTCCCTTCACCCATCTACCTCAGCTCCCTCATTTACTGCCTAAAATAACATTTTCTATTTACTTCATAAGAGGCTTCCAAGGACTGACTAATAAGTATATAATGAAATATATTCAAATTTTCAGGTACTCGGTGGTTTTTATATGATTACATAAAGCTCAGAAAAAAAGCTTTATGTAATAGTGACTGTTATTATTAGAATTAAAATGAATATTTAAACTGACACAGTGTTTAATTGTGTAACTACTTCATAATCAGAACGTGTGTTAATAAAACATTTTTTTTTCAAGACAAAAATGCTACTCCAGGTTATTGACAACAGTATCGTCTGAAACATCCACCAACTTCACTAAATAAACAGCTCATAACTGATAACTGTGAGGACATGGAAAACAAAGGAAAGCAGTGCAGTTCTTACGGGAACAGACAACATCTTCCTCTGGATTTGAATTAAAGCACACACAATGATTGTGACCTCTGGATGCTTTCAGTGCTATAAATACCAAACCATAAGTCCGTGTCTAAACTTCTCAAACTTTCTCTCTTGTTGTGTCAGCAGAATGAAATTTTAAGCCCTGTGTTACAAGGAATAAATTAATCTAACAAGAATTACAAAAGTAGTTTGTACGGTTAATGCATGGTACTAATTCAGGATACTGAAGCTGGCAGCAAATGCTGCTGTTCTAGGGAGGGTGGTACGAAGTTTCAGGTTGATCCTGTGGATCCCTCCCACCACCTTCCAGTATGTATATAAATTGTCAGCTCTCCAGACTGTTTGCCAGTTCTCTCTTCCAGGCTTGCCAGAAGCAACAGAGGGCTAAAGATGAAGATCTTTTTCTTATTCACCTTTTCCACTTTTTTGTTGTCTGCTTTTGAACAAGCAGCTGCTTCTGCTCACTATGACAAGATTTTAACTCATAGTCGAATAAGGGCACGCGACCAAGGGTAAGTAACTGGATTTTATTTCTATTTTAAAAAGGTGCTCATTAATCTTTGTTCTCCCCTTTCTTCTTACATTATGTTAAATGTTATTTTTTTACTGCGAATTTTTACTATCATTCAAGTAGAACTTTCTTTCTCAATTAATTTCACAAGAATCGTTCACAAATAAAAAGCATTCTGTGGAGTTTTAAAAGGAGACAGAATACTGTTAAACCTAATAAAATGTGGAAAAATCTAAAATAACCAGTTCTCAATGAATAAAATCCACAAATTTTAGAATCACTAGAGTTAATTACAGTACACAATTAATGTAGTGGAATATCAGATGTGTTTAAAGTAACTTCTTAAATGTTTGAATAGAGTTCATATCTATTCCACAGCATTTGCTCTCTTTATTCCATCATAATGAAAATCACGGACTCTATTTAAATGCTTTCTAACATTGGAATATATACTGGGAGCCCTTTGTAAAACTTCTGTTCCCACTACAGCAATGTGGCAAGCTGCTCAGCAGGGTACTTAAAAGACAATGCTTACAATCCAGGCTGCTCAGAGACATGGAAATAATTTGAACAGCCGCTGTCAGGGAGACACATGTGTCTAAATATGTTTTTCTTCTTTCTTATTAAGTGAAAAATGTTCTCTGAATAAGATTTTTTTACCATCCTGTCTTTCTTTGCTGAATTCCATCTCCCTGCTACATATACACACACAGTCCCTGAGCTCTTGAGATAAAAAAAGTTCCTAGTTTCCCATGGTTATAAAATATAAATCCTAACTTCTGAACAGATGAATTTTTTTAAGTGTTGAAGTAGAAAAAATAGTGACAAAATGCCTTTGCTTCATGGAATTTGCCCTTAAAACATTCCACTCCTGTACACTACTATGCTAAGGAAAAGGTATTCCTCGTTCGAAATCTGTAACTCCTTGTATTTACATGCCAATTTACCCTTTGGTCCCCAGTAATTCCCAGAATGTTTATTTAGGTGTCTGCGGTACTCCAAAAGGTTGGTAATCAAAATAGCTGATTGATTTACAGAAGACAGAGTTTCCTTCTACATAAGGAACAAGGCACTTTTCTTCCCCATCTCCCTGTGACCTTCAGCTGCACAGACATGATGTGTACAAGACAAAAACTTCAACGAAAAGAGGCTGATGGTATTCACAGCTCAGTCCCTGGTGACTGGTAATTAATTCACTTCACAGGGGAAAGGGAGAAATGCAAGGCATATTGGGAATTGGCTAGGCAAAGCTGGCAATCACTGCCCATCAGAGGTGAGAGTCAAACCAGAAAAGAGGGGAATCTTTTGTCCCTGCCAGGAGGGTGAGCTTGCCAAGGAACCCAGCTGGGCAGTCCCAGGAGCTTCCACTGTGGTTGCTTAAAACACACGTGCCCAGGGAACTGAAGCCAGATGTTCATTTCTTACTATTGTTAAACAGAAACTGTATTTGCCACTATATCATATAAAAATTTTCCAAAGATATACAGAAACTTTTAAAAAATACTTCTTACTCTCACCCATAGCCCAAATGTCTGTGCCCTGCAGCAAGTTATGGGAACAAAAAAGAAATACTTCAGCACCTGCAGAAACTGGTACCAGGGAGCCATCTGTGGAAAGAAAGCGTAAGTATCTTATTTCAAAACTACTCCTCATTCCATGAGATACTACAATGTATGACTAGAAAACTCTCTTTTTCTTACAGGCAAACTCACTATTGTTTTTAAATACAGCGACAGGAAGAATTCAGTTTATAATTTTACAGGGCTACGGATTCTCTTTATCTGCTTCTAAAACCATCTGGATAACTGATCCAGTAATTGTTGCCAAAAATAATCACAAAAGGAGTGGAAAGTCTGAAAATGACAGCATAGTATGTAGTCCTATTTAAGTTCATGAGGTTTCAAAGCATTAGTTTCAGCATTACTTCTCTAAGTATTCATAGCTCTATTTTAAGCACAAAATGATATGAGGTTAAGTAACCTACCCAAATCCACAGAGACACCTAATAAACATGTTGGGAAAAGAACTCAGATCTACTCAGTGGAGCCATGTGCTCAGACCGTGATTCTCCACAAAGGGAAAAAAAAATCTATGTACAACTATGGATATGAGTTTGGCATTCTTCTGGAATCTGTATGTGTATTTCAACTGCCAGCTCTTCACAGAATGTAAATGATAGTATTCTCTGTGACAAAGTCACTAATTCCTCATCAGCCATAAAGTAGCTTCAGAGTGTGAACACACATAAAACAATGTCCTAAACTTTGTCTGCCTCTCTTGTCTCACTTAAAACTAAGTAACCTAACAGAGACTGAGATTGTTTACCCAGTACAATAATGTTTTTTTCTAGTGTACCGCATTTTCTTTTGTTGTTATGCAATTCCTTGGATAAATTTCTCAGCGGTTGTCACAGGAAATTGTTATATTTTGTTTTCCCATTATTGTCTTACAGGGTCCAAACAGGTCTAAGGTGAACATTTTTCAGAAAGGCTTGAGTGGACAGAGAGTCCAGGCTTCAGCTGAAGCTCTGGTTTAGGGTATTAGGAGTCTCTTATTGGAAGTCCATATAATCTACCACATGCCCAATTAATATTTAAGAACACTATTTCAGTAGTCACTGAGATATTGTGTGCCCTAAGACACAAAGATGTTAAGTTATATTGATACAAGGTACAAATAATTTGTTTGAGGAACGTAACTCCATTAAAGTAAGCTTTGTGTTTATACTTTCCTAGCAAACATGATTTAAATGTTAATGTAAAGTGGAATAGAGGGGTTTTTATTTCTGTACCTCAAGCTTCCTTCACTGAAGTTAATGTGGAAGACATTTATCAAAAGTCTTAGCAACGTAAGCTAGTTGAAGAGTGCACCCTTTGTAAATAAGTTCTTAAATTCTCTTGAGAATGTTTTTCTGATTAACAATTATTCACTAAATAAACTAGAAAGGAGAGCTTGAAGAAGTGACTGATAATTTGCAGTTTGTTAGTCATATTGTTATCCTCCTGATTGCCGAAGTCATGTGTAAATAGGATCCATATTTTCCAGTTCATTCTTCAGGTTTAAAAAATGTTTCTAAATAGAGAAATAATAAGAGATCTTGAGGAAAACAAGTTTTCAAACAATTGCATTTAGCTCACATTGAATCCAAATGAACTGTTGCAAACAGAATACATTTAGGTTAAATCTGCAACTATAAGACTTTATAAACTTGAAAGAAATGCATTGAATTATTCATTTCAGAAAGTCAAAGAATCTATTTTGACAAGAAACTGGATTCAGACACAATCTGGGTTCATGCTGGAGAGTGAAGGGAGCACAAAAAACGTGCAGAGTATGCATGCATCCCCAGCAGTGCTAATACAGCTGCAGTTGCTCATGCTCTCTTCAGTACATCCAGATATATGACATTTTCATAACTGACAGCTTTACGTTTTGTTTCATTTTTTTGGCTGGTTCAACTCTCCTCCCTGACAAACACTATTACTGCCATAGTTCAACCTGAGCACGATTCCTACAATTATTAATGTAAAGCTGATTAAGACTCCCAAACCCATGCTTATTTATGTGAGAAAAATACCTCCGATTTTTCTTAACAATTTTTTGCACTGTTAAAATAAGAGTAATATTGTAAATCACAGTAGTCAAGCAAGGACCTGAAATGGACTTGGGTGGTGGTTCCTGCTGCTCATGTTGGGTGTCAGAGGCTCTGCATTTTTTGAGATTCCTGAAAGATGCAATGTGTTCTAACACAGTATTGGAAAGGATCCTTAGGAAAAAGATGGAGGGAAGGTGTAGTAGGAGGAAATTTTCTTCCATTTTCTGAGAAAATGTTTTCATTACTCTGCCAGCATACCATAAATTAATGGAGCGGAGTTATGCTTCTGACACGGGGAGGCACTGATTCCAACACAGTTTTGCCTTTCAAGTACTGCCATGGTTTTGAAGCCTCAACTTCAAAGTCAGTCTAGACCTGAGGAATGATGCCAAAGCCCTGCCAGAGCTGAGAAGAAGACATGATTTTTGTGGGCCAAGCTGTGACCTTCTGCTATTGTAAACGTTATTGCTTACTAATTATTTATTTCCTTAAGGAGGCAGAAGTAACAGCAGAAAGTTAGAGTATGTGTAGCACAAATCACAATGAATGACCGACCCAGAGAAGATATCTTACTATTCCAAATCCCGAGTTTCTTTGGAATGTAATTTTCTTTCTGGAATTCTAACTAGGCTTTCCCATTTTTATTTTCGCCCTGTTTTTATAAGCAAATCCAGACAGGTTAGAACCCAGTTTTCACACAAATTGCAGATTTATATGCATCTGACAACCATAATAATGATGGATTTCAAGTCAAACTAGATTGTGTGTGGTCATTTACCCCAGCTCTTCCTTCAGGACCAATAGGTTTATACCTTTTCTCAGAATCTTTCCTTCTCCTCCAGGTGGCATTATAATACTGTCCACTGTCAGTGGACATTCTGAAGTCATCCAAAATAATTCACCTTTTGAATAACCCCTGCCATACCGCTGACTTCTTTGGCACTACATTTTATTCCACTACAGACACATTGGGGAGAAGGTTATTTCCTGAAAATGACTTAGACTGAAACTTGGATGTTTTCAAAGTCAATTTTGGAAAGTAACCAGCTCCTGTGGTTTTATTCCTAGATAGATGCCATGTTTTCCCATGAGAGAAAGCCTTCTCTCAGCACAAATCTGACAGGGAATTCATTACTACGCTGAGTTCCAGGGGTAAAATGGTTGTGCAGTGATAGATACGTGTGTCAGGAAAAGCAGTTTCAAGCAACAGACAAATTGGACTTATTGAACTAAAGTCAGATGGTGACTGTTCTTTTCACTCACTAGAATTTAGAGGAATGTAAGCTGTAAAACATTTTACAGAGCCTGTGTAAAACCCTAAACAAGAAGCTTGCTACAGCCAGACAGAGAAGATGTTGAGCAGTGAGGGCAGATGGATTTGGGCAGGAGAGTCTATACAAAACTATCTACTGCCTCCTCTTTCCTCTTTTAACATTCCAAAAATTGTACAAGCAGTCATGGAGCAAGGCTAGATGGGGAAAAGAGTGTGTATTGAGAGTAAGTTAAGTTGTAGAGATCCTGGGGGTGTTTTTTTGGTTGTAACAGAGAAACAGTTTTATCTGTTAATTGCAGTTTTATACTCTTTGCACTCAAAATAGAAATGCAGACATGACTGAGAAGATTACTGCCATAACAATACTAATTCAAAGGAAAATGGCTATTCTCATGTCAATATCTAACAAGTCTTCCCTAACTTCTATATATGATCTATAAAATGTTGATTCAAGAATTAACTTTTGTTGGCTTTTATTATTTACTTTTTAAAAAATTTATTATTTATACCTCATATCCACTGCTGTAAATATCCAGTTGGGATGCAACTTTAATATTTGCTAAAGTCAAGATCAACTGGACCAGAACTCTTTCCGCTGTTTCTATGCAGTATTTTATCTCCATGCCAGCAAGGAGTAGAAAGAGATGAGTCACAGACCTGATCTGACTAAACTGAAAACTAATTCATTTAGCCAAGAATAACAAGGAAATAAGATAATACAGCTCTGCTCCTTTTTTCGTTGGAATACACTCCTTTGGATGAGGTTAGAACAATTTTGTGCTGAAAAGAAACTCCAAACAAGCAAAAAAAAATCCCAATTTAAAGCAACAACATCCCCCCCAACCCCAAACCTCCAGAAACTTAAGAATGCATCATTACTTCTTACCTGATTAACTGTTTTCCTCACTGGGACACCATCTAATACTGAACTAGTATGGAGATACAGATGACTTATGCTGTGAGATGGTACTTCCCCTGTGTGCTGTGTCTATATGCGAGTGGTGCTGAGTAACAGCATCTTGCAGTGAGTTTTAACCTTATTGTGGGACCCTCCATACAGATCCCTTTTCTCACATTCCATTTTTCTCACTACATTTTGAGCACAGCTGATAAGTGGCCCTTCTAACTGCAGTCAAATGTAAGGGAACGTGAATACTGTAAGTAGGAACTTACAGTAACCTTTGATGACTAAAAAAAGAGCCTGGGCTGTACATAACAAGTTAAATGGTATAAAGGGCACTGATCTTGTAATGCTTGGCTGAAGAAGCATTTTCTTTCTTAACTATGTTCTTCAGCCAAATTTCTGCCTTTAATGAATTGGGTCATTGTTGGACATGGTAAGAAGACTAAACTTGCCATATTTTATGCTATGCTTATAATTCAGTTCACTCTTTCTTTTCTTCCAAAAGCTAATTAAGACAGCAATCTTTCATAGCTTCTCATGGAGTGATAGGGAGATATTTTATATTCTATGGAAGCAAAAATATTTTCTCATGACAAAGCAGTTCAGAGTTGAACTTCTGATACAGAGTTTTCTTTAATCAGGTTTTTGTGGTTTTTTTTTTAATTAGCTTCTGGCATGGATGCAGCATTGAGGAAGAGATAAGATTAATTTCCTTATTAGTTAGAAAATCGTTAGCCCAAAATGTATGCATTCTTGCATTCTTAAGAAATAGACATTCTGTGAATTACTTAATAAAAACAGATGTATTAAAAAGAACTATGTGAATACTTTCAATCTATGGCTTCTCACTTGAAAAGATGCACGTGGCAGAAGGTTGAATATTTCATGTGTATGTATGTAGATGAAGGAAAGGAGACAAAATATTTCATGGCACATAAAAATGAAAGACACTGTTTTTTTAAAAGAAATCTTCAAACTTCACCAACTTTCTCAGATTGCAGTTACAGAATTATAATCTGAGGATTTAAAACAGCACTTTGTAATGCTATTGTTCTTCTAGTCTACTTTCATTTTTTAATCTCTTGAAGTAGTCTAGATATTGAAGAACTTAACCCCAACTTTTCATTTGAGTAAGCTCTTCCTTTAGATGTTTGTGGTTATGTTTTGTCAGATTTGATTTATGAAAAGTGAGAGAAGTGTACCCAGCTGCCACCAAAGAATCTACAAATTAAAAGCTGAAATACAGTGGTATAGTCTCAGTGAAATCCTTCAAGGAACTAGTGTTCAGCACTTTAGCCTTGCCAACAACAACCACACCAATAAATCAAATCTATTATGTAAAAAATTGTCATTTTTCTTTGTCATTCATTGTACACCATAATTTGAAAAGTAATATCTGAAGTCTAATCCCTCAAAGTTTGTTTTAGACTTAGGTAAGATTATATTATTTGGTGACAACTTTCCTGAAGTTATCTCTGTGCTGACTTCAGTGAATTTGTGTTTTTATGTAAGAGAGAATTTGTCAAGCAGTTCTATCTTAGAGCTTTTATTTCTGTCATAATAAGAAAATATTACATCCGGCTAAATTTAGTGCTACCATTTATAATTATTCCTGATTTGCTATTAGGTATTGTTTATACATATTCAAGAATGGGAATAGTTTATTGACACCATTATATAATGGTTTCTGACCCCTGGTATTGCTAAATTCTATGTTTGCTATGGTGACATACTCATTTAACTCTGGGTTTTGATTTGTTGAAATTCAGTTTTCATAATCACTACATCTACCAGTGAACTTTCCCTTCTGTCCATCCATCCATCCAGTCTTTAGTCTTCCTTCTCTGTGACTTGCTCTATATCTGTTCTTAATTAGTATTTCCACCCTTCCTGACATTCCTCAAAGTCTTCCTTGATGAACCGAGGCTCTACCATCTCACATTCTATCACCATACAATCCACAGGGCTGCTTTAATTTTGGTTTAGTTACTAA
Organism: Phaenicophaeus curvirostris; assembly: GCF_032191515.1. NCBI lineage: Eukaryota > Metazoa > Chordata > Aves > Cuculiformes > Cuculidae > Phaenicophaeus > Phaenicophaeus curvirostris. Next base: position 182,845,689 of record NC_091392.1, read on the forward strand.
TTCAGCATGTAGGTGACTTCATGTAGTTTCGTCATTTCAATTTCTGTTCTTTATTTATTTCTTTCCTTTACATCCCTGCTACCACCAGTTTCTATCAATGTCCCCACTTTCTTTATTTTTTTCTTTTTTCAGTCCCATCTAATGCTATCAAAATAGATCAGTTAATTTCCTTCAGCTGTTGTTCTAGTTACATTACCTTCTAATAACTCTCCATGAGTTCCATATTCCCTCTCATGTTCATTTCTACCACTTAAACTTAGTGACAGTGATCATTCTGTGAATTCAAAAGCCTTGCATTTGGTAAATTACAACCAGCTTGTAGTCTACACAGAAAAGGCTGAATGAAAAAATGGGATGAAGATCTGGATAGTGTGTTCTTGGTAATGAAAAATTAATTCAAAAAAATAAACAATTAGACTAAGGTAAAATTAGTATACGATTGTCCTTAGTGTATTGTAGTTACTGAACATGTTGTTTTGTCTATAACCCACAGAACTGTGTTATATGAATGCTGTCCTGGCTATATGAAGATGGACGGTACAAGAGGATGTCCTGCAGGTATAAGCTTATTTTTGTATGCATGAGTCTGTATTTGAGAAGTATTAAAACAGAGAAGACTTTCAAAGTTGGTCATCTTGAGAAATTACTTCTTCTTATTTCCTTCCTCTTTAACAATTATTGCTTAAGAATACATATTTTCATTTGCATACAGTCAATACGGTCAAATCAGCTGGCACCGAATTTTATCATTCAGCTTAGGCTGAATTTCCCAGCTTCTTCCCGTTGCTGTGTTGGAGAGGAAAGATAGTGTCTTCAATTCCCAAAGCTGCCAAAGAACTTTTATTCCTATTCCAATCCCACCCTAGAATAACCTAAAGCATGCCAGTAAGGTCAAAAACCTAGGATATGACATGACATTTGCCATGCCTAAATTTTGTTTATTCTTTTTCCTGAGAAGACTTGACTCTTATTTACTAAAAAACTGTTATATGCTTTAAATAAACTAAGAAGGTGTGAAAATTAGGACAGAAATTCTTGATTTCTCTTATTTGTGCTATTCTCTTTTTGCATAATTAAAATTAATTGCAGTAGGAAAGAGTAATCAAAGAAGTAATACATTTAGTAACTTCAGATCCCTACCTCTTAATTAATCCTTTTACAGTCAATAATAGATTTAGGTATATATAAGGCAGAGTTTGGTTTGTTTAGATTAATTAATCTCACTGTAGATGTTTACATTAGGATGAGGTCAGTCACACTCTAGACTGTCCTGTTCCTCCTCATGATGGTAAAAATAGCCAAGAACAACTAGTTTGCATGCATGTGACTCACTTGTACATGCCTGGAATGAGGAAAGGTGAATCCTGTTATCATGTAGCAGTGTTATCACTGTAAGACTGTGACCCTTCTTATTCTCTGGATGAATCAATATATACACAAGTCACACAACAGAAGGAGAGCAAGAGGCCTCACAAGAATAATTCTGGTCTACCATCTCCAAAGGAGACTCACTGCACTGAAATTTTTGTGATTATAGGTGGAATTTACTCATTTCCTTTCTTGAAGGTCCCAAACACAGCAACTCTTCTAAATAAAACATTAAACATAAACATAAACCAGTTTTGTTTTATTTAATTTTTCAGCTCATTAAGCAAACCAACAAAAAAATAATGGGCAGATGAATTTGGATGGGGTTTTATATGTTGACAATAGAATTTCAGTCCAAGTATACTGTTTTAATATTGATTTAAGCAATTTCAGAAAGGCAATATTGGAGTTCAACCAAAAGAAACAAAGTAGTTTTAATTACAAGAAACTGGATGACTGAAGGTTTTACAGTATTCTTATGTTTATTTCAGTTGCTCCTATTGACCATGTATATGGTACACTTGGCATTGTTGGAGCTACCTCCACACAGCAGTATTGTGACTTATCAAAGCTGAGAGAAGAGATTGAGGGACGAGGATCGTTCACTATCTTTGCACCAAGCAATGAGGCCTGGGAGCAATTAAATCCAGTAAGTGTGTGTGCATGCGCTTGCGCATTGTGTTTCTCTTTCACCTATTGTTTTGGCTCCAGTGGTTAGTCTATGATAAGGTGGGCTAGAAACACTATTGATAGTTTAGATACAAAATTACTTTATGCCAGTTATACTAAAAGAATTTTCATGGTTGGCATACATTGCTGAAGCTAGAGAATCTAAATTTATTTTCAGGAGTAATAAGCAATTATGTGTTTCTTGTTTGAGCACTTCTGTGACAAATTTTGATAGGGTAATTTTTCTTAGCATGGTTCTGGGGAAACTGTCAAGAATTCCAGTAACTGCATGATGTAGACTATAATTGTACATCATCAGTGATTCTGGTGTCCTTCTTTTACTAATATTTTTAGTTAAACAAACATTGAATCAAAGCTCCCCTAATGACTTGTCTGCAATGAGACCACATCTTCCATTTGTGAGCAAATCAAACTAAAGCATCATTTAAATAGAGCCAGACTGATATGATAGTTATGTCTCCTAGCAGGAAATATCCTTTGCAGAGTATATTGAAAGCATATGCTCATGTATAGCAATATGTACATCTCTCCAACTGGAAGAATGATTTGAACCTTCTAATTAATTAAATTGCTTTCTTCTTCAGGAAATTCATAGGAATTTGGTTGACAATGTAAATATTGAGCTATATAACGCTCTCCGCCACCATATGGTAAACAAGCGTATGTTGACAAAAGATCTTAAGAATGGCATGACTCTAGTGTCTATGTATAATGACCAGAAATTGCTTATCAACCATTATCCTAATGGGGTAAGTCTATACTTATTTTTTTTGCCTGTAAAATAATATTTTAGTTATAGTCATTACTCTTTCCTTTCTTTCCTTCTGTAGCTGAGAAGATAGGTAATAGAAAGGCTAACATCTAGCAAGTCATTTTTTACTGACTAAAAAAAAAAATACCTTTGAAATTTTGCCTAATTTTTGACTAATTGCTTAGAAGAATATGTACTCTTTGATGGTTAGAAATCGAAGTTCAAATAAGAATGAACTTTAATCCTGTAAGACAAATAGTTTTGTGGCCAAAATATATCATCATTACCAATCTGTCAGAATCAAAGTCCGAGTATGCGATCAGACTAATATTTCTACTTCTGCTCTTTGATTCTTCACTTATAGGTTGTTACCGTTAACTGTGCCAGGATCATCCATGGCAACCAGATTGCAACCAATGGTGTTGTTCATGTAATTGATCGTGTCCTGACCACCGTTGGAAATACCATTCAAGATTTCATTGAAGTCGAGGATGATCTTTCATCTTTTAGAGTAAGTAGACCAAAACTGATAATGCCTCTCTGGCCTTTTATATTTTCCTTGTTTCTTTTCTACTTGTAAATGATACCTGGAAGTAAGAAGGATAAGTTCAGTATGAGACAGAAATAAGTTAAATTAAGAACTCCAGTTAATATTACAAAGCCAGCTATATAAAAAGGCAAAGTATATTATACATAAGAAGTCTGCTGCTACTCTTTTGTGGATTAAATGGGACCACATTAATAGGACAGAATATGTCCCTGTACTTAAAAAAACGCATATCTTCTCTTTGAGCACTGAGGAAATGAAACATGTGAGCATAAGTTACAGTTTCTGGTGCTATATAAACAAGAAACATTTCATAAGGGATGACAGAAAATGGTAAAAACCCAAATAAATTGAAGAACCTGACTCACAGCAAGTTTCAGGATACCAGTACAGACAGGTAGGAAGGATTTTTCTTGCAGAGAAAATCATGCTTTGTTTTCTTTCAGTTACATCACCTTGCACTCTGTCTTTCTGACTTTTCAAAGATTGAAGTCCCTGTTCATGGCACATACGCCTGCTGTTTCCTGTGGGAATGCCTCTGCACTTCACCCTGCTTTAACAACTTTGGCTCCAAAAGCAAGTGTGCTAACGAAACCACTAAACCAAAAAAGGCCTGAGACTCTACTATGACATTTCTTTTAGTGTGGTTGTTCCTGTTTTCCAGTTTTCCTGTTTCATATGCTCCTCAGTTGAGCTAATAGTATTTCATATTAAGCTGAGAAAATTCTTAAGTCCATATGTGTTTGATTCAATGTATTTTTTTCCTATAAATTTTTTTCCTAAATTATATTGGCATACTCTATCAGATTATCATTTTAATCCATCGTATAGTCTCACTCTATCTTTGGTTACTTCTTCTGCATTGTTCCTTTTCTTTAGTCTTTGATTCTAATGAATCACACACACAGAATCACACAGAATAACCAGGTTGGAAGAGACCCACTGGATCATCGAGTCCAACCATTCCTATCAAACCCTAAACCATATCCCTCAGCACCTCATCCACCTGTGCCTTAAACACCTCCAGGGAAGGTGACTCAACCACCTCCCTGGGAAGCCTGTTCCAGTGCCCAATGACCCTTTCTGTAAAGAATTTTTTTCCTAACGTCTAGCCTAAACCTCCCCTGGCGGAGCTTGAGGCCATTTCCTCTTGTCCTGTCCCCTGTCACTTGGGAGAAGAGGCCAGCACCCTCCTCTCTACAACCTCCTTTCAGGTAGTTATGGAGAGCAATGAGGTCTCCCCTCAGCCTCCTCTTCTCCAGGCTAAACAACCCCAGCTCTCTCAGCCACTCCTCATAAGACCTGCTCTCCAGCCCCTTCACCAGCTTTGTTGCTCTTCTCTGGACTCTCTCCAGAGCCTCAACATCCTTCTTGTGGTGAGGGGCCCAGAACTGAACACAGGATTCGAGGAGTGGTCTCACCAGTGCCGAGTACAGAGGGAGGATAACCTCCCTGGACCTGCTGGTCACGCCGTTTCTGATACAAGCCAAGATGCCATTGGCCTTCTTGGCCACCTGGGCACACTGCTGGCTCATATTCAGTCGGTTGTCAACCAACACCCCCAGGTCCCTCTCCTCCAGGCAGCTTTCTAGACAGACTTCTCCTAGTCTGTAGCACTGCATAGGGTTGTTGTGCCCCAAGTGCAGGACCCGGCATTTGGCCTTGTTGAACCTCATGCCATTGGATGAAGACAGGTTGCAGCCACCCAAGAAATAAATATGGTTACAATATTCTCCTTCATGTGTAATCCAATAAGGGAAACAAGTGAAATGTCAGGTGGTATAGAGGAGATTTATAAGAAAGTTAAGAAGATTTATTTATGGAATGAAAAGGAAATTATGGTTTTTTTAAAAATACTGAATTAGATATTGGATTTTTTTTTTTGTTCAGACTGCTTATTTCTTTGCTACTAGAAAGCAGAAAACTGAATTGATCAATTGTGTTTAACTTCACTTTCATGATTTCCAGATTTGAGTAACATTTCAGGGATTAAAAAAATGGAGATAATTTTTCCTAGTCCTAGAGCCTGAGAGTGGAATGGAATAGACTAGATAATTTCAGTTGGAAGGGACCAAAAATGATCATCTACTCAAACTGCCTGACCACTTCAGGGCTGACTGAAAGTTAATGATTGTTGTTTAGGGCATTGTCTGAGTGCCTCTTAAACACTGATATGCTTGGGGCACTGTCCATCTCTCTAGGAAGCCTGTTCCAGTGTTTGAAGAAAAGAAATGCTTCCTACTGTCCAGTCTAAGTCTCCTCTGAAGCAGCTTTGAACCTTTCCTATGTGTCCTGCCAAAGAATACCAGGGAGAAGAGATCAGCACCTCTCTCTCCACTTCTCTCCCTCAGGAACCTGTAGAGAGCAATGAGATTGCCCCTCAGGCTCAATATTCAAAGTCTACTCCTTGTACTTAATGAAATTACTCATATACATGTGATACATCTGTTATTATTTTAAAGGAAAATTATTAGCTTTAATAGACTATTGTTTTGATTTAACTTGTCAAAACTTATTTGATCACATTTTATATTTAAAATTCAAGCCATAATAAAAACCCAAAATCTCCTCTATTGTTACCTCTATCAGAATTTATTGATTATTGTATGCTAAATTAAGGACATAACATGAGGTATCAATACACACTTTTCTAAAAACTTTGTTTTCTGTTCCTTTTTGACAATGAATTTTTAAAGCTTCTTTCTATAACATTGATCTCAGTCTACCATTAAAGTACTTGTGGGCATGAGGTGAAACTAGTCAACTAATGTATTTTGATAGTATTTCAAATACCCAACATAATAACTAAGTTTATTTTCTAGGCTGCTGCCATCACATCAGACGTCTTGGATATTCTTGGAAGGCCTGGTCATTACACAGTATTTGCTCCCACTAATGAAGCTTTTGAGAGACTTCCAAGGGGTGTCTTGGAAAGGATCATGGGTGACAAGGTGGCTTCTGAAGGTGTGTATCCTTTTTTTGCAAATGAGGAATATAAGTGTGTAGATTAGGAGGTAGAAACTACATTATCGCAGTAGCTCTGAAATTAAGCACCTGTACTTTCTTATCACAGAATCACAGAATAACCAGGTTGGAAGAGACCCACCGGATCACCGAGTCCAACCGTTCCTACCAAACACTAAACCATATCCCTCAGCAACTCGTCCACCCGTGCCTTAAACACCTCCAGGGAAGGTGACTCAACCACCTCCCTGGGCAGCCTGTTCCAGTGCCCAATCACCCTTTCTGTAAAGAATTTTTTCCTAACGTCTAGCCTAAACCTCCCCTGGTGGAGCTTGAGGCCATTCCCTCTTGTCCTGTCCCCTGTCACTTGGGAGAAGAGGCCAGCACCCTCCTCTCTACAACGTCCTTTCAGGTAGTTGTAGAGAGCAATGAGGTCACCCCTCAGCCTCCTCTTCTCCAGGCTAAACAACCCCAGCTCTCTCAGCCGCTCCTCATAAGGCCTGTTCTCCAGCCCTTTCACCAGCTTTGTTGCTCAAATGTACAGGAGGAGTTATTTTTTCTGTTATTTATTTTTCCAGTTACATAATGATTCAAATTAACTGAAATCTTTGCCAAAAAAAATCTAAAGAAAGCTGTGAAAATTAATTACATTAATGTTCCTAATTGTTCAACTGCATAGTTCCAGCAGAGATTCCTGCCTCTAGAGATGCAGGTCTATCTGAATGTGATATTCTCTCATAGCTTTCTCTTGAACAGCTTTTTCATACAAAGAGGACATGTTCTTGTGAAAAGTAAGTTCTTTGATGCAGGCTGAACTGAATTTCTGTTATATATTCTGACAAACTATAACAGTCAGCACAGTTATTATTTTGAGGACTACAGTAAAACAAAATAATAGCCAAATAAGTCTGTTGTGTGAACAATAGTGTAATGGACCACTAAGAAATGGAAGGCTGCAGTTCTATTCTTTTTTATGTGTTCCAGTTCACCAAACAAGTTCTCCATCATTTCATTACAACCTTATTATGTCACTGTGTGGTATCTCAATGGAGAATAATGAAAGGAGGGATCTGGACTAATTTTAATGTGATATAATGACTAAAAATGGAACCCTGAAGTTACATGGCATTTTTGTTGTAGATCTTTTATTACTTTTTTCAGTTTGCTTTCAGTAATTTTTGGCTGATTCTTTCAGTACCCACGGAGACTCTCAATTATATAGTGAGGCATAAGAAAATGTAAAACTAGGGCTGACCTTGCATTATCTATAAAGTTTTGTACTTGGAGAGCAAGTTGTAGCATATAACTGTAGTTGCCTAGTCACATACTTTGTTACATACAGATTACAGCATAATTTTCATAATATAAACCATGCCAAAGACTTTTGGTCATAGGCAGAGGCCTACAGTATCAATTATTATATGAGTAATTTTCAATAAAGAATCTATGCATGGGACATGTAATAATTTGTCCCCAGCTACACGTGAATTTATGTGTGTGTATGTATTTTTATATATATCTGTGAATATATATATACGAATATATGTGTCCAAACGTCTACATATGAACATCCTGCTCTTTTCTCTGCAGCTCTCGTGAAGTTCCATATTTTAAATACTGTCCAGTGTTCTGAAGCCATCACAGGTGGAGCTGTCTATGAAACCTTGGAAGGCAACACACTTGAAGTTGGTTGTGATGGTGAAAGTCTGACTGTGAATGGAGTAAAAATGGTGAAACGCAAAGATATTGTGACAAGCAATGGCGTTATCCACCTCATTGATGATGTGCTAATTCCTGATTCTGGTCAGTGATGTATATGAAAAATGTCTTGCATCCAAGATGTTTTCTGCAGTCTTACCAGATATATTGTCATGGATAAGCATGGAGAATCTGAATCTGGAAAAGGGATAAATTGTTTGTTAAAATATCTTTTCTTATTCTTTTATTTACAGCCAAGCAAGTCATTGAACTTGGAGGTGCCCAGCAGACTACTTTTACAGAGCTGGTGGCACAGCTAGGGCTGGCATCTTCTCTAAGACCAGAAGGCCAATACACTCTCCTAGCACCTCTAAATGGTGCTTTCTCAGGTTAGTAGAAATAAAAATCTACACTCCGAATGTCAAAATACAAAAGAACATATGTTACCCTGACTGTTTTCTAAATATGTTCCAGTACTTGATCTAAATCTCAAGGAGAGAAAGCCATAGAGAAATAGCCATGTCTCACCCATTCAAAATATGTACTAGGCAGAAAGACAAAAGAAGCCTGACTACCAGGCTGCACAGCTTATTTTTAGTGGTATCATTTTTTGATTTATGTAATGTTACTAAAATAAGATACAAAATATACACAGATTGTGGGAAAGGAAAGATATTAATAAACTTCCAGTTCCCTGGAAATTTGTAAAGGTTTTAAGGTGCACATGCAGAAAAGATAAGTTGTAATAGGAACTTCAACAGTAATGAAGTGGGCCCACATTTAAATCATATGCCACATTATCTATAGTAATTAATCAGGGCTATGTCAAAAGTTCATGTCTGAATTTAAAGAACGGCAATTTGCTGAAACTCTTTAGAAATTCATTTTCTGTGTACACAGATCCCTCCAAGCCTTTATTCAAGTATTTCAAAGGAAGATTCACTGCTTCCATTGTCTTTTAATATTTCATACACAGTTAGCCTTATTTGAATGAAAATTCACTACATGAATTACTATATATTGATTTATAAATGGTTTTGTAGATGACACCTTAAGGATGGATGAACGCCTTCTTAAAACAATCCTGCAGAATCACATTATAAAAGTGAAAATTGGGCTTAATGAACTGTACAATGGACAACAGCTGGAGACAATTGGAGGAAAACTGCTTAGAGTCTTTGTGTATCGCACAGTAAGTGAATGGGCCTTTCCAATAATATGTATCCCAACTACAAAAATGAAGAGTCATGAAACAATAAAAGGCAAAGCTAAATGAAACCTCCAACATTTACCATTCTGACCCTCTAGCAAAAAATCTTTAACTTTTAATCTAGGGAAAAAAGAAAAAGCAACCTGATTTTTATCAATGGAACTGTTTGCACTGAAGATTCTGGGAAAACGAAACAGGATTTTACAAGTGACATTCCATTAATTACATTTTTAAAGCTAGATTTTATAACATACACAAACAGGAAAAAAAATCAATTTTAGAAGTATTTATACCATGTTGGCTTACTCCAGATTTTGCTACTTTTTCTTTCTCAAGGAATATAAAATTTCCTGGCAAGAATACATACTTGACTATATGAAGTGCATTTGAATATTATTTTTAAATTTAAGAGCCTGGTAGGAAGTATGCATCCATCTCATTTTATCAAATATGTTTAAATATATACCATTGTGTGAAGAGTTACACTCGCTTCTCTTTTAATTAGGCTGTATGTGTTGAAAACTCATGCATGGTCAGAGGAAGTAAAGAAGGAAGGAATGGTTTTATTCACATCTTGAGACAGATCATTAATCCAGCAGAAAAGACACTGCATGAAGTGCTGAGAAATGATAAACGTTTTAGGTGAGTAGCAGTTTTGAGAGTACTGAGATATTCCTTCAGTAGGTAACTGAATATTCCACACAATTGGTCTGAAAAATATTTGTGGACTGTTGTTTGTTTGATTTTGGAGAAAAGGGATGGCATGGAAGGGGTTATTACCTCCTCAATAAATAAAAAGGAAGGAGCGGTGAGAAAAAGTTGAGAAGACTCGCAGATTTTATGCTAGGATGGTTGTTAATGGCATATAGGAGTCAGTAAGACACCGGAATGAAAGAAGCGATTGGATGATACATCCAGAGCTATAAATGCAACAGAGTCTGGAGGTCTAATCAACAAGTAGTACAAATCCATATGACTGTAGCATGACTGCGCATCCTTACAGCGTATATTTTTGTCCCCTGCCAGCAAATATTTGAAGATTCCTAGAGAGACCAAATGCTCTTGTCATCCTCCCTTCACCTTTTTGATCTGTGGGTTTTTTATGTAATGAATTCTGCTCTGACCCAAGCTGCCAATATTTTTTTTCCCAAATCCTTTTCCCTCAACCTGTATTGCTTAAGACTATCTTTTTTCAATCTCATCTTTCTCCCCCCCATCTTTATTTCTGGGAAATAGTGAAAAAGTTTGAATATTGAAGCAACATCAGAAAAACATAAGGGAACTAAATGCCTGTAACCAAATATAGTTACTGTGCTTCAACAAAATGTGTTTATGTTTTGTCCATTTGTTGTAAACAGCATTTTCCTCAGTCTGGTGAAAGATGCAGATTTAGATGATGTTTTGTCACAGCCTGGACAATGGACTCTGTTTGTTCCAACTAATGATGCCTTTAAAGGTTTGACTGATGATGATATGGCCATATTAATAAGTAAGTAACACACAAAACTAGAAATACAAGCAAAAGTGAAACTGATAGGAAAGAAGCATTTCTTACAAAAAAGACCTCTGATAAAACATCTTACCTTTTGCATAAACCAGATCATAAGACTTCTCTAAATTAATACCTTCTTGAGGGACAGAGATAATATAGTTTTGGAAAAAAGCATCCAACCTGAATTTAAATTTAAATGTCATTCCTTGATATATCATTCCAAGGTTTAATTACCTTCAAAGTTAAAAAGCTACATTCATTTAATTAGTATCAACTTTTCACCATTCAATATTTCTGTAGATTTATTAAACTGAAAGGTCTCTTATATCACATTTCTTTTCTAGTTTTGACCATTGCATTATAAGATATGCAATACTGATTTCTCTGTCTTTCATTTTTCTTCTCTGCCTCCACCCAGTGATCTCTGGTATCCAATGTTCTCTGCAAGTTAGGTATTGAATATGTATTTCTAAATGCCAATTTATGTAATTTCTTTCCATCTTATACTTTTAAGTTCTGGAATGACATAGATTTTTCACAAGATTTAAAAGCAGTTTATTTAATGTCATGCTTTATTTCCACAAAAGGAGAAATGCGCAATGAATACTTCAAATTCTCCTGCAGAATTTCCAACTAAAGGGATAGACTGTGGCCACAGAACTATAAATATTTTTATTTATTTGGAGTAAAGTGAATGTGGACTGTGCACAAGTGCAGGACAAGTATTTGTCTTGAATCCCATATCCACATTGAATCCCACATTTCAGATGAAAGTTCAAGGACATAAGGCCAAATCCCATGAATCCTTAATGACTTCAAAGAGTCCAACTCAGAGCATTCACAAGAAGCAAGCCCAGCTCTTTTCTTCTCTCAATTCACTTTTCAAGTGCCAATGAGGCACTTGAATTTGGATTTGCATTATCTCTTCAGAAATTTAAAGTTATGATATTGGTCTAAATTATATTCTGGTGTGATATGTCTCTAGTGACTGAAAATAAACTAACAAATAGCCTAAGTGGCAGGCATAAGATAGCTATAAAACAAAATAAAGCTTGTCTCAAGGCTGTGAATTGAACTAGATAAATTACATTGTTATGGTTTTATTGGATTATAGAGTTATTTTATTAACTAAGACTGAGTTTATCAAGTGTAATTTTGCCTTCAATTCACAACTTGACAGTGTACCGAAAGCTCATATAATTTTAAATTTTTTCTATAATTAAGAATATAATTATATTTATCATTCTTTTTCTCAGGGGTTTCATGTAGTAGCTTCGCCTATCACTGTGACTCAGTCTTTACTAACTTTTGTTGGCAGATGAGATTTTAATTTGCCATCTTTTTTTCCAGGAAAACATCCATTTCTTGTGATACTTTACATTCTGGAATTCTGTCTTGGCTTTCTTTAAAGACATTATGTTGCTTTCTCTATAAAAATGAAACCTTAAAGTATGTATTTTTTTAAAGGAATATAAAGAAATAGTTTATTTATCTTTATGAAAAACACAAAAGTTATTTATAATCAGTACTATTGTGGCATAGGAAAAAAGTAATATGATAGACTGTAAATCCAGCTTTTTAATGGCCACATTAAAGCTTGTATGTTACTTGATGCCATTTATGAATGATCCAGTCACAAAATCTCAGGGCTAATTTTAGTATTAAGAAAAAAAACATCTAATTGCACTTCAGTAGTAAAGTGAATTCCAGTAATATTAGTGATCAAAGCAAAATAAGCAGAAAAAGGAAAATATCCACTGAAAAAGACACCAGGAAAAGATTATAAACAAACAGTGTTTCCATTGCAGTTTTGTCAATTCAAGTTTCTGAAACCCCTAATAACAATCAATACCAGCATGTAGTGCTAATATGAAACCTGTAAAAGGATAGTCAATATTCCATACAATGGCAAGCAGATGTGTTTTTAAACTGTTCTGCTTGTTATCTTGCCTCCTGGACAGGCTGTGGGTATTTCTACAGCCCATCCTATTACTCTGAACCTCTGTGGACCCAGAGAACCAAGGAGCCCCACCAGGACACTCTCCTGGGCTTCAGAATCCATGTCCATTTTTTAAACAGTCTTTAAACTGTTGGCATTTTCTTTTCTTCCCAAACAAGAATGAAAATTTTGAATTTCATTTTGGAAATGGAAATAATCCCCAGAATAGGGCTCTTTTTCCCCTTTCCCAGCTTCTCCAACCTGTGTCTATTCTCTGTAGGAAAAGACAAAACCATAACTCCAAATAACTCCCTTTGTGCCTAAAAGAATTAACAACTTTCTCCTGCCCAGATGGGAAAAGAGGTGTGTATATAAAGAGTTGTGAGTTATCCCTAGTATACTCAGAGGGGTGTTGTCACAGGAAAATAATTATATTAATTAACTGTGTTTCTCTTTAGTTAGAACAGTGTTAGAGTTCGTGTTGTCAAATTTCACCTTGCTACTAGATATTGCTAGCCTCTTAGTGGACCTGAAATTATTGTATTAGCTAATTGTTTGTGGAGCATATTTAGGAAAAGGGCAAAAGAAATCTAATTAGAGATGCAAGCAAATAAGAGAAAATAATACAGAAAAATAAGAAAGTGCTTTTCTGTTTTTGTTGGGGTTTTTTTGTTTAGGTTTTTTTTATAGGAGTCCTCATGACATCTTTATGATTATGTTCTGAGACCCCTTTTGTCATATGATTGGTTGTTCCTCTTTATCATCTTTTTCAAAGATTCAAATCATATGTGTAGCTTCATTCATATCCTACTTAATTTGGGCTCAAGTCTGTTTCAATCCCTAGAATTTTCAGAAAAAAATATCCATTATCATTTAATTTATACTTATACTTTTGTTTTCTTTTTAAATAGGAGACAAAAATGCTCTCAGGAATATTCTTCTTTACCATTTGACACAAGGAGTTTTCATTGGAAGTGGCTTTGAGCCTGGTGTGACAAACATTCTTAAAACTATCCAAGGAGGAAAACTCTACTTGAAAACAGTTAAGTGTTGATAAATAGATCTCCCTGATACAGTCTTGTAATAGGTATTTGACATTCTACATTACAGAATAAGAGGCATATCTCTGAATTTTCTATTAGGGATTTGATTTTTTTTTCTTTAATGTCCCTCATAACGTTTGAACTGCTTTTGTTCTTTACCAGGTGAATGATACATTACTGGTTAATGAACTGAAATCAAGAGAATCTGATCTCATGGCAACCAATGGTGTCATTCATGTTATTGATAAACTCCTATACCCAGCAGGTGAGTATTAGTTCATGGAATTCATACACACACTTCTGATTCTCTGTATATGTTATGTAGATAAAATAACTTTAAAAAGTTAGTTCCTTTAAAGGGACAATTTCTATATGGAACAAGAAACAGAAAATTTACCTCACTACTCATTTTGTTGACGACTCATACTTGAAGCCATGGCAACTCTTTCAAATATTATGGAACTCAAATGGAAGACAACATACTGTAGGCTATCTGTTCCACTAATATGGAAGAATGTATATGCACAAGTTCATGCTTGTGTGAGTGAGAGTGATAACATCTCCTGATCACTGTAAATAAAATTAAAATGAACACAGATGTATGCTTCCTCTTAAATCCCTATTTCTATTATCAGATCTGCCTGTTGGAAATGATCAGTTGCTCACAATCCTGAAGAAGTTGATTAAGTACATTCAGATTAAGGTAATCTTTAAATAATTATCCCTTAGTCTTTTTGGCAGGTTGTAGGAAGCCATGTACATTATAACTCATGAAAAATTCTCTGGTCTATCTGTTTCTTCAGCAGACAACACATTCAATGGCTCCCAGTTACCCAAATATAATAATGATAGATACACTGCACTCAACAGTTAGAATTTATGTTTTTCAACAGGAAATAATTGTAGAATATTTGCATTTGGATAACTCCAATGTGAACAGGCCCAAATGTTCTCTTTAGCTCAGGTACACTTTATCACTCCAGCAAAATAAATCACTTCCAAATCCTTGGGGAAATCATTCTTTGAGAGAAATACTGACTGGGTTAATTGCTATGTCATTAAATGCACCATCCTCAATAGCCTGTGAGGAAAACAGGCATCCTTATCTCAGCTCTTCTGCTGAGAATTCAATCAATCAACCTCAACAGTGAAAGATAGGACCTAGGCAAATAGCACAGCCTAACTTTTAGCTCAACTAAACACTGAATGCTACCCATGCTTATTAGGAAAGTAGAAGGAAAGTGCTCATTCTTTTATATTTTAACATTCCTTTTCTGTATTTATAGTTTGTTCGTGACAGTACGTTCAAAGAGATTCCACTGACGTTCTACAGTAAGTTGATTTTACATACTTCCAGATGTGTTTGAAATTTCTTTTAAAATGTTGCCATTTCCAGTCTTGAACTGTAGATCCTTTTTTCAATCAAAAAGAAAGCTGTTTCTGGGAAAGCACAATGTACCAATGAAGCACAGGAAGAGAAAGACCCAAAGTAGAATGTTTCTGGCTGCTGTGTTACTGTATGGGGTGTTTTTTCACTTTAGAGATGTGTGACAAGAAATTAACCCTGAAGTAAGCTGTTCAGAGTCTTTGGGGTAGGCAAAATATGTATGCAAAAGATTCTTTTGCAGCTTTTAGCCATGGTTCAGCACTTGGTGTGTAGTAGAGTTTGTACTGGTTCTTTCTCCAAGATGTAGCATTTTATCATCCCAACGATCAAAATGTAGCATTTACTAAGCTCTGTATTAAGATGCTTTCTTTTTCATAAATGCTTCCAGAGAGACAAAGTGTACCTGTTCCAACTGTTTCCCTTTCATGCAAATATGAGGACTGTATGGGAGGCAGTAGTCCTTACCATTTTCTCTTTAGGGAGTAAATGTGAAAAAGAAACCTTTTTTCTGTCTTGTAACTTTGCTCAGGGTTTGCATTTAGTTTCAGTATATAAAGTGCTACTGTTGGAGCAAACTGCTAGGAGACAAAGGTCCTGCAGGAGCTTTGGCTTCTGAGGGACTAAGAATTTAGGCAGATGATTAAATTTCTCTCGAATTCTACTCAGATATCTCAGTGGAAATAGAGAACATCACATTACACTTTTGAAAATTGAAAATAGAAACACTGACATTAAAAGGTCTTTGGAACAAAAAAAGGAGGTAATATAAATCCTGATGGCAGGTTGAATTTGAGTCAACAGTACACCCTTCCATCCAAAAGGGCTGACCATGTCCTGGGGTGCTTCAAGCACATCACAGCTATCTGGGCTAGAGAGGTGATTATCCCATTCTACATTGCACTGGTGCAGCCCCATCCTGAATACTGTGTGTGACCAAGGTGGTGAAACGTCTCAAAGGCAAGATGTATGAGAAGTATCTGAGGTCACTGGGTTTCTTCAGCTTGGAGAAGAGAAGGCTGAGGGGTGACTTCGTTGCAGTCTACAGCTTCCTCAAGGGAGACCAGTGACAGGACACAATGAAATGGAATGAAGCTGCTTCAAGGGAAGTTAAGATTGGACATCAAGATAACGTTCTTTGTTGAGAGATTGGTCAGTCTCTGGAACAGGTTCCCCAGGGAAGTGGTCACAGGAGCAAGCCTCAAGACATTCTATGATTCAATCTTCCATAGTCAGTGAGAGTGGCAGGAGAAGTAATATCTGTAAACTGAAGCAAGGGAGGTCAATGTCAAACACCAAGAAAATTTTAACTGTTGCTTTAGTTGAATGTGGGAAGGGGAAGGCTGGGACCTCTACCAGTGAAATCTTCTCTACCAGTGAATGGATATGAGACAAACGACGATCTATCAGAGATGTTCAAGGAATAGTTGAGCCTGTCCTAGATGTAGAGTGACAGCTTGATCTCCCAAAGGCACCACAGTCTTGCTCTCCATGACATTCTATCAAGTATAAAAACAGTTCTGAACATCAGAGTGTTTCCTCTGTTTACCAGGTCAACTCCATAAGGTAAAAGAAAAAGGTGAGATTCAAATTTAAGATACACCAGGGAATTGTGCAAATCTTTATGCAGGGAATTTTATGAGCCATTACTATTACGTACCTTACATATTCATGGGTTTCATGACTAGTGGGCTTTGTAAGGCACAAAAAAAATGAAAACAGCATATCAGCAGACTCTTTCTATTCGTGACCTGTATACACTATTTTGTAATGAGAACTGAGATCTATACCCTAGATCCTTTTGAGTTACTTTATCATTTATAAGAAACTATGATGTTTTCTACATCTTTGCGACAGTACCAAAATCTAAATGATCATTACCATGAAGAAACTGTAAGAATGGAATGTGTTTTATATTCCATTTTCTATACTTTCAGAAATTAACATAATTGAAAGCAACGTCCAGCCCATCATCAGAAAGGAAGGTAAATGAGGCCCTTAATATATATTTCTGTATATGTTTGTATACATATACAGGATATATATTTGATACATTTCTTTAGCAAGATGCATTTTGTACATAACTCCAGCATGTACGGCACTTTGCTGGAAAGGCAAAGATACAAATATTGCAATTAGAACTGGCTGAATTTTTTTATAAAAAGATTTCCCGTGTTCCCATTTCTCTCCAAATGTATTTTCTCCTTTTTCTATGGACATTTTATAAATATTTTAAGCAATCTTTTTTGAAACCATTTCTTTTATGTGCATCACATATTATTATACTTTTAGTAAAAACATTATATGCTTTTATTAAAACAGTTATTTTAAAAAATAAAGTAGATTTGTTTCTTATATTTTGAAGGAAAAAAAAAAAACCCAGTTCATATTCCTATAATTTTCAACCAGTTCTAAATACCAATATCTGTCAGATGCTTGGAATGGACAATTAGCCAACCTTTCTTTTTTAACTTTTTGAGGCAAAAGGATGACCTAAAGTTTAGCTGTGGGACTGAAGAGAACAAATAGTGGGGCTGGAACTGTCAAAATTGCTTGTGAGTCATAACTGAACTGAAACACCCATTGTTTTATTTAATTTATCCAGACTGTTTAATCATTGTTTCCGGGAGGACTTCCTCCCAGCAGAAGTGACATGAGCTTGTTTTTCCTGAAACTCATCTGTGCTTCATTCCACCTAAAATTAGACACCATATTCTGATTTAGTTGCATATCCATCACTTAACTAGATTCACGGTATATTGTATATGGATAGATGATTCCATATGATAAATCATCTAAGATATATTAGAAATCTTTCTATGATGAAGGTGAATCACTCCCTGAAAGTATCTGTTTTTCTATGTTAAATCCAGAGACATATAGTTTAGTTGATTTACATGATATTTAGAAGTTTAGAAGTTGAAAGTCAAATGAAATAAAATCCTCTTTTAAAGACAAAATGAAATAACTGAGCACATCTATAGTCAAATGTACACTTAAATGTTATCCAGCAAGGAGAGAAAAAATAACTTTTTGAGTTAGCGAGTGCTGAAAAGTTACTCCTTTCCATTGCCAGTACAGTGTTCTGGCTTTGGGACACAGTCCAGGAAACAATCTCTGGCCAACACAACCTTTCTGCTAATGATTGAGAAATAGTCCAAACAAAGCCAATTCTGGCTCTTCTGAGTTTGTTAGCGGTAACAGTAGTGAGCAACAGCTCTCATCAAAACCACATAACCCAACAGCTATCATTAGAAAAAAGCTGGAAATCTGCATGTTAATTTTTGCAGCATATGTCCGGAAGTTCTAGCAGACAGTGTTGGGAAAGAGATTACATTAAAAAAAAAAAAAAACAAAACAACATAACCCCCACAAATTTAGAGCATGATGTCTGCCCTTTTTTGTCTCGATGTTATTTACTTGAGTTGTACTTCCATTGTCCAGAGGAGAGTTAAAGAGTTAAATTTGATTGAAACTCAAATGTTAATGGATTAAATGTTGAAAGGATGGATCCTAGATTAGGCGCTATAGCAAACAGTGGTTTTGCTTTTTGTTTTACATATGTTTGTTGTATCAATCACATAGGAAGGCACAGTAATTCAGAAATCTACAAAAAACATAATAGGATTCATAAATATTAATAAATGTGTATTTGACAGGTTTTCATTAATATCCATCACTTTTGTCAATGTATGTTGGTATTTAATAGATTCTTAACATGCAGAACAGAAATAAGTGAACAAATCTTTTAAGATATCTTCTTTCCAAAATTTTTGAAGTTTTTTGGCCTGAATTGTTACAAAATTAAAGAAAAAACAATGAAATGTTCAGCTATTTAATACTCTGAGTAGATGAATAATCTACTCTGTACTAACTAGTCATCGTTATAATCCTTTCATACCATCTTGTCTGCAGCAAATAAATGAATTGTTTATCTCTAAAGTCTAACTTAATAAAACATCTTCTGCTGCGAAAGCGACAAAACCATATGCTTGATTTGTTATTACTGAAGGATACTAGTTAGCCTGAATTGCTCTGTGTTCAACGATTAACACCAAGCACCCTTACTAAAAAGTTGTTAAATATTGATCAGTAACTTTTTTAAAAAAACTGTGCAGTATCAACTTCTACATAAATACACAAACAGAAAAAAAAGATTTTTAAGAGATTTTTAAGGGAAGTGAGAGAGGTGGGATGTCTTAGGTTTCTTAGTCTGAATAAGGAATAAGGGATCTCAAGTACAAGATGTCACTATAACACTTGTTAGAGAACCATAATAATCCTCTTAACTGACTGCATCAGTGCTATATGCCTGATTTTTTTAGTATCTGTTGCTTCAGCCTGTCAAACGCAGGTACATTTATATCAGTGTGCTCTATAGGGATTGCAAAGGATTAAGAGGTTTGTTTTGGCCATTGAAATCAAGATGACCTCTCCCATGCAACTCAAAGAATGAGCCATGAATGCTGACTAATATCATTATAACTGTTCCAGTTGATTTCTGAAGTTTATTTATTTTTTTCTTTAAGCTGTGTGAGTCTTGGTAACTTAAAAAAATAAACCCCAAACAACATAAGGCAATTCTTATTAAAAGGCCTAGTTCCCTCTTCAGTATCTGTACAGTTAGTAGGAAATAACATGACAAACATTTCTCCCTCTACTTCTTTTACAAGCTTTCACATAACAGTTTACATGCTCAACACTAGCAGGGCAATAGCTATAGGATTTCAGCAATGCTGCACAGCAGGCTTCTTATCAATATGTGTAGAGGAAGACTTCTGTTCACCTGCTGAATATCTGTTATCTTGCCTGAAACTTATCAGCAGATGTTAAAAATATCACACACACAAAAGTAAAATAAAAAAAATAAAAATTAATACAATAGGATCCAAGTTTAAGAGCATGGGAGGATCTGCAAGATTGTAAAGCACTGCTGCAAATGGCTTCTCGGATTCCAAAACCCTATCATTGCAGTCATCTGGTTTATTAAGAGTAGTGGATAGGTACTTGCTTCCTCTCGGCCCTGTGGAATACCATAATTATTTTTATGACTATTTTTAACTTGTTGTTTTTTTCTTATGTCACAGACCCATCTATCACACAGCTTACTAAATTAATTGAAGGGGAACCTGAGTTCAAAATAGTCAGGGAAGGGGAGACAGTAACTAAAGTGATTCATGGAGGTCGGTATACTTTCAGCAACTCAATTTGTATTAGTTAAAATTTAAAGCATTCATTATTCCCAGTCAGTTTCTACTTTCATGTAGGTGAATTATGTGATATATTAGACAAATGTTCTGTATTTAACAAGACCTTCTCAAAGTATTGTAATTTTATTGCAGCATTTCATTCTCACTTCTCATGCATTTTGGAATGCAGTTTGTTTGTGGTTTAGGGGTTTTTTTTTTTGGCCTATCTGTGTCCTGTAGCTGCAGTCAAGACAGTGTTAGAAATGCTCTGCATGCCAACAAAATTTTTGTCTCAGTTAAGAATTATTTACTGGTTGTTGTCCTACAATCAGAAATACAGCACGTGATGGTCTGATAGAAAGGCAATTTTATCAGCAGGAGAGGGAAACTTTGTCTCCTGCTTGCAAGGGGCATTGAGAAGTTCACGTTTAGAAAAGAAAAAATATGGGTCATCCTAAATTCTGGTGACACAGTTCTGGATCTCCTCTAAAGATGTTATGTTTTGTAGAATACGCTGTGGTGTTTCCTTGTGTGCTTCAGTAGGTTTCAGCATCTCAGAAACAGCATTTGTATCACTGTTAATCACTTGATTAATGTCTTCAATTTAAAAATCCTTGTAGAACCAATTATTAAAACATACACCAAAATCATTGATGGGCGACCTGTGGAAATAACAGAGAAAAAAGTAACAGAAGAAAGAATTATCCAAGGTAAATTACACTGAGCTATTCATACTCAGGGAAGTTCATCGTTACATATAGAAGTAACACATCTCAAGTTCTATCCAAATGTCTAAATTGCATGTCCTGGAGAGCTGAATTTTCCTTAATGCTTCCCACTTCCTACTGGTGGCTCAAATTCTGTCTCTGTGTATTACAACGTACACATCCAGATGTAGCAACAATGTTTTAACAGCATTACAAACGTGGGAACTTGTCCATTTTCTTTTTTTAAAAATGTATTTGCAAAGTATCTGCTTTTGCAAGTGTCTTGCTACCATTTCAGGACAACATTGCTTTTATTGCATTTTTTGAGCCTGGCTGCTTTAGAAAGAAGACTTCAATTTTTGTGAACTTTTGGGTTGTGTATCTCCAGGTAGGTTTCATTTGACCCAAGACTGATCTTCAGTGTGTAGATACTGACTTTTGCAGGTCATCCCAGGCTTCCTTGATAATTGTTTCAGGAAAATAACTTGTCTGTTTCTCTGTAAGGAGGGTGCTATGTCGATTTGACATGCATAAATGAAACTTTTGTATTCGGGTAATAAAAGATAAAATGAACGTGCATCTGTCCTTTGGTCTTCCTCCACAATAACTTTCAAACTCTTCGGACAATTTCAATTATATTTGATGTACTGCAGAGATATTTCTTTAAAAAACCTAGGAACTTCACAAGAATTGAGAAGTGGAGGGAGGTGCATTTAAGCAGTCATAAATTCTCTGTTAAAACATTTGGATCCCATTGGTTAAATATCAGTTTGAATGCTGCCATTAAAATTCTGTCTGCCAGAGCAGCTGTAAGGGGAAAACAGTATTATAGAAATATATTGACTTAGCATAAGGTCTTAATATTCAATTTATTTAGAAAATCTTAATCAATTTAAGAAGTCATTCAAGCAAAAAAAAAAAGACAAGTTTTTTTCATACAACTTTTTACTACAATAAAAATATTGAAATGAAAAATATTTGTGGTTTCTGAATAAATCTTGGACTATTTTTCAAAACAGAATTTCCGGGGAGAAAGTAAAATATCATTTTTTCATTTCTCAATTTCAAGTTTCACTCATATCTCACGTAAAATAATGAACATAATGTAAAATACTAGTGTTTCAGACCTGAGAAATCCTTCTTAGGAGAAACTGATAAAGAAACTCGTGTTCTAAGCTCTCAAATAATTCCCAGCATTAATAAAAGCAACAATGTATATTTATAACAGTGGATCCATGTTTTTGTGGATATATGATATAATACAAGTAGTTAAAACTGTGTTTTACTTTAAGAACGTAAGCAGATACTTACTATAAGCATGTTAAATTTGTCTATGTGTAATACTCTCCTGATTAGCTCTAAATACTCTATATAACTCTTTTTCACTTTAATTTGGGCCACAGTAAGAGATAAAATGATCATAAAAAAGCAGGTAAATGCACGTTAAAGACAGAACTATTCAAAGTTTTAAATGGAACAAAAATAGATAAACAGACAATCCTATTGTATCTGATTAACATTTCTTTTTTTTCCAGGTCCTGAAATAAAATATACTAGAATTACTGCTGGTGGTTCAGACAATGAAGAAAACTTAAAGAAATTACTTGAAGACGGTTAGTATCCTTGGTTTCTGTCCTTTAAAAATGATATTTTATAAATAATTATTGAATGGATACTCCATGTTTCAGCAAAAGTGTTCATACTGCAAAATCATACCTAGAAATAAAACCTCAGAAACTGAGAAATGTCCAAATCTAATTTTATGATTTGCGTCTCTGATCTTCACATTTCAGTCAGCTCCAGAGTTGAGACTACATGGGTCCAATATAGAGTATGCTATGTTTGTTATGCAATATGTTGTTTCAGTGTTTACATGGAATATTATATCATAGCAGATGAATTCTGTAATTCAACAAATGCTTTGACAGGAGTAATTCAGTAATATGTTGTTATAGGATTGTCAAATGTTTACTGTAAATCATCTCTTCTGTGATAACCTGTATCCTATCAGAGGTTACCAAGGTGACCAAATTTATTGAAGGTGATGGTCATTTACTTGAAGATGAAGAAATCAAAAGACTTCTTCAGGGAGGTAATTCAGTGTATTATAACTAACATTTTTGCAACAGGTTATGATAACTGAAACCCCTCTCACATTTGTCGATGTCAACATTTTAAAGACTGACCTAGCAGAGATGTAATTTTAATGTGGAAAAAATAGAATGCCATATATGAAGTGCCAGATGGCTGTGAAACAGAAATAAATACCAAAACTTGATTAACCAATTTGTTACAGTATTGATCATGAAAAAACATTACTTGGATATTTTCAGTCTTTAAAAAGTTATTTACTTAAAACATGAGGGAGCAATGAAGATTTATTCCACTAGATGTGAACCCTTTTTTTCAGCAAATTTAAATCTGTGAAAAACACTTATGAAGTGGAAAGTACTGTAGCCAAATTCACCTTACTTATCAGTTATTCAGAAATGAATATTCATTGCCCTCAAGTCGATAAATAAAGGCATGTTTGACATCCTTCTTTCAATACTTACAGGTGATGGGCATCGATGCATTAACCTTAATTCTCTTCAAATATAGCATTCCAAGGAATAGTTTTCTTTCCTCCTTTCTTTCTTAATTCTAACTGTTTTGGCAATATATAACCACTAGATGTAGAAAACTGTTAAAAGAACTTGTGCATATGAAATTAATCTTTATTTATGAATTTGGAATGTCCTCTGCTTAACGTAGATTAGAAAAAACTATCTATAATAGCAATGGAGAATTGAAAAAAAAAAAAGGAATTCATGTGCTTTGGTTATAGTAAATGTCTGACTTAGAAGCTTAAAAACAGATATGGATATTTCTCTTGGCATAAATTAACCGAATCCACTTCATTTTATGATCATTTTTTAGGAAGCTGCAAACTTCAGTGCCAGTGACGTGGCTCACAGGCAGCTGTGTGTTCACTGAACTAAACCTTCAAAAGCACTCTTTAGTATATTTGACTTAAACTTCAGTTAAATAAAAAAAAAATTGTGATGACTGAATAACATAGACAACAGCTTTCCACAAAATAAAACCATGTTAGTTGATAATACAGCTACTCTTTGAAAAAAGCCAAGATATACCTATGAATACTATTGAATATATTTCTCTCTTATGTTTCAAACATCTAAGTCATAGTTTTATTGGTCTAAGCCAATGTTTGCCTATAAAAAAAATTGGAGGGGAAGGAACATCCAGAGCATTTTTCACCTTATTCTATCTTAAGTGTCTCAGCAATGTGAAAAGAGTTGCTTTCTGGCGATGCCTATTTCAGTGTCGAATATTATAAAAGAAAGTTGAAAATGAAAGAAATTGAAGCAAGAAAATACCTCCATATACTGAATGATGTTCTATTGGTGTCAAACAGGCAATAAGAGTAGGAGGAAACTTTGTCTGGCGAACTGCTCAAAATTCTGGTGAAGGATCTGATGCCAGAAATAAACAATTATAATTGTAATTGTAATCATCATCTTAATTTACAGAGAGATATGATTAAATAGACATAATCTGTACAGATATGTCTTACAGTGATCCTGCAAGTGTATGGAAAAAAGTTTCTCTACTAAATTGGGAAAAGACAATACTGTCTCTTGAATTATTGCTATTCTTCCTTGCTATTATCTGCTAGTTTAAGCATCTTGCTTTACAGAATGGACCAAATAATTAGATTTGCCTTTTGTTTTAATTTTATTTTTCTCTATCTTTCCCATGATTTATCCAGTCAGCTACTCTTGTCTGTCATGATAATACCTTACCACACATTTTGCCAGTAAAAGCAGCTGCACAAGCTGCTTTATGGCTGTTGGTGATAATGGTGATAGTGCTCTATGGCCCTCTTGTCCATACCCAATTATTTCTGTTTTACCAAAAATTTCCTAAGCAATTTAAAGTGAGCCCAGTCGCAAACGAATGTGTTCTCACTGTCTAAGGTAAAATAAATATTTAATATGGTCTGTAATTCTACTCATACAATCTCTGTCACCGCTTATCACAATTAGTAGCCTGCTGAAACAAAATTTCAAGCCAAGATTGCAATGAATCACTCTCAGGCCTAGAGAAAGAATCATCTGTGGCAGGGCCAAGAAAATCATCAGGACCTTACAACGTGAATAACACACTGGTCTGCATACATCTACAGCCCCAAAATGACAATGTTTCCATGGAAGGCTCCATGCATATGGAAAAATGCTATGTCAGGTTTAATTCCTTTGTTTTTAATGCTTATCATAGCTGGAACTGAGTACACCAAGGTTACTAAAGTAATTGAGGGAGAGCCACAGATTATCGAGAGAGAAATCAAGGAAGTCCATCTGGAAGGTTAGTTTGTCCAAAAATCCAGTATCACTAAGAACTGCTTTGTCTGAAATGATCATTCCAGGTAGGGGTTTTTAGTATATACTCACAAAAATCACTTAGATCTGAAGCCAATATTTTATCAAGAAGAGTTTTATAATTGTTTTGGAAAAGAATTCTTTAACTGACATTGCAAAGAAAAATGTTGAGGCTTATCTTGTGGATAAAAGTCACTAAAGATTTGGCATGCATAGAGGAAATGTATAAACACAAAGCTTAGGTAAAACATTTGAAGGAATGCACACCATAAGAATTACCTTTTCTCAAAACAGCGCATCCAGAAGAAGACCACGTGAGTCATATTTAACTTGAATTATTTCTTGTCAATATTAATGGGATCTGTTGATGTGAGAGGTTCTCAGCTTAGTGAAGGGAGGGTAAGGTGGAAGGAATATAACCTCTAGGAATGAGTAAATATCTCAAAAGATCTTGGAATATCTCTGTCTTTATCTTGTGGTTAAATGAGGGAAGCTCTTGAGCGTGAAAAAGCTGAACAGTGTTGTGGTCCAAAATGAAACTTTTAAAGGAGACAAATACAATTCAGACTGGCTTTACACTAGGAATTTGCTCTGAAAGTTTAACAATATTTTTTTCAATGATCTTAGCTCAAAGCTAAAAAAGAGCTTGTTTAGGGGTTTTTTTGTATTTATATTTGTATTTGTGTCCTTTTTCAGTTCTAATTCTAATAATGCAGAATAAGTTATTCTGTCAGCATTTGAACTAAATTCATGGGAAAAACTACTACGGGTTTTGGAGACTGAAGTTAAATGAATATGTTGCGACTTTTTATAATTTGAAGTTTATGCTAAATACTGAAGGTATATTATAGTATTTGTATAACTTCAATGTTGAGTAAACCTTGAACTTGTAAGTCACTAATAGTGTTCGATGGTGTTGAAGAGCATGAGCAAAACGTCCTGGCACCTGCCTACATTGTGTAGCCATCTGTAGATCAGTGTGAATAACAGATTAATTCATACAGTTAAAATGTAAAAATACTTTTGAAATGTTGCTAAGATTTGATGGATGAATGCACATGGTAGAAATACGTGAACTGTATAATAAGCATTCGCTTTTCAGGTGATCAAGTCAACACGCTAATGGGAAAAAAGCCTTAATGTACTGAATACCTTACAGAACGGGTTTTGCAAGTCAGCAAGGAGTTTCCAACATTTCTAATGAGTTTTTATTCAAAGGATCTTACGAATAACTTCTGACTGCAACATTTCTGTTTTCTAGAAGCACCTATACGGAAAGTACAATCAACCAGGAGGACACAAGGTAAAAGCAAAACATATATCTAAAAATGTTATCATGTATGAAATATTATGCTCAGTTATGTTGTAAGTCAGGAGAGAAAAATGTAGCCTTGATAAAATGTAACTTTAAAGGAAAGAGTTGTACTCATGGTTTAAAACAAGAAATTTTAACTAATCATGGTGTTGCTAATTACTGTGCTTCTAGATTTTATTTTTTTCTTGTATATATTGCTGTATGAAAATGAGTTAGATTTTGTGCTTTTGGCAAACAGTGGTTCAGGTCAGAATACAGGCATCGAAGTCAGATCTGACTCTGAAGTTTAACATAATGAAAAAGGCGCTATGAGATTCCCCTCCATGGGATCTGCAACTCAATGATTCTACATTATTTTGATCAATTAAGAAGCTGAGAGTTCATTATAATTTCCTAGCTGACAGCGTAGCAATGAAAGATTCAGCACCATGCTTCAACTTTCTCCTTCAGATGTTTGTTTCACAAGAAAATATACTATATAGAGTAACTATATTATATATAATAATAGATAATAACTGTGGGGATTATTTTTCCATTTTTGCCAGGGGGAACAGCAAGAAGGAGGACAAGACTAGCCTATTCCTAAAAGCTTTCCAAGACAGAAGCCACAGAATTACAAACTGATGACACGGTCTTTGAGAGGAAGAAATACTGGTTTTTAAAAATGAGAACATTAGAAAATGATACTGTTTTGATAACATAATGTAAAACTGAAATATAAATGCATAGAAAGATTTGAAGCTGCAGATACTCACTGCTAGCACAGTGCTCAATAGGAGGAGTACTCAACTGATGGTGCTTTAACTGCTCTTCACAGTAAGCTTAGTGCAAGGTGGGATCCTAGAACTACCGAAGACCATCAACTTCTGTAGAACTGGGATTCCTCCCTATGCTGGCTAGTAAGTGTTTGCAGGGTTGGATTAAAAAAGAGCAGGGAGTAATACAGAATGTATTTTTTTATTATTATTATTATTATTTCCACTAAATAAGAAACATAAATGAAATTTGATGATTTTCGGAGAAAATAACTTCAGGTGACTTCTAGAGTAATCCAAGGAAATATATGTTAAAGTAGCACTTTTGATTCAGTAGTACTTGTACGCTTTTTATAAATCAAACTACACTGTGTGTTTAACGTCATAATGACACCAATAATGTTACCTTTCTAAACAAGTATGCTTTATATGAATTGTGTCTTATTTTTATTCTACATTGCATATCCAAATGCCTCCTGATAACATGACTAGTAGAAGCTCTTAGAAAGTAAAAACCTAACATTGTGAGCTTCATGAAATGTATTTGAGACCATATTGACTTCTTTAATTTCAAGAAAAATCATTCCCATTAAAGGAATCCTATACCAATACGTATACTGAGATTCTAAACTGTTTTCCCACCCTTCCCTAATTGTGCCATTTGATTATTAAAGTGGCTGATAAAATGCATGCAAACAATTAACTCAGCATGGAAAAAGGTTTTACAAAAATTAGGCTAGGTCTGAAAGCTTTTGTATCAAAAAACGCTTTGCTGTATTCTGGTGCTAATGCAGAGTTGTCTGTAAATTATGTCAATTTTATAACTCTAGTTTTATACTCATAAAAGTTGTTTGCCTTTATTAACAAAAGCTGGAAAACAATTACTTATGGAGTAAGAAAACAGTGTGTTCAAAGTGCCTTTATTCTGCAGACCAAAGTTTCAGAGGAGTTATCTAATGAGCTTTTATACTTGTTTTGAAACAAATTCTCAATAAAGAATTTGGCTGAACTATGCTTGCTTTTATTTGTAATTTTTTTTAATATGATAGCAAACTAAATATTCTTAAGCTCTTAGCGTACTTTTCAGTTAAGAAATATACTTGCACAGAAGCAAGATGATGCTTTCCTTTCTCAGCTGGCACACGCTAATGCACTTCTACTGCATCAGTCTCTTTAAAACAGTTAAACACCTTCCCCAATTCCATAATCACATACCATAAGAACTACTCCCGAAATTATAAAGCTATTCAAGCATTGGGCTGATAAACTCTGTGACCTTATTGGGCTGTCAGACTCTCAATAAGGTGACCTCAGTATCCACTATCACCATGCTTTGAAGGAAGGACTGGTTTTAACTCTGGTAAGAGCTAGATAGCTTTCAGGTGAAAATGAAAATGAAAATGAAAATGAAAATTAAAATGAAAATGAAAATGAAAATGAAAGCTCTTAGGACTGCTTAGGGGATGAACTGAAGCTGTTGCTTTTGCCCAAGGTCTTTAACTCTTACTAAATCATTAACTTGCATCTGCTTTTGGCACTTCAGTGCCACTATAAGTTGTTCAGTCAAGTAAGATTTTAAAGGATAGTAGTTACGTTATGGAGGAATGTGTTTGTGCTCTCATTTCCCAAAAGAGTAATGGGCCCTGAAGTTTGCAGAGGAACTGGGGAGGAAACAGGAGAAAGGAAGAAAGTAGATTAAAACCTACTGTGTGGTAGGTTATTTTTAATGTTTTAAGTGGAAACAATTCTGTAACATACTAATTTTTTGTATATTTTCCTCTGTGAAAGCATTTTAAAGCCTCTGGTAGTGAAATTTCTTTCTGTGCTTTAACATCCCCTAGTACAATCCAGGTTAAATACAATAAATAAACTGTGTTCTTCCATGAACTCATCTTTCCCTGATACATTCCATCCGAGTCATCTCTTGACTACAGAAGGGGTCTGCCCAGCTGCACTCCATTTGATGGAGTGGCTTTTTCTATTTATCCAAACAAGAATCCATCCACAACAACACATAGAAAGAAAATCAACGTGATCTTTTAGTTTCTTTTCACACAGTTAGTCATTTCTGGCTCAACAGTCTTTTACCAAAACGCAGATCTGTAGAACTTTTGTGACTATGACCCCATCACCCACCCCTGTTATCCATTTTCCCTCACTTTATAGTTGTTTAAATTAATACCATGTGACTAAACAAAGAATTAGCATACTACCATGTCAGAATGCTTACGAATAAGAGAGAATTCACTCTTTCATTTGGATCTATGCGGTTACACTGAGCTTTACTTTAATGATAACTTTACATAGTTTAATACATATAAGCCTACTTCCCAAAGTTAGCTATGATAAAGAACAAGACAAAGCAACTAAAATCTGACTTCTCAGAAACACAACTTTGTTTATTCTTTCCCTTACAGGTGAAAATGGCTCAATGACATAGAAAAATGTGCCCTTAAAAGCAGCACCACAAATTATAAGCTGTTTCACATAGATTGCTCTCTTCTGTGTTCAACAGACTTGCCAGTGATCTGAAATTGGCTAAGAGATCCTAAATTTAATAGACAGCTGACAGCCATGTACAAATCTTTCCATATTTTCATACACATTCTGATCTGTGTATCCTCACTCATTCATAAAATGCCCACAAGACTGGTGAAATGAGGCCTAAGAAAGAAGAAAAAAAATATTCTTAACAGTGCCTGATTCTTTCTTTACATGACTCAGCAAAACGTTTCACCCAGCCTTACTTCTCTCTCTTGTTTGAACAAGAGCTTTGTATTGTACAGCCTGATTTCTGCATCACATAGTTGTCATGTTAAACTGCTTATAGTACATTTTCCTGTCAAGGTTCATATTTTTCAGCTTAAATAGTGTCCTGTTAATCTTTGTACTGTCAGGAGAGTAAATGTTTCTATGGACACTGGGCTTTTATATCTTCCTTTCTTGACTTTTTGTTGTTTCTTCCAAGCAATTACCTCTGGAGGCACCTCAGTACTCTCACCATAGACACAGCAGCCTCTTGACACAGTTGTATAAGTTCTAGCAGTATAGGGATATGTGATATTTATAAAAAAGATAAACAGAATAATATTACTTTAATCACCATTACTTTAATTCAGCTTCTAAGAAATGCAACCAAAATTACTGTGAAATCAGAAAAATCTCAAACCTCAACTATCTTGAAGTTTTTTAATGTGAGGAGGGGAAATGCCATATGTGATATTCCTCTATATGAAAAAAATGAGTAGCTCTACTCGTTAAAGCATTTTAAATGTCTACCTCAGCCATTCACAGTCAGCGTACCCCCTAGCAGAGCTGCCTTCCAGTCAGTTAGCCCACAGCCATTATGGTGCCTGTGATTATTCCTCCCCTGGGCAGCACTTGGCTTTTCCCTTTGTTGAACTTCACAAGATCCCTTTTGGCCAGTTTCCCCAGCCTGCCTCCTGAATGGCAGAACAGCCATATGGTATGTCAATCACTCCTCTCTGTTTTATAGTTGCTTCACACTTAATGAGGGTATACTCTGTCCCATTGTCCAAGTCATCAATGTAGATGTTAAACAAAACTGAGCACAGTACAGACTTCTGGGATATACCACTATGAAATGAAAAATGCTGCTACTCATAGTGTGTTGGATGTTTAAGCTATGAGGAACACTGCTTACTGCATGCCTGCTTTATAAACATGCTTTTCATTACAACTCCTGCTGAAACTTTTTAGGGTCATTTCAATATTGCTGTTTGAATCACAGGGATTTAGTCCTCTGTTTTCTAGTCCAAATATCTTTTAATATTTTTCTTTTCAAAATATTTAGCAGTTTTTTTTCAGCAGCTGTACTTCCCACACTGGAACACATGGTCTGAGTCAGGACCACATTGAAGATGTGTGATGTGAATATGACGCTAAACAGAATTTAAACAGTATGTTTATTAATTGAGAAAAATATATCGATACAAAAATTGCTGGCAAGAGGCAGAGACATTTTCAGGGGCACAGATGGAAGTGACTTGACCTATGATTTTCAGGCTCTTCAGACTGTACTGCAAATGAATCTTAAGGTCATCGGTGTCCCTGCAGTCCCCCAGATCTCAGGTGCCTGTCTGTCACTGTGATCTGTAGGAAATCCAGACCCCACAGTTCTCAATGGCAAGTAGAGATCTTCTGTCTACAGACACCTAGATCAATTTGTCTGGAGGACTTAGAAGGACTTCTTTCTGTCTGTTATTAAGTCCTTGATTGCAAAGTACCCATATGGCAGTGAAAGATACAGATGGAGATGTGATTGAGACTGAGTCCTCTTGTTCCATCTCTAGAAAAAAACATCAGCTATGATTTAATTGGGAAAGACTGTTCTTTCCAGGGGGAGCCGAAGAATAGTTCACTTGTGGTTCCCAGCTGGTCAGGGAAAGGAAATACAGTAAGCATAATTTTTAAAGAGCAATTTTGAACAAAAGTTTTTTTTTTAAATATGATATATATTGCTGTATTTCTTTCTATTTCATTTTCATATGAAATTGGATATGGATTACGTTGTCTTTGGAAAGGCTTATTCTGTTGTGCCAAGACACTGACTAAAGTACATGTTAGCACTGCAAGGCACGTACCTCTTGTACTGGTTGAATGGTTGCATGGATGGTCAATGGCTCAATGCCTAAATGGAGATTAGTGTTGAGTGGTGTCTCTATGGCATACATACTGGGACAAGTGCTGTTTAATATCTTCATCAGTGACATGGGCAGTGGCTTAGAGTGCACCCTCAGCAAGTTTGCAGACAACACCAAGCTGAGTGGTCTGGTTGACACATCTGAAGGATGGGATGTCTCATCCCTCAAGCTTGAAAAGTGGGCCCAGGTTCAACAAGGCCAAGCGCAAGGTCTTGCACCTAGGACAGGGCAACCACCAGTATCAATACAGACTAGATGGAGAATGGATTGAGAGAAGCCTTGCCGAGAAAGACTTGAGGGACTGGTGGGTGAAAATCTGGACGTGAACCAGCAATGTGCCCTCACAGAAAAGAAGGCCAAGTGTAACCTGGGCTGCATCAAAGAAGCATGGCCAGCAGGTTGAGGGAGGTGATTCTGCCCCTCTGCTCTATTCTGGTGAGACCCTATCTGGACTACTATGTCCAGCTCTGGAGCCTTTAGTACAGCAAAGACACGGACCAGTTGGAGTGGGTTCAAAGCATTGAGATAAAAATCATTAGAGGAATGGAATACCTCTCTTATGAAGAAAGGCTGAGAGAGTCAGGTTCGTTCAGTATGGAGAAGAGAAGGCTCCAGGTTTTCTGTACATAAAGAAAGATAAGGACAAACTTTTTAGCAGGGACTGTTGTGATAGGACAAAAGGTAATGGGTTTAAACTAAAAGAAGGTAGATTTAGACTAAATATAAGGAAGAAATTTTTACAATAAGGGTGGTGAAACACTGGCACAGGTTTCCCAGAGAAATGGTAGAAGTCCCAGGAGCATTTCAAAGACAGTGGTGAATCTTCACATGTCCTATATATGCCCAAACTCCACTGGGACAATATCTGAATGTGTACTCTCCTCTATTTACAGTCCTCAGAAAGGACTTTCAAAACACAAGATGGGGAGATGCGATGCTACAATCCAAACAGGAGTGACCCTACAATAAAACAGCTGTATATCAGATATATGTTTTTTATTTCTCCAGCTGCATGTCAGAGACATTACAGATGGAAAAGTTTTATTATATCATATTATCAATCTCATTACAAACGTTGGATTGTTCTCCACTGTTATAGTCCATAATGCTTTGCCCAGGCGTGTGTTACAGTCATTCTCTCACACTCTCCTCCTAGTCACTTTCCCATATTTTGCTCTGCTCTCTGGCTCAGCTGCCACCAGACTAGGCAGACATATTCCATCAAGTACTCCTCCAGCAGAAAAGACTGCTGGTTTAGTCATTAATACTGTGAACATCCCTTTCAATGTGACAGTAATAAACTTGCACATACTTTCCTGAAACATCTGAAGGACCGGAAGTCTATTTCAATATTGAACAAACTATTGACTTTGATTTAGTTCATGGATGGCCTCATTGGCCTGTAACATTTTTTTTTCTTTTGCCTTCTTCATGATGTTGTAATAGTTCAATATTGTGTGATTCTAGAAATCACCCAATCACGGAATGTTTACTGTTGGAAGAAATCTCTGGAGGTCACAGTAGCGTTAACCTGAGTCCTAAAAAAATACTTAAAGACTCAGTTGCTTTTGTAGAAAAATTTTTATGTGATAGAAATGCTTGCCTGTATTTCATTCCTTATTCCAAAATCAAACGTATTTTTCAAATGCTAGTGCAATGAGGAACTGTTTCATATAATCATTAGCATTCCTCATGAATTAAGTCAAATCATGTAAGTGGAAGTGTGGCAGTGGGTTACTATAAAATTCAGCGTTCTTTTTAGTTTCATCATTGAAGACCTTATTGGTCAGAAAGTCTTCATCCATTAGCAGCCAGGATACCAGGGCTATCCCCAAGAATCAGGCAGGAGAAAACCATTCCTAAGTCATTTGGCATTTGGCATCTAGACTCTGATATTTGAAGTTCAGAAAGCTCCAAGGCTTCCAGTTTCACAGCCAGAATTTCCTGTGAATAGGAGTACAGTTGACTGACATAACAAGAGAAAATCGGGATGAATTAGCTGATCATAGAGAGAAAATAAGCCATATATGTAAAGTATATGCATCTACAGTTTGTCCACTGGGAATCTTTAGATTGTGTTTGCATCATCTATCCATACACAATATGTACACAGTTACAAGGAATTTATCATGTGGATAGTTTGGTGCATTTTGTAACTCTGTACTTGGCTGCAAATGTTAAAATCTGCAGCCGAGCTCTACAATGTGACTCAAATGAACTTAGGACAGTAACCAGCCACTAAGAAGTGCCAAGTAAAACAAAACAAAAAAAACCCCAAACTCCAAGCCTCAATATTTTATATAAGCAACCAGAGTCAGATTCTACCTATGTGCCTGTGGCTTAGAAATGCTGAAGAACTCAACCAAGCCATTAATAATTGGCTGTACTCTTTCTATTCAAGGATAGTTCAAGGGTAGAATCAGTTTTAGCAATTACAATGCCCTATACTGTCATTGATCACACTCTCAGCACCAAGATCCTAGAGCCAGAGCTAAACATCTCTTTTGGATCACTCATTTCCTCTCTATCCAAAATTCCAGGTCAACAAGAAAGTTTGTGACAGAGCTCAGTTGGTGACATTTATGACTCACCTTCTAGTACTGCTGACACTCTGCCATCTGCATGAATGTTATTAAAAACATTTTTTGCAATGGAAAATCACCACGTAAGGAGTAACAAATTTTGAAGGTACAAACCAGGCTTTTTGTATCTCTTCCAATCCTGGATGCTTTTTTATTCACTCATGGGTGATGAGACACTATCAAAAGCTGACTGGCTTTTCTACCTCAATCAGGGGAACTAGGTTGTAGGGGAGAAATCCCTGAATGATCCGGGATTACCCCAACATAGAGATGATGGCATGACATACACAAGCCTAGCACCTTCGAAGTGCTCTCAGGTCGCAGAACAACATTGTGATCAGGTTAACTAACTGCTCACTAATACATGGCAGATTCCCATGTGTTCAATTCTCTGCACTACTCAATGCAGTAAATCTTTACTTCTGAAATTTAAACATTTAAATTTCACTCCTTGTCAACATTTTTACTTTTATATTCTCTTTGTTACTTTCAATGATAGAAAGGATAGCAAATTATTTTTTGAGGCAATCACCACAGCTGCAAAGTAGCAGACAAGCATTCAGTACAAAAGCCCTTCACAAGGGCTGAAGTGGAAGCATTCATACAGTATCAGAAGGATAAGTGACTTTAAAAACTTCAGTTGGGAGATGCAAAAGAAATTATTGGAACAAAGATTTTACCAGCTGTTTGATTAGAAATAGAAGGTGACTATTGTCTGGGAAGAGATATCCTACCTCTGAAGACATTGCTGGAAGCAGGATTACATCACGATCATTTGCCTTTATTTTTGTATCATATCTCATCTCCAGCCTTTATTTATTATATTACCTAAAGAGGAGGAAAGCTTCATTAACTGTGACTGAATCTGAGCAAAACTTTTAAACACATGGGTCAGCATGTCGAAATTACAGATAGTCTTGCTCCCAGCAGCTGGAAACTAAAACAAATGGAGCTGTGAGTGGGAGGTCCTGAAGCATGAGTGGTTTGGGTCTCTCCCCTTGGAGTTGGAAACTGAGGTAGGTGCCCAAGTCTGTCATTGGCTTTACAGTAACTAGACAGATATCGGTTCTTGGTCTTTACAGCATCCAGGGAAAAGGAAGGTCTGCTGTTATGACTATCACCTACACAAACCTACAGAAACTACTGGCATTCAAATAACAGCATGAGAAGTAGAACATTGGGGTTATGGTTTACAACACTGCTAGTCAAAACACAGCTTGATGCACATTACTTATGTTCATGTTTTTTTTTCCTGGAGAATGACTTACTGAAAGAGTACAGTAAGTGGTGAAT
This sequence comes from Phaenicophaeus curvirostris, assembly GCF_032191515.1. Classification (NCBI taxonomy): domain Eukaryota; kingdom Metazoa; phylum Chordata; class Aves; order Cuculiformes; family Cuculidae; genus Phaenicophaeus; species Phaenicophaeus curvirostris. The sequence goes on from NC_091392.1 coordinate 182,881,662, forward strand.
CTGATTTGTTGATTTTGCTTCTAATGAAGAAAGAGTCTCTGTTATGGTTAATGGCTTTCCAGAGCTCCCTGAGAGAAGCCTAGCTAATTCACTCCTATTTTTTGCCCTCTTAATCCAATCATTCTTTTCATCACATCAGCTATCCTTAGCACTATGTCTCTTCTATGTTTTAAAAAATAATTGTCAGAGGTTAAGGTGAACATATCAGATTTCGATCAGGTGATGAGCATGGAACTGTAACAGCTTACGAATACTGGATGCAACCTTTTTATAGTAATTTTTATGATGGGATTACGTAGCTTGAATAAATGATGTAACTGAAAACTTAAAAAGAAAGCAAACAATAAATCGGGATAAGGCATCCTAGAGCAAACACACAAGGATCATTACAGGACAACTGGAAAACCACTGGTAAGCAAGCTATGAAATTTTTGCTTTGTAAGTCTATTCAATCAAAAACTCATCTCAGCAGCTCCCTCTGGGTTCCCTGATTGTCCATTTCATAGAAGCGTTAGTTTATTCCAGGAGTTTCTTTGAAGCTCACTCTAAAACAAAAACTGATTAACGTCAGCTAATAGTTTACTCCGAGTCCTCACTTCCTGGACATTATTGAGCTGGCGTACAAAGTGTGCTCCCTCTGTCTTATGCACAGACATCCATTAGGGTTTCCATCCTCAAATCTCATTATCAGTTTTCACACCATGCCCCATGACATTCAGCAATTGCCCTCAGTTTCACAGTGCATTGTTCTGGGTTACAATTCAGACTTCACAATGGTTTTGACAGTGGACTAAAAGAGACAGACCAAATAACTGCAAGGCTGAGAGAAAATATAGACTCACACATTGCATGGGTGAGGCAATCCACTGTAAAGGAAGATCATAGAATCATAGAATCACCAGGTTGGAAGAGACCCACCGGATCATCGAGTCCAACCATTCCTATCAAACACTAAACCATATCCCTCAGCACCTCATACACCCGTGCCTTAAACACCTCCAGGGAAGGTGACTCAACCGCCTCCCTGGGAAGCCTGTTCCAGTGCCCAATGACCCTTTCTGTAAAGAATTTTTTCCTAATGTCCAGCCTAAAACTCCCCTGGCGGAGCTTGAGGCCATTCCCTCTTGTCCTGTCCCCCGTCACATGGGAGAAGAAGCCAGCACTTTCCTCTCTACAACCTCCTTTCAGGTAGTGGTAGAGAGCAATGAGGTCTCCCCTCAGCCTCCTCTTCTCCAGGCTAAACAATCCCAGCTCTCTCAGCCGCTCCTCGTAAGACCTGCTCTCCAGCCCCCTCACCAACTTGGTTGCTCTTCTCTGGACTCGCTCCAGAGCCTCAACATCCTTCTTGTGGTGAGGGGCCCAGAACTGAACACAGTATTCAAGGAGTGGTCTCACCAGTGCCGAGTACAGAGGGAGAATAACCTCCCTGGACCTGCTGGTCACGCCGTTTCTGATACAAGCCAAGATGCCATCGGCCTTCTTGGCCACCTGGGCACACTGCTGCCTCATGTTCAGTCAGCTGTCAACCAACACCCCCAGGTCCCTCTCCTCCAGGCAGCTTTCTAGACAGACTTCTCCGAGTCTGTAGCACTGCATAGGGTTGTTGTGCCCCAAGTGCAGGACCCGGCATTTGGCCTTGTTGAACCTCATGCCATTGGACTCAGCCCAGCAGTTCAGCCTGTTCAGATCCCTTTGCAGAGCCTCCCTACCCTCCAGCAGTTCGACACTTCCACCCAGCTTAGTGTCGTCCGCAAACTTGCTAAGGGTGCACTCGATGCCTTCATCCAGGTCATTGATAAAGACATTGAACAGGGCTGGACCCAGCACCGAGCCCTGGGGAACCCCACTTGTCACTGGCCTCCAGCTGGATTTCACACCATTTCCCACCACTCTCTGGGACCGGCCATCCAACCAGTTTTCCACCCAGGAGAGTGTGCGCCTGTCCAGGCCAGAGGCTGACAGTTTCCCAAGCAGAATGCTGTGAGAAACTGTGTCAAAGGCTTTACTGAAGTCCAGGAAGACCACATCCACAGCCTTTCCCTCATCCAGCAGCCGAGTCACTTTGTCATAGAAGGCAATCAGGTTAGTTTGGCAAGACCTGCCTTTTGTGAACCCATGTTGACTGGGCCTGATCCCCCAGTTCTCTTGCATGTGCTTCATAATAGCACTCAAGATCACCTGTTCCATGACTTTCCCTGGCACTGAGGTCAGACTGACAGGCCTGTAGTTTCCTGGATCCTCCCTGCAACCCTTCTTGTAGATTGGCACAACATCAGCCAGCGTCCAGTCCAGTGGAACTTCCCCAGTCTTCCAGGACTGTTGGAAAATGATGGAAAGGGGTTTGGCCAGCACATCCGCCAGCTCATTCAATACCCTAGGGTGAATCCCATCCGGCCCCATAGACTTGTGGGTGTCTAGTCAGGCTAGCAAGGCTCTGATCACCTCCTCTTGGATCATGGGAGCCTCATTTTTCTCCTCTAGCTCTTGGGTTTGTACACAGATGGAACGACTTTCTTTACAATTAAAGACTGAGGCAAAGAAGGCATTAAGTACCTCAGCCTTTTCCTCATCCCCTGTCACTGTTGTTCCTTCTGCATGCAATAGGGACTGTATGGTCTCCCTAGTCCTCGTTTTATTATTTATATATTTATAGAAAGATTTTTTTGTTATCTTTCACAGACTTGGCCAATCTGATTTCTAGTTGAGCCTTAGCCCTTCTGATTTTTTCTCTACACAACCTCACTTCCCTCCTGTAGTCCACCCAAGAGGCCTGTCCCCTCTTCCAGAGCCCATAAACATTTCTCTTCTTCTTGATATCCCTCAAGATCTCTCTGTTCAACCAAGCTGGCTTTCTCCCCTGCCAGCTTTTTGTCCGGAACATGGGGATGGCTTTCTCCTGAGCTGCTAGGATTTCCTTTTTGAAGAGCTCCCAGCCCTCATGAGCTCCCTTGCCCTTGAGTACTGTCTCCCATGAGACTTTGCCAACCAGCCTTCTGAAGAGTTCAAAGTCTGCCCTCTGGAAATTTAATGCTACTGTCCTACTAACCACCCTCTTCACTTCACTTGGAACAGAAAACCCTATCATCTCATGATCGTTTTGTCCTAAGCGTCCACCTGCTGCCACATCCCCCATAAGGCCTTCTCTGTTCACAAACAGCAGGTCCAGGAGGGCACCCGCCCTTGTTGGTTCATTCACCAACTGTGCGAGGAAGTTGTCTTCCACACACTCCAGGAACCTCCTAGACTGCTTCCTTTCTGCTGTATTGTACTCCCAGCAGATATCAGGCAGATTGAAGTCTCCCACAAGAATGAGAGGCATTGATCTAGAGATTAACCCCAGCTGTTTATAGAAGAGCTCATCAGCTGCTTCTCCTTGGCTGGGTGGTCTGTAACAGACTCCCATCACAAAATCTACCTTCTGGTGGGCTCCTCTGATTTTAACCCACAGGCACACAATCTCCTCATCACCACAATCCATCTCAGTGGTGTCCAAGTCCTCCCTTACAAAGAGGGCTACCCCGCCTCCTCTCCTACCCTTCCTATCCCGCCTGAAGAGTTTGTACCCCACCATAGCTGCACTCCAGTTATGTGAGTCTTCCCACCATGTTTCCATGATGGCAACGACATCATAGGCCCCTTGCCCTATGACAGCTTCCAGCTCTTCCTTCTTATTCCCCATGCTGCGTGCATTGGTGTAAATGCACTTCAGCTGAGCTGCCGAGCCTTCAGCCCTCTTAGAGGGAACAGAGTTCATTCCCAATTGCCTGGTAACTGGAGTAGCTAGCTCCATAGTGCCCGTGTCTCCCTTAGCACCCCGAGGTGTGTTCTCCCCCACTTTCTGTGTGATGAGGTACTGGTGGTCCTCACCAGCACACCCTCTCCCAATCACCATTGCCCCAGGTCCAGGCTCATTCCTGTCTAACCTGGGCTCACCCCTCTCCCCCTTCACATCTAGTTTAAAGCTCGATTTATGAGCTTGGCTAGGTTTTTAAGATGGCTCTTAATAGCATGGGTACAACCACTGTCCTCATAGAGCATGGCATCCTTGAAGCAGCTTTATTCATTGTGTATAGCTACTCTCTAAGAACACAGTCAGAAACCTTACAGGGTGAGAAAACACAGGTGCTCAGACTTGATGAGAAAGAAGCACAAGGCTGTTAGGCAATTATACAGTTTCCTGTTGAGACTTGCCAGGTTAAACATTATCTACTACAGCTTTCAACACAATAGGTGTTTGTCCAGTTATTTTTTAACAATTTCATCTTACTCTAGAGCTTCCTTCTGTTGTTAAAATTAAGCAATGCTTTAATCTGAAGAACATCATACACACACCTGAACACATAAACCATGGGAAAGCTTTCTAATTTGAGCTCTCAGGGCACGTTTGTGACACTGTTACTGAAATAAGGACAAAAACTGAATATCTTCCTCCATCTCACTGTGTGATCAGAACTCTGAGAAGACGACAGATCCCACCTACACAGTTAAAATCCACCTCTACCCAGAATGACAAGGAAGGAAGGGTCTCAGGCACAAAACCCAGCTGAGAAAATTAGGTGAACTGGGCCTCATCTGTGGACAGGTGAATCCGACAAGTCTACACCAGAAGACATGAAGATATAATGTTTACTAGATTACAGGAGTACTTTCAAGGCACTCCACAGCGAGGTCAACTAGACATGCGGAAATAAGGATGAACTTCCCATATCATGCAATACGTTCTTCATGTGCAGGGATAGAATCATTGAATCACCAGGTTGGAAAAGACCTCTTGGATCATCGAGTCCAACCATTCCTATCTGCCACTAAACCATGTCCCTGAGCACCTCGTCTACCTGTCCTTCAAACACCTCGAGTGATGATGACTCAACCAACTCCCCGGGCAGCCTGTTCCAGTGCCCAATGAACCTTTCTGTGAAAAATTTCTTTCTGATATCTAGTCTGAACCTCCCATGACATAGCTTTAGGCCATTCCCCCTTGTCCTGTCCCCTGTCCAATATAGTGACAGAAAACTCTGGCATAAGATTTTACCCTATTAATTTTTTTTTTTTTTTTAACCAGGAGAGATTTTAATAATTCTGCAAAGAGAATGAGGCAGGAACCACAGCTCTGATCCTATCCCTCATGGCAGGTTATATTGAATGATGCATGTTCACATCACTAAAGTTGTATCTCCTTCCTCAGGCTTCCTTTGGGAAAGATTTCTGCTCCCTCTAATACAGCCCATACTCAAAATTTTTAGATTGCTTGTATTATTTTATTTTTTTTTTGGTACTCAGGTTAGACTTAATACACAAACTGATCTTAGTTGAAAAATGCACCGTATGGGGTGCTAGATGAAATGGCAGTTTTGAGTCATTTTAGGCTGGCATGAATGTGTTCATATACACATTCTTCCATACTTTCTGACTATTTCTACAAGCCAGTAGAACTGCAGCTGATAGCATGGTCACCCTATGGATCCTCTGCCTGCAGATCCAGACAGCCTGGACTGCAAGAAAGCCTTTAGCACAATAAACTTTGACAGTAAGGCTCTCTGTTGTGCGTAAATCTCTTCAAGAGTGAAGCTCTCTATAGTGAACTCAATCTCCTTTTCAGTAAGTAACAAAAACACTTGAGTTATTCAAGGGATAGCTCATGTTTCTAAATTGGGAATTCGCTTTGTCTCACTTGGCCTGAGTGCTCTTCACCCAAAAAAGGAAGAGATATTGAAATGAACATAAGAGACAACACTAATTAATTGGGTAATACCCAATGCAGACTTCAAGCAAAATGGAGAAACTTTAGTGTTTTGGTCATAGCGATTTCTGCTATCAATGTTTCTGTAAAGAAAAACTCCTATAAAAGATGTAATTTCATTTACATGTGTAATTTTTATTTGCATGTTTTACAAGCTGTTTGAGATTTTAACCTGGCCAGTTATATTAGGAACCTTTAATATAAGTCACAATGACTTATTTGGACTAAAACTGGGTATACATATGTGAGAGATGACATGTTCATAGAACAAAGCTGATGTTTTCAGTTTCAGCATAAAAGCTGTCATATAAAATTCTACTACTACTGAATATTTTATTCATTTAAAAATGTATTTATTTCTTATATTTTCACATTCAGCCAGATATTCTGCATAAATTATATGTGCTAGACCGTATCTAGCTACCACAAATAAAGCTCCTTTTGTTTGCTGTGGAAATTTGTTAAAATTTGATTAAAAGTTAAAGGAGCTGATCTACCAGCAGAGCTGATTAGGGCAGGAGAAAGGATGAAGAGCAAGAAGTAATTTGAACATAATGTATCAGATAATCTGCTGCACCAAAGTTTGTAATCTCTTTTATTTTGAAGTTCATCCTTTTTTGCAAATTGAATTAATTTCCGGCATGACACTGAAACCATTTAACCAAGACACAGGACAAATATGTTGAACTAGTGATCTGTTTGTGTTTTAATATTAGTTATCTGCTCTTTAGCCTTTAGTGTGCACTTAACTCCTACTCGTTTCATTTGTAGTCATGCATCCTGTCTGTACTGAAAAACATGTCTTTAAGCTTAAGTAGCCCCTCTGAGATTTTGCAATGCGTTAATATTGTTTGGTAATGAAAAAGGTTCTGTTTTTACTCTCATCCAAGAAGCTTCTTATCATGTTTATCTAAAACTAAGTTATTTTATCCTCTTTTATCAGTTTGTCTTCTTTAAACAAGTTTATTCAGGATGAAGATATCAGTTCTTTTGAATTATATTTTTCCCTTTCATAAAGTATTTAGCAACAAAATTAACATTTCTTCACAAAAATCACGAGATGAAACTGTATAAAAATAATTATGAGAATTATAAAAAAACTGTCAGAAAGATAACTGCCCACTGGGATACCAGAAACTTCATGGGACCATTGAGTAGCTTGGGGTGTCTTATTTCCATACTTCCCCACAACTGTCCATGATGTTGTCCCAAAGATGCACAAAAAAATGTTGGTCCTCCAGCACATTTTTATCTTGTCAGTGCAGAAAGCAGTAAACCCTAGAGCAGGCAGAATCATTATAGACGACTATGCACAGTCTCTCCATTGAGAGTAAAGTAAAAATTACTAGGACTAAGCGACCATGAGATGATAAAATTTTCTGTTCTAGGTGAAGTGAAGAGGGTGGTTAGCAAGACAGTAGCATTAAATTTCCAGAGGGCAGACTTTGATCTCTTCAGCAGGCTAGTTGGTGAAGTCTCATGGGAGACAGTACTCAAGGGCAAGGGAGCCCAGGAGGGCTGGGAGCTCTTCAAAAGGGTGGTCCTAGCAGCTCAGGAGAAAGCCATCCCCGTGGTCTGGAAAAAAAGCTGGCAGGGGAGAAAGCCAGCTTGGTTGAATAGAGAGATCTTGAGGGATATCAAGAAGAAGAGAAATGTTTATGGGCTCTGGAAGAAGGGACAGGCCTCTTGGGTGGACTACAGGAGGGAAGTGAGATTGTGTAGGGAAAAAATCAGAAGGGCTAAGGCTCAGCTAGAAATTGGATTGGCCAAGTCTGTGAAAGATAACAAAAAAATCTTTCTATAAATATATAAATAATAAAACGAGGACTAGGGAGACCATACAGTCCCTATTGGACACAGAAGGAACAACAGTGACAGGGGATGAGGAAAAGGCTGAGGTACTTAATGCCTTCTTTGCCTCAGTCTTTAGTTGTAAGGAGGGTCGTTCCGTCTGTGTACTAACCCAGGAGCTAGAGGAGCATAATGAGGCTCCCGTGATCCGAGAGGAGGTGGTCAGAGCCTTGCTAGCCCGACTGGACACCTACAAGTCTATGGGGCCGGATGGGATTCACCCTAGGGTACTGAAGGAGCTGGCGGATGTGCTGGCCAAACCCCTTTCCATCATCTTCCAACAGTCCTGGAAGACTGGGTAAGTTCCACTGGACTGGACGCTGGCTGATGTTGTGCCCATCTACAAGAAGGGCCGCAGGGAGGACCCAGGAAACTACAGGCCTATCAGTCTGACCTCAGCGCCAGGGAAAGTCATGGAGCAGGTGATCTTGAGTGCTATCATGAAGCACATGCAAGAGAACTGGGGGATCAGGCCCAGTCAACATGGGTTCACAAAAGGCAGGTCTTGCCAAACTAACCTGATGGCCTTCTATGACAAAGTGACTCGGCTGCTGGATGAGGGAAAGGCTGTGGATGTGGTCTTCCTGGACTTCAGCAAAGCCTTTGACACAGTTTCTCACAGCATTCTGCTTGGGAAACTGTCAGCCTCTGGCCTGGACAGGCGCACACTCTCCTGGGTGGAAAACTGGTTGGATGGCCGGGCCCAGAGAGTGGTGGTAAATGGTGTGAAATCCAGCTGGAGGCCAGTGACAAGTGGGGTTCCCCAGGGCTCAGTGCTGGGTCCAGCCCTGTTCAATGTCTTCATCAATGATCTGGATGAAGGCATCGAGTGCACCCTTAGCAAGTTTGCGGACGACACTAAGCTGGGTGGAAGTGTCGATCTGCTGGAGGGTAGGGAGGCTCTGCAAAGGGATCTGGACAGGCTGGACTGCTGGGCAGAGTCCAATGGCATGAGGTTTAACAAGGCCAAATGCCGGGTCCTGCACTTGAGGCACAACAACCCTATGCAGTGCTACAGACCAGGAGAAGTCTGTCTAGAAAGCTGCCTGGAGGAGAGGGACCTGGGGGTGTTGGTTGACAGCTGACTGAATATGAGCCAGCAGTGTGCCCAGGTGGCCAAGAAGGCCAATGGCATCTTGGCTTGTATCAGAAACGGCGTGACCAGCAGGTCCAGGGAGGTTATTCTCCCTCTGTACTCGGCACTGGTGAGACCGCTCCTCGAATCCTGTGTTCAGTTCTGGGCCCCTCACCACAAGAAGGATGTTGAGGCTCTGGAGCGAGTCCAGAGAAGAGCAACCAAGTTGGTGAGGGGGCTGGAGAGCAGGTCTTACGAGGAGCGGCTGAGAGAGCTGGGGTTGTTTAGCCTGGAGAAGAGGAGGCTGAGGGGAGACCTCATTGCTCTCTACCACTACCTGAAAGGAGGTTGTAGAAAGGAAGGTTCTGGCCTCTTCTCCCAAGTGACAGGGGACAGGACAAGAGGGAATGGCCTCAAGCTCCTCCAGGGGAGGTTTAGGCTGGACATTAGGAAAAAATTCTTTACAGAAAGGGTCGTTGGGCACTGGAACAGGCCGCCCAGGGAGGTGGTTGAGTCACCTTCCCTGGAGGTGTTTAAGGCACGGGTGGATGAGGTGCTGAGGGATATGGTTTAGTGTTTGATAGGAATGGTTGGACTCGATGATCCGGTGGGTCTCTTCCAACCTGGTTATTCTATGATTATGTGAATAAAGGATTCATCAAGCAATAGTCAAAAACTGCTGATGGAAAATTAAGTTTTATTGTGAAACATCATGGGTGGTATGAGTTTATGTTCCTGATTTTGGCTCAGTAGGACAGTTGTGTGAGGTATCTATACTTTGTTTCCAGGAGAGCTTACATGGGAGTTTCTCAACAAACTTATTTTGTGCTTCTGCAGAATTATTCCACTTTTCCCCTCAAGAAACTGAAACTTTCTCTGCAAACATGTATTTGGGTAGCTTTATTTTTGCCCTGCATTTTAGACAAAGAGATTGTCATTGTGTGTGTTGCAATTTTACTCTTCCACTTCGATAGAACTCCTTCATGTAATGATTACTTTTCTATCTGTAGAGAGTTTTGGGAAATTGATAACTTGTTTTCTGTTTTTCACACTACAAAAACCATATTTTGCAGTTAGTGGTTTCAAACTTGAAATCAGTAATATACTTTATAAATCACTGCATCTCACTGCACTGAAGAGCTTCAGGAATTCTTTATATGATAACAAGAACACATCAGGATGAAAAAATATCTTGTTAAGTATTTCTCTGTTCCTAACTTAGGATTCATCAAATCATTGTGGGCTTTATATGTGTTCTTGTGTGATCTTTTTCCAAAACTATTATACACGTGATGTATACTTTCAGCTGCTATTGAAGTATCTGGGTCCTTTCAGCTTCTTGAGCAACCAAGTCTGGCAGTTTTCAGCAGTTTTTGGTTTACAATGTGTGTATGTTTTCCGGCTTAAAGATAGAGCATGAGTATGTTGTAATAGGCAATAGCGGTGTCATTTAGTGTTTTGTTGTATTTGTCCTTCTGACTGTTTTGAGTTGTATGGTTCAATGAGTAACAACAATTGAATCATAGAATCATAAAATCATAGAATCATAGAATAACCAGGTTGGAAGAGACCCACCGGATCATCGAGTCCAACCATTCCAATCAAACACTAAACCATGCCCCTTAGCTCCTCGTCCACCCGTGCCTTAAACACCTCCAGGGAAGGTGACTCAACCACCTCCCTGGGCAGCCTGTTCCAGTGCCCAATGACCCTTTCTGTGAAGAATTTTTTCCTAATGTCCAGCCTAAAACTCCCCTGGTGGAGCTTGAGGCCATTCCCTCTTGTCCTGTCCCCTGTCACTTGGGAGAAGAGGCCAGCACCTTCCGCTCTACAACCTCCTTTCAGGTAGTTGTAGAGAGCAATGAGGTCTCCCCTCAGCCTCCTCTTCTCCAGGCTAAACAACCTCAGCTCTCTCAGCCGCTCCTCGTAAGACCTGCTCTCCAGCCCCCTCACCAGCTTGGTTGCTCTTCTCTGGACTCACTCCAGAGCCTCAACATCCTTCTTGTGGTGAGGGGCCCAGAACTGAACACAGGATTCGAGGAGCGGTCTCACCAGTGCCGAGTACAGAGGGAGAATAACCTCCCTGGACCTGCTGGTCATGCCGTTTCCGATACAAGCCAAGGTGCCATTGGCCTTCTTGGCCACCTGGGCACACTGCTGGCTCATGTTCAGTCGGCTGTCAACCAACACCCCCAGGTCCCTCTCCTCCAGGCAGCTTTCTAGACAGACTTCTCCGAGTCTGTAGCACTGCATAGGGTTGTTGTGCCCCAAGTGCAGGACCCGGCATTTGGCCTTGTTAAACCTCATGCCATTGGACTCAGCCCAGCAGTCCAGCCTGTTCAGATCCCTCTGCAGAGCCTCCCTGCCCTCCAGCAGATCAACACTTCCACCCAGCTTAGTGTCGTCCGCAAACTTGCTAAGGGTGCACTCAATGCCTTCATCCAGGTCATTGATAAAGACATTGAACAGGGCTGGACCCAGCACCGAGCCCTGGGGAACCCCACTTGTCACTGGCCTCCAGCTGGATTTCACACCATTTCCCACCACTCTCTGGGCCCGGCCATCCAACCAGTTTTCCACCCAGGAGAGTGTGCACCTGTCCAGGCCAGGGGCTGACAGTTTCCCAAGCAGAATGCTGTGAGAAACTGTGTCAAAGGCTTTACTGAAGTCCAGGATGACCACATCCACAGCCTTTCCCTCATCCAGCAGCCAAGTCACTTTGTCACAGAAGACGATCAGGTTAGTCTGGCAAGACCTGCCTTTTGTGAACCCATGTTGACTGGGCCTGATCACCCGGTTCTCTTGCATGTGCTTCATGATAGCACTCAAGATCACCTGCTCCATGACTTTCCCTGGCACTGAGGTCAGACTGACAGGCCTGTAGTTTCCTGGATCCTCTCTGCAATCCTTCTTGTAGATGGGCACAACATCAGCCAGCGTCCAGTCCAGTGGGACTTCCCCAGTCTTCCAGGACTGTTGGAAGATGCTTACAGAGAAACATGTTGCTTTTATATTTATTATTTGCATTTCATTTCATTCTCCCTGTTTGTGGCCATGCATTATTTCATTCCAATGACAATCTTCCCTGTTTAGGAATTTAATTTTTACTCCTGCAGTGTTTATCAGTCATATTTTTTTTAACCTTTAGGGCAGTATTCTCTTCTTAAAGTAAGCAATGACAAAACCCACTTTTTTTCTTTAGACCATATCAGCTTCAGGTCTAAGTTTACTACTGGAGAGCAATGACTTTCCTCTTACCATTTGGATACTCACAAGTATTACGGTATTGATAACTGAATGATAGAAGTGTGAAAGATAAGCTAAAGAAGCTGGAACTTCCGCTGAGTAAAAAAAAATGAAGTCTGTTTTTTTCTTTATTTCATAATTCAACACAACTACAACCTAATGCTTTTCGAAATCCTTTGCAATAGGCTTCCTATTGCTATCAACATTAACTTCAGCCACAAAGAACAAATGTCTTTCTCTAGAGCAGAATGAAAAAATACTTTGAGAACTGAATATCTTCAAATTAATGGAACCTGATGAACTTTATTCAAGGAGATAAAAGAAACTAACATAACCTCAGAGGAAAAAGAGATTATCTTCAAAAATTTTTGGAGGATAACAAAGTAGCAGAAAACTGGGAGAAGTGTTTCTAAAAGAGAGAGAAAAAATAAAATTGGATTTTTAAGTCCTATTGCTTGGATATAATTAAGTACAGTCATGGAAAAGAACTTAAATCATGTAAAAGTTCTGGAGAAACCAACATTTTAGCGCATAGTAATTGCAAGCATAGTCAATTCCAACTCATATTAGAGATGTGCTTTTCTTCTAAGGAACATACTTTCTAGTTCCAAGAAGAGTGTCATATTAAAAATGACATTGCCAGTAGTTTCTTGTAAGGTCTCCAAATGTTCTTAAAACAATTTGCCTATGTTACATATACAGTATACAAAAAAAATTGCAATTTTTACCAATATGCCTTTGAAATAATGTGCATTTGTTCAGTCTCACAATTAGTTTTACTTTCACAATTGCATCATCTATGGGCATCTTATGGACTGTTTGAAAATGCATTTATTTTGTTAAAGGCTTCTCTTAGTATGTACCAATTAGATCATACCCATCCCTAATGGAGGACAAATATCTTATTCTAAAACAAAATCTCATCCAAATGTTTTATTTATACAAGTATCTACTAGTTTACAGAAGCAGGTTATAAATTTCACAAAGTACAATATTTCTAACACATTTTCTGGCACTTTTATGTCTGGTGTCAGCTAGGAAAATGCTAAATAGAACACCTTCCCTTGGCAACCTGTTCCAGTATCTCACCACTGCCATGGTGAAGAAATTATTCCTCTCACCACTACGAACATTTGGGCCAGAATGCCACAAAAGCATCAACAGCTAATTCTCCTTTTTCTGTGGCAAACAACCCAAAAGCTCTTCACCTTTTTTAAGGCTTAATTTTTTTTTTTTTCACCTCTGAATCTTGTGTTGGTGCCCAAAGATAAAATTCTTGACTGCCATAAAGTGTGGCTGCCCCATCCCTGGAGGTGTTTACGTTCAGGTTGGATGAGGCCTTGGGTAACCTGATCTAGTCCCTGCCCATGGCGGGGGGGTTGAAACTAGATGATCTTTAAGGTCCCTTCCAACCCTAACTATTCCATGATTCTAAGAATTCCATGCTGTGAAGGGTGATGTTCTTGAATAAGAAGAGGTCAGCTGGACATTACTGGTGGACATTTCTGTAACATAAGTCTCTGTTTTTTCAGCTTTAGCTTTTTCAGAGGAAGTAAACTGAAACTCTGGTGGTTCCATTTATATGAATTCTTGTAATTCCTCAGGAAAAAGCTGAAGTTAGGACAGTCCTCTTCTGTGGCCAGGAAACCTGGTGTTATTTCAGTCATGCTTTCTGTACAGCCATTACTCCAACATGCAGTGATTCAACACTGACAAAGATGCAGCCAAGCAAAGTTGACGCAAATTATTATACAAGCAGAATTATTGTTGCATTTGTCTCTAGCAGGAGGTTTACAGCTTCACATAAACCCATAAATCACTCCACAGAGCCTGGAGTTTCTCAAATACAGGGAAGAGCAGTGGTGCGTGCAGAGCCAGAGGAGACCTAGTAAATAAGGTGGCAGGTGAATACTTAACCATGGTCCTCCCTCCAGCCTCCAATGGTTAGCCACTTTCTCTCAGAATCACAGAATTCCTAGGTTGGAAAAGACCCACAGAATCATTGAGTCCAACCATTCCTCTCACGGGCTAATGCGGCTTTGCAGATACCAAATCAAAGGCTGGAGTAGCAATGCTTCCCAGAATGCATAGCTTGCTGGCCACCACACACACCAGCAACCCTGAGTCCAGGTTACATGTTAAGTTCCTCATGGGGAAAACAGGAAACCATACTGAATCCTCCTTGCTGAAACAGGGGCTTTGCCTCCCTGTAGGGACAACCATTGTAATTTGTCACCCCAGAGCCAGAAACTTCACAGAGTGAAGTAAGGATGTAAAAAATACCTCGAGACAAAGCTGGCTGCCTTCTAAAAAAAGAATCAGAAATCCCAGGTGATCCACTTTAAAGAAGTCTGATCAATTCAATACAAGAGTGTGTGGAGCTATAAAAAGCTTCATGAGTCATAGAATCATAGAATCATAGAATAACCAGGTTGGAAGAGACCCACCGGATCATCGAGTCCAACCATTCCTATCAAACAATAAACCGTGCCCCTTAGCTCCTCGTCCACCCGTGCCTTAAACACCTCCAGGGAAGGTGACTCAACCACCTCCCTGGGCAGCCTCTTCCAGTGCCCAATGACCCTTTCTGTGAAAAGTTTCTTCCTAATGTCCAGCCTAAACCTCCCCTGGCAGAGCTTGAGGCCATTCCCTCTTGTTCTGTCCCCTGTCACTTGGGAGAAGAGGCCAGCACCTTCCTCTCTACAACCTCCTTTCAGGTAGTGGTAGAGAGCAATGAGGTCTCCCCTCAGCCCCCTCTTCTCCAGGCTAAACAACCCCAGCTCTCTCAGCCGCTCCTCGTAAGACCTGCTCTCCAGCCCCTTCACCAGCTTGGTTGCTCTTCTCTGGACTCACTCCAGAGCCTCAACATCCTTCTTGTGGTGAGGGGCCCAGAACTGAACACAGGATTCGAGGAGTGGTCTCACCAGTGTCGAGTACAGAGGGAGAATAACCTCCTTGGACCTGCTGGTCACGCCGTTTCTGATACAAGCCAAGATGCCATTGGCCTTCTTGGCCACCTGGGCACACTGCTGGCTCATGTTCAGTCAGCTGTCAACCAACACCCCCAGGTCCCTCTCCTCCAGGCAGCTTTCTAGACAGACTTCTCCTGGTCTGTAGCACTGCATAGGGTTGTTGTGCACCAAGTGCAGGACCCGGCGTTTGGCCTTGTTAAACCTCATGCCATTGGACTCAGCCCAGAGGTCCAGCCTGTTCAGATCCCTTTGCAGAGCCTCCCTACCCTCCAGCAGATCGACACTTCCACCCAGCTTAGTGTCATCTGCAAACTTGCTAAGGGTGCACTCGATGCCTTCATCCAGGTCATTGATAAAGACATTGAACAGGGCTGGACCCAACACTGAGCCCTGGGGAACCCCACTTGTCACTGGCCTCCAGCTGGATTTCACACCATTTACCAGCTGGTCATTTGTCCTGCTTCTGTGTATTTTTCACGAACCTTGTGATCTCTTGTCTGCATGTATTTGTAGCCATATCAGATAATGTGTACATGATGGATGTGATTTTAAAACTTTAAATGATCAAAATTAATGCAGCTAAAATGATGTGTAATGGAAGGAGGAGGAGGTATACAGAAGAATAATAAATGCAATAGTCCAAAACCTGTTCTTTTGTTTTGATTAATCCTGTATATTAATTCATATCAAGCTCAAACAATAATTTCGATTAAAAAATGAGGAATTGTTTATGTCAGCACTTTCATATGTTTCAGTTTGTGTTTTAAAATTCGTTTTGGAATGAGAAGTGACAAATAACAGCTAAAAATAATGAAGGGTTTTCTTATTAAATATTTTTTATGAACATGGACGTGTTATGTTTAACTTTTTCGTTTGACAAAGAAAACAAAAAGAGTTCAATTTTATATTGATTCATTCTTTAATAATTTTTCAGCACAACTTATTAGCCAGAAGCTGATTATTATCACAATCTTAACCACATTTTCATAGAACCATATGATAAAATATCCAGTTACACAAAATGATAAAGGACTTAACTGCTATGCAGCAGGTATAGGAGAAAAAAAAATCAACTCAATCACAACTTGGCACACCAAGAATTAATTGGAGAGATATGGATTTAATGGATGGACGGTACAGTGGATAAGAAACCAATTGGATAGTCATATTCAGAGAGTAGTGGTCAATGGCTCAAAATCTAGATGGAGATCTGTGAGAAATGGCGTCTCTCAGGGGGTTGTACTGGGACAAGTGCTGTTTAATATCTTCATCAATTGTATGGACAGTGAGATTAAGTGCACCTTGAGCAAGTCTGCAGATGACATCAAGCCGAATGGCGTAGTTGCCACACCAGAAGGATTGGATGTCATCCAGAGGGACATGGACAGGCTGGAGAAGGGGGCCTGTGAGAACCTCAAGAGGTTCAATAAGGCCAAGTGCAAGACCCTACACCTGGGTTGGGGTAATCCCCATTTTCAGTACACGATGGGGGATGATGTGATTGAGAGCAGCACACACAGAAGGATTTTGGGGGTTCTGGTTGATAAGAAGCTCAATATGAGCCAGCAATGTGTGCTCGCAGCCCAGAAAAGCACCCGTATCCTGGGCCACATCAAAACCAGCATGGCCAGCAGGCCAAGGAAGGTGATTTTGGACTTCAGTAAAGCCTTTGACACAGTTTCTCACAGCATTCTTTGAGAATCCCTGGAGGAGAAGGACCTGGAGGTGTTGATTGACATGTCTGATCATGAGCCAGCCGTGTGCCCAGGTAGCCAAAAAGGCCAATGGCATCTTGGCTTGTATCAGAAAAGGCGTGACCAGCAGGTCCAGGGAGGTTATTCTCCCTCTGTAATCGACACTGGTGAGACCGCTCCTCGAATCCTGTGTTCAGTTCTGGGCCCCTCACCACAAGAAGGATGTTGAGGCTCTGGAGAGAGTACAGAGAAGAGCAACAAAGCTGGTGAAGGGGCTGGAGAACAAGTCTTACGAGGAGCGGCTGAGAGAGCTGGGGTTGTTTAGCCTGGAGAAGAGAAGGCTGAGGGGAGACCTCATTGCTCTCTATAACTACCTGAAAGGAGGTTGTGGAGAGGAGGGTGCTGGCCTCTTCTCCCAAGTGACAGGGGACAGGACAAGAAGGAATGGCCTCAAGCTCCGCCACGGGACATTTAGGCTGAACATTAGGAAAAATTTTTTCGCAGAAAGGGTCATTGGGCACTGGAACAGGCTGCCCAGGGAGGTGGTTGATCCACCTTCCCTGAAGGTGTTTAAAAGACAGATGGATGACGTGCTGAGGGACATGGTTTAGTGTTTGATAGGAATGGTTGGACTTGATGATCCAGTGGGTCTTTTCCAACCAAGGGACTCTGTGATTCATCTGGAGTATAGTGTCCAGTTCTGGAATCCTCAACATAAGAAGGATATGGAATTGTTGGAATTGATCCAGAGGACGGCCCCACAAAGATGATCAGAGGGCTGGAGCACCTCCCAGTAAGAGGACAAGCTGGGAGAATAACAATCTTCCAATACCTGAAGGGGGCCTACAAGAAAGCTGGAGATGTTTATAAAGGCTTGTACTGACAGGACTAGGGGCAATGAGTATAAACTGGACAGAGGCATATTTAGACTAGACATAAGGAAGAATTTCTTCACAATGAGGGTGGTGAAGCATTGGAATAGTTTGCCCAGGGAAGCTGTGGATGTCCCATCCCTGGAGGTGTTCAAGGCCGGGTTGGATGGGGCCTTGGGCAGCCTGATCTAGTGGGAAGTGCTGAAACGGCCCATGGCAGGGAGGTTGAAACAAGATGATTTTTAAGGTTCCTTCCAACCCAAACTATTCTATGATTTTAGTGGTTGCATTCTCCAGAAACCTTGATAAGTAAAGTATTATCATTTAAAATATGTCTAATTTGAAAAATTCAAAGTTACAAGTGTAGATAAATATTCTAACCTTTTATAAGATAGTATTTTTACAGCAGTATCGCATTCTCCGTGTCTTAGCCGAAAGAAAATAAATTCCCTTCCCGTTTGAGGAGAGATAAAAATAGCATATACCCTTTTTCAAACACCAGTGACAGAGAATGAATAACAACACTGTAATGAAAAACATTTGAAACACTGTCATTGGCTGCCAGCCTTTTCAAAAACATTAGCACTGTAACCCAGAAATCTTAGCTAATAATTTGCCACTACCACTGAACTCCTGATCAGTGACCAAGTTTTGACTTAAGTGTTCACTTAAGGAAAATGGCAGTTGAGCAGAAATTATACCCCTGTATCCAGAGTTTTTATTCTTACCTCCATCCTAAGTTCCTTCTATGTATTGAAGGCTGTTGAACTGAACAGTAATTTTTTTTTTCACAAATTAACAATTCCCAGCATGTGAAATTCTTGTTAGATCAAAAGATGTCCCAGTCTTAACAAGATAACTGTCCATCAGTTGACTTTGCCTATGATACAGGAATGACACTGTCCTTCTTGCTCAAGGATATGGTTTAGTAATGGACAGGCATAGTTGGACTTGATCTCAAAGGTCTTTTCAAACAATCGGTTCTATGGTTCTATGATTGTAAACAATCAAAAGGGCAAACACAACTGAGACGATGTGACACACAAGACTGAATTCTTCACCAAATACCTTGGCAGCTACAGTGTTTGCTTAGAAGTAGGTATCACCAGCAGATCAAGGGAGGTGATCCTTCTCTACTCAGCACTGTTGAGATAAATCTAAAGTACTGGGTGAAGTGCTGTACTCCCCAGAGCAAAAGAGACATGGGCATACTGGAGATGATCCAGCAGAGAGCTATGAAGTTAATGAAGGGACTGGAGCATCTCTCCTATGAAGAAAGACTGAGAGAGCTAAGATTGTTCAACCTGAAGAAGAGAAGGCTTCCTACTATGAAGGAAGGTTGTTTCTGTTTTCTCTGGGTATCTCACACTAACAGCTTCAGAAAATAGAGACATTTACACTTGGAGAGAGCCTCAATGTGTCACACATTGAGCTGTGTGACCTTACCAGGATTGCCATCCATTGAAAAATACTGCATAACCTTATGAATGATAAAAGCATTCATTTAGTCTTTCTGTCAGATTAAGGCACTGCTAATTTTCCACAAGTCTGGCAAAGCAACAGGCTAGTGAAACAGCAAGACTTTTCCCTTTTTTATCTGGCTGTCAACGATCATTCTCTCAGTCAGATATGACAAGTTCATCAACTGGCAATCTTCCTCTTGTCTTTTGATCTCTTTCATATACATTATAGTAAGCACCAAATGTTGTAGTTGTAACTCCGTATAAGGCAGAGGTTAGAAGTTTTTCTGATGACATTCTTTTTAGAACAATCTCCAGACAGTGCACTACATAGAAGGGAGGTCTGTGCTTTCTCAGAAATTGAATAACTGAAATACAGCTTCTTTAGAAAGCTCTGCACAGAGCTAGCATTTCTTGGTGTGTGGCGTGTGTTGTGTTTTGTATTTATCAGTGTAAGTGTAAAAGGGCTTAAAGCGGTTAAAGGATTTTTTTTTCTGTAGAACCAAGAGAATCTGGCTTACTCATTCTGTTTTATAGGGTGCTGATAGCTTTCACACAGTAAGGTCCACATTAAACTGCTAACCCAAATAGCTACCTAGCCTAGGGGCTGGCTGAAACCCAGGAAAAAGGTTACGTACCCAACATGACATTTAAATGGAATTTAGTTTCGTAAATCCTAAACTGTAATCCAGAAAATGCTATTTCAGTGGTCAGATCACCTAAAGCTAAAAGCATGCAGGTCCTGTAGGTAATCTACTCTTTTACTTTGAAGTTCTCCAAGTATCAGGGTTTGTATTCCCAGAAACTCAGAGCTGAGTTAACTGATGAAGTCCCTATCATTCCTTTGAAATCTGCATTTTCGTTGATCTAAGATGCCTGACAGATCTTATATGTTAAGTATGATAAGTATGAATGTGTTTTGGATAGAAATTGTTAAGGCAGAATAGTGACATTTTTTCTCTTAGAAACTATAGAACAAGGCAAGGAAATCTATCACAGTGGCAGCTATCTCTTACCTAGCAACCTATCCCCATTAAGAAGAGAAAAGACCTGGATTTGCCTTAGTCAGAAGAGCTCTATATCTGTATTTAACTATTATGAGACTTGCTATGTCTGCAGTGAGGTACTGGGCAACTTCCTTTCAGAGTTTTAGTACCAGAGAGTAAAGCACATAGGATACTGAAAAGAGAGCAGGTGAGAGAAAATACTCTAGGTTAGTCAAAGGGAGGAACACCCCACTGGGAGAGGGGAGTCCTGTACATGAGTCCCTGCTGTGAAGACTATACATATACAGCAAAACTTTGACAAAATAAAGGAGTGATTCTAGGTCTCCCTGTCAAAGCCAAATGCAGAGCTGATCTACACAGCCTTGCTTCTCCTCAATCTCATCATCTAGCACAGTGACTCCTCAAGACTTTGCTGCCAAGTATAAAGTTTTGAGAAGGGAGGGGGTGAATTATGAGTCATTACACAGAATAATCTGCACCCTGATGCTTAAGGCCTCTGTTTAGAAAAATAAGCATGGCTTTCTGCATTTACATACTCTCTCTGCTCTGCAGTGGTGACCCCTGGGAGCACTGTGTCACAAGGCAAGGCACATGCTCTGCCAGAAAGCTAATGAATGTTCTCTAAGGCACTGGGCTTGAACTCAGAAAAAGACCTTACCTGGACTCAGTCCAGTGTGTTTGTTTACAGACTGAAGAGAGTCTGGGAATCCACTGCAAAAATCCCAAGCTATGAGTAGGACATGCATATGTAAAATCCCTACACAATGAGATTTTAAAACAAGTACCTAAAACCCAGTTTCTTTCATGTATAAAATTCAGATAGCATGATGATGTCATTAATCCCATGTAGTTTTCTTATACCCAGACAAAGGGATTTCCCTTCTACAGGTGTTGAATTCAGTGGTAGTGCCCTTGCTTCTTTCCCATTCCTTAGCAGCCTACCTGGCTCCACTGCAGCAGATGTGCTTACAGTGATGAGAAGTTACTCATTAAAGCAGAGAGGTATGTTGTCTTCCTCTGCCTATGTCCCATGACCCCAAAAGTAATGGCTGTACTCAGTGTAAGTAATTTTCCTTATGTATTGTTGATATTTGTAAGGCAGAGTTGCCAAGGACAAGTGTCCTGAGTTTCCCTGCTAGCGTTTAAAGGTTTGAAATGATTACTTGGAAGAGCGCGTATAGAAAGGGTCCATCTCAGCATATCTTTCGTTTTAAACTTAGAAAGACGAACATCGTAGGTCTCCTGAAGAAGAAAGATAAGTGCATCTGAAACAGTGCCTAGTAAAAACTGTAACAACAACAGAAAGCAGTATCTGGTAATTGTGTAGGACTCAAGAGAAAAATAGGGTCATGAAGCACTATAGAATATTTCTAAAGGGTTTTGGAGAAGCTGATTCCAAAAACTGAAAAACAGATGCAGTCAAAAGAAAAGAAGCAGCCCCAGAGACTTAATAGGGTGTTTGCCGATAGCTGGTTTTGTAAAAAGTTATATGAAACATCAGTCTAATGTGTAGTTACAGTTAAAGGCAAATAAACTGCTGGCATATGTCAACTAAAGGTCAGAAAAATGGAATGAAACATTTGCTGTTTAAAGCAAAACCTTATTGCAGGCTATGCTTGGGTCAAGCTGCGGACTTCTCTGCTTTCTGTTGGAAAAACTGCATTTCTCTGGGGACAGTGTACAAGTGGGAAATCAGAAGTCTAGAATCTAGAGTTATACATAATATAGGCAGGCTAAGATATGTTCAACTTAATTCTTACTCAAAAAGTGTTCTTAATATTTTTTTTAATAGAAAACACCTTGTGATAGAATTTATCAAAGACTTACACTGTGTATGTTTCTGGGAGGAATTACATTCCAGAAGAATATTCTTCATAAGAATGAAGAAGTAATGAAGAATGATTTCACTTACAATCACTGTGACTATAGCAAGTGTGTGGAACCAGCAGAACTATCGAAAGAGGCAGTTTATGTTAAGAGGAAGTATGGAATGGCTAGCGACCTTGGATACCAAATCATATACAAGTGTTATGTTTTGGTTGGTCTTACATCTAACAGCACTGTATTTGTCCTGCACTTGGGGCACAACAACCCTATGCAGTGCTACAGACTGGGAGAAGTCTGTCTAGAAAGCTGCCTGGAGGAGAGGGACCTGGGGGTGTTGGTTGACAGCCAACTGAATATGAGCCAGCAGTGTGCCCAGGTGGCCAAGAAGGCCAATGGCATCTTGGCTTGTATCAGAAACGGCGTGACCAGCAGGTCCAGGGAGGTTATCCTCCCTCTGTACTCGGCACTGGTGAGACCGCTCCTCGAATACTGTGTTCAGTTCTGGGCCCCTCACCACAAGAAGGATGTTGAGGCTCTGGAGAGAGTACAGAGAAGAGCAACAAAGCTGGTGAAAGGGCTGGAGAGCAGGTCTTACGAGGAGCGGCTGAGAGAGCTGGGGTTGTTTAGCCTGGAGAAGAGGAGGCTGAGGGGTGACCTCATTGCTCTCTACAACTACCTGAAAGGACGTTGTAGAGAGGAGGGTGCTGGCCTCTTCTCCCAAGTGACAGGGGACAGGACAAGAGGGAATGGCCTCAAGCTCCGACAGGGGAGGTTTAGGCTAGACGTTAGGAAAAAATTCTTTACAGAAAGGGTCCTTGGGCACTGGAACAGGCTGCCCAGGGAGGTGGTTGAGTCACCTTCCCTGGAGGTGTTTAAGGCACGGGTGGACGAGGTGCTGAGGGATATGGTTTAGTGTTTGGTAGGAATGGTTGGACTCGGTGATCCGGTGGGTCTCTTCCAACCTGGTTATTCTGTGATTCTGTGATTTGCTTCACAAATCCTATTTGTAAAAGTATTTCAAACTATGTCTACTGGGATTCAAAAAATGGCCCATGGTATCCACAATGTGTCTATTTGGATTAAGCAAACTGAGAGTGGATTAAGTAAACTGCATCATTCACAGAATGAAAGAATCACTAGTTTGGAAAAGACCCACAGGATCATCGAGTCTTACCATTCCTATCAATCACTAAACCATGCCCCTCAGCACCTCATCCACTCAACTTTTAAATACCTCCAGGGATGGTGACTCAACCACATCCCTGGGCAGCCTGGTCCAGAGCCCAATGACCCTTTCCATGAAATTTTTTTTTCTGATGTCCAGCCTGAACCTCCCCTGGCGGAGCTTGAGGCCATTCTCTCTCGTCCTAAAAGTTATTGTCCTGCTGCACCCCAGGTTGATGTGCCACACCAAGACACCTTTCAAGTCAGAGGCAGAGAACATTTGCTCAGTCGCAGCCTTGCAATGACATACAGGTTTCAGCACAGGACTAGCTTTTAATGTGTGCTAATAACAGATGATCCTGCCTTTATTCACAACTGCACATTCATGTGCAAGATTAAATGTCTACAAACCCCTAGCAATCTGGGTCTTTGGAGCTTCTTCAGACGGACCGACTTAGTCGCCCTTCAGAAAGAGATGTTTAATGCATAAGAGAGTTTCTCACTCTGAGACATCCCTGAAGGTAGTCTGCTCTTAGACAAAGTGTGCAGCAGCACAAAGGGATCAAATGCCTGGAGAATTTTCTCTGGACTTGGTTTTCATTTCATGCTCTATTCTAGACTCCTGTAAAGCATGATACTGTTTTCTATAATGATATCTATCATTATATTTGCATAATCTTTGGAATGACTCATTAAATAGCATTCTTTTCCTGAATTATTATGAATTATAAGTTGAAATTACTGGCTTTGGGCTATTAACCTCTCTTGCGTTTTATTTTGCTGAGGACAGTTTATGAGATTCTGTGGCTCTTTATTCAGAATTCATATTTGAGAATGTTTCCATCTTGAGTTGCTTACAGAGTTTATTACAAATCTCTGAAAATCTTCAGAAAGAGGAGTGCCCTATTATTTTTACGTGTGGTCAGGTACTAGCTAGTGAGCTTACATGAAATTTTTATGTTGTTTCCAATGACCACCACACCTTATCTCCTTAAAGCAGCATAAATAAGTTTCCGCCTTACTACTTCCTGGAAGTTATTGTACAAGATACACTCGGATTTCTGGTATAGGAGTTTTGCAGCTCCTTTTTTTATATCTTGAAAAATTCTCAACCTAACCCTGTGAAGCCTTTAGCAATGGATGTAGAAGTTCAGTGTCATTTACAGTAAAGAAGTTAATGGATAAACATTCTCATTTGTGGTTATGCAAAATTAAAACTGGCCTTTAACAAGGGCAAATATTTGCCAAGCCTAAGGAAAACAATAAAGTCATTGAGTTCAGCTTGTCAGCAAGGGTCCAGCAAACCCTTCATCACACAAGTAACCCTATTTTAGCCCAGGAATATCACTGAGATCAACATACAAACATGATAGCCACTCCTAATAGGAGTTTGTTAGAAGTATAAACAATTTAGCTTCATAACACCATGATTAATTAACTCCTAGTCACACCATGATTAATTACCTCCTAGGCAATGACATAAGCTTTTGTGCTGATACATATCCTTTCATCACAAAAAAAAAATGAAAACACATCTTAGACATCTTTCACATGTTGGTTGTTTTTTTTTTCTCTCATGAAGATAGATTGTCCCTTGATTTAATTTCAGCCCTATGGGAAAACATGAACTTACGTACAAAGATGTTACTGAAAACTTTGGAATTCTTCTTTACTGTCTCGTACAAATAAATAATTGAATGGGAAAAATACAACAACCCTCCAATACATAATATATCCAGCAATGGCCCGGTCAGCAGTGAGCAATTTTTTTCCTGAAAAGAATAGTAGATATATCCTGAGAACTTATAATCAGGAAAGCCTTGGAAAACAGTGACATAAGACAGCACATTCTAAGAGAGAAAGAACAAGCAAGTTTAGCACAAACATATACTGTGTATATCTGGTATCGAAAAGAAAACCCATCCTTCACCATACAGGGAAAAAAGTTCAATGTCTTTATCAATGGCCTGGATGAAGGCATCGAGTGCACCCTTAGCAAGTTTGCAGACGACACTAAGCTGGGTGGAAGTGTCGATCTGCTGGAGGGTAGAGAAGCTCTGCAAAGGGATCTGGACAGGCTGGACTGCTGGGCTGAGTCCAATGGGATGAGGTTTAACAAGGCCAAATGCCGGGTCCTGCTCTTGGGGCACAACAACCCTGTGCAGTGCTACAGACTGGGAGAAGTCTGTCTAGAAAGCTGCCTGGAGGAGAGGGACCTGGGGGTGTTGGTTGACAGCCGACTGAATATGAGCCAGCAGTGTGCCCAGGTGACCAAGAAGGCCAATGGCATCTTGGCTTGTATCAGAAACGGCGTGACCAGCAGGTCCAGGGAGGTTATTCTCCCTCTGTACTCGGCACTGGTGAGACCACTCCTTGAATACTGTGTTCAGTTCTGGGCCCCTCGCCACAAGAAGGATGTTGAGGCTCTGGAGCGAGTCCAGAGAAGAGCTGAGAAAGCTGGTGAAGGGGCTGGAGAACAGGCCTTATGAGGAGTGGCTGAGAGAGCTGGGGTTGTTTAGCCTGGAGAAGAGGGGGCTGAGGGGTGACCTCATTGCTCTCTACAACTACCTGATAGGAGGTTGTGGAGAGGAAGGTGCTGGCCTCTTCTCCCAAGTGACAGGGGACAGGACAAGAGGGAATGGCCTCAAGCTCCACCAGGGGACATTTAGGCTGGACGTTAGGAAAAAATTCTTTACAGAAAGGGTCATTGGGCACTGGAACAGGCTGCCCAGGGAGGTGGTTGAGTCACCTTCCCTGGAGGTGTTTAAGGCACGGGTGGACGAGGTGCTGAGGAATATGGTTTAGCGTTTGATGGGAACGGTTGGACTCGATGATCCGGTGGGTCTCTTCCAACCTGGTTATTCTGTGATTCTGTGATTCTGTGAATTTACAAAAAGCACTCGTGGAAAATGTATTTTGGAAAAGCCTTATTAGATAAAACCCACCATAAATGCAAGAACATCTGTCTGTAAAATTTAGGATTGTCTTTTTGAGAGGAAGGATGTAGGGTCACTTTAATAAGTCATATTTGTCATGGAAAATGTCAAAATAATTTAAATTACCTATTGTCTATTCTATGATGTGATTTTAAAAAGAACATGCCAGTGCACTGTCTGTACACTCATGAAAATTGCAAAGAACACAATTTTCAGCAGATTTTGATTAATTTTGAATCAAATGGGACGAGATTTTCACTTGATGAGTAAACTATCAAATATCCAGCTGTGAAAGATGTAGCTAGATGGTAGTCCCCAGCCTGTGGGTTTGCCGAAGCTGTTTGGAATTTGTAAGTTTTAATCATTCTCAGTTTAAAATTGTGAGGTAAGAAATTGTGCAAAATGAATAGATAATGGAAAGGAAAAATGAATTGGAAGAGGAAATATTATTTTTTTACTCATATTTGGACATAAAACTATGCCGACAAGCCTTGAAGCTGATCAAATGAATAGAAGAAAATAATTCGTACTAACACTAAATTACACAGTAAGAAAAACCTCGCTGAACTGGAAACAGTGAATATACTGATGGAATGACATCTAACATACTGAAATAAAGTTATAAGTGAACCACCGATTGGAGAAGAGAAAGGCTGTGGATGTAGTCTTCTTGGAATTTAGTAAAGCCTTTGACACAGTTTCTCACAGCATTCTGCTTCAGAAACTGTCAGCCCCTGGTCTGGACAGGCAAACACTCTCCTGGGTGGAAAACTGGTTGGATGACCGGGCCCAGAGAGTGGTGGGAAATAGTGTGAAATCCAGCTGGAGGCCAGTGACAAGTGGGGTTCCCCAGGGCTCAGGGCTGGCTCCAGCCCTGTTCAATGTCTTTATCAATGACCTGGATGAAGGCATCGAGTGCACCCTTAGCAAGTTTGCGGACGACACTAAGCTGGGTGGAAGTGTTGATCTGCTGGAGTGCAGGGAGACTACACAAAGCGGTCTGAACAGGCTGGACTGCTGGGCAGAGTCCAATGGCATGAGGTTTAACAAGGCCAAATGCCGGGTCCTGCACTTGGGGCACAACAACCCTATGCAGTGCTACAGACTAGAAGTCTAGCTGGAGAGCTGCCTGGAGGAGAGGGACCTGGGGGTGTTGGTTGACAGCCGACTGAACATGAGCCAGCAGTGTGCCCAGGTGGCCAAGAAGGCCAATGGCATCTTGGCTCAGAGAAGAGCAACGAAATTGGTGAAGGGGCTGGAGTCTTATGAGGAGCGGCCGAGGGTACTGGGGTTGTTTAGCCTCAGAAGACGATGCTGAGGGGAGACCTGAAAGGAGGTTGTGGAGAGGAGGGAGCTGGCCTCTTCTCCCAGGGGACAGGACAAGAGGGAATGGCCTCAAGGTGCACCAGAGAAGGTTCAGGCTGGACATCAGGAAAAAAAATTTCACAGAAAGGCTCATTGGGCACTGGAACAGTCTGCCCAGGGAGGTGGTTGAGTCACCTTCCCTGGAGGTATTTAAAAGATGGGTGGATGAGGTGGTTAAAGCCATTCAATGCTTGGTTTCTTCCTAACATCCATGCTTCCTATACCCATCTTCCTGCCTGTAGGCCATAGGCAGAACAATGGGTTTGACTGTGGGTCCTCCCCAGGAGCAGTGTTCAAGCGCAGGGCTACCCAGCCATTACCTCCCAACAGCCTAGGCCACCATCCGTGAGATCTACCTATCCTTCATGGTCCTGTCTGCAACTTTTGTTCACTTCTCACACTGCTATTTGTTGTGTTAGGCAATTTCTCATGTCATACCCAGTATTTCTTCACATCTGGCTTAGTTTGCATAACCTCAGGCCAGGACATAGTCAGCAGCCCAGTCATTTGCCTGCGGCTCTAAGCCAAAGTTTCACATTTGTAGTCTTCATCTGTATTGTTCTGTTGCATATTAGATTACAAAAAAAAAATATGTGAAAGAAAAATTATTTACAAAGAGATATTATTGGTTAAAAGTCCTTTTTCTTTTTGAGAGTCATAGCTTGCATATCCCAGAAGCCAAGTGTTTTCAACTAATCTGTGTTTTGTTTTAATGTCTTTCTAAAGGAAGGGGAAGATAGAACATTAATACTAGACAGAAGACAGAGTTGTTGTTCCCAGTATGGATAGTGGTGTAACAGCTTCTATTTGTGCTTGTCAATTGCAGACCTGAATTTAAGAACTTATCTGTAAAGAAAGGCTTTATATTCTTGTTGAAGAGAGAATAAGAAGCATAAACACTCTAAAAAGCACAATACAAGCTAAGAAAACAACAACAAAAAACTATCTGAGCTAAGCTTGCCACAATAGTTCCCTCAACTATCTGTCGATCTCATAATACAACTTATCGGAACCCAGAACTATTTAAGAGAAGTGAGATACATTGTCCCCGAAAGTAGTCTACCTCTTTTCATAAACCATGTCAAAATCCATCTTGGTTTGCTTAAACTAGATGCATAACTTTTAGATACCAAAGTAAACCAATTCAGGCCTATGTAACATAAGGTTTTACCAAAACTCTGAATTATGGACCTTGACTTCAGATCTTTGTTGCCACAGCAACTTTGCTTTCAAATGAAAAGCTGAAGAAGTCTAAACAACTGGTATGCAGTCATTATTTTAAATTATGGTATTATGTAAATGAGTTATGCATAAAAAATGTGAAAAGTAGTGTCATATTACAAAAGGCCAAATTTAGTATTAATACAAGTATTTTTCTTTAAATTAAAAAAATTAAAAATTCTTAGGCACGTATCTGAACACAGAAATTACATCTGATGCTGTAACATTTTGGGATTAAAATGAGCAAGTGAGAACACATATCCTAAAATGAAAAATTTTAAGCTATGCAAAACCAGAAATTTACACAGAAATTTTATATGAGTCATAGTTTTATGCAAAAGTTAATAAAAATTACTGTCCAGAAGTCTTCATATTTGGTGGTAGAACCTTCAGCAAATCCGGATTTGCAGACTGCTAGAGAGAAGTCTGTTGAAATACAGGCACTGAGAAAACTGAAGGAAAGCATTATCAGATTGATAGTGCCTAGGAAGAAAATCTATCCATGATATAATCTTGAAATTAGTTTGGTTTTATTTATTTTTAGGTAAAAAAATTGCTGCAGCTTCAAACACTTCATAGGCTCTCCTTTTTTTCAGCTGTCATCTGTAACCATGGAACAATGCTGCCTTCCTATCCTCTCATACAGCCCTCAAACATTACTGCTTTTTCTTACTGTAATGTGCATGGTGAAATTTTTTGCTTAACTCTTCAATCATGGCATGGAAACCCTTTTCTGATTTCATTTGCAGAAGCTTTGTTAGATAAAATTACATAGTATCATATGCAGTCCTCTGTTCACAAGAATTAGCTGAATAAACGCTTCTCCTCCATGCCAGGCAATAACGTTAGACCACTCCATACTGGATAATATCTGTAAAAATATTCCATTAGGCAGATATTTCCTCCAGCTGAAATTGCCAGTTTACCATAGTTAAATAAAACCATATGCCTACTAAATGCGGACGGCCTTCCTTCCCAGACCTCTAATGACAGGGCAAAACAAAATATGAAGATCACCATGTAAATTATTATATTGTGCTACCATATTTGCAGGTATGATTTCAGTTGCTCTGAAATAATTCTTCTCTCTCTCATGGCTTATGGTAAACCAAAGCAGATACATATGGTATTGTTTGACTTTAAGGCTTTTGACACTGTTGCGGTTAAATTCTCATGTGCCAGCCAAGGAAACAAGGGATAGAGTATATCAGCACGTGGTATACAAGTACTTGAAAAGTGATTCTCAAAGTCATCAGCAATGATTTTTTCCTGAAGTATTCAGGATATTTCTATTAGAGTCCTATAAATTCCTGTACTGGATTTGGTTAATACCTTGCTGAAATACTAGGAACAAAAGGAGAACAGGGTATATTGATGGACTGCACTAAGCTGGGAGGCCAACAAACTCACTGAAAGATAGATGGCTAGGCAGAAGAATGGCAGATTAGCATGCAGAAATTCGCTGAAGTTTAGAAAACAAATAAGTAGTAAATATGATTCTGGTACTAAAAGAGAACATAACACAGGTAATTCTGTGTTTCATTAAGAAGTACAGAGAAGTAAGGCATGCAGGACAATTCTTCTGTTTTAGTTGGCATAGGAAAGGTACTGTACCCTATTGTCGGCAGGAGGATTTAAGAAATAAAGGCAAAAAGGAAAATCTAAGGGGAAGAAAATATAATGTATGTGAAAACTGAGAAGGAATTATGTTTTTTCTCTGTAGAGAAGGTGACAAGATAGGGAGTGTCTGGAAGGAGAAGGAGAAATGGAAGACACAGTAATGTTACAGTAAGAAGTTGACAACCGGTTTTATTTATTATTTGGGAAATAATTTTGTTATTCTCCAGAGGGTAAAGCCTTGTAACAGACTATCCACAGAGATCCTGGAATCCATTCCCTTCCAGGAGGCAGCAAAGACCTTCCTGGACCTTCTTTAGCACATGACAGGCAGACCTGAGGTAAATCTATTTCCCTATTTGTTTTCTCCTTTAGTTTTGAATCTTTTACCCTAACCGCACAAGGTATCAGCTAAATATGTAAATAACACACTTTTAAATACATGCTTTGTATGTGACGAGAGGGTTCTTCAATGTATTTGAATTTTACATTGTTCTAAAACCCCTGGAACATACACAGTTATTGCAACATCAGGTTCTATCCATATCCACCTGTCAAAGACTGGTGACTATGCTAGCATCTCAAGCCTACTAGAAGCATAGAAGCATAGAAGCTCCTCATATTCCTCCCCTCACTATTCCTCTTCAACACCGTTTTGGTTGTTGTGTCCTTATGTGCAAGACTTTCTGATGACAAAAGCAAAATGACAAAGTAGCCAAGGGCTAAGGTTATGCCACATAACAGCTAGTCAGAGAAAATTAAGTTAACATCAGGAAATGTATCGTAAGCTGGGTTGCGAAATTACCTTCTGACTTCTTTTTGAGTGTAAGCACGGGGCTAATTATTTAGAACCAGGACTCGGCTGACACAGAAGTGATGTTGCAATCCTGCACCAGCCCTGTTCAGCTCTCCCTGCCATGTGCAGCTGCTTACGATGACAGTTTTCTAATTTGTCTCATTTAATTTCTTTGTCCTCAATGGATTTTCCCCTCATTTGAATCTATAATCACAGATATTAAAAACTCTTTTGCACTGTCAGTGTTGACCACTGCCTCTGTTGAAACTTTATGTGAATTGTCCATTTGTAGACTAATGAGTTATTAATCCCACTGTGAAAATATTGAATTGCTTAATTTCTATTTCATGTTGTAAAATTAGTGCATCTGTTATTAATTAGATGTAGCTTTAAATGAGGGTCCCTCTTGCTTTTTACTTGATAGCTTTATATATAAAAAAATAATTGGTGAGATTTATTTAATTAAATGTTAAATGCAGAATCACAGAATCACTAGGTTGGAAAAGACCCACAGGACAATCGAGTCCAACCATTCCTATCAACCACTAAACTACGCCCCTCAGCACCTCACTCACTGTCTTTTAAAAACCTCCAGGGAAGGTGAACCAACCACCTCCCTGGGCAGCCTGTGCCAGTGCCCAATGATCCTTTCTGTGAAAAACTTTTTTCTAATGTCAAGCCTGAACCTTCGTTGGTGGAGCTTGAGGCCATTCCCTCTTGTCCTGTCCCCTGTCACTTGGGAGAAGAGGCCAGCACCCTCCTTTCCACAACCTCCTTTCAAGTAGTTATGGAGAGCAATGAGGTCTTCCCTCAGCCTCCTCTTCTCCAGGCTAAACAACCCCAGCTCTCTCAGCCGCTCCTCATAAGGCCTGTTCTCCAGCCCCCTCACCAGCTTGGTTGCTCTTCTCTGGACTCTCTCCAGAGCCTCAACATCCTTCTTGTGGTGAGGGGCCCAGAACAGTATTCAAGGAGCAGTCTCACCAGTGCCAAGTACAGAGGGAGAATAACCTCCCTGGACCTGCTGGTCACGCCGTTTCTGATACAAGCCAAGATGCCATTGGCCTTCTTGGCCACCTGGGCACACTGCTGCCTCATGTTCAGTCGGCTGTCAACCAACACCCCCAGGTCCCTCTCCTCCAGGCAGCTTTCTAGACAGACTTCTCCGAGTCTTTAGCACTGCATAGGGTTGTTGTGCCCCAAGAGCAGGACCCGGTACTTGGCCTTGTTAAACCTCATGCTGTTGGACTCTGCCCAGTGGTCCAGCCTGTTCAGATCCCTTTGCAGAGCCTCCCTACCCTCCAGCAGATCAACACTTCCACCCAGCTTAGTGTCGTCCGCAAACTTGCTAAGGGTGCACTCGATGCCTTCATCCAGGTCATTGATAAAGACATTGAACAGGGCTGGACCCAGCACTGAGCCCTGGGGAACCCCACTTGTCACTGGCCTCCAGCTGGATTTCACACCATTTCCCACCACTCTCTGGGCCCGGCCATCCAACCAGTTTTCCACCCAGGAGAGTGTGCGCCTCTCCAGGCCAGAGGCTGACAGTTTCTGAAGCAGAATGCTGTGAGAAACTGTGTCAAAGGCTTTACTGAAGCCCAGGAAGACCACATCCACAGCCTTTCCCTCATCCAGCAGCCGAGTCACTTTGTCATAGAAGGCGATCAGGTTAGTCTGGCAAGACCTGCCTTTTGTGAACTCATGTTGACTGGGCCTGATCACCTGGTTCTCTTGCATGTGCTTCATGATAGCACTCAAGATCACCTGTTCTATGAGTTTCCCTGGCACTGAGGTCAGACTGACAGGCCTGTAGTTCCCTGGATCCTCCCTGCGACCCTTCTTGTAGATGGGCACAACATCAGCCAGCCTCCAGTCAAGTGGAAGAAATGCAGAAATGGTTTTTACTGCCATAGTGTAATCAGCCTTCAAAGATGCAAATCTTTGATTTTCAAGAAAAGCTGCATTTCATCCAAGATCCGAAACTGGCAGGATTCATTACTGTAATTATACAGAGGCTCAAAGTACTGAACTCTGGAGAAGCAGTACAGGTAAGAATACTGAACCCATACATTTCAGAGAAAAGCTATTTATTTTTTATTGTGAGACAAACCAAAGATTATTTTTCCTTTCTCCCAACCGAGTTTTGGGATTTTTTCCTGCTCACTCTGAGTACAGTCTCATAAACTGTAGATTCAATCTTTAGCACATGGGGCATAAACATCTGGAGAGGACAAAAGATCTCTTTCCTCTGCTGAAGAAAATTCCCAGCAGTGCCTGCTATATTGCCCCCAGCTTCTCCCTTTCCTCCCTGGCCCTCATGTTTGCCCCACAGTTTCTCTTGTGTTGCTACAACTGTCTATGCAGCTGCTCAGTAGCTCAAACTGGGAACTGGCTCTGGTTGAAAATAACATCTTAGTTTTCTGTCGGATTATTCTTAATCCGACCCTCTGGGCGGTACAGATGGTGGGAACTGGACTTCAATCCCACGCCATGGATGCAGTCCCTAGAAGTTGTCATCATACACAAGATTAGCAAACTGCTGTCAGCTAATGTCATCTTGAAACTATACTAATTTATCCTCTTTATTCTCATAGGCAGTGCCATAACTCTCACCATTTTCCTGTTACTTGCATCTGTTGACTAACCTCTCACAAACTTTCATTAGTGAGAGCTGAAATTGCCTCACAGTCTCGAAGGAACTATTTCCTGAGAGAAGGAGCAGAAAGTGAATGCAGTACCCAACTTGAAGCTTACTGAACTGAAAAGCACAGAGTAAATTTATGCCCTTAGTAATAAATGCAAAAGTATGTCAAGACATGGGTAAAAAAAGAAAGAAAGGTCTTTGTGCTTTTTTTTCTGTATGTTAAAGGAATTTAAAGACTTCAGGTTTTGTTTGTTTGGGGGTTTTTTAAATTAAGTTTTCTATCATCTTGATTGCCATAGTAATACTTCAGAAGAACATGATTTTGAAGGTAGAAAGTGAATATGAATTGACATTCAGTATTTTTAGGGCCATTTTTTTCAGTGACATTTTTAACAGTAAGTTGAAAGTATGACTTCAACAGAAGATTTGTGTTTGAATTTTCCCTAAAAAGACTAGTGTTAGGTTAAGGGTAGGACTTCTTGTTCTTAATAGTCTTTTCCAACCTAAACTATTCTATGATTCTGTGAATTAAAATAGATTAGTATCTGATACTGTTACTTTCCTCAGACACTGCTCTATGAAGAAGTAACTCAAGTTTAATACCTACAATTAGAATCATAGAATCATAGAATAACCAGTTTGGAAGAGACCCACCGATTTTTGTTCAGGAAAGTTCCAACACCTGCCTTTTTTAAGACTCTGGAAAAGTGAGATGAAAAGAAAAAAATATTATTCAGGAAGAATTTTAGCAAAAGTTTTACAATGTCTTGAAGAGATTCTAGAAAATTGATTTTCTCACTAGTGGATGAATCTAGTTTACAGAAACGGTATTTAAGCGTATACACTAGAGAGCAGTTTAAATCTGCACTGATTAAGTTCTTCACTCAGAAACCTATTAAATATTTCTCTTAGAGGGGTTTTCTACTGAAGAGAGGGTGAAACATAAGGAATAGGTTAAGGGAAATATACAAAGATGGGGCTGAAATCACCCTTGTGGGTCATCAATGCAGCAGTGTTGTTCAGTGTCCAGTAAGCTGCAGCTAGGTAGTTCTTGCCCTCTCTCTTTGTGTTATTATAGAAAACGTACACAGAATCTCCTTCTTCTGGAGAAAAAAGTCTTGTTTTTTCTGTACTTCAGTCTATCTATTCGTAGCCAGACCATTGTCAGTGATTCTTAGACCAATATGGTTCATTCATCTCTGATAGTGATTCCTCATCTCAGGTTATATGAAGAGCAATTATATCCCATTCCTGCCTTCATTCTCCCAGACTGCAGACCAAGTTTACTCTGTCTGCTCCCTGCACAAACAGTCCATGCTTCAGTCACATCAGTATCTCTTTGGTGAGCCATTATAATTTGATCTCATTTGCTTTGAAAGCCATTAATCAGAACAGAGCACAAAGTGTAAAATATGATCTCCTCAGTACTTCCTATGAAATCCATATTCTGTATTCTGCTCCAAGTACCTTATGTGATACAAGACTAAGTCATAGTATGGCTGTTACTGGTGGATTATAGTACATTTGAGCTCTTCACTGTACTCTGATAATTGACAAGCTCCCATATGGGAAATTCTTCTTATTAGTTCCTGGGCATGTGAACTTTCATTTTAGTCATAGTTTGTTGACAGATTATGCAGTTTCAACACCCACACAATAAATTCATATATTAGGGATATGCCTCCTGTGTATCAGTGTGTTCTAATATTTGTTTGCCAATGGAAATATTGAAATGGTTTCAAAGGCTAGACATAAGAAACCAGAAATCTTCTCCCAGTCAAAATTATGTGTTGTTATCTGCTCTTCAGACAGCTCCTCATCTACTTAAAAATTCTTGTGCTTATCCCCACCATCTCCACCTAACTAATAATTTTTCAGGTAACACCCTATCATATTTGTTGAAGATATCCAGAAAGATAAGATCTATTATATTTTCCTGCTTAGAAAATAAGCTCTCGTGTTGGAGGAAGTTGTCAGATTATTATGGCTCATACAACTCTGGTAAATCTGCATTGCCTTTTACAACAGTTTCCTTTAACACTCATGTTTTAATTATTCTTCTTTTCAAAATGTTTAGTAAATCTTTCTGTGCTGCTCAGAACACATAAGTTTGAGAGCAAATACAACTACCAGGGTCACTTTCTTTCTTATTTTGTGTATAAGCATTACTATTACTTTTAAATCTAATATGGTACTCCCATAATAGTCTCCCTACAGCTGCTCCATGTACCTGCAACCAGACTGAAATCTGATATAGACCTTCACTGGGAATCCTGGACCTGACATTCCCCAGTGAGCTGATCGTGGTGGACTTCAGTACTATCTGCTTCTAAGCCCTTATTCCCATCAGTTATCATGCCTGTCACACTTTCCTTCCTCTCTCCCCAACCCTCAGTCAACATTATGATTCTTGTTGAAAACTGAGTCAAATATTCACCTAATTTGAAGGTCATGACTAGCTTACTTTACTACCTGTCCCCTCTACTCTGTGAGGTGGTCAATCACTTTTATGATAAGGTGACCTTGTTAATTGTGTTTTAACAGTTTTGTAAAGTCTGACTGGCAATTGTTTTTTTGCACTTCTCAATATATGTTCTCACATCCTGATCTCAACGTTGTAAGGTTTATACCCTCATTTCTTGCACATTCTCTGCTTTTTCCTGATAAACTGCTTGGCAAGGTTAGCTGTCCAGTTAGGGTTTCTTGCCAGATTTCCTCCTTGCTCAGTCCTCCTCTACAATAAAGCACATCAACCTTATCAGTCTGAGTGGCACCATTAGCTTGTTCTTCCTGGTCTGCTGTTCTGAAATACAGAGCTTCAGTCTCAGGCTTTAGTTGAATTAACCCTTCCGCAAACTGAATCTGGATAAGCTCTGAAGCTGGATAAGCTCTGAAGCTGGATCGAACTTTTTTTTTTTATTTATTCTTCTACTATCTTGTGTAATTACCAAGCCCAAATTCAATCAGTATCACAGTTACATATCTGAGTTCTGAGCTAACCTGGTTCATCAAGGATTGATGACATTAGTAAACAAATATATTTATACTTTTAAATCTAGAGCTTTCCAAATTCAGCTGTCTTACTGCCATTGTGATAAATTCTAAATCACTGAGGATTTTCTGTGTTCAGCTATAACTTGAGTCTTTGTTGGCAGAAGGTATGGATAAGTACTCATTAGATTTCTCATTACTCATTAGATTCCTTGCTTTCAGCTGTGATCTGATTGCTAATCTACTTTTGATCTAAGTCGCTATCATATAGTTTAAGAAGCCACGGGCTTCATCTAAATTGACAATCCTTCCTCCTAAATGAAAGCGAATAAATATAATTAGTCATAATTTCAGGGTAGAGTTAGAATAGTAGAGGAAAAAGCATTCTTCATTCATTTATAAGATAGTTTCCATATTAAATACAATATTAGTGAAATGTCTTCAATTAATGGATGTCCTTTTCTTTATTTCAAAAATATGTGTTTACAGCTACGTAATCGGAAAAGTTTTTCAGACACCTAAAAACTTTAAGGACATTTCAGATGTGACACAGACCTTTCTTCTACTTTGGAAAAATAAAAATGTGGTGGTAAAAAATGGCTTCCATTGAAAGAACTGAAAAGAAAAATATGTAACCATTAACTTTCACTTTCAATATAATAACTTATTTTTTGGCAATAATATTTCATTCTAATAAGATGTTCACTACCAGCTTTCCTGCTTCAAAGGAATTTTGAGGTCTAAAAAAAAACCCCAAGAGATATGAGTACTGTAAGTTATAAGTTTTTCCCTGTGTAATGACTTTCTGTACTGTTGCTTAAGCAACACATCTGCGAAAGATTTATTGCTGAAACAAGCAACTGCACCGTGCTTACAGGTACAAATAAAAGTTATGCAAACATTTTTAGAGTCAGAATTGTCTTATTGTAATGAATTTAACAGACACTAAATCTTTTATAACAGTGTTATTTAAAAATAAAATTTTAATTGTGTTTTTTCATGCACTTCTATTTATTTTTCCTCTCATTTTCAAAAAGGAAAGAACATTCCCAAATATGTCTCTTTCTCTAAGCAAAGTGTTAGTTTACATTTTATGTGCCGTTTTTTTCATGTTGATAAGAAGAAAATGTATGGGAACATACTGCCGAAAAAAATGGATTTCCTTTTTCCACTTCAGCTTTTTTCTCTAAAATATTTTTGGGGAATCAGTTTCATTCTTCTCATTTCATAACAAAAACATAATATGTTTAAAATTATTTAAATTAATTTTCTGGATTTATAAGACTAAGACTTGGGACTAAAAGTCTGCAGGAATTTGGATCAGACCTTTTTGAAGTTTGAGAAGACTGGTGCCTGTCTATGCTTTTAGGATAACAGTAGGAAGCTGATACACACATTGTGCCATAGATACAGCAGAACAAGAGTAAGATAGGGCCCGACTGCCTGTAATAGCTGATGT
Source organism: Phaenicophaeus curvirostris (assembly GCF_032191515.1). Taxonomy (NCBI): domain Eukaryota; kingdom Metazoa; phylum Chordata; class Aves; order Cuculiformes; family Cuculidae; genus Phaenicophaeus; species Phaenicophaeus curvirostris. The sequence continues at coordinate 182,919,599 of NC_091392.1, forward strand.
ATCAGTGAGATAAGCAAAGGAACAGAAGAAAGAGAGCAGAACCCCAAAATGAAGATCAAATTTGCTGGGTTTTGGGGTAGTCATGGAAAATCCTGGCAAGTCCAGACACCTATTTCTGTGGCATCATTCAACCACCTGTAACTCATGCAGGGAGACATCTTCTTCCATTCAAGTCAGTCTTTAAGATTTACATTCATCCTTACCCCAGTGACAGTGTTTTGTCCTGACAACATGGAAGTACTTTTGTTTGTACTTGCTGCTGTGCTTGTAATACCATGCAACATACTTTCTGCCACTTTACTGACTGATTAAGAGCATTGAGCCCATATTTTGACAGCTATTAACATCCTGTCATGTTAGACAATGTTAAACTGTCATGAGGTACGTGAGAAGACAACATTTCTGCAGCTGAAATTCTTGAAAGCAAACAACTTAAAACCACATTATTCCAAAGAACAATTTACTGAGACAGACTTTGCATTAAATGACTTTAAAAGCAGGAACACAGGAACACTGTTAATTTGGCTCTAAATATCCACCCACACATCACGGTTTTGAAAATTCAAATAGTGATAAAGTGTCTTTGATGTGCAGATGATATTTTTAGTAGTTTAAGCAAACAAATGATATGTCTGGCTAAAACCCACTCCTACTGAATGTGGGAGATTGCTGCTGACAAGTTACTGGACATACCATGAACCAGAAGACTAATGTGTAATCCCATTGGGCCCTAGAGAGCATTCTTCCAAGCCAGTATTTAGATACTACATGGGAAGTATGCACTTATGTTTTCCATTTATGTATCCGTTCTCATGAAAACACAAGTCTCCAGATTAATCAATCTTCTTTCAAAAGCAGAATAATGATTCTTCATGGGTCTCCATTTATGCACACGCGTCTATGTGTCTGTGTGTATGTAGCCATATATACACCAAAAAAAAGAGTTCTGTGTGCTACAATATACTGATAATTATTTTTTTGTAGCTCTCATATGCTAACATATTTTAAAATATCGATCTGATAGCAAGCTGTTGAAGCTAGTCATTTAACACTCCTGTGTTCTCGCATGCATGGACTTAGGTTTCAACCTTATGCATATTGCATTATAGAGTCTGAGCAGTCAGGCCTGATGGTAAGGCCTTGGACAGTGATTCAAGATGTTGTAGTCAGGAGAAATGTTCTGATCAAGAGGCATGCTCTGCAAGATTTATTGTGACCTGAAAATGAAGGAGTGAAAACATCCCTCTACCCAAAGTAGCATTTTGAGAGTCGGAGGCATGGTCAATAAATGGAGTTATCTTGTACAAATTCATAGCCTGAGACAAAAAAAAATGGGAGAAAGCAAGGTGAAAAGGAAGAAGCCAGAAAAACAGCTGTGTAAGAAAGGGGGTGGGACACAAAGCAGAAGGGTATTAGGGAGGGTACTAGACTTTGTTGGGAGAGAAACAAAACTGAAGACCAAAAGGAGACAAGACTGGGACCTGAGAGAAAACAAAAATTATATTTGCATTGCTAGGAACAGATTGAAGGAGATCTACAAGTTTCCAAAAACTGTGTTGCTGAGGCAGACCATTGTAACTGCTGACTGGCCATAGAACTTTGCGCTGAAGTCACTTTTCCAGGTGCACAACAGCCACTGGGAGAACAGATGACTCCAACCCATCTAGGCAGTGAGTCATAAAATGCAGACCACCGTTCTGTCCTGCACATGGCATTATCCATATTTTGTTATTAAAGATTGTGAAACAGGGAAAGTGCTTACTAGATTTGCAAACATAAAACCTACTGAACTTTGGCAATACTACCAGTATTCCAGAAAACATGGCTAGAATTTGAAATTGTGATTGTGTATTGGTAACATAGCCAGAAAAAGTAACCTGCAATTCAATAGGGGCAAGTAGACTTTGGGACAAAAAGGCTCAGGACACACTAATTATATATCAGGGAACAACCTGTTTATAATAATTCTTAAAAAAAGGTTAAGAAGAGAGATGATTTCACTATCAAGGCTGAAAATGAGTCAGTATCCATGTTGTTACAAAAGACCTCGTGCCTTATAGTATATAAACAGAGGTATAATCTGAAAAGGATGTGTTTAGGAATATTTCTAATCAAGGCAGAAAGGATGTTAGACCTGAAATAAAGCACAGCTGGAAGTGCCACACTGCAGAAAAATTATAAATAATTTGCATAAAGTAATTGCATATAGATCTGTACAGAGAAGAGGAAACTATATAAAAAAAAAACCTAGGGAGAAAGACTGAAGAACTATGATTGTTTCAACTGGAGGAAAGTCATAGAAGACAGAAAAGTACTACTGAAATACCTAAATTGTTGAACTGAAGAAGAAAATTAAAGCTCTTTTTTACATTACTGTGGCAAGTACAACAATTAATGTGTTCAAATCAAGAGACTGAGACTGAACACTGGGAAAAAAATATTAATATGAGGAACAGGTATTAAAGCAGACTGTGATAGAAAATTTCCATTACTGGAGATCTTTCAAAAAAAGTTAGGAAAACATCATGAATGATACTAGAGAATTGGTCTGCAGCTACCACATGTATGAAAGAACCTTCTCAAGGACCCTTCTCTCAGGCTGGTCTTGATTTTCTGGTAGTATCTCCAATGTGAATTTCTCTCTGGAAATGAGTCACTGGCACAGGGCTGACATCACTGTGAAAGAAGATCACAGAGTGCTGTTTTTGGACATTTCTGTTTAATTTTTGATTACTGTATTGTTCAGACTACATAATGCTTTTCTTTTCCCCAAAGGAGAGATGACTTATAGTGACTTTATTTCTGCTATGACTTGTCTGTGAGACTAAAGTCAAATATATAAACAGTAATGGAGCAAGAGCTACATATTTACTCTGTGACTATTTCCAGATGCAAGACATCGACATAATTTATCAGTCAGAGGTTGTTTTCAGCTCATCATTAAAATAATGTCTATGTTGTTAAAGTTCCTGGACATAGACAAGAAGAATCTGAAAAAAAAGAAAAAGATAAGTATTTGAAATGAAATTTTGAAGCTGCAAATATTGTGAATGCAATGATAGCTTCTCTTTAATGTCAGTTTATTTACAAATAATCTTTCTATAAAAACCTGATAAAAATGATCTTTTCCTTCCAAATCTGGTAAGGATAAACACTTCTTTAAAAAAATGTGTTTAAGTGCATGAAAGGGTCATATGAATTTCTATTGCTCATATTCATCACAAGAAACATGAGAATACCTTTAAATGGTAGGATTTACCTTTGCATTTTTAAAAATCCTTTGATCATTTCTCAGAATGAATAATGATAGCCAATACTGGAAGCTGTTGGTATCAGTTTCCAAATAGGTTAAAATTTTGCAAAGAATATGCTTCTCAGATTCATCTGGCATCTAGGGCAAAACACTGGGAATGAAGCGGGGGTGGAAAAGGAAGGGAGAGAAGGAGGTATGTAGGGTGTGGCCTTCCAATTCTCATAGGTACCTTTCAAAAATAAGTATTCCCACTGAAATTTATTCTAAATTTAAATACTTGCAAGTGTCCTCATGCACATGTGCACATGTAATGTGTTACAACACTAACTATAACAATTCCATTTTAGTCAAGGGTATATTTATTTTGTGTGCAACTCTAATATTATGTTAATGGACTATTGCTTATATAACATACTGCAGGTTGATTACAACAAGGTGAAACACTGAAGAAATAAATAATCTGGTTTGTATTGAGTTAAGAAATTGTAAAATAAGAAACAAACCAAGTATGTACTTGTCAGCAAATGTTTTCCTGCTTACTATATGTGGTTGTAGAAAGCATATAACAGCTATGCAAGTCAGTAAACACTGTACTTTCATTTCTAGCCAACACTGTACTGACAGTTTAAATAGACCTATGAGATTTATTCTTACCTCTACCTACTTTATGTACTTCTGAACTCAGTAATGTTTTGGAAGAGTTCCTTTAGCTGTTTGAAGATGTATTTTGCAATAGTGTGAATGGTAGCAGAAATTACTCCCAGTATTACACATACAGCTTAGTCACTCTTTTTGCTTTGAGGGGTTAGGGGGTTAAGCAGTACTAGAGCATAAATTTAGGAGGTAGTTTTATGCCTTCCCAGAGACTTGGTTTTGTTCTCCTCTTCTGTCTTCTTATTATCTGAGTAAGCAGCTAGATACTACAGCTTGATATGAGACCAATAGAAACTAAATCTACAACCGCAACATCTGTGTGATGCATGTGACTTTAACTTTGCAGCAGCTGGAAGTGCAGGGAATATATTTGACTTAAAAAAAAAGAAACTCCACAGGATGCATTTTTTTTCTTGATTAACAATATAACTATCCATGCCCATGTGGTGGGTTATTTTTGGTTCTTCTCCAGAAAATATCCTGTTTCTGATGTCATAATATGCAGTAATTCCTTGGGTCATTGACTAAAGAATATGTGCAAGTACAGTCAGTCATTTTGTATTTGTTCAGTATGAAAAAGAAAGAAAAGTCCAGACTTCAGGAGATAAAGTGACGGTCATGAGGGCAGCTTCTTAAAAAGTATAAATACATAAAAATGAGGCAGGAAGTGTTGCCAAGACTAGTCATCTCTTCTAGCTGGTAGAAACTGGATTTAATGAGTAGCTATCATGGGAAAGGAAGTCTTTCTCTTTGTATTTCTGCATTTCTATGCATTTTTTCTTATCTATGTGGAAAAGGCCTGCATATAACTCTATCATTTCTAACATCCTCTTAGTTTTGTCTGAAACTAACATCATCAGGTGAAAAAGGCAAAACTCCTTGTCTCTAGGGAATTTCAAAAAATATTATACAGAATTAAGGCCAGGTTTGACACTGCATAAATCCTGCAGCTTGGGGGTTAATGCTTTGTAGCCCTGTTAGTGCAAGAAAATGGACATAGATGCGTGGGTTTGAGCATGAAAATCCATAGGAGTTAAAGCCTAACCCAAAGTTTAGTATCTGGTCTGTCCTGGCATGAAATGACATTGGCATGTATGTAACCTCCCAGTGAAGCTGAATCAGGAAGTTAATCCAACCAAAACCAGTCCATTTCTTTCTTTCAGATAGTCTCCAGCTTCCTGAGTGCACTTACCACTCAGTCTGCTGAGCTCAGTGCTAGGGCATGAGAAGAGGATGGAATGGTTGTGGAAAGGGGCAAAGCCTGCAATCACATCATCCTTATCCATCTTATGACTATACTATGTATTTATGGCCTTGGACTGAGCAGTAGGATGGCTTGAGCTATTTTTCCCTGCATAGCACATTTCTGCCTTTGTGCATCTTTCAGTGCAATGTAAGCAGAGCTGGTTAAGGAGCTGTAATTTGAAGTGAACCGAGGAATGTATCTGGCTGGGAAGAATAAATGTTCTGTCTTCAGCTGGACCAGCTTCTCAATACACCGGTGAAAATGCAAATGCCTCTGCCAACACTTATCCTGAGGTTGTTCAGGGTAGGGGGCAGAGAGAAGAGAAATTGCTTAATCTGGTATAATCATTGAAGAAATTCACATGGGAAAACAGGCTCTGTAAGTAAATTAAAAACAAAACAAAGACTATACATAGGAAATACTCTAGAGCACACAAAGCTCTGCAAATGCCTCCTGAAATGTCATGAGTAACTTTTAAGCAAGTTCTTCCACTATCTGAATCTACTGGGAATCCTCACAGTTTCCTCTTTTCATTTCTGCTCCTGTAGGTTTTTTTCTAATAAGAGAACAAAAGGGTTATTCTTTTATACTTTAACATATATTGATCTAATGCTTATCTTCAGCAATGATTTCTTAGACATAAATCAGCACCCAGAATATACAGGCATGGTAGCTTGACTCTGGCTGGATGCCAGGTGCCTACCAAAGCCACTCTATCACTTGTCCTCCTCAACTTGACAGGAGAGAGAAAATACAACAAAGGACTCGTGGGTCAAGATAAGGATGGGGAGAGATCATTCACCAACTACTGCCACCGGCAAAACAGATTTAACTAGGGGAAATTAGGTTAATATATTACCAGTCAAATCAGGGTAGGATAATGAGACATAAACCCAAATCTTATGAATACCTTCTTCATACCCCTCCCTTCTTCACAAGCTTAACTTTACTCCTGAATTTTCTCTACCCTCTTCTCCCTCAATGATGCAGGAGAATGGGCAAAGGGGCTTGCAGTCAATTCATCACAGATAGACTCTGCCACTCCTTCCTCTTCTGGGAAAGGACTCTCAACATCCTTCCCCTTCTCCATTGTGGGGTCCCTCCCATGGGAGACAGTCCTCCACAAATTTATTGAATGAGTCCTTCCCACAGGCTACCGTTCTTCATGAACCATTCCAGTATGGGGTCCTCCATGGGCTGCAGGTGGATGTATGCTCCACTGTTAACCTCCATGGGCTGCAGAGGCACAGACTTTCTCACCATCATCTTCACAACCGGCTGCACATGAATCTCTGCCCCGGTTCCTAGAGTATCTCCCCTCTCCCTTCCTCACTGGCCTTAATGTCTATAGAATATTTTATCTCGCATATTCTCACTCCTTTCTTCAGCTGCAGTTGTGCAGGGTTTTTTTACTCCCTTCTTAAATCTGTTGTGCAGATTCCCAAGGACTGCAGGCACAACAGGCTAGCTGACAGCCATTGGTCAGTCTTAGAGTCAGCTGGCATTGGCTCTATCAGACACTGGGGAAGCTTTATCAGCCTCTCACAGAGGCCACCCCTGCAGCCCAGCTGCTACAAAAACCTTGCCATGCTGTGCTGTAACAGACTTACTAGGACTTGTGGTTAGCAAATACCAAACTCATCATGAGTTTGCAAAAGGAAGCAGTTGAACAAACAACTCTATCTGATGAGACAGATGGATCGGATGGATCAGAATGCTCAGATCAGCTGAGCGACACCTCAGGTGAGGCAGAGGCCTCACAGCCTATTTTTGCTTCAGTTAAAAACAGACAACCCCAAAAGCACCTGCTGAAGGTGTGGTGAACCATTGAGTCATTGCTTCTGACAACCCAGTTGGCCTCATCAAGACCAATCAATGCATACTGATTGACTTAGTCCTACGCCACCAAGAGTTTTCAAAAAGTGTAAAATTGACCCCTGAAAACCTTCTTGTTGGGGAGGAAAAATGATCACATTACCTGACATGATATGACCTGGATGGGTCAGCTGGCCTGCACCTCACTTCTCCCTAAGAAGGGATGCCCTTTTGAAAGAATCACACACCACTGACTTTGTCGGTTGTTGTCCCAGGAAAATAACTACTAACTCAAGTCTCAATTGTTATTTCTTTTATATATATATATGTATATATGTATATATGTATAGTCATTTTTAACTGATTATAATCATCTAGTGCCAATGTAGCCAGTGAATTTAACAATGGCAATCCCAGACTAGGTTTTATTTGTCACTTAAAATATATTACCTACTGTTTACACTGGTTCTGACTGGTGGCTAATACATATACACATATCACACAATCCTTTAGTGATAAACTGTTGACAAATCTGGGACTAGAGATGGATCCAGCAGCACTGAGGTTCCTCCCTGAGGGGAAACTTAGAAAGGAAGGGGGTTAATCCTGAACTTCAGATGGGCATCCCTCATCTACCTGTCAGGTCGTACCTATTTACTGTGACACATGCAAACCTAATACAACAGGTTATGACACCTGTACTCCCTGAAGCACACAGAGATGGAGCAGTGTCTCAGGGATTTTCCAAGTACTTCAAAGCCATTAAACAAACAAGCAAACGGAGGAAGGGGACATCACAGTCCCAGTCCATGAATTTATAATTAACTGCTTTCATCTACTGCTGAGACAAAAATCTGTGCTTCGTAACCAGAAGGATATGACAAATCTGTTTGTCTTCTCTTAACCCATCAAAATTTCATCTGTTGCTACATTAGTTATATCTCTCCTTCTTTCTCTGTCATTACTCCTGACCAGCATTCGAAAGTGTGGCCACTGCAATCTGTAAATAACCTGCATGGTATGAGAAAATTGCTGATTATTACTAATGCCAGCCACATCCTATTTGGGGATATTTCTCTTCCTTCTCTTTCACTTGCCCTGCTGCGTGAGAAGGAGTATTTCATATGATAACTCTTTTCTTCATGCTGTTCCTACTGTTCTTTGGGACAAGCATCAAAGTGCTTCACTCTAAAATATGTGAGTTAACCTCAGTATCAGCCTCACTGCCTCAGGCAAAAAGTGTAAGGTAAGCAGAGGTCCCATTTATTTATAAAATATGTCCCCTGCTACATATTTCTATAACATTTGGTTTTATAATCTGTGTTGGTAAAACCTGCAGCATACATAATTATATTCCTTCATGAGCCTTTTGAGGTCTCAGACAAGACAGGTGTGGAGGTGAGGGAATGACATTAAAAAGCCAAAGATGCACTGTCCTCTGTAATCGACAAATCTCTGCATGCTTGTGGAAAAAGAAATTAAAGCTTGAATACGCTGGGAAGTAACAAGGATAAAATATAAGTTCAGCTGCTGCACAAATCCTGTTCTAGTATGCCGTGTTGCTCCATGAGGTACTACGACTCTGTTCACACTCACTGTGAGGATGGACGTTGGGGCCCTGAAAACATGCAGCCCACTCTAGAAAGAGCTGTGATGCTAAAGCCAAAGAGCAAACACCTCGCAAGGATACATTCTGTGCTACCCCCTTCATAGTCTTGATTGTGTTCATATTGCCTGTGAATTACTGGAGATAGTCCTGAATGCTTTTGATGTTTTGAGGAGTGTTGTAAAGGAAGGGGGTTTGGACATTTAAGATAGATAGCAGTACCCTCAGGAAAGCTGGACACAGGCTTCTGCTTTCTCGCTGACCCAGAGGAGCAGTAATGACTTTGTTTAAGTTTACTTAAAGAACACACACTTACTGAAAGGGTGAGGCGACATGCAACTACTTCTCGAAGAAGCTAGAAAGTTGCTGATTTGGGATTTCTGCTGCTTTACTTATATTTCACATCATAACATTTGTGATACTCCGAGTAAATAAAAGCAACTGAAGAGACACGGATAATTCATGCTTTCTCTGCACAAGCAGTTTTCATTACATGACCAATAGCGATATACTAGTAAAACCACAATCTACACTTAACTCAGGGTGAATTCGGCATTTCCTGCTAATTGTCTGAACTCCATGGGCTTTTGTAAGCTTGGAGAATTTCCCACTTAGGTAATTTCAGCTTTCCACATGTGTTTGTATTTTTTCTAATGGATCACACAACCTGTTACTTAATGCACTACATGGTAAAAAATGAAATAGTAAAAATATATATGGATATTCTACACTGCTTCATGCCATACCCCCTATCAATGAATCGAAGAGTGTTTCAGACGCACACAGCTCCTTAGTTGTGCAGATTCCTTGCCCAAGGACTGCAGGCACAACAGGCTAGCTGACTGCTTTTTTGTCTGAGGGCAGCAGCTCCGAATAAGACGTTCACCACATCTGAGATTCAGGGTGGGGCAGCTTTTTCTCAGTCCAGTACACGTATCTGTAGGCACAGAACTCCTGTGTCAATCTGTGTACTTTCTTCGAAGACCTTCGGTGGGTGTTCCATTGCAATGCTCCTATGAATGAAATCATTGACATTATACTGGGAAATATTTTTATAACTTTTGGCAGCAAAGTGGGAGTTTCAAAATGTAAACTAGCTTAACAAAATATTTTATAAACTCATAGAACTGTATCACCAACCCTGAAGGGAATAAAACAATTCTTCGTGTTTCCAGGAACTGTCAGTAACATTATTAACATTTGTTTTTGCTTAGATTATCCTAAAAAACTACTTTTGCTGAAAAATATTCAAGGGTAGATACATATATATATAGCTTTATGCTGCATTTTAGGCATCCTGATGATGGTAACTAAAAGGTCAAATGATTTATTTCTGGAATTGTCTGTATATTGCCATATATTGTTAGAAATATTGAAAAGAGAAAAAAATTGTTCCTCTGTGGAAAAAAAAACAGTGAAAGGTACCATTTTGAAAATGTAATATTAATAAAGAAATGTGTCCAATGATCACGCTTAAATTGCTCCTTTGAGAGAGTCACAATGACCTTCAGTGGAGCTGAAAATCCAGTAATACTTTGTCATCAAACTTCAATATGACAGTGGCTTAATCTCTTCAAGTCAGCATGGACGCTTCCTTTATGATCAGGAAGGGGAAAAAGGAAGGGAAACTGTTTCCCCTGATCAAATCAAGGATGCGACCCTGGAGATACCTCTTACTCTTCCATAACTATGCTGAGAACCCAAAAAACAAGGCTACAGTAGATTCAGATTGACAGAGGGAAGTAAATTGAATTTCGTTTTAAAGGTCTGCTTGGCTCACTATAGTAATATGAACCTTACACTTCCAACTTTTGTAAAATTTGACTAGGGAAATTCCTGATAAGGAGACCCTAAGTACAAGCATTATTTGTCTTCACATTTGTCCAAATCCCACTTGCTAAAAATATGAGACTTTATTCTGCTGCTTTCTGTCCATTAACTTCTAATAAGAAATCCACAGGATTATTCAGCTAAGGGGATGACCATATCGCCTGTTTCCGTTGGCCTTGGTGAGTTATTTACAGTGTTAATTTATGTTTATGCAGATGTGATTTCCATGAGAGAAGATATTTGTTTAGAGAGGAGTTAGAGTTTAGTCAGGGGTCTTTTGGTATCATCTGAAGGGTGGCCCTCAGTTCCAGGGTCAGATCAAATGCATAAAGAAAAGGAGGTACATGGGCAAGTAGGAAAGTAGCACGTACTTGAGGGTCTTGCTAAGGAAGGGTGATGTCATTGGAAAGGAAGAAAAGTGCAAGTCTTGAAAACTGGCCTGGCTCAAAACCTGTGTAGAAACTGAATGGCCTTGAACCATAAATGTGGAACAAGAACTTTTGAATTTGATGATAGCACAGAAGAATCTTGTGGCTCACAAGCAAGAGACATGATCTGTAAACTAGCATTTTAACCTTAGGTGATGGTTGATGTCAAAAAGACACATAGGAAGAAATCTCCTTGAGGGTATATATTTCCTTCTGAACTAGTTTCTAAATCAAAACTAGAGTGAAAAAATCCCTTCAGGTCTGAACTTTGAAGTTTTCTGGGCTTGAGATATTTCAGTATTTTTCTTTGCAAGACTACAACTTTATCTGTGTACTTGCAAAATATTGACTATGCCTTTATATTTTCCATTGAGAAAAAAACAGATGTCTTTTATGCAGTCATAACATATATAATATTATTTCCAAAGCTAAGTATGTATGTTCTTCATTAGAAAATGATACTAAGTATCGAGTCTATCACTAAGTATAGAATCTATATTAAGAATTTGAGCTTGTACCTGAATTCTTCAAATAATGTTCTAGGAAAATAATTAAATCAACAGTGACACATTTTTGCAGCAGTTAATGATAGCCATATGCGAGTATTGTGAATGTCAGTAACAAATTTGGAGGAGCGCATAAAAAGAGAACTTTTATAATGGAAAAAGTAGAGAAAAAGATGACTTAAACCTACTTCTGAGCCAAAAAAAAAAGCAAACAAATATGCTGGGTTTTCTGCACTAATTTAAATTAGTTTTCTTTTGGTTTTGCACGAAGATATCAAGAGTTCTCTGCATGTGGAAAATATGTTCCTTGCAGGGGATCATTTGCCATGTTTTTCTCTTGTAAATCTCATGCCTTTTACAATTCCATGAGCAGAACGGCTCATATAGACAAAGACTCTTCTTTACATAGTAAGCGGTTCTATTCAGCATGTGTCTTCAAAGACCAATGAAGAGTACCCACTGAATTGGAAAGGGCATGTTCCTTTGATGGAGAGGGCACAGTCACGTAACATCGATTTTGCACCATGCCATATATTGTGTACACAAGAAACAGGGTAGAAAATGAAAAAGTACCGGAGAAAATCTCATTCTAGATTAAATCATTGTATGATTTGGAGCTTTTCTTGAGAAATGTCTGTTCCAAGTAAAGACACCCTGCGACAGGGAACAGCTACACCAGGCCAGATCTGTTTTGCTGGAGATGTGTTGCTTGCCTGCATCCCAGATGTGAGGTATTACAGAAAGAGTTCTTGTTGTCAACATGGGTTCTAGTGGTACTGCAGGAGTGAGCTTGATCATACCAGGAGTGAATACAGAGCCTTAGGGTCTGGAGAGAAGGGTATGGGAGCTGAGGTGAGGTTCTCCTTGATCCTGTCACCAGGTTGACTTTGGCTGCCAGACGTCCACAGATCCACTCTCTCACTCTGCCTCCTCACAGACCAGGAGGAGAATGTAAGACAAAAAAGCTTGTGTGTCAAGACAATGTTGTCACTTAACAATTATCTTCACAGGAAAATTAGCTTTTGAAACTAATTATCGAAAATCATGAGTAAAGCACAGAGGTACTGATATGAGAGGAAGTATAAAGTTGCCAGTTGATACAGGCTTTCTCAGACACTATTTTCGATCTCTGCTTTCAGGACTAATATCTGCCAACCTATCTACCTTTTGTCTTAAAGAAAACAAATGCTCCTCACTCTACATGCCCTTGACATGATTGTCCTTATCAGCTCCTGCGGTAAAAACAGCTAATATTTGCCTTGAAATAAAAGGAAAGGGATGAGAAAAAAACATTAACATGAATAAAAAATGCCTCATTAATATTTTAGAGATTTCATTAACAGGCCTATTCTTTTAATTTCAATGGGAGGTATATCTTGGATATTTGAGCACATCAAAAAAATCCAGCCTTCTGTGATTATGAAACATCATATTTATACAGATGTTAAGTTTTCAATGGAAAATTGCATTAACTGGAGACAAACTAGCTATGTATCCTCTAAGGAAAAGTCATAAGCATCCAGTTTTCCACATATTGCTACAGTTTATCTCCAGAGTATCCTTTGTAGTATTTCACCCAAGGGTACATTCCCGTAAAACAAAAAAATAAAACAGGATCTGTGAGACTGGGAAGGAATACAAATAACATCCCTTTTAAACAATGGCTGTGTCAAATCTAGTAAATAGAATATTATATTTTTCTAAAGAAAGATGTTAATATTATCAGTGTCAAACATTTGTTGATGCTGTATGTCATGAAGCGGGAGAGAATGCAAGTGGGTCTATGCAAGCCCGGATAAGAAGATGACATACAGAAACATACGTGGCAACAAGAAAGAAAGCCACATGAAAATGGTATTTAGAGCTATAATGCACACAATGTGTTGGAAGGAAAACTGCAAAAGTTTTTGGAATATAGTTTCCCAGTAAGACTAGGAAAGAAAAAGTGTGGTTAGTTATAACTTCAGTCACCCACAGTTCCCATGACCTGAATGGACCTTCAAAACGTGAAAACAAGTTGAGTGAGGTAAGCAAATTTTTTTCACTTGGTTCAAAGTGTAGCACTTAGCTTAATGAGATGGCATTTCAGGTGCATTCATGTCATCTAAGGACAGAGAGCTAAATTAGGAACCTGTATAAGTAACCTCAGGCCTCTGTATGGATGGTGAAGCTTCCAGGGAGAAAAAGAAAGACTTGTGTTTTAATAACTTATCCATCTCATTTGCTGGAAAAGTTCCAAATATTTAATTTGTGAAGTTACTTCAAATCTCTTTGCATACTTCAAATCTCTTTGCATTCTTCAAATCAGGTCATCTTATCAGAAAATATTCTCATTATCTATGAAGACAAGGCTGCATTTTAGCTCAGTATTCTGGTCTGCTTGAATAAAACCCCAAAGCACTTCATCACAGTTCTTTTTCCTCCATTTCTTATAACAGTTGTCTGGTTTGCAGAATTCTTTTGAGCTCTACTTTGTCTTTACTTTGTCTTATTTACTGCTTGAAGGATTTTCCTGATCTGAATCATGTTGCTGCATCAGATTTGAATTTGAAAAGCAGACACGGGAAAAGGTTCAAACAGAAGATTTCTAGATATTGTTATGTCTTGTTTTTTGAATATGTGGGAAAAGGATGGACATATCTGACTGATATGTTGTCCAGGGTAAAGGTTTTCCCTTTTGTTTTCACATGTTATTTCCCTGTGGAACTGACCCTAACAGAAGATGCCACTTTTTGTCCTTGACTTTTTGTTATTTACGTCTTACAGTACACAATAAGCAGCTGCAGTGACCAGGCACCATTCCTCAAGTTCTGGACTCTCCTAGTTTAAAGTTGAAAGGATCCAGTTTGTCAAATAAAATTGGCCATTTCTGGAATTTAGAAACAAAAAATGTGATTGTTTCCAGTTTAATGTGAATTATTTTTTAATTATAGAATTTCATAAGTACAAAAGTGGAATTCAGACAAATACGGTTGAATTTTGTGCTAGATCATTAATGCAGAAACATAACAGAATTGTTAATCTGTACAGGAAAAAAAAATTAGATAATACCCTCAGCACTGCCATGCTGTCTGAGTTTATGTAAATCAAAAATCCACTATCCCAGTGTTTTCATAGTTAGAACTCCTCCATCAACATCCTAAGATTAACTAAAGTTTTACTTAGTTTTGCCTTCAAGAAGATCTGGATGAGATGTTTAATGAATCATAACATCAAAGACTGCCAATGAACTACAACTGAAAAGAAATTTCACTTCTATAGACGTGACTAAGAAGCAGGCCTAGCCCCTTTTACTTCTAACCAAAAAGTTTTTATTTCAGTGGGTTCCAAAATAACCTCAGCTATTTTTCCAGAAAAATAATTGTGCAAAATAAAGCCACCCATTGTATTCTATGCCAAAATCTCAAACATTTTGATTAATTGCACACAAGGAGTTCTTTGAAGCCAGATTTAAAGGTAGAAAGCAATGGATTTAGTTGTGCACAATTAACACTCCATAGATAGATTAATAACTAGAGATTTTCAAGCAATTTTCTTTCTCAAACTAGGAAAGCAAATGACATAACACTTCATTTGGTTGATATCCCCTGGCACGAACCACTGCCAAACCCATTTCTAGCACCCATATTGGGAAAGGCGCTTTTTTATTTGTCAGCTGAATTTTAGGCAAGCCAACATTATTTTTGTTTTTTTCAATTAGTTTAATAGTGTTAGTGAAATTCTAATTTTTACCATAGTGATCTATCTTGTTCCCTGCTTTGCTGAATCTACTCCTATAAAGCATGGAGTAACAGCCTTCCCAGATATAAAAGTCATATGCCACACTGCTTCCTCAGGACACTTTCTGTAGCAACTGCCTTTCTTCAGATCCCTTCAGCTTCTCCAGAGAATTTCCATCCCCATTCGCAGTCAGGGCCTTCTCAAGACTTTCTGATCGAGAAGAGAAAATCTAGCTGTTTCTTTCAGAGCCTACTGAAGCCTTATTCATGGTACAGTACTGTCCAATCCCTCTCTTTTACAATGCAGGACCACTGGAAGTGCGGTTACTAGGGAAATCATTAACAATCTTCACTGAGAAGAGGTCATGTGATCACAGGTAAATGATTCTAAAATTTCATTAAGCTATATTAAACTAAATCTTTAGTTTACAGGTTTTCCATTGTGCTATATCTTCATACAAGCATTCACATATTTAATTTTTGGCAAAATTATGAACCCTGCTTCTCCTGGGGGGCCTCAACCACCCTGATATTATTGGAGGGACAACATAGCAGGGCACAAGTAATCCTGGAGGGAAGCCTTGGCTACGGTGACCATGAAATGGTGGAGTTCAAGAGCCCTACGGCAGCAAGGAGGGCGTGCAGCAAACCCTGGACTACAGGAGAGCAGACTTTGGCCTCTTCAGGGACCTGCTTGATAGGGCACTATGAGAGGGGATGGGAGAGTGGCCCAAGAAAGCTGCTTAATACTCAAGGGTGACTTTGTCCAATCTCAGCAGCAATGCATCCCAAAAAAGTAGAAGTCAGGCAAAAACCACCAGGAAGCCTGCATGGTTGAACAAGGAACACCTGGACAAACCTAAACAAAAAAAGGAAGCCTACAGAGGGTGGAAGCAAGGCCAGGCAAATTGAAAGGAATACAGAGGAGTTATCCATGTAGCCAGGGATCAGGTTACGAAAGCCAAAGCCCAGACAGAATTAAATCTAGCCAAGGATGTCAAGGACAATAAGGAAAGCCTCTATGCCAGTGATAAAAGGAGTACTAAGGAGAATGTGGGACCTCTCTGGAAGGAAACAGAAGACCTGGTTATTCAGGATATGGAGAAGGTTGAGGTACTCAACAACATTCTGCCTCAGTCGTCACTGGCAAGGGCTCAAGCCACACTGCCCAAAGTGTAGAAGTCAAAGGAACAGGGGGATCAAAGAACCACCCACTGTAAGAAAAGATCAGGTTTGAAACCATCTAAGGTACCTGAAGGTGCACAAGACCACGAGGCCTGATGTAATGCATCTGCACATCCCAAGGGAACCAGCAGAAAAGGTTACTAAGCCACTACCCATCTCATTTGAGAAGTTCTGTCAGTCTGGTGAAGTTCACACTGATTTGAAAAAGGAAATATAAGTCCCATTTTTTAAAATGGGAAAAAGAGGGAAAAAAGAAGACATGGGGAACAACAGGCCAGTCAGTCTCACCCCTGTGCCCAGTAAGATCATGGATCAAATCCTCCTGAAAACTCTGTTGAGGCACATGGAAAATAAGGAGGTGATTAATGACAATCAACATGACTTTTCTGAGGGCAAATCATGACTGAGAAATTTGGTGGCTTTCTATGAGAAGGCTGCAGCGATATTGGATAAGGGAAGAGTAACTGCATCATCTGCTTGGATTTGTGCAAAGCATATGACACTGTCCCACATGACATTCTTGTCTCCAAATTGGAGAGACACAGATTTGATGGATGGACAATTCAATGGATAAGGCATAAGCTGTATAGTTGCACTCAAATAGTCGTGACCAATGGCTCAGTGTCTAAGTGGAGACCAGTGACAAGTGGCATTCCACGGGGGCTGATATTGGGATCAGTGTTGTTTAATAACTTTGTCAGTGACAAATGGAATAGACAATGGAATTGAATGTACCTCACAGTACTTAAAGGGTGCCTAGAAGAAAGATGTAGAGGGGCTCCTTATAAAGTAGTGCAGGGATAGAACAAGGGGTAATGGTTTTAAGCTGAAAAAAAGAGAGATTTTGATTAGATATGAGGAAGAAATTTTTCATTGGAAGGGTGGCGAAGCACTGGAACAAGTTCCCCAGAGGCACTGTGAATGCCCCATCCCAGGAGATGTTCAAGGCCAGGCTGGCTGAGGTTTTCAGCAATCTGATCTAGTGTCCTTGTCCACAGCATGGATTTTAGAACTCAATGATCTTTAAGATCCCTTCCAAACAAAACTACTCTATGTTTCTATGTATCTAATACGAAAAGCTATTTCCAGGCTCCCTATTCACTATGGAGGAAACTGGGAATAATTATTTTGGCAAAATCCTTTTGAAATGCCAGAAAATGAAAGCATTTTATTTTTATAAACCTTTCCAAAGTGGTAAAAAAGACCCAACATGTTGCTTTTCCATAGACACAGTCATTTACTTAAAATATTCCACTCTGCTCAATCACAATGTATTTCCACAGATGAATACTAGGTCACTGAATGACTCATGTCTGTTCCTAGCTCACTACCCTGCTTTAAGGCTCGTTTCTTTTTTGCCTGCTGTACAGCACTGTCAGAAAAGTTAAAGCATGTGGCAAGTAAAGGAATGTCTCAAACAGAAGTAGGCACATACTGAATAACACGTTGATAAGGTCAACTTGTGAAACCTACTGAAATCAGTGATATTATTCCACTGATTTCCATATGCATTTGGCAAATCCTTTCATGGTTTTCAAGACTAGTATGGCAGAAGATATGTATCAAGGACTTTTAACAATACTATTAAATCATATTTTCAATTATAGTATGTTCTTCACATAATAAAACATTCCTGCTCAAGTTTTCCATCAAATCATGAGGTGATATCCAAAATACATTCCTACAGCTGTAAATACAAGTAAGAAAATCCAGTACATACAATCAACATACTTTTTCAAGTGTGTTCAAATTGTCAAGGTCCTAAACTAATTACACACCATCTTTCTGTTAGCGTAAACTGGAGGTAAAACATAGAAAAGGAAGAGAAGCAATCTGTTAAATATGGACCTTATTTTAGAGTATAACTACACTGGTATTTGGCATTACCTAAATACAACTATGGGCAAGCAGCCACTCTGAAAAGTTTAAGACTTTCTGTGAACTTAAGCTGTAATTTTGGAAACAGCTTGTTGCTTATACACTGAAAATTAATACTGGGTTGTTTTCTTTCCAATGTTCTGTTAATTTGCTGTAAAACTCAGCTCTCTCTCTCACATAAAGCCAAGAATGCTTGTATCTCTCCGTTTTCCCAAAACCGAGTGGTACAATGAATGGCAAAATACTGCATCTGCAAAATGCTGTATTCTCAGATGGAACTGCAGATGCAGTATTTTGCCATGCATTTTGCAGAAAGGAGAACATTCTCCATAGTATCCAATATAAATATCTTCAATAAACACTACTCAGAAGGCATAATTGGAGGACAATATGAGCACTACAATGCAATACTTTGTTTATTTTTTCGTATTCCACAGTTTAAGTGAAAAGAACACCTCTTCGTTTCAGTGTATCTAAGGTTTTCAGAGTATGGATCATAATAAAATCCAGCATTTAGCCTGAAGAGAACAGTTTCAGAGCTGTACTTGCCAGTTTTTTTATAGTTGCTATTTTGGATAGAAATGTCTGCCCTGATTCAGTCTTTCTATTCTACAGCCTTTCTACTCTCCAGCCTTTCTACTCTCCAGCCTATCTACTCACTGCTCAATCCAAGGAAGCGGTGGGAGGAAAATATGTTAGTGTTTGGTTTGGTTGTTTTTTGTAAGTTACTCCTCTAAGACTCCATAAATACCATACATTAATTTGGAGTAATAAAATATCATAAAATCATTTAGTAATGGATGGAATGACTGTGTGAACCTTGCTGACTCGCTTTTTAAAAAATTCAAGGTAATCCAATGACTTTGTGTTTTTAAATTACTCCAAGCTAAAGAAAGACTTTGTTTCCAGGGGATTTAAAAACATAGTGTTTTTTTTTTTAATGTCTTCCGTTATTCTTCTAAAGCAATAGGTTCTGACAACTTCTACTCCAATCTATTTTCCAGACATCACAATACAGATGACAATAACATCACATTCTCAACTTTGTGGTTTGATTCAGCAAGAAATATGCCAACATAGTGGTGCTTTCTTCCCCCAGTTATTCAGAGGGAGTCAAAGTTAACTGTAAAGCCATGTTTTGTGAAATGTAGATATATTTTCTGACAGGCCAAAGGGGATGGACCTTCAGTGGACTCAGACTAGCATATATAACATATAGGCCAGGCCAGGTTTGTGACCAGCAATTGTTTATGCTGGACATCTCAAAGGAAAGCAAGAGACAAGAAGTTCTTGTCAGAAATTTCTCTTCAAGGAAGTCTTAACTTTCAACAAGAACTGGTTTAAAATCTAAGCAGGAGATTTTACATCCTTTTCCAGTTGATTATTCAATATTGCCTATTATATCTCCTGATAGGCTTGTACTCCTATTGGTGAAATCACATAACTAGTATAATTTGGCTTAACAGAAGTTAAGAAACTTAGATTGCCTTTGGGTTCCCATTAGAATTAGAAGACAGAAAACCTTGATCTGTATGAGTTCGTTTCTCCACAGTGTACAGAATCCATAGCTTTTGGAGTTGTACATTTTAGCTACCAAAGGAAATAGCAGACATAATTTCCTCTTTGGTCATCAGGAAAAATATGCTAGCTAAAACACATGATGCATGTTCCTTTACATATAGGCTTCTGGTCTAACAAGGTCATGGGATATTAGCTAGATTTTTTTTTTACTGTGAGGGTGATGAGGCACTGGAACAGACTGCCCAGAAAAGTCATGGATGTATATACCACCACTGGAAGTATTCAAGGCCAGGTTGGATGAGGCTTTGAGCAACCTGACCTAGTGGAAGGTGACCTTGTCCATGGCAAGGGGGTTGGAACTAGGTGATCTTTAAGGCCCCTTCTAATCTAAATTATTCAACGATTCTATGATTCTAATATGAAAGGTTATTTCCAATCTCTTCATTCACTTAGTAACAGGAATAATTTCTGGGAGTTCTGTCCCCTTTATAAAGTTATTCCTTCTAGCACCTTCAACATTGAAGTGGTTAGATTTTGTCCTGTGAGTAGTGACATGTAGCTTCCATATCCCAAGTGAAATGTAATTAAATTTAAGCATGGAAGTAAACATTTGTGAGACTGATGTTTTAAGTAACTATAAAAATAGATTCAGAAGATTCTTTCTTTGCCTCTTTCTTTTTCTTTGAGATCTCAGCATAACCATCTATGTAAAGACTCTGCTGAAATTGATATAACTTTATGAACCATTTTTTTCTTCCCTGGAATATATTGTTCTACTAAAAATACAGAGCACTAAAGCTGATTCATCTGAATACAGCTTTGCTCTACTTAACAAGTTACCAACCAGGCCTGCTGCCCCCATTCATGTATATTCTTACAATTTCAGATGGTGAAATTTATATATTACTTGGCATTTTAATTCAATATTGATTCTCCACTTTTATCAAAAGATGCATTGTCTACAGTTTTTCAACACAGTGTGATTAGTATGTTGAAGCTTTACACTAAGATCTGTTTTAAATATATTTTTGGTTTTTCTTAACTGTCCATCTAAATCCTGTTGTTTTCTTGAGTAGTTTGACTTTCCTTGTACTTTTCTTTGCAGTACTTACTTTTAATCTGAAGTATCTCTACAGCCTTTTTTAGAACATTTCTTTTTTCATTTTCCTTTTTGTTTTTTTTCAGATTTCTGAGCCTCACTTTCCTAGATCTATGACTCCTCTGTTTAATAATAGTATCATTTTAATTTTGCTACTCAAAGACACATCTTCACATTTGTGGTATACCTGTCATGTGAATATTGACGTGTCAATATTAGATCACTCTCTTTAGCACTATCAGAGTTGTTGTAAGCTAAAGAAAACCAGACTTTTAAAAGTAACCATCTTTGGCTTGGCCTGGGAGATTCTAAAAGCAGCATGCAAAGCCATAAGAAAAAAATGTATCTGAAATGTAGTACAAGAATGTGACTCTTGTATTTCTGTGTGTTATGGAAGAACAAAATGTGTTTTTTTCTCCAAAGTGAGTTTTATTTTGAATAATAATTTAAGACATGACAGAAGAAATGAAAGCAATGCTGCACATACACCTTACACTTGACACACGCAGAAGTGTTTCTAAGAGTGAGGTGTCAAGATGAGGCCATGTGATCACTCTATTTTATGGACGAAAGTAGGTCCAAACATATTCCTTTGTGCAAAAATTATCATAAACTGAGTCTTTAACTAAGTCTGCAGATGCATGGGGCTCATAACCTGAAAATATGGCTGGTAGTCTAAAAGCAGCAAAAGTAGATCTGTAAATTAAGTGATACTGTAATTTTTTCTCTCATTTTAAATTTCAATAAAGAAAATAATACAATGTAAGTTCCGATGACTGTATAACTCAGAAGTATGATGTAGGTAGGAAAATAAATAGAAAAAGAAATAACAAAGACAAATTAAAATAACTGTAAAACAACGAGTACCCTATTTTTATCCTAATAAAATGCAGTAACGTATTCCTTAGTAACTGAACAATATTGCTGCCCTATATTAGAATGTTATTTGTTCTTTCCACCCTTTTAAAAGCCTGGATCTAACTAGAATAACCAATTGCAAATTAGCCATTGTTTTCATTGGAATTTTATGAAAACAAGTGACTATTTTAAATGCACTTTACTTTTTAAAAAATTTCACTGTCCTGTAAATCGGTGTTTCATATGCCACGGTATTAATTAGAAGTTTAAGAAAGAATGGCTCTGATTCTCCTGATGAGTGGACATTAGACTTAAATACTGTATTTTTCAAATTATTTCTATTTCAATACAGAAATCCCAAACAAGGAAAATATATGATGCATCCAGTCCATGGATAAAACAGTTGTGTGACAGTTCATACCTATGGATTTGAGGACAGTTCTATCAGCAGATTGTCCTCAAAAACACAGTACAGCTTTGGCTGCACCAGACACAGTTCCTTCAGCCCTGTCCAGACCTTCAATTTTATTCAAGATGCCTTTTCTTCCTCAGAAGTTTCTGTGCACCCTCACACCAAGCAGCAGATTGTACAATGACAACTTTGCTCTGCCACCAGCATGTGTTACTGACAGTTTGGAGGTACTTGCAGGATGTGGAGAGTATGTTTCACCAGCCTGGACATTAGTCTGACTTGGTTTAGAAATGAGAGTCATGAAAGAAAACAATTTGCAGCACACTATAAAAGCAGGCAATGCTGATGGGAACAAGGTTGCCTGGCTGAAGTATTCTTCATCCTTGCAAGCCACAAAGGAAAACATCAAAGCCAAAGAATAGTGTGTAGTTTCAGCACTTTGGTGACACCAGTAAACCTTACTGTACTAGGTATGAAAAAGTATGTGGAATGGTGAATATAAATTAAGATATTTAACACAAATATATGACTTTTTTCAGCATATAGACCTGCATGAGCGGCATGTTGTAGGCAAGTTACAATCAGTGTACCTCAGACATCAGTATGGGATCATTCATGTATAACTTTCTCATTAATTACCTGAATGATATGGTGCATCCTCAGCAAACTTGCAGATGATTCAAGCCCGTTAGGAGTGGCTGATACACCAAAGGGTTGTACTGCCATTCAGAGAGACCCCAACAGGCTGGAGAAATGACTTAACGGGGACCTCATGAAGTTCAAAAAAGCAAAGTCCTGCATCTGGGGAAGAACAACCTCACACATTCACACATGCTGGGAATGGACCAGGTACAAACAGTTTGGCAACTGGAGTCCTGGTGGACAACAATGTACTCTCACTGCAAAGAAGGCAAACAGCCTCCTGGATTGCGTTAGAAAAAGCATGGCCAGCAGGTTGAGGAAGGAGATCCTTCTCAGCACTGGTGAGAAACACGTGGTGCTACATTTGGGCTCCGTAATAAAAGAGAGACATGGCCTCACTGGAGCATGTCCAGTGAAGGGCAGCTAGGCTGATTAAGGGTTTTGAGCATCTTTAATATGAAGAAAGTCTGAGAGAGCTTGGACTGTCCAGCCTCAAGAAAGTAAGGCTTAGAGGGACTTCCCTGAGTCTGTACACAATGTGTGTAAATATCTGATGGATACAAGGTATCAGAATTAGAGAGGCCTTGTCAAGGGTGCCCAGTGACAGAACAACAGGCAATGGGCAAAAACTAGGTATCAGAATTCCATTTAAATGTGAGAAAAGAAGTTTCAGAGCAAGGATGGCCAGACACCGGAGTAGCTTGCCCAAAGATGCAGTCTCCATCGATGGAGCTATTTGCTCATGGACAAAACCATGAGCAGCCTGATGTATCTCAACCTGCTCTAAGCAGAGAGGTTAGACAAGATGATCTCCAAAGGTGTCTTCCAGCCTCAACTATTTCAATATTCTGCCATCCTATATAAGCTCTGGATCATTGTAGATGGCAATGTTCTTCTAATTATTCCTGTCTTTACAGCAACAAAACATCACTACTGCCTAGCTTCAGGCAGTAACCAAAGGATTTATTCCTTGTGGACTTAACACATTCCAGACACCTAGGCAAGCTACAAATGCTTCACTCACTAACAGAGAATGTGGTTGGCTACGGCTAGTTGTGACTCAAGTAACTGGTCTAGAAATTAAATTGCTGATCACTGCTACCTCTGGAACAAATCCAAAGCCCATTAAACTCTTTTACTGAATTCAACTATTTCTGAATCTGCAACTTTCATTCTTAGCATTAATTTATCAAGATAAAAACAAAACCCCAGCAATTAAATTATCTCCGATTTGAATTGAAATTTCAAACTGCCTAGCTGGAAGCTCTGCCAATGCATTTCTTTCCCTCATGGCACTGTTCAGTGATTTCTGTTAATATCTTAGCCTGAATTTTTTTTGCATCATTCTGGAATTTGTATAATCTCACAGTTATGAGTATGGATTGGCAGATATAATTGGAGATGTGTGCTTTGGTAATGGGGGAGAAATAAATTATAAAAACATAAAATATTACTGCATATTGCACTGAAACTGGAACTGTTATTATGGGCTGTATGATATAGACAAGCTGGTATACAACATAACAAAAGAATCTCAAGACAGTAATTCAAAATTAAAAAAAAAGATGTATTAACTGTAATTAAGGCTGGTTTATTTCTTCTTGAACCATGTATTATATAATTGCCCTCTTAAACAGCATGAGTTAAAATTTGTTTAGTACTTACTGTAGTGAAAAAAATTATAATAAGGAAAAATAAGGTGGTTTTAAGTACCTATTACCACAATTCGGGTCACGGTCTGCCCTATTTTTAGGAGTTATGACATGT
The DNA here is from genome assembly GCF_032191515.1 of Phaenicophaeus curvirostris. Classification (NCBI taxonomy): domain Eukaryota; kingdom Metazoa; phylum Chordata; class Aves; order Cuculiformes; family Cuculidae; genus Phaenicophaeus; species Phaenicophaeus curvirostris. The sequence continues at coordinate 182,944,018 of NC_091392.1, forward strand.
AGAGCATTTTAATTTCTCTAACTTTCTTAATATATTGACTTTTCACCCTTCCATTAAATTCTGTACTAATTGTCTGAACTGTCTTTGAATCTGACTTGAAAATTTCTCTTGAGTGATTCTCTTATCATTATAGGTGAATTTTGCTTTATCTCTCCTTGCAGGTACAAATTTAAGTGCCAGGCTGTGTACAAAGATAGTCATTTGAGAACCTTTCAAATGACCTTTTTGGTCATTGGGCACTGGAACAGGCTGCCCAGGGAGGTGGTTGAGTCACCTTCCCTGGAGGTGTTTAAAAGACGAGTGGAAGAAGTGCTAAGGGGCATGGTTTAGTGTTTGATAGGAATGGTTGGACTTGATTATCCGGTGGGTCTCTTCCAACCTGGTTATTCTATGATTCTCTGATTCTATGAATATTTGAGAGAAACGTTATTCACAGACATGGAAAGAAATTAAATTATTTACATTTTGGACAAATGAAAGCTCTGGGGAAACGGTGTGACCGTTAGGTCCAGGGAGGTTATTCTCCCTCTGTACTCGGCACTGGTGAGACCACTCCTCGAATACTGTGTTCAGTTCTGGGCCCCTCACCACAAGAAGGATGTTGAGGCTCTGGAGCGAGTCCAGAGAAGAGCTGAGAAAGCTGGTGAAGGGGCTGGAGACCAGGCCTTATGAGGAATGGCTGAGAGAGCTGAGGTTGTTTAGCCTGGAGAAGAGGAGGCTGAGGGGAGACCTCATTGCTCTCTACAACTACCTGAAAGGAGGTTGTGGAGAGGAGGATGCTGGCCTCTTCTCCCAAGTGACAGGGGACAGGACAAGAAGGAATGGCCTCAAGCTCTGCCAGGGGACATTTAGGCTGAACATTAGGAAAAAATTCTTCACAGAAGGGGTCATTGGGCACTGGAAGAGGCTGCCCAGGGAGCTGGTTGAGTCAGCTTCTCTAGAGGTGTTTAAGGCATGGGTGGATGAGGTGCTGAGGGGCGGGTTTAGTGTTTGATAGGAATGGTTGGACTCGATGATCCGGTGGGTCTCTTCCAACCTGGTTATTCTGTGATTCTATAATTCTATGAAAGTGGTTGACATACTAAAAGGCAGGTTCTTCCACAGGACAGGGTTATTACTGAGAACTGCAGTTCTTCAAAGTATTTTCCTTTCATGTCTTATTCGACCTCTGACTTAATTGTGACAGCGAGGGGACTAGACAGCAGTACTCCTTACAGTCAGCATAAAGATGACACACCTACAACAAGCGAGTTTCTGCAGTGTCACTGGAAGGACTCTCACTCAGAATGGAAAAAATTCCCTAAGATATTTTTAAACTTGTGCTATGCTTAATGTGTCACATGAGGTAAGGCATCAACAGCGCTGTGTAAGAAGCTGCTGCGTGAGCAGTTGGCTTAAGCGTGGGATCTCTGCTTCCAGCACTACCTTCAGACACAGGAATTTTCTTCTGTCAGTGCAACAGGTCTCATCACACAGTACACAGAGAGCAGAGGCCAACAATGAGAGGAAACAACCCTGAAACGTATGACTTCCAGTACGCTGACCACAGAGGGTCACAGGCAACTGGGCTTTTGCTATTTTTTTGCAGAGCTGTATCTTTAGAACTGTGCCACAGGACAGTGGGGCCAATATAGGAGCTATAAATCATCAATAACTTAATCTTAAAAGTTTGTTCTGGCTAGAATTGGGAAGTGGCATATCGTTCCACCGTCCTTATTAATTTTCTTCAAAAATATGAAAAACAAAACTGAGACTAAGTTTTAGTTCTTGTTAAATGATATTATAACCGCACAATAACTGACAACTTGAAAATAAATTTTCTCAGGTACTGAGGAGAATATCTGTTTTGGCCCTATTTATCAAGATGACATGAAGTTTATGAAATATGCTTTACTTAGATATGCAGTTATTTCAGTTACATTTTAAGTAGAAGACGATAGCAGATAAATATTGATTTGGAAGTAACATTGTGCCAAAAAAGCTCCAGACTGTGCACTTTGAAAAGCAAAGACAGAAAAAGTGCAAAACCCAAGAATTGCCTCATTCTGAGTATCCAGCCATAAACATAGAATACAATTTAATAATCCCAAGGAGAGATGTATTATGAGGAGATAGTATGGGTGAAAGACTTCGTTATTTTTATCAGCCTTTCAGTCAAATGATGAGGAAAGCTTGTGTTGTATTTCTCCTCAATGGACTAGCATATCCACCTTCATCTGCCTTCTGTTTTTCAGGGTCTGCTGAAAAGTGTTTCTAAGTGTTTGGCTCGGTAAGACAAGTAAAGATAGGACTTTTTTCTAGATTTGCTTAAACCTAGGGTCCTCAGGCCTTAAAAAAAACCCAAATTAGATGGAATTCCGACATTAAAACATCCTCTAACAATTTCAGTAACTGCCACACTGAAGTAAGAAAAATGAATGCTGGTAAGTGAAAGTTCACAGCACCAACAAATAACTTGCTACCACATATAATCTCAGTGCCATATAAGTAGGAATACATCTATGCACTGTACTCAATCACAAACACACAAGCAGGTTAGCAAGGGAAAAAAACTTTCTCCTTTACTTATAGGGAAAAATCATTATATAATCACCACCTCCTGAAACAGCCATTTCAATAAACCCAAATCGAATCTAACCTGCAAATACTATCACTGGTTACAATCCCAAGAGGTTTATTCTGGAGAAAGTTACTGTGCAACAACTCCAGTTTTGATAAATCCAGTCTTTGCTCTATACCTGGGCATCTCCATCGTGTAACCTAGGCTCTAGAAATACTGGACTAATTAAAGGTATTGCCTTTCCTCTCTGAAGTAGAATCCAGCTTCATTTATTTAGCAAAAGTTGAGACGTCTTGTCCAGACTAATTTTTCAGGCTCTCTCAGTAGTCAGTGCAGTGATTCATCTCCTCTCAGATGTTTAAAACAGTTAGGATGAATAGCCCTTGAGGGGGTCTATCCTTCTCCATTCACCGACAGACAAAACAATTAGCTTAGACTAGACTTCTTAAAAATTTAGAAAGATGAAGAGCAATCAGATGAATCACCTAGAGCATTTCCCTGGACTCAGATAACTGCAGTAATAGAGGAGGTAGAAATAATTTTTTAAACAAATGTTTCTCATTTGATTTTTGTTAGTCTGGTCTGCACTATCTGCCATAAGTGGTGAATAGTAAAGGTAACAATTATCCAATAACTGCTAGTTAATCCTGACAAAAGGCTGAAGAGATTATCAAATTTGAAACCGATAAAAAACCTTGTGGCAAAATCCCTCACTGCCATTCCTTACTGATAGGACTGTCTGTGACAGAGTGTATTGATTGTGAAAACATTAACTATTCAAATAAATGTATACTTGAGTGCTGGGAGAATCACAGCCTAATCCGATTCCTACAAAAAATTCTGTCTTAAAAGAATGAATCATCAGCTTCCCTCTGTCTTAGTGGGATTAATGCTTAAACTGGTGAATTAATATTCATTCACCATTGGTTTTCTAAACCCTTGACAAAAAAGAAGCATCAAATTATAACTACGAGATAAAGCATGAGACATTTGCCATTTGAGCCAAGCTCCATTTTCCTTGCAAATATGTGCATAACCATAATCAATCACATATGTCAGGGTATACCTGAATAATGCATATTTTCCACATTGCATAGTTTCAGCAAGGGTTTTTTAACATGTAATGTAAAGTGCAGGAATTTGGACACTGTTCAATATATGCATGCTTGTATGATCACCTCTGGGTTTTCCCTCAGGAAGAGAGTAATCAGATCTTCTAGTCTTCTGATATTTCCATTCTAGAGGCTAGATCTTGGTCCTAGTCACATGGAGATTAATGAGGAATGCTTGCACCAAAATAAGAAAATGCCTTGGTTTTTGTCAGATTGGCCAGGAATGTTTTGGGTTTGGTTGCATAGTTTCGTTCCATATCACAGAAAATCCAAGACCCTTAAAAAGAAGTTTTTATACATTTCTAGCATAACCTCAAAATAGGCAGGATCTCAGTGACCCGGCCAGACACCTGGGAAGCTTAATTCTAAGTTATAGAGCCTCTGAATTATTTCTCTAATCTGAGAAATATTTGTGATTTGCATAACACAGAGTAACTCCAACAGTAAAGTGTCCTGGTTTACGGTGTGCAGTCAGTTTTTTTAAATCTGAAAAGGTCTTCTATTTAACATGAAAGTTTTGACTTAACCACTAATCTGCTTTCTCTGTTCCTCCTTAATGTGTGGATATTATATCTGAGAAAGCTTTCCTCTGCTTTACCAGCACGGAAACCCACATATTTCTAAACAAAACTGAAACATCATATTATTAATGAAAGTAATTAGGTAAGATAATCAAAATATTAAAATAAGTGGATCTTTATTGTAGATAATAGTTCAAAATTATTAGATTCTCTGACAATAGTTCTTCCAAACGAGCATCCAGAGCATTAGATAGAGTCCATTTGTTTAAACAGAATTTAAAGAGTAAAATGACATACTCAGAGTGACAGAGTGAATCAATAATGCAATAAAACACGCAAACGTTGATCTAGAAGGGATATATGTCATTATTGATGATCTTCTAATAATTTTCATTAAAAAAAATCTCTGGAGCTCATATTCAAACTTTCTTCAGTCAAAAGCATCACTGAAGTGATTCAGAAGACATCGATGTTTGTCTACACTTTCCTGAAGTAAAGGTAACCTGAAATAAAAGTCAGTGTGAAGTTGGGCTGTTCCACATGAAGCATCAGGACAGTTAAGACAGTGATGTTTTCTAATTCCAAACTCTGTTTTGTCACTTTACACATTATAATCTCAGCCCACTTAACAGTCACTTCCAGCTAAAATATAACCCCTCAACAGTGGGGACACCTTATCCATTCAGCTCTTGAGCTCAGGTTCAGATTGCTATTCACATGAAGACTATGCAGGTGACACAGGAGCAGGCAAAGCAAAGATGCCACATTCAGAAAACTTAGAAAATGCTTTAAGGCCTGTTCTTGTCAGCATGGTCTGGAGCCTGACTAGCAGACAGGAGAGTACCACGAATGCAGGAGTCATGGTCTCTGGCTCACGTTTTCCTCCTGACTGTAGGACTAGCTAGTTTCCTAGAATTTCCAGACAAATCAAAGCAGTGCTCAGCCTCCTGAAGACAAAACAATAAAATCCCCTCTCAGATACATTTGAAGACCTGTGTTGCAGCTTCCTGTAAACCCTTTCTTGATGAAATATATGCTGCAGTTTAAGGGTAAAGGAAGACAGAAAAGCATTTAGATCCCAAATAACTTATAAAAGCAATGGAGAGTTTCTTTTTCCTTACAACTTTACACGTTTACAAAGCACAGTTCAGTCAAAAGTTAAGTATATCCCCAAGAATGCCTGCAAATGTAAGAGCAGATATTTTTGAAGTCAGGAACTTTTCCAGGTGAGTCAAATGAGATCACTTTGTTAGCTAATCGAAATGGACATGCATAAAGATTGTCCTATGTGGAAACTGCACTCAGCATTGCCTGCGCAAGAGACCAGCCTATGAGTCAGATTTTGCTTTCCTGGTATTACCACCTTCTGAAAAGACAGTTAATATATCATCTCAATACTTGAAAACATGGTACTGTTGTTCAAGCCAAGTCTGATTTTTTTTGCCAACAGAGCCATAACCTGATAAACCTCCTCTTTTTTTTCTGAGAACAGTAACACTGAAGACATGAAAATATCCATTTTCAAAGCAAGTAAATTGATTAATGTATTTCTTCCACACTGACTTCATTTAAGTGTCAATATTGCAGCTTTAGTCTTCATTATTGAAAGATTGTCTCTCACTTCTGGAAGACTTTGTCTCAGATACATTTCTTAAACGTGTTTTTTTCTAATTTAATACCTCATAAAATCCCAGTTTGCAGATGGCAGCGAGAGTGGGAAATCAGTAGGAGGGGGTTTGTGTTTGTGTTCATATTGGAATAAAGTTAAGTTTTTCTTTCCTAACATTATTCTTCTGAATTTTCACTCCGACTAAGAGCTCACAGTTCCAAATTTGTCATATGACCTCCTGGAAAGTACAATGTGCTAAAAGGTAATATCATATTGTGAAGTTTTTTCCCTTTCTCCTCTAGGAAGAGCTACAAGTGGTTCAAAACAATCCTGAGCTTCCTGTAGAGATGACTCTATGACTGGTGATATGTAAAGCTGGCAGAAATCAAGAATTTAGCCCAGTATAAGAAGGCACATAGAAAATGAAAAAAAAAAATCTGATCTTACCAAATTGGCAATTACTGGCAACCTAGCACACTGAATGTTTTTAGTCTTCTGTGTGGCAGCTTAGAGAGATTTGCTCTGAGTAAAGTCCTCTCTTCACTCTGTCTATTAAAGGTGTACCAGTCTGCAGAAAGACACAAACAACTCAGCAACATACGTGGAATAAGCACGTCAAAATCTGCCTTTTTAGCCTGTGGGGAAGAGTTTTTTCTTTAGAAAAGATTATCCTCTTAATTTGTCCACAGAAATTTTAAAATTGAACAAAGAGATAAGCAAAGACTTCCACACATCTCCATGAGAAGGGATGATAGCAAATATATCTCAATGACTTTATGTTATAAACTCTGTCCAACCCTCAAGCTTGATAAAGAACACAGAAGATTAGTCCAAATCACCTAGTGAAACTTTTCCTTTAAGTATTTAGCAAATATGGAATTATTCTGTTGAAACATCCCTCCTCATTCATCTACATAGGCTTCCTAGCATCTTTGCTCAAATTTTAGTACTGAAAGACTGCCCAGAGAAGTTATGGATGCCCCATCATTGCAAGAATCACAGAATCACAGAACAACCAGGTTGGAAGAGACCCACCGGATCATCGAGTCCAACCGTTCCTATCAAACACTAAACCATATCCCTCAGCACCTCATCCACCCGTGCCTTAAACACCTCCAGGGAAGGTGACTCAACCACCTCCCTGGGCAGCCTGTTCCAGTGCCCAACGACCCTTTCTGTAAAGAATTTTTTCCTAACGTCTAGCCTAAACCTCCCCTGGCGGAGCTTGAGGCCATTCCCTCTTGTCCTGTCCCCTGTCACTTGGGAGAAGAGGCCAGCACCCTCCTCTCTACAACGTCCTTTCAGGTAGTTGTAGAGAGCAATGAGGTCTCCCCTCAGCCTCCTCTTCTGCAGGCTAAACAACCCCAGCCCTCTCAGCCGCTCCTCATAAGGCCTGTTCTCCAGCCCTTTCACCAGCTTTGTTGCTCTTCTCTGGACTCTCTCCAGAGCCTCAACATACTTCTTATGGTGAGGGGCCCAGAACTGAACACAGCACTCGAGGAGCGGTCTCACCAGTGCCGAGTACAAGACTAGGCTGGATGGGGCATTAGACAACTGATGTAGTAAAAGATGTCTCTGTCCACAATGCAGGAGGTGGAAACAGATATCTTTAAAGGTCCCTTCCAACTGAAACCATTCTAAAATTCTATACATCTATAGCTTATCGCAGTCTATCTAATGTTCAGTTCAGCCCTGAGATAGAAGCTAGCCTGAGAAGTAGCAATTATTTCTATATTGGCCTTTATAATTTCAGGACAAGAGCTACAGAGATACATTAGATTACTTTTGAAATTTTGCATTGTTGTCATAGCACACTTTTTATGGCTGAAATGTCAAATTAACTGTGGAATTAAAATCTACATTTGTACTTAACCTGGTCTTCCACTCATTGAAACACACATATAGTTTTTTAATGCGTATTTGTTCATGGAAACCAAGCCAAAACAGATCTTCAAGGTGTAGAATTTCCCAAGGAATCCAGGCAGAAAATATGAAAGAATATACTTACAAGTCAGATACCTATTCTTGTGTTTGGACTTAACCAGGGACTCTGTGATTAAATTGAGTTAACAAACATTTTAAGTTTGTTTTACTCTAGAACATGGAAAGAAGAGTCCCTCACCTGCTATACTAGATCATTCAATAACATTACGTTTCCTTCATCTTGATGACTGCTTATTTTTTTCATCTTGCCCGTGCAACATAAGACACTTGGCTGGATTTACCAGCTCAGCAATGCTCTGTGAATTTCTCTGCAAGCTATCCTTATTCATCCTGTACTATCCTGATTTTTCATATCCTTCTTCTACTTTTAATAGTGACTCAGAATTTCAACGCTAATCCAGTAACTAGGTTAGAATAATTAACTATGGTTTATTTCACTTTATGTTAATTAATTTATTTCTAGCCATCTCAAAATAAGTATGTGGACTAACTAATAATTTAGACTACCTCTGTAAGCAACTGAGAGACATTTTCCAGAGTATGACTCCTTCCACTCCAAAGTAAGCGTCCATAACAAATGGAAAGAGCAGATTCCTGGATGTACTTTTTTTCTACTGACTAATGAAAGAGCATAAATATTTACCTCAAACTGGAATTTATCATTTAGAGTAGATTTTAGAACAAGGCCGAATAAGGTTATCTCTACCCTGACTAGAGACAGAAGAAAATGTAATTGTTTTCCCACAACTGCACAGTAAAAATACCCAGCATCTAAAATACATTGTCTTTGCGACTTCCTCCAGGAGGTCAGAAGATTACTTGAACAGTTATTCTGATTAATTTTAGCAATACTTATGCACTAATTTTCAAGAAAATTACATAACATGATTTTTCTGACATTTGCTGTAGAATTAAGTAAGAGTTAAATTACATATATGACAACATAATGCCTTAAGTATATAAGAAATCCAGACTGGATAAGAGCATATTACTCTCACTAATTTCCAGTTTTGTTGAAGCTTAGGTCCACTTTCCCTCCTACCTCAGAAGTTAGGAAATGAAGATAGGTACTTCAATGGTTGCTCCATGAAAAGTAAATGGTGTTTGCTTTACCTAGAGTTTTGCTGGACAGAGCACCAGCTAGCCAAACCTCACATCTGGAAGAAAATGTACACCTGAGTGTGTGATTGCTTCTGCAAGTACAGCAGCTGCCACCTATCTGCTAATATTCTCTTCAGTACAAAGGAAAGTCATTAGCCTATTCAGGGTTTTGAATATTAAAGAAAAAAACTACTGATTTCTTGCTATGGGTCAAATGGGTGAATCTTCATGTTCATGATCTCTCCTGGAAAACCAGCCTCCAAGCAGCTCCTATAATAACGTATGGCTTTTATATGCAGTTTACAGAAGTTTAATTTGGGACTATTGTTGTTTGCAGTCTGGTTTTGTTGTCCTTTTTTGCATTTTAAAGACTGTTCCTCAAGATTGTAGTGAGAAAACACAATGGACCTGAGTTGTAAATTGGTTTTAGGGAAAAAAAATGGAAAGTGCCATTTGGCATAATTAAGCATGGTGTAAAATTAATTCTCTGTGGCAAGGCCCTAATTTTAATTTTGTTTTCAATAAGAAGAATTTCCTCCAAAGCAGAATAATATTTATCTCTTCTGAAGAATTTTGTGAGCTAAAATGTTGGAAAAAAAACTGTCTGGCAAGGATCTATTCAGAAAAGACAACAGGGTAGGCTGAGACATGTACCTTATTCTGACCTCTCTGATGCAAATCTTATTTGAGAAATGTTTAGGTAATTATCCTGATAGAAATATAGATATATAGAGATATATACACAGAAAGAGAGAGAGATCAGTAAGTAGTCTGCATTATGTTAATAAAAATGAAACCACTGCAATAACATTTGGACTAAAAGTGATTACGTAAAGAATAGAATGGAAGTTGTCCTTGCTAGACAGAACAAACTAGAAATCCGCCTCCCAACTACAAAAGCTTAAATGATCAGAGTGGAACCACTTAAGTATTTACTTTTAAGCATGGCCCTCAGTACCTCATCAGGGACAGAAAAAAAAGAAAATTAAAAAGTCAATGCAAATAAGAGAGGAACTACCGACAATAAGAACATTATACAGAGAGCATAAGATATTCACACTGATAAAGGAAAAGATATTCTGAACCTTGAAGGACTACGTAGGATGTGGCTTTGATTTTCCCTTGTATTTTAAGGGCATTTTTAGATACCAGAGTATGTATCTATGACCCAAAGGATGAAAACATATGAATCAGGGTTCTTTCTGATAAGGAGTTGCAGTTATACTTCAACAGGTAAATCACATGCTCCGTACCTATATGCTGAACAACACTTTTCTGCACTCTGAGGTTTACTTTTGTGTATTTGAGCATTCAGCTACATTTCTTTGAAGTTTCAGCTTCTTACAGAGCTGTAAGCAATCTCTCGGTTGCCTTACTTAAGACAATGTGAACTTCTTCATTTAATCAAAGAAACCACCAGAAAAATTTAATCTGTCAGTAAATCACTTAGGATGTTTTACGCATGAAGATGCTATTTTTTACTGGTTTTTACTCCCTAGAAATTTTATAGTAAATCTTGCAACAAGGGTAACGTTTTAGTTGTTCCCTGTTTTTTTTCTCACAAAACTTAGAAATGTTTCCAGCTTTCCCAGAGGGGACTGTAAGATTCAATAGAAGGATCTAGTTTAGACATGGATGGAGTTTAACACTTTTATTTGTTCAGGCTTAAGAAATTAGAGATTCTTGAACGGTGCTGTTTGTTTGAGTTGCACATAACAAGAATGATGCTCCAGCTTGTTTCAGCATATCCTGCAGATCATACAAAGACAATGGTGCCTGTAAGTTTCTGTGCTTCATGGCAGGTTTTGTAGGCTTACAGTGACACAGATAGACCCTGAAAATCCACAGGGAATATCTTTGCAAACCTCGCCATTGCACACACCGCTGCTTGACATCCTAACTTGTCTCCTTATTTATTCATCCCACGTACCCATAATTTTGTCAAGATGCGCTCAAGCTCTTTACATGTTCCCAGCCCATTTTTAGTAACTAAACAAAATGACAGAAAAAGGTCCCTCCAAGGCACAAATGGTAATGCAATCACTCTTCATGGGGGTGTAGGTTGTCCAGCAAGAGCAGTCTTACTTCTGCAGGAAGCAGAGTGAGCAAAGAAGGAGGCAAAGAGGTTGAGGCAGAAATTGCCAAATGAAGTTCTTTTCCTTTCCTTGCAATACCAGTTGTCACTACTCAGGCACACCGAGATCTCCATCCAACTCCCACTACTGAATGACAGCCTGTCCCTTCAACAGAATTCAAGTCAGAGCAGAAGAATACCAACTGGAGGATGCAGACAAATACATGGAATTATTTTATCTATTCATCTAAGCAAACATGGTATTTTGTTCACATGAGAAAAATTAATTTAGAATGTTGAATCTTCTGTAAACAAAAACATAGCATTCCTAAAAATATAATCATACATACATCCATCTGGAATAAATAAAAAAACCTATTGGTTTTATAATGTCAATTCTCTGAAGGAAAATGTAAATCGAATTTAGTAATGTTAATCAGATAAGAACATGTATGAAAATCTCAAATTCTTCCTAATATCAATATCAGAATAAATTCCAAACAAAAAAAATAATAGCTTGGTCAGTGAAAGATAAGAAAGTAGCCTTTATTAGGAAAACCTCCTTAATGATTATCTTGCAAGATGATAGATAATGAAAATGCTTTTAAATCTTCTGCCAGGTCTCTAGATTACTCAGTATTTAGGACAATGTTCTGATTCTCGATAGTAGTCATTATGTTCCCAGTATTGGAGAGGAAATAAAGCGTAAAGAAGAGCACTGAAAGAAGAGAGAAAAACTCCAGAATGTATAATGTAGGTGGAAACAGCCATTCTGTTGAGATGACTTGTCTACAGTGGCAGCCAAAATAATCAGTTTAGATGAAAACCTAAGTTTTATAGAGTAAAAGTTGGGAAGTGAATCCCATCTTGTTTGTGTGTATGATATCAAGATGCCATTGTTTACAGTTAGATCCTCAAGTTATGCCTATATACTGCTACTCAGACTGCAGATAATACTAATACTGCTAATAATACAAATATGAATACTTTATTTTACGATTATAAAGCCATAGCAAAATAGTCCCTGTGAAAAACAAGATACATAAAACATGCTAACATTTTTTTGTCCTTTCTTCACTTTCTGAAAGATTTCTCAACAGTCTCAACACTATAGCAGAAAAGTACTAGTTACTTTTCTGCCTAGAGAAGATCTAGGACAAAATTCAGAGGAAAATTTATTTCATTACTTCAACGGAAATTCAAGTTCATTAAATAAATCAGTTGTAACAGAAAACCATAAGAAATCCAGCAAGCACTAGAACAATTCTCATTTTTACAATAGCAGAATAAAATCTTCCGTTTTCACAAAACTTTACAAGTATAAAGTATTGCAATATTTCCAGGCTTTTCTGATTGCTTTTTCTAAAAACAAATAAACTTGTGGTCACAAGGTATGTAAGTTCTCTGGAATCAAAATAACTTTGTAAACTGAAATCCTGAATTTGAACAAACAATGTTATTCTGTTTTCTGAATCCCAGTAAAATCTCCTTAAGAAAAATGGGATCCGTTTCTTAGCTTTATTTAAGTATCAGAAATAGCATGGATTTAAAGCTTGCTGTCATGTGTAATAAATGCAATTTCCTGACATTAGACATATCGTAAAGAAATGTTGATTTTTTTCCTTCAGGTTTTTCTGATCTAAGTAAATACATCACATCCTGAGTCAATCTCTTGATTGAAATCTCTTGATTTCTTCTGTAATCTCTTGAGTTTAGTTATTTTAAATGCTATGGGGAAAAATGATAGTTCAACAACAGACATTTATGATGCTGTAAGCCCTTCATTGTATGTCTGATCAAATACTAAGACCAAAGACAATTGGTAGCTTTCCTGATATGTATCAAAGGATGTGAAGAAATGCAGGATTAAAAAAGGAGAAGTTGTAATGTACTTCTAAAGAAACATGATAAAGAAAGACAAAGCCTCTTCATACTGCTTTCACAGCAGAAAGATGAGCAGTTCCACCACAGACGAGAGAATAATCCACATCTGCTCATGAGGTCAAGGGACACCTGTGAAGGAGGCTGGCAGAGTTTCTTCTGTGGTTCCAGTGTGGTGGTGGGTCTCCACTGGCTGGTCCAGATAAGCACTACTTCACTTTTAAACACTTCTATTCATTCACTGAAATAATTTAAAAAAAAAGAATACATTTTTTTTAGAAAAAGACTTGTATGGTTGACAGATCTGAATCTCCAGTCCCCTTGTTCCCTTCACCCTCGATAGAGGCTTGTAAGTGAAACAATAATAACAGGGTATGTCTTATCTAAATTAACAACCTGAAAGTTAAACATCTGCTCTAAACTGGGCCTCTTATCATCAGCAGGGCAAGAGAGATACCTACCCAAGGTGATTCATCCCATCTGATTTAAATAATTTTCTGTGGATGGATGAATAGTCTCTAGACATTTCTGTGTTTACCCACTGAATTCAAATAAGTCTAAACACCAGGTTTAGATTAGCTTCTAATTCATAGAGCATTAAGCCTAAGCAAGTTAAATTTCACCTGTAGAGCTAAACAGAAACAAGATGCCTTGTTTCCTTTTCCTTTGTGTGTGTTTGGGGCCTGGGGATCAAGGCATCCCTTGCTGTTGACATGCAAGGCAACTGTGTTTGCTCCTTCCTCAGAGCCAAGGGAAGCACATAGGGATCAGCAATATGTCATTTGCTCCTTTCTGCAATGCGACAAGGGTGGAGGGACAAGACCTGATAACTCACAAAACAATAAGGAGCTCAGTAGCTGGTAATTACCTGGCCGGCCATCATGCTCTCACACAAGCACAAAATCAATTCTAGAAAAATAACTTCATGTGCTTCGTGGTTCTCTTGAAAAATAGGGATGCATCTGCTAGTTAATCATAGAATAGTTTAGGTTGGAAGGGACCTTAAAGATCATGCAGTCCCAACCCCCCTACCATGGGCAGGGAAACATCCCACTAGATCAGGCTGCCGAAGGCCCCATCCAACCTGGCCTTGAACACCTTGAGAAATGGAGCATCCACAACTTTCCTGGGCAACCTGTACCCGTGCCTCACCACTCTCACAGTGAAGAACTTCCTCCTTATGTCCAGTCTACTGACTGTTCTTCATTATTTATAGCTCTAAGGCTTGTTCCAGAACCTTTGCAACCAGTGCAAATGTTTCTATTGCCTTACATTTCCAGTCCTTAATCCCGAATTTAATAGTATCATAGAATCACAGAAAGGTTTAGGCTGGAAGGGGCCTTAAAGATCATCTAGATCCAATCCCCATGCCATGAGCAGGGATGCCTTCCACTAGGTCAGGGTATTCAAAGCTTCATCCAACCTGGCCTCAAACGTTTTCAGGGATAGGACATCCACAACTTCTCTTGCCAACTTGTGCCAGTGCCCCATCACTTTCCTCTTAGAAAATTGTCTTCCTAATATCTGATCTAAATCTATCCTCTTTCAACTTAAAACCTTTATCCTGTCACTAAAATCCCTGATAAAGTACCCCCCCTACATCTTTCCTGTAGCCCCCCTTTAAATACTGGGAAGCTGCTGTAAGGTCTCCCCGGAGCCTTCTCTTGTCTGGGTTAAACAAGGCCAGCTCTCTCAGCTGGTTCTCATATGGGAGGTGGTCCACCCTTCTGATCATCTTTGTGATCCTTCTCTGGGTTTGCTCTAACAAATCCATGTCTTTCCTGTGCTGAGGACTCCAGAATTGAGCACAATATTCCAGGTGGTGTCTCATGAGAGCAGGGTAGAGAGGCAGAATCACCTCCCTCAACCTACTAGTCACTGTTTTGATACAGCCCAGGATACGTTGCTGGCTCATGTTGAGCTTACCCACCATCACCCCCAAGTCCTTCTCTTCAGGTCTACTCTCAATTCATTCTCTACCCAGCCTGTATTTGTGCTTGGGATTGCCCTGACCCAGGTGCAGGACCTTGCACTTTGCCCTATGGAACTCAATGAGATTTGCATACACCGACCTCTCAAGCCTGCCAAGGTCCCTCTGGATGGCATCCCTTCCCTTCAGCATGTCGACCGTGCCACTCAGCAGGGTGTCATTAGCAAACTTACTGAAGGTGCATCCAATCCCACTGTCCATGTCACCAACAAAGATGTTAAAGAAAATCAGTCCCAATACTGACCCCTGCAGAATGTCAGTCATTACTGTTTTCCACTTGGATGTTGAACCACTGACAACTCTTTGAGTGCAACCAACCAGGCAATTCCTTACCCACTGAGTGGTCCATCCATCAGATCTATTCCTCTCTAATTCAGAGACAAGAACGTTGTGTGGGGCAGTGTTAAATGCTCTGCACAAGTCCGGTAGATGATGTCAGCACTCTTTTGTTATCCAGAATTGCTGTAGCCCCACCATAGAAGTCCACCATATTTCTCAGACACTATTTGCTCTTAATGATTGCTGGCTGGCACAAATCATCTCCTTATTTTCCATGTGCCTCAGCAGAATTTCCAGGATGATCTTCTGAATAATCTTGCCAAGCACAGAGATGAGACTGATCGGCCCAGCTCTTCCTAATGTCACCTGGTGATCCTGGAAATTATAATGAAAAACTTAATTCAAGATCTAAAAGTGTATTTGACTGACCCTGTCAATGCTTCCATTAATTATTAATTAATTTTCCAATAGGCTTGAAAATTTTTTAATTTACTATTCAAAATCCTCAGTAGAAATAAATTGTAGGTGCTTGATGAATCTATGATTAAAACTGTCTCATGTAGAAAATATCAGACTCTTATTCCTTAGAGAATTTAATACTCTGTATTTAAGTCTGCCCTGAATGACATCAGTATAATAATTGGAACTGCCAAACCATATTCTAGGAAATTCCATGTTTCCAAATTTCCATCTGCATTCCAGTCAATTCAGATACGAGGCATATGTATAATAGACACAGCTTAGTAGGAATGTAATTTAATGGTAATCTTACTGCATGACTTAATTATGAGCATTTTTTGAGTAAAGGTACTGTGCCATGTAGCACTTTCTGCATTTGCAAAATTATGTAGGGCCACTTGTAATTTTTAGAGCGTGTCGTGTAATTTTTTCACTCTGCGCTAAAAAGAACAATTCAAACAAAATTAACACTGTGGATAGACTGTGAGTTTGCTGCCCACTGGTAACCAACTCTACCTCTGCTTAAAACACTCTTTACACTCTTTTGCCTTATGCTGAGCACAGCTCAATCAGAGGACGTGGTGCACTGTCTTTACTAAAGCTACATTTCCTGTATATATAACTAGAAGTGTAGCTTTTGCCAAATCTCAGTCAAGTTCTCAACAGGCAAGAGAAATCTGTGACTGCCTGATGTCACATGAAGTCAAGATCAAAGCTTCAAAGTAGAGATCAAAGTATCCTTCTCACTCTTAACTGATCCCAAAACACATTTAGTTAAAAAAGAATACACTACCCCTTACAAGCCTCAGCTCTCTTCTCATTAGAATTATTATTTCTACTGACAAGTGTTTTCAGACCACAAGAGCAAAGTTATGTATGTGTAGAAGTTTGCACGTGTCAGTAGTAATAAGTAACTGCCATGTACACAGTGTACTAATTCACAGCAATTTGAAAGCAAATTTAAAGAACTGAGATGAATTGTAATGCTTGATCTGATATCCCATCCCTTCATGGTTAGGTTGTCTGAATGTGATGCAAAACAACAGTTTTCCAAATGATTGCACTGGCATTCTTAAACAAAATTATGAATTAGCTGTTGTTCTTATTTCACCAGCCTTATGAAAGGGGTCATATAGAAAATATCCAGACCTCTAACACCACCATCACCTCCACCCACCTGTATATTCATGTATTGACCTCACAATGTTTAAAATGATGCTACTATTGCCTTACAGAAAGGAATATGTAACAAGTTCATGGACGAACTGCAGCCCACAAGCTAAAAAAGTAGAAAAATCATCCCCATTTATGAAACCAGTATTCTGCTATATTTTATAAGGGAAGTTCACAAAGGTGCTTAAGCCTTATATTTCTGTATTTCTCATGCTTAGCTATAGACAGCAGGAAGTCCTACTCCAGTCTGGTAAGCATTTGGCAATTCAAAATGGTGTGTCCTATTCCCTTCATCCAAAAGGACCAGAAGGGCCACAAGGATGCAGGGGAGGAATCAGAAAAGAGAATCCCTCAGGCTCTGAGAGGGGTTCCAAAGAAGCCTTCTCCTCTCAAATATAAATAAATCAAATAAACATGTGGCTTTGGCATGTGTGATGTTTTCCTGAAGTCTAAATTGCAGGTCCAACTGATGACTCTATATTGAAATGACTCACCACTATTCACTCGAACACCATCCAAATTATTTGGAATGTGACTAGAAGCAAGCATCAGCAGTTTTGGATGGTGCTACTTATGACAAGAATTTGGAAACAGCCTGCATCCAGATAGTTACAATTTCGATCAAACAGTATATTATTTACTTTTATTGCTGCCTGACATTGTCTGTTTCTCAAGAATTAGTTATGAAGTTTATTAGAATCAACTTTAGTCAGAAAGATGCTACAGAACAAAATCACCTCATAATATAAAAATGTTTATATTACAAGTATTTTCTTACCCTGTTTATAAGACCTGCAAAATATCTTTAAATGAAAGAGACAAAGAAGATAACACCTACTCACTCTTCACTGTTACTAAAACCTTTATTGCTCTAGACATTATGAGTGAAAGGTGATTAACATAACACTTCATAGTAAAAAATAAGTAGTTTATTCCTTTAGACAGAGACATTTGTCATAGTCATAAAAACCTCAACTACACATAAATCAGAACATAAACAACCTTGTGCAGTTGTGGTTAGCTAAGCATACACAAAAGGCAAGACCTGTAGGAAGGATTTATGAGAGGTCTGGTTTTGCTAAACCAATTTATATGGTATTGGGATAAGAGTCTGGTTTTCAGATCCACCAGTTCTTCTTCATTCCTGTAGCCCAAGTGACAGCTTGTACTACTCAGCATCTAACTCCACAAATGGTCTCAAAATGTCAGTGTGTATGTCTACACAAAGGAGCTGTCTACCAATGACAACATTAATTTATAATGTATTTATTAGTCTCAATATTCATATTATGATTTGGATTCATTTTGCATACTTTAGCCATCTAAAAATTAGGTATTTACATGCAATCAGTTGAAAAATCTCCTCTGCATTAAGAATCTACAGTCTTTTTCCAAAATAAGGGAAAAGATGCTGTGTTTGCTCTAAACAGTGAAAATGGCATGATCATCTACTTTCTATGACAGTCTATCATGTAGCGCAGTAGTGAGGAAGACTTGGATTTAAGACTCTTTCCAGTCTCTCTTATAGCCCAGGATAAACTAGCTGCCTGGATTATGTTTCATCTGGAGAAAAACTAAATGGTCCAGAAAATTTCTGTCTCTCTAACTTAAAGCCATTCCACAGTTTGGGAAGTATTACAGATAGAGCAAGGGGGTGAGCACAGACCTTGCTGCCTGGGTATTCTTCAGAGAGAAAGTAATTCTCCTGATTTCTCTTGTAACAATTCAGTAACTGTTCAATGCTTTCTCACTTGAGCAGGGATTGAACCAGAACTGCTGCTTCTAGAAAAGTGTCTCTATATTAGCCATATTTGACTTAAACACTTTTTTCTCTATTTTTCCCTAACATGAAGGCTATTTCCCTTTATTTCTCTTGCACAATGGCCTATATTCCTCAGGAGGAGGAATGCCTGCCAAAAATGTGTAATAGTTCTATGCCTTCAACTACTTTCTGCACTGTATGTAGTACTGTTGTCTTAACTCCCCTGAGAAAAAGGTAAGGGCCATCTCCTCATCATCACTGAAGTGCCTGAATACACAGCAACTGATGTGAGAGGGAATAACATTTCTCTTCTTATATTTTGAAGGAAAGAGCGATATCTTCTGTTGCTTATTCAGGTTTTGAAAGGAAAGACTTAGAAGACAATTCTGACTGAAAGGAAGCATTTGGCAGCTCTGTAAATAAGTGTCCTAAACCCCAGAGAATGTCTGGCACACCCCTGTTACCAAGTATTTACTATCAGCTACTTGCTGTGTTTTGTCTATCCCAATATCAGATGACTAACTCTCCTCATGTACACTGCAGGGAGTCACAAAGCTGAGGTAAAGGCTGAAAATTTGGCATAACAGTTTGATTCCTAAAGGTTTGAGACAGTTGAGTAGTTTAACACATATCTCCCTCTGGCACTTGGTCTAAACTGTCATCTTTGTTTATGAGGTAGTTTCTGGAGCTTGGTTCTAAAAATTTTCTTTGTTGAAAGTTGTACATAAAAGTGATTCGTAGTAGAGGATAGTTATTGCAAAAATCCTCAGCCTCATTCTTCTTAGCCATCTATACAGAATTACAATATTTATTTAGACACAATTTGCAGAAAGTATCTTTTACTTACTGATAACAACTATAGACTTACATTATAGCATAAAAAAATGGTTCTACAGAATAAACAATAAATGTTGAGACATTTCTATAGAACAACAGCAAGTCACAACTACTCAAATATTTGAAACTTTACAGTCTTCAAAGGTCTTTGGCAAATCCCTTAGAAGAGTCCTGTTGGGTTGATTCAAAACCTTACCCTGCACCATTGTGACAGTGTAACTACCTTCCCCACAGCTGCAGTTCATTACCTGCTCAGAGCAGTGAACCAGAGCAGCTGAGGCAACAAGACCCACCTTGCCCTGTGACAAGGTAGGAACCTGTGGGAGGACAAAGATCATACCTGGGCAAATATTGTGGCCATGCTTCCAGTAACTCCAGGAAGACTACAGAGAGAGAGTCCTACTAGCCAACAGAGGAGGGGGACACATATAGCAGTGTCAAAAACATGTTTTTAAAATGTGCTACAGATTTTTTTGGGGATTTGAGGACTCCCCCATTACAGTAAATGAGTCAATAAACAGGATTTAAAACTGCATATCAGGAGAGAAAACTTTAGCTTCTTCAAAGGTTTACTTGGAGGAATCCCATGCAATAGACCTCTGAAAAAGTAAGGGGTCCAAGGTTGCTAGGCAGTATTCAAACCCTTCTTCCTTCAAGCTCAAGATCAGTTTATCCCTAGGAGTAAGAAATGAAGCAAAGGAGGCAGGAGACATGCATGGATGAGTAAAGAGCTTCTGGAAAATCTCAGCTAGCAGAAAGAAGTTTACAGAGGGTGGAAATAGAGACTGGCCATTTGGGACTGACATAGGAATGTTGTCAGGGTATATAGGGATGTAACAACGAAGGCTGATGCCCAGCTGGAATTAAATCTAGCCAAGGATATCAATAACAACAGGAAGGGCTTCTTCAAGTACATAAGAAGAAAAAGGAAGGCTAGGGAAAATGTGGGTCCACTGCTGAATGAGGTGTGTGTCCGTGTGACAGAGGATGCAGAGAAGGCAGAATTGCGGAATGCCTTCTTAGATTCAGCCATAGAATCATAGAATAGTTAGGGTTGGAAGGGAGCTTAAAAATCATCTAGTTCCAACCCTCTGCCATGGACAGGGACATCCCACTAGATCAGGCTGCCCAAGGCCCCATTCAGCCTAGCCTTGAGCATGTCTAGGGATGGGCCATCCACAACTTCCCTTGAAAACCTGTTCCAGTGTCTCACTACTCTCATCGTGAAGAAATTCTCGCTAATGTTTAGTCTAAATCTGCCCCTCTCCAGTATAGACCCCTGAGGGACATGACTTTGTCACAGATCTCCATCTGGACTTTGAACCATTGAACACTACTCTTTGAATACGACCATCCAACTAGTTTCTCATCCACTGTACCATCAAATCCATATATCTCCAATTTAGAGAGGAGGATGTTGTAGCAGACCATGTCAAAGGCTTTACAGAAGTCTAGATATATGACATCCGTTGCTGTGGTTACCCCATCACACAAAGTCACTAAGTTGCTCATACAGGATTTGCCCCTGGTGAAGCCGTGCTGGCTGCCATTAATCACCTCCATGTCCTCCATGTGCTTCAGCATAGCTTCTAAGAGAATCTGTTCCATGATCTTCCCAGGCACAGAGGTGAGGCTGACAGGCTGGTAGTTTCCAGGGTCATCTTTTCTACCCTTTTTAAAAGTGGGAAAAACATTACCTTTCTTCCAGTCAACAGGGACTTCTCCTGACTGCCATGACTTTTCAAATACCACAGGGAGTGGCTTGGCAACCACATCTGCCAATTCCCTCAGGACTCTGGGATGCATCTCATCAGGTCCCCTAGATTTACATACATTCAGATTCCTCAGGTGGTCACGAACATGATGCTCCTCTACTGTGCATGGCGGCGTTACTCCCCTGGTCACCGTCTTGCTGTCCCATGATCCAGGAGGGGTGAGGAGAGCAGTTATCAGTGAAGACTGAGGTAAAAATGTAGTTAAGTACCTCAGCCTTCTCCTCATCTGTTGATATGAGGTCACCATTCCCAACCATCAGTGGGTGTACATTCTCTTTGACCTTCCTCTTCTGGTTGATGTACCTGTAGAAGCCGTTCTTCTTATGCTTTCTTTCTCTTGCCAAGTTCAGCTCCAGCTGCACCTTGGCCTTTCTGACTTCAGCCCTACACATCCGGGCAGCGTCCCTGTACACATCCCCGTTTGCCTGTCGCTGCTTGCACTGCCTGTGCAGTTCCTTCTTCTTCTTTAGTTTAACCTGCAGGTCTTGACTCAGCCATGCTGGTCTCTTCCCTTCCCTGCCTGATTTTCTACATACGGGAACTGAGCGCTCTTGCACTTTATGGAAAGCACCCTTAAATATTTTCCAGCTCTGTTCCACTCCCTTGTCTCAGAGGCCAGCACCCTCCTCTCTACA
Organism: Phaenicophaeus curvirostris; assembly: GCF_032191515.1. NCBI lineage: Eukaryota > Metazoa > Chordata > Aves > Cuculiformes > Cuculidae > Phaenicophaeus > Phaenicophaeus curvirostris. The sequence continues at coordinate 182,965,730 of NC_091392.1, forward strand.
ACCTCCCCTCAGGTAGTTGTAGAGAGCAATGAGGTCACCCCTCAGCCCCCTCTTCTCCAGGCTAAACAACCCCAGCTCTCTCAGCCGCTCCTCATAAGGCCTGTTCTCCAGCCCTTTCACCAGCTTTGTTGCTCTTCTCTGGACTCTCTCCAGAGCCTCAACATCCTTCTTGTGGTGAGGGGCCCAGAACTGAACACAGTATTCGAGGAGCGGTCTCACCAGTGCCGAGTACAGAGGGAGAATAACCTCCCTGGACCTGCTGGTCACACCGTTTCTGATACAAGCCAAGATGCCAGGAGGTCCTGCTGAGTAATTCCTTGAAGAGCTGGAAGTTTGCTTTCCTGAAATTTAGTGTCCTGACTATACTCCTCACCTGCCCTATATCCCTCTGGACCGTGAACTCCAGCGGCGCATGATCACTGCAGCCCACAATGACTCTGATCCTAATATCACTGATGAGTTCGCTTGTATTGGTGACCATCAGGTCCAGTATTGCATGTCCTTGGTTGGGGGTCTCTATCAGATGGACTAATAAGTTATCCTCAATGCACTCCAGGAGTCTCCTGGATTGCCTACAGCTTGCCGTGCTGCTTTTCCATCACATGTCAGGGTGGTTGAAGTTCCCGAGTGGGGTGAGAGCTTTTCAGTGTGAAGCCTCCTGTAGCTGGAGGAAGAAGACTTCATTGGTTGGCTATCCTTGATCAAGTGTCCTGTAGTATACACCAACCACAAGGTTCTCGTTGGTGCTCCTGTCTTTACTTTTGAGCCACAAGCTCTAAATCTGCTTGTGGCTACTCTTTAAGGATAGGTCTTCATATTCTATCCCTTTCCTGAGATAGAGGGCAATGCCTCCACCTCTCCTTCCTGGTCTGTCCCTTCTGAACAGCCCGTATACTTCAATAGTCTTTACCAAGGCCAGCCCTCAGGAACCCCAGACCCTGGAGGAAAGAAAGAAAGTCTGGAGAAAGTATGACTCTCCCTTGGTCACGGAGGGTCATGCTAGAGATTATCTAGGCAAAATGGACACTCACAAATCCATGGTCCCTGATAGGATGCACCCATGAGTGCTGAGGGAGTTGGTAGATGTTACTACTAAACCACTCTCCATCAGCTTTGAAAGATCACAGAGTATAGTACAAGTGCCTGAGGACTGGAGAAAAGTTAATATCTCTCCAGTTTTCAGAAAGGGCAAGAAGGAGGACCTTGGCCAGTGAACCTCGCCTCCATCCCCAGAAAGGCAATGGAACATCCTGGATGTCATCTCCAAGCATCTGAATAGAAGAACGTTATCAGGAGTAGTCAATATGAATTCACCAAGGGGAAATCATGCTTGACCAATCTGATAGCCTTCTATAATACTATGACTGATTGGGTAGATGAGAGGAGAGTGGTGGATATTGTCAAGAGGATGGGCCAGACTCTTTTCAGTGATGGCCAGCAACAGGATAAGGGACAATAAGCACATCGGAGCACAGTAAGTCCCACCTTAACAAGAGGAAAAGCTTCTTTACTGTGAAGAAGTTGTGGAGAGGAGGGTGCTGGCCTCGTCTTCCAAGTGACAGCAGACAGAACGAGAGGGAATGGCCTCAAGCTCCATCACAGGAGGTTCAGGCTGGACATTAGGAAAAAATTTTTCATGGAAAGGGTCATTGGGCACTGGAAGAGGCTGCCCAGGGAGGTGGTTGAGTCACCTTCCCTGGGGGTGTTTAGGTCACGGGTGGACGAGGTGCTGAGGGGCATGGTTTAGTGTTTGATAGGAATGGTTGGACTCGATGATCCAATGGGTCTTTTCCAGCCTGGTGATTCTATGATTCTATGACACTCCTGTTCAACCAACTCTAGGTGAACCTGCTGTAGTAGGAAGGTTGGACTAGATGGTCTCTGGAGAGCCCTTCCAAACCCTACCATTCTATGATTCTGTGATTTTAAGACCTGCAATATCTATCAACTATGATATCCTGTCTTAATTTGTGATGAGGTCTAGCAGACTGTAAAGATTAATGAAGCCTAAAGAGGGAAACAGCTACATAATGTACCAACCAGGAGGAAAGAACAGATGATTCCAGCTGAACTGCGTAGCTACTTGTTCCTGGAGCAATGAACTAGATGCTCCATGTAATTTAGTTTAGTAAGTTTTTTTATTATTAGGTTTTGACAGACCAGCATGGTGTTAAGGCGAGTCATTGTAAAAGATAACCCACAGATATTAAACCTTTGTCTGCACACATATGCAAGACCATACTCAAGACTCATGGTAAAATGTGTTATGTAGCTTGATAAATAAAGTATTCTAACATTTTTTATGTAAAAAAAACCTGTTACCAGGTATAGATTCCTTTTCAGGTCATTTCATTAATACTTTAAGCTTGACAGTTATATGCATATCAAAAATGTGCCCCAGCATTTCTCCCGGGCCATACTTTCTCTGTATTTATCTTGATTTTAAAAGCATTTTTTGGCACTCTTTTATCCTATATTTAGAATATTTTGTGAATAACAATTTACATTGAAAGGCTGGGTAATTATTGTTCCTATGTTTGCACGACCAAGTGGCTTGGGACAATGTAATAGGAAAATTCATACCAGGTTTAACCTGGAAATATCTTATAATTCATTAATAGTTCCATTTATTTTGCTGGGATTAGTTCCATGCTTAAAATTAAGCACACTGCTGCATCAAATCAGTGTTCTGGAAGTTTTTAATGGGTATACTATAGCCATGTAACTTAAATAATGAGAGGAAAACTTGGAGAATAGATACTGCTGAAATGTGATACAAGGGGACAGAAAATGAAAGTCAGACTTTGTGATGAATTATCAAATCTGTTCTCCAAAAATTACCCAAAGAAGGATTTATAGGAAAGCTAACCATTTCTGAGCAATAAAATGGCTGAAGTACAAGAGACGTGAAGTTTTTGATTTTGCCGCTCATTTTTTTCATAGCATCATGATGGATTTGCAGTAAAACTGAAAGGCAGAAATAAATATATGGTAAAAGAGTCTTCTGCATATGGCAGGAAAAAGGGGCGAAAGAGACAGTGCAGGATGTTTTATGGATCTCAATAAGAGAAGTTCAACAACAAATGGCGTAATAAGATAGTAGTTTTAATAAAACAGAATAAAAAGAGGAATATAGATAGTGAGTAAATCTTACATCCCTTCAGACGCTGGGAATCCTACATTTGTGCAGCAACAGAATGACTGGGGAGGTGTTTCCACAGCACACTGCACAGATCCCCTCCATGGAGAGATTCATCTTCTCTCCCATGCCACAGTATCCCTTATGTTGTGTAACAAGCAGAATCATATATCTTCTGACAGGTTAGACTGTTACCTCTGTCAGTGCATGGTGCACACCAGCAGTTTCCAACACAGCAGTTGCAGATGTTAACATATGGGCCACTTAGGCTTTAAGTGCAATGCTTAATCGAGCAAACACATCTTGCTCAAGATCACTAACTCCTCAAATAAGTCGTCTGTGAAGCTTCCAATATAAACTGTTGAATCAGAAGTGTTGATATGGAAGAGAAATGTTTAGATTCATTGCAGTACCAGGAAGAACATCCTTGAAAGGAGATTTGACCTGTTGAAATACGCTGAAGGAAAAGTGGTAAAAGGTCCATAATTCAGCATGCTTGTGTGAACATAAACATTTTGCAGAACAGCCTATATTGTGAAGACAACATGCTAGAATAAAGAGTTAATGGCCTTTTGTCCATGCTTTCCATAAGTTTTGTGAAGCCTATAATTAACACTGTAATCTGCCCATTCTGTTCATAAACAAGGAGCTATGGTGCAGTCAGCCCACATGGGACTCTTGAAGAGATTAATAAGGATTGAAGGGCTTAATTAAGTATTTGCAGAAGGTAATTTACTCCAACTTTTCAAAATGTGCTGTCTATAGTCCCAGGTAAACTCTCACTGTGATTTTTATATACATGCAGCTATCTGGATCAAGAGATTTCGTCTCAGCTGTGGAGAGCTATGATGTGCTGATGGAGAGCTCTGGTGAATGATACTTCGTGATTGAGAAATGTGATACCTCAGTGTTCTAGTCCTAAAAGAGGCATTCTAGTTCTTGAAATTATTGTAAACTTTTCAAAGCTTAGTTTTACCTTTAGCTCACATGCAACCAAGTTAAGGCCACTCTGCTCAATGCTGATGCAGAATTACAGCTCAAAGGCTGATGGGTGCTACAGATGGAAGCTCAGCAAATCTGAGATGGTGTTATTCAGAGAGTGGCAAGCAGGAAGTCAACAGGTAAAATGCTTAGGACTCTAGAAGAACAAGAACTCTTCTAATTATCTGGCTTTCATTTGGACCCAATGATTAGGCACACAGTTAAAATCACTACATAGGTTCCCTACTTCCTTTTAAGGATGAGAAGTAAAGGGTCACTTGTCTCTAGTAGGATTCAGCCAGCTTTTAGGAAGATGCAACCCTGAGTTTCTGTGCTCAGAAGGAAGAGAAAAGCTGCTGTTGCTGCTGTGTTCAGTCAGGGGTGATGACACTTCAAACAGGTTTCATCACAAGTCGCAGCCCCCAAGGTAACCATATAAAACATCTCTCAGCCCCAAAGTATCTGAAGAATACTCTGGGGAAAACAATCCACAGTACAAAGCAGCCTTGCAGTCTTTTCATCTAATAGAAAGCAGGGCACAAAAAATACACAGGGTGAAGTTAATAATCTGTTAAATTGTTTTATGGTCTCCACATGTATTTATGCTCCCATGCTGTGAATAGAAAAGCATCCAAAGTAAAAGTGGCCTGTACTTTCTCAGATTGCTCACTCACAGTTAATTCTCCATGAAGTCACAGTGGTTTTATTTGTTGATTTTAAAATGCACATGTTTTAGAGGAAAGAAAAACAGGAAGGAAAATAAAAATCCTTGTAATGACATGTGGTTGTAGTGTTTTGGATTTTTTTCATCTGTCATAAACATCTCCAAGGAGAACTGTATGTATCAATGATTGTCTGCTATAAACTACACAAAGAAAGAAATGCAAACTTTGGTATAATGTCTTCCAAGATCGTACTGTCAGTCATCATGTTGAAAATGCTTAGAATATAGCTTTTTTGAACCAGCCTTCCTAAACAAAACAGGATCATATTTTACCATTCTATGTGTGAGAACCTTTCAAATGACCTTTTTGGTCATTGGGCTCTGGAAGAGGCTGCCCAGGGAGGTGGTTGAGTCACCTTCCCTGGAGGTGTTTAAGGCACAGGTGGACGAGGTGCTAGGGGGCATGTTTTAGTGTTTGATAGGAGTGGTTGGACTCCATGATCCAGTGAGTCTCTTCCAACCTGGTTATTCTACGATTCTATTAAATAATTTCTCAATCCACTGGCACAGTTCAACTAAATTTGAAAAAAAAAATAGAGATCTCTAAGGTATAAAGTTTATGCATATTTCATGAGCAGAGTAAGTCTGGTATACCTTAAGAATACAGACATCCTTAATGAAGTAAGGACTGCAGCACGAACCCAGTACTTATTGGACAGCAAAGAGTCTAAGGGGGAGGGAGATGTTACGAATGCTTTAAATGTAGGAAAAGTTTCACTGAACACCAGAAAAAGCACACCTCAAACAGATATCTGTAAGCTACCAGATTTCATTAGTTTCCCTGTGAAGAGGTGCACAGCTGGGCCTTAGCAGAAATCTGTGACCTACAGCTGAAAGCAACCCACCAGCTAAACACCAAAGCTCTGATACTAGATCTGTGAATAAAACTGTCCTCCTGTAAGGGACATCAAAATTGAGACACCAAGCCTTCTCAAGAGTTGCTAACTGAAAGCTGTGCTTTAGTGAGTGTAAGCTGGAATGTTTTTCCATTTTCACCCATCTTTCATTGTCTCATTGTGTATTTTGCAGGTCAAAAATCTGAAACTTGCCCTGAGTTCAAACCTAGCATTGCTGCCACTGAGCATACACTGGGAAGGTGAAGGAGCCACAAGCTGCACTTCCCTTGATGGGGAGGTCCATCATGACAGGTCAACTGCTTCATCTTCTCCATCGACACTGCAGGTCCTGCCTCTACAGCTATGCAAAACACCTTATATCTCTTAGACATCTGTCTAGAAATATTTACAGCACATACACACCTGTGTGCTATATAGTGTGACACAGATATAATCTGCTGGCAAATGGTTGAAAACACTGCGGCAAAATGCATCACTTATTTTTTTTATTTTATTACTTAGAATCATATCCATGTGTCTGAACATTAATTTTGTGTCCATAAATATTGTTCTGTTAAACTGTATCTTGGTGTTACTGTGTTTATTCCATCCTAGACTTTTCCCATTCTTTTTTATTATTAAATATTCTAAGGAAAAAATTATGGTATTTTTTAGAGAGTGGCAAGCAGGAAGTCAACAGGTAAAATGCTTAGGACTCTAGAAGAACAAGAACTTTCCTAGTTATCTGGCTTTCATTTGGATCCAGTGATTAGGCACACAGTTAAAATCACTACATAGGTTCCCTAGTTCCTTTGAGGGACAAGCAGTAAAGGCGCATCTGTCTCCAGCAGGATTCAGCCAGCTTTTAAGAAGATGCTCTTAAAGTGCCTTCAACCATCAGAAGAGAAAAGTTATGTCCCTGTTGTGGCCATGAGGCTGGTAAATGTCATACGTGGTGAAAATGGAAAAGATTTGAGGAATCCCTTTTTCCTTGTGTGAGACAGAGAAGAATGAATATAAGCTCTACAGGAAGAAAAAAAAATAAAAAGCAACCCTGAGTTTCTGTGCTCAGAAGGAAGAGGAAAGCTGCTGTTGCTGCTGTGTTCAGTCAGGGGTGATGACACTTCAAACAGGTTTCATCACAAGTCGCAGCCCCCAAGGTAACCATATAAAACATCTCTCAGCCCCAAAGTATCTGAAGAATACTCTGGGGAAAACAATCCACAGTACAAAGCAGCCTTGCAGTCTTTTCATCTAATAGAAAGCAGGGCACAAAAAATACACAGGGTGAAGTTAATAATCTGTTAAATTGTTTTATGGTCTCCACATGTATTTATGCTCCCATGCTGTGAATAGAAAAGCATCCAAAGTAAAAGTGGCCTGTACTTTCTCAGATTGCTCACTCACAGTTAATTCTCCATGAAGTCACAGTGGTTTTATTTGTTGATTTTAAAATGCACATGTTTTAGAGGAAAGAAAAACAGGAAGGAAAATAAAAATCCTTGTAATGACATGTGGTTGTAGTGTTTTGGATTTTTTTCATCTGTCATAAACATCTCCAAGGAGAACTGTATGTATCAATGATTGTCTGCTATAAACTACACAAAGAAAGAAATGCAAACTTTGGTATAACGTCTTCCAAGATCGTACTGTCAGTTATCATGTTGAAAATGCTTAGAATATAGCTTTTTTGAATCAGCTTTCCTAAACCAAACAGAATCATATTGTATCATTCTATGTGTGAGAACCTTTCAAATAATTTCTCAGTCCACTGGCACAGTTCAACTAAACTTGAAAAAAAAAATAAAGATCTCTAAGGTGTAAAGTTTCTGCATATTTCATGAGCAGAGAAAGTCTGGTATACCTTAAGAATACAGACATCCTTAATGAAGTAAGGACTGCAGCATAATATTTACTCACTGCAGCATAAACCCAATACTTATTGGACAGCAAAGAGTCTAAGGGAGAGGGAGATGTTATGAATGCTTTAAATGTAGGAAAAGTTTCACTGGACACCACAAAAAGCACACCTCAAACAAATATCTGTAAGCTACCAGATTTCATTAGTTTCCTTATGAAGAGGTGATGACACTTCAAACAGGTATCATCAGAAATCACAGCCCCCAAGGTAATCATATAAAACATCTCTCAGCCCAGAGTATCTGAAGTATACTTTGGGGAAATTAATCCACAATACAAAGCAGCATGAAGGAATCCACTCAATTAATATTACAAAAATAAATGTTCTGATTAGAAATGAAATAAAGATTTTAACTTTAGTGCACAGCTCTTTCAGAAAATCACTTTTTAAAATTACAAATAAAAATGGAAATATTCTCCCTAGATATGTTTTTAAACATATTACATATTACTAACCACCATATTATATATTACTCATCGCTGAAAAGAGTCTGGCCCATCCTCTTGACAACATCCACCACTCTCCTCTCATCTACCCAGCCAGTCATGATATTATAGAAGGCTGTCAGATTGGTCAAGAATGATTTCCCCTTGGTGAATTCATATTGACTACTCCTGATAACGTTCTTCTATTCAGATGCTTGGAGATGACATCCAGGATGTTCCATTGCCTTTCTGGGGATGGAGGCGAGGTCCACTGGCCAAGGTCCTCCTTCTTGCCTTTTCTGAAAACTGGAGAGATATTAACTTTTCTCCAGTCCTCAGGCACTTGTACTATACTCTGTGATCTTTCAAAGCTGATGGAGAGTGGTTTAGTAGTAACATCTACCAACTCCCTCAGCACTCATGGGTGCATCCTATCAGGGACCATGGATTTGTGAGTGTCCATTTTGCCTAGATAATCTCTAGCATGACCCTCCGTGACCAAGGGAGAGTCATACTTTCTCCAGACTTTCTTTCTTTCCTCCAGGGTCTGGGGTTCCTGAGGGCTGGCCTTGGTAAAGACTATTGAAGGATACAAGCTGTTCAGAAGGGACAGACCAGGAAGGAGAGGTGGAGGCATTGCCCTCTATCTCAGGAAAGGGATAGAATATGAAGACCTATCCTTAAAGAGTAGCCACAAGCAGATTTAGAGCTTGTGGCTCAAAAGTAAAGACAGGAGCACCAACGAGAACCTTGTGGTTGGTGTATACTACAGGACACTTGATCAAGGATAGCCAACCGATGAAGTCTTCTTCCTCCAGCTACAGGAGGCTTCACACTGAAAAGCTCTCACCCCACTTGGGAACTTCAACCACCCTGACATGTGATGGAAAAGCAGCACGGCAAGCTATAGGCAATCCAGGAGACTCCTGGAGTGCATTGAGGATAACTTATTAGTCCATCTGATAGAGACCCCCAACCAAGGACATGCAATACTGGACCTGATGGTCACCAATACAAGCGAACTCATCAGTGATATTAGGATCAGAGTCATTGTGGGCTGCAGTGATCATGCGCCGCTGGAGTTCACGGTCCAGAGGGATATAGGGCAGGTGAGGAGTATAGTCAGGACACTAAATTTCAGGAAAGCAAACTTCCAGCTCTTCAAGAAATTACTCAGCAGGACCTCCTGTGACGTGGTCCTCTGAGACAAGGGAGTGGAACAGAGCTGGAAAATATTTAAGGGTGCTTTCCATAAAGTGCAAGAGCGCTCAGTTCCCGTATGTAGAAAATCAGGCAGGGAAGGGAAGAGACCAGCATGGCTGAGTCAAGACCTGCAGGTTAAACTAAAGAAGAAGAAGGAACTGCACAGGCAGTGCAAGCAGCGACAGGCAAACGGGGATGTGTACAGGGACGCTGCCCGGATGTGTAGGGCTGAAGTCAGAAAGGCCAAGGTGCAGCTGGAGCTGAACTTGGCAAGAGAAATAAAGCATAAGAAGAACGGCTTCTACAGGTACATCAACCAGAAGAGGAAGGTCAAAGAGAATGTACACCCACTGATGGTTGGGAATGGTGACCTCATATCAACAGATGAGGAGAAGGCTGAGGTACTTAACTACATTTTTACCTCAGTCTTCACTGATAACTGCTCTCCTCACCCCTCCTGGATCATGGGACAGCAAGACGGTGACCAGGGGAGTAACGCCGCCATGCACAGTAGAGGAGCATCATGTTCGTGACCACCTGAGGAATCTGAATGTATGTAAATCTAGGGGACCTGATGAGATGCATCCCAGAGTCCTGAGGGAATTGGCAGATGTGGTTGCCAAGCCACTCCCTGTGGTATTTGAAAAGTCATGGCAGTCAGGAGAAGTCCCTGTTGACTGGAAGAAAGGTAATGTTTTTCCCACTTTTAAAAAGGGTAGAAAAGATGACCCTGGAAACTACCAGCCTGTCAGCCTCACCTCTGTGCCTGGGAAGATCATGGAACAGATTCTCTTAGAAGCTATGCTGAAGCACATGGAGGACATGGAGGTGATTAATGGCAGCCAGCACGGCTTCACCAGGGGCAAATCCTGTATGAGCAACTTAGTGACTTTGTGTGATGGGGTAACCACAGCAACGGATGTCATATATCTAGACTTCTGTAAAGCCTTTGACATGGTCTGCTACAACATCCTCCTCTCTAAATTGGAGATATATGGATTTGATGGTACAGTGGATGAGAAACTAGTTGGATGGTCGTATTCAAAGAGTAGTGTTCAATGGTTCAAAGTCCAGATGGAGATCTGTGACAAAGTCATGTCCCTCAGGGGTCTGTACTGGGACCAGTGCTGTTTGATATTTCATCAATGATATTGACAGCGAGATCAAGTACACCCTCAGCAGGTTTGCAGATGACACCAAGCTGAGTGGTGCGCTTGCCACACTGGAAGGATGAGATGTCATCCAGTGGGGCCTGGACAGACTGGAGAAGTGGGCCTGTGAGAACCTCAAGAGGTTCAAAAAGGCCAAGTGGAAGGTGCTACATCTGGGCCCGGGCAATCCCCATTTTCAGTACACGATGGGGGATGACATGATTGAGAGCTGCCCTGCAGAGAAGCACTTGGGGATCAGGGTCAATGAGAAGCTCCACAGGAGCCAGCAATGTGCGTTCGCAGCCCAGAAGGCCAACCATATCCTGAGCTGCAACAAAAGAAGTGTGGTCAGCAGGTTGAAGGAAGTGATTCTGCCTCTCTAGTCCTCCCTTGCAAAACCTCATCTGGAGTATTGTGTCTAGTTCTGGAATCCTCAACGTAAGGCTATGGAACTGTTGGAATGGGTCCAGAGGAGGGCTACAAAGACGATCTGAGGGCTGGAGCACCTTCCATATGAGGACAGGCTGAGTGAGTTGGGCTTGTTCAGCCTGGAGAAGAGAAGGGTCTGAGGAGATCTTATGGTGACCTTCCAGTATCTGAAAGGACCCTACAAGAAAACTGGAGAGGGACAATTCATAAAGGCTTGTGGTGACAGGACAAGAGGGAATGGGTATAAACTGGACAAAGGCAGATTTAGACTAGACATTAAGGAGAATTTCTTCACCATGAGAGTAGTGAGGCACTGGAACGGGTTGTCAAGGGAAGTTGTGGCTGCCCCATCCCTGGAGGTGTTTAAGGATAGGTATGATGTGGCCTTGGGTAACCTGATCTAGTGGGAGGTGTCCCTGCCCATGGCAGTGGGGTGGGCACTAGATGATCTTTAAGGTCCCTTCCAGCCCTAACTATTCTATGATTCTATAGGAATATTTTTATGCAGCACTAGATTTTTTTCATATTTCCACAGCATGAAGGAAACCAAAAATCATTCTCTAAACATTCCTGACAAAATCAATAGCATCACTAAAGACAGACTGAAAACATTGAAAAGTGTCAGTTTAGTAGATATCTTCTCAGAGTTCCTGCAGTCTTCTAATTTTTTGTAAACAAGCACGACATTGAGTCTGTTATGTTATTAAATTTAAACTTTCACCAGTCCAAATTTGTAGTGTTTGGCAAAGCACCAAAAAAAAAAAAAAAAAAAGCCTGCAATGCCAATGAAATACCAGACACTTAGGATTAGTAGCTCACATTGAATGCAAAAGATACTCACACTGGCAAAAATTAGAGTATCTACTGCTAGACACCAAGTCAGGAGACCAAGTCTTTCCGTGTCCAGCTGAGACAGCTTTTTGTGAGCAGAATTTCCAAGACAAACTCATGATAAATTTCAACTCCCTGATAGTAATTCCCTACTGCCTTTCTGGATCTGACTCAAATCCCATTTAATTCAGCTGGAACCTGTCCACTAACTTCAGCAGGCTCAGCATCAACTCCCTTATGGTCTACATCGCAGTAAGTTTTTACTCAAACTTGCTGCAGCTGAAAATGATGCTTTTCCACCATTTTTGTAGATGTATATTAGTATGAGGTAATAATACATCCTTCCTCTAGGAAATACTGAGTCTGACAGTGTGTTCTGAGCTCAGTGGAGGTGGAGGGGAAGATAGTACCACATAAACTTTAGCAGGCAAGTACTTAGAAACTATTCAGCACTTTACTTTCCATTGATATCCCTGGGAAATAAACACATCTAATAAGTGCTCTCATTCAGTACTGCAGACTTTGAAACATATTTAAAATTTGCTCAGACAAACCTTGTCTTCACCATTAATTTCAATGGATGAATGAGTCTTCAGCAGCAGACAGGATCAGGCCTTCTGTGTCACCTGCACACAGTTGAAACTAAAAGCAGTTAAGCAACATTTATCAGTGATATATTTTCCCCATTTTTGACACATGACAAACATATATGTCCACATTTATAAGTGCTGTTACATCACTTTTCTGAACGCTACAGTTATATTTGAGTGTATTCAGAGAACAGTGTGTGAGAAATATTTTCATGTTTGCAAGAATGAAAGCCGGCCTTAATGTTTAAATTCATTACATTGAAGGGACAGCTCCACTGTGCAGAAGGTAAAAATTAATTGCTGTATCTGCTTCTTATCCTTTCATGAACCCTTTGGTCGCTGTCCCAGTCTCCTTCCAGAATTTTACTTACTATCTTAATTTCACAGATGTTCTTAACAAGTGGGTTGTAATTTTGCTTAGATGAGCATTTTCAGGTGTTGTGGGAAAGATTTTATATGCTGTGGTTATTGGAACCAATGGGAATATATTGCTGTGTACCCATCACAGTGAATAGAATACGCTTTTACTTCCTTTTGCAGAACCCTCAAAGGAAATGAGTGCAACTGTATCTTTTCTGACTTCACAGCAAATGACGACTTTACGAAGCACGTGGTTAGTATCTGCTTGCAAGCATGGGAGATATTTCATGTTGTGGCTGCACAGGCTCCACTATTGTGCAGATTTTTCTCTGAAGCATACACCAGCACATCCAGGTAGTTCCCATGTCCCACCACAGCCTTAAAGCGTAGTGTAACTGGAGAAAATATCTCACATACACCATCAGAGTGAAATACTCATCCAGATGGAGAATATCCCATGAGACGACCTCTAAACTGCCTCCTTCCCACCTCAGAGACTTTCAAGGCCCCAAGCTCTTTTCTCTTTACCCTTTTGCTTCTAGTCTCTTCTCTGCCTTCCTACCATTGCATCCACTCAGCCCACCCATGAGGACCTGCAGCTCCTGTTCCTAAGAGGCAGCAGGAACACGAGCCACCCCTAAGGGCACGGGTTTATCTTGTTTCTTCATTTCAGACATTTTCTCAGTCAACCCTCTATGTAGCATTACTTCCTGAGGAGGGTGAATCTAATTTAAAGCATTTGTTTAATCTGTCATGAAGATCTGAAAGAGTATGTGGAGTCTGTGTTCTGGGTGTATCTTCAGCAGAGAAACTCATCTTCCTGGCACTAGTTGGTGCAATGGCAACATATGTGGGACAACTTAGTGTGCCACCACCCTCCTGATTATTATGTTGTGTCTGGGAGAGCTCTGAAAGACACAAAGACAAAGCCAGCTTAAGCACCTCAGAATGGAGGTGGAAAATGGAATTTCACCACAAAAAAGGATAGTCCAAGTTCTTAATACTGACAAAAGGATATCCTGTGAAGATCAGACACAGTTGCTAATGAAACTGATGCAGTTGCTAGTGAAACATATTGGTATATTCCTATGTACTTCTACTCTCTCAGTGGTTGCAATACACTGCAAAACATCCCAGGCGCTGTAGAGTGGACAGGATAAGTTTGGGGGTTTGTTTTCACCAGTGACCTGCTGTCAGTAGCCAGCTTCTTACCTTGGCCATGCCTCAGTGCTGCCTGCAAGAAAGAAGGTTACATGCTGTGCTTTTAAATTGCTTTGTTCTCAATTAGAAAAATGGTATGACAAAAAGAAGTAGTCATGAGGTAAGATAATTTCTGCCTTCTTTTATTTTGACAAAAAAAAAAGGAATTGTCTTAAAAAATCATGTGCACTTCCCTGAAAATGATTTAGTTCTTACTGAGAATTGTTTTTTATTTTAATACTATTTACTTTAACAACTTAAGTGCTATCTTGTGAGTTCTACATCCCCTTAGGAGATTGATCTGCTACTACTTTGAGAAGCAGCACAAACAGAGGGGCTTCAGTTTTCCCAAGTGAGCATTGCATAATTGCAAAGAGGTTTCTTTTCCTGTTTGGCCGTTTAGGAAAGGAAATTCTGTTATCAGCCATCCTACATGAACGATGATATCAGAAAATTTCTGAGGAAGTTCTGGTTAAGCTCAACCCGTCTCAATGGGACAAAAAAATGACAGTGACGACCTTCAGCCAAAATACACAAATACAGAAGTCAGAGCACTCCTTTCTATTGGAAAGTGTGAAAAAAGACAACTCTAATGTGGGCAGGCAGATGCAAAGAAGTTGGAAAAAAATATTAATTTTAAAAATCTTTAAAGAAGAGAAAGGAGATACAATCATTAATATAAATTACATAGACCTGTGTTATATGAAGAGACCGGTTTTGAACTATTGGAGTTCTGAATCTGTCTTTTCTGGTCTATTATTTTAAAACTTGATGCACTAATTTTCTCTCCTTTTCTACCTGCAAACTCAGAAACAAAATTAAACCCAGTTCCTAACTTCAGGTTCTTGGCATTTACTTGGTTACCTCTACAAAAAGTAATCAGTGGTATACCCTGTTATCTTGATGAAATGAGGAGACTTCATTCCTAAGTGTCTGCTGAAATATCCCTATTGATTTTGTGGCATGGAGTCACACATCACAGCACATCCTGGAGGAAAGAGCAGCAAGATCACTTGATCACAGGAGTCTGTGCAGCACCTCTCTGAGGTACTGTTCTCTTTTACCTCAGAATCTGACCTCAGAAGGTCAGAGTTCATACAACAAATGCACGAATTCCCTGATTTTCAGCTGAGCAACTCCAAACATTTAGAGAGGGATGCTCAAACAGGTAGTTTGAAAAGTTCACAGCAAGGAAGTGTGCTGCACATTACGATGCTCTGCAGAGGTCATTTGACAGAAAACTGGTCTATGGCTAACTCCGTGAAGCTACATCTACCCTACTAAAATGATACAAGGGCAGAGTGAACTTGAACAGTGGGTCTCTGTTTGCCCTAACCACTTAACCTTTTTTTCTCTGATTCTGTTTTTGGCTCTGCATTTAAATGTGTGGTATTTTTGGGGAATCGCTAAAATTTTCATTACATTTTTTTTAATATATTTGGGTATGTAGAAGTTGCAGTTACTGAAATCATATACTCAGCATTTGAATTTAAATCTTTGCTGAGCTACAAGACCTCATGTATGGCGCATAAGTGGTGCTCTCCTGTTCTTGTTTGTCTTAGTTCCCTTCCACAACTTCTCTTATCAGTGGGTGGGGCAGGACAGACTGTTGTGATTCGTGCCTTGCCCTTTTTTACATGCACTATAGCCCTGAGCCTGTTAGAGTTAGGAGATATCACAGACCAAAAACGTAACCTGCTTTGCTTGTCATCCCACTGAAACACCTGGTATCATAGAACCATAGAAGCACCAGGTTGTAAAAGACCTCTTAGATCGTTGAGTCCAACCATTCCTAGCTGCCACTAAACCATGTCCGTGAGCACCTCATCTAAACGTTTTTTAAACACCTCCAGGGATGGCGACTCAACCACCTCCCTGGGCAGCTTGTTCCAGTGCCCAATGACCCTTTCTGTGAAACAAGCCTTTGATCAGTAAAATGAAGCTTATTCTCAATGACAAAAGGAGCATTCATGGTGTAAGGTGGACACATTGGAATGGAACTGGATAAAAGACAGTTGCAAAAGAGGTATTGGATAGGGCAAGAGATCTTTCAGTATCCAGTTATAGATGGTGTCTGGTTTCCTACACATATCAAAACTCTGTGATGGAGACAGCACAAAGCAGGCTCAGACAAAATGTAGCTACTGAACTTCACAAAAGGCATAAAGTCAAGGAGGATATCTTCCACACAAGTTTATGTTTTTCTATTCTCCAGATATCCGTGGAAAGAATAAAAATTACTTTAGTTATCTTTTTGTCCATATATATAGAAACAATCTGTTTCTTCATCTTGTAACATAGAGTCTTATATCGAAAGTCAGCAAAGTTGTTCCTCACTAAGTCAGTCTTATTAAGTCTAACACTTTCCATGTCTTAAGAATTGTTCGTGTTTCTTTGAGCTCCTGGACTTCATTGTTTAAAAAAAAAACATGCCTGAAAAAAGAAAGCTAAAAATTATCAGGAGACCAAACCAAATTTTGCAAGTATCCCTTAGTTCTTGTGAAACAAGTAAATAAATTTTCTCGAACTCAACGTCTTCCACTATTTTTAAATCATGACCTCTGGAGCACTGAAGATATTCAAAAGGTGGAATAAGCTGCCAAGCTTGTCAAGAAAGAAATGGGAACTTCTAAAGGAAAGCATTAAATATAATTACTGAGCTCATAGATCTAGTGAGAATTCCTGAAAGGAAAGTTTCTTTCTGTGTTTGAAATACAGACAAGCTACTTGCAGAAATAGCAATATTGTGGAGCGGGTATCAAGATGAAATCAAGAGAGACATTATTTTGGTCCTCAAACTGAAAATGTTGCTTTTTTCAAGTAAAAAATCATGTAGAAATTACAGTTGTTTTTTTTAACAGATTGGCAGCACATACTTCTAGTTTTCATCTACTTTTAATTCATATTTTTATTACCTTTGAAGCTCTCACAGAGAGTCAGCACAAGGAACCAGGGCTTGGTTGAAGCCTAGTTGGCTGCAATATTTATCATGGACTTTCAAGCAACCAACTGGATCATGTGCTAGCTCTCAGTTGTAAGGTGGTGCACAGCTAACTGCTAAGTATAAGATTCCTAACCCTTGCACTGGAAAAGAGTGTTTCCAAGTCTGAAATGGTTGCTTCAATATGGACAGTTTATGATTCCAGCTTGAACTCCTGACTTAGCCAAATATGCTGTATTCATAAGTCAAGGGAATGAATGGATTTTTTTCTGCTTATTTCTCTTGTTAAATTAATACAAAGGGCCAAGAATCTTCCCCTTGATTGTGTAAGCATGTTGCCAAACAAAGCTAAAAGGAGTTCAACATGTGATACAACAAAAGGATAATGTATGAATCTAGAAGCCAGAAGGCCTGTTGTATAAGCCTAGGGTCTGTTGGATAGGATTTGACACTGTATGCTTTTCTTTTCTTACAGTCTATAAGAAGTTTGAAACATTTGGTCTTCTATAGCAGAGAGTTCAGGCCTCAACTTTTGTTAACCAGAATGGTCCAATTGTCTATCTAACCAAAAGCACATGGTTCATCCACATGTCTGTGACTCATAGAATCCACTGCCCCATGTGAGCATTATTTGATTAGTCAAGTTGCTGAGTTTGGAGTGCATGAAAGCCTGACAGCAACCCACTTTTGAAGGCCAGCATATTTATTCTCTTGAAGGACTGTATCATTTGTAAACTGTTGTCAAGCACTCACAAGAATTTTCTAATACGGCCAAATTTTGTTTTATTGTCTTTGAGCCCTGTCATGAGCTACTGAGGGCCCTTTCCCATTTTTACTGGTGGGCTAGATACCAAGTCGTCTTTTCTCACTTACTATTTCCAAACTATCAGATTTAGATCCTTCCCAGCACTTCAGCTGAAGGCAGCAGGAATTTTATGGGCATGAAAAGCAGAACAAGAGCATTAGTGTAAATATCTGTAACTGGAATGGGAGCAGCCAGGGCTGGACTTCACTCAGTGTTTTCCCCAGTGCAGTGTGCAAGGACTGAATACCAGAGACTGTGCTTTGGCTCTCATTGTTTATATAATAAACCAAGAACTTCTAAAATGTCACTGACTCCATGGGACCTTTCCCCTGGCTTCAAGTCAGACAGCTTGAGAACACAAATTTTGCTGTTGATGCAAAGTAGGCCTGCTCTGCTCTCTTCCTCACCTCACTTAAACCTGATAAATCTGAGTCTAAACACGACTCAACTAAGTCACTAGATCAAATAAGTCTCCAGGATCTTACTGGCTTCCTCTGAATCACCCCTCATGGGTCTCATCATGAAACCTTCTCCCCTGCCCACCCCTCCAAACAGACCCTACATCTGCTGCAGGGTTCAGCAATTAACTGTGTCACAATAACAGTTTGCAGTGGTTTACCCTCAGCTGGAAACTCATCACCACACAGCCACTCATTCACTCCCCCTCCGATTGTGTGGAGGAGAGAACTGGAAGAATAAAAGTGAGGGAGAACTCTTGGATTGAAATAATAGCAGTCTGATAATTGAAATAAAATAAAGAAACAATAATAATAATAATGATAATTAAAAGGAAAATAACAGAGGCATGTGAAACCCAAGAAAGGTAAGTGATGCAAAAGAAAATATTTACTCACCACCAACTAACCAACGTTCAGCCAGTCCCCAAGCAGTGTCCCCCTCACCCCCCATTCTTCCTCCTAGTTTATTGTTTAGCATGATGTATGTGATTTGGAATGTTTCTTTGGTCAGCTGCGTTTAGCTATCCTGGTTGTGTCTCCTCCCAGCATTTTGTGCACCCCTACTCTACTCACTCATGGAGGGGTGTGAGAAGCAGAATACACCTTGACTCTCTGTAAGTATTGCTCAGCAGTAACTATAACACCCTTGTGTTATCAACACTGTTTCTAATAGAAATCCAAAACACAGCCCCATACAAGCTACTGTGAAAAAACTCTAACCCAGCCAAAACCAGTACACAGGCCTCGTTTCTGATAGCCCTGGACCACTTCTTAGAAACCAAATCAATTTAATAATTCATAGACAATGAATTACTAAGACAATCTGTATAACTATATTAACAAAACATCATCAGATTCTCCTAAAATGGAAAAGGAAGTAAAAGACCTCTTCTGCTTTATAGGGTATTAGATATCAGGGCATTTCAGAGTTGTCTGCAATTAGAAAGAAATTTTGATTTTATGACGTGTTTCTTTGACATAGGCTTGCTTTTTACCAATGCAGCACATATGAACCTTTGCTAGAATGAATGCTAACTGTGCTTTACTAATCAGTCTTTTTCACCTGTGCCTCAAAAGATGGCTTCTTTCCTGCTGTCCTTATTGATTCCAGTTCTCTCCCAAAACTATGCTCATGTTGCTTCTTTACAGTCTTTTCTTCTCTGATTTCTAAGCCAGCTAACACACAGTCAGAAACTATATGTTTTGACAAGAAGCTTATTTAGTTGATTTACATTGTAATCTGACAAATATATTAAGGCAGCATAATCTGGCACTGCTGCAGAGGGAAAGAAATTTAATCTGGCAATTACATTTGCCCTGGTGTCAGCCTTCCCTTGTTCCATCCAGTCCATGAGATGGATCAGGGAACTCTCCCAGCTGAAAAATAACTAAAAGGTGGAGTGCTGCAGAGACTGAATACTCTACTGATGGCAGGAGGAGGCTGAATGGCATATTTTGGTGGACGTGTTACTTCACAGGACCTTAAAGTAATCACCTATCTGCAATTTTAGTCCAACATGAGCAATGTCTAAACTTCAAGGATTTCCTGCAATTTTTGAAGACAGCTACTATGTTAATTATATCTATGTGAGCAGGAAAATGTACAGAATATATTTGGTAGAAGTTGGCAGTAATTTTAAGATTCAAAAAATGTAAGGAGTAGAAATGAAAAAAACCACATCTACACATGCATATATACAGGTGCATTTTGTGACCAGCCCTGGATAAATAACTATGGTAAAGATAATACAAAGTGTTTTCAGATGATTAAGGCACTTGTTTCTCTCCCAGACATGTGAACATGGAACCTCCTTCTAGCTTCTTTTGTTTCTTTATCTACTATCAGGCTTGAAAGTTGAATCTCTATCTATAGACCCCCAAATGGTAAACCTTTGTTCTTGTGCAAGTAAGTAACAGGGAATAAACTTCTTATTTTATGTGAATAGCAAGTCCACCAATCACTCTAATAAAGTCACTCTCCAGCCCCATTTCCACAGTTATGCTTTCATTTTCAGATGCAAGTTTCCTGCATTTTGTGTGACTTTGGCTTTAAACCTTAGGACTAAGCATGCCCTATCCACTGTCTCAAGTTTCAGGTTAAATCAAGACCCTTCTCAAGATTTCCTGAGCTTATTTTCAACCTAGAAATGTGAACCCAGTTTTGCATTTACTTTAAAACTCCTCAAATCATATGTTTTGATAGGAATGGTTGGACTCGATGATCCGGTGGGTCTCTTCCAACCTGATTATTCTGTGATTCTATGGTTTTTCCAGTATGTCCACAGTTTTCCTCGCTTTTGCTGTTGTCATGAAGTAAGCTTGTTCAATTCTAATTACAGGTGTTCTTTAAGAATGGGAATTGTTCAGTTTCCTTGCCTCTTCACTGACATGTCATACACAGCCCTAACTTTCCTGAGTTCATGCTCAAACCTGAAATCAGTCAGGCTATGTTTTCTACTGCTTATTCTCTGATCCTGAGCGACTTAGTAAAGAGAGTAGAGTATATTTAATCTTAATGACTCTGGGTCCAGTCTACAAAGCTGATGGCCAGAAGCGAGATGGAATGCAGCCTAGACAGTCAGATTGTGGGATCTGGACAAATTCAATGAAGCGCAAAACTCTTACAAACTCGTTGAGTATTTTTCAGGATTTATCCTCTAGCCTCTGCAAAACTCATTTCAGATCCTAAATCAGAGGAATCCACTAGGATGCACTACTAAGAAAGTTGTCTTCTTGTCTTAGGAGCCATTACCTTCTCTGGAACTTTATCTATGCTTCAGCTGTACTTCATGCAATAGAAATTATCTTTTAGCTCTGTGTTGAATTCAAAAATACTCAAAAAAAATTCTTTACAGAAAGGGTCATTGGGCACTGGAACAGGCTGCCCAGGGAGGTGGTTGAGTCACCTTCCCTGGAGGTGTTTAAGGCACGGGTGGACGAGGTGCTGAGGGATATGGTTTAGTGTTTGGTAGGAATGGTTGGACTCGGTGATCCGGTGGGTCTCTTCCAACCTGGTTATTCTGTGATTCTGTGATTCTGTGATTCAAGAGTTTTTAAATCACTACACAGCTTCAGTTTGCTTGCAAAATTTACCTACCACGTAGCCCTCACTTATGACATTGATTTAAAATGTGAAACATTCTCAGTATGATACAGGATGGGGGACGATGTGATTGAGAATGGCCCTGCAGAGAAGGATTTGGGCGTGCTGATTGATGAGAAGCTAGCATTTGCCGGCAACGTGTACTCGCAGCCCAGAAGGCCAACTGTATCCTGGACTGCATGAAAGGAAGTGTGGCCAGCAAGTTGAGGGAGGTGTTTCTGCCCCTCTGTTCCTCTCTTGTGAGACCCCACCTGGAGTATTGTGTCCAGTTCTGGAATCCTCAACATAAGAAGGATAAGGAACCCTTGGAACGGGTCCAGAGGAGGGCTATAAAGGTGATCAGAGGACAGGAGAGACTGTCATAAAAGGACAGGCTGAGAGAGTTGAGGTTGTTCAGCCTGGAGAAGAGGATATAAGAGACCTTTTAGAGACCTTCCAATACCTGAAGGTGGCCTACAAGAAAGCTGAGGAGGGAGTTTTTACAAAGGCATGTAGTGATAGGACTAGTGGGAATGGTTATAAATTGGAGAGGGGGAGATTTAGACTGGACATAAGGAGGAAATTCTTCACAATGAGGGTGGTGAGAAACAGGAACAGGTTGCCCAGGGAAGTTGTGGATGTCCCTTCCCTGGAAGTGTTCAAGGCCAGGTTGGATGAGGCCTTGAGCAGCCCGATCTGGTGGGAGGTGTCCCTG
Source organism: Phaenicophaeus curvirostris (assembly GCF_032191515.1). Taxonomy (NCBI): domain Eukaryota; kingdom Metazoa; phylum Chordata; class Aves; order Cuculiformes; family Cuculidae; genus Phaenicophaeus; species Phaenicophaeus curvirostris. The sequence continues at coordinate 182,987,521 of NC_091392.1, forward strand.
CCCATGGCAGGAGTGTTGGAACTGGATGATCTTTAAGGTCTCTTCCAACTCAAATCATTCTATGATTGGAAAGCCTTGTCCCTTAAAAAGGATATTTGCGTGATATTTGTTAAGTTCAGCAAAGAATCCTCAAACTGTTAAAACCATAAATCCAAGCTTGTAAATATCCTAGCCCATGCCTTGAAACTTGTCAGCATTTTTTTATTTATTTTAGGATTGCAAGGCTACATCCCCCCAGAATAAATGTTCTGATACCTGATGTTTCTTTTACTCCAAACACCCTCGTCCTTCTATCATGGCCAATAGAATCATAGAATCATAGAATCATAGAATAACCAGGTTGGAAGAGACCCACCGGATCATGAAGTCCAACCATTCCTATCGAACACTAAACCATGCCCCTTAGCACCTCGTCCACCCGTGCCTTAAACTCCTCCAGGGAAGGTGACTCAACCACCTCCCTGGGCAGCCTGTTCCAGTGCACAATGACCCTTTCTGTGAAAAATTTTTTCCTGATGTCCAGCCTGAACCTCCCCTGGCGGAGCTTGAGGCCATTCCCTCTTGTCCTGTCCCCTGTCACTTGGGAGAAGAGGCCAGCATCCTCCTCTCTACAACGTCCTTTCAGGTAGTTATAGAGAGCAATGAGGTCTCCCCTCAGCCTCCTCTTCTCCAGAAGATTTCACTGTGATTTTTTTCCCCAGCTTCTTCACAAGCATATCCATAAGACTGCATTTAGTTCAGCCTCCACAACATTTATTTACCACTTTTCACAAGTATTAAGATGTATGATACTTGTAAATATTTTTTTTAGTATGAAATTCAAGTTTGCCCATCAGCTGTAACCCTCCTAACCCTCATAACTGAATGTTAGGACAGCACCTGTGTGTATATCCAGGGCACTTAAGCTGCTAATACCTTGAGTGGTCCAGAAACTCCCCAGCTAGTGATCTGCATAGGTGAGATAATAGAGCACGTTAAAATTAGGTGACTGATGGAACTCTGTGCTGCCTTCACAAATGTTTGGTCGATACAGGAGCTCTCCAGGTGGGAACTTTGGGCACATCTAGAGATTATTCTGTAATCTCTACACAGATCTTGCTGTGTTCATTCAGTTCTTATGATTTAATGTATTGATAAACATCCTGGCTGCAGTGTCACAATGAGTCCCAGGCAATTCCTTCTCTTTAATTGATCAAATAATGCATAGGTAAGTTATTTATAAATAGGCAATAGAAACAGTTACTGCACATAACAGTCATTCATATGTAGTTAGCATATTTAGATGATGCTTTTATGCAAAGATAATTGATAGGAATGAATTGAGCGTGATCGGAGGTGGTAATGTAGTGCTGTGGCCAGCTGGATTATGAGAACTGAGCAGAACAGCAATTTGTTGGATGTTACCTGATCCAGCTGAAGACATCATTAGAGGATTTTTATGACTGAGACTCCTTTTGACACCAAACAACAACAAGCAATTTGTTTGGAAGATCTAATTCTCTGTACAAACATTACATTTTGCTAGGAGCTTTTCTGTAATGGTACCAGAGTCCTACTGATCTTCATGTGATCATAAGTGTCTGGAAGCTTATAAGCTTAAGAAAAGCTTATCCCACTGATGCTGTCTTTAATAAGGTAAATTGACTATTTGAGGATTTAAAAAATAACATTTTGTGTGTTCAGTTTCAGCATAGCAATGCATTACTGGCCACTGATATTCTTAATCATGTTAGAGCATTTCTTTAAATGGCCAGAGGCCAAGCCTTCTGATGAAAATTGATTTGCCCATTTCTTTGAGTTGAATTCCATTTGCCAATATCCAGTATCAGTTTCCATTAAAAAAGAGCTTGTCATCTCATTTTTTTGTAACAATGGATAAGAATATTTCAAAGTTACTTCGTTTGGATTTCTAGAGTCTACAATTAATCCATCACCGCCTCCTCTTTTCTTAAGCAAAATTACACCAGTTGAAGACCAGACTGTAGTCTCCAAGATGTCTTTGTGATACATTTAATGGCCCTTGTGGGAAATACACAACTATGACATTAACAATGTTAAACTAAAAGACTTTTCCCAGAAATGTGGGATTTGAGCAGAATAATTAAATGAACCCACATTAAAACAGAGCAACGTTCAGAAAATAGAATGTGGGCAAAGATAAGAAATGGTCATATATCCTGCTGCATAACTTCAGAGCACAAAGACATCCTTGGAAACCAATGTACATTACAGGACATTGCAGCACAACATTCTATACTATCTTTGTAGAATACCAAAAATGCCAAATCTGGAAAGTTAGAAACACCCTGTTCTATTCACAAATCCATTCGCTATAGTCTGCATGATCTTACTTCCATGAGCGATATATGGCTTTTTACGACCCTAAAGATTTATAGTACTGTAGCACATTTACCAAGGAAAGTTCTTTTTAAGAGTACTGAGAAGAATTACGTGAGCTGGACAAGCCAACTAGTAATGTACCTAAATATTCTCTAGGTTTTGGAAAGCTGGCTGCATTCAGCACCCCACTTCAGTTTCAGTTACAGAAAAGTTCTCTACGGTACGTTTTAGTCTAAAAACAAGGGTATCTGTTGAAGTGAAAGTCTTCTAAACTGTACTATAACACAAGCTGAAAGACCTCAGAATCCTATCATTAATGTGAAGAAAGAATTTGAATGCCATCTTTTTGTTACTGCTACACACAACCCCCCTGCGGATTAAAGAATACTCCACACAAACGAGAGCCCAGAAGCAAAAAGAACAGTGCAAAGGATACTTTATGAGGAGTAAACGTAATGGAAACTGACTTGAAAAGATTGAGATACTTGCTTTGTTTTGTTACTGGAAGAAATGAGAAGCTACAAGCCTCCAGAACTGTGGCACAGGAAAGTGAAGTCTGTAGTAACCTTTGGAGAGCTTTGCCTTTAACGAAGCGTTTCCTTTACTTGATGAGTTCACCAGAAGATAGGTCTAATTCAGTCCTGATGTAATTCAACTAAAGTTCATGGAGTAATTCACTTGTACCTTTCTTTCCCCTGCTTCTTTTTCACTTTATCTACATTTCCCTTTATTCCTTCCCTCTACTCACCTGGCCTCAGTTTTCTTTCTAGATACATCTCTACAAAGAACCGTATACATACACAACACAGAATCACAGAATCACTAGGTCAGAAAAGAACCTAGTGGAACCTCCTGGACTGCTTCCTTTCTGCTGTATTTTACTTCCAGCAGATATCTGGAAGATTGAAGTCTACCATGAGGACAAGATGTAGCAATCTAGAGACTTCTCCCAGTTGTTTATAGAAGAGCTCATCAGCTGTTTCTTCTTGGCTGGGTGGTCTATAACAGGCTACCATCACAATATCTACCTTCTTGTGGGCTCCTCTGATTTTAACCTGCAGGCACTTGATCCCGTCATCACCATGATCGAGCCCAAGGGTATCAAAGCACTCTCTAACACAGAGGCCACCACCTCTCAAACCCTTCCTGTCCCTCCTGAAATGTTTATGCCCCACCATAGCTGCCCTCCAATTATATGCCATCCCACCATGTTTCCATGATGGCAACTACGTCACAGTCTCCTTGCCCTACAATAACTTCCAACTCCTCCTGCTTATTGCCCATGCTGCGCGCATTGGTGTAAATGTGCTTCATCTGGGCTGGTGAATCCTCAACCCTCATAAAGAGAATAGTGTTCATTCCCAATTGACTGGTCCTTGCAATATCTAACCCCTCAGTGCCAGTTTCGTCTTTTCTGTTACCAGATGCACTTGCCCCCACTCGCTCTGTAGTGATGTACTGGTGGTCCTTGCCAGTACACCATCTCTCAGGCACTGGAGTTCCACTTCCAGGCTCACTCCTGACTAGCTTGGCTTCATCTCCTTCCCCCTTCACATCTAGTTTAAAGTTCTATTTATGAGCCCTGCTAGATTTTTAGTTAGGACTTTAGTACCCCTAGGAGACAAGCATACCTCATCCCTAATTAAGGAAGCCTTGGGGTGTGTGGGCCAGTCCATGATCAAAGAACCCAAAGTTTTTCTCCTCACACCAGGTTCAGAGCCAGGTATTAATCAACTGATTATTTTTGAACTCTTGCTCCTCATTCCTTAGTGTTAGAATGGAGCTAAACACTACTTGCACCCTAGAGCCCTCCATCTTTTTCTCCAGAGCCCTGAAGTCTCTCGTAATTTCTCTCAGCTTCCTGTGCTGTGTGTCATCATTGCCAATTTGAAATACTACCAGATAGTAATAACCTGTATCTCTCACCAAGGAAGGAAGCTTTCTAGTGACGTCCCTCATTGATGCCCTGAGTAGGCAGCAGATCTCCCTGTGGAGCGGGTCTGGTCTGCAGATAGGTCCCTCTGTTCCCTTTAGAAGGGAATCTCCCAAGACAACCAGTCTCTTCTTTTTCACAGAGGATGTTTTGATGGTCATTTGAGGATGACGCAGCCTAGGGAATGTTTCTAGGCTGTGGGAGCCATCCTCTCTGTCTGTGGGGATGGATTCCACTTGCAGCGCTTCACATTTATTCTTCAAGGGAATCTGGGGGTTTGTTGTCTGAATGCAGACAAAAGGCTTCCTGTGCCAGGCAGGAACTTGCTGTCATTCCACATCTCTTATTCCCTCAATCTTGCAGTTGGCAGATGTGTGGCACACAGCCACTCTAGCTCCAGCAGCCTGCTGAGTTTGCAAAAGGGCACTGCTCCACTGATCTATTTCCCTCTCATACTCCCTGATAGTCCTTAGTCTAGTTATCTCCTCCTTCAGCTCTGCCACCAAGTGGAGGAGTTCCCCCACATGAGCACAGCTTCCACAAGTGAAGTCAGTACTGGTGATGTGAGTCAGTGAGGGAGGGGGGCACTGCCTGCAGCCCAGGGTCTGGGTAGCTGCATGTGCCCACTGAGGATCTGTCTGGGTGGCTACACCCATCCTGCTTGCTTCAGCACCCGGAGCAGCTTTAATGTTATGCCAGGTGGCCACTATTGTCTGTGGTCCCTTCTGGCCGGCATCCAGCCCCTCTCTGCACCTTCTCTGCTTGCCCTGCCTGCTCAAACTGCCACTCAAACTGCCCTGTTACACTAACACACCCAGCACCTGTTTGCCACACTCCTGTTTGCCACGTTCCAGGTCGCAGTACTCCCTAGGGGCTGTTTAAATCTCCCACAATATCCGCTGGGACTGCTCCCTCCCATCAGGCACCATGCAAGAATGTAGTAATCTCTACACTAGTAATTACTAGTACACTAGTAATCTCTAACAAACTCTCAACTGTAATTTTGGTTGATCAAAGATGTGTATAATTTATAGTGCTCTGTGTTGCCGAGTAAGACCTATTACTATAACACACATACTGTCTCCAAGGCAGCACATTTGAAACATTCATGTAACCTCTGTGTGGTATGAAAAAAGTCATCACGCAGATAACCCATCTCAAGGTAAGAAGTAAAAGAGAAATGGAGAAAGTGCTAGCAAGATGGTGCCACAGAGTATAGGTGTAAAATAATAACCTGGACATGATCAGAAAGACGAGGCAAGAAATGTGAAACAGATGGAAAATGACACAAAAGATAAGAAGAACTACTCCATACATTTAAATAGCTGGAATGAAAATAAATTAGTCAGTTTGTAACTCAATAGAAATGTCAGGTGATACTGAGACTGTTCAAGTGTTTTATCCCTTCACCCTTTGGTCTCTAAGTCATCCAGTAGTGATCTGTCAGGCAGCAAAGACATTTAACAGCACTGACGAAGATATACCTAAACCACAGAGAGGAAATGTTACGGCTTTTTTGAGGAGGTTAGATGTTGGCTGGGCTCAATTAAATTAATCAAAGGAGACTTAGAAAAATGGCTCTTGTAACCCCAAAGTTGCTGGCATTTATATTTGAGACCACAGAGGGTGACAATGTTTTTCTTTAACAGTTAGAGGAACAGAGGAATTATAGGCCAGCTGTTTTAACATTGAATTTCAGAAAAATAGAAAAAAGTATTTATAAATGCACAGTAGAAAATAAGGAATTATATAGCTGCCAAGATAAATTTGTCAAGAAGGGATTGTATTAAAGCAACTAGATTTATTATTACAAAAATGTAACAAACATTGTGGATAGGTAATACACAACAGATGACACATCCTACCTGACATTTTCATAAGCAAACAAGGGAAGCAAACAAGTCTGTTCTGAATTCAATAGTAGTAACATTTTTATTTAATGATGATGGATTAGAGAGTATACACAGTACATTTGAAGATTATCTTTGTGCACACTGGAAGACAGAAATCAAAATTAGTTTGGCAAGTTATATAAGTAGTGTGAGAAAACTAATATTTAACTCAAGAAAACTGCAAGTTCTGCAATGGATAGGAGTAATCAGTTCCACCATTATAGACAAACTACTCCAGGGATTGTAAAGACATAAAAGCTGTGTATAAAACTTATGAAATAATCCTTCCACATTAATCAGCGGTATTCAGGTTCTGGCTTGAAGAACAAGAAAAATCATCAGTAATCTAGAAAATACAGCTTCTGTGAAAAGATTTGAAAAAGCAGTGATGATAAATTTAGGGGGGGAAAAAAGTCAGAGGAGTGAGAAACGGGTCTCTCAATAAATAAAATATATCTACAAATACAAATGGTCAGAAATAATGAACTTCTTTTGAGGCAAAGGAATTTAGAATAAACATTAGTAGAAGTGATATAGCAATAAGAGCAGTTAAGCACTAGAGCAATTTACCCAAGCGATACTGTGGCATTTGCAGACATTTGTGAGGCATAATAGGAGGCCCAATCCAGCTTCCTGGAGAGAGGCAGCGCTGTGGAGGATAAGAGAGAGAACCATGCAAAGCCCCCTCTAACTCTTGCTTGCTGCAAGTTTTTTAATCTATTTGATAAATCCTTAAAAAAATGGTCTTCAGAAAATGAGGTGTACAGTAGTTTCAATGATCTGTCTTTCCTTGAAGTAAAAAGCACCAACAGAATGATCCAAAATCTGAAGACTGGAAATAGCTATCTAGGACCCATCATACAGTTATCGTTGTTTGCCCATTCAACATCTCTGATACTGCCTGCAAGGAGGAAAGGGGAGGAGATGTGAGAACAGTTCTAGGCTCTGAAATTTTCTCTTTTCTCTTAAGGCAGAAGCTGTTAATGCAAGGGAGCTAAATTATACCAACAGCTGTACACAGAATATCAGAAATAAACATGTATTTGACCGAATTGTGTAAGCCAAATTAACTTGTTTTATGTTATTCTGATCATCAGAAGCTGTACTGAGTAGTGAGAACTCAACACTGAATTTTACTACTCATTCAGTATTCCCAATAATGAAGTCTGGCAACTTTAAACATTTTTATTTACAGAAGGTGAGTGGAGTAAATAATTGATCTGCAGTCTATTAATGTGATGAATGCTAAATTTTTTTTATTCCATCTTGAGCTTGGCCAAGTGCCACTGTTGATACTTTTCAGCTCTGGAGACTTCAAAGGAGGAGAGTTTGCTGGTGTCAGCCTCTTCCTAACAGAGTATCTTCTGCATGTCATAAAATTATCCTGCTATGTTTACCATCACTTTTGACCAGCCACAGATAAAACACCAAGGAATCATGCATAGGAAAGCAACAAATAACACACGTTGTTGGCTTTTCCACTACCTACATTTGTCAAACTATCCTTTTTGTATTAAAAAAAGAGGAAGAATAAAAAATAAATAAATTAAACAAGTAGGCTGTGAGGGAAGAAATGGGTGAAACTATAAGCCCTATTGCCTGTTTTTATAAACCAAATATTCTGGAGTGCCAGCTGTTAACTTTTTGGTTTATGTATAAGTAATACCTTTATTAATCATCTTCATATTAATCATCATTCTCATTAGGACAATATTTTATTTACCCAACTGATGCAGCTCAAGGTTGTGGTATTAATTAACATAATTAATATAATTTCTACGATGAAAGTAAAAGTGAGTATTTTCTGCTCTATATTACTTTCCCATTTGCAACATTTTGCTCTAACAAAATGGTTCTTCTGTTTGTGATTGTGCTTAAGAATGGTTACAGCTTCTAGGCATAAAAAGGTGATTGTGGTTTCCCTGAAGACCAAATAATCACTAAGTGGGTTTTTGTTAATGGCAGTCATGTGTGCAAAATATTTCTTTCTCATATGGCTCAATTTCTTTCCTTGCATGCCCTTGAATTTCAATTTTTTGAGACACCAAGCTTTCTGCTATCTAGGTGGAGACTATTTGGCACATCGGACTGAAAGTAAATCAAGTAAAAATACATAGTTCAGTAGATGAGCAACTCTGACTTGATCAGACATGAATGCTGGAAAATATCTTCTACATCTTGGCATGTGAGGTCTATAAACAAACTTCAAAAGAACAAATGAATGTTACACTGGGGATCATTTCATCTCTCAGTCACACTTTTATTAAAGTATTTGTAAAAGTCGCTTTTTTTTTTTTTTCCAAAGCAGCTTTGAGGATGGAATGCATCATTAAGCCTAGGTCTTGGTTCTCGTCTCAGGTCACCAGTTTATGTAAGCTGGGAAGTCATTCCAGTTCCTTCAGCAACAGCCAGTTTCTTTTGTCAGTCATGTATGTGTGGTTCTAGAAAGACTGAAGCAAATGTAGCTATGCCAGGTCTAGATTCCACTCCAATGACCTCAGAATGGTTCCTCCACATTTCCATCAGTAAAATAGATAACAATATCTGTTCCTCATGTAGTCTGGAGGTTAAATCTCAGGTGCACTTCTAGTCTGCACTTGGTAACTGCTACAAAGCTCTCAAAAAAGATGTCAAAAACAGTCCTCCACATCTGAAACTGAGTATACAGGCTATTGCCTGCTCTTTAATGGACCTGAACTACATAAGTATCAAAGCATGAAAGCTTATGTAATTTATAATAACAATTGTCTTTTTTGATGTATTATATCACACATGATGGTTAACTGTTCTAAATCTGACTTTTTTGTATCAAAGGACTTCCCCATGCTATGCTAAAAAACATCTTGCCAAAAGATATTTTAAAATTAGAGGGGAGGAAATTGTGTACAATTTTAAATTATGTGAAAGGCAATGTACGTGTGAGGAAATGTCCCACATTTCAAGACAGAGTACTAAGAACAGTGATTTCTGCAAGTCCCACACGTAATATTTTTTCTTCTCTATATTTTTAACCTAAATATAAACCAGACATGCTACTCACATGCCCATGGTCATCGTGCAAGTATAATTAACAGGTTTTTTTGCCAAGAGGTTTATATATATATATATATATTAAAAAAAAAAAATATATATATATAAAAAATCTATTTCTTTGTATTTGCTTGAATCTGCCTTGTTGTAGCTGGAAAGGATGCAAAAACATTAGTCTAGTGGCTAGTTACACGAGTGAACGGTCTAATCCAAAGCTTGCACAGGGCATTGGAATGAATCTCAGTGGCTTTGGAAAGTCCCTAATTAAACTGGCTTTAACAGTCATTACTGTGTTCTCCCTTGAAGAACAAGTATTCTCTCACAAATACTAAAAAAATTGTATTTCAATTCTTTAGAATAGTGCCCCACAAGAAAGATATATTTAGAATTTGTTTGGTCATGAATAAGACTTCTTGGGAAAGAACATACTCATGCCAATTGATTAGTGAATAATTTAGCATATTTTTGTAGTATTTGGGTTAAATAGCTTTTTATTTTCAGTTTTATTTTTGGTGAATATCATTATTTTTTCAAAACATTATTGTGAGAACGTGGTTTTCAATACATGTGTTTCTAGCTAGCTATAAACTCTGGCTATGAAAACAGTCCTGATTGGGAAGTCTTGAAAGCATTTCCAAATATTCCAGAAGACTATAAGAATAAAATATAAAATGCAACAGACCAACACTTTATTTTGCCAAAGTTCAGCAGAACCTGAGTCTCAAGAGTTCCAATTTCTGTCTAAATTTAGAGGCCTTTTTTTTCATGAATCATGTGTTTGGTAGTGAAGGTTTTTTTATGAAGTTTGTTTATTGAAAAATGTAAATGCCTCTTCAACAAACTGTAGAACATGAAGGTCTCATCTTCATTATCAGAATAACTCAGTTGAATTTGTCGATTTTTTTCTTTTGATATTCTTTGGGTCTGAGTAAGGTCTGAATGAGATTCAGTATCTCTAATGAAGCTTAAGAAAAGCAGGCTTACTGGAGGAGCAACCACTAAGTTGGACAGGCAGTGTTGGAACTAATGGACAATGTTAACACATGATTACATGGGTACCAATTGGCCACATATTTAATTTAAATACCCCTATTTCTTTCATTGGAGAGCTGAGAAGAAAGTTTACAAATGAACAGGTGCAGCAACACCTTTCTAGCACAAAGGACAGGATATCTAACTAGTTTCAAGATAAAAAAACTAAATACATACGTGAAGAGTTTGTGGCTTGGTTTTTTTTTTTGGTGTCTCACAGTTATGAGTTATTAGATTTAATATCTTTCCCAATCCTTTTCCAGTCTGATTTTATACTTCATTTCTATATTAGTAATAATAAAGTTATCAAAGAAACTCATCATTGTAATCAGGTATATATTTCCTTTGGGAAAAATTAGTGCCATTTAACTCATTTTGTAGTAACTCCCTTGATTTTAGCTGTTTTAAAAAGCTTGCATATTAGAGAAACAGAACTATATTTGTTCAGCTCACTGTTTTCCTCTTTATCCATTTTTAAATGACATATTTATCAGTGGCTCTTTCCAGTGATATGTACTTAGTAACTTTATTTGGAACCCTTGCTACAATTCCACAATTTCCTGGACCAGTTTTTCCATTATCTTATACTGGAAGCGACAAAGTAAGTGTTGCCTTCTCCTTGATGTGGTAGTTTCTATTTTATAGACTCCTTTCCATTTTAACCATAATGGTCCATATGGAAATTACTTGGCCATAACATTGTATGTGGTTTTGCAGTTGAGCCAAGAACTCAAAGTCAATGTGAATATTGTAATTAACTTTTGAGGGGCAGGGATGTTATATTTTTAATTGTAAACAAACGGGAAAGAGGTCTTATTTTTTTAAAATATTTTTCTCTGACCTACAACATAAAAGAATATAAAGCAAAACTCACAGAGTAGTAGGAGAGCTTAATTAGAAATGAAAATCGACACTGTAAGTGGTACAATAGGTCCATCAAAGTACAAAATGAGTTTCCCTGTGGAGTTTAAAAGCTTTGTGTATTGCTTCTGGCCATAAAAAGTTTTTGACTGAAAAAAAAATCATGAGTCTAAAGTATATTACCTACTCTTCATCTTTCTTTTGGCAACATCTTGATGATTTCACTACAAAGCATGTTTTAAGACATAGTATAAAAGGCAAAGAATATCTGTGTTAAATTGACTAGAAGGTGACATTATTATGTAATTTTTTAATCTACTAGCCTTAAAAAAAAGTAAGTCAAATAAGAGAAACAATTGAGTTTATACTTGAGCATGTTTGTTTTCTATGCATGGAAATTGGAAATCTCCATGGCATATTAGCCTAAGGACAGCCATCATCATTTGCCAATAAAAGATAGGAATTGCTTTAGGAATTTGTCGTGAGAAGACTGTTTAACCTCGGGCTGATGGATAACTGAACTTCTGTCTAAGCATAAGATGATTGTTATGTTTTTTAACTGGAATATAAGTTAAATGAAACGAGCTACACTACCCTATTAAACACACTGTGACATATGAACACCGTCCAAGAGACAGAGCAAACCTACTGGTGTGTTTTCCAAGCTCTGACTCATATAAATTTGGACATAGTCAAGTTTATTTCTGGCGGGAATAAAATGCTTTACATAAGGGGAAAAAGAAACACAAGAGTTGGGGGAAGAGGGAGCTTTAAGGAGTTTATCTCCTCAAAGCAGAATAAACACTACAGATATGATCTGTGAATGTGGATGTGTATATGTGCATGTTTCTGCTTACCTAAGCAAAATCACACTTTCATTGTAAATAGAATTATATAGAAATGTGTCTCTATAACTTGAAAATGAAACAGTTGTCTTAGTGTTAGATCTTGGGGGAAAAAATAATAGGTACATGCTTGCTCACATTTATTTTCCCCTTTTTCAGATGCACTTTTCATGAGTGACTCTTTTTCTTTCTCAGAAAGGGGAGAAAAGACATTCTTATGGAGAGGAGACAACAGTCAAGGTTCATTCTCTGCATAACTGCATCAGTTTTCAACTTGTGACCATCTGCAGATAAGTCACTTCCTGGAGCAGGGATGTTTTATAGAAGGAAAATCCATAGCACCAATGGAAAATAATTTCAAGAAGGAGAAGGAAACATTTCAAGAAAGGCACATGATGAAAGTAAAATAGTGGATATACTATCTCAGAACAACAAAGAATGCAACAGTGAAACCCTTGACGAAATCAAGGACTTTTCAACAACAACCTCATGGTACATTATGTCAGCAAACAAACATAGTATCTTGGCTAGGTCTTTAGTATCTGGAGATAATTTCATCATAAAAGCTTGGGGAACGTTGCGTCATGTCCAATTTCTTTGCATCCTGTCCCTCATTGTCATCAAAGACTCTAATGCAGAGAATGAAACTTGACTTTTCTACTCTCCATGAGAGTGTTTTCCTCTTTTTCTCAAGAAGAAACATTATCACTCAGCGTGCTTTGACAAATGAGCAGGTTTATCCTGCTTTTGCTCCAAATAGATTAAGTGTTAACAAGGAAGGAAATTGCATAGGTTGGGTCATTCAGTGTTTCAAGTATGAGTAAAAGTGGATTTCTCCAATCTGTCTCAATCTAGCTGTGTGGTTTGCAGGGACTCAATAAAAAGACATCTCTTGTCTCTTTGTCTTACAATGACGGTAATGCAGACGAAACAAGAATGAAATTCCTGAAGCGCAGTTTAGACAGACTCTGGGCACATGAACTCAGGAGGTCAGTCCAAAAGTCCTTGCCCAGCTGGCAGGCACAAGAGATTCTTCTGGTCGTGGGTGCCTGAAGCTGCTTCATGTCCAGGAGCAAGTTTGGCTAGACCTACCAAGGACAATTTCTGAGGGTTTAATTTTCCAATAACCACGGACTTCTATGAAAATTAAACCTATCAGTTCACACATGTTCTAGCTTCTTAGAAGTTCTTATTTGCTTTGTGGCTGGGCAGTACTGTAAATCCGTGAAACTTTTCTCAGATCCCAGTTTTTCAGAGTGCTTGAAGTACAGGATCCATGAATCCATCATGATGAGCAAGGAACTGTCTAATTTGATCTGGCTTTTTTTCCCCATCTGATATTCTGACTTCTGTATTCCCTCTGCTAGCCAAGTAGTTTTAGAAATCCAGAAATTACAAGATCATAGAATATCTCAAGTTGGAAGTGACCCATAATGATCATTGAGTTCAACTCCCCACTCCTTGCAGAACTCCCTGAAAATAAACTATATGAGTAAGTCCATCATCCAGACATTGCTTGAACTCTGACAGGTTTGGTGCCACAAGCATTTGCCTGGGTAGTCTGTTCCAGCGAACAATGACCTTCTTAATGAAGGTCCTTATCCTACTGTTAAATCTGAACTTCACCTGACACAGCTTTATTCTGTTTCCTCATATTGTACCACTGGTCACCAGAGAGAGGAGATCAGCACCTCCCCACTTTTGGGGAAAAAAAAAAAAAAAAAAGAGGCCTGAGAGTGGATTGAGTGACTTTACAAGTTTATTCCTCACTGCAGTAGTAGCTGTGGAACAGCCACTCATCTAGAAACTTGGTCTCCCAAACTGGCTAGAGTACTTTCAGTTAACAATGTTGTATCTCTCCAAATGTACCACAGAAAGTGTAACAAGTACAAAAAAAGTTTGTACACAGATCTGATTTATGAGGCTGATTCTAAAAACAAATACAGGATGTGTGCTTAATGTGAAATTCTTTTTCAGAATTTGAGTGGCAGTTTTACACAGAGAAGAATCTTCCTCACATTAAGTCATTTCATTGTCTATTTATTTAAGCATGTTTTAAGATAAATTGAAGGATTATTTGGAATGTACAGCAATAAATAGGTTGTCTTCTGTGTTCTTTTCACTTAATCTGAGCTCCTTCCAAACTGAGATCAATGAAGGAGGGAGATGAAGTTTGTTATGGTCCTTCTCATTGTATAAGCACCATTGAATAGCACTGAATATAAAAACAAAAGGGTGAAGGGCAGAGTACGCCTATTTAGGAAGGAAGAGTTAATGATGCATATTGTCCAGAGGGATATGAAGTGAAAATTACTGGGTGTGTCCAAATGGTTCTTGTCCAGCACAGAATCCCCTGCAATGGAGAATTGCACATGGATGTCTGGGGTGTCTGTGAGAGAAGATACACACCCAGGCAAGCAAAGAAGCACTCAGAGAACAGGGAGAGCAAATGTTTGGCAAAACTCTGCTCAACACCTCCATGAGCATTTCTGGCCTTAACTACACACATTTTTCTATATAATGTTCTCAAGATGGAGTTCCATTAAAATTCTTCTGCTGATAAATCCTTTAGGTATTGCATGCAGATGGAAGGCTGTTTATTTTGCAAGCAGAAGAATTTAAAATAAAATTATTTCTTAAATATGTTGAGAATTATATATATCCTTCAGCTATTTATCTTATAGGAAGTGGAGAGCCAAACATTCATTTGAGAGAATGAAACTTTGAAGTCATTTTCCAGTTTTACCTCAGCTGTTACTTATCTCTTGGGTTTTCCTGAAACTATTTTCTTTGTCTGATTCACTCATGATCAATGATGCCTACAGCAGGACAAAACACACAAAACCCCCAGCATTTAAATTAGGTACAAAAGTACCCAAAGTTCACACAGAAAGTGGCTGGATTTGTAGACTGTAAAGCAAAAAGCTCCACTGAAAATCATTTAATCTTACTTTCTGCAGGGTGATTCCCAGAAGCTCCTCAATCAAGTCTGTATTTTTTGTAGAGCTATATCAGGGGAAAAAAACCTAAGTATGTGCAAGACAGAAGCAGGAACACTATCAGGCACACGTTGCTCAGGGAAAAAGTTTATGTAGCCTTTTCTGTTATGGCGTTACAGAAGAAGGAATAATACCCACCTGAAAAAGGCAGCTCCAAGACCCCTGTATTTGCACAATGAAATAATTAATACCACATGAAACTCCAAAATATATTTAAAAAATCACAGCCAGATAATCCATTGCATTAGGGCAGGGTAAGCACTTAAAGCTAATATGCGTTTTTTGTGGAAGTTATAAGAAGTCATCTGTACAATTTTGTTATCTTGAATGGTTTTTTTCTGAAGTAAGCCTGAAGACAAACCACTCCCTGCATTTTATTGCCCCTTCCATTAACTTGGAACATAGCACGAGAAGACTATGATGGCACACAATTGTATCAAGAGCAGCTGTTAATCCGACCATCTTTACCAAGGTTTTGCCAAAATGTGATTTCTAATCTTTGTTGTAAGGAAGCTCATTGAAGTTTGTCAAAAATAGAGTAAAAAATAAATAAATAAAATTAAAACAGTTCCAAACACTAAATGTTACCTGCACTACAGCTTGCGTTCTCCTCCTTTTCAGAGATGCTAGAAAACAAAGTTCAAGATTAAGTGTAGTAGTTTTCTGCACTTGCTGCAATTATAGTTTCTTATGTACCATAGCTACAGACATAGGGACATCACACTCACCTGGAAAGCAAGCACTTTCTGCAAAGTTTAACCTTCAGGTAGAACAACCGAAAATTCCTGATCAGCTTGGGCTGCCTTGATAAACTTAGAAAGACTCATAAAATCTAGTTGATCTTTGCACATCTCCAACTGAGAGAGACTATAATCCTTCATGAGAGCACCCTCGGTAAGTCTGCAGATAAAACAAAGTTGTATTTGAATGTTGATCTGCATGAGGGAAGGAAGGCTCTGCAGAGGGATCTGGATGAGCTCAATCGATGGGCTATGACCAGCTGTATGGGGTTCAGCAAGACTAAGTGTGGGTCCTGCAATTTGGCCAGAACAAACTCCATACCATGCTACAGGTCTGCCTGGCAAAAAAGGACCTGGGGGTATTGGTCGACAGCCAGCAGGACTTTGCACTTCTCCTTGTTGAACTTCACATTGTTTTAGTTGGCCCGTCTCTCCAGCCTGTCAAGGTCCCTCTGCATGGCAGCATGACTTTCTGGCGTATCAGCCACTGCTCCTAGTTTGGTGTCATCCGCAAACTTGTTGATCCGTAAACTTTGCACCATCATCAAGCTCATTAATGAAGATGCTGAACAGTACTGAACCTGGTGTTGAACCCTGATATAGAACACCACTAGATACAGGCCCCCAGCTATACTTCTTGTCACTGATTACCATCTTCTGAGCCCAGTTATTCATGCAGTTTTCAATCCACCTCACTGTCTGCTTATCCAGCCCATACATCAATGTCTTGCCTGTGAGGATCCATTGAAGCATTCTTATCATGGGAGCCATCCCATCACTTATCCATAATTCCAAAAAAAATATAACCCTGAAACTGCACACATGTATCTAACTCATGATTTTTATTCCCCATTCAGTGTGCATTAGTACACAGGCATTTTAAAAAGGCAGCCTAGGTCTGAGGGTTTTTTCCATAATGGTACCCTGTAGGTAATTCCTTGCTTATGCGCAAGTGCTGGAAGTGACTTCACTTAAGCCTTATTCTGTTGAATTTGTGATCTCTTGCTGTCGCATCACCATATGGTCTTTGCTGAGCACTTGTGTCCATTTCTCCCTCACAGGACTGCTGATTACACTCTTCATCCCCCATCATTCTTAGTTTAAAATCCATTTTATGAAGTCTACTGGTGAAAATAGCTTCTCCCTGCTTAGTGATGTGGATCCCACCTCTCCTTAGAAGGCACTAACACTCAAACAGGGTCTCATGGTCATAGAACCCAAAATCCTATCATCAATACCAGTTTTGCAGTCAATTTGATAGGAACGGTTGGACTCGATGATCCGGTGGGTCTCTTCCAACCTGGTTATTCTGTGATTCTGTGATTCTGTGAATTATTGATTTGTCTTATTAGTCCCCGTCACAGTCCCACTGGAAGGATCAAGGAGAACTCTTCTTAGGCCCCCATGCCCTTACCTATTGCCTCCAGAGCTCTGTAGGCACTTTTGATACCCTCCAGTTTTCTGCTAGCATTGTCGTTTGTGTCTAGATGGAATAACAATGAAGAGTATTCATCAAAGGCTTGGACAATCTTCAGTAGTCCATCCACAATTTACTGGATCTTGGTCCCTGACAGGCAGCAAATCTTTCTAGATGACTGGTCAGGCAAACAGATGGGTGCCTCTGTCCCCTGCAGCAGAGAGTCACCTACTAAAATGACTTGCAATTTTGTTGTACAAACTGAATGAAAATCTTTCACTCAGCGTAACAACAGCAATTTTCATTCCTAAAGGAACATTATGTAATGTTTATGTAATGTAATGAACATTAAATAATGCTTAGGAATTAGGAGTTTAAAGAGATTTGCATTCTCTTTGCAGAAGAGAAATAACTAGAAAGCATACAGTGAAATGGATTTTATAGATCAGATAGCTGGAGTAGCCTGCTTACAACCAAAATTCCCTCCCCTTCATCAGCTTTTGGCGTGTAGCTTAGACAACCTTCTGCCTTGTAAAAAGTAGTCCTAGTCACTCACCAGTCTGAAATGCACTTGGGCAAAGGTCAGTTAAAGACTATAGTGAGCTCCTGCTCAGTAGTGCTGTGCCTTGATTTCTGGTTCAAACTCCATTTCAAGGTTTCAGGTGACTTGGACAGCTTTTGCACACAAAGGTTTTTAGTAAAAATTTGAAAGCTTTTAGTAGATATCTGTCATCTCTACACATGATCTAACTAGAGCTAAGACAATTAGACAAATAATCATCATTGTCTGAAAGTATTTTTTCCATCTTATGACACATAAATCACTCATAGGATCATAGAGAAAAAGTTTGCTACAGTCCTGACACTTACCGTGAATTGCTCAATTTACCAATGAAGGAATATTAGCCCATAAATGCTGCATTTAATCAACTGCTTGAGTGAATTATTGCCAGAAATATACTTGTTAATTATGGTTTTTCTACAAATTCTAAGGCTGCTGGATTAATTTTAACAGCGTTTAGAATCTGTGTCCTGTTAAAATACTTTCCAGCAGTTAAAATATGTTTGTATGACACAATTTTCTGTGTTTATATCTTAACTTTCCATAAATATACAGTTTCCATGCACACAGAAGAAATACTAGTTATCCTATATTAACCGTAGATGAACTACTCGCAATGCACTCTGTGAATTAAGTCAGTTTTTCCTAATGAAAACAATGCTGTTTATAGCAAGACAATGGGTGGAGTTAAAAAATAAATAAATCAGAACTGGAAGAAAATAGAAAAAGCAAAGTTAAACACTCAATAAGTGCTTTTCCAGCGTGTCTTGTTTCTGTATACATCTAGACAAAGGCCATTATTAAAGAGATCAGCTAATCCTAAAGGGGAATTCTGAGATTTATTGTTGAATTTACCTTTGCCGGTTAACTTTTTTATCTGTAGCTGTAACACCAGCATACTATTATCCCTGAAAACAGTTCACACTGGAACTGGACAGTCTTAGCCTTGCCTGGATATTATTGCCTAATTTGCACATGAGCAGCTTTGTCAAGAAACTACCTGAATCATTGCAGAGGGAATCCCAAGTGTAAACTAACATGTCTGGAGTGTGAACTATGTAATGATGAAGGAACAGGGAGCAAAAATACTTGGAAGTGTAGATGTGCCTTCTGTGACATATAGAGCAGCTGATTGTTCATCACCTTCAAATTACATAGGGAAAAGAAGCATTTCTCTAAAGCTAGATTGTATTCAACTCTGTCCAGTCTGAATGCAGATGAACATGTCAGTCACTCAGCACACATTAAGTACACTTCTCATCTAGGTTTCTATTCCATAGCTTCCTACGGAACCTCACTAAGTGCCTATTGTTGCTGGTAACAAAAAATCTGTCTTTATTTGTGACTTAAGCTTAAGTTTTGAGAAACTGTACCAAACATACAACATTTGTAACATATTAACTTGGATTCCAGCTTGAACTGTCTTCAGACTCCGGGTTTCCAGAGTTTTGTTTGGTGGCCATATTTTATAAAGGTTAGTGAAGGTTGTAATTGTGGACCTGGAGTGTGCTCTTTCATTCAATTCAGAGACGTAAAGAATTAAAAAAAAATGTTTATTTATCCCAATTCTTTATAGAATTAAAAGCCTCACTAGAGACTGCAGTAAGACTTCCTTTTACTGCAGGCTTTTACTAAGAGACACTAAAGCTTTTTCAGCCAGCTCCTGGCCAGTGGTGATTTTCACAGGGTAGTATAGATAGCTTACATGGTTCTACACATAGTCCGTGGTTCTGTGAGTCATTCATATGGGAAGGATGGGGTCAGAGTTTGTCTCAGAAAGAAAATTAATACTTTGTGCTGGAAAGAGAATGATGCAAAAATTACCATTAATGTGTAGACTCAGATTATATATTATAATGTGTGTATATATATATAATATTATAATGTGTAGATTTCAGGGAGTGTATAAATCAAACAAGTAGTTAAAACTTCATTCTCAGATAAATAAAACCTAGAAATTTTTTATACTTTGACACAACAGCTGCAATTTATTATATTTCAAAAATAATTTATCATTATCAAATCATCTTTCCTTGACAGAAAATTGACAAAAATTATTGATTACACGATGTACTTAATAAACCTGTGCCCAGGCTCCAGAGAATAAAGGCATTATTGTCTATACAATATAGTATTAAAGAAAATAATAATATTCATTGCTATGAATCATAAATTACAGTGTGGGATGATTAAAAACAAATGGGTGTGGAGAAGCAGTTCTTTAAATGGAGACATCAAGTCTCTGATGTCTATTTATTACAAATGTCTGAAATCCATCACAACATTGATATGTTGTGTTGTTACTGAGTTTGATTTGTTTTGAATATTTACACTGAAATGTTTAGTTAACCATTAAATACAAGAACCAGTGAAAAACAATAACTTTGTCTCATACCTCTTCCCAATATCCCTATTTGTGGCTATACTCTAGGTCACTACATTGCAGTATTCAGCTTTCATACTGCTATCTTTATATGTAGACTCAAAACCACATATTTATTTTCCTCAGTGCAATTTAACAATTAAATACTATGGGATACCTTGAGGGCTACAATGACTGTCCGGGTTCCTGGGACCTCTCAGAGCATGAAACCTTCATGAACAGGCTGTGGAAAGCAGTGGGAGGACTACATCCACTTCCATGTAACAGGCTGATGACCAGGCTACCGTGCCAGACACAAGCTGCTGAAGACACATGGTTTCTTTCCAGCACCTCATCTGAGCATGAAGGTGTTGGACTGATACATATTCTTTGTGCTATGATTAAAAACTGTCTCTCCAAATATTCCTTCCACGCTTTCACAGGAAAAATAAAAACAAATTATAGCTACCTGAATGACTAGAAGGCATTTGTGGCTTGTGTATTAGGCGTCAGTGTCAAGGTTTTGGTAAAGGGCGACCTGCAGGGTGGCTTCTGTGAGAAGAGATCACGGTAGACATGGGCAACTCCAACAAACCCACCACAGGACACAATGGGTCCCATCAGCCAAGCTGGTCACGCCTCAGGGAAAACATATTTGAGAAAGGGCAAAATGTCAGAAAGAGAGGAGGAAGGACCACGGAGAGGAAAAAATATAAAAAAAAAAAAAAAGATGAAAAGAGGAGGAGAGAATCAGAGGGGCACAACAGAGGCAACACCAAGGCCAGAGAAGGAGGTGCTTCACAGCATAGCAGATGTTCCTGAAGGATCGCAGAGCATGGAGGATCCACCCTGTACAGTAGGAAAGGAGTTAGAAGGAAGGAGTGGCAGAGAAAAAAACTCTACATCCTGACTGCAACCTCAATGCTACACTGCTTTTTCCTGCCTAAAGGCAATGAATGCAACCTCTGGTGATAACAAGATGGAAACACTGGTGTCTAAAGTAAAGCTGAGCCTCGGAAAGGAGGATTGTGGTTTGCGTACATGTTTTAATGTTTGTGTCTTGTTTGTTTCTTTATTTCCAAATGCCCAAATAAGTAAGTAAATATTTATATTCATTAGCAAAAAATTAAGTTAAATTCCCCAAGCTGAGTTCCTGACAATAACTGGTAACTGGTTTTCCTGTTTTTATTTCAATCCACAAGCTTTCTTGCTCCTGTCCTTCCTATTCTCTCCCCTATCCAAATGCAAGGAAGGCAAGTCAGTAAGACACAGGCTGGTTGTTTGACTGCCAGCTGGATCCAACCCACCACAGCTTTTTAACTAACCATGGACATCTAAATGCCAAGCATGACAAAAAAAAATGCCAGCTCTGAGGATTCGAAGTGATTCATAGAATTGTCCTTTAGCCCCTTCAGCCCTACAATTCCATGGTTAATTTTTAGGCCATACAGACAGAATGAATTGAAAGGGCAACTTGGCTGTATATTTTCCCAGGACTCAAACAGGTCCCATAAGATGAAAGTGTTCATATTCACAGACTTGTAGATTTTACAGTAGAGTGTGAGTGGGGAAAGTATGAAATATATAGGAGAGTTGGTAAAGATCCATGGGTAGTTTGTGGAGCAAGAACCCTAAGGAATCTGTGGGAAATAGAGCACTAATCCTCCTTCCTGTAACTGGACAGCTATAAGACAGATAAAAAGAGCATGAAACTTCTCCTATGAGCTGGAACAAAATGGACTATGAGATTCTCTCTGTCCTCTAAGAGAGCAAGGAAAGTCAGCCAGATGTGAAAATGTTCAAGCAGCAAACTGCCTAATCATTTAAGATTGCACCTATTCTCTCTCCTTAGTCTTAAGACACACAGTTACATCTGTAGAAAGCAGGCAGTGCCCTGCACAGCCAATGGAGTTATCTCCAAGTGAGCTAGTTGTTGGCACAAAGGAAATATGGCTGTGTAATGTGGGACTAGCAAAAGCCTGGATTCTCTGGATAGCTTCTATGTCATCTAGCAGCCAAAACTCCAAGTCAAATAGCCAATGAATATCATAAAACAAGGTCTACAATTCATAGCCAGTGATTTCCAAACATCTAGGATGCATTACGCCTACTTTCCACATGCTGTGCTCACAATTTCTGCACAGTCATTTTATCACACCCCAGATTCATTATGCATGTTGCAAATTAATTTTATGTCATGTGCATATATACTGTGATGTCTTGAACCGATTGCTACTGGTTTGAAGCTGATTTATTCTCAAGTTGCAAGTCTATCTTGTTCAGGATGTGTCAGAACTATATAAACTAGCACGAATCATCAATGTGCTGTAGGAAATACAGATCTTGATTTCCTAGTCACTTTGGCCTTACCTGGCATGAGGTTCATGGCATACACATACATATTTCAGCCAAAATTTTTCAGATGGGAAGCCTTACAGGGACACTTCAGATGTCTGAGGAGCAGATCAATTTATTAGTTCTGCTGGTTCTGGGGTAAAACGCCAGTATTTCTAACCAGGACTGTCTATAAGCACCCAGATCACACAGCACTATATCACATAATAAATACTATGAGATAATGGCTTATTAAGTCCTAAAACATGGAGATCTGTTTCTTAACTGTGGAGTATGTGTCTACTTGATGCTGTAGGTTCATCTGGACTCCTACTTGCACATTTTTAGCAGGGCTGAGTGTCCCATCCTTGGTCTTACCTGGAATTTCAGAAGTTTCTGGTTTTGGACAACATAGGTCTGAAAGATAGGTGGTTGTTATGGGTTGATTTAGGGCACTTTCCACTTGTGGAAATACTGATCCCATAAGTCTAATGGATTATGGGTCCCTCTATGCATTTATTTTTCATGTAACTACGAATTTTGATAAGAGTTGCAATGAAAACTTCTGATTCAAGAAGTCCTTAAACAAGATGTCTTGCAAAAGTATCTAGATAGATTGGAGCAATGGGCAGGGATTAGTGAGATGAAATTTAACAAGATCAAATGCCATATTCTGCACCTACAATGGAGTAATGCCAAACACATGTATAAACTGGCAGAGGAAAGGGATCAGGAGGTGCTGGTTGGCAGCAGTCTCAATATGAGTCAGCAGTGTGCCCTGGCAGCCAGGAGAGCAAACCACATCCTGGAGTGCATCAAACACAGTGTAACCAGCCAGTCAAGAGAGGTGATTATCCTGCTGTATTCAGCATTGGTATGGCCTCAGATATGAGTATTGTGTTCAGTTCTGAGCCCCACAAGTTAAGAAGGATGTGAAGGTCCTCAAATGCATCCAGCAGAGGTCAACAAAGCTGGAGAAAGGAGTGAAAACCACGCCCTCTTAGAAGCTGCTTGGGACTTGGTGTTATCTAGTTTCAAGAAGAGCAGGCTGAGAGGAAATGGCCTCAAGTTGAGCCAGGGGAGGTTTAGCTTGAACATCAGGAAAAAATTCTTTACAAAAAGAGTGGTCAAGCATTGGAACAAGCTGCCCAGGGAGTGGTGGAGTCTCCACGCCTGGAGGCATTCAGAACACCCGTACACATGGCGCTTTGGGACCTGGCTTACTAGGCATGGTGGTGTTAGGCTGACAGTTGGACTTGATACCTTAGAGGTTTTTTCCAACCTTAGTAATTCTTGGTTCTATGATGTAGGGGGGAGATTCTTTTTTGATTTTTTTTTCCCTTTTCCCTAGAGTCTTCATTTTAAACTCCTCACAGTTCAGCAGCAGATAGTTTGTAAAATACCAAGTCTCGGTATTTCCAAATTTGAACACACAGAAGTGAAAAAGCAGTCTCATTTGATCTGAACTTTACTGTAGTCAGTCTTTATGATGAACTATACCAAAACTCGAACTACCAAGACCTGCAGACTTCTGACCTCCAAATTCATGCTTTCAGTGTAACTTGAGGTTAGCAATGTACCTGTTCACGGATATTTCTTTTCTTGCCTTCCATTATTGCTGAGCATATTTCCAGTAGGAAAAGCCAAAAAGAACAGCAAACATTAAAGATATGTTTTGTCTGAGATTGCTTCCTGTACTAAGTCCAGGAGCACCCTCTGACTGGCTGACCAGCTAAGTGCAGTACATCGGCATCTATTACTTCCATTAAGATGATTATATATTCCAGACTTACAGCTCTGTGTATTTTGCCAGACCAAATGCCATCCTCTGTTAAGCTCTTCCTCAGAGAGGAAAATCTGTCTACTTACAGTTAGTATGAGCCAAGCCATCATCATGCCAGGTCTGCAGTTGAAAATCTGGAATTATCTTATAACAGCAGTAGGAATATTTAGGGATGAGTGATTGTAAGAACGGGCTCGTGGGACTGGCAGTGTTCAGCAGGACTTTGGCCAAACTAAACACAAAATAGAAAATGCTCTTCAGTCATTGCTGCATAATCCCAGATCCACTCCTTCCTACACATATCCAACAAACTTAGTTTAAAACCTAAGAAAATAGATGTGCAGACAAAACAAATCTTCATATCCAATTCACAGTTATTTTTTTCTTCCAGGTAAAGAGTGAAAAAGAGCAACAGGGAGCCACTTCATTAATGTCTCCAAGAAAAGAAATACGGGTCATCATCATCTTAAGGAAGGGACTGGAGACAGTCCTTACTTCCATTGAGACCTCTGCCTGTGGGTTGTTCAATGACTTTGCAAGCAGCTAACCCAGTTATAAAACAGTGGCTTTCAATCTGTTGTCCATAAAGTGCCAAGAGTTCATGGACTTTTTTTGGAAATGCAAAACTAACAGGACAATTCTCATGAAGGAGAAATATGATATATTACCATCTAGAGCTTCACTGGAAAAAAGATTTAAGCTCTGCTAACAAAAAATAATAAAAATCATTGTCTTATAGTATCTGATCTGATCTTTTGTTGACAAAAGAACATTAGAATGAGGACAGAGTAATTATAAAACTTAACTGGCTGTTACTCGGTCTGTAAAGTAAATGGGTGCTATTAGCTAAGAAAAAATAGCCAAAGGTGATGGGCAAAACTGGTCAGTCACTTTAGAGGGAAGCATGGGAGCTGATCTTTAGGGCTGTATTGTACTCTTAGCTGGTATTTGGAAAGAAAAATACAGTCTTATCTGATTTTTTTCTGCCTGTTTGTACAGCCCAAATGTTAAGCTAATTTTCTTTAGGGAACTGATCCTACAGTTTCTGCCATTCACGCCATGATGGTCTCTAACTTAGACTTCAAGCACAGCAACTCTGACAGAGCTAAATTGTAGGTACATTTGAGATCTAAGGCTACTACAGAATTCAGGAGGTTATTTGCTACATGGCAGCTCATTCAAGTAGTGCACAGGGTAATTTACCTTGAATCTGCATTGGCATTTTAAAGATCAAAAGGTACTGCTACAGGCATCAGATCCAGCTCCCACTAAAGGGTGGAAATCCTAGGATCAGATCCTTCATTTTTCAGACAAACAAAACTCATTTCCTTAAGGGTAACTGAGACCAAAAGCTATGAGGTGGGAGAACCATACCACTGATTGCAGACTGCTTGTGTGATTAGTTAAATATCTTCTGAACCTGAGGGACTGAGAAAATGGGTGAAATAAAATGACTGTATAAGCTGATTGATAAGACGTAGGCCTACATTTCTGGCCCATGAGTATTTCATAGAGAACATTCTAATAACATTTTGAAAATATCCATTAAAAAACATTCAAATCGAATGTAGGCCTACCTTTCAGTGAAATTATTTTATAAGTGGAACATACAAAGAAACACCAAGTAAAACATTTTGAGAAAACTGGATTTTTTTTGCCGTCATTTTTCAACCTGACATCAGGCCAGGATATTAATTATTGTAAGAAGGTTTCATTTAGTCTGTATAAGAGGAGTGCATGCTGTGTGGGATATTTTCTGTTAGGCCTGCGTAATGGACTTTGTGAGTCACCACATAGTGGTCCTATGGGAGGTGCAGCAAAGCACGATTTCTCTTGTTGTCAGCTAAATTCTTTGAATGTAGGATGACTGCACGTCTTTCTTCATGTGGCACTTTTCTGTGCAGTGAAATAGCATCTGACCAACTTCATCCCTTCTTGTTTTGTTTGCTTCTTTTAGCTGATAGTCTATAGCCAGTGAAAAGCCAGATGATTCCTGTGCTTTCATGTCTACTAGACTCATCGCTGGTTCCCGCAACTTCTGATGCTGCTGACTTTCAAAAGGCGGGCAAGCGGGATACACCCAAACCCTTTCAGTTGCTGTTAATTCACATCAGCCAAATGCATGTGGAATTTAATATATAGAGGTGGAGGGTAAGGCTTAGGCTGAGTGCCAGCAGGTCAGTTTGCATTCTAGGGATGAGATATCTGTGCACATTTAAGATCCGTTTCTGTAGATGATACACTCCTGATACTGCACACAGAGAGGTGCAGGTGTTTGGAGAGTTCCCAGGACTCAACATGTTTATTCTCCAAAGTCAGGCAGAGAAACTTGCTTAATGGCTTCCTAGTTTCTTTTGGCTGACTTTACCTAATGGAAGGGTTTGGTCCCTTGGAGCACACTTCTGTGGAAATTTGTATGGTGATATGCATGCATTTTTTTAAAAAACAAAAAAACAAAGTAACAAAAAAACACCCCTGAGTAAAACAGTTTCTCCTGTAGATTCCTATCATCCAAGGCAAGTGTTACTATGCTCACAAACAGCTAGTACCTCCAAGAGCCCTGGGGGCAATGGTGCCTGGTTTCCTAGGAAGCTATGTTTTGGAGATTAATGTACACTCCAGGTGTCTAGTTTGCACAAAACTCACTTTTGCTGTTGGGGTAATTAGTAAAGGCTCTTGGCATAACTTAATAGCTCTGATAGCTCTGCTTCTCTGATTGTGGACTCAAAGTTTGTTATATAAGGATAGGCCAACAGAAAGAGAAAGAGAGAAGTCTGTATGAGTTCAGTTTCCTTAAGAAAGCAGGCTTTTATGTACTCTGTCACGTACAGATACATATTGAAGAAGAAATCACTTTTTCTGTCCACAAGACACTTTTTTGCTCCCAAAATCTCCACATTCAATGAGAATCATATTAAGTAGAAAATCCAACAGAGAGCTGAACAGCTTTTCTGTTGACAGCCTCACCAAATCTGATATAATGATACAAAATGTTTTGTTTTGACATGATTTTTATTAATGGAAAAATGATGATTCCAGAAGTCTTAATCAGTTATATTTTGGGATTGATTACTCTTGGATTTTGAAAAGAAATGTGGGGTGCAAAGAATAGAACTAGATCTGTATAACCGATCCATGCAGCTGTTCACATTTGTATTGTTTGGGTCAAATATATATTAACAGTCAGGATTATACTTGTGTCTATTTAGTTGTATTCAGTGCCAGCTAAAAAGAATGTTACGATAACACTTTGCATGGGATGATAAATTTTATCAGGCATTTTATTTAAAAACAATGTTTCCTGGAAAACATTCTTTACAAATGTAAACACTGATGATAATTTCTTTCAGAGTCCCTATGTACGCCTTCTATTCCTCCAATAATTTCACTCTTACTACTATTCATCCACTTTCTCTTCATAGCATGGTGTAATGGGCCTTCCTTC
This sequence comes from Phaenicophaeus curvirostris, assembly GCF_032191515.1. Lineage (NCBI taxonomy): Eukaryota > Metazoa > Chordata > Aves > Cuculiformes > Cuculidae > Phaenicophaeus > Phaenicophaeus curvirostris. The sequence goes on from NC_091392.1 coordinate 183,015,096, forward strand.
GTGAGGTCAGACGTAAACCTACACTCAAAATCAGCATTAAGGAATGTTTCTGCTACAATATATATATTAAAAAAAATAGATAACCCTGTTGATCTCACAATTCAGTTTGCTACTCAGCACTCTTGGCTTTTTCCTACAATTTTCATAAATAAAAATCTTCAATTAGGTCATAGAATCATAGAATAATCATAGAATGGTTTGGGTTGGAAGATTCTAGTTCTTACTCCCCAACCACGGGCTGGAACACCTCCCACCAGCCCAGGCTGCTCAAGGCTCCATTCTACCTGGCCTTGAACACCTTCAGGGATGGAACAGCCACGACTTCCCTGAGCAACCTGTTCCAGTGTCTCAACACCCTCACTGTGAAGAATTTCTTCCTAATGTCTAATCTAAATCTTCTCCCTTCCCGTTAGAATAGAAAACCGAATCATTTTCCACCCACAGGATGGGGTGGGGGGAGGGCGGGGGAAGAGAGATAAAATGGCAAAGATTCCAGGAGTGGTGCTGATTCAATTATAATTTTTTTTTTCTTTCACATTTGGACCTATTTAACAATTTTTTTTTCCAGATATAAATCTGAAGAAGATATATTGGTGGATCATATCCCTTCCACCACAAGGCAAGATTCCTATTCATAATGTGTCTTTCATAACTTACTATGATCTCCCTGCCTGAATAACAGACTGAAAAAGCACAACTGCAGTATATTATAAAGATGGTGCCTGTCCAAGAATCTTGTCAAAGAGGAGTATAAAAAGATAAGATACAAAATTTAAGTCTGCTAAAAAAACACAGTAATTCAAAAAGATATAATTCAGTGCTAGGCTGACCTCCAATAAAATGTATCCACTTAGAAAATCATCTATTTCAGGCAAAACTTCAAAAGTAAAGTGTCAGAAATCTTTTGAAAAGTTCCCGTTTCGTGTATCATTTTGATACTTCTATTTTTGTTAGTTATTCATAAATTCTAATACTGAAACCTCATAAACTCTAATACCGAAACCTCGTTTTTTAGCAAGGGTGAGCAATTTCAGGTTCCAATCTTTTCTTGGAATTGCATAAAATTACTTATAGATATTCCATTTTCTTTGCAGAACTTCTCCATCTCACCAATACCTGTGTCAAATAAGTAGGCTTGGATTGGATAATGTACAGATCACTGCAGGTCTACTAAAAACTCAGTAAGGGAAAGCAAATGTTTAGAACTACATATACATGCCTAATTCCTTTATAGATGAGAATTCTTAGCATGAAGAGAGCTGAACCTCTTGTAAACTCCCTAGGGCAAGGACATCTTTTTGTATAGTAAAGCACTGCACCCTTTAGGGCAATACTAGAAGTGACGGTCATATGTACACACTTGCAAAAAAAAAAAAAGTCTTTGTTCCTGGTATATAATACAGAAAATTTAAAAAAAACCCAAACAGATAAGAATTAGCTTAATTTAATGGTTTTGTGGCAGATAAGGAAAAACTATTTTTGAAACCTCATGGAAAATAACTTTGTAAATCAAAGACTTTTGCAGTAACCTTTCTGGTTTGTTTCTTTGCATTTTTTTACATATGTCCTTAATATAAACCTGTTATGGCAAACTAAATCAACTATATATGTTTTGATTCTATTAAATCAAAGGGTTAAAACCCCATAATTTTGAACACAGTTTGCAATGTGTGTTGAGTGTAACACAGCTATACATAACACCCGCCCAAGTCTTCGCAGATGTTACTTAGCTTTGCCAAAGAGTTTCAACACTCTAGATGAGGTCTTGAACTCAGGTTTGGCTGAACCGGTGTAATCTACATTTCTTCCCCAATGTAGAAGGCAAAATAATGAGCTACAATTGTTCTCATCAGCCGATTCCCCCACATCTATTTCCTATATTTTGGAATTATCAACGTCCAAAAGTTGTCCTTTGAACATCAAAGAAGGGCTCAGGAGGACTTTTTCCTAGAACAGCCATGAGTAAATGGAGCTAAATATCAATACATAATACGAGCCTAGTCTCACACAGGATAAATACACTAAAAAAGATCAAGGTTAATATGAAGAAACTCTAGTACTTTTATAATATCTCATCCACGCTGTTAAAATCCACTCCTTGATGACGACCTGATTCAGTGCCTTGCAAACATAAATGCCAAGAAATATGACTAGTCCTTTGGTTAATTATTAGCACTTCTTACTTGCCCACAGTTTTTCTTATGCTTTGTGATCTGATATAATAAAGAAGAATTTGAGGGAACATAAGTAGCTGGCACTGGTGAGACTGCTCCTCGAATACTGTGTTCAGTTCTGGGCCCCTCACCACAAGAAGGATGTTAAGGCTCTGGAGCAAGTCCAGAGAAGAGCAACAAAGCTGATGAGGGGGCTGGAGAGCAGGTCTTATGAGGAACGGCTGAGAGAGCTGGGGTTGTTTAGCCTGGAGAAGAGGAGGCTGAGGGGAGACCTCATTGCTCTCCATAACTACCTGAAAGGAGGTTGTAGAGAGGAGGGTGCTGGCCTCTTCTCCCAAGTGACAGGGGACAGGACAAGAGGGAATGGCCTCAAGCTCCACCAGGGGAGATTTAGGCTGGACATTAGGAAAAAATTCTTCACAGAAGGGGTCATTGGGCACCAGAACAGGCTGCCCAGGGAGGTGGTTGATTCACCTTCCCTGGAGGTGTTTAAGGGACGGGTGGACGAGGTGCTAAGGGGCATGGTTTAGTGTTTGATAGGAATGGTTGGACTTGATGATCTGGTGGGTCTCTTCCAACCTGGTTATTCTATGATTCTATGATTCTATGATTCTAAGTGAAAATACTGTAAATGCAAAGAAGAGTAAACAAGAAAAGACCATTTGACAGGTGTTTCCCAATCGTGATTTTAAACCTCCAAAAAGATAAGATAGTCGGCATTAGTCAGTTGCTAGTAACAGACATTTTCATTCCCACGCTTTTCCCATTTTAGCAAAAATAACAGAGTATGGTACTAGTAATGTTTTATCCCTTTATATATTTTGGAACAGCAAATTCTATATGCAAAAATATTCCTCGTGTGCCACTAACCTTCCCAGGCAATGCAGTTTTCCAGACCATTAATTTCCACTCATCTATCTTCATATTTTACTTTGGTATAGAAAGAAGACTTGCAAGAGATCTTGTGACTCTTCTGAAAAGTCCACAACAATTATCATTTTACAAGTAGTCCTTCCAAGCTGTGACAAAATGAGGATTTGGGCAGTTAGATGGATGTTAAAACATACCTGTAAAAAAACTCTTTCAAAGTCAGTTACATTTGAGAATATATAATATAGAATGCATGCAAATACATGCAATCCCAGACACAAGTATGCACCACTGATACAATTTAAGCTTTCTAATAAGATTTATTTTTGTCTCCTTCTTCCTTATCTATGATGACTTTAGTATAAAGACACAAAGTACTCTGCCTTCAATGTCAGTGGAACCTTTGTCTTCTCAAAAACTGAATTGGTTCCTAAGATTTTACTCTAGTTAATTGGCACTGATGCTCCAAATGCTGCATCATTCTATTATTTCAAAGCAGAAAATACAATTTACCCTACGAAATTATGCTCGAGAGCCAGCAAAATGGGCTTTTGAACTTTCTGTCCATTAACAATGTCAGAGATTTTACAACTTTTTTTGAATGCTGCACTTAAAAATGCTAGTGATTGCTATAAATTACTGCTTCATTTTTTATGGTAATTTTCAGACTTTTGTCACATCATAAGGCTAAAACACAGACAGTAAATGGAAAGGATCAGCATGAGTAATACAACTTTAATGACAAAAGAACAAGCCCAGAGCACATGAAAACAAAATCAAGAGTTTAGAGTTCTCGCTCATGATTGTTCAAACAAATTGAAATATTGCATAATCTTCAAAATAATCTTTAAAGGAGGAAAAAGATATGGAGGTCATAGTCTGTATAAATTTATTGTATTCAATTCTATTCGGGTCTTTGAGCTAACTCAGATTTCTTGCTTTTCTTGCTCTTGCAGAAACATTGCTCAGAATTCAGACATCCAGCCCCTTAGCTTAAAACCTTGAGAAACAGCTGATTTCCCTAAAGGGGCAACAATAAAATTTCTAGAACTGAGCACTTAATTTGCACAGAAGTATCTGTAAAAATATAAAACCCAGTAAGTAATATTTTTGAGACGAAGGATAAACTTGAAACATGTATTATAGAGAAAATCTATAAGTGAACGTGTTGCTAGCCCTATCTTGACAGCTCTTAACACATATATGAATGCAAAAAGCAAAGCCAGAAATTAACAATGCATACATATGAACACATTACCCTCTGCTTTTCTTTACTGATGGATTTCTCAGATAGTGTGTGGACAGGCTAAAGCCTTTGCTGGAGGATATTCTCTATATGCTGCCCCAGATCTGCTACCTGCCGTTTGGTTTTTTCCACATTCACACACTCACTTACCTCATTCAAACCAAAACAGCTGTTTCCGGAATCAGCCGAAAGAAGCATCCATCTACTTTTGCAAGTAGTTATCTTAGGTACCCTTAAATTTGGGGTTTTACTACTTAAGTCACATCCACATCCAGTCCAGCTGAGGACCAAGGTGCTCCACCTAGGGACCAGCAGGTCCCTCATGTGTCAGAAAAGGAGCCAGCAGGGAAAAAAACCAGCATGGTTGAGTAGAGAGATCTTGAGGGACCTCAAAAAGAAGAGGAATGTCTATGAACTTGGGAAGGAGGGACAGGCATCTTGGGTCGACTACAGGGAGGAAGTGAGATTGTGCAGAGAAAAAATCAGGAGGGCTAAGACCCAACTAGAACTCAGATTGACCCAGTTAGTGAAAGTTAACAAAAAATCTTTCTATAAATACATTAACAATAAAAGGAGAACCAGGGACAGTGTTCAGTCCCTATTGGATGCAAATGGAACTGTGCCAAAGGATGCAGACAAGGCTGAGGTACTTAATGTCTTCTTTGCCTCAGTCTTTAATAGTAAGGAAAGGTGTTCTCTCTGTGTACACACACAGCAGTTAGAGGAGCAGTACAAGGCTCTCATGATCCATGAGAAGGTGGTCAGAGACTTGCTTTCCCAGCTAGACACCCACAAGTCTATGGGGCCAGATGGGATCCACCCAAGAGTATTGAAGGAGCTGGCGGATGTGCTTGCCAACTCCCTTTCTGTCGTCTTCCAGCAGTCCTGGCTGACTGGGGAAGTTCCACTGGACTGATGTAAATCTCATGAGGTTCAACAAGACCAAGTGCAAGATCACACACCTGGGTCAGAGCAATCCACAGTTTCAAAACAGGATACGACATGATGTGATTGAGAGCTGCCCTGCAGAGGAGGACTTGGGGGTGCTGATTGATGAGAAACTTGACATAAGCTGGCAGTGTGTGCTTGGAGCCCAGAAGGCCAACCGTATCCTGGGCTGCATCAAAAGAATCGTGGCCAGCAGGGCGAGGGAGGTGATTCTACCCTCTTCTCCCTCTTGTGAGACCTCATCTGGAGTATTGTGCCCAGTTCTGGAATCCTTGACATAAGAAGGACAAAGAACCCTTGGAAGGGGTCAAGAGAAGGGCTACAAAGATGATCCGAGGACTGGAGCACCTCTGCTATGAGAACAAGCTGAGAGTTGGGGTTGCTCAGCCCGGAGAAGACTCTGAGGAGACTTTATTGTGACCTCCCAGTACCTGAAGAGGGCGTACAAGAAAGCTGGGGAGGGACTTTTTACAAGGGCATGTAGTGATAGGACAAGAGGGAAATGGCTTTAAATTGGTGGGGGAAAGATTTAGATTAAACCTAGGCGGAAAATCTTCACGATGAGGGGCGTGAGACACCGAAACATGTTGCCCAGGGTAGTTGTCTGTCCCTGGAAGTGTTCAAAGCCAGGTTGGGTGGGGGCCTTGAGCAGCCTGATCTAGTGGGAGGTGTCCCTGGCCATGAGGTGAAGGTTGGAAGCAGATGATCTTTAAGGTCCCTCCCAACCCAAACCATTCTGTGATTATGATTCTATGATTTAAGAATCAAAATACAAGCTTCTTTTAATGCGAAGCATTGTATTCTGTACATGACTGAATTGGAACCATTGAAATCCCCAGTAACTATTGCAATTTAGAAATCAAAATTTAGACACAGTTATTAATATGAAGAACAGTAGTAGTTCTGAAATAGTACTTACAGGAATTGTGTTTCAAAGAGCTGCATGGTTCTTTCATGATACCTGAACACCTAATCCAAAAAATAATTCAAAATGATGCATAAGGTTTGGCAAGGATGATTGGTTTTGAGTCAGTGGAAATTATCCCGCTGAGTCCTGTCTAAGTTTCAGTGTCAGACTTTCAAGTAGCAGGCTTTGTAGAAAGCTTTCTAGATAGTTAATTACTGCATAAAATTTTTAAATGAGTTGTCTGTTTCCAGAAATGCAGGCTGGCTCCTGCACTAGGAAAGGACAATATCATACGCATTAACATAGTGGCATTCTAGGGTTGCAGACTTATACAGACTACGTTTCTATATATTAAGGTGATAGTAGATATGATACTGCATTGATTGAGCAATGAATCCTGATTACTTGCTACAGAAAGACAGAATCTGAGAATGTGCCATAACAGATAAAATCTGTCCAACCCAATGCTTGCTTCTAAATAGACTACACTTTGTGCAATATTCCACATCATGAAAGACCTTATCTAAAAAACACTACCTCGTGAATATCCAGTGGATACCTTTTTTATAGTATCATTTTGCTAGTGTTAAATTCTTAACAAGAACTGAAGTGCTTAGTGTTGGAAAACACAACTCATTTTGGAATCAGATCCTGGAAATAGGCTAGATTTCCACCTTTTTATTTGGATACAGGAGTTAGAAGCATCAGAAGGGATCTACAGTGAGCAGCTTGAGTAACCCACTAGAAAATGTCACAAAGATAGGCATGTCTGAAAACTCTGCCACTTCCAATGCTACCATGCTGCCTTACGTTTCTGTGTTCTGCATCTACATAATACTGAGGGTCATGGGCCAGGGTCTTCCTCCAGCCAGACATGAGCACTGAAGTGATTCCTTTGAGTGCATGCATATGGATCACTTATGTTAAGATCCTCCTAAAGGAAAAAAATACTGATTCCCATGTTTACATCTGAGAAAACAGAAAAAAAAAAAGAAGAAATATTATAGGGGAAAAAAAGATTTCATGAGGAAGGTAAGAGATTGCATGTCTGTGTAATGATTTGGCTAAATAACAGTGTCTTCTAACTGGCCTTTGCTTTTAAGTGTGATGGGTTATTAAAACTTAGTGTAGATAAAATATGAATATGGATTTTAAAGTCACTAGCCATTGTGTCAGGTAACTGAGATGAAAGAAAGGATAAACCCATGTGTTCAAGTAGAACTGCGTGGACAGCCCAAGAGAGATTCCCAGCTTTGGGTGCTGGGTGCTTCAGTTTGATAAATGTCAGTTCAGAACTAACTGTCATAGGGATAAACCCATGTGTTCAAGTAGAACTGTGTGGACAGCCCAAGAGAGATTCCCAGCTTTGGGAGCTGGGTGCTTCAGTCTGATAAATGTCAGTTCAGAACTAACTATCATAGATGACTGGATAAAAGGACTCCTTATAAAAGGAGTCATAAATATATTACTTAGAAGTATATTACTGTGCCTGTAGGTATGTCAATTTATAGTCGGTCAAAATTATTACATTTATTTATTAAATATGAATTATTAACTTTTCTAATCCTGACAGAGTAGAAATAACATTAACTTTACCAGAAAAAGTAACCTTTTTACCACCCTATTATGCCAGATCATTTTCAATGCAAAAAAGACAAGAAAGGTGGCATAATAGAAAGAAAAAATAACACAGAAATATTATGTTCTGTTATCTAAAGCATGAGGTAAATAGCCACACAGATTCTTGAGGTTAGTTGTGAATTCTTTCAATTATATTGCCATATAACCAGTGAACATATCTCAGGAGGCGGTCTGTCTCATGGTTTTGCCAAGGTTTCTGTGGTCCTGCAGGGGTGAGGGTGTGATTTGTTTCTTAAGCTTCTCTAAGTGCTTGCTCTGCTGAACTGAGTTGAATACATTTTCTGTTCTACACCATCCCAAACTGACTCCTGCATACTTCACCTTCTAGGGTCCAGGCTAATTTGCTTGGTTAAATAATAGAGAGAATGGCTTAATATAACATACAAATGCTCAATGACCAACTTCACCATTTTACTTGCCCATCAGCATGCTGCCTTCAAGAGATACATGAAGAACTTTCAGTAGGCGTCTACTGTAGGCTTCATAAACACAGGAATTTCTGGAAAGCAGAAGGCCAATGTGACTCACTGCTCTGGATTTCTGAGTGTTTTCTGCAAGGTGTTAGGGCATTTTTCACACTATTTCTCTCTTACATTGGAGGGTGAGATGGAGTGGCCCTGCTCTACAGTGAATTAAAAAATTCTGTCAGACTGACGTAAAATTTTCAAGGGCACCAACTGCAGTATAATGCCTGAATGCTGGCATTTGTTTGGAAGTCAAAGTTCATCAGACAATCTCAACGTAAACCTTTGAAAAATATTTCTTCCAAGTCTTTTCAAGGTGTTATATTAGACAAAGGAAAAATAACCCTATGACCTGTAGTACCGTACTATGTTACAGTTGTATTCTGTGCTACAAAAGTTTTTGTCCAGGCCTTGCCTACTCACCAAAAGAAAAGAATATGGTGAAGCTGCTTTTCTGTACTTAAGAGGAAATTCGGGACAGTTAATCTAAAGTGGCTGGAGGTGTGAATTTAAGTTGGATTAATCAAACCACATTAAGCCTTTACATAATCACTCCCATTCAGTAGTAAAAATGCTTAATATCAGCTATATACGCTTAATTGGCTTCCCAAGTAAATTAAACCATGCTCAGTGGAGGTCATTTTAGTGCTAGTAAAAGTGTTAAGAACGGAAGTCAAAGTGACTGATGTAAATTTCCAACTCTAATTCATTTTACTGGAAACTATTCTCCATTAAAAGAATCCTTCATAAAAGGTATAGTTGTTTTAAAAATAAAAAAATCCATGCAAAAATATTCATGTAGGTCTGACAACAAAGACAGCTTCTAAAAATCTAAAGATCAGCATATTTTTAATTAGCATATTTTAGAATATGCTAATAGAAATTTAGCATAGTTAGGTGACCTAAATACCTCTTTTGGTATTTATTAAGCTCCTTAACTTTAATTCTTTTTCCTCCAGATGTTTTTCATATGGCCCAAAGGTGGCCACTCCTTGTAAGTGGAAGAAAATTTTAAAAAAGGCTTTGTTGGGGATTTTTCTCTACTGTGTATTTTAGAGCTTTTAGGAGGATAATTCTTTATAGGAAAATGATTTTGTATGGTAGCCCTGCTGATTTTTTGCCATCAGGACAAATGGACAAATCAGAGGTAAAGAACTATCACTTGTTGTGTCTGAGTTGTATAATGGTTTTGGATATTATTGACATCCCAGTATCCAAACCACAACTCACACAGAGCCAGTCAATTTTAATGGATGAAATTCCTCACCAGAGTAAAAAATCCTAAATTAAAACCAATATAAAATTAACACTGAAATAAATCTGTACCACTATATCTAGCAGTAGTCAGTGGAAAATTTTCACAAATGATTGCTAGCAATTCACGTCTTCTCTTCTTCTGCAGAAGGACAAAAATATTTATCTGAATCCATGCCAAAGATATGACTCAATGAAGGTTCTTCCAGAATCAAAAGTCAGTGGACTTCTAGGAAAAATGTAATGATTTAGCTGAGGTGCCTATTATTCATCATTAACAGGGCAAAATTCTCCCTTTAAAAGACTTCAGTGAAAGATCCCTCTTAAAGTTTCCCTCTTCCAATCTAAGACTAAGAACAATACAGTTATTGTTTAACTGGAATATGAATGTCAAAAGTAATAAAAAATAAGTCAGTGAAATCTATATCTTAAGCTTTTAGCAAAAAAACAAGAGGCAGAAATGCTTTGACAAAACTGTTTGCAACCCCATGGGGAGATGGATACAATGAAAATAATTGCAAATATTCTTTCTTTAATTTAGAAGGACAAAGAGGTTAACATGTTGGTAAATATGTTTGTAATAATGTTTCAGAGTGATATGTTAATAAGGTATGTATGTCATGGAGTTCTATAAATTATTTAGGAACCATTCTTTCTTATGGATAGTAAAGAAAATCTACCAGATGTAGTATAGATTCCAGGGCAATTTAATTGTATTTGTATTCATGAATCTAATTAAATTGCAGTGGGTAGACTGTAAATTGAATAACAATTACTGCTGTATTTTATTAACTTGAATAATATTCACAGCTGTAATGTGACAACATTTGTCTTTCATTTGATGCTTACTATCATTCTTTGGTAATCCTCTTGGGTTGTCAAACATTACCCTGAGCTAACTAGACATTCAGGATGAGGTCCATCTCATATAACTTAGATATCTAATGTAAGTTTTCTTATCTAAGTTCTTCATTGTATGGTTTTCTTTGAACGTAACTAAAAGTGGAATTTCAGAGAAACAAGCAATTCATGCTCATGGTAGGACAAATAATGTTCTTAAAAAGACTTTCTTCACAGGCTACAGAGGTGACCTAGGTAATTGGATTAAATTAGATACTTATTTTTTTCAGATGGCAGAAGTTAGGTGCAATGAAGCTTAGTCTGTAGATACAATGTAAAGTTTTGTCTTCTAAGGAGAAGAATGGTGTGTCTGTTTAAAATTGGTTTCATTTTCCCTTATTGTTCATGGGTGGATGATTAGTATTCATAAGCAATGTGAATAGCCAGAGCCTTTTGCTTCATTTAGGAAGTCTATTCCCATTCAGTGTGCTATTTAAGTTTTAGTTGTGGACGTTTGCCATGTCACTTCACTTAATAGACATAGCAGTTCCAGAAAGCTAAGGAGGGACAGGATATAGGCCTAAACACTAGCATGTGCTCATCCCTAACACTGACTTCTCAGCACAGTCCCTGGAAGACTTTTGACTTTGCCCAGGTAGCAATCTTCCAGCAGTTCCTTGGCACAGTTCAGAAGGAGTCTGGTCTGTGGACTGCTCTCTATGGGTGACTTGGATGCAACAACTCTGTTTTGGGGAAACTGGTTGAGGTAAGGCAGCTTAGCTTTTCATTATGTGTGCAGTGGAGGTTGTTCTAGGGCCAGAGGAAAATCCCTTGCTATGAACATATAGGTGTTGCTGCAAGGGCTATGCATACATAAATACGAATGTCAATAGAGCTGTCTTTTAGTATCTGATTAAATAGTCTCTAAATGAGAGCCTACATGTTAATTTACACTATCTGTGGCATTATATTTTAGTATATTACTTCTTATGCATTTAATACTTAAGCACTCAAAGAAAACCATCTTCCATTTGAAGAGGCTGTTGTGTAATTTACTTATAGCTGGACAGAAGAGGCAAAAAAAGACAAATATGTTAGCTGAACTGCATGCCTGGAACATGAGGAATAGAAGTCATAAACCTCTGCTTAATTATAAACCTGTTCTTATAAACCTTAAAAAGTAAAGGGACCTGAGCATGTGTTTAATTACTTTGTTGAATAACACCAAAAGCTGGAGTATTTTCACTAGTTTTCACTAATTTCAGTTCACAAGCTGTAAAGATAAGCATGTGTGTAAACTTTGCAGATTGAGTCTTTATTAGAATTACTGTGATGAGTAAATGCTATTCAGTCTGCATCAGGTTTGAAAAGAATTAAGTAGGAAACAAGTCAACGTCTCACTAGCAGTCTTCCTCGTATTGATTTAAATTTTTGACAGTATTTCTTTATTTGCATGAAGTCATAATATATAAGAAACACATAACTATGAAATATAGATAGGATTTAAAGCAAAAATGTAAACTAAGTAAGTGTTTTCTAATTCATTGCATAAATATTAATTACGTAGCCTGATAAATACCAGCTTAAAATTCTAGTCTGAAAACTTTCCTTTTCACTTTTTCTATAAGACAGGACATTTGTTGTACTGTTTGTAGAAATAGTTCCTAACTTTATGGCAGCATCTATCTGAACTGGCTTTTGTAATATTTTCTGCAACAGTTACTTGGTTTTTGGTTTGGGGTTTTATTCAGATCTATAGCATACTACTTCTTCAAAGGGAAAATTGTTTATTTAACCATTTTTTCACTGATTCTAAAAACATATTACTCAGTGGGACCGGTAACACCACAAGATATGGAAATTATCTCCATGAAATTCACAGCCTCAGTCTATAATTCAAAAAATATTTTCATAACCAAGGCTATGAAAATATTAATATTTTGCAATTATATTCAAAATTGACAAAACACGCACTGTGAATTCTAGCACTTTAGCTGAATACTGATAGCTTATTCTGTAATTTAATCCATGATTAATTCTGTAATAGGGTCAAAGATTTTGCTGAGAAATCACCTTCTTATTCAAGTAATACTCAGTAACCTTTTGAATAGCCAACCTACAGTGACTTTTTGACAGGGTGGTTTTTATTTTTTAAGTAAAGCATTCCAGCTAAACTGTAGAAGAAAGGACATAGCATTCTTTTACTTCAGCAGAAATCTACAAAGAACCATTGGTTCTGCTAAGGAATCAGACTTGGTCACCTGTCCTATTAAGCCTCTTGCTATCCACTGTACAGATTATTCAATTTATTCAGTTCATTTAGTTCCTTCCACATTATTTTCTCCTGAGAAGTATAAAACCCACACATTCATACACACACACTCACATATACATACATATTAGTGGAAGTTATGATACCGTATCACAGTACACAGACGTAGTATCTGCTAGTATAAGTGTACATTATACCAATTGTCAGCACTGGCACCATTTTTCTTAGCATTATTAGGCTGAGAACATTCTTGTTTAGATTTTCTCATGTCTATATTCTTGAGTAGAACTGTGCAAAGGGTGTAAACTCCCTATGGATGTCAAGATTTTGAAATTTCACATATTACCATCTTGGAATATACTGTACACATTTTTACTTTTTTTTTGCAAAAGAGTTTTCTAGAGGGAAAGCTTTTCTGAACTTAGAAAAATATTTCATTTTTATAAAATCAACATTATTCTTAAAATAATATGTTTTTCCAGAAATCAAAATAGTTGCAAAATAGAAGAGCAGACAGTCATGGGTTGCTTGTTCTTTCCCAAGAAAAAAAATTCAGACCCATTTGGTCAAACATTTATGATCTGATGAAACTGCAGGTTCCAATGGAGAACTGTTGCAAGAAACTGTTGTTTCTTCTTTGCCTCAGTCTTTACTATCAAGACCAGCCATCAGGAATTCCAGGTCCCAGGTGCCAGGGGGAAAGGCTGGAGTGAGGAACAAGTACCCTTGGTGGAATAGGATCAGATCATGGAGCACTTAAGCAAACTGGACATACATAAGTTCATGTTCACTGGTCTGATAAACAAGGTGAGATCTGTAGACATTGTCTATCTGGACTTCCATAAACCTTTGAAACTGTCTCCCATAAGATACACATGGAAAAGCTGTTGGTGTACAGGCTAGATAAGAACATTGGATTGAGAACCGGGTGAATGGCTGGACCCAGAGGGTGGTTATCAGTGACAAAATGTCTAGCTGGAGGTCACTCACTAGCGGTATATTCTAGGGATCAATATTTGGTCCAGTCCGGTTCAACATCTTCATTCATGATATGGATGATAGGGCAAAGTGTGCCCTCAGCAAGTTTATGGATGACACCAACATGGCCATGTGGCTGATATACCAGAAAGTCATGCTGCCATCCAGAGGGACCTCAACAGGCTGGAGAAATGGGTTGATAAGAACCTCATGAAGTTCAAGACAGAGAAGTGCAAAGTCCCACACCTGGGAATGAACAACCCCAGACACCAATACATGATGTGCTTTCCATTTCCCCGTGTGATGGTGTGCCTCCCGTCTCCCTCTTCCAGGCTGATGTTTTCCCAGAAATCCTGATCAAGTGATAACTACCAGTGGTGATTGTGAAGGTTGGTGGCAATGTGATGGCTGCATCCACCTCACGGTGATTTCAGAGGAGAAAGATAACGACACATAGGTAATCAATTGTAATGCACCCACCTGGCCACAGTGCTGATCAGGGTCAAGCTTAAGCCAAATCAGAAGAACTGGTACCTATGGTTGTTATGTAAATATGACCATGAGTCATTCATAGAATCATAGAATCACCAGGTTGGAAGAGACCCACCGGATCATCGAGTCCAACCATTCCTATCAAACACTAAACCATTACCCTTAGCACCTCGTCCACCCGTGCCTTATACACCTCCAGGGAAGGTGAATCAACCACCTCCCTGGGCAGCCTGTTCCAGTGCCCAATGACCCTTTCTGTGAAAAAAATTTTCCTAATGTCCAGCCTAAATCTCCCCTGGTGGAGCTTGAGGCCATTCCCTCTTGTCCTGTCCCCTGTCACTTGGGAGAAGAGGCCAGCACCCTCCTCTCTACAACCTCCTTTCAGGTAGTTATGGAGAGCAATGAGGTCTCCCCTCAGCCTCCTCTTCTCCAGGCTAAACAACCCCAGCTCTCTCAGCCGTTCCTCATAAGACCTGCTCTCCAGCCCCTTCACCAGCTTTGTTGCTCTTCTCTGGACTCGCTCCAGAGCCTCAACATCCTTCTTGTGGTGAGGGGCCCAGAACTGAACACAGTATTCGAGGAGCGGTCTCACCAGTGCCGAGTACAGAGGGAGAATAACCTCCCTGGACCTGCTGGTCACGCCGTTTCTGATACAAGCCAAGATGCCATTGGCCTTCTTGGCCACCTGGGCACACTGCTGCCTAATATTCAGTCGGCTGTCAACCAACACCCCCAGGTCCCTCTCCTCCAGGCAGCTTTCTAGACAGACTTCTCCTGGTCTGTAGCACTGCATAGGGTTGTTGTGCCCCAAGTGCAGGACCCGGCATTTGGCCTCGTTAAACCTCATGCCGTTGGACTCTGCCCAGTGGTCCAGCCTGTTCAGATCCCTTTGCAGAGCCTCCCTACCCTCCAGCAGATCAACACTTCCACCCAGCTTAGTGTCGTCCGCAAACTTGCTAAGGGTGCACTTGATGCCTTCATCCAGGTCATTGATAAAGACATTGAACAGGGCTGGGCCCAGTACTGAGCCCTGGGGAACCCCACTTGTCACTGGCCTCCAGCTGGATTTCACACCATTTCCCACCACTCTCTGGGCCCGGCCATCCAACCAGTTTTCCACCCAGGAGAGTGTGCGCCTCTCCAGGCCAGAGGCTGACAGTTTCTCAAGCAGAATGCTGTGAGAAACTGTGTCAAAGGCTTTACTGAAGTTTATCTTACTCCATAAATAGTAAGCAGATCAAGAGCCCTTTGAGCTCCCCTGAAATGACAGTGGGCTGCACATAGGGATCTCCCCTTGAAAGGGACACCTCTCTAGATTAATCCTTGAGGTTGACAGAATCCTTGCCACAGCAGACGCCCAGTAAGTGAATTGGGAATAAGTGTACTGAAACTTTCTGATCTTAGCTTAATGGTATGAAGTATTGATTATGCACATATAATCCTTTAGACATAACTATGCAGTAAGTAATCAAGTGCACCTTGCCATAGCTTTCCTGACTTCTTCTGAGATGCCTCTGTAGAAGAAGATAAACAGTGATTTATTTTTGCATGTTGTAGGCTCTCTACTGGTATTGAAAAGCTTCTGCAAACAGACTTTTAAGGAAAAAAAGAAAAATGTGGACTCTCTGGCTACAAGGGGTTTCAGGGACTGCAAGTCTAATAGATTACATCTGAAATCATTTTGCAGCGTTTGAGTCAGAATTTTTGAGTTGATTTCTTAAGGTATGCATACATGCATGTGTGTTTATTTATATATACGTGTGTATATATAAATATACATATATTATTATGAAAAAAGAGGATAAACATAAACTTTGTCAGTTTTCTATAGCAGCAGGGAGCCTGCTGAATTTGACAGGCTACTTAATGTGAAACATGCTTCATCTGTTAATGCCAAGATTCAATATTGTTAACTCAAATGCATATCATCTAACTTTCATTTTGCTTTTCATATGAAATCTGCATGAATATCATGTTTACAGGCAAAAAGGACATGAGCCCTTTAACAAAAGCCTAAACAACTTAGATTAAATCCAATTGTGCATACCCAAAGGAACTTAATACCGTAAACAACCTTTAAGCATCTGAAGCATAACATTGCCTTTGAATGAACAGCTTATAACTAGTGATGGCAGGATGATATCTATTCCAGACCAGTTATTAAAATCCATAGCTCCTCTGTTTCATGGTTTTACTTGTTTTTATTACAGTGGCAAGGTCACTTGCAAGAAAACTGGATAAGGAAATGACTCATGTGACATTTTAAATTACTATATTTTCATTAGAAAAGATATTATTCCTGGAGAAGATTCTCTAAGAGATCAGCCAGTGCTGAGAGTCATATACTTTTTCACAGGCAGGCATTTTAAAAAAAAAATAAATGCAGCTATGAGTCACTGCTATTTAATGCAGAAACTCTAGATCTTCCTGTGACCCAGGTTGATATTATTATTGGATATGAACTGGTTAAGAGAGTTCCACCATTCAGCTGGTGAGCAAACTAAGATGTAGGCTCTTCAAAAGACACTAACAATGATTATAAGATCATCCTGCTAGTGGCTGTGAAGCCAGAGTTCATATTATGTACATCAGAAAAAAAAAATTGGGTTAAAAGATGAAGCATAGCAGAGAAATTGGCTAGTTCAACTTCATCCCATGATGTCAGCGGTGCAGACAGCCATGGAGCACACGGCACAGAAAGCACTCACTGTTCCTATATTCCCCTTTCACGGCTCATCAGGTTTGGCTCTACTTCACTGGCAGCTGAAAAATCTGTTCTGTTTAGCTACCAAGTAGCAGAGAAAGAAGCGGAAATATTGGGCATCCTTATCTGTCCTAAGAACAGTACATGCTTGTCTGAGTGAATGTCTGCAGAAAGTGTAAAAAATACATGATGTGAATATTAACAATGTCTGTGCAGAAGATAATATTGCAGAAGTTATGAGATGGTGTTGACTGCTTGTTGGAAAGACACCATACACCCTCCTGTGGTTGTGCCTCCAACAACTGTTCTACCAATGCAGGACTCTGGACCTCAGCTCTGTCATGCTTTACATCAGAGCAATGGCTACTCCTCTGTCTGTTGTTCCTGTATAACAACTTACTGAAGCTCGCATGTTTTGCCATGCTATGTAAATCATTCATTTCAAAATAAGGTTGTAGAAGAAGTTTCATTTCACTTACAGCAAGACCAGGGGTAGCTTATTTTTCAAGAAGATATTTTTTGTGACCAGAAATTAGGTGCCAAACTAGACCAAATCTGCTAGGACAGTCAGTCAAAAACAAGAAATTAAGGAAAATTCAAAATCTATCAGCATTTATTGACAATGCTGGTCTTGTGATAGGAATACTGATACTTTCTACAGAAGAAAATCCAAATCAGACTATATAAAGGCAGCTGGCATTGATTGAAGAATATATTTTTTAACCCAAATAATTTTATTTCCCTGAAAAAAGGGAGATTTGTTTTCTATACTACTTCTGTGTGGTGGGGTATGAGAGTGTGGGGGGTGCGTCTACAGTTGACTTGAACCTAGTTTTGACTTCCCCTCCATTCTTTAGCTCAATAAGTTACCTTAAAGCCTTTGGAACCTAAAATGATTCCTGCGGTTTTCTACTACAAACACAAATTAAATTCTCTTAAATAATTTTCCAGTATTTCAGATGTGAAAAGGTTTTGCAGCTATAGGAAACACAGAAAAAAAATTTTGCTACATTTCTCCTGGGCACCTCTCAGTGCTATAATCCACTTTGCTTGTCAGGAGTTAACACGCTGCTTTAACTGAGGAGCATAACAATTACTGAGGTTGAGGACAGTCAAAACTACGTATCTCTAAAGCTTAAATATGATCATCTTGAGTATACGAAGCAACGAGGTATGAAGGAACTCTTTTTTACTTTTCCAGGCTCACATGTGTAAACGCAAGGACAGAAACGTGTTTCCTCTCCAGGAATAGTCTACACAGTGAAATGTTTAGCAGTGGAAACCATTTCTTTCTTATATTCCCTTTTAATTCTTCAGCATAGTTTCTATCTTTATTTAACCCCAAGAGATTATTATTCAGATAAATGCAGCTTTTCAGTGTAGATGCACTATATTTGTAAGTGGCTTTTTCTTTCTGCCTGGACTTATCAGGATAGAACCATTTTGACTGTTCTTTCTATATAATCTATTTCCCAAGAATCTCCTTTATCTTCCCCAGTTTAACATTACTGATTTCTAGAACTCTTTAATTTCTATGGAAATATTTATAAAAGAATAAATGAAGTCAGTATAATAATCTTACATAGAATCATACAAAATTAAAGAATTTAAAATGTGTATAAATAGTCTCTCAGGTAGGTTTTATTTCTTTGGACTTTGGAAAACTCTTTTCTTGTTCTATCAGAACAGTTTTAGTTTTTGCAGGATACGTAGTGTATTGCAAACAATAGGTCATTGATATACATTGTATAAATTATTCGATTTTTTTTTTTAAGACCAACTGCAATGCCAGATGATTTTGCTTTGTCAGACCTGGTCATCTTACTGATACTGTACCATCTTTACAAAGCACTTATTGTGATATTGCTGGCTGGACACCTAATGCTTTGTTATCACAATCACTGGCTAAATCATCAAAATTCACACCCCTAAGTGAAAAAATAAATTTGCCTGGAGGAATGTGGATATCCCACAAGATGTTTCTGGTCATCAATATTTTTCTTGATCTGGGAATTACTTAGATTGCTTTCAAAGGAGGTAAAATTTTGTTATCAAAGTCTGAAGTTCTCTATAAGAAAACATTTTGCAAATTTTGAGTAGATTTAAAATATAAATAATAGGAAAGAATTAAGAAAAACATTTACTTCAAACGATAGCTTAAGTCTCTGATGCCTTATTTACTCATTCCTTTTGCTGCTAGGCAAACTGTATTGTAGTCTTTCTCCTTTTACCGCTGCAAAATATCTTCTGAAATATAAATTCCTTATGAAGATAATATTCTTGGAAAAAAAACCCCAAATGATTAAAATCTACAAGCCACAACCATTCAGTATTGAAGATAGGCTTCTGGAGATACTCCTATATATTTTGAACAAATAAGTTATTTTGACAAAGGCAAGATTGTCCATTCTGCCCATACTGTAATTGTTCACATTCAGCCCTGTTGGCAAGAAGGTCCTGAGGTGAGGAAAAAAAGATTACTGAGGAGAAAAGGAAGCCCAGATTTTTTATGAATACCCTTTGCATTATAGTAATCTATACTAATAGGAAATATACAGTAGGACTCTCAGTAAAAATCTCTGCTTATGCTTTCGAAGACACACTGTCAATAAAAAGACAATGAAAGTGTAAGAAATATTTTCAGAAATGTACATTTTTCAATATGTCAAGATGTATTTTTCATGCCAAAGAAGTCACTTAATCCTTGCACATTAAATGTAAAAATTTTTAGTAGTTAATAATAATAATAACAACAGCAATAACAATACCAGGTATCAGTAAACCACTTCTCTTGCTTTATTCTGAAGGGCTACCTTAGGACTTTTTCTAAGTTAGAATCCATATTTTGTGAAGATCAAATATTTCCAACTGATTTCATAGGGGATAGTCCAGCCAAATACAGAATACATGTGAGTTTAACACCATTTGCACCTTCACCTGACCACAATTCTCTCTTACCCTGTGGACCTCAAAGAACTGATGCTGGGCTATTTGAACCAGTGCAATGAAACCATTTACTGGAAACACACGTTTCTTGAACTGTATTTCCCTGAAGCTGAGTCCTCCTCTCCACCTTGAGCTCAGCAAGCACACTCAAGCTTATTCTTCCTCTCTTCTCCCCACCAGAGTAGGTCTGATCCAGCAATCTATGTTACACTCACTAGAGCTGCAAAATAAAGGACTGTGAAGTTTAATGCTGTGAAAGATAAAGTAGCTATCTGCATTTGCGATTCACTTCTCGGCTCCCATCCATGAAGTGGGACACTTGAGCCTTTCTCTCTCTTGACTTTATACCTTATTAAATTCTCTCTATAAGGACTACTTCTTACTTTGCATGTGGCAACGTGCCAGATTCAGCCCTAATAGAAGTCATGTGGCTTACGCTGTGGTACGGCGGATGTTTCCCTTGGCAGCTGTTCGGATGTAAACTGTTCTCTCTGCTCTTGCCCAGAGGTATTCCCACTTCCTCCCATGCCATCCCCTTCAGCTGTACTCTGCAGCTGTTTGTGGGACTGTGAGATGAATAAAACCAAGGAAGTGATTAAAAAGATCCAAGGGTAAAAATAGCCTTTGTTTTGTTTGGGTTTTTTAAGATGTTTTTGCTCAGAAAGAGCTGACCAATGCATATGCCATCAATTAGCAAATCTTATATGCCATAGGAGACCATAAACAACTCTGATGACATAAATGAGGAGATGACATAGGGACAGGAAGAAACATGGAGGCAGGAGAGGTAGACAGGAACAGCTAAAACCAGTTTTGCTGCTAAGGGGAAAGTCTGTGGAACCATGGCCTTGTTGCCACTGTAAAAAGCACAATATAAAATTTTTCAGAGCTTACTTTTGAACACTGCTTACAGAACAAGTGTTTAATACATCAGCAGCTTGGCGGGATTCATTTTGTCATTATATTTCTTTGAGGGAGCGTCTGGCTCCACCAACTGCTACCTAGTAAAATGAAATATCAGACTTGTCCAAATCATGTGAGTTTCAGGTATGAGTGACAAAAAGAGTCCAACACTTACAGCTGTTTGGTTGGATTATTTTCTTTTTTCTCTCTGTGCATATTTATTTCATTAGATTTATCTCTGCTTCATTTTCTTTCTCTTCATGACACTAGGTTTTTAAACATTCCAGATGAAGTATCATCAGATAACATTTAGAAAAAAGTCTTTTGATTTCTTAGCATTGGTTTTATGTTTAACTTGTTATATATGTGGAATTGAAATAGACACTAGCAAGGACTCTAGCAGGCAAACTTTTATTGCCAAGGAAATAAATATGGCATGACTGAATTCTGAGTCTTCTGAATCTCCCATTTGTATTACTTCTAGGTCTCAGATGAGGATTGTTAGGTTGGAAGAATTATCTGAAATAGGCGCATTTTATGTGGTGACTCCATTTTGAGCATTTAAAAGGGATACATAGAAAATGTGCGCAAGGATAGAATTAGGGAAGTCAAATCTCAGCTGGGGTTAAAACCAGAGAGGGGTGCAAAGGGCAAAGAAGGATTTCTTCAGGTACAACTGGCAGTAGAAGAAAGGTTAGGGAAAATCTGGTAATTGGGACATAAGACCCAGTGACAAAATACATTGAAAAAGCCTGTATTAACTGCTAAGACTTGTCCTCTGGCACAGCTGTTCCCCAAACCCGCTAGCACAGTCTGTAAAAGTGAAGCAGTACCCACATAAGAGGAACACAGTTAAGGAGTGCTTACACCAACTCAGATATACATAATTCAGCATGGCCAGCGGGACCAGAGAAGTGACTGTGTCTCTGTACTCAGCAATGGTGAGGCCACACCATGAATATTGTGCTCAGTTTTGAGCCCCTCACTAAAAAAAAGACATTGAAGTGCTGGAGCGCGTCCAAAGAAGGGCAACAAAGCTGGTGAAGGGGCTGGAGAACAAGTGTTATGCAAAGGGAACAGGGGTTGTCTAGCCTAGTGAAAAGGAGGCTGAGGGGAGACCTTATCACTGTCTACAACTACCTGAAAGGAGGTTGTGGTAAGGTGGGTGTTGGTCTCTTCTCCCAGGTGACAGGCAATAGAACAAAAGGAAATGGACTCAAGTCGCACCAGGGGAGATTCAGAATAGACATCAGGAAAAAAATCTTCACTAAAAGGCTTATCAGACACTGAAACAGGCTGCCCAGAGAGGTGGTTGAGTCACCATCACTAGAGGTATGTAAAAGACAGGTAGATTAAGTGCTCAGGGATATGGTTTAGTAGTGGAAAGGTAACAGTTTGACTTGATGATCTCAAAGGTATTTTCCAACAAAGCAATTCTATGATTCTATGATACACTTCAGGATGCTGCAGCAGCTGGCTAATGCCACTACAAGGCTTCACTTTATCATCACATTATCATCCCTGAAAGGTGAATTCAATAACTGGCTCCAATGACAAAGAGACATTAGTAGATGTTGTATATCCTGACTTTAGCAAGGTTTTTACTGAAGTTCATAGTATCTTTATAGAGAAATTGATGAAACACAAACTGAATAAGAGGATAACAGCTGTTATTAATTATGCTATGAAACAAACTAGACACTCATCTTTAGTAGGTAAGAGATTATTTTTATATTTTTATATATAAATAATTAAAAGATTGATATATAATAAGTATGAAAGTACAAAGAAAGCTCTATTTCCATGAGAACATACAGAAACTCCCAAAGAAGGTTAAGCATTCCTTAATGTTTAGATAAATCCTCTATAAATTAGTAGAGTCAGCCAAGCTTCCAAACGTAAAAACATATTCTAGGAAAAGGAGAAAGAAAGACAAGTTTGAAAGAAAAACATTTCCAAGAGAACTGAGGAGGACCAGGAGAAATGTAGGCTATCCATTTTGCAAGTAGAGAAGCCTATGTTCTCATTTAGTCAGGCAAACTCACATTCTCATTTTGTATTCAGCTTCTTTCAACCTTTATTCCTATTTTATCAATTTCAACAATATTAACATCAAGAAAATGTTTGATGAGGCAGAGCTAAGAACTTTGCACAAGTGCACATCACTCTTGTCATGGAGTGTAGTTTTCCTTGCTGCTGTTTCTCAAGGCAATAACTTTCTGCAAGTAATCATAAAATAACATCACAATTGGAGGCTAAGATAGCATTTTAATTCATTCATATAATCCTCTCTATAACTTCATGACTACAGCTTCAGTCCTTCAGGTGTGCAAACTTCTGGGGTTAACACTTGCTTTAGTGTTGCTTCAAGTGACCAAAGAGACTACTGTCAAAGGGATGTATAAACATGAAATGTTTTATGTCACATTGAATCGATGTTTCACTCTGCCATTGATGTATTTCATTAAAAAGAAAATCCAGTGCAAATCTGCAGCACATTAATTCCAGTTTAGTTGAAAACTAATCTAAAGACATACAAATTGAATTGAAAAAAAAATTTAAAAAAAAACTTTTCTCAATTGAGTTTCTACTTGGATCACGCTACATCTCACTTTCATTCTCTTAAGGTTGAAAGGAAAGAGAGGAGATGAACAAGGTCTATATTGAAGACCAATAGTTCTTTAATTCACAGTTCTGTTTCAGATGTGCTTTTTTGAGCTCAGGTGACAGAATGCAGTACAGCATTTATTTCACAGTGCTCACAAATATCATCTAAAGTAGCTGGTTTCCATTTTTTATTTAATGTCCATGATCATTTTTCAAAATATAACAATGGACATATCTCTCTTCTGGCTGCTACAGAAAAACAGTCAAAAATAGAATAAAATTTCCAAAAGGATCAGCAGTCTGAATAGCTTGGAAACATCCAGCTTTAGTTTACAATCTGAGAAATATGGCTGCAGTCCTGGGTTACCTTTCAAAAGAGGATACCAGGAGGAAACCTGGAAATCTATTCCAAATCCTAGAAATTATACTTGAGGGAACAATTCCCCTTTGGCGAAGACTGGTGCTAGGTGACCTAAAGGTGTTTTCCATTTCTGGTTAAGCCTTTTAAAAATAGATAAATGTTTAATAAATTCTTATAACTTCTACAAGTATACCAGCAGATCGTTTGAGTTTAACCAAAAGACTCAGCAGGGCCTGACCTAGCAACACCTTACATCAGAAGTTGTTACCTGTATAAGCAGATCCTTGAACTTTGTGAGCTGTACTCACAAGTCACAAATAAGGTCCAGGGGAGAAACTATAGGACAGGAGCTAGCATTTTCTGTTCCCTCTTATTCTTATGACAGATATGAAGCAAGTAGAAGAGAATGAATCCTGCTGGGGCATCACGACCCTGATATGCAGTCAAGTAACAAAGGCTTATGAAAAGGATTTGCAAACTGATGGATAATCCTTCCATTCAGTCCCAGATTTCTTCCACTAACTGATTCCCTCAGCATGGAGAAGTGCTTCTGGTAGGACTGATTTGTACCCCAGCAGACCAGTGAAAAAAGGAAGGGGATATATTTTGAAATAGAGTCCTCTGTTTTTCAATAGCTATGCAAGCACTGAAATGGATGAAGCCATTAATGGGTCTGAGATTTTAGAAAACATTTTAAACAATGTACTTTAGTTTTAAAACTACAAATCTAATTTCTAGCAAGCACAGATATTGCCAAAGAAGTCTGAGTAGTCCTAACATGAGGTTTGAAAAATAATTCCATGTGTCAAAGCCATTAATTTTGCTTTCAAAGAAAAAATGCAGTAATTTAGAAGCCTGTACAGCATGAATATGAAAGAAAAATATTTCCCTACATGCCAGCCAACATATAATGAACTACTAATGCAAATGAATATTTAAACATTTTAGTGAAAGTTACTAGAAAAAATGTTTATTAAACAGTTTTATTTAAATAATGCTGTAATGCCAAATCTGAGACTCGCATGTGGTACAATAACAGAAGGACGTGATGTCTTCCCCAAATGGCCTAAATAGATAAAAAGATGTATTTGAGTTTGATTTGTCCTGTATTAATCTTTTATGAATGGCCTCTAAGTGAATTTACTACATCTCCACATTCAGACAAAACATTTTGGTAAAGGAAGTTTAAAATGAAATCTGATAGCAGTAGATCAACTGGAGTTGCAGCTGAGCAAAAACCCACTTCACAGTCAGGATTATATAGGACATTTTTCCTTTTCAGAGGAAAAAGTACCAGATCCTGCACTCAGTCTCTCGCAGTTCTCCACAGCTAAAGATTTTGTCAAACAGGGACATAGGTAGTAAATTTAGCATTTCCACTGGGACAGAGAACTAAAACTGAGACTTAGGACTTCATCAAGACACTTGGCAATACTAAGTAAGGAGAGAGGCACATGGTTAGCACGGACACACATACACCTTTGCTGTTTCTGTAAGTGGGAGTTTCAGTCATACAACTTAACTTTCAGGAATCCCAAAGGTTTCTCTGCTTTAATGTATAGTGTCCTTTAAAACAGCTTGTACTTCCTGACCCCAAAAAACTTAAGTGTGTTGTTAAAATTGCACTTAGCAATACCTGTAATTGACCTACTGCTGAAACAGATTTCTGATTTGTGCTCCAGAATGCCTAGAAGCTATGAACAGATTTGCCTGGAAAGCATTTTCCCAACTCGCAAAATTTTGTGGACTTGAAGAGTTTTATGTTCCTAGACAAACCTCACACTTTTTGAAGTTTTTCACAGGCAGAAAAAAAAAAAAAACAAGCACAAAAAGAAAGCAAGAAAATGTCAAGAGATTGAACTCACAGGCTACCAATTATGGCCATTGCCTTATGTGTGAGAGATATTTGTCACATTCCCAAGCCCTAAGTAGATTTATTTCTGCAAAGCAGAGCAATTCTAAGAACTGAAAATGTAAGAGAACAAGCAGCACTGACTGTGTTGTGGAAGACAGTGTTTAAGTCACTGGTACAAGTCCAAAAGGAATAAAGTCTAAAAGGATAAAATGTGAAAGAAGAGTAGCAAGCATTTAATTATTAAACAGCTTTATCTAAAGGCCACACTTAAGATAAATAAAGATTCTTATATGCCATGATTCCTGGAATCAATCCCACTCAATTCCCCAAAATCAAGCTCAGCTGGACTGTGCCCACTTTAGTGTTTGAATTGACCATGACTTACAATTCCTCATCTCCAAGAGACCAAATTGTAGTTATTTATGGTCCAAGCCAGAGATAAAGGCAGCAGAAAGCACATAAAATCCCATTAAATATTTGGTAAGTTGGTTCAAATATTCAAATGATAAGGTTTGTAATTTTTCTCAGGTCTAATAGCATACTGTGTGAACACTTATAGCATGCTGTATGTGTTTTTCTCAGGTCTTATAGCCCAAAGCATATTGTATGCATTTCATTTTACTCTTAACATAGAAGCTGGAAACAGATTAAAGCCGAGGATGCCTGGGAATAAGCATAAATATTTGCATCAGGCTTTTCCACTTATAATGGCATTTTTCACCTTTCCATGCTGCACAGGGTTTTCCTTTCCTGCAGTGTTCTTTTTGACAGTTTTTTTGCGGGGGGGGGTTAAGTCAGACATGGTACTTACTGATGGAAAAAGTGAGGAATACTGAAGGTATAAATTTTTATATGGTTGTTGGAATTTTAAGTAAAATAGTATTTTGATATTTTTCACAGATATTAGCCCCTAATTCATATGAGTCATAGAGAAGCCCCCATCCCTACAATTTAAAAACATTTTGCCAAAAATTATTTCCAGGCACAGTGTAACCATATCACTGATGCACCTCCTTTTCATATGTGCCAGAAACATTACAAGCCTTTTGCAGCTATAAGAGAAATCTAAATATAATACATTTGCTAACTTCATGTACTGTATCACATCATGTATCATTAATATGGCTCAGAAACTGAAGGCAAGAGCAAGGGCAAGGATAGGACAAGACAAGACAGGATAGGAATCTATTTCTCAGCTGTTTAGCTCTTGACACAGTAAAAGATCAAAAATCTTTGGTTTAATTTTAAGACCTAAGGAGATAAACAGGTAAATTCTGGTTTAATTCTCTTTCTCTTAAAATCTTTATATATTGATAAAAAAAATAAAGGTGTGTCAAAGTTTCCAGGAAATACCCATCCTTAGACTTTGTGAGTGAACCACCGCCATCTAAACCTGCAAAATCATCTGACTTTTCAGACTGGCTGGCTAGGCAAACAGCAGTTTCTTATTAAACCATAGGATCTTAAACTTTGAGACTCTATGTATATCTTGTAGACAGAAGAAAACACCCTTGTCTTTCAATTGTTAGTAAATTTGTCGTTTAATGAAAAGCTATGCTGTGAAGAAACAGATATAAAGTTGCAAGGGAGGTTTTTCTCTAGATGTTCAGTGTTGTCTGTGTTAGTTTTTCAGGCAGTAGGTGAAGATTTGTGTGCGCGTGAGCAAAAAACTCATGAAAAAACTCACAAAATGCTGAAGTAGTCAGGAATATAGAGTTCTATATAACTGCCAAATAAAAAACAGATTGAATACAGTTTTTACCAGTGGGAGCCAATAATAATAACAGTAGAAAAACTCATAGAGAATATAATTTAATTGTGAAAGAACTAAATGAAACAAGGATCTGTATGCACAGAAAACACGAAATAAAACAAAAGGGCGTGCTAAGATTAATGTGAACCTCCAATTTCATCAAACGTTTAAATATTCTGTAAGTTCAAATCAAGGTGGTAACAATATGAGGTTCTTTGAAAGCTATATTACACAAGTGAAAACACTGAAAAAAGCTATGGAAACAGTGAAGCCACTGCAGTGCTAAACAATCACAAGGATTGATACAAGTAAATTCCATCTGAGGGTTAAGCATTTAGGTAGAACTAGAAGTGTTTCAGTATAAATACTATTCTACAGGTAACGCAAAGCTGTATTTGGCTGTAAAAGCATTTTTCCTTCTCCACAGTGCTCTTGTTCACCCAAGGAACCTACAAATTGCCAGAAGCCTCACAAGAGCTCCCTGGTGGAAAGGTGTAAAATTGAGATGAATCATGAAACCAGAATGAAACGTTAAAAGAAGCTGAGTAAATCATCCAGGGAAGCCACAAACACCTGGATGGAGTTAACACAATATTCTTTCAAATCAGTGTTTCTTGTTTCTTGTTTCTTTTCATTGTGTGCTTTCCTCTGTAGATCTGTCTCCTCTCATCACCACACTGCTTTCTGAGCTCCCTCTTGACCTGGCTTTAATGTGTTTGTGCGCTCAGTTGAATTTATCACGTAAACATGGCCTTTAACACATATTTTTAACACATATCAATTATTTCAGCACATATTCTGGGTTCTTGGTCCTAATTCAAGGTTTATGAAAGATCCAGGAGCAGCTCTAAAGCAATCAGCATAGTATGAAGTCTGTGAACTGTTCATTTGATACTGGAAAAAATACTCAGCCCAATATCCAGTTTCTACTGCTCTAGAAAGATGAGAAACATCTTTTCCCTTTTTAATGAAAGAAAAAAAAAAGGGCATGTAAGTATGCTTTTGATGTCCCAAGCATGCGTCTCTTTTCTCTCCATGTTTATATTTAAACTTAATTGCTAAACAATCACTTTGCATGAGTATCCTATCAAGGACACATGTTCTCTTTGTTTTGCTGAGCACATGAAAAGCTCTCACATAATGAGTTTGAGACTTGAGAAACAAACAGTGTGGGTTCTTAATGTCTTATTAGTTAATCACAGAAAAACATTCTTCATTTCCTCAGTGGACTACGTATTTTGATTCAGCTGAGCTGAAGAGGGGGATGTCTGGGAACACTTTCTGAGGATTCATGGTACAGAATATTAATGTTGCTTAAAATAAAATTATTTCACACAGAATCACACAGAATAACCAGGTTGGAAGAGACCCACCGGATCATCGAGTCCAACCATTCCTATCAAACACTAAACCATATCCCTCAGCACCTCATCCACCTGTGCCTTAAACACCTCCAGGGAAGGTGAATCAACCACCTCCCTGGGCAGCCTCTTCCAGTGCCCAATCACCCTTTCCCTGAAAAATTTTTTCCTAACGTCCAGCCTAAACCTCCCCTGGTGGAGCTTGAGGCCATTCCCTCTTGTCCTGTCCCCTATCACTTGGGAGAAGAGGCCAGCACCCTCCTCTCTACAACCTCCCCTCAGGTAGTTGTAGAGAGCAATGAGGTCTCCCCTCAGCCTCCTCTTCTCCAGGCTAAACAACCCCAGCTCTCTCAGCCATTCCTCATAAGGCCTGTTCTCCAGCCCCCTCACCAGCTTGGTTGCTCTTCTCTGGACTCGTTCCAGAGCCTCAACATCCTTCTTGTGGTGAGGGGCCCAGAACTAAACACCGTATTCGAGGAGCGGTCTCACCAGTGCCGAGTACAGAGGGAGAATAACCTCCCTGGACCTGCTGGTCACGCCGTTTCTGATACAAGCCAAGATGCCATTGGCCTTCTTGGCCACCTGGGCACACTGCTGCCTAATATTCAGTCGGCTGTCAACCAACACACCCAGGTCCCTCTCCTCCAGGCAGCTTTCTAGACAGACTTCTCCTAGTCTGTAGCACTGCATAGGGTTGTTGTGCCCCAAGTGCAGGACCCGGCATTTGGCCTCGTTAAACCTCATGCCGTTGGACTCTGCCCAGTGGTCCAGCCTGTTCAGATCCCTTTGCAGAGCCTCCCTACCCTCCAGCAGATCGACACTTCCACCCAGCTTAGTGTCGTCTGCAAACTTGCTAAGGGTGCACTCGATGCCTTCATCCAGATCATTGATGAAGACATTGAACAGGGCTGGACCCAGCACTGAGCCCTGGGGAACCCCACTTGTCACTGGCCTCCAGCTGGATTTCACACCATTTCCCACCACTCTCTGGGCCGGGCCATCCAACCAGTTTTCCACCCAGGAGAGTGTGCGCCTGTCCAGGCCAGAGGCTGACAGTTTCCCAAGCAGAATGCTGTGAGAAACTGTGTCAAAGGCTTTACTGAAGTCCAGGAAGACCACATCCACAGCCTTTCCCTCATCCAGCAGCCGAGTCACTTTGTCATAGAAGGCGATCAGGTTAGTCTGGCAAGACCTGCCTTTTGTGAACCCATGTTGACTGGGCCTGATCACCCGGTTCTCTTGCATGTGCTTCATGACAGCACTCAAGATCACCTGCTCCATGACTTTCCCTGGCACTGAGGTCAGACTGACAGGCCTGTAGTTTCCTGGGTCCTCCCTGCGACCCTTTTTGTAGATTTGAAACAGACGCTCACAAGTTAGCCCAGGTTAGAAACTTCTTGCTGTTTTGTCATGACAGCTCCACCCGTGTCCCAGTAAGGTATGTTTCAATGAGCTTTCCAAGTATGTAACTACGCGTCATTCACAGTGCAGTCTGCAAGCTGGCTTTCAGCTCTTACAGTATTAATTGGTGAACTAACAAGAAAGCTGACAAAATAGTGGTGAGTTTTAAACATAGAAATGCGTGAAAAATCAGTGTTGTAGTCTTGGATTTCATGACCAAGGAAAAAGACTGAGGAAGTAAACATACTCTGTAAACATTTTTTTCTTTTTTTATAGATCCCCTGAATCAAAGGTAGAGAAAAAAAATTCAAATGTAGCAATTACAGTATTGCTGCACCAACAACACAAGTTCATCTCTTGAAAAAGGAAGGAACTCACATCCTCAAAACTTCTAAAAAAATTAAAATAATGTTATGGTTCTTACGTGAACTCCAAAAAGAGATGAAATCAGGGATGGAGATAGGGCAGGAGTGAAGTGAAGGTAAGCACATGTATGTTACAACGAATGTGCTAAGTACCCAGCAATGAGCTGAGGGACACTACTATAGCCACATTAGCTTTCCCTTTCTGTTTTTTCCTTCCACCAGTAAATTCCTGTGTGCACTAGGAACAGGAGAAAGGTGTAGAAAAATAAGAGCAGTGTTCATATGACCTAGCTTTAGCCATCTAAAAGTTTGTGCTGGCATCTCAACTAGGCTCTCAAAAGGTCAATGGAAACAAAGGATAACTATTATTAGTGATTCCTCTTGTCCTAATCGAAGTAGTGGATTACTTATATCTGAATAACTTCCCACTTCCCATTGACAACAGTTCTCCACCTGCAAGCTGAAGACAAGTTTAGATTGGGTGATTAACCTGTAGCCAACACCTGTTCGGTGACCTGCCTACTCATAGCTCAACAAAAAGAAAGATTTCTTTGTTTACATTTTTTTGTGATAGAAAAATGACAAGGAGCTGAAGACTTCTTTTACAGAGGGAAGAAAGGCGCAGCAATAACTCATGGCTAGATGTTGAGGTCAGACAGCTTCAAATCCAACACATGGTTGTAGTGATGATTACAATCAATCATCTGAACAGATTACCAAAGAAAGTGACAGATTTTCCATGTCTTGTGATTTCAAATGGAGATTACATGTGCTTTGAAAAATAAACTTTAGCTAAAAATGTTAGGACAGTAAAAGAGTAATAAATGCTGTTGTTTGATATATTTCTCACAAAAAAATGAATCTAGATGGTCTAATATTTCATTCTTGTTTCAAATGTATCATGGTTTATTTACTTGTATTTTTATTTATCTGTCAGAGAATCTCAGATTAATGTAGTCTCAAAGACAAAGAAACTATTAATTTATGAATCTGATGGTTAATTCCACCAGTGATTACAAATATTTGGGAACTGGGGGTTTTATTTGATGTGATATAACTATTCTTTTGATAATTTTATCAAAGTCACACGGTGAACAGCACATTCTTTTTTGTAAGCGCTTCAAGACGTTGTTAGCTTCTCTCTGCTAGCTGTTTTTTTAAATAAAATTATACTTACCTATAGGACTAATTGATCATTAAATTATAAAAACTGTATTATTAACTTTATTTGGTGCTTTATTTGGTCAGTGGAGAAATTATAATCTAAATATTGAAGCAGAAAAGGGTGGGCTAAAATAATTATCTTCTATTTGTGACAGATTCCTGGCGAGAAAGAACTTGTCGCTTATCCCAAAAGTAGAGGTGAGTAGAGAACTGATAAAGCTCCAAGGTTTTTACAGGAGAAATCTGAATAGGAAGGAGTGGCTATGCAGTTTTGCGTTATTTTTGTTTTGTTATTTTTGTGTTATTTATGAAGATATTAAACAGTATTTGTCGCAATACAGACCTTTGAGGGACACCACTTGTTACTGGTTTCCACTTGGATGTTGAGACATCGACTATAACTCAACCATCAGGTCTTAGATTTTCATGTTGTACCCCTCTAATGACTCCATTATCAGGTCTTAGATTTTCATGTTGTACCCCTCTAATGTCGCCATTCAGAACGAATCCCTATAGGAGCTTCTTTTTGTTAGGTTTGGGGGCTTGGTTTTCTTTCTTTTAAATTTGGACCTATAGGGGGCTTTGAGATTTACAGGCTCACTAGATTTTGTTGTTGATTCTGACTGCATAATGTTCAAGGCAACAGCACAGTGTATTTTTTCTAAGTATAATAAGATCCTGAATTACCTCATGTTAAAAATATCCCATGTAGAAGTTCTAAGGATTTGAATAGTTTTTCCTATGGAGAGTACATTACTTCAGATAGAAACATTTTTGTATGGTCTGGAATACATTAATATGGGTCTGTAAGTTTCTAGTATGTACTAATGCCAATTAAATAGTAAGAACTCCTTATATCCTCTCCTTAAAAGAAGTGATATTCATTCCAAAATGTGCCTTACTTACAATGAGACTGTTGTCAGTTGTCTTCCCAGAAAGTTTTAACTGGAGTAGCAGAACAAGGTGAACCAAACTTCTAAAACTGAATAGGTATACTCAGGATGAAAAGTCAGAGGATGTGGCCTAAGATTCTGAAGAACAGCAACACTGGCAACAGGTATCTTTCTGAGCAGTCAACACCCTGAGAAAAAAAAACAAAGCTCTCTTCTTCTTAACAGAATAGATGAAATTGTCTATCAGAGAGTGTCTGACCTAATGCTGATCAATGTTCTTATGGACTATGTGAGCAGTTGCTGAGAAATTCTCTCCTCGAAATGTGCTCTTGATAACACCTAGGTGAAGAAATAAAATCTGTGAATGCAGGTAAACATCTTCCTACATCCACCCACATCCACTTCACTTTTGTTAGTAGAGGCAGCAGCCTCAGGATGAGGTAAGCTTACCCTCACACATACACGCAAAGAGCCATGAAAAAACTTCAGCAGAAGTGGAAAGAAGAAACTGGAGAAAGCCAGGTACCTTGGGATCCCTTGGGAAACTTTCTTGGGTTCAGACCTAATCAGAGGCACACACAATTTATTGCAATACATTTACTGACTGTGTAGAATTACTATAAAGCTCCAAAGCAATATCAGGTGCAGTTCTACTTTATTCTACCTATTCATTCAAGGCTTTTGTTCAAGTTCTGAAGAGCACAGTGTTTCAATAAGGTTAATTTTATGTCTCCACTTTATGAAACACATATTGCAACTGTATTCCAGATGATATATTAAGAGGAAATAATACACTGGAACAGTGTATTGTCTGCCTCCCAGGTAGAAAATGGAAGTGCAGTTCATGTATGTCCCAGGCTATTTGGACCAAGAATAGCTTTCAGGAAATGAAAGGGTTTCCATTTAATTACAGCAGTATTTTTCTTCCTTCCAGCATACATATTTATGCACATCTGCATAAGTATGTCTGTTTGTTTATATTTCATATATATACATCCACATAACACACTTTCATATGTTTTTTCTTTTAAACCCAAACCTAAATGGTCCTGGAAAGTCAAGCTAGCAAGAGACAGAAAGTCAATGGCCTGATGCTGGTTTTGGTAGATAGAAGTCTATCTGTGCATTTTGAACTTTAGGAGAGTTTCTACATATGTACTCCTGAAAGCAGATCTTGGGCATCTTCCAGATTCCGGAAATGGTCTTAACCAAAAATCGGTTTTGAAAGCATTATTTCCAGAGGTGAATGGCTTTCCGCTCCTCATGTGATCTAGTTCCAGGTCTTCTCATAAGTTTCTCAAAACTCAGATTTTGCTTCCGGCTGTGAATTATCTGTAATTGGTATCCATTTGTTTGTTGTTACTTATTAGTTTATTGAAGACATGTTTCTGGTACTTTCCATGAAGTGCCAAAATGTTGGGGTGATGGCAAGATGCCATTTGAGGATGAAATTTCAGATGGAAATAAAAGCTATCAATGAGAAACAGGATGAAGAAACTGTACTAGGAAAGGAAAAGGCTGTTAGAGCAAATATCTGTATAAGGGAGCAGTCCAACAAACCATAGGAGAACAAAGTATTTGAGAGGTCTTTTGAGACTATATATTTCTGTTATATGTAAATATTTGAGAAGTTTACTTTTTTTCCCAGTACATAAGGTTGTTAGTTTTCTCCTGGGTGGGCAGGAAAGCTGCTGCAGGGAGTGCAGTGTTGGGAACTGTTACTGCAGGGCTTTGATTGGAACACTTTCCCTATGGACAAGTAGACACCAGTGCTGCAACAATTATCTAGCAAAAAAAAAAAATGATAGATGAAGACAGATGTCAATTTACCATTTCTTTTATAAAGCAGCTTTCTTTCCCTGCAACACCCAAAAAATCACAAAGTTGTACTCAATATCAATATGAACTCATTGATATAACAGTAGAATTGGAGACCATTTAATGATGTAGAAGTCAAATAGGCAAGGTCAGCCAAAATGAGAACAGATTTTACATATTCCAGAATACAAACATTTTGAATTTCATGCTTATCCACCAAAACAGTATGACACTAGCTATGAGTTATAACTA
Organism: Phaenicophaeus curvirostris; assembly: GCF_032191515.1. Taxonomy (NCBI): domain Eukaryota; kingdom Metazoa; phylum Chordata; class Aves; order Cuculiformes; family Cuculidae; genus Phaenicophaeus; species Phaenicophaeus curvirostris. Next base: position 183,049,565 of record NC_091392.1, read on the forward strand.
GAGAATCTGAGCGGAACTGTGTATAAATCAACAGATCTGCATTTACCAGAACTACTTCAAAACCTTTCAGTGCCAAAATAAGCAGTAAAAGAGATTTGTAAACATGGATGTGTTATCATTAGTCTTATAAATACTTTCTGTTGTAGAATTGACACATGTAATTAACAAACGATCTGATACACAATTCTCTCTATCACTGTGCTCTTCCTGTGCAGAAATGTTCTTACAAACAGCCGTAAATACTCTTACTGTCATAGCAGATTTGAATGTAAAGACTGATTTTGGTTAGTTCTTTGTTCACATCCTCTGCTTGTAATATGGATTAAAGGCACAGATGACTGTGCTGATAGATTTGACTCAGTTTTCTATTATCTGGAACAGTCCTCAGTACAAAACCTGATACTAAGTAGTATATTTGTAATCAATTATTACTTTGGCAACAGGAAAGGTACTAAAAGCATTTTGACTTTTTGTGACAAATATAAATATTTAAAGAGATTGAACCAACAGAATCCTGAACTACCTGGAGATTAATTAGGTTGGTGACAGGTAAAGACAGCTTGAAGACAGACTGGAAAACGTCCTGAGAAGCTATATAGTTTTTAAAAAGTACTCAAACATTTAATTTGACCCACATTAGAAAGAAGACTCACTTTCTATTTTATCAACCGTAATTACATTTCTATAGCTATTTTGATTTTTTGGCTTCAAATAAATCTGAAAACCTTTACAGATAGCAAGGAACAACTTGCTGGCCCTATTTGCTGATGCCGAGCCCAGTACTACTGTTGATATTTATTGACTGCTGTGTAGTTCTTTGGCTTTTCCTTGGTTTTGAATGAGTAAATAGCTGCTGTACAATTTTTAAATTTTTTAAAAATTAAAGTGTAAGAGTCCTGCACATATCACTCTGAATAAATAGCACATTTCAAGCAAATATTTTTATCTGCAGTAATGAAGACTTGGCTTCAGTAAAATTACTCATTGATTTGTGCCAGATTAACAAAAGTATTATTAAATTATTAACAAAAGAGGGAGGAAGACAAAAAATCATAGAGAAATACACAGCTCTATTTCTAAATTAAAGTCAGTTTAACTAAACATTTAAAACAATGTCATGTCATTCCAGCAACAAACTGTAACTAGAGCCCACTGGGGAATTAGGTTGAATGTATTGCACTTGAAGGAAAACTATTTGAAAAATAATGGACAAATTCCTGGCTACAGTGAAGACTCAGCAGAGTAAACTAAGTCTATGTGTACACAAAATGTATGCTTTTTTTTCTCTGATATTTCTCAAAGAAGGTGGGTCTAATGCTATTTTCAGCTGCTGGGATTGTGGTGTTTTACTCAACATTATGACTCTTACTGCCAAAGCTGGAAACACAAGATTTAAACCTATGGGTATTACAGCTGTCCTTACTTCTGAAAAAAACAATCACTAAAAGAGGTTTTCATTGGAAAAAGTTGGTTCCATATAAACCATAATTTTCTGCTGGTTTGTCAGTTTCAAATACAACTGTAATGGAAAAATTGATCTTACTATAATAAGGACAGAATGGAATGTTTTAGCATTGCTATAACATAATGCCTGAAACTTTCATTTTAAAAATGTTTTTTGCATCATGGTTGTATTTTTATGTGCTAAAATGAAGTTAAGAGTTATATACCACACAAAACCTTTCTATTACCCGGAAGCAGTTTATTAAGATTTCATTTTGCAGGCAAATTCAATTTTTTTGAGAATTTTCTTAGAATTCAAACCTACATTTTCAAATATTGGCACCCCCCATGGAGTTCCCATTCTAACTATCCCACTCCATTAGATGTCATCAAGATAGTCTTGAATACTACATTCTCAGAAATTTTTTAAAATACTTTCTCAGAAAGTAGCTCCTTTTGTTCTAATCCTTGAGTGTGAAATATTTCCCTGGGTATTATTCTCCTCCATGGAAAGAAGATGGTGCAGCATGAAAAGTTAATGCGATGCCCAGGTCACAATGCATACAAAGCGGGGAGCTGAGCTGGATGGGGATCGGGCTGGAGAGACATGGACTGCACAGCTGCTACTGCATGATTCAGATTCCCTTACCACATCAGCTCATGAAGATGATGGGAAATAAAAGTCTACCTATCTCTCTTGCTTTCCCAGTAAATTCTCATCAGAGTACATCTATTCCAACTGTTTCTTTCTTTCTGCAGGTAGCCATGTATTATTTTCCCACTTAGGGATGAAAGTCAGGGTGCACCAAGGTAGCAGCTGGATTAGTGAATACAGCAGCGTGAGAATTTCAACATCACTATTGGCCTCTAACTACTGTAAATAAGGACATGGTATTAGAATCATAGAATCATAGAATAAGCAGGTTGGAAGAGACCCACCAGAACATCAAGTCCAATCATTCTTATCAAACACTAAACCATGCCCCTTAGCACCTCGTCCACCTGTGCCTTAAACACCTCCAGGGAAGGTGAATCAACCAGCTCCCCGGGCAGCCTGTAAACAGTCGCCCAAAGCAGCAGGTACAATAGAAATCGTGTGGCCTTTGGGATGGTAAATCTGTTACACTCCGTTCTTCTTGTCGCTTTCCTGAGGCTGTAACACAGTCTTAGAGGACTGCAAGAGGTATTTCAAGTGAAATCCAGTGTCTCTGCATTTCTCATTTTTGTTTTTTTAATTGTATTCTACAGTTTCTTCTGGCTTTTCTGCAGGAAAGTTTGAGTCAGTAAAGTCTGAATCAGGGAGGCAAATGGATGAATCTGTCCTTCCAGACACACTGTACAGCAGAAATGGAACAGACAAAAGCCAAAAAGGTGAAGGCAGCTGAAAACACATTTGGTAGGAAATTAGAGGCCCTCAGCTAACAAAAGTGGATCAGAAGAATCATATAAATTTTGCTATTACAATTCCCTCATTCATGATCAAGTCATACTTCACAAACATACACATATGTGAACAGATATTGTGTTGTGTATATTTTTGAATGGTCAAATAAGAAAATAAAATGTATACAAACTCCTAAACAACTTATCTCTCCAGTTGTATTGAATAGCATCTGTATTTTAGTTAAAGTATATAAGCCCTAATGAAAATTCTATGTTTAGACTTTTCTGTAATTTGACATCCAAGTCATAGCTGTCCAAGAGAACGGTGAGGCCTTACAAGAAATCAGTGAAATAGTCCCTGTCTATGTACTACTACTTGTTCCACTGCCTTTCCCTTTTCAATTGTGTGCTCATGTAATCCAACCTTTTGAAAGCAGATGTTACATACACCTCCCAGTCACTGGAGTAAAAGCTGAGAACAAACTCAAAGATTCCAGGTGAAACCTCAGTTCCAGACTTCAGCAGCAGTGGAACCAGAATGGAGACTTTGGTGACTTCTTGATTTGTGTAGAGGGAAAGAGAGACACAGGCAGGGACAGAAACAGCCAAAGGAAATGACAGTTCTTCAGTCTTTACATCTGGCTTCTAATGGCCTAGCACTGATGTGCTCCTGTTCACTTTGTAATTTCACTTGGTGTGCTTAAATCAAGTGATAAATATGAGATAGTTGTATAGAATTATAATCTTCTGTAAAAAAAAATGAATATTTTAAACAGAGGAAATTAAAGCTCTGGTTCTTATTCGTGTAACAAGAGTCCATTTGATTTATCTAAATTTAATTCATGGTGGATATAAAGACTCCAATACAGATAGATGAAGGCGCTCCACATATTGTTTCTGTTTGTTATTACCGGAAAACTACCTCAAAAGACATCTGTTAACATTTTAATCAAATTGTAATCTGCAAGGAAATTTTTGAGAACAAATGAATTACTTCGTTTATATTATATTTTCCTTAGAAATCTTGACCATTTGGATTTCATATGCTTAAAAGAAAATATTTTGTAAAAAGATTAGATTCACACAGTGAAGCCACATTACCCAGGGACATGACCCATTTTTTCTTATTAAAACCTAAATGTCTTTAAAGAGTTAGGAAATTGCTGTCTGTGCAGTCAGGCAGGGAAGCCTCCAGATGACACAGGACGCTGTGAAGCACAGCAGGGCTGCCGGCAGACTCAATGCACAAAAACCGCATGGGCCTAGGCAGCAGGAGGTGCAGATGGATACGCTTCTGCAGCTGCCTCTCCATGGCATGCCAGGAAGTCTACATTTCTCTTAATTTGGAAAGATGATGATCAAATGTCCAGAAGTAGGTCCCACCTTCACAGCATTGTCCTGTGATATCTCCCTGGTTCAAACAATTTTAATTCATTTTTCTCGAGCATGGATGACTTTCATACTTAACACCACAACTAGGGCCATACTTCTGCCTTGCTCTTTATACCTTTTCCCATATAGGAAGAGCCATACATCAGGCTGCCAGGAATCACCAGTTTCTCTCTTATAACCACAAAGTTAATTTCATTGTCCCTTTTCATAATTTCTCACTGTGTACCCACACATTCTGATATCTACAAAAAACTTTTCTTCAAATCAATTTCAATTTCCACTCCTGGTATACTTTGATTCAGTTATTGATATCCTTCTCTGTGGCTAATCATCCATTTAAGTTAGGATATCTTTCCCAAAATTTTTCCATTCACTTGAATATAAATTCCAGAGAGTTTTTGCTCTTATTTCTTAAAGAAATTCCAACTTTCCTTTGTACTTCAGTCACAGAGCTCAACACACAATGTCATTAGCCTTTTCCCTTAGTTTGTCAGTATTTTCCCACTGAAGTCCAAGATATTAATTATAAATATAGCTATGTTTGCTGTCTTATTCACTATTATTGAGTTCTACTTTCTCCAAGTGATTTTGATAAGAAAATATTATCTTTTTACTTATCTTACCACTTATGATTTTATAATCTGTAACCCATTTAACTAACTTTAACTTGTACCTAAACCTTCCTTGAACAGCACATAGTATTCAACAACTGTGTTCCCATTGAAAATGCTATACTTCTCTTAGCCAGTAATATTTACTTTCATTTCCTAAACCAAAACTTCTGTTCATCCATTTTTGGGGGGCTTTGAAGTAACAATAGTTTGGTCTTGTCATGTTATTCACAGAATCACAGACTTAGAGCATTGCTGAGGCTGGAAGGGACCTTGGAAATCATTTAGTCCAACTGCCCTTCTCAAAGCAGGGTCATCTAGAGCGGGTTGCCCAGGACCATGTCTGCTTAGGTTCTGAACAAATCCACAGACTGAGATTTCACTACCTGTCTGGGTAATCAGCTCCAGGTTTTTACCACCCTCACAAATAAAAAAACCAAACAAATAAAAACCCAAACAAATAAAAACAAACAAAAAAACATGTTCACATATTTCCTCTGTGATTTTCACATAGCAGCAATTCAGCTGTGTTTTCTTTCCCAAGAAAAAAAGTTTATCAAAGCACAACTAAGTAATTTAAAAATTAGAATATTCACACATCCGTACTAAAGCTATTAGTTACTTGAAAAATGCACTTAATTGACATCTTTAATATGTGAGGATTATAAAGGTATTTTCAGCTGCTGTTCTACCAGTATTTCTTCTACAAAAATGTTAAAAAGACGAGTTCATTTACTTTTAGCAGATCTAAAAGCATTCTGCACTGTATATAACTCATTATTTGGCACTATGCATAACTCATCATTCTCTAAACCTACAAGTTCTAGCTAACTGCAGATCTGACTTTAGATCTCACTTGTGCTGTCTTCTTGTGATGTCATTCTAGACAGTATTCCTTTCACTGTATAAGTCTATGTAGAAAAGTCTTTTAAATCATAATAACCATGGTGAATTTTTAAGGGTTTTTAACTTCTCAAGGAAATGCTACATTAAAATCTTCAAGATATGGAAGAAGGAATTATTCTGTTTGAGAAGCAACTAGATGTATTAATGGTCCTGTACCTAAGGGACAGGTTTCAAAATGCACCTGCCGGAAGGAATTTGGAAAACACTTATTATGCAGATGTTGTTCAGGTGAGGTCCTGCAAGGATCAGTCTTCCCATGACACATCACTTTCCTACCAATGAACTTAAAATGTAAGCCCTTACTGCTAGAGATTTCAAATAACACTAAGATTAGAGGTATCATTCATAATAATCAAAAGCAGCTCCCCACCTGATATGGGTGCTGAATACTGGGAGAAGATAATACTGAGGCCACAGTGCATCCAGATGGACAAGGCAAAAGCAGGACACATGCGAAGGGAGAAAAAAAAAAAGAAAAAAACTGGAAAACAATAACAAAATCCTATGTATACTTTTAAGATTTTTATTAGTAGCATGCAGCTGAAAATTTTCTTACCTGGATGTAAAGTCCAGCTTTATTTCTTTGTTTGCCTTAAGCATCTGTCTGAGGGCTGGCCATTTGTGCCCTTGTTTTGTGGCACCAGCAATGAACAGTGGAGGGGGTGCAGCAGCTGACACTCCCCAAAGACTAATCTTGCCTGATTTTAACGTAACAGCGGGTGCTGTCCCCCTCCGCCTTTCTTCACAGCCACCTGACTGTCCTAGCTGGACCCTCCCAAAAGAGCTTCTGCACTTATGTGACAAGACCACCCCACACAGAGTGATGGGGCACAGACTGGCCTTGTAAAAGAACTCACAAGGAGCCACACAGCACGCGTGTCCACCACTCCATTCAGATCCCTTGACCACACAGCATGGAAGAAGCTGCTGCTGGAGAGACCATGTGTTCCTGAGAAACTGCTGCTGCCCATTGAAGTGGTGACCCGTTTCCTTTCCCTTCTCATTCTCCTTCCCACCTACCCCCCACCTCTTATTTACCTTACAGTGTTTTCTTGACTGGTATCAGTGTGTGTTGGATCAAATCCAAATGACCTTGGCTGTGAGCAGGGATCAGATTGTAATCTGAGGAGGTTGAAATCTGTTTTCCACAACTTTGGGAAGTTGCCTCCCATATCTCAGCTGTGCATCCAAGGTTTTTTGGTCTGTTTATTTTGGTCAAAGCCAGGATAAATTTTGCTTTTGATTTCACCCTGAGAGTGACCTTGTCAGCATCCAGATCGATGCATAGATAAACGAACCACCTTCTTCAACTGTGCATTTTGAAAGAAGGCCCAAACACAAATGTGGAGCTTGTGGATTGGGGCATGACACTGGAGTATGCACAAGGCAATGAATCTTAGCAATGTCAAGCACAGAGCAGTCAGTAATAACAAAGAAGAGCTATGCAATGTTATGAGTAATTCACAGATCCCACCCCAACATCTGTCCTTGCTGACCCAGCCTGAAGTATCTTCTGTTGCCACCTCTCTGCTGGCTAGCTACACATTGACCAAGCCTTGGAGATCCATCAGAAGTTAATATAACTGCAGTTCCTTCAGTGGCAAACCCAAGCAATGGGGCTCAGCACTGCAGCAGTGATGGCTCCATTGAGCTAGGATGCCTCTTACACCAGTGGAGGGAAACATGCACAGCTAATTCCCAGCCTTATTCAAGTGTACAGTAAGTATGTGTCTCTACCTCCACTGATTCTGAACGAAGTTAGGGACAATTAGTTCAGTTGATTGCCTCTTCAGTGGTGAAATGAATCATGCTCAGTTATCTAACACCATCTAGCACATTTCTGTGCGAGTATGAGATAAGAATTTGCTGCTTGCTTGATCTGAATGCAGAAGGCCCATGCTTTTAACCGTTTTGTAAAAATATAAAAAAAAAAATTCAGGCTGACATTAAAAGTTGCCTTTTCACAACAGCCTGAACCTGTCTAACTGTTCAGCCTTTCCACAGCAGCCTGAGCCCATCTAACTGTTCATGGTACTGGCCCCGTGCTCCCTGCTGACTCCAGTCATGCACTCCTAGCTTCTCCTTTGCATCACCTTTGCAAGTCATCCAATCCTGCACTGAATGTTTCATATGTTTGGGGTGGACTGTCTGTAGAATTTCACAGAACCACAGAATCACCAGGTTGGAAAAGACCCATCGGATCAGTGAGTCCAACCATTCCTATGAAACACTACACCATGCCCCTCAGCACCCCATGGATCAGTGAGTCCAACCATTCCTATGAAACACTACACCATGCCCCTCAGCACCCCATCCACCCGTCTTTGAAACGCCTCCAGGGAAGGTGACTCAACCACCTCCCTGGGCAGCCTGTTCCAGTGACCAATGACCCTTTCCATGAATTTTTTTTTCCTAATGTCCAGCCTGAACCTCCCATTTGTCACATTTAAGGTTTATTTCCTACCTCCTTAGCACACTGGTAAAAATGTTTAGAATTGGAGGCAAATATAAGGTTGTCATTCATCAAAGCCACATTTCTACAACAGGGGTGCATTCACTGAAGCTGATCGGAGATTGGTTTAAAATAGACACCAGGAAATACTTCTTTACCCAGAAGGCAGTGATCTTCTGCAGTCTGTTGCTGCAGGAGGTTGGGTAATCAGAGAGTGCTGGCATGTTCAGACTCAGATCAAACTGTTTGACAGCAGGTCTGAAAAGAGAACAGGGAGGAATGTACCCTCTTCTCTCACCCACCCAGTGACACAGGATGCATTTATTACGATCTCATGAACTCATTATGAGCATGTAGGAGTCCCAGAACTGGTACAAGAGGGAAAGCAGGACCACAAAGTGGAAAACTGGAAGTGGGACAACAAGCAATATGAATGATCTGCACATTAACCTTAAATGAAAACAATCTTATAAACTTCCATAGTAAATTTTGGGAAATCTCTTCTTATAACTACTTTTTACATTTTGTATAGAACTCTGTCCTATACAGTCTCTGCTGAGCAAATCTCTCTTTAACCTCGTGTTGTTTACCATACCTGGTCAAGTGATGATAACACTGAAAATCAATTTTATAATATACTCCTCTTGAAAAAAACATTATTTTTTTTCAGAATCATTTTTTCAGAAGTCATTCTTTTTATTTCTGAGAAAATTGCTTTGTCAGTGAATGAAAAAACAATCCCAAACTTGATTTACCTCCTAGAAGTAATGCTTTTATTTTGAGGCAAAAATTGTTTGTTTGGGTTTTTCTTAGATAAACCAAATCAAGCAGAAACCACTTGTATATTGTCTTATAGACCCAAATAATGGGTTTCTTCTTTCATCTACCCCAATGGATTTTCCACCAGCTCATAGAAACAACCTATCCAGCAAATGCTTGGAAAATGAGTGATGGTTAGTAAAAAAAAAAAATACCTTGCAAACAGGAGTACCATGTATTTCCTGCATCTCCTTGGCAAATATTTGTAGCTAGAAAAGCAAATTGTGTCCTTTTCCCTTAAATGATACTTCCTCCAAAATTACCTTCCTTTGATATTCAATCTGCATAAACTGGATATAAATGTGTTGTCTATACTTCCATTCTTCATTAATTTGTGACTTTACAATATTTAGATAATGCTCATAAATTAGAAAACCAAGTGCATTCAAAACCAATAGCTTTAAAGATGAAGTCTGATTTATTTACAGCTTTTTGTATGGTGGCCTGTGCTAGCCAAGTATTTGGACCAGTGAACACGGGATCCTTTAAAATCCTATGCTCTATGTTTTCACCAGTGCTTTGTTTTCTGACTGTGAAAGAAACAAATTATGCAGTTGTTGAGGATTTATAAAGAAAGAGCTGTGCAGGGTAGTAGAGAAACCTTTTATATAGGCCAAAGTTCTTCAGTGGATTACATTTATGTTATCTAGTATTAATTGAAACAGGCTACTACTAAGAGTTTATGATATTGTATTAAAGGCTGAGGGTTAAGACTGCTGCTGTGCATTGCTCTCCTAGAAAAAGTAAAAGCAAGAGACAGGCTATTTGGTATTTGCTCTAGAAACAGGCTTCAGAAATAAGGGTAATTTTTTCAAACACATTTTTTTCAAGAACAGATTCAGAACTTGAAAACTTTTTGTGTGTTTATTTTTCTCTTAATAAACTAACTTTCCTTAAGTACATTTTGTTTAACAATTTAAGAAAGTAGCATTTCAATTTTTCTACTCAAGATTACTCTCAATTTTAGAAAATTTTTCAGTTTTGTTTTTAACTAAATCAATTAACCAATTTCCAAAAAGTTAATTACTGTGGGAAAATTCCCTCATTGCTTCTTTTTGCTGACCAGGGATCTAGGATGAATATTAAGAAAGTAATATAAAATGCATTTTAATGTATATGATTGTTTTTAAGAAAAAAATATTATTAAGGTGAATTCAATGTTCAGAATACCATCCTTTTAAAGAATTTTTTCCTATTATTAAAATTGCTTTTATGCCTTCTTCCTGTTCATAATAAGTAGAAATGAGCTTGAAGCAAAATAATGACGAGTATTGCTTTACAGAGGAGTCTGAAGTATGGTTCTGGCTATTTCTTCTGCAAATGGTCCCTAACATTATGATAACCTGAGCAAAAAATATTCCACGTTCATGTTTGACTATGAAGTTGGATGACAGTTTCTGTAGCCTTAAAGCAGACCAGGAAGATAGGCTTGATGAGGACATCTGCAGGCCAGGCACCGTGTGCTATCAGACCTGTGTCAAGTCTCTAGGACTTTGTACAAGACTCAGTCCCTCTGCCACCTGTTCCTGAAACATCTCTCAGCTGCAGCAGACACCAGCTGGCAGGGTAGGTCAGTGTTTCTGCAGTCAGAGGCGCAGACAGAGCTTGTTCACAGGTTGTCAGTGCAGCATCTGTGGTGCTGCTCTATGACTAGAAGCCACATCAAAGCTGCCCAACACTGAGGTTATAGAAGCCTTGCAGCTTGTTTTACTGCTTCAGAACCACATCCAGTTCAGACATGCAGACGTAACAGTCCTTTGCTGTGTTTAGTGAGCTGCAGCATAAAAGCACCCTTGATTCAATCACAGTGTTTAGGGACATTTAAGAGAAGGTCAATGATATGCAGTAAAAGCACTGCAGTTATTTTTATCAATTACAACAGGGAAGACTCCATCTCATTCCATCTTTTATTATGTGGAAATTTGAGAGATTTGGGGTCATAATGCTTTTCAAGTAAGGCAAAGAATCACACACCAGTCTGAGAAAATGAAAAAGCAGCCTGATTTGCAAATGTGTAGCTGTGAAAATGTCAGGGACTTTCAGATATTTCCTTCAAGTTTAAAAGTTAAGCTTTATACACTTACACTGAAACTTACTTTAAATTCCATTTTTAAGCGTACAAATTAATAAACATAACTTTTTTTTATTTCATCATCCAGCTGTCCCTCTGGAGAAGCACACTGGGCTATAGGTTAATTACTTATGGGTTTAGCTAGCTTTCCACTGAAACAAAGCAGAAAGATGACCTAATTCACCATAATGCTGATTTGAGTAAAATAAACTTTTGCATATTCTGTGCTTCTTTAATTGAAAGAAGCAAAATAATTTTTAAATCCACTCACCAAAGAAATTCAGAAGTAGGTGCACAAGAGACAATGTGAAAGACAGAAGTGAGACTTATCGTCATTCTAGATGTCTAAAACCTTTGCAGTCAACATGTGTGACACTGAACTTAAATTTGATCTTTGCTGTGTTCTCCTGCCATGACTCCAAGTGAACACAATCGCACATTGTTCCTGACAGTAACAAGACAATGAAAAGACTCTCGTGCACTTAAATCAATGTGTTTGGAAGTGCCCTTTCTTCAGATGTCTTGGTAATTTCAGAAAATAATAAAAAAAAAAAAAGAAAAACCTCAGCTAAAAAGATTTGTTAGCTGGCAAATGCTAGACGAAATAATAACTGAGGAATGTTACAACCTACACTTTAAGTTTCAGAGGCAAATTCTGTCTGTATTCTTTTTGAAACATCACACTTCTAGCCTCATTGTGTAGAAGTGATGAAAATTTCAAATTACTTTCAGTTTCCATAATATTTTCTTTAAAAATAGACCTGAGGTGAAAAATAAAGTACTTCTAAGAACTGCATAATTTCTAAGAAGCTCTAAGAGACCTACAATATGAGAAAATATGATGTTGATGCAGTAACATGAACATCTTCACTCAAGTAAAAGCTGAAACAAGATTTCTTCACACTGACTTTGCAAAACCTTGTAAAAGTCCCTGTGAAGTAGGGCTGATGATTAATCACACATGTAATTAACACTTGCTGTTTAAGAAACTCTTTCTGTCAACATGGAGGCAGTTTTATCTTACTGAGGGCAGCTGATAAAAACGACTCCTGACTCTGGTTGCAATGTGATCAAAACTTTTCTGAGTAACTCCACTTCGTCTTCTGGGCTTTCAAAAAGCCTCCACTTGAACTTGTGCTATTACTGTAGAGTGAATAGAGGAGCTATGGAGAAGAGATGCAAATGTGCAGAAGGGGAAAATACCAAGGAATATTTTAAGAATATGTTTTGGGGGGTGTTATTTGATGGGAATTACATTTTAATTGTTAAAGATAAAACCTGTCCTCCCAGAAGTCTGCAGAGTTTTCCAAACAGCTTCAAGGAGGCAAGGATTTAATTTATCTCTAACAGACTTTCCTAATATTTCTTCGGATCTCTTCAGCCATGTGATGTTGTGACATGTCTTGGGATAAGTTATCAAATATATTTTACTTGAATCCAGAACCCTTTTTACAGGAAAGAAAACCCATAATGAAGCTGCAATAACTGATTCAAAGAAATCTAAGCAAATTGAACAGAGATGTACAACTGCCAAACCGCAGCATTTGCATTTCACCATCACATTGCCAGCATTCATTTTAAAACAATGACAGTATTCTTAACCTCAGAAGATTACCTTCAGTATAATTTAATCCAATTTATTGTGTGTGAACTATTCTTTGATAATTTTCCCTTCCACAAAGATAAGTTTGACAGCAGAGTCCACTTCCCTTTGTTTCTCTCTCAGTTTCACTCTATTTGCTTGTATAGTTTACTATTAAATTCCACTTTCTGGATTTCAAGTAAATGAGTAAACTAATTTTAGTGCTATCAGTGCAACAGAGAGGCACAAAGAATTTCAGCTGTAGTGCTTATATCGTATGTAACACTTAGACACTTAAATACTTGGAGTAGAAAGAATCCAACAATGTGTCATCTGTTTCCAAGAGCCAGGTTGTTGTGCTGTTCTGGCAATGGAAAGCAGCAGATCTGGGGGTGAGCACAGATAAATAGGGTCTGCCTGTCCCCACTCTGGTAACAGAAGGCTTACTGGGTTCTTACTGTCCAAGCAGGAACACATGGCACTAGAAGTTTACTTTCAATATCTGACTTGGATCTACTGACCCAGCTATGATGTCATGAAATAACCACCTTTAGAGATGGCTCACAGCCATGAGTTATGTAATACAAAGACACTGTAAAGAACTCAGGTGAATCCAGCTTCCAACATTTATCAGTTTTATTTTGCTTCCATATCCCTTCAGTTGTTGTCTTCTCTAGCAGCAGGTAAAGTAGTTTTAGAAACTGTTTACACATACTCCAAAATTGTGTTATCTCTACAAGTGGTCAGCAAGGGTTCAAGTCTTCCAAGTTCTTTTCACTAATAAAAACCCAAAATTGAGTCAAGGGTCTTTGTTGCAGAAATATTCATTTGCGATAAAATAAAAGCAAAGTAAAGCCCTGCACTGCAGGAATACAAGGTAGATTTTTTCCTCACTGCCCCAGACCGCATTTATCTGACCTGTGGACCTTCAAATCCTCTCACCAAGCTTATCTCAGTGCTTCTGCATTTATGTGTGGCTATTCCTTGTTTCTCATTTTCTCTTAGCTTAGCCACTGCCTCAGAAATAAAGTCAGCAAACACTTCTCCATTCATAAGTAAATTATATGTGTATTTTGCTGGTACATAAAGCAGTTTCACAAATTTTTTTACAGCAGACTAAAAGAACAGGCATTTTATAGTAGCAACTCCTCCTGATGCACATTTACCATCTCCGTGAAACCTATAGTTCTGACCCTGCTCAGGAAAAAGCTCCACCCCAAAAGAGAAAAAAAGGACATTAACTGTAAGAGAAAGCGGTGAAATTAGATAAAATAAAAGAATACATGGGGTAAGAGCATGGCTTTAGAAAAATCTTAAATTACTAGAATCATAGAATCATAGAATAGTTGGGTTATTAGACACTAAGGACATGTAGAAGTTAATTTTAAGTAGCAGCTCCTAAAGAGAAATACTACAGGGTTGAAAAGGTAAGGGAGAGCCTATCTTACACCAAAGAAAATGAACTTTTATGCAATTAGAGCAGGCCGAAAGAATTATCTGTTATTAACTGCAAAGTTATACTGTGAGGGTTAACATGGGGTATGAGGACATATTTAGGCTGGAAAACTGTATTGACCTAAAACAAATGGAAGTGAAAAGAACCTGGATAAATTCAGCATGCTAACTAGAAGGCTTCTAATCAATGTGGCAGGTGTTGAAACAACCATTCAGAATGAGTAGCCTTTGGGAAAAAGCTCATTGGTTTTATATTGGAGTTTGATGTTTTAATGAAAAGCATTACATGTTGTGGTGGAGTATTTCAGTAACTGGAGCATGGAGTTCATAACTTATAAGATCTTTGCCAGCTCTGTAACCTGATAACCTGATGTAAAACTCAGATGATGCATTCTTCACTATTCTCATCTTATTTTTCCTCTTGGGCAACTTTGGATAAAAGATAAATTTCTGTCACATTGTAGTGCCATTTAAACAATATCAAGAGTTTTCTTTCCATGCCAAATTCAGATTTATATATCAAATTCAGATTTATATATCTGAATAATACCTTGTGTCCCTGAGCAAATCTGCTCACTGCAGCAGATTCTCTCTCTTTTGTTCTGCTGGGAAACTTCATCCTTCCAGCATGTTTCCACAAATACGTTCAGCTCTGTGAGTGACAAAAAGAATTAGAAAAACCTTGGCCTCTAATTCTTCCACTGGCTTCTATGACTAATTAGGTTTTCATCCAGGTGCCCAAAAGTACTCAGATCCCATCTCCTGTTTCATACACATAGATCACTCCAGAATAAGGTACATATGAGTTTATCCTCAGCAACACTCCTTCCATCTTCTAAGGTGTGACATCAGATTAAATGCTATCTTGTTACAATGCTGGTTGATGATTATACATCACAAATCTTAAGTGTTCATACTCTAGGACTCTGAGCGCAAATAGTCCAGCTCTGAAAATCTACACAAAAAATATTTATGGATTGCTGCCTGAGACCCAGCCACAGTAACCACTCAGATGCACTTTTTGCTCCTTCCTGCTTTTGGTGGTAAAAACCAGAAGTTTCTGCAGCAGGTTGGTCTCTGATTCATAATTACCACAAATCAAACACCTCAAGCCCTAGAAAGCACTGAAATAAAGGTTTCCACTGAACTGCAGAGACAAAGAGGCCAGTCAAAAGTTAGGATCCCTAAGCATTCACAAGTCTGCAGTTCTCTGGATTCAGTATTTTATTTAAAAACTTTGTATAACCCATTTTCATAGAATCATAGAATCATAGAAACATAATGGTTTGAGTTGGAAGGGACCTTAAAGATCACCTTAATCTAGTGGGACACCTCCCACTAGATTAGGCTGCTCAAGACGCCATCCAGCCTGGCCTTTAACACCTCCAGGAAGTGCAACTTCCCTGTGCAACCTATGCCAGTGCCTCTCCACTCTCATAGTGAAGAATTTCCTCCTCATGTCTAGTCTACATCTGCCCCTATCTCATTTATAGTTATTCCCCATAGTCCTATCTCTATATGCCTTTGTAAACAGTCCCTCCCCAGCTTTCTTGTAGCCCCTTCAGGTACTGGAAGGTCACTATAAGATCTCCTCAAAGCCTTCTCTTCTCCAGGCTGAACAAGCCCAGCTCTGTCAGGCTGTCCTCATATGGGAGGTGCTCCAACCCTCTGATCATCTTTGTAGCCCTCCTCTGGACCTGTACCAACAGTTCCATATCCTTTTTATGGTGAGGATTCCAGAACTGGGCACAATACTCTAGATGAGGTCTCACAAGAGAGGAATAGAGGGACAGAATTGCTTCCCTCGACCTGCTGGCTGTACTTCTTTTGATGCAGACCAGGATACAGTTGGCCTTCTGGGCTGCAAGTGCACACTGCTGGCTCATATCAAGCTTCTCATCAACCAGCACCCCCAAGTCCTTCTCTGCAGGGCTGCTCTCAATCACATCATCCCCCATCCTGTACTGAAACTGTGGATTACCCTAACCCAGGTGTAGGACCTTGCATTTGGCCTCATTGAACCTTACAAGATTCTCACAGGCCCACTTCTCCAGCCTGCCCCGGTCACTCTGGTGGACATCCTGTCCTTCTGGTGTGGCAAAGGCACCACTCAGCTTGGCGTCACCTGCAAACTTACTGAGGGTGCATTCGATCTGCCTGTCTGTATCATTGATAAAGATATTAAACAGCACCAGTCTCAGTACGGACCCCTGAGGGACACCACTTGTCACAGATCTCCATCTGGACAACAAGCCATTGACCACTATAGGAAACTGCTGTGAAAGTACAAGAAACAGTATTTGTCATACAACAAATTAAATCAGATACCTTGAAGCTTCCATGGTGACTTTACAGGTAACTCCTCCAGGCACATAAACCTTCAGGTAATTATATAAATCTCTCTAAGTTGAGTCTATAACTTTTCATTTATAAGGCTGAATAAGTCTGTGCTTTAACAGCACATTTTGAGCTTTCCGGTCTTTTTATTCGATTACATTATATGTAAAACCTACTGGATTTAAGCCATGTAATTTCAGGCATTATTTGGGATGCATTCAAATTTTGTGTATTCTACACAGACTTGAAAGGTCCATTGAGAGTAGTCAGTCAACTAGAAATAGCAGTTTAAAATATTTTAAGATGCACAGGTATTAAAAATATTGCTAAATTGAATTTACTTTATCCTGGATTATGTTGATTCAATAGAAAATGCAAACAAGCTGAAATTTCCCTGTTCAAATTGCAAGCTTTCAAAAAAACACTGGTTACTAGAACTGATGGCTTAGCTATAAAGTATGTAAGTATGGCTTTATCCATGAACAAATGTACAAGATGTTCCAATTGTGAAACTCTGAGCTGAGATCCAGAGATGTCAGGGGGAGAACATGATTAGAATTAAATTAATATCTGGAAGATGTCAGTGCTAGCCAAAGGGTCCAACCTGAATATACATTGATCAACATTTATTACTATGCTAACAAATAGAAAAAGTAATTTAGTTGGCACATTAAAGCAGAAGAGATTAGATCTCCTGGAATTTGGGACTGTTGAACAGAAGTTGCATATCAACTGTGGACCTTTACCCTACATGGAGGGTCTTTCAGAGTGCGCTTGTACCCAACACAGTATGAAATACATTTGAAAACCCAGGTCAAAACTCTTTGACTTAGCTCCCTGGCTTGCAAATCTAATTGTACAGGCATGATGGAGCAGTCATCCAAGTATGAGCATAAATACTTTAATCAATGGAGAAGCAGCTGTTGTTGAAGGGTTCCAGAGAAATCTCACATTGGCTTAAGCATAGCTCTCGAGTGCAGGAGGTCCTGCCTCTGGCAGTTCCAAAGATCATAATTTTGCCTGACTGATAACGTACAAATTAAAGCATTTGCTTTAAGAGTGATACTTCAGGTGTCACTTGCAAGCTAGGACTGGATCTGATTTCCTGAGTTACTCCCTCAGATCTTTTTACCCAAGCCCTAATCAACCTAAGGCATTTGTAATAACAATATAAGTACACTGTTGTGGTAGCTAAGGAGCTACAGTGACAGGCCCAGACCACTCTGTGCGAACAAGATCAAACACAAAAAATTATCCAGGTTTGAAGCTGCACCTCCTTATCAAGTAGTTCCACAGAGGAAAACAAATCCTCCAGTAGTAGTTCCACATTCATGTTTTCTCAGTGATTTTTTTCATTTATGTCTATTGGGAGACATGTGACCAACCTCCCTTCTCACCATTCCCCTGCCCAAAGGGGTGCTAGTTAGTTGTTGTATCTTAGGAAAGGAAGAAAGCCATAAGCAAAAGGAAAACACGTGTGAGTTTCTGGACAGCCTAGTAGAGGAAGGAATCACAACACAGCCAAATAGGAGGACCTAAGGAAAAAAATGTACAGGCAAAGGGTAAGACCGTCACAGGGAGAATCAGCTAATAAAGAAATGTATATCAGGAGCCAAAAGGACATAAAAGAATGAGTGAAGGAAAGAGAATAAAATTAATGGCCTTTTTACCTTATAGTGAAACTATGAGTAATATAATGTTGACTTATAACTGTATCTAAAAATTATGAGAGCTATTCTTGTCATTGGAGATTGGAGATTTGGAAAAGGAAGTGAGTTTCTCCAAGAGACAATGTTTCTGTCAAAATGCAGTATGCCTTATGATAATATATGAAAACCTCAGTCTAGAGATTAGAAAGTATCTCATAAATTCTTTCTGCAAATTCAAAGCAAATTGGCATGGGAAGCAGGATAATCTGAAGAGCTTTCAACACAAAGTAATAAAAAACATATAGAACATTTCCATTCAGCAGTCTTAGCTTATATTTCATTTCTGACTTTTGTAATTATAACACCAAAATAACTTCATGTTTGATTTATTTCTCTTTAATGAAGTCCATTTCTTGCTATATCTGGCCAATGGTTTTGTGTTATGTATGGTAAGATACCTAAACAAATTGGCTGAACAAATATAGCTAAGAAACTATCAGTCTATGCTTTCCAAATGAGTTCTTTCCCTCTTTCACCTTTGTTCTACTTCTATCCTCAGTCTCAAAAAAAAAGGTTTCTTCCATTTTGCAAACCTGTGAGCTGAAGTACCTGGTATGTTTTCTCTTCTCTCTCACTTAGCTGCAGAGATAACAGCCCATTGGAGAAGGCTGATACTGTGCAGATCACACCAGCGTGCAAATAGAAGAAGAGGCCATTTGATCTGAAAAGCTTTTCAACCGGACAAGAGCGTACCTCACATCCTTATATGGATGTTCACCAGATGAGCTTTGCTCATTTTCTGCAAACAACACTTCTGAAAAGGTTATGGAATGGGATGAATAATTACTATATGACTTGTAGCATAAATATTTCCAAAACCAAACTGGAGTTCCATAAATAAGTGAAAAAAAAAAAGTGTTGAAATTGTGGTTGTTTATTGCCAGAGCAAAAAAAATAATCTTTTCAATAAATTTTATGCTGATTACTAGAATAAACAAAAAAAGGCTTATCCACAGGGGACCATGTAAAGCAATAGATGAGGGTGCTTTTAAATAAATTGTGGTAATGGGGGAAAGCTGTGTGCATTCTTGTTCTCTGTGTGAAATATGTCAGGAGGAAAGAATGCCAAAAATATTATGTCAAGATTTTTTAAAACTACTAATGGTTTTGTCTTCTCTGTTTTCACTTGCCTTATGACACCTGGATTTGAAGGTAATAGGGTATGAGTTTGAAAGGTACTTAATGGTCTGTAAAGACTATTGAAAGATTCATTTCTGAAAAAGCAGGACCTGGACATGGCCCGCAATGCCCATGCAAGTTTGTGAAGGGAAAAACCATCTCCATGGAAGATGAAGAGCACTTCGTCACCAGGTACAGCAGAACCAATATTTCAGCCCTTGAAATAAGTCTCTTGTTAAAACCCAGAAAATAAAATGGTAGCAGGAATTCTCATATGACAAGAACACGCAAGCTTTCACTTACCCTGCAGAGCAGCAGGATGTTGCACTCCATCTGACAATTCCTCATGCTTTACAACACATTTTTCTCTCCCATCCATCCAGTTCTTCTCCCTTCCTGGCAAAGCTGTGCATTAAGGGTCATTTCAATTTCTGTTGAAATTCAGCACAAACATCATTTGTGACAGTAGGAATAACTACGCACCAATCCTTTAAATAAATGAAGAAATATTAAAGTTGATGTATCTCCATAGGTTTCAGTTGCTAATCTTGGTTTTCTTGTTTTAATAATGTGATGCTTTATGTACAATATATGTATACCACAAGCATCTTTCCAGGAATTACTTGAAAAATGCATGAAATTATCCAAATGGTATATTTTAAAAAATAATCTTGGTAACAGGTCTTCTATGTTTCTTTTCTGTGGATATTTTAGACCAGTCCTAACATGTACAAAGGCCTACAAAGTGCCATCAGAAAATAGTGGAAGGCAGCCTAGAGGTCTTGTACTGCAGAGAAATAAATGATCTTCCAGACAGTGTTATAATTCACTGTAGCCAAGATGAAGAAGAAGAGAGTGATGCTGAAAGAAAAGCAAGACACAGTAACACAGAGCATAACAGCCACTTGACTTTGTCTCCTTAGCACACCAGCAGAAGAGAGATTTTCTGGGATGTGAAACTCTGGCAGTCTACATTGACTTGAGGGCAGAGAGGTCTTCTGGATGCCCAGGGAGAGGGATCACAAATTAATTCCTCTTTGCAGAACTGAATTCTGCGCTCTAGGAGACTAAAGAAGATGAGCTGATCCTAAGGGGACATTTGGAAGGGCAGTGAGTGCAGCACAAGCTTCTACACACGAAGACCATGCCTTTCTCAGGGGCTCTCTGCCCCTGCCCAGGGAATAACAACATTTATTTTAACCAAAGTATTTGTGCGCCGAAGACAACTGGCTGAAAGTGGCTACTGACATGTTTTAGAAACTGCCCTAGACAGCAGAAAAGAAAGATGTTGATAAAGGATGATAAGCCTACAAAGATCCTTTGTGTCCCCTGCTATGGTAAGCAAAAAGGACATCTAGTCAGGTAGGAACACAGCACATTTACACTAGACACCATATAGGACACCAAAACTTTCCCCAACACCATGTAACAAGGTTAATGTTTACAGTTAAAGGCATAAAAGGGCAGGGGAGGGGAAGAGATGAACAGACTTCTGCATGAAGCATGAAACCTAGCAAGGCTGGAAAAGCCAGGCTGAGTTAGGTAGACTCCAAAGTTGGGTCACTTCTCTGGAAATAAACTGGGACTTTCAAGAGAGATCTTTGCTCTGCCTGCCATACAAAAAAAAAAATCAGAAGACAGAGGAAACCAGGGAACCGGAGTCAAGCAGTTTGCATGTTTCAGTTTGAATGTATTCACTTCCTTATTAGCAATGGTTCTGTAAGACATTTCAGGGTATTTTAAAACTTTCTCCAAAGCCTGTCTAAAGTATGAATTTATCTTGTCTTCAAAAGTTATACTGTAACTTTTGGACCCACATGGAGAAGTGGATGCAGATAGGCCACTGAGATTTCAGTGTTGGTCCAGGGGCCTGCAGAGACTGCAGAGGTAAGAAACACAGAAACTGAGTCCAGGAACTACACCGGGGGAAGCAGGAAAAGAGCGAGCCTGCTGATCCACAGAGGCTTGGAGAAAACAGGGCCAGAGCAATGCAAACAAGTAGAGAAAGCCTAGCTGAATGTGTGAGAGATAGTAAATCTTACAATTTTGTTCCCAAGGAAAATGTATTCGTTTCAATTCTGCATGACATTTTACTTGCACTAAAAAAAAACAAAGCACACTTGTTTCTTTTATGGAAACTTCATTAACTACTTCAAAATAGCATGTGAATTACCTCTGTCATTACCTCTCACTGCACTTAATACTATCTCAGGAAATTTATAATGGGATTTAATCAGCATAGAATGTCCCTTGACACCTCACTATGTTCCTAAATAAACTAAACCAAGAGCTAATTAATTATAATATTCCTTCTCACTAAAGTGTACTCACCCTTTCTGAGGCAGGACAAGAATCATGCCCTAGAGCCCTCTATTGCATCTGTGCCTCTTGCTTAGTAGATAAAAATGTTGGAATTACAGCTTTTTTTTCCTAGAACTGACAGTGGGAAGAAACACATAGAGCTAAGCCTAGCAGTTTCTTAATAAATCAAGTTTCCTTTACCTAAGGTGATAAAACAACATGGCTCTAACTTGTTATGATGGTGTAGGATGACATCTAATATAAGCCTTGCATCACAATATCATCAAAAATATTCTAGACGTTGCTGAAAAGAAGAAAAACACTTCTCTGGTGTCAGCAGACAGATCATCTCTTTTGCAGCCAAGACGTGTCACAGAGGCATAGACTTCGGTACTGTCACAGCACAAAACATTTTGGGGTGACAGAATTTATTAGGTCCTGCTTTATTAAGCTTGGTGCTGTGCATATAACAATAAATCCTGTCCAAGGTCACCACAACCCATTTTTTTTCCATCCTTTAGTGACTACAAAGTACTGATGGCTACATCTTCTCATCTGTGTGAGCCTGATGTCTCTTATGGAAAATCACCATGATCTAGTTGAAAGAGAGAAATGTGTGCCAGTGGAGGACAGAAAGACAAAGGTTACAAAGGAAAGAATGGCTTCGTTTTGGCTGAACAGGATAATTTCCTAACCCGTGGTTACATTAAAGGAATAAATGTTTTCTTCTTCCATGAGTGAGGGTAGAAGAATCTGGCAAGATTATAGCAAGATCTGCCAAGATCCTAGCAAGGACAAGAGGCATAGGTTAAGGGTCCAGTCAGGCTAGCAAAGGAACTGTGGAGCAGGGAAACATCAGGGCAATCCCTGAACTGAGCTATGCCTTGAAAATGTCTCAAAAAGCCATAAAAGGCTGCATTAGGAAGACAGGGAGTGAATGTTTACGTTGGCAGTAGCTGGGATGCAACCCTTGCACCACAGGCTTTGATGATGGTGTTGTACCCCCAAGATGAAAGCTCCTTCACAAATCAAGGGCACTTCTCCAAGATCCTGAGTGACATCTTCCCCCAAGCAGCTGTTGTTGGCAGCTCTGTGCAGGATGTACTCTGAGACACCCCTCAGCTCCCATCCTCACCCTGGAGCAGCCCGTGGAGGGCCCTCTGCCAGAAGGTGTTCCTGGGCCAGGGAAAAGGTTCAAGCTCGGAGCACTTGATGAGTTCTCCCATGCACTGGCAGGAGCTGCTCAGAGCATCTTTAGTACCCTGATCCATCCCAGACTTCCCTGCAAGAGTGGAGGCTCTTTCCGGTCTGTGTTTGTGAAGAAACACTAAAGGAAGCAGTTGGCTTCTATTAGCACAGCATTTGAAGAGCAGTGCAGAAATATCCTCCCTTCAACATGCATAAGTCTTTTACTCCACTGCTGTGGTGGCACTGAAGTGAGGTGAGGTGTGTGGAGTGGGGTGAGACCCACACCTGCAGAGGGCACAGCAAGGACTGTCAGGGCTGTCTACATAAACTCCCAGACCTTCTGTCCACCCTGGCTCATTTCTGTGTACTTCCCTCTAGACCAATGTTTTCTTATGTCTTGTTCATAGACTGTTGAGCTCTTCAGGACACAAAATATATCTCCATCCTCTGTTTATCACTTGTAGGTTCACTCACTGGTTTCCTCCAATGCACTTCTGTCCACACCAGGGCCTGCACCAGGCTGCCACTTTCCCTGCTAAACATCCTAAATCCATGCAAAATCCCCAAATTAAGGATTTAAAGTCACCAGAGAATGGCAGGAAGCCCACCATGCCATGCAGAGAAAGGCAGGCAGCAATCTTGCTCCAGACTCAGGACCACAGTGCTCAAGCTGAAACAGGACAGTCCTCCTTGGTTACACAATTTCTTGTCCTTGTAACACAATTTCTTTATTCCAAGGAGCAAAGACTGGGAGTCACAGAGGATCTAGTGAGATCCTTTTTCATCTGCTGATTGGAGTCCAGCATCTTGGTCAGGCACCCCATCCTAACCAGCTTCTGCTAAGAAGAGGCAAAGGTTGGTGACCAAACCCAGCAACTCTGATTCCATGATGAACAGGGGAACAGTGGTACTTAGCGTGACCCATGCCTCTGGTCTGGCATCAGCTCCACAAGGCTGCTCCGTCACTGCACCTTGTCATCTAAGACCACTGCTAAAACATACACAGACACAGTTACCTAACAGTTACCTAACAACCCAAACTTGGGGCTCAAGCACACATTTGTAATGCATTCAGACAGGAACTGCGAAAGAAGGGAGGCTATAGACTTGGGTTCAAATAATTATTTTGCTCAAGGAGCATCCTTACAATTAGGATAATAATGAATTACGAAATAGTTATGAACAATCATAACTAAATGACAAAACCAAAAATAATTATTATAAAAAATGCCACCATGAATCACAAGAAATACTTGCATGTACTTCCGATTAACTACTTTGACATGTCAAAAAAACAGTTGATTTTCTTTATAATTTCAGGTTTCTAAATTGTGAAATTCTCTTGAAGAAGAAAAAGTTACAATAAAAAAACTTTGTTTCATTGGCTTAAAGCTCAGAGCACTCCAGTTCTGAAGTTTCATGTTCCTATTTCTATTTGCATATTACTTGGAGGATGAATATGGAAGGAAAAATAGACCACAGATATTAAAAACAGAGGTGTGACATTCTTCATCACTTCAGCCTGAAGCACAACTGTCACTTCCTCTGTTACCCAAGGCAGTTGATGTTCCTAAGGAAAACAAATGTTACAAAATTGATGAAGGTGGTGAATACCCATAGTGTGTTGAGAAGCAATCAGATTACTCAGATTGGTATGTTCTGAGGGCAGACCTACAAAAAGCACACAAAGAAATCAGGAAAGAATTCAAGGTTAAATAAATGCTACTGCTTTTGTTTTTAAGGAAAAAAATAAATGCAATCTTCTGTGTTTTTCTTTCTTCTTTAAATGGGCATTTGTAATTTTCTTTGCTTAAAAAAATCAGTTAAAATTATAATAACCCCAAAACTTCAGACCTAGATACATCCTGGCTTCATGTCCTTTGGAAGTACAGCATTTGGACACAATAACTTATTTTATGTAAACGGATGCGGACCTGTCAGTGTCTCACATAGGAGTGAATGCTCTTTTATATATACTGTTGGACATCATCAAAAATTATTTAGATATGTCTGGGTGAAGTAGGGGCATTGACATGGAAGGAGGTCCAATTCCCTTCCTCAAAACTGCATGCTTCTCAAGATAAAAGAAATAAACAGTTGTGCAATATGTAATGACAACATGGCAGACTGGATTGACCTGGCACACTCTAATGCAAACCAGACTCTACAAGCTGCTGAATTGCTCCTCACAACTGCCTCTTTAGTTCCCTTCTACAGAAGACCAAATATTTAACATTAGAGTTTGTGCTTGGTTTTGTTTTTCTTTTGGACCTCCACCATGGCACTCATGTTACTATTCTCATATTTGCAGTAAATCATCATTTTCACCATCCCTTCCCTCACATATAATTTTTTTTAAAAATCATTTTTATTTTCATATTTTCCATGTTCTTAGAAATAAACAGCTTGAACTCCAGCAATTTTACGCTTGCTTCTGTTACTGAGCTAAAGAGTAAAAAGAAGAGAGTGGGATAGGGAGTTAGCTGTCTCAGAAACCAATTTCTGTTGCATATAGAGATGAAACAAGACCAGGAACTCAAAAGGGCTGGGGAGGTTGTCTGGGATAGGTGAGATCGTCATTTCTGAATTTGCACTGTTTCTAATAAAGAGGTAGTTTCAAAGTTCAAACTCACTGTCAGCCCTTACAATTTATCATGGACTACTATTTCCATCATTGTGAGAAACTCAGCTGTCAGTAAACCACTTTGGCATGAACCTACAGACATGACAGCGACGTCCTGAGACTGTGAAGCCACACTTTTGAGACCCAAAATGATAAGCAGACTCAGCAGCTTTACCTCATCTTTCACCTCCAAGCTGAGCTGTGTCCTCTGTGATGACCCAGAGCCTGTGTGCTTTTGAATCCATGGAAGATTAATCTGGATGGTGCCCTGAATGCACCTCCCTCCTTTTTTTTGTGAGGAATATGAAAGCCAGAAAGCCAAATAAACTGCAGATCCAAGTAGATCTTTCACTTGCGCTTAGCAGTGGCAGGCAGAGAAATTCAGACAGCTGTTAGTGCAACCCATGAGGATAGAGGTGCAAAAAAAGAGGGAAGCTCTGAAGATTGTAATTGCTCAATAGTTTATTGGGTTTGTTTTTAAAAAAAAATAATAATTGCTTGGGATAAAAGTAAAGGAGAAAGGATAAATACGATAGAAGTTTTTCAGAGGCCTACATCCAAAAAGCCAAATCTGTGAATGTGGAATATTCAAAGGGTCTTTAGATGGCAGATTATCCTGGCTCTTACAAAATGATCCTGTGAAATTACTGAGGAAGAGCCTTAAATGCTAAAACATAGTTAATTACGAGAATATGCGTAAGAGACAAAAATCAGCATCAGAATAAAACACCTACTCCATCTAAGTTGGTGGAAGATGCTGTGCATATAGTGAAAAAATTGCTCATAATAAGCAGTGTGGTAAGGAACTATAAGTAGTCAACAGAGCACTGCTGACTCTTGCCACAAGACCATTTGGTGAAATCCTGTGTAACAGATACACAAATGCTCAGCTGCAGGGAACAAGATATGCAATAAAGGATGTCATCACACTGTGGTATTGGAAGAAAAATACTAGAAAGTCAGCCTTTAACGGGAAAGAACTAAGGTGGCTTCCATCGCTATACCACAAGATCTCATTGAGAACTTAGGGGACTGACACCGGTCAGTCAAAACTTCCTTGAGCTAAAAATAATCCAATCATTTATGCATTGGGACCACAAAAGAAAGTGAAATGCTAGGAGAAAAAAACATTGAACACCAACTCAGGACACCTAGGAATTTAGCAGGCAGAAGCTGAAAATTATTCACAAGGTTTTCCTGCTCTGGTAAGTAAGACCAAATTGTTTGTGACCAGTAATTATTCCTTTAATGAGTTTTCTCCCTACAGGACAATTGCTGAAGCAGCAAAGATAGACATGAAGACACATGCAGGCACAGGCTGTGTTAGAGCCACTTGAAGGGTTGCTTTATTGCATTTCTGAGTTCAGGTCTTTAAAAAGCAAGGTCATGTTTCTCTGCATATAGCTTTTCCATGTTTCCAGTGACACACTGGTGCTAAACAAAAACACGTGCTACACAAAAACACAGCGAGAGCCCAGCAGTGCTGGGCTACATAATGGGATAAAGAGGCAATGGACATTATGGTCAGATTCTGTTAGGAGCTGAAGGAGGGACAGACATGGAAAAAGAAGAGGGAAAACCCCCAAGACAGCACAGAGGAGTGAGATGAGACTATGCTTAAGATGGGGGTGGAGATGAAGAAGGGAGATGGAGGCAATGCAGAAATGCTCACTAAGTGCTAAGAGATACAGAGAACTGAAGGGAAACAATAATGCAGCTCCTACATAATATATTATAAAGAAGAGATATACATAAATATCTAGCAAGGGAATTACAATATACAGCTGTCTTCACACCACATGATAAGCCAAATGACCTCACACTTAGTGATTTAACTATGGCTATTTTTTTTTTCTTAAAACTATGAAGAATATGAGCTGTGGCCACTCCCCAAACAAAAAACTAGAGTATTGCACAGGAAACTGTAAAATGTGGTAATAATATATGATAAATCACTCCATAACCCTTGCATTATGCCTTGTTTAATAGACAGGAAATCTTCACAAAAAAAAAAAATGAAGAATGAGATAAATACTTCTTTCATAATAATGACCATAACAACATAACAGTGCAAATTTGGCTAACAGAATTCTTAAGGAGCTGAATTTTGTATGTGTGAAGTTCACTAGGGTGCAATGAAACAATAAATGCAATATCTTGCAGGGACAGATCCAGGCACACGCTATCAGTGCTTTGAGGTAACAGATATCTTTCAATAATATCAATGAGGGTTCATACCAGGCAGCATTAAGATGGTTCTTCCTGCCACAGCACCACCTGCACTGCCTGCTCACATGCAGGACTGAGTACTTGTCTCCCTCCCTCTAGGACCCACTCACCCACCGCGTGTCGGATCAGCCCTGTTTGTGTAGTTCCTAGCAGAATGACTCACAGCTGTGAGAGGGATCCAAATCATTCATCACAGAGGAATCAAGACTCTTACTGGCACCCTCTTATAGCGTAACTGCCAGCAGTGGTTGTGTTCTCAGATTATACTACTATGACCTTAAGTGTTCATAGCATTATATCTTTCCTCTGTGCTTTGCAAGACTCAGCATAAGATTCTAAAGCTTTCCTTTCCAGTTTCAGTAAGGACTATTAGAAAATTTTGCAGTACCCTTGCTTACCCTTCATTTCTGCAATTCTTTTGCAGCCTACAGTCTTTGAGGGCTTTGAACTCATTTACTAATAGGCTCTCATTGCAGGAATCCCTTCTGCCTTTATGCAGAAGACTTACAAATTTCTTCTTTGAAGTGTTTCTTTCAAATGCTGACTCTCCATAACCCCTGGATTACCCAGAAGTAAAGACAGGATGGAGGCTGTGGGAGTGGTGTTATCTAACTACTTCAGGTCATTTTAAAAACTTAACTGAGTACAAGCTGGAGGAACACAGTTAAGAGCTTATGTCCCCAGGAGAATTCAGGAGAGAGGGAAGTCATCCTGACAGGGAGGAAGAAATAGGGAGCATCTTTGTGAGATACCTGTGCTAAGCATAATATCTCCTCTTCCCATGCATTTCATCCACCATCTTTTATTCCTCGCTTTTCTTAGATGGTGCCTGTCTTGGATCCTTTTGCTTAGGTATACATCACCAATATTTGTTGCTATCCATCACATGCAGTCACCTCTTTTTTATAAGCTGTTTTGCTAGACTGTCACCGAGAGTACAACGGGATGTATTTCTCTCTCAAGGAAACACTGTTAATTCTCTTACTTGTTCAATGTCCAAAAGCCAGAGCAGTGCTACTCTACTTTGTTAAAGAAATGCTCTAAGGATTGGACAGTACTAATGTTGATAGTTCCTTAATGTCATAACCTCTATAAGTGAGTTACCGCAAGAGCTCTGACTGATTTGATTAGCAAAAAAGTAGTCATATTCTTCAGATAAACAAGATGACACATGAGTACAGGCATCCATCACCATGTTTTGGCAAACTGAAGCATCTTCTGAGACCTCAGGTCTTTTACAGTCACTTGCTTTTGCTTTGTAAAGCATTTTTTCAGGGACTGTATCTCATTAATATCTTTTAACAACTTTATGTTTTCTATGCTTCAGCGAACTCAACATATTGCTGATGATTGATTGCAGTCTGGATCATTTGATGTCGTGTCTCTAATGGGTGTTTACCCTTGGGAAGTTTCCAAGAGAACATTTTTTAGTGAAGTTTTCTGTTTTATCATGATCAGTTTTATCAGAAACAGTTCCATTATAACAAGACCTGCCAGGTGAGTCTTGCTTGCTCTCTCCTGGCAGACTGCTGCACTTGTGCACAGGCAGCATGCAGTTCTAGAGCAGGCAGCAGCCAGCTGCGCCACTGTACATCAAGAATTCTCCCTGGAGGACTATGAAAACAGGAAAACCTATTTCAGGATTTCTAGAATTCAAGCATAAACCATTTCTGAAATCTGAATCTCCATGTGAAGATGTTACACTTCATCAAGTCCAGGGCAATTTCCAGGTTCTCAATCAGATAATGAAGATGTAGTTATCATTTTTTACATTAGATTCCAATGTAGCAGGCAAATTTTTAAATGTTTGTTCGTCCCTGCCAGCACTAGAGCAGTGCAGAGAAATACACCTGTAAAGATAGCCCAAATACTATGTAGTCTTTTTAAACCTCTTTTTTTCCCCAGTTCTCAGGGACATCCTATCTCACTTCTGATTTCCCCATTTTTTCATTGTTCTGAACTTTCAATTCACTCCAGGTTATTTCAGTGTAACTGGTTTTGATGCATGTTTCCTCACTGCAGTTCCTGATGGCTTTGCTGTCTCTGCTGGTTCTTCCCCACATACTACACCATCCATGAGAATTAGAAAATGCTTAGATGGGGAAGTTCACAGGAGGCAGTGAGATACTTGCACTGATAAATGAGAAAAGGCTGGAGAGCCAGCTCAACTGCTCAATGCTGGGTGTCTGCACTGCTATATTTTTAGCTTGCTTTGTGGCTCTGTCTTGGTGAGGTCCAGCTACTCACTCCCAGGCAAAGTCTGAGTATGGCTCTGGGGTTGGTTCATGCCAAGAACCCTTCTGAAAGGCAATATAGGTAATATTACATCAGATTTTGTTCCTGTCCTTCAGCGTCATCAGATTTTGCCCTCTGAAACACACTCCACAGCTCTTCCTCCCCAGGATTTTCAACACATAATCTCCATTTCAGATGTGAAAACAGTTTGGTGGGCTTCAACACAGCTCCTGTATTGGTTTAGCTACCATAAACTGAGGCACAACAAACACTTATTAAATCTTAGGCTCACTGTACAGGACTCTAGGAGAATCAGGACAAATAATTGTATATGTGATACAGCTGCAACATCTTTTCCAAGCTTGCATAGAAATTCTATAGCTGACAAGAGAGTTAAATCCAGCTCTGCCAAGGTGTAGATTATAAAGTCTAACTACCAAATCATCTTTTCTTACTAAGACAGAGAACTCGGTCTTGTACCACTCTTTCGCTCTTTTTTCCTGGTCTTATAGATTTCAGCTGACTCTAGATTTTTAACTTTTTAACTTTCTAGGATCACAGTCACAATGCAGTGGGTTGCAGATGTTGGAGACAAACTTCCTCTCCTATCTTTTTAATCACTGTTTGATGTTCCTTTCCTTAGAAACGAGGCACTTGTCCCAGCCCATCCTATTGTTTTCCTTGTGTCTGCATTCACCACCACAAAGGA
This sequence comes from Phaenicophaeus curvirostris, assembly GCF_032191515.1. Classification (NCBI taxonomy): domain Eukaryota; kingdom Metazoa; phylum Chordata; class Aves; order Cuculiformes; family Cuculidae; genus Phaenicophaeus; species Phaenicophaeus curvirostris. Next base: position 183,080,129 of record NC_091392.1, read on the forward strand.
ACAAAACTATTGAACTTGATTACAGCTGCAGTATCCTGGACACCCCTCCTAGCAGTTCATGTGCAAACCTCATCTCCAGCAGTGTTAGAGCATGCCAGACACGAGGTGTCTCATTATCTCTCATTCCCAGCATCCAGCAGCATTTGGGACACCCTGCTGTAGTTTAAGCCTCAGATGTCGTTGCATAATGGTTCCAGACACATCTCTGTGGTTTCTTCCAATGCCTCTACTCCTTGTCAGACCTTTCCTCATTGATTTCCATTCTTCACTTAGCAAATAGCCTGTGGCACTGCTTCCATTTGATTTTCCAGTGATTTCTTAAGTAGATGTTTCCAAAATATTTTTTTAAATAAATAAAAAGCCTAAACTCTGGATACCTCTCTGAGGTACCTCTTCTCATCCTGACTGATGAAAAGATTTTTCTTCCACCTTAACAGTCATTGCAAATGTCTGTTTATTGATACATAGTCTCACTGGCTATCCGCTTGCAGACTTTCTTCACCTTGAGCTCACTGAGTTTTTCCATATGTAGCTTAGTTTCACCTGGGAGCCATGGTTTATAAATCTCTTGATTTTTTTTGGTGAAGATGTTAAGCTTTTGCTATGTATAGATTTTACCTCAAGCAACAGTTGTTTGGCCAACTTTCTTTCTTACACCAGTTGATTTTGGGCCCCCTTTTGTATCTCAGCTAGACAGACATCAACATCAGCTGCGTTACTCTCACCCATCAGAGACCAAATTTTAAACAATAACTTTGCGTCTGGCGATACAAAGTATTAACATCTGCTCAAGTTTTAAAAGTAAATAAATCATATCTGTATATTTATAACATGGTATTTTTTCAATATAATGAGAAAAAAATAATGTGTGGTATCAGCATGTTTTGCAAGCTCTATGCTCTTATATATTAGTTAACGTGTTTCAGTCACAAACTGACCTTAAAAACCTCCTTTTTTATTAAAACCATCAGTTTCCCTTATCCCTCATCCATTCTGTGTTCAAGTACAGTAACAACTCCACCCAGATTCAGTGCTGGATATGAAAAAATAGTATCAGCCCTTTGAAATAATTAGGAATTGCGTTGTGCCAGGCAATAGATCACTGATCTACATAAAAATTTGAATAAATATAAGTAACTGTGAACAGTTCAATAGGATCTCAAATACATGCTGCTGCTGAAACCTGCAATAGCAAAGCACAGGTTCAAGGGGGTGCTTAAGTCACCAAGTCAAATCACCCTGTGCTCTCTGCTGGCAGGTACACTCTGTAGCTCCAAAATGAAGATGGGGCAGAAAGAACACAAACAGGGTCCGAGGTGCAGGGTATGTACAATGCACTGAAGTCCTGTGCTTCCAGACAGGAGTTTGAACTGAGGTCGTCACATAAATTGTCTTAGCAGGAGTGGGTATGGTGGTCCACGCAATTATTTACCGCAGTTCTCAACTATATGTTTTCATAGGATCATAGACTCATAGAATAACCAGGTTGGAAGAGACCCACCGGATCATCAAGTCCAACCATTCCTATCAAACACTAAACCATGCCCCTTAGCACCTCGTCCACCCGTGCCTTAAACACCTCCAGGGAAGGTGAATCAACCACCTCCCTGGGCAGCCTATTCCAGTGCCCAATCACCCTTTCTGTGAAAAATTTTTTCCTAATGTCCAGCCTAAACCTCCCCTGGTGGAGCTTGAGGCCATTCCCTCTTGTCCTGTCCCCTGTCACTTGGGAGAAGAGGCCAGCACCCTCCTCTCTACAACCTCCCCTCAGGTAGTTGTAGAGAGCAATGAGGTCACCCCTCAGCCTCCTCTTCTCCAGGCTAAACAACCCCAGCTCTCTCAGCCGCTCCTCATAAGACCTGTTCTCCAGCCCCCTCACCAGCTTTGTTGCTCTTCTCTGGACTCGTTCCAGAGCCTCAACATCCTTCTTGTGGTGAGGGGCCCAGAACTGAACACAGGATTCGAGGAACGGTCTCACCGGTGCCGAGTACAGAGGGAGAATAACCTCCCTGGAGCTGCTGGTCACGCCGTTTCTGATACAAGCCAAGATGTCATTGGCCTTCTTGGCCACCTGGGCACACTGCTGGCTCATGTTCAGTCACTGTCAACCAACACCCCCAGGTCCCTCTCCTCCAGGCAGCTTTCTAGACAGACTTCTCCTAGTCTGTAGCACTGCTCAGGGTTGTTGTGCCCCAAGTGCAGGACCCGGCATTTGGCCTTGTTAAACTTCATGCCATTGGACTCTGCCCAGCGGTCCAGCCTGTTCAGATCCCTTTGCAGAGCCTCCCTACCCTCCAGCAGATCCACACTTCCACCCAGCTTAGTGTCATCTGCAGACTTGCTAAGGGTGCGCTCAATGCCTTCATCCAGGTCATTGATAAAGACATTGAACAGGGCTGGACCCAGCACTGAGCCCTGGGGAACCCCACTTGTTACTGGCCTCCAGCTGGATTTCACACCATTTCCCACCACTCTCTGGGCCCGGCCAGCCAACCAGTTTTCCACCCAGGAGAGTGTGCGCCTGTCCAGGCCAGAGGCTGACAGTTTCCCAAGCAGAATGCTGTGAGAAACTGTGTCAAAGGCTTTACTGAAGTCCAGGAAGACCACATCCACAGCCTTTCCCTCGTCCAGCAGCCGAGTCACTTTGTCATAGAAGGCCATCAGGTTAGTGTGGCAAGACCTGCCTTTTGTGAACTCATGTTGACTGGGCCTGATCACCTGGTTCTCTTGCATGTGCTTCATGATAGCACTCAAGATCACCTGTTCCATGACTTTCCCTGGCACTGAGGTCAGACTGACAGGCCTGTAGTTGCCTGGGTCCTCCCTGCAACCCTTCTTGTAGATGGGCACGACATCAGCCAGCGTCCAGTCCAGTGGGACTTCCCCAGTCTTCCAGGACTGTTGGAAGATGATGGAAAGGGGTTTGGCCAGCACATCCGCCAGCTCCTTCAGTACCCTTGGATGAATCCCATCCGGCCCCATAGACTTGTGGGTGTCCAGTCGGGCTAGCAAGGCCCTGACCACCTCCTCTTGGATCATGGGAGCCTCATTTTGCTCCCCTAGCTCCTGGGTTTGTACACAGATGGAACGACTTTCTTTACAATTAAAGACTGAGGCAAAGAAGGAATTAAGTACCTCAGCCTTTTCCTCATCCCCTGTCACTGTTGTTCCTTCTGCGTCCAATAGGGACTGTAAGGTCTCCGTAGTCCTCCGTTTATTATTTATATATTTATAGAAAGATTTTTTGTTATCTTTCACAGACTTTGCCAATCTGTTTTGTAAATAAACTAAAGTCTGCTAAGTCAAAACTCTTGGTACAAGAATAATGCAGATGTTCTCATGATAGCTGATGTTCCTTGAACAGTAGCAAAAAGGTCTGAGAGTTCCTTGGAATACACAGACCTTGATATTTGTAAGTAGGTGTCATCAATGGTCTTACATGGAACACTGAAATGCATCCAAAACAAAAGAAAGACTTAACCTTAACAGTTTCCCATTAAATTATTTAACATCTAGCATATATGGGATGTGTTTTGTATAGAAAAATAAGAAATAAAAAATTACTGGTACACTGCCTCTTTGAGACAAGAAGTTTTGCTCTCTTTGTTCTCTTAGATGGAAGCTGGAAGAAAAAAAGAGTAACTTGAAAAGGGGCTAACAAATCCTTGACGTCTATTAAATTAACCAGTTGAAACTGGGTTGTAAGGAACTAGGACTGATTAATAAAGCATGTTAAAATTATTTCTTGATTCCTGACCTCAGTTTTCAGGATGTTGTGGGGGTCCATGTCAAAGGCCTTACAGAAATCCAGATAGACGACATCTGTAGCTCTTCCCTTGTCCAGCAAGGTAGTCACTCCATCACAGAAGGCCACTAGGTTGATCTATCAGGATTTGCCCTTGGTGAAATCATGCTGGCTGTCTCGAATCACATTCCTGTCTACCATGCTCCTTAGCATTATTTTCAGGAGTGTCTAGAATCCATGATGTTCTCAGCCACAGAGACAAGAGCAACACATTGGTAGTTCTCAGGGTCCTCCTTTCAATCCTATTTATAAACTGTCACAGTGTTTCCCTTTTCCCAGTCTCTGGGGACTTCACCTGACTGTCAAGACTTTTCAAATACCGGAGAGTGACTTGGCAACCACATTAGCCAAATTCCACCAGGACTCTGGGATGCATCTTGTCAGGTCCCATAGACTTACACGTGTTCAGATTCCTCAGGTGATCTCAAACTTGATCTTCTTTTACAGTGGGAGGGACTTGGTCCTCCAGTCTCTGCCTTGCAATCTGCCCACTCAGGAGGTATAGGAAGAGAGACTGACAGTGAAGACTGAGGCAAAAAAAGTTGTTGAATACCTCCTCAACTGTTGTTGACAGTTTCCCAGTCGTGTTCACCAGGGGACTATGCTTTCTTTGACCTTCCTTTTCCAGCTGACCTACTTACAGAAGTCCTTATAAGTCTTTGTGTCCCTTGCCAAGTTCAGCTCCATCCATGCCTTGGCCTTCCTGACCCCATCCCTACACAACCAGGCACTACCCCTCTACTCTTCCTAGGACACCTGTCTGTGCATTTCCTTCTTGCCCTTTAGTATGACCAACATGTTTTGACACAGTCGTGCTGATCTCTTAACTTTCTTTCCTGATTTCTTACGCTTGAGGATTAAGAGCTCTTGTCCTCTACGGAAAGCATCCTTAAATATCTGCCAGCTCTGTGCTGCTCCCTTGTCCCTGGGGGTGCTATTGACCAACTTCTTGAGCAGCTAGGAGGTTGCTTTCCTAAAACTCAAGTTCTTGACTTTACTCTTTGCTTGTCCCTAATCTTGAAGTTTCAGATTAACTCACTTATGTTGGTGACCAACAGGTCCAGCAACACATCCCCTCTGATAGGGCTGTCTATTACCTGGCTTAAGAAGCTATCCTGAATGCACTTCAGCAATCTCCTGTATTTTCTACAGCTCATTGTGCTAATTTTCCAGCAGATGTTAGGGTAGATGAAGTTCCCCAGCAGGACAAGAGCCTATGTCCACAATAACTGCTGTAGCTGGAGTATGAAATGCTTTGTCAATAGGCTATTCAGACAGCCTGCAGTAGACACTAACCATGAGGTTTCCTTTGTTGCCTCAATCTCTAATTCTTACCCATAAGCTTTCAATTTGTTTGTGGCTATTCATAGGAGGTAGGTCTTCATGTTTATCCATTTCTTGAAGTAGAGGGCAACCCCTCCAACTCTCCTTCCTCACTGGTCTTTTCTAAACAGCCTGTAGCCATCAATAGGAGCTCTGTGGTCATGGGCTTCGTCCTACCAATTTTTAGTAATGGCCTTTCCTTCTTGAACGTGCCTGAAGTCATTAATAACACAAAGTCAGAGACAGAATTTAAAAATGTTTCAAAACAAGTTATGAAAAGTATCTCAAAAATGAAATAATTGAAGACGAGGTTCACTTTTTTGAGTCTGCTGCTTCCAGAGTCTGTTCTCTGTTAGTACTATTGCTCATCCTTTGGCAACAGTTGTTAACTAATGGAAATAAATCACCCCTCCATGGCCACCATTAGCCAAGAAAGCCCTCCTTTAACATCAGTGGTGGAGTTTACTTGATGGATAGCAGGGAGCTGAACTACTTGTACCTGTTGACTTTACTAGTCACGAGAAGCATTAAGTTAACATTTGTAAATCAAACACTAATTGACTTGCGTAAAGCCAAACGGAGCCAGAAAAAAAACCCAAAAAGAACCTCTTTCCTTGGGGTAACATATCTTACAGATAGAGAGGTAAATGGAATGTATTCCCTTTTGTATCTGTAAAAATAACAGCAATACCTTCAGCAATGCAAAGTACAGAGTGGGTTGTTTTCTCAACATGCAATGATGCATGCTGTGAAACCACTGCTTGTTCATTAGTACAGGAGAAGTTGCCAGGGAAAAACAAAGCAATCCCACACCCTCTTTCATTGTAGCCTGCAACAGCAGCACAATTTTTGTAGCCCAGGGCTATCTGACATTGCTTGAACTAGTGAAGATTTCAGAACAGGTTCCTTTCCACATTTCTTAAGTGGATCTTGCAGCCCATCTGGAGCTCCATGTATCCTTAGCTACTCAGCACTTTGTGATGCTCTGATCTGGCAATGCTCAAGCAATGAGATGATCAGAGAAGCACTAACATGAGACATGACCACACCAGGCGTGAGCATGTGAGATGTGTCAGGCAATGCCATGAGCACACCTTGCTCAGATCTAGGCATGTTCATGAGGCAGGGCTGCGCTTAGGTTAGAAGATGAGCTGCAGAGCAGCTGGGCATGAACACAGATCCCAAAGCTGCAGAGATCTGATGAGCAGACCTCTGATAAACAGCAAGATGAGTAGAAAGTTTAAACATTTTCAAGGTACTATGCAGTAGCACAGTACATACATTATTTTGTCTGAGCGTTCTGATAAGTTCTTTCATCCACCCAGCAGACTGGAAAGGAGACCCTTGTGTTTATTCTCTGACAGTATTCACTCTTAGTGAGTGAATAGCATAACAAAAGTACCAGAGCCTTGGACAGTATTTGAAAAACAAAAAGATGGTTTCGTTGCAGGGTTCTTCTTTGCTCACAGTGACAATTTGCACAGCTGCATCCCAGTTACCCCCATGTTATGTCATCTGCCAAGAAAGCTCACAACAGCTCTCACCAACCACATACAAAGATATGGAAGCCCCTTGACCCTGCACTTCAGAGGCCTCCTGTGTGTTTTATTTCTGAAACTATGCTGTCAACACCACCACAATACTATGAGATGGACCCAGAAATAACTGGGATGCAAACTGAAGAAAAGGCCAGCAGGGTGACAGAAAGGAATCACTCACATAGATGAGATGCTTGCCTAACCTGCCCTGTTTGAGCAACACGGAGAGCCAGTACCTGTGGGAAAAGAAAACTCCCATGTGAACAAGAATAATCTTGCTATCAGGACAAGGAATTAGCACTTCTTATTCACTTTACTATCTAAGCTACACATTCCAAATTTTAAGATCCCCCCCCCATGAGAAGAAAATTTGCAAGGATGCTGACGCTTGTTACACACTGGTCTTTAGACAGCTGCAACACAGGGTTGTATCTAAGGTACCCAATATCACTTAAAAAATTAGTATTCCAGTAATGTGCAGTTTGTGCTTTGGGAAAGACTTGAACTATTTCATATCACAACCATGAGTCAGCCTTTTATGGAACATCAGTCTGTGAGCCAATAGATATTGCTTATGCTTTCTCATTATTTATGGCCAGGCACATCTACAGGCACAAAACATTTTTAACGCAGTTCAAGTCAACAGGACAAGTGAAACCATGAAAAAGAACTAACACCAAGCCACACACTCAAGAGGATTTTTTTTTCATTTTTTTGTCTTATTTTTGTTATTGGTGAATATGCAGGGGATACAAAGGAAGGAGTTTACATTCCACTCATAACTTTCATGAGATAAAACTTAGGAAGTAGATCAATACTAAACCTGTAAAGGAATAGTAGTCCTTCCCAAGTGCAAAAGTAGCTTGTTTGTCTTACACTGATCTTGTCCACCACCTGACAACGGAGAGTTATCAAACCTAGAGTAAGCAAGAATCTATGTCATCCTCAGAAATATTGCCAGTAGACAACTCCTGACAATTAAATGATTTCACATTAAGAATGGTTATATAAAATTGCCTCACTCAATGAAGTCCTATTTTTATATGTCAAAGGCAGATATCTAAGACAAGTAATTGACAGAGGAGCCTTTGCCTTGCACAAATAAGTAACACCCTTCCCAAACTAGAACTTCTAAAGACAGTTAATAAAAAGATCTGCCAAACAGTATTCATTGTCCTTATAACTGAGGACAACAAAATGTAAAGATAAAAGTCTCTTCAGGAGCTCAGCCCAGCATTCCTGATTAACAATTCCAACTCTGACAGTGAGAACCAAAGTGAGCTCAGGAACCCTCTGACAAAGCCAATGGGTAGGAGAGAGAGAGAGCAAGAAGGTACCATTGGTTTGCTATCTGGGTTGTCATCACAGAAGCTAGAAATGTGTCTCCACAAAGAACACAGAAGGATGAAAGATTCAATATGCAGTTTCTACTGACTTCCCAAACAGACATTTTTTTCTCCATTGAAGCAAACTGAAAGTCTTCTTAAAGCGTTTTTGACTGTTCAATGTTTTTCTTGTGTCCAGCAGTCTTTAACACTCCTTTTAAGGACAAGAAAATTAGGAATGGCATCAAGGTAGTTTTTATTTCTAAAGGCCTTTGCCAAAATCAGTTCTATGTCTTACAGCCCTGTATTGTACACCAAGCAGTGCTCGGCCTGCTGAGAGAACGAGCTGTGAGCCACATCAGATGCTTTCAGAGTGGCAGGCAACCATTAATGCTTCTCAAAATTCTCCAGTCCCATAGAGATGACAGAGACCATGGGGTGGGGGTAGGGGTGCAGAAAGTCTCAGGCGGTGATGAAGAGCAACGTGCCAGCAGCACTCACCCCACAGCCCACTCCCCATCCAGGGCTGGGGAAGCCCCAGCCTCCAGATAGCCTCTCCACAGGGATCCTTGCACTGGGTGGGCAGGAAAACCATAGAATCATAGAATCACCAGGTTGGAAGAGACCCGCCTGGCCATATTGTGTACATACTGTGTCTCCAGGGCATCTGGCAGCAGCAGACCTACAAGACAAGTAGGATATGGGCAGTTGAGCTGCAGCACTCACACAAGGTGAGTAGGGGCAAAATTATGGGAAGGGTGGCCGTCATCTTGCCTGCTACAGAAGGCAGCTCTGCAGCCTGAAAAGTTGGGCATATTCTTAAAGGATGGAAATTGCAGTCAGGTTATCCTTATCCTCTTTTCCCTCCATGCACACAACCTCAGGAAATCTCTGTATGGATTTGTGCTGGAGTAACTAGGGTCTAAATAGTGGTTCTTCCAAAAGAGCAAATTGGCACACAGGAGCTTTGCTCAGCCATTTGGCTGATCTAATGCATTCATTTTACTGACTCATTTTTTACAAGCTTGTCAAGGTCCCTCTGGATGGCATCCCTTCCCTTCAGTGTGTCCACCACGGCATGCAGCGTGGTGTTATCAGCAGACTTGCTGAGGTTGCACTCAATCCCACTGTCCATGTCTCTAACAAAGATATTAAACTGCACTGTTTGCTATACCAAATCCTGTGAAATGCCACTCAGCACCATTATGCACTTGGACATTGAACTGTTTACCACAACTCTTTGAGCGCAACCATGCAGCCAATTCATTATCTCCTGAATAGTCCATCTGTCAAATCCATGTCTCTCCAAGTTAGAGACAAGAATGTCATGTGGGACAATGTTGAATGTTTTGCACCAGTCCAGGTCATTCTTCCCTTATCAACCAATATTGTAGCCCCCCTTGTAGAAGACCACCAGATTTGCCAGGTACAATTTGCCCTTAAGTGAAGCCACACTGACTGTCACCAAACATCCTTACTTTCCATGTGCCTCAGCAGAGTTTCCAGGAGGATCTGCTCCATGCTCTTTCCAGGCACAGAAGTAAGACTGTCTGGCCTGCGGTTCCCCAGATCTTCCTTTTTCTGCTTTTTTTAAAAATAGGAGATATATTTCCCCCTTTTCCAGTCAGCAGGGACTTTATCAGACTATCATGACTTCTCAGATATGATGAATACTAGCTTAGCAACTTTGTCCACCAGTTGCCTCCAGATCCTCAGATGTTTTTCATCAGGTCCCACGGATTGTGTGCCTTCAGATTCCTTAGATGGTCTTGCACCTGCAAGTTGCCTTCTGCAACTTGGGCAGCATGGCTTGAGCCCTTACTGGTGAAGGCTGAGGCAAAAAAGTTATTGAGCACCTCAGCTTTCTCCATATCCCAGGTAATCAGGTCTCCCGTTTCCTTTTGGAAAGGACCCATATTCTCCCTAGCTTTCCTTTTATTGCCAATATACCTATAGATGTTTTTCTTGTTGTCCCTGACCTCTCCAGACAAATTTAATTCTGTCAGGGTGTTAGCTTTCCTATCCTGATCTCTGGTTGCTCGGGCAATTTCTCTGTATTCCTCACAGGATATCTTTCCTTGCCTCCACACCCTGTAAGCTTCTTTTTTCGAGTTTAAGTTTTTCCAGTAGTTCCTTGTCCATCCACGCAGGTCTCCTGGCATTTTTGCCTGACTTCCACTTTTTCAGGATCCATCACTCCTGAGATTGGAGGAGATGATCCTGGAATATTAACCAGTTTTTCTGAGCTGCTTTCTCCTCCAGGTCTTTATTCCATAATACTCTACCAAGAAAATCCCCGAAGAAGCCAAAGTCTGCTCTCCTGAAGTCCAGGATAGTGAGCTTTCCCTCCTCACTGCCCTAAGGATCTTGAACTCCATGATCTCATGCTCACTGCAACCAAGGCATCTCCTGAGCTTCCCATTCCCCACTAGACCTTCCTTGTTGGTGAGAACAACGTCCAACATAGCACCTCACCTCACTGGCTCTTCTGTCACTTGGAGATAGAAGTTATTATCAACACAATGCAGGAGCCTTCTGGATAGCCTCTGCCCTGCTGTGTTGTCCCTCTCCAGTGACAAAGACAACTTCCTATAACATTCGGGATCAGAAAATAAGGAATAGAAAGCTGGAAATTTGGAACATACTAGAACAAAGAAATCTGGAATAGACATTGAATTCCATCTTTTTTCCTTGGATTTTTATTCCTTTCCTATCTCTTTTTGTCCTTTTACACGTTTACATTTTTGCCTCAAAAATCTACTAGATGTTATTCATTTCAAGTGTGTTATGATCAGCTTATGGAAGACTTTTTATAGCATATTTTGTTCTGAAGTGGTAAAAATCATTTGTGTGTGAAAAATAGGTAGCATTTTGAATAACACAATTACTACTTGTCCATATTTTCTCAAATACTCAGAAAGACTATTCATTCACGCAGCTGTGATTCAATATTGCCATAAACTGAAGGTTCAGTTCCTCACCAGTGTTTCTGAATGTTGTTTCACACTGTACACCCAGCAGCCTGTCTTATCACCCTGACTCCCTGGCAGCTAGTGTTACCTCACCTGTTCTACTCTCCTTATCCCAGAAGAGAGTCCAGGATCAGAACGTAGTCTTCTCCGACAGGTCTTCCCTGGTTGACCCCTGGCACTGTGAACCTTTTGCGCAACTCCCTGTGGTTTCACAACTTGACCCTGAAAAATCTACTAGGCTTAGGCAGGAGGATAGCACTGCCCCATGCTCCTCCAGTGCCCTGTTGCTTTCCTCATTTAACACCTGAACACAAGGCATACACAGCATTCTCAAAAATCCCTCTTCATTATTGCCAGCCCTCTTGTGAGATGCTATGGAGCAAAATGTGGAGCAGAGGTAAGAAACAGTGAGTTCACATGCCTCAAGATAGGTAAGAGATATTTCCTAATCCATCCTCTTTACTATTACAGGCATACCTAAATATTGAAATACATTTTCTTATAACTACTGCCTTCACATGGCAAATGTAGTCCCTCTGTGGTTTTATATACTCTAACACTAAACAACCAGCAGTGAGCAGATGTCCTCTGCTGAGTACTCTTTGTCACAAAACTTTCCAAGCTAAGAGACAAAATATACTATTTCCACAGAGCTAATTATAATAGGTCAAAAGAAAACTTCCTCTGAGTAACTGTGTGATTTCTAAGGAAATCTTTCTTACTCTGTGAAAGCAGAGATTACTCACAGTATGACAAACCTGGAAGAACTATTAATGGTTTCGCTCCCAGTTGTCACCAATACTTTAAGCCTGACATCAAGCTTCCAAAAATATTAATAATTTACCTAACATATTCCTGAAAATATTTTGCCAAAAATGAGAAACTTATTCTTATCCCTTAGGGAATGGTACGTATTAAGAATTCAGAACAACTTTTTCATTCGAAATCTTTTACTCTCATACCAAAGGAGTTGGACTGTCACTGCAAGGAACTTTATCTAATAAAGCACTTACATGCATGGGCAACTTCAGTGGAATTAACCATGTTCTTAAGATAAACATACCCCTAATCACTCTTTACAGATAAGAGCACATTTGTTCAGGTCACTTTCTCAAGTTTCTTTAAATACAACATAACAAAGTAGCACAGAGCAGCTATATTCCAATTGCTTACACTTTAAATAAAAGAAAAAAAATTCATCAATTCCGTATGATGAGATTTATAAAGAGAAATATTCTGAAGCTGCCCATAAAGGAATGAGCTTTACAAAGAGGAAATAGGTGAAATAAAATGAGCAGGATAAAAGTAAGTGAGACTTTAAAGGGAGTTATACAACTTCATTGCCTCACATAAGATGAAATTTCATACTATTGGGAAAATTCACCAAGTCTTTCACTCCATGGGTGTACAAATGGGAGAGGGATACAGCTGATCTCTGACTGCAAAAACAATAAAACTAATGAGGTGATATAAAGCAGACAGGATACGAAAAAGAGAGTTGGTCTGCAGCAGCTTCATTTCCTATGAATGTCTGTGAGGTTTTGAATCACAGCTGTGGAAACAAGCTGCTGAATTTCCTTTCCTAACCCTCCTGGTAATTTTGTAATTTAGGTATAAATGCTCTAGAAATCAGTATTAACAACATACTGCCGAATGTCTCTTGTGAGTGGAGGATGCTAGTGGGAGAGAAACAGTGACCTAAAGCTATGTTGTCATGCAGCTAAGAAGACAAGGAAAAGAGCCAGGCAAACAATTCCCAGACTGTTTTTTTTGGTTTTTTTTTTTTCCTGAGCAGAAGATGATCTAGCTTGTCTGGACTTTATAACAAAAGTGAGTCCATTGATTAAACATTTTTTATATTGTTGATTAAAATATATTAAGGACCCTGTGTTGTAGTGCTTTGTCTGAATCAGAACAAAATGTTTTCTGTTAAAGGGGAGATGAAAATGTGCTTATCATTCAATAAGAGGCAATCTGGAAAAATAATTAAATATTCCAGCGTGTTCTTGATATGTTAACAAATCTCTCCTGGACAGGTTTCCTTCAACCCCAGCCTAGAAACAGAGTATTCATTCTCTGTAAGAAAAAAAACAACGTAGCACATTGCAAAACTAGTATGGTGACAGAAAGCAGTGAAAACCAAGTAGTTAACACCACCTCTACCACTTAGTATTGAAGCAATATTATTCCAAAGTTACTGCACTGTGCTCTGTGCTGTTCTTTTCTCTAATGGGGAATGAAGAGGTACCTTGCTGCTGTGAAATAAAAGTCTTTTTAATTTTATCCTTGACCCTGTAATTGAGCATGCCTGAAAAGTCTTCTGAGTCTGCCTGAAGCCCACTGCAGAATCAGATAAATCTCTACTCCTTGGATGCAGTCTATTGTTTTAAGGGGCTTTTGACATTACTTTTATTCCTAAGGGACACTGTTTTACACCAGAAGGTGTTAGTCCACTGTAATCAGGCACTGAAGTGGGCTACCCAGGGAAGTGGTTGAGTCACCATCCCTGGAGATTTTTAAATGATGGGTAGAGGAGGTGCTCAGAGATATTAGATTAGACAGGTACAGTTGGACTCAATTACCTCAAAGGTCTTTTCCAACCAAATGATCCTATGATTCTGTGATACTACCTTCATAAGAAAGGCACTCAAACTCTCTAAAGCATCATTTTAAATGTTTTATTTATTAGAATTAACTATAAAGAAAGTGAGTATAACATAGGTAAATTAATGTCTGTTTAGATGCTAGGAACTTTAGATGCTAGTTGTGCTGGATCAAACCAGCTCCCATCTACATGCAGTATGCCACATTGTCTTCAATGGCCTTGACTTTTCCCATGGCCATCTTGAAAAGCTCTTCTCTTCAGTCCTCAAGTAAGAAGAATATTTCCTAAGCCATTTCTCCTCGTGCACTTATAGAAAGCTCTCACATGACCTCAGCAATGCTCCTAGCTCTGATCCTCTGTCCTACAGAGTGGGGTGGAGGAGGAGAAGCAGGGAAAAGTAGTGCTGAAGTTCTGGTATAACTACTTCATGAACTCTGAATGCAGATAAGAGAGGAGCCTAAGGGCTCAAACAGGTCAGCTGAACATGTTTAAGTTGTGCGCAGCTCAAGAAAATGCTGCCTCTTTCTGCCCACCTCACCATCACACCAGAAGCTGTAGCAGGTACAGAAGGAAATAATCACTGAATATGCAGTCCTTGTCATTCAAAAATCTGGATTTTAGCCTAAATCATAAGATTTCACTGGCTATGACATATTTTCAAGGCTACTTGTGGTTATATAGTTATATAGAGCAATCCAAAACAGCAGAAAATCCTCCTGGGAAAAAGGCAGAGTGATTTTTTATTTTTGAATGACATTAGTTCCTTGCTGGGCTTATAGCCACACATCCCAGCAGTTTCTAAGTGCATCTAGTGGAAAGATTTCAAAGATGACTACAAAACCTGTAAGGCTTTCTTTGGAGTTTCTTTCTCCTTTCCCTTTTGATGGTGAGCACAAGAGGACTTTTTAGTCATGTTTTGTAGTTGACAGCATATAATAATGATTTCCTTTTTCAATACATCTGTTTTAGAGCATTGATCTCCTGAACCAACTAGGAGGCGTGTATTCAACAACAAAGGACTGATTTATTCCAGCTTTCTTAGAAAGAGGCTTATTTCTCTGTACTTTATCATAATCTGTTGCCTGAATGCTGGCAAGTCACCAGGCAAGTTCTGACATATAGCAGTCTTTTATGCTGTCATATTTGAACATAAATAAAGGAATGAAAAGGAGAACAAGAAATGAGATCCTAGAGGATGGTGTGTTTGATTCTCCTTTTGAAAATGTACTCTGGCAGCAACATAAGAAAAGTCTGTGCCTGGATCACCACCTGTGGACTCTGACTCACTCATCATAGCTGAAAAAGTCAAACTGAGGTTAGGAGGGAGCAAAAGTCAAGCTTCACCAGACACAGTTAAAGAAAGAACTCCTATACCCTACTGCTAAAAAAATATCTGAAATGGTCAAAAACAGCTACATCGGACAATGGAAAGGCTCTGTAAACAATACAACAACCAGAGACATTTGTGTTTGCTGGTTCCCTGGTGTTTCTGGGGAAACTGTACCTGTAAGGGTCTTCTGCTAAAGACATTTGCCCTGTGCGACCGTGGGCCTTGGATATTCCTGTGTCATGAAGTCAGAAAGACAACTGGAGAAAGATCTGAGTATAGCCAGCCTCTGCCAGGCTCTGTAGGGTTTGCAAATGTCCTATAGCTCTGGAGGTAAAACTAAAAAAATGCATTCTTTCAATAGTAATGAATTCTGCAGTAATGTCTTACTGTCCAGACTGGACACTTGCCATCTATGCAAATAATAATTGGGGAAGGAAATCTTCCACCTACAAACTAGACAGAAAATTAGATATGCCAAGATAAGCGAGACACCAAGTCTTCCCCAATGCTTATGAAAGGTGTTTTATGCTGGACTACTGGGTATGTGACAAATAATCCAGCATGAAAGGAAAGAAACTTTAGATGAAACAGTATACAGAGTTTAAAATCAGAATCCAGAAAAAAACAGAAGTTTTACATACTGTGGCAAATAACACAAGCCAGGAATTACTTAGCCACTGCAGAAATAGGAAAAAGATTCATGACATTTGATAAGACAAAGAAGATGACAGCAGAAGCACAAGAAAAGAGTGGAAAATATTTCCTAGTGCAAAAATATCACAGGAGAAGGAATAACCGCTATAACCACTAATTTAACCTGGGCATATATACATCAGTCAATGAAGTAAAGGAAGCTGGAAAACAAACAGAGAAAGGCAGGACAAAATTAGAAGATATAGTCTGGACCTAAAGTATCTGCTTTCCTCACTAAAGGAATATGATAATAATATGAGGAAGCAAATAGAGAATTAGAATAAATAGAATGTCTAAAAGCATCACTAAAGTTATGTTTTGCTTTTGTTGTTGTCTAGAAGGAGTACTAGGGAAGAAGCCAACATACTTAAGCAAGAGATTGATACCGCCTGAAGATGCAAAAGCTTGTAACTGGGAGCTTTTGGGGGATAGAGGTTTGAGTCATGAACTATGTAAACTATGCAGTGTAAGTCTCTGCTTAAAGTCACCAGCAATGATGTAGGCTGTTTATGCTCTAACTGGAAGGGTGATAAAGAAAAGTTGAATCTAGCTTTATTTGATTTCAGCAAAGGGAAACTTCTAAGAGCATGCTTTAATTACAAGTCTAACATGTTTTTATGGACAGCAGGAATACTCTTTAACGGTGCATGTGAATATAGCTGACAGCAAAAAAAGAAAAAAAACTTGAGGTGAACATTGGATAGACCTTTAGCTACTAAATATTTTATAATCTATTCATTCATCATGGCTTCATTTTATAAAATCTGCAGTGTAAAAAGGAAAAGGCAATTAGAAGTGAATAAATTTTCCTCAAAAAAGAATGATCAGAATCTGTCTATGGCTATATCTTCATCTGCACTTCAGGAAAGTTCAGAGCAACTACTGAGAAAAGTCTACTCATGATAAAAAGAATAGGAAATCTGACCACTCTGTGTACCTCACACTGTTTAGCATGTCCTCAGCTATCTGGATACATGATGTACTTAGTTAATGCAATGTACTGTTCATTGCAAAAGTCAGAATGAGCTGTCATAACCAAGGAGCAGGATAACTTCTGTACTGCTTTGAAAGTACTTGAATCCATAAGAGCCCATACTGCGTTCACAGCGAACGCTTTCAGTGACAGCAGTATTTGTAGTATGAGTAAATACATTCATAACCATAAGCAGAGCCAACAACAGGGGAGGATTATTTTTTAACTAGTATGCAATAAAGCATGAAAAGAAATGTTGATTCCTTAGAAATCATTTCTTTAAATAGGAGTAGGATTACTTACTGACACCTTCATTTTTCACCTGCCTACACCAGAGTTCATCCGGAGTAAAACAGAATTGAGCACTAAACGTCAAGGGACCTTGAAATTATTATTTTCTTTAAGATACAATGTATCCTAGTGATAGTTTCACAACATTGCTTTTTGAAGTTCTTAAAAAAAGAATGCTAAATCCAGTTCTTTGAAACTGATAAACTAGAGAACCCTAGAGCCTACATCTGCTGTCTGTACAAACTGGGAATTACTGAATCACTGAAACTGAGATCATCAGACTAGCACAGGTAAAAGAGGGCCTATATTGTCCATTCTCCCTCTCTTCTTTCCCTAAATCAAACCTAAATTAAGGACAAGGGCATGTATATAAAAACAAACTTACTTGTTCATAATGACTTTTCAAAGGAACATGACGACTTTCCAATTAAATACTTGTTCACTTGTTTCTATTTTTTCCATCTATGTACATTCTTATTTTGCTTTTTTTTGATTTGGCTTATCATAATTCAGCATTTGCCTAATAGTGTGCAAGTCTGATAAACAGCATGCTAAGGCACAGCCAGATGTTTTTCAGAGGCAGCCTGTTTTTAAGTAATTCCAGGGGATAAAGGTGGTGTAACTGTGTTTCTTCCTGTAGTAGGAGAAAACAGCTGGTAGTGCTTTTGACAAAAGCTAAAGTCTAACAAGACTGAGAGGCGTTCCTGAAAATATCAGGGAAAGATAATAATTATAAAGGCTCTCTGTTACTGATTGGTTTTTAATCACCAGGAAAAGACATGAGACTAGGGAAAATACAGGAGGTCTTTCCCTGGCATTTTCATGGCTGATCAGTCAAACCGTGCCAGGAGGACTTGCACAATCAGTTTCAACTCAACAAATCTTTCTGAAATAACCTTCATTTACATAGGCATAATCACAATTGTGTGTGTGACCAGACACACATAACTTCCTTTCTTGATATTAGTCAGGCCACTTCACAGAAAAATTTCACGTTTGGCTTGTCAAGTTATTATAGTGGCTATTGCAGCTTTTCCCTTGACTACTTTCCTTTTTCTCCAAGATCTCCAGGATTTATGATAACTCTTGTCTTTCTGCTTTGCTATATTGACTAAGGCTCCAATGGCCTCATGCCATCTGAAGGCAGTATCCACTGCCTTCAGCTCTACAGGATTTAGCCAACGATGTCTATAGAAAGCAGTCAGAAGAATAAATCAAAGACTGCATTTTATTTCAAATAGTGGAGTTATATTATTTAAAGAATCCTTGCACTGCTACCAGGAGTATTAGTATTATTATTTTAAACAAACAAAGAAACAAGGATTTACAAATAAAACCACTCAGTTTATCTTAAAAGATATTGAAATAGAGTATGTTCTTGGGGCAACTCATTCACTCGCACCTTAAATTTAATTGCCCGTAAGTTCTGCTCTTTTTACTTATTTCTGAGCATTTGCAAGGGAAATGCCTTTTACTATCGTGTTCCTGTGACCCATTCAAGCCATTTTTGTGACTCCTGGGCTTTCATACTGCAGTCTTGAGTTTGTCATGGCACATTAAAACATGGTTTCTTGTGTAATGCACAAAGAGTAGGTTGTCCGGTCCTGTCTGAGTCAACATCTGTTGCAGGCCTATACACAGATTATAGCACAAAACCACCCCTTTCCTTGCAACTCCTCCATCCATTCACCTGGTGTGGTAGCTCACTGAAAGGCTCAGATGCAGCAGTGGCATTCAGTAGTGAAGGGCATATCATGAAGGAAAGACTTGTGAGGATATTGTGATGGAAATAGGTGTTCATTGGAAGAGACAGAAATGTACTAAAGCAAAATTGCAGAGATAGGACCCCTGAGGCATAGAAAGAGAAGGCTGTTGGAGGATGGAAGGGAAATAGTCCACTACTTGTAATGACCTGCCTTTATTTTCTTAGTATTGGAGTATTATTACTCCTATGTAGCGTAATACAGATAGAACAAATAATAAGTAACATACTTAATGAAGATGCAGGTATTAGAGTGACTTGAAATCGTATGGTTCACATTATAGTTTCATATGAAATCATAAGGTTTTCCATTAGTGAAGCATGAGGTGAAAACTCACCATATTTTCATTTTGCCCTTCTAACTCTCTCAGCAGAAAACCACAGCAGGGCTTTGGCTTTAACTCAGTAAACTAATTTCACGCTCATTCAATTGCTAGAGAAGGCTTCTGAGTTTTGATGGTATTGGTGTGCCTTTCCCCCCGCCTTGATTCATATTGTTCAAGCATAATCATATCCTTCAGACAACTGCTCTTGCACAGTCAGAATATAGTTCAAAATGCTTCAGAGGAACTGTAAGGAGAAAAACATGCTGATTAACTTTAGGTTCAACAGAATTCCTTCACAGTTATTTGGGGTTTGCACATGGTGAACAGCATGCATTAAATGCGTATATGCCATGAAGGAAGGTATTTCACTCACTTTCTTCAGATCCAGACTTGCAACAAGAACAACTTGAAAACTTTGCCAGATCCCCTCAAATGTGTTGCTGCTTTTCCCTGACAATATATGGTGGATCACATCTCCAGCTGGTCTAAATCAGAAGAGTTTCATTGGAGAATATTAATTCCAGAACAAATTAACTACACAAGTTCAAAATAGCACATCAAAATTTAAAGGCACTTTCCCAAATTTCCATGGCTTTTAATCTGCTAGAAACTTTATCTGTACAGTAAACTAGATTACTCAAATTTACTGTGTTGGGTTTATTATCCATTTTGTTTCTTTACCTCAGGGAAATATTCACTTTCTGATAGCACTGTGCTACTGATTAAGTTAGTCTTAATATAAAGTTTTAACAAGCTCCTGGAACACTTACTTATGGATGCAATCTTCCTTAAAGAATGAGAGAAACATTTTTTTTATGAGAAAGCAGAGGAAAGCCACTCCTCTGATGAGAAATGGAAACCATCCACTTGTTAAACTCAATCGGTAATATTGTGCCAGTTCTCATGAGTTTTCCTGGTTGTATCAACACACACACACATACACAATATAAAGCCCAAAAGGGCAGAAGCAGGACCGGAACAATAGTACAGATTACCTGAGTACATGAGCAATGCTTAATAATTACTGTAAAGGAGTGTCAGTTTCCCAACCATTTTTTAAAATTCTGAAAGGCTCAAAGCCTGTAACAGCTCTGTCTTTATTGAAATGTAGCATAATAGATTCACAGACTCATTTAGGTTGGAAAAATCTTCTAAGATCATCCAGTCCAACCATTAACCTAACACCGCTAGTCTACCACTAAACCATGGCCCCCAGAGCCACATCTACTTGTAATCCACTTTTTAAGGTCGTTCGAAAGCCTCCAGGGGTGGTGACTCAGACACTTCCCGGAGGCAACCCTTTCAGCAAAGAATTTTTTCCTAATATCCAACCTAAATCTCTCCGGGTACAACTTTTCTCATGTCCTGTTGAAAATAAAAGTAAATCCTCTTAGACTAAATCATGCAAAAAAGCAAACATAAAAGCAAACAAAATGGAAATCAAACCAAAGATCTTCCCAAGTCAAAAGATTAAACATTATTTAAAGGGACATATTGGTATTCTGTATTTTCTTTCTTCTCTCCATCAATCGTAACAGCAATCGATAATGCACATTTTTGTACACCGTGTGCCATTTCTTCCGTAAGATTAGTGCTTCCAATTGCATGGCTTTAGAATGATAATCAGGACCCGTGCTGAAAAGCAATACATTTTACACAGGTGCCCTTTAAATGACATATCAATAAACTGTATGGGTCATTGGTATGAGATGCATTCAGATATTCATCAGCAATAAAAGATTTTGGCAGTCATATAGATATTGAAAGCATCCTAGGCTCCTTTGCAAGATAAATTTTAAAGACATATGTTATTCTTACATTAGCTCACAAACTAATGAAACAACCAAGAGGAAGAACCTTCTGAAATGCAGGTTTTGCCCTTAGCTGTCTCTCTGACATTGCATATATCTTTCTCAGGTGCTGGCTCTGCTGAGGACTGGATACTGAACCGAATGAACAATTCTTCTCAGCTCCCAGAAAAATAAATAGTCCCTGCTCTTACTCTGGTGTTCTCAGGCATTTTCCAAAGCCCCTCACATATGTACTGTTACTTATTGCTGCACCACACTATTCCCACTCACTCCTGAAGACATAGTGTTTCTGAGAGTTTCTCAATCCATCAGCTGACCCTGGAGACTCCAGCAAGACGTGCACAATACGGAGTTATAATGTTTGTTATGAACTCAGTCTGCAAGAGCTCAACTCATTTGTCCCTTCAGGACCTGGAGATAAGAGTCTAGCAGAGTAGTGTCCATATCTCTACTCAACACGGACAGAACTGAGCTGCGCATCCTCCCAGATGAGCTTCCCAAGATCCAATTGACACCAAACCCCACTGCAGAGCCAGAATACATAATCATATGCAAAGAGCCATGTCCATGTTTAGGAAATGGGCCCAGACAAAGCCCATTTGCAAACCAGCAGTTGTGGAAAACTAAATTTATGTGAAAATGACCCATCTCTTTACCCCAGACTGAACCCAAGCCTCAGCTGTAAGCATCTCTAATAGTGGAAGTTGTTCACAATTGGATCGGAATCAAACAATGCAGCCAGGTTTTATGTTTAATATTTAGTCATATTGTGTTTACTGTACCACAGCTTGAAGGTCAGTACTACATTAGGGAGCTTCTGTTTTTTTAACTGCTCAATCTCATGCTGTTGGATGGAAAACAACGTTTCTATATCATTGAGATCTCTCGTTTCCAAAATACATATTTTTCTCTCCTTTTTTCTGAAAAAAATCAAGATGATGAAGCACTAGGTAAGACAATGCTTTCATTAAGCAAACAATCAAACAGCTAATTCTTTATTTCCTAGAGGAATAAGAGACTGGAAGCCTGAAAGATGCAGTCACTAGTAACTTAAGCTACTATAACTCTAGAGAGTTTGGAGTTTTCCAGCAAGGGAAGCATTAGGCTTCTCTGTACATGCATAAGCTGTATCCTCCAGAGGAGCTTAAGCTCTAAATGCCAATAAGATTTTCCCAGAAACAAACTATGCTTCACAGCAGTGTTCCAGACTGTAGGAGAGACAACCCAGAAGGCCAAAGGAAAATGAGTATAATGACCGAGTGATTTATAGCATCCATCAAAGGCAGTGTTATTACAAAATGACAAAAACATCTCCTCTTTCAGCATTCTGGTCACTTTGTGCAATGTAGATGCCAAAACCTCATACCTATGCAGACCTATAATTACAGGACATGAAGCAGAAGAAAGAGATTAACAGCTAGTCTATGATAGATGCGAATAGCTACAACATCAAGCAAAATCTCTCGAATAGCTGTTCTGCAGAATCAGAATAGGGAAAAAAGTAAACTCATTATAAATCTATAGAGAGCACTTCAGAAGCTTTCCACCCTGCTGTGGTATTCAGCCATACAAATTTCTCTTTCCCACTGACACAAGCAAGTAGCAGTGCAATAGTATTGACAGGAGCAATGAGATCAGCAAATACTTTAATTTCTACCTCACTGCCTGCTTTTTCTCTGTTAAGCTTCTCCTGGTAGCTGAAACATCCCTATCTATAATAGTTGTTAATACTGTGAGGTTTTATACTATTCTTTTTTTTAATACAAGCTGCTTTCAATGCCAATTCAGTAACTCTGCAAAAGAGGATTATGAAAAGCTTCCCTCTTCCTTTTCTGAATAGAAATGTACTTACTGTCTACAACAAGTTAATCATTTTGAGCTGAATGCATTCAAAATACATCTTCTTGTCTACCTGAGACAGGTAAACAGGAAAGCAATTCACTGCCAATAGTCAAAACAGCTAACAGATAAAATGGGCTCAGAGCTTTTTTGTCAAAGAAAAACTTACTAGCCCAGGACATGTGAAGCTGCAGAATTCACAGACCCACATCTGAAAAACTGAACAGACCACAAGAAAAAGGAAGATTACTGGTATATGAATTCATGTCCTTCACGTTAAAATCATAATAAAACACTATTTTCTAAAATAATCACTTTCTTTGGTAGTAGAAAAGCCACTCTTGGCTGTGTCTGCTGCTGTTCAGACTACTGGCTGAAACTGGAAACACAGATGGGGAGTATCAAAGCTCACCCGTGGAAATGCCATTTTGTGCTTCCAACTCTGTTCTCCACTTGACACTTAAAACATAAAGAAAGAGATTGCCATATCAGAACACACTACTGATCCATATAGCCAGTAAAAAATTGTGGGACAACCTATCCAGAGAAGGAATGTCTTGTTCACTTCAGACAGAGAATTGTTGAACTATATTCTGAAGCCCACGTACTTATCCAAAACTAATTCAGTTTTCCCACTATATAAACATGCCTAATCTCTTGATGTCTGCCAAATTTTGTTCCAACAGCTCATACTACAATCAGCTAAAGTAAGAATTCACCATAAATTTGGATGTTTCAGATCCTGATGGGTTGTCCAGACTGATGAAAAAGAGAATAATTAGTTCCAAAATGTGAATTAGTTTATTAACTTACAACACCACTGGTAATCCTTGTAAAGAGTCAAGAGATAAAGCATTAACTCTTAATCAAATACATTATTTTTAGTGAAATTGAGTGACAGTGGAGTGCAGAAAGACCAAGTCCTGATGTGCACAATGTTTCCAGTAGAAAATAGTTTACTATAGTTATGAATGTGATTCATAAATCTGATGGAAAAATACATAATGAGAACTATAGAGATACTCAGCTTGAATTTCAAACCCTGCAGTTCTGGCAAGCTTAGTGTATTAGTATATATTAATGTATATATTAACTAATATATATAGAGAGAGAATAGAACTAATCACCTCTCACTTTTTAGTCCAACTCCTGCTCAAATGAGCAGTGAAAGCTGGCATGGAATGGAATGGAATGGAATGGAATGGAATGGAATGGAATAGAATAGCATAGAATAGCATAGAATAGAATAGAATAGAATAGAATAGAATAGAATAGAATAGAATAGAATAGAATAGAATAGAATAGAATAGAATAGAATAGAATAGAATAGAATAGAATAGAATAGAATAGAATAGAATAGTTCCACTGGAAGAGCCCTACAAGAATAACCTCTTCCAACTACCTGAGCACTTCAGACCTGACCAAAAGTTAAACCATGTTATTAAGGGCATCATCCGAATGGCTTTTAAATACTGACAGGCTTGGGATGTTGACCACCTTTCCAGGAAGAAAGATAGTGGAAAAGGAATAGGACCCATTTCAACCTTCTATGATTTTACAAAAAGAAGTAATGTTCTAGGCTTTCCTAGAAACCTTTTTCTACCCATAAAACATGCTTTTAAAGGGCAGAAGATGCCAAAGAGAGTCTCTGAGGTGCAGATAAAATGCCAGAGTACTACCAAATATCTGCAGGGTGGGATCCCTCAAAGAGTCACAGAGTCAGCAAGTACAGTTTTCTGTCTAGTTGATTCTAGCTGATCTACTTTGTGTTTACCAGCAAAAGCACAGGGGTTTCTTTAGAGATGCCAGTTTTGCCTTCCTCTAATTAAAAATTATGTTTATATATATGTACATCTTTTCCAGTTTGCATCCCAGGAGAATTTTCACAAGAGGTGATTTTATGCCAAGTAAACAAAACATCTAATTAGCACTTCTGCTGGCAGGCAAAGGAAAGAGGACAGCAGCTGATTGAACACCGTGTCCTGCTCTGCTCTAAGTAGAGCATCATTACGGAGAACAGAGCACCTCTTGGGTGAAAAGGCATCCATTCCCCCTGGAGCTGCAAGTCCTGAACCTTGCCAGACATTCATGTCCCATCACCTATGATTAATTGTCTCCATCCATTTTGCATTTTCAACCTCTTCTTAGCAACTTGTCCAAATGAACTACAGAACCCTGCAATTTAAGCCCACAGCAGGCATGCTGTATAGATTTTCTCAGAAAAAAATCCTCACAACACCCAAAGAGCTGTGGAATAGACATGAAAAATGCCAGCATCCACTTACAAATAAGTAAGTAGATAATGGCTACACTTTCCTGTAAGAAAAGTCTATCTTTAAATTGTTGGATTAATACAAAGACTTGGGGTCCATAATTCTCAGCAGAGATGTCTTTGAAAGCCATAGTGGAGAAACTCTCCCAGTCATGACAGACAAGTAAATAAATGAATTAATTAAAAAAAGATCTTTTAATAGTATGATGGATATTATCTACTGCCTGCCTTTTCCAAAAGCTCCCTTCAGGGCTGTATACAGGAAAAAGATTAATGGTGTGCTATTTAGCACCACCTTGCGATGACTTATCCAATGCAAAGGAATGCAGTCAGGGGAAACATATTGTCTTGGCAAACAAATGCTGTATAAAACACTTTGGCATTTAGGTTGGGTTTATTAGATTGTTTTTTTCACACCAGCAATTTCAGAGCATAATCACTGGGAGCTGAAATTGCCAGAATATGCCATTCCTTACTACTACAGCATTTTAAAATTAAACCAACCAACCAACAAAAAAAAAAATCCCAGACCTGTAAAGGCAAGAGTGCATTTAAATGTGTGTTGATTGGGAATGAGAAGCCTTTTAAAAAAAGGTTAAAATTAATTGTTATGTATTAACAAAGCAAACAGATTATTATATTTACTATACTACAGGTAACCTTGCAAAGCTGTCTCTAGCCTAAACATTTAAGAAAAGCAACTAGCAAAATCAGAAATATTAGCTTCTTAGAGAATCACCTAAGTTTATTCAAATAAACTGCATTTGGAAAAATGTAAGTGGGAATAATCTGTTTTTGAAGCCTGTATATCGCAGAGTTAATTCATCAGGGCTGTAACTGATCTCCCTAAGTCCATGGCGTTACAGAAGGGGTTATGGCCCCTCTGCCTTGGCCCTCTAGACTGTTAGCAGTGATGCTCACAGCCCTGCACACAGATACACTTTGCTTACAGCCATGTCTTTGTTTAACCTTAGAGCAAGTCTATGGAGTAGGAAAGCACTACTATCTCTCCTTACCCCAAAGAGATTCCTTTGCTTCACCCCTTGCCCAAAGTTTTGTAGTACAGGGTTCTGCAACCCGGACCTGGGGTTAGATTTCATCTCCACAATCCCTCCTGTGTGTGCAGCAAGCACTGGACTCCATTACCAACACTGTGTTTTCATACTCCCAGCTCAGCGTAAAAGGCCCAGTCTGAAGCCTGACAAAACCATGGTAACATTTTCCAATTGCTTTCTGTGGTTCTTGGATTAGATTCTATGACAACAGGTGAGATTTCATAAAGAAAAAAATTAGCAGCCTGCCAAAACCCTTCTCTCCCCCTCCAAAGAAAAGCAGAAAGAAACTATTTCAGTGCCTTCCAAGATTCAACAGACACCTCAGAGCCTGGATTTTCTAATACTTTCAGTGTGTAATCTTTCCAAAGCCTCTAAGTAGTTGTGGATTGTATCAAAAAGAAGCATTCTTCCCCATTTTGCGGCAGAAAGTCTGCACATGACAAGTCACCCCTCTGCAGAGAACCCTCACCCTGTATCACTCCTGCCACCGCACCCCCTGGATACCCAGTCCCAACTGGAAAGGGCAAAGGAGGGCATTCCCAGATAAACCGTGGTCCAGTTAATAAACAAGTATGTAAATAACATGTAGGTTAAACAAATGCTGATTAAGGGCTGATAGTTGAGGCAGCTTGCAGTTTCTCTACTTACTGCCTAGATGAGGTGGCCAGGAATTTCGCACCATAGTCTGCCTTGAGAGAAAATTCACTCATGGAACTGGCAGAGGTTTGTGGAAGGAGAGAGACCATGATTAAATATTCCCTTAAGAGAGGCTGCATTGTCCTTGTACGTATGTAAAATGTGTCCCACAATGAAAACTGCTAAAGGTAGTGTGTGACTTTTAGGAACTGCCTGTCTCCTAGGAAAGCAAATCATTTTCTGTGCTGTTTTAACAATTGGCACACACTGCAGCCCTCCTCAGGAAATAATCTAGTGCCTCTTCAAAGAACAGTGGGGAAAAGAAAAAAAAAAGGAAAGAATCACCTTCACCATGATCAGACCAAAACCAGCTCAAATTCAGTAGTACTTAACATGAGTGTTCCTGCAACCTGCATAGATGCAAAACACTATCTGATTCAGAAAGCTGTGGTAATATAAAGAGATGGAGTAAACGCCACTTTACCATTTGCACTGCTATGAGCCCTTGACTGTCATAACATATACATGTGAAATTGTAAGAGCACTCCTGGAGTATTGTTCAAGATTCTTTTTAAAGAAAAAAAAAAGAATATTCAGCTTCACTGTATTCAACAGTCCAGAATAGACTGGAAAGATGGAGTTTCATTATCAACTCATTCACAAACTGAACTATAATTACAAATGACTGGTAAAGATAATAATATACCTTGGTTGTCTGTCATTATCTAGAGAGTTTGTACCTGATAGATGTCAAAGGGAAGCAGTGACACAGCAAGTGATATCTCTGAGAATATCTCTAAAGAAGTTTAGCTACCACAACAAAGAAAATGGGTTTGTGATCAATAATAATTAAAAGAAAAATTTCCTTTGGTACTTCTATCAATTAAATGCCACCTTGCAAAATCTGCAATGGTCTGACAACAGCCTGTGTAAAATGATAACCAAATAAAGTAGAAGGGAACAGATAAAGGAAAAATAGATTAGTCTGTAATTATTACAGTTTAAATTTATGTGTCTCTATTAGGTACTAGGCTACAGAAAAGGCTCAATGTATCGTTCTAAGTGCAAGGAAATAGCTGAAGTTGAAACATGATGAACTTTTTAATCCAGATGGAATGGAGAAGAATTGTATAAGGCTACTTATTCCAACCTGCATAATCCCCATTTAAGACACCTTTCTGAAAACAGTTTCTTTTAAAGGCTTCTATTAATGTTGAGTGCAATTCACAATGCACAGCTTCATTACCTATGTTCTTACACATTCAGTTCACTTGGTGTTCAGTGGTCTCCTCTGGGAAATGAGTCAGACCTCCTAAAAGTAGCTCCCGGTTACACTGGAACATTGGTGGAGAGAAGCAACAATCCCTGACGACCTCTGGAGGGAGAACCTGCTCTTCTCTTCTGTATTCCTAGAAATCAATACCTAGATAGGACTTGGCGGCCACATCTCCCACCTTCTGCAGAGTAACTTACTCAAGAGAGAACTTGTGGTGAATCCGCTTCCTTCAGTCAGAAAAGGCTCAAACCCACACCTTCAACAAGACATCCCAGGGCAGTCACTCAGGAGGGGTGAACTGCTCCAGCCATGTTGGGTCACTGTGTGGTCAGGTGTGCAGAAGTCATCAGATTAGAAGGACAACAGGCAAGGGAGGTATGATTAAACACTAGTGATGAGGACAATCAGTTGGGAGGAAATGAGTATGTAAAACTCTTCCTAGGATTTGCAGCAGATGCTTTGTATTAAGTTCCCCCCTTTTCTTTATCTTTTTAGCACAGGCTTCTCACCTTACATGGGTGAACAACTATCTAATGGTAACATTTTTCTCTTGGAAGCTCTCAAGTATGAACATCTACAGAGGTTTTCAAATTCTTAGTATGAACCACTGATTTTCATAGAACCATAGAATCACCAAGTTGGAAAAGACCCACCAGATCATCGAGTCCAACCATTTTCTGCTTGGATGTTTAATTAAAGAGGCATGTGTTTTTAGAGGAGTGATTCTCAGCAGATTTATCTTCCATTATGTTTCCCACAGCATAGCCAGACCTATTTACCAATTCTTCTCACTTAAGAGTCATCATGGACTTCACTGACACTTCAAAGAAACAGCTAATATTTCCTAAAATCTAAGGACATACATAACAATCTTCTCTGGTACGCCAGTAAACTCAGACACACTGGAACTTTTCCCCTGATTTGCAGAAGAATTTACATCTTAGCAAAGCTACATCCATCAGTGTTATCTGCAACAGCCCTGTGGAGACCCTGATTCCCTGTCTCTAGGAGTCCCATGATCTGAAAAATATTTGGTTTTGTTGCTCCTGCATTTCCTGAATGTAGGGCGCCGTTAGAATCAGTGCCAAGTCACTACAAGGTGCCAGGTCAAGTACAAATGCTTTGGAAAGGATCATTGTTTAATTAAAAACCAGGCTTTTTATGCCAGCAGTTTTCCTTCTTGTGTGTTTGCATGATGACTAATGTAATAGAAGCTATATCCTAACATGGGACTATAGGCAGCTAAGGAAAAATAGTAATAAAAAATTGTCATTTATTCTTTAAGTCATTATTAAATTGCTTCCTCTGGCCCTCTTCTTTAGAACAAATTCCTCTCAAGTTTCCCAAAAGGAAAACTGAAGTCTCTCCAGTATGAAGCGTGTATTGTTCCACTATAAAGCTTCAATTCTTTTTTGAATGATGAGGTTTATTGCGGAGGTTCAAAAGCATATAAAATATATACAGTTTGCTTAATCTTATTAATGATAGTTTTTTATTAGAAATATTTTCTACTTGAAACACATACAGACAAGTAAAGAGCAGAATTCTCCAGGTAAAACCAATGTTTCAAAATTTTATCTCATTGACACATAACCTTGAAAATTTCATTGTATGCAAAGATGAGAAAATTAAAGCAAAGGAGCAAATAGTATCATTGAAATGTGATCTAAGTTTCAATATAAAGCATAAGGTTAAATCCAAGTTCAAATAACTCATGGCAAGAATGTTTGGTATTAGATCAGGTTGAAAATTGGTCCACCAGCCTCAGCAGAGTCACAAATAAGCATTTGGAGCCCCAAATTTACATTAATTCATTAGTCTCATCCAGCGGTGAGGAGATGTGACGTGAATGGCCACATCTCACATTCCCAAATCAGGCCACACATAGGAATTCAGTTACTATTTGCTTCCTCAGACTGGGTCTAACATTATGGCTGTAAGCACAGGCTAAAGTTAGAGACAAGCAAACATTTTCCATCCACTCCATAGATCTATTCCTTCTTTCTAATGTAGGAGGAGCAGGATTAATGCTATGATGGCACACAGCTCTTGGGAGATTGTGAGCTGCTGATACAGCAGCATGAGAGCTCGAGAAGGTTCAAACAGCGGCAAAAGACATCTCACACTTACGGTGGAGCCACATCTGTTTTCAGCACTTTTAATGAATTTAGAGTTTGGTTCACTGTTTTGTTATGAGATCTCCACCATAGGAGTGTACACAGCAAAAGTCACTGTAAGAATCACAGGACTTCATTTGATAAATGGTAATGGAGAAATGAAGGTACAGAGACACTGCCATAGTGTTCCAACAAAACCCCTTTCCATTGCAAACTATCCATGAGGCAGCAAGAGATAAGGTATTGAAAGAGCTCCAGCTGACAATTTATTGTTCTAAAAATATTACTGTCCTCTGTGACAGTTATTGTAAAATAGCATCACAGTTTGTGTTTACTGAGCCGAGCCCATTGACTGCCTACTGAGTGTATGTATTTTTTTTCTGTCATGAATGCAAACAACTGTGCAACTGTTAGCCATGCTGCTTTAATTCAGGATTGTGCAGCATGGCTAGAAGGTATGAGGGTAGAAGGACTTTAAGAATTCTGTCAGTAGTTCAAAAACTTCTGCAAGCTCCAATTCTTTCTTCAGCAGACATCGGAAAACATATCATTAGAGGAAGCTGATGTGATGCAGATTGATACTTTTCTTTCCGTGTTCCAGCAGTGGACTACATACTTATCTCCTCAGAGCAGTCATTTGACATCATGTTAAGTCATTATACTTGACTGTCTGGCCAGATAATACTAACACCATCTTTTCTACAAACAGGATTGGAATAATAAAATGGGTTCTGTATTTATTTTGCAATGTAAAATCCTGAGATATATATCCATGAATAACACTGTAAGAATGTAAAGACAGTTCATGAGTTACCATAAATAAAAGTTAAATGGCATGAAGAACTACTGCATTTGGAGTCTACAGTGGACTTCCAAATCTCTCTGCTTATTCTTGCTTAGAGTGGAAGGAAGGAAAGAGTTATCACTCTGTTTCATAGATTGAACATGGTGTAATATGACTTGGTTTTGGCATAAACTGTGACATCTGTCCTGTTTTATATTTATTCTCCTATGTGTTTATTAGAGTACAACCTTAGCTACTTTCATTTGGACAGAAAGGGGACCATAAGACTATGCACTGTTGCGTGTGTTTCTCAGCAGTTCTCCAGCAGCAAAAAAGAGCAAAAAGCCAGAAACTGGACAGCTTTGTCCTGTTGCAATTCAGGTTTTATTTGGTTTGATGTCTGAGTTTTCTAAAGGCGCTGTTTATTTTCATATTGTATTTGGTTACTCCTTAAAATACACAGAGAAATATATTTATTTCAGAAAAAGACAGTTCGAAAGAATAAAATATGCTGAGATTCGTAATGATCCCTAGCTCCCCAATGACTCCAAATCCTCAGCCTTTGCAAGGAAAACTTCATGACTATTGCATTGTGCAGGAAAGCAAATCGTCAATCTAGAGATTTAGGACAGCTTTTAGATACTCCTGGCCTGAGTCACAGAGTATTTTGATGAGCTCTTGAAACTGACAAAAAGGGCCACTGGAAGCCAGAGTTTGTCTGAAGGACAAGTCTGATGTTGGCACCTGTGTAACGGAGAAGGCATGTAGTAGTATACTCCATTATTTCAAACTTCCTGAAAACTAAAAGGCTGATGCCCAGCTAAGTTGTATAGCTGCAGTGAATACAAAATATTATGGAGGCATGATTAACTACCTTAACATACATCCATCTTAACATTATCATGCTATGTAATAAACATGTCTGTTGCACAGATATTTTTTCCCTGGCACATCTCTGCAGCTGCTGACAGTCAGTGGTTTAGGGTGTGTCTGAACTACAAGTCAAACCTAGATTATGGACTTTACTTGTCATCTGTGGATTTATCCTCCAAAACACAGTTGAAATCTTTTTTGACTTAGGCTTCTGCTGCCACAAGTACTGCTGTACTTCCTTCTGGCTATCTCATCTTCAGTTCATTAGCAACTCTTTCTTAAAAAACCAACAAACCAATCAATCAAATTCCCTTAGTTATATCTTTTTCAACATTAAGAGTTCTAGTCATCCATCTTTGCATGGATGCAATGTCATCTTCATTCTTCTCTGTACTTTTACCTGTTACAGTTGGTAGGATGACCTACCTTAACATGACAGAAGAAACCACAGCTATTTCTAAATTACAGAATAAACTGACTGAGGCTAAATATATTCACACACACATAAAACCAATCATTGTGACTCTTTCAGTGGTATAGGCCTCTCATTCATCCCTGACTTGTTCTTCCTCAGCTTCAGCCTGCTGAGTGCACTAATAGGTTCTGTAGCCTCTTTTCTCCTCCAGCATTGGCAGTTAGTGCTCAAGACCAGCTCTGGCATGGTATGGTAGAACCTTCTGTGCAGCTGCTGGGAAAAAGCCAGAAGAAACCTTGCTGGTGGCCTCTCCACAGCTTGAGAGCAGCTTTAGGTCTCAGCCCTGGTCTAAGGTCCTTGTCTGAGCTGCATTTTAGGTATGCTTCTGCCTGGCCTTGTGCTACGCTTACCTACTGACTTGCCTTCCCAGCCTGGCTTCAGACAAAGTCCATCACCACAAACTTGTCTAGCAATCAGGGACACTGGCTGCCCTGCTTACCCTCAGACCTGCTCTGCTCTAATTGTTTGGATACCATAGGATCGGACTTCTGTCCAAAGGTCTCTGCCCTTCACTCCAGGCTCACTTTCCCTTGCAGAACAGCCCTGCAGTCACTGCTCCCTGACAGGGATGAAAATATTGAAAGAGAGAAAATAACACTGCAAGTGCAAGATCAAATGTCAGAGCAGAAATCCTCTTTCTCAACTCAGAAGACACATCACTCAAGGAATTATTTCAGTACACCAACCTGGATATTACTTCTCCTTCAGACAAGACACCACATTGTCAATACTATTGAAATCTTCTAAGAGACCTGACAGATTAGCATGGATATCTGTCCACTGCTCGTTGTTAGGAAAAATCCTGATTTTAATGACAAAACAAAGGAATCAATTCAATGAGCCAAACTGATGATGGGGTAATATATAAACAAATATTACATGGACATGTAAATGGCATTTAGCCATCTGCTCTATAAATCTACTGAAGAACAATGAATGTTATAAAGATTGTCAGTCCATAGTGTTTCTTAGACAATTCCTAGTCTTGCCACTTTTTAATCCTTCAGTAGGGATACCTAACTTACAGAAAAGCTTTTGAAAGAGTTTTAATTCAAAGTTAAAGGAAAACCTCTTGCCACTGTAGATAAATTATTATAAATTCAAGACTCTTCTTCCTGTTATGGAAACTTACCTAAGTAAATACATCCACAATAGTATAAAAATCTAGTGTAAGACAGGAGGATTCTTTCTTGTCTTGTAACCCATCTAGTACCCAAGTGGAATAAAGCAGATGCAAAATTAGACCTAAATATTCTAAGGCCCTCAAGAATCAACCTAAATATATACAGTAGAAACAAGAAAGCTGAGGAGGGACTTTTTACAAGGACTTGTAGTGACAGGACAAGGGGGAATGGATTTAAATTGGAGAGGGGAAGATTTAGACTAGACATTAGGAAGAAATTCTTCATGATGAGGGTGGTGAAGCATTGCAACAGGTTGCCCAGGGAAGTTGTGGATGCTCCATCCCTGGAGGTGTTCAAGGCCAGTTTGGATGGGATCTTGGGCAGCCTGATCTGGTGGAGGTGTCCCTGCCCATGGCAGGGGTGTGGAATTATATGATCTTTAAGATTCCTTCCAACCCAAACCATTCTATAAAACATATCATCTCAATGCCCAAAACTCCACACAGTACACCATGAAAACATAAGGAGGCAGGGTGGTTGTGTCTTTTTTAGGCAGCAAGTTTCCATTATTATTCTTTGCAGCACAGAAGCAGAAAAAGAGCACTGTTGTGAGGGAAAAAAAACCCAGAGGAAAAAATCACACAAAAATATTCCAATTCACGTTAGCTTGGATGTCTAGACAGAAAACGTGATAAGTTATCGGCAGCAAATTAACTTAACACATGGCCTTTAAAGATTCATATGCAAGCCATAAACTTGCTTTATATTTGTCCCTGGCATCACTCACTATCATTCTAAGCCAACAGCTGTAGATAGACATAGGTTTGCAGGTTTGCAAATATATTTAGCAATTTTATTTTAGTTTTATTGCTTGTCTGCTTTTTACCTTGCCTCCCCCTCTAGGAACTCTTTATGCTTGTGGAAACTGAGAATTTTCTCCATTACTTCTTGCCTTAATTCTTAACAAGGTATAATTTAAGAAGCTACAGACCATACTTCTGAGGTTAGACTTAGTGGATAATTTACATCTCCTGATATCTGAAATTATAGGAAGCTTGCCTAAATTTGGTTTTGGAGACTTTCTATTGGAAAACTGGCCATTGACAGAATTTATGTATTGTAACTTCCCTGGGTCCAGAAGAAATAAGCCATGAAAAATTATCCAGGAGGAATTTTATGCGTAAATGAGATAGAGTATGCCAAGCTGGAAACAGCTATCACAGTGGTATGAGATAAACATGGCAATGCAGGCTCTTTCCATCATGTGAACACCCAAAATGTATACGGCTCTGTGAAAAATAGAGAAGTGGGTCCTTTATTATAAAGAAGTACACAGAATATAGTAGGGATAAAGGATATTTACTTGCTGCATATGTCCTTTAAATTTATACGACATCCATGTTTTCTTCTCTGTTGAGAGAATAAACATAAATCCTTCAAACAGGTACACATACTGGTAGACTGTCAGAAAAAACAGATCACAGCATATAGACAACCTCTGCTTACATGATGAAACTAAACTGGAAAAGGAAGCACATAAATTAAAGCTCTTGTTCATAATGTTGCCTATGCCTGAAGTGTGGGACAGGACATTGAAGCTTCCACTTCTGACTTTTTTTGACCTCAGGACAAGATATTAAACTCATACACAAGGACTTAGATAAATGTCTTCCTTAGACTGTCTTAATGGTGTTTGCTGAAAGTGATAGTCCAGATGCCATAGTAAAAGGTTAACTGCATTTTGGATTCACTGTTATTGTCTGGCTAGGCCCCAGAGTAGTTTATGTAATACTAAAGGAGACAGGAAATAACTTCATAATTAGGAATCAAACTTCTTAGTCAGAATTTCATGTTTTACTGGAAAATGTGGGGTTTAGTTCATAAGAACTGGAGTCTGAATTGATTCTGACATCTAATTAAAAACGACCAATTCCCATGTAAGTAGTTTACTCTCTCTCACCTTCCTTCCCCACCCCACCACCTTCTCTATGGCCTAGATCAGTAATGCAGGCAGCCTAATGTCTCACCATCACAAGTAAGCAAAGTTTTTCAGCTATAAAAAAGAAAAATTGAAATGATGGGGCCTGACTTTGCTTCCTCTTTTTTACCTACAGTTTACCTAGGCATATAAATATTTAAAAAATGCAGACATATGATGAGATTATTTTTGAGGTCATAGAATGCAAAAGAGTTCATGCAAGAAAATAAATACATAATAAGAATGATTCAGAATAGTTTAGAAAGGTCTAGGAAGTCATCAAACCTCACTATTCCTCACTGATAAATATTTTGTAGTAAACTTCACACTTGTCTGCCGTAGTAAAACCAAAATATTATATCTATGAGCCACAATAATTTCTTTGTTACACCTTATTTAACCTGGAATTAGTCAGAGTTTGTGAACTTGCTGCAAATATCCCATAAATTTATGTAACACTAATATTTTCTTCTCTGTTGAAAGAATAAACATAAATCCTTCAATCAGACACACATACAGGTAGAGTGCCAGAAAAAGCAGATCATAGCATATATACAACTTTTTTTCACACAACGAAAGCAAGGTGGAAAACAAAGTGTATAAAATAAAGCTCTGTTCAGATCAAACACTATACTTCATATATAGCTCCGCCTGCATGATACACATACACTCAGCTGAATTCTTTGCCTTTTAAATCCACTTTTCCCACAAAAGTAGGTTAGCACCTCTCAACGGTGCTTCTGAGAATGACCAAAACAGGCTGACATTGCCTACAATGGGTCATACTCAATGCCATATAATTCCACTCTGTCCACAGCTGGAAGCTAAGCATTTGGAAGACATCCAGCAGCTATGGCATAAACCCAGCTCAGACAGTGTAAGGACTCACATGTGAGTCAGCTTTGCAGAGCAGGGACACTCCCAAAGCTTGCACTTCTGCTTGTTCTGAAAATAGACTAATGACATCTCTTAACTACCCAGTTACATATTGTTTTTTCATAATTGCCTGCAGGTGTTCACGAGCTTGTTGTGAGTTGTGTTATCATAGTGATTGGAAGTCCAGACAGCATGAAGGGTCTCTCATGGTAGATGACACATTGAAATGCATTATGAGTCAAAACCCTGCTCTGAAGAACTAAATTGGGATTGAAATATTCTGATTCTTGAATGGAGACATGATAAACCAGGATTGTTGATGAAACTTCCATCCCAGAGGTCCAGCTTGTCTCCAGAGGAGGGGGAAAAAAAATGTGCTAAACCGGTTACAAATCACCCTCAGAACTGGTCTAGTAAAGACTACAGTATTTAAGGCACAAGAAACTAGTGACACTTTAAACCATGACTCTGCAATTTTGCCATCTCACCAGCTGATAAAGAGCAATTTAGCTGTCCTCACATGACAGAGGGTGAAAGGAGAGGGAAGGCAACCTCTATCAATTCTGCTTTTCTGCTCCTTTTCTCATGAATTGAGGCTCAAAGCAGAATAAACCGGCAAGCAGTGGGAGGGAAGGTCGGAAAAACCTACAAACTCACAATGGTTACAGACAGCATTTCGAACCTAGATTTTTAGACTGACACCTCAGCTTTGTGGCAGAGAATCCTCCTGGAGCATATGGTATTCTCATAAATCATTTGATGAAAAGCTAAGTTCTGCTTTGGTTAGAGTTATAAACAATATGAGGAAGTAATGTGTATTGTTTCAAACTACTGAATATGCCAGTATTTGGCATTGGCTGGACAGAATTAATTTTTTCTTCATTGTAGCTTGTAGGGACTATGTTTTGGATTTGTGTTGAAAACTGTTGATAATACAGCAATGTTTTACCTATTGCTAAGCAGAGCTTATACAGAGTCAGGGCCTTTTCTGCTTCTCACCCTGCCCCCTAAAGAGCAGGCAAAAGAATCTGGTAAAGGACACAGCCAGGGCAACTGACTCCAACTGACCAAAGGCATGTGCCCTGCCATATGAAGACATGCTTAGCAAAAAAAGCTGAGGAGAAAGAAGGGACATTTGGAGTTACGGCATTTGTCTTCTCAAGTAACCGCAACACATGATGGAGCTCTGCTTTCCTGGAGATGGCTGAAGCAGTCAATGAATGCTTGATTTTTCTTTACTTCTGCACACAGCTTTTGCTTTACCTATTAAAATGTCTTTATCTCTACTTATTTTCCTTGCTTGCACAAAGCAAGACTGGGGGTAAAGAAAGCCCTTTATCTGAGGAAGGAACATCTCTTAGATCACAACAGTTTAAAAGATTTTTTTTCTAAATGTTGTAAATATTTTGATAATTTTTTTGTTCTACAAGGTGAAGTACAAAGTCCTACACCTAGGAAGGAATAACTCCAGGCATCAGTATACGCTGGGGACCACTCAGGTGAAAAGAACCTTGGCAGAAAATGACCTGGGTGTCCTAGTGGACACCAAGTCGAACACAAGCCAGCAATGTGCTCTTGCTACAAAGAAGGTCAGTGTTATCCTAGGCTGTATTAGAAAAAAGTATTGCCAGCAGGGCAAGAGATGGAATTCTTCCCCTCTACTGAAGACTGGTGAGACCACACCAGGAGTGCTGTGTCCAGTTCTGGGCTCCTCAGTGCAACAGAGACATGGATGTATTGGAGAGAGTCCAACAAACGGCCACAAAGATGATGAAGGAACTGGAGCATCTCTGCTTTGAAGAGAGAGTGAGAAAGATCAGACTGGTCAGGTTTCGGAAAAGGTGGCTCAGGGGCACTTTATCCATGTGTATAAAAACCTGAACAAAAGAGATGGGCTCATTTCAGTGCTGCCCAGTGACAGGACATGAGACAATGAGCACAAACTGAAACACAGGAGATACTGTCTGAACATCAGTAAACACTTTTTTTTACTGTGAGGGCAACTAAGCACTGGCGCAACTCATAGAGGCAGTGAATCCTGCCCTCAGAAATATTCAAAACCCAACTGGACAAAGTTCTGAGCAACTGGCTCTAGGTGGCCCTGCTAGAGGAGGAGGATTGGAGGATTATGGTTGGACTCGATGATCCAGTGGGTCTCTTCCAACCTGGTTATTCTATGATTCTATGATTGGACCAGATGACCTCCAGAGGTACCTTCCAACCTCAGCCATTCCATGCTTCTGTGAAAAGAAGCAATTATATCAATGATTACAAGTGCCTTCTCATCTGTAACTTCTTTCATCTTTTCTTATTTCATATTTTATGTAGTTGTAAGAGCTGAAATGCAGACGATACTTATCACATCACATCATCACACAGTCTGTTAAGTAGATCATTAAAACCTTCCATTTTTGTTGACCTTAAGTCTTTAGTATACTACGACCAGGATTCATCTTACTTAGCTCTATTTCCCTAGGTAACTAAGCAAATTTGTTGTGGGTGCTCCTGCTACAGGCAGTTCAGTTCATTCAACTGTTAACTGTGGTTAAATGGGCACTTTATGTAAGAGAAACCTGAACTGCCACCAAAAGGGAAGTTCCCACACTCTCCACACTTCTGCATCCCTCCATGGATACAGGTAGTGTGCTGGACCTTGACCCTGCTCATTCCAGATGCTGCTACAAAAGTTACAGAAGGAGCAATGGATGAATGGGGCATGTGGGGACACCTCCTTCAGCAGCAGCCCAGAGGCACGTTGGCTTAAATTACACCTCTGCCCTTGACCTCAGTCTTCTCTCCGCTGGCTGTAGAGGAAGTTAAAAAACAATGGCTCAGATGAGGCTGTCTGCTAGACAGAAATGAATGTCTTTTACTGTAATTAAATGTTTTTCTTATTAAATGTGATTAACTCAGCTGTACCTCGGTCAGTGGCAAAACTCTACAATCTTCAGTGACTCAAAATCAAGCCTTGTGTATCGCGCACAGTTCCCAGTGATGAAAATACATGCACAAAAGAAAGGTAGAATTATTTTTTTTGTTGTTTTG
The DNA here is from genome assembly GCF_032191515.1 of Phaenicophaeus curvirostris. Classification (NCBI taxonomy): domain Eukaryota; kingdom Metazoa; phylum Chordata; class Aves; order Cuculiformes; family Cuculidae; genus Phaenicophaeus; species Phaenicophaeus curvirostris. The sequence continues at coordinate 183,119,233 of NC_091392.1, forward strand.
ACTAGACATCTTTAGGTCAATTGATATTTTAAATTTGCTGAGAGTACAAATCAAAACTTCTGTTTATGGGATCTATCTAGTGCTATACGCAAATAAAAATGAATGTGAATGATGAAATTTCAGAAAGCTACTGCCTAAAAATTCCACTTAGACACAGAAAAATACATTCATGCACAGCATGAAAATAACAAAGAACATGCTAATTATCAGGAATTATACTGAAACAGAAATATGCTGTCTTTGTGACAAGAATGTGATTCAAAAAAACTCTCCCAGAAGGAATGAGATCAGCTTCCAATCATTTTTAATATGGTCACTTTTCATGTATTCATTAATGTAGTTACTTCATCATTTACAATTACATTTACATTAAAGATTTACATATTTAAATCATTGGACATCTGTCTGTTGCTTTCAGTCTAGCTTGTCTGACACAATCATATAAATGTTCCCATATGTCAATGACTTCATTCTAGTAAACACAGAAAAGTGATGAGGGCGCCAAAGAATATTGTTAAGTTTCTTCCATAACTGAATCATTGTGGCACAAAAAATCAAATACTATAAAAGAATTACTAGGAATCAGTCATGAGAAACAGCTGCATATTTCCCCAGACTAAAGCAACATAGCTAACATTGGAACCTCTGGGGCTATGACTCAAAAGAGAAGCATATTGTTTGTGAATATTTAGGCTACTTCTCAGTCTTTGCTGTCAGTGTTACAAAGCAATGCCCCACCATCCTACTGGTCCAAGCGATGACTGTTCTATGCCCAGAAATCCTAGAGAAGTGTCATCTGCTCTTGTGCAAATCTGTTATACACACATAACCAGTCTAATGCAGGGGACATGGCAAACTATTAAGCATTTCTAGGTTTCTAAATCTTTCTATCATCCCTGTTCAAAAAGCAGGCAAAAAGTGAGCTTAAAGCAATCTTACCAGAAATATTACCTCTTATCTGGCAGAAATATAAACATCTGCATCCACACAAATGATGAATGCTGCAGAAAATATACCATACATTTTTCAACACTGAAATCACTGATGCATTACAATATTTGGCCATGCTCTCAACATATATAACTCACTATGGACTTTGGTGTTGTCATCTTACTCTAGCTTTCCTTATTGAACGCTGATTTGCCACAAATGTGACCATCAGAACCCTTTTACAACTGATTGTTTCAAGTAATTGAGCAGAGACTTATCACATTGTCTTTCAGTTACTCAAAAATTTACAAACGTGAACAGAACAACAAGGGCTCCTTGACAGTCACAGGAATCTCCAGGTCCCATCCTGATAAGGACAAAGATGGGAAAATGGCAGGCCATGGAACAAAGTCACATCATTCCTTAGCTTCACATTCATCCTAAGAGCATAGCAACCTAATTTGGGAATATCTTTCCATAATTATATATGAAGTTAGATCAGGAAGAAAATTATCCAACTGCTTATACCAAAGGTGAGCAGATCTATCTTTTAAAGGTTTTCCTCTAAACAGAAAGGAGATGAATACAATAAACAAAACTGGGAAAATGGTGACAACAGATGAGAAGGCTGAGGTACTCAACAAATTTCTTTGCCTCAGTCTTTGCTGGCAATTTCTCTTCCTAAAGCTCTCAAGTGGATGGACCATCCCTCCAACTGTAAGAGAAGATCAGGTTCATGATAGAACTGGAACAGGTTGCCCAGGGAAGTTGTGGATGCCCCATCCCTGGAAGTGTTCAAGGCCAGGTTGAGTGGGGTCTTCAGCAGTCTGATCTAGTGGGATGTGTCCCTGCCCAAGGCAGAGAGGTTGGAATTAGATGATCTTTAAGGTCCCTCTCAAGTCAAATCATTCTATGATTCTATGATTCTATGATCACCTGAGGAACCCGAACACACATAAGTCTATAAGACCCAACAAGATGCATTCCAAAGTCCTGAGGGAATTGGCTGATGTAGTTGCCAAGCAACATTCTGTGATATTTGCAAAGCCATGGCAATCAAGCAAAGTCCCCAGTGACTGAAGAAAGGGTAACATTACACCTGTTTTTAAAAAGGTTAGAAAGGAGGACCCTGGGAACTACTTACCTGCCAGTCTCTCATTTTTGCCCAGGAAGATCATGGAACAGATCCATTTCTAACAGGAAAATCGTCTTTCATCCATTTGACAATCAGAACTACCCATTATTGCTCTTCTTGTATGATGAGAAATTATGCAAAGTTACTCTCTTTCTCAACCTCTCTACCAAAATTTATTCAGAAAGCATGAAAATTAATGACTGGAAATGCCTTTTCCTCTTAATGAGTTAAAGTCCAGAAGTTGCCTCCCATGCAAGGACATATTTTCTCAATCTTCATTTTCTTTTTTGCCATTTTAGCATTTTTCCAATGAAGAACTTCTAAAATTTACAGAAGAGTCAGTGAGGGCAGGGAAGGGGGGAAGAAAAAAAATCCCAAAAAACATAACATGTCTTAAATGTTATTCTATTTCATTTTAACACCAAAAGGAACAAGAGAAAAAGTACTGGTGATTTAAAAAAAAAAGGAACCCTAAACCATTTAGTTCATCTCTTACTGAGTTTGCAAGGTAATTCCAGTTGGAAACCCTAATTGTATCATATTCCAAGCTGTGCAGTTTTATCATTTATCTGTCCAAAGTATATCTACTATATCTGCTATGCAAGCCAAATGCTATTTGCACTGTGCTATTCTGAGTGGGGAAGGCAAGAAAGGAAAATCTATCAGTAGCAGATCAGATATTCCCACAATGAAGGAACAGCATAATCTGCTTTTTAGTGAATCTCCTCCCATTGTTTCATGAAATTTTGAGCTTTCTGTTTAAGTGCCTAGCTAGCTTTCTCCACATTATTACATAGCTTGTTCTTTTTCTTAAAGAGGGCCTGTTTAGAAAGGGTTTTTTTTCTAAAATAACTACTGGAAATATGAAACAATTATTCCTCACTAGGTACATTTTCAACTACTTTTTCTTTGGATAATTAGAACAATTCTAAAGGAACAAAATCAAGGGGTAAAGCTTATCAGTCAGTTCAATTTAATTATGTATTTTATGCACTATCAATCAGTCGAAGTAATCATATTGCTTTTATCTTGTATTTCAGGGCTGTTGTAAAACTAAAATACCTCAAGCTAATTAAAAAGTTCCTCTCTATGCAACATTTTTGTTACACAGGACTAGCTATGTCATGACTAGTCACATAATCTGTGTAAGGAGAAACGTGTGACACTGATTCAAAGGAGCTGAAGGAAAAATTATCATGAGGACCCCCAAACACTGAAAGAAATATCAGTGTTAGCTAAACAACTTTTTACCATACAGTTACATGGGTACAGACTGTAATAATTAATACAGATTAAATCAGTAGAGTACCAAATTAATGAAGGTGTGAGGAAATATGGGAATAATACATATAATATTCATCCAACAATACAATATGTAACATTTTTCAAAAGAAATCTATAGAAAAACATTTGTGCAGAAAAGTGCATTAAATACGCTAGAGAAACATGGCACCTGTGTGATGCTGGTTTGCTGGTATCTGGAGAGACTTTCCCTAGTCTGAACTGCCATGCTGCAAGAGCAACACCTTGAGATAAAAAACACAGTGTGGAAGCAAAAGTAACCTCAGCCACAACATGATTTCTGATTACCAGATCAAGTAACCATTCATTTTCTGTCAAATCCTTTGTCACTCACTCCACACACAGACCACCAATGTGCCAACAACCAACTGTTTAATGTTACATTTACTCTGTGTTCACTCTCATGAATTATTCATTATAGGCCATTCAACAGCACTCTAAAGACAAATTTATATGTATTGAGGTAACTTTTCATGGTTATTTATGGTAACTGAAATTGTACTTTCCTCCTGAGCATATTGAGCATAATGTGGCACTTCATATCAAATCATAGCTCCTATTGACTTCCATCCAGCTGTGAGTCCTTAATACTTCTACAAATGTAACCATAAGATACCAGACCTAGCAGCCGCTTGTTGACTTTCTATTGGCCACCAGAAAATTACTTTTCCAGTGACATAGCAGAGCCATGACAGAAACAGGGGTTCTCCAGGGCTGCAGTCATACTTATAACTAATAAAACTATCTTTCTTCTTACAAATATTTACTAAGGAAAACCTTACTAGTTCAGTAATGATTTGTGGGTGCTGCAGGCTCCTGCAGGTAAGCTCAATTAATTTCTAGAGTAGGATAGGAAAGCATTGGAAGATTAGTGGTACACAGCATGTAGAGTCTGTCCCACAGCTGCTGAGTAGGCCTTTATTTCTTCTAACCTAGGTACACAATGGCTTTTCCTCTAAGAGTGGTGTCTCATCAGTCTTCCTGATTGCCATGTTGGAAGTATTCCTACAATATCTTGGACTGTTAGTGATACCACACTGAGATATTCTTTGAGTGTTATCTGATATGGGTCAGCCAGTATTGAACCAAACATTCAGCAAAACATTAAAATAAAAGCTGAATCTAAAGATGGCTTTTCTTCATAAAGAAAAACTAACTTATGACCTTAGGTTGTGCGTAGTCTGACCACACCTTTTAAGTCTCTGAAGTCCAGGAAGGCAACCCTAATGCCTGGATGAACTTCAACAGAGGCATTTCTATTTGTTCTTCATGCTGCATTCTCATTAATTCTTGTGAAATGTACACTTTCTCATATATTATACAGTAAATGGTGCATTTCAAAGAAGTAGCTGTCTGAAATGACATAAAATTTGTAGAAGGCATTAGTTTCAGATTGAAATAGCAAAAGGCAAAGCCAGAGACTTCTCCAGCTTACAGCTGGACTGACTTCAAAGACTGATTTTCTGCCTAGCAATTCAGAATATTCTTTGCTGAAGAGGAGACTGAGGTTTTATAATTCAGTCTTTTCATAGCCTCTGCAGAACTGGATAGTTGCCATCTACATCAGAGTAATGCTAGAGGTGCTTAAAAGATGAGGTTATGGAGTTGAGAGAAAGGACACCTAGTATTAATAACCCATACCATTAGATAAATTGCATTGATGGTAAAACTATTATTTAAGGCAAAGAACAATGACACTAATTCAGAAGGATCCAAAAATTGCAATTAAGAATCACTTCACAAATAACTGAAAAATAGCACAGTTATACTTGAAAAATTATGCTATGCTACTCATAAGGCATTTTGTAAAGAAGAATATATAAAATCTCTTATTCAATTTTCTAACAAAAAACTTTATCAGTACACTTAACTGTCTGAGTAGTATCATGAACTTAAAACAGGACTATTTATGTGACATAAAATAATGTTTAAAACACCCATGCAGGACCAGTGCCCAGCACTTTGGGCATGACACAAAAATCTGAGGTAGGTTGACAGAGATTAGTGGGGCAATGAAGGATATAGACTAGAGTTAGTTTTAGATTTTGAAGATGACATTTTGATGTTCCTTTATCAGGTCTAGGGTGGGATTCGGTGGCCTGAAGATTTATGTGGAAATTTCTATTGAGACACTGAAGATTCAGTATCTATAGCCTGAACATGACTTCCATCTTGAGATTTTGAAGATATAAATACTTGAATAATATGTGCAAATATGTACAAGATTTTAAAACAGAAAAAGCATATCCCATCCGGTGCTCCACAGAGATGACAAATGTACGAAAATATAGGAACAGATAGGACATCCTCAGTTATCACGTTCACTTTCCCACAGCCATAGGACGACAAATCCCAGGCAAGAAATGTCCATTCCTTGCCCTTACACACACCAGAAGCCACTTCCTATTTTGATATAAAATGTGATGAATGTGCTTCATGACATATCAAGGGCTTAGAAAACTAAAAGTACCATGGAGTTGAAAACATACAAACATACATGATCTGCAAAGTCAAAAAATATGCTACTCCCCAGGCAATAGTTTGGCCTGGACATAGTAATTAACATCTCTAGCAAAATAAAAGAGAGACAAAACAAAAGAGACCTCAGATTGTGGAAGAACCTAGGTTAGTGAAAGGTACAATGTTTCTTCTAGGGCCACAGGCCTTTGGCTGGCCAGTCTCTTCATTTAGCTTACCTGGTTATACAGTCTTCCAAGATTGCAGTGGGTTCTATAGGAAAAAGAATCACGAGGAGTAAATCTGAGTATTTCAGCATGTAAACAAAATTACAAGCCAACTTTTCATGACTATAATTGAAGAAATTGGCTTTGTTTGTGTAAGTAATGGCCAAATACTCTTAATTTGAGAATCAGTACCAGGTTTTGGATTTGTTTATCATTTACAGCATACTGTATAATAATAATAATACATGAAAGAAACAAAGAAAAAGCCAAAATTAAAAGGAAGCAAATCCCCCTAGGAAAGCTTTCTGGATTCTCTACACTAAAAGAAGATTCACTGTCTCTATTCTATCTGGACAGCAACAAAAAAAAAGTGGCTTTGAGTCAATGTTCTTCTTAACAGACACACTTGAGTCTCATAAAGCTGAAAAGCAGAGGCTGCCAATAGCTGGAAAGAAACATGTATTCTCAAACAGAATTATGACCTGATATATAAGACAAAGTTACATCATAAGGATACTTGGCCTTCTCACCAGGTGATTTTTTCCATGCTATGTCAGATTAGCAATATTTAATCCGACTTCTTCATAAGAATAATACCATTTATACTTAATAGCATTTTAAATAGTCTTAAAATAGAGGCATATTGGAAATTTTAAAATTCTGAGGCATGCAAAGAAAGTTATAGTGGCATTCTGTCTGGGCATGAGAAAAAAATCAAGGGCCTTGCTTTCATCATCTATTTCACTGATCACTAATTTTACTACAGTTAGAATTTGTATCATTTAACAGGTAGAACTGGTATCTCCCAAGAACCTGTCATTTAAAATGTCTCATCTCCAAAAGGGGAGTGGAGACCAAAGTCCATTAATTCCAGCCCAGTTAGAAATGCAGTGGAAAAGCACCAAAGGTCCATAAACACAAAATGATTTATTGCTAATATGTTCCCACACTACTTAATCACACAGGTAAAATACGTGGCTCCAAACACAACACAATTATAAGTATGTAAAATACATGGCTCCAAACATAGTCCTATGACACATATGAAAAATATGCAGCTCCAGACACAATACTACAATAGGTCATAAGCTAATCAAAAATAGAGAAAAGGTGAAGAAGCTGTGTGCTAATGAAAAAGAGAGGGGAAAAAAAGAAAAGGAGAGAAAGACCACCAGTTCCAACATCAATCCAGCCAACAGGGGAGGGATGGGTAGGGGGACAACAGGACACAGGTTCAGTCGTAGGAGTGCCCCACCTGAAGTTTCCCCATGCTGGTCTCTATTCTCCCCCTTTCATAGCTGCAGGAGTTCCCTTTCATGTACAGGTCAAAGGAAAACCAGGAGTGTTTGAGACAGATAAGGCCAAGAGAGCCTCTGCTCTTTGTCCTTATCTTTGACTGCTAATCCTTTGTCTCAGGGGATTAATGGCTGATAAATTCATAAAGGTCCCTGTTCTGCCTATGGTCCCCAACAGCCAGAAGCACAATCTCACTTCATAGCCCAGTAAAGCCAGGAGCAAGATCCCACAAAACAGCCCCCTAGATAAGTCACTCTACAGTATCAGCCCTTTCCTGAGACTCCTTCAGCACACACACCACAGAGTGCACCTACAACAGCTTCAGGTGGACATCTCTACATGCACAGTAAGGAGCTGGCATTGCTGTCATTCAAGCAAACATCAATATGACAAATGAATACTGCACGTCTGAAGTCCAGTCATTTAAGAGAGATGATTTTGTTATTTTAGGTGCTGATCGCATATCAAACAATGCAAAACAAATGAGTGTCAATACTAGTTTAAGGATGAACAGATTTCCCACCTGTTCAGGTTTCCTCTTCTTGTCACAGGGTGGAGCTAGCTATCTCAGGCTTATAGACAATACAGCAGCAAAAAAGAATGTCCCCTTTCTTACACCAGAAGCAACAGCAAGCTCCCCTGTCTGCCTTCAGTTGGCTTTGATATATACTGATGTTGTTGGTGTAATTAACCATTCGCATAGATTTACCATGAAGCCTTGTGGCCCCCTTTTAATTTCCCATGTATTCATTTTACAAAAGGGACACTATTAAAGAGCAGAATACAATAAGATTAACAAAGTACCGCTTGTGTACTATGTTTTATTCATTCCCAACAAGATGAAATAAGTTCTTACAGACAGCAAGTACAGAGCAAAAGTCTGCATCAGCAGTTGAGCTATGAAATGTTGTGCCAAAAACCTTGCTAATCCTTTGGATTATAAACTATTACTATTATAATCCATTCTTTCAAAATGGATCTGAGAAGGTTATATGACTGGAATTAACCCTTGTTCTACAGAACTATGAAATGTTCCTTATACGCTACTCTGATCTTCTTTAAGTAGACACTTAAATAACTAGTGTATAAAAAGTAATCACAAGGGAGGAAATAAAGCTTCAGCAGCAATTAAACAGAAATTTAGAGATATATGGGTTTAAAAAAATATAACTTTTTTTTCTCATTGATAAATCAAGCTATATAATTTTATAATAACCATGGATCTGCCAAATATGCGTATTTCACCAGTGTGAAAGAGAATGGGCTATTTAATATTAACTGAATAATATATTTATAACATCTTTTAAATCTCTAGAATTTAGAAGCCTCTGACAAAATTTCCCCTTCTGGTAACATCTCAAGAGTTTTCTTTCTAGCTGATTTTTAACGATGTACCTTAGCAGTACAGCCCTGACCTCTAGTGGGTTTAGTGAAACCCACTAGAAGTTCCAGCAAAACCATACAATCAGACAAGGACTAGCCATTTTATTAAACAAATGAAAAATAATTACAGGCCAACAGCAGTATTGTGTTTGCTTTATGCCAATATCCATCTGATTGATGAGATGTTTATGACATTCTGCACATGAGTGCTCATTACCGTTGGGAGCTCTGTATTAAGTAAACCCCATTATTAATTTCTTAGCTATCTGCATAGCTTGGTTGACTTATCTTTTTTTGGTTAACTTACCTTTTGCCCAAGAGATATCAATCACTGGATTCAGAAAAGCAAATAAGTCAGTTATGGGATAAATACAATGCAGGGTTTTTATAATCTAAGAATATCTTATTGCTGTGAAGGCTTATGAACCCTTATTACATTCAGTGCAAACTTAACGCTTCCATGATAAACTCCAGATTTAAAAGATTAAGGATCTTAGGTTTTCTTTTATTTTTGTCCCATGGTGAAAATGAAATCCGAAGCTCTGAAAAGATTCCTGCAATGATTTTCCAATGAAATATGGGAGGCTTCCATAAGAAGACTGCAGAAAATATGCAAGACAATATTCAGTCTAGCTGTCTTATCTGGAAGGCCAAAGAAAGACACAAAAGGATGGGAATGAGGGCTCTTTCTTTCAAATTACTGACACAGATTAAACGATATACAGACAGTCTTAAGAGGATAGACTATGCTCCTCCCTATATATCCTAGAGTCTCCAGCACAAAGTGCTAATGAAAGCATTCATACAGCTCATGTTCTTGGTTACATTATGTACCTACACTAATGTAAATAATTTTGTTCTGATTTACCATGAACTAAGCAAAAGGGAATCAGATCAAACTCAACAGTCTGGATGGTGAATATTGCAAAAGAAGACCAAAAAATCCGTTGCTTATGAAGTCCAAGGCAGTTAATCCAAAAATTAATGAAGTATAATTTGAAAAAAATTTCTAGGGATTCCTGAGGCTGTCCTAAATTTTGTTAAGTTGAGATTCTTACATTCAGACATCATTGTCTTAACTAGAAGATCCTCCACTTTTTACTTCCCCCCCTGTATGGTTTGCTATGGCTACCTCCCTATTTAGTAAAGCCAAGTTGACTGCTAAGAGTTATCATGTCGTACCAGTGACAAATCCCCTCTCCTGAATTACTCAAAATGTAAGAATCATAGAATCATAGAATCATAGAATCACCAGGTTGGAAGAGACCCACCGGATCATCGAGTCCAACCATTCCTATCAAACACTAAACCATGCCCCTCAGCACCTCATCCACCCGTGCCTTAAACACCTCCAGGGAAGGTGACTCAACCACCTCCCTGGGCAGCCTGTTCCAGTGCCCAATCACCCTTTCTGTGAAAAATTTTTTCCTAATGTCCAGCCTAAACCTCCCTTGGCGGAGCTTGAGGCCATTCCCTCTTGTCCTGTCCCCTGTCACTTGGAAGAAGAGGCCAGCACCCTCCTCTCTACAACCTCCTTTCAGGTAGTTGGAGAGAGCAATGAGGTCACCCCTCAGCCTCCTCTTCTCCAGTCTAAACAACCCCAGCTCTCTCAGCCATTCCTCATAAGGCCTGTTCTCCAGCCCCTTCACCAGCTTTGTTGCTCTTCTCTGGACTCATTCCAGAGCCTCAACATCCTTCTTGTGGTGAGGGGCCCACAACTGAACACAGTATTCAAGGAGCGGTCTCACCAGTGCCAAGTACGGAGGGAGAATAACCTCCCTGGAGCTGCTGGTCACGCCGTTTCTGATACAAGCCAAGATGCCATTGGCCTTCTTGGCCACCTGGGCACACTGCTGGCTCATGTTCAGTCGGCTGTCAACCAACACCCCCAGGTCCCTCTCCTCCAGGCACCTTTCTAGACAGACTTCTCCTAGTCTGTAGGACTGCATAGAGTTGTTGTGCCCCAGGCGCAGGACCCGGCATTTGGCCTCGTTAAACCTCATGCCATTGGACTCTGCCCAGCGGTCCAGCCTGTTCAGATCCCTTTGCAGAGCCTCCCTACCCTCCAGCAGATCGACACTTCCACCCAGCTTAGTGTCGTCCGCAAACTTGCTAAGGGTGCACTCGATGCCTTCATCCAGGTCATTGATAAAGACATTGGACAGGGCTGGACCCAGCACTAAGCCCTGGGGAACCCCACTTGTCACTGGCCTCCAGCTGGATTTCACACCATTTCCCACCACTCTCTGGGCCCGGCCATCCAACCAGTTTTCCACCCAGGAGAGTGTGCGCCTGTCCAGGCCAGAGGCTGACAGTTTCCTAAGCAGAATGCTGTGAGAAACTGTGTCAAAGGCTTTGCTGAAGTCCAGGAAGACCACATCCACAGCCTTTCCCTCATCCAGCAGCCGAGTCACTTTGTCATAGAAGGCCATCAGGTTAGTTTGGCAAGACCTGCCTTTTGTGAATCTGTGTTGACTGGGCCTGATCACCTGGTTCTCTTGCATGTGCTTCATGATAGCACTCAAGATCACCTGCTCCATGACTTTCCCTGGCACTGAGGTCAGACTGACAGGCCTGTAGTTTCCTGGGTCCTCCCTGCGGCCCTTTTTGTAGATGGGCACAACATCAGCCAGCCTCCAGTCCAGTGGGACTTCCCCAGTCTTCCAGGACTGTTGGAAGATGATGGAAAGGGGTTTGGCCAGCATATCTGCCAGCTCCTTCAATACCCATGGGTGGATCCCATCCGGCCCCATAGACTTGTGGGTGTCTAGTTGGGCAAGCAAGGCTCTGACCTCCTCCTCTTGGATCATGGGAGCCTCATTTTGCTCCTCTAGCTCCTGGCTTTGTACACGGAGGAAACAACTGAGATGATTTAAAGGTAACCCTCACTTTATATGCTAGCATGCTACAGTGCATTGCATAAGCTTGGTGTCATAGACTAATATTTAATTTTTTGGCTGCTTCTATATTGCTCTGAGCTCTACTCGAAATGCTCCAAGTGCCCAACTCCTCCAACTACAGGTTCCTTGGCTTTTAGAAAGAGAATGACAGTTATCCCAACTCCAAATGCAAGCAAAGGATTGACAAAGAATGATGTCGGATTCCTGCAACAACATCAGTTATCAAAAGCAGGCTTTGGCATTCTCATTAGTTTCTGTGTAAGCACAGAGCAGGAAAAGATGAGCCAGAGTAGCCTTTCTGTATAAAGTACAACCTGGACTGTATAGCCTCCTCTGGCCCAAGGTAACCCTGACTGCCTGCCTCCGGATCATCAGGGAGCCGATCTGCTCTGACCATTCTACATCTCCCCAGTTCTCACTTCTTTCTCAAGAAAACAGAACTGCATCCAAAAATAACTCCTAGTAACATTAGCCTCTGGTTTATTCTCTGTAGCCCACGACATTTCATATTTACCATTGATCTGCTATTAAATCTTCTTGCTTTGTTTGCTTCCTGAGGAGGATGTTAGCTCCTACATTCAGTCTCCAAACTCCACACCTCTGTATACAGAAATTCCAGCAAGTCTTTACCCATTTCTACAGAAAATGCCATAATCTGCCTAGGAGGCGGCCATGTCTAGGCTTGCTACCTGCCCTACCACTTGACAGAGGTGGGGAGTGGGGACAGAGACCCTTAAAATCCCCACGGAAACCTGCAACTGCACCTGCAACTGCATGTGCACCCACCATCTTCCAAACTGGGCTCAACAAAGGAATGCGTAATGCTATATGCAGAGCCCCAGAAACAGTGACTATCTTTCATCTTTTCTATTTCTCCTGTAAAGCTGACCAGCCACAGGCTAGGATGTAATACCATTTTAGATTCCATTAGGTAATCTCTAAGCTCCCAGTTGAAGAGTACAGATCTTCCCTGAGTACTGTGTCATAGTTGCTGGTTCTGCTCTCTCCACAGCAGTTGTCTCCCTTGTCTTAAATCTGTTCTCCTAGAGGTGCTACCACCGTCACTGATGGGCTTGGTCTTTGCCAGCAACGGGTCCGTCTTGGAGCTGGCTGGCATAGGTTCTATTGGACGCAGGGGGAGCTTTTAGCAGCTTCTCACAGAAGCCAACCCTGTAGCTCTGATGCTACCAGAATGTTGCCATGCAAACTCAGTGCAAATGCAGTTTTAAAATTAGCTTTCATCACTCCAAACCGATGGTTGTTTGGATAATGATATGATTAATCACATGGCAGCTCTAGGAAGTTACTCAGAAGCATGTCCAAAAAAATCCTCATGATAATCTGTTATAGAGAAAAGATGTTTACATGTTCCTGGTATGATTCTTTAGAACAATTACTGTATATCTCAAATGGCAATTATAAGAACATAGAGCATTATGATTGAGCAAAATTTACATTTAGGCACTGAGCTTATACTAAGGAAAGCTTCCCCAGCCACGCATCCACCATACTTTTCCCAAGAAATCTTTCTCTGTCCTTGGATTGTTGTCAAACCACCCCACCTGTCCCCTCTCCTCTCAGAGAAACCAGTTTCCACAACTCAGCGCTGCCCAGGAGTCATGCATCAACCACCCTTACGGCATCCAGGTTGGATGGGGCCTTGAGCAGCCTGGTCTGGTGGTGCTGTACTCCTGAGCAAACCAATATGAGCTGCTATTTAGCGTCCCTACTAATGCCTAATCTAATCATGGAAATCAACAAACAGTAAAGTCCTTATTTTGTGATATTTAAGGAATAAAAAAATGAAGGCTGCAGAAGACCAGCACCCCGCCAGTACTTCAGGAACCAGAAAAGATGGGAGGTCAAGATAAACCTTATTTTGAACCTCATATGGAAACTTCAAAGGGAGCCAGATGCCAGCAAAATAGAGTAGGGGGCTGTTTTGCAGACCTCAGACTCAATAAAGGATTGTGGGGAGCATGCATAAGGGGTAAGGACACCTATTATAATTAGTATTGGGAAATGTGATTTATATGCATGAATTTTATGAAAAATATAATACATATGTACAAATTCAGTGCATAAAAGGTTTGCTACTTGTATTCACTGGTGTATACGGCAGGAGGATCGATGATCGATCCCCCCCTGTATATCCGATATAGAATTAAAACCAATGCCTGCTTCTTAAGACCCCCAATTGGTGTTCAGAAGTTTCTTTTCCCAATTTCAGTGACAGTGGGAGGTCTCCCTGCCCACGGCAGGGGGTTGGAACTGGTTCATCTTTAAGGTCCTCTCCAACCCAAACCGTTCTATGATTCTATGGTCCCTGACACACAAGGAAGCCTGTTCATGTCTCCACAGCAGCATTACAGTAGGTACCCAGTAGTATCCAGGCTCTTTACCACCACTGACCCCTACAGCCTCCCCTGCCTTGGCTCAGGGCCCTCCCCGTGATACAAGATGTAGTTAGTATTATAAAAAGGGGAATATTTTGATTTAAGCTAAAGTAGAGTTAAGTTTCATCTAAGTAACTGTGTTCTTTGAAAGTTAAGACAGAATGTCTCTCTGATAGGATGCTTTCTTTACAATGGTGTTTTTCCAGACACTGTTCATCCTTTTGAAAATTATAGAATTATAGAATCATAGAATAGTTAGGGTTGGAAGAGACATTAAAGATCACCCAGTTCTAACTCCTCTGCCATGGGCAGGGACATCCTACTGGATCAGGCTGCCCAAGGCCCCATCCAACCTGGCCTTGAACACCTCCAGGGATGGGGCAGCCACAACCTCCCTGGAAAACCTGTTCCAGTGCCTCACCACTCTTACGATGAAGAAATTCTTCATTATGTCTAGCCTAAAACTGCCCCTCTCCAGTTTATACCCGCTCCCCCTCGTCCTATCACTACAAGCCTTTGTAAACAGTCCCTCCCCAGCTTTCTTGTAGCCTCTTCAGGTACTGGAAAGTCACTATAAGGTCTCCTTGGAGACTACTCTTCTCCAGGCTGAACAAGCCAAACTCTTTCAGCCTGTTCTCATATGGGAGGTGTTCCAGCCCTCTGATCATCTTTGGAGCTCTCCTCTGGACCCCTGGATGATAACGTCCTGTCTGAAGCATGATCTGTGCTGAACATACATGTCTCTGGTAATCCCTTCTGTTTGCAGACTTTCCCCATCTCAAAGGCAAAGTCAGGCAAAGAACTGACTCCAATGCTCCAAATTAGCAAGACTTGACTGTTGCGAAGTTTCATAATAACATTAAAATTAGACCTTGGAAAGCAACAGAATGTGCATAAGACTTCTTGGAAGACTTATCCACAATGCATGTAAATGGGAAATACATTCTGTCCCCAGCTCTCGTCTCGCTGCAACTCGACTGATGAAGATCGCTCCCCGGTGTCTCCCAGCCCCGATAACGGATGCTTGCTTCCTAAAACACCAAAACGACTCCCGGAGAGCTTGACTTCCCAGCACTTTCGCCCTCGCCTCCGCCGCGCTCCGCCCGCTGCCTTCCCTCAGCCTCGCGCCCCGCGTCGCTATGGCGACCGCCCCGCCCCTTCCGGCAGCGACCGGAAGCGCCGCGGCGGAAGCGGGAGGGGGCGGAGGCGGGCAGGGCCCCGCGGAGCCGGCAGGGAGCGGCGGCGCGGGGGGAGCCCGGGGCTCGGCCTGTGCCCTTCGCCCGGCCCTTGCCGCCTGGCTGCTCCGTCCGGCCGCTCCCGGGCCCCGCGAATCGGCCCCGCTGCCCGCCTGGCGGTGCGGGTGCCGTGGGACCTGGGCGAATCGCACCTGTGCCTCGCTGCCGGTAGGGGTGGATGCTCTCGTTCTGCCGCTCCTAGGAGCGGGCGTCAGCCGGGGAGGAGGCGGAAAGGCTGCTCGGGAAGCCGGGGGCCTGTAGGGCGACACGCGTGGATTCCCTCCAGAGCCATCCTGTGCGGGCTTCTTTGCGCCTCCCACACCGCCTCGCCATCTGCCAGAAGGCAGCAGGTTTCAGTCTTTTGGGGACCTCCAGCCATTGTCTCTAGGAGCTTTTTTTCTGTCAAAATTCCTTCCACGGAGGTGCCAGGTAGCAGGCGAATGTTACTTGAAATCTAGGAAGATGTTTCCCGATCCGTGGCTGGGTGTGGAACATAACTGCAACCAAAATGTTTCAACAGATAAAAATGACATGTGGTGCAATTTCTTAAGTGAATGCTTCAAGTATAGTGAGGCACTGTGGTGTTCAAATGTGAAAACAAAAATGATTTGACTGTTCACATCTCATTGGAATGATGCTAAGGGCAGGGTTTAAAGATTGGGCGTTTTGAGCTAGGTTTTTTGTCATAAAGCTATCTAGCTGAATTTCAAAATGAAATAGTGTAGGAACATAGTGTCTGAGTGCACGGCCATCTAAGGAAAACACTAGTGCTGTGCAGATTTTATTCACTTTATAATTGACCGCCTGTTGTGAGTCAGTATTAAACTAACACCTCAAAATAGTGCTAGAAGGCACTGCTACTGGATTTGTTGTCTGCAGACTAATACATTCATACAAGTGAAGCAAAAAATCTAGTCGGGTGTGCCGAATATTCAGGTTGCTTGGTATTAAATATTCTAGCCTTCTGTGCATCTGTCAATCTGATGTTTGTGATTTCTGCTGCAACAGAGGAGCATACTGGACTGTATGATTTTAATTATTTGCTTACTGCTAATTTACCATTTAATTTAACTAATGTAAAATGTGCAAAGTGACTAGTCATTAGGACGGGAGGTTCTCTTTTTTTGCCTTTGGGGGAAAGAGTACTACACAAATGAAATTTAGGTACAATGAACCACTGAAAATCTTTTGTTTAAATAAAATGCTTATTTAGTTTCTTAGTAATATTTTTTTCTGTGACATTTTTTTCAGTAGCCCCAAGTGTGACCATAAAATATGATTCTTTGCCTGATGCACCAGTCTTCTTAAGTACATCATCTGCCATTTGGTCACCCAGCTTCTGCTACAATGGTAAGTTATGATTCAGATAATATATTTTGAGATCTTTTCACTCTAGTCTGCTGGATATCTGACTAATGAAGAGAACGCCATTAATTATTCTCATCATCTTTAAAAAAAGAGATTTGCTTGTCATTCCTGAGTTATGGTGTTTCTCTTTTCAGGGGTGTCTTCCTTCATAGCCTGTAAATAGTTCTAAACACTTAGTCACCATCCAGTTCATCAGAAGGATTATCACACAGTGGTGTGTTTTCAGTCATGACTGGTGTTAGATAGCTAAGGATGGAGTTTAAATCCTGTCTCCACATAGTATTCTTCTAGCCATAGTATTCTTCTGACACTATTGCCGTGAATTTTTACCTGTTCTCAAGCAGTCTGTGAATTGAATGTCTGAAATCATGCCGTTGTCTACTAGACCTATATAGAAAATATGATTATTTGACATATTCAGATAAACACCTAAACACTTTAAAAATTTTAATGTTTTGTAGTGGCAGGTTCTCATGAGCTAATTGGCGCGTTGAGTGTTCTTTTTGTCAAGCATGAGCAAGAAATTTTGTATTGGAGACACTGTAGGTGAACGCTAGAAAGCACAAATATTTTTGCTGTATATTTCTTTGCTCTTACTGTTGTATGCTTCCCCCCCACAGCACTAGATTCTCTTCTAATGTATGAAATAACTAGTTCTGCTGTTCATGGGGCATGTCCTTCCATTCCTTGAGGTTCAAGTAAAGGCATTTGCTTTCATGAACAGCTGATAGGGGTGGATTAAACTGAGGAAACAACACAAATATGTATGTAGGAAGTAGTATCTATTACAAGTGTTTCTAAAATTTACTAAGGAGTGGAAGAGTCTCCCAAAGCTCTTCACTCTGTTTATTGAATAGTGTAGCCTAGATCCTCTATTTGTCATCTCCAATTATTTTGCTTAATATTTGTTATTACTTTTATTAGGTGTAATTTCTGTTCCTACTTTTAGTTCAAAATGCCTTTAATTGTCCTAAGATTTCATTATTTAGTTAAAACCTTGCAAGTGTAGACACTTGGTAGCGTGATTAATTACTGTTGATGCAGTTGCATGAGGTTTCAACTGCTAAATTTAGTATGTGCCAAAGAATGTTTGAGCCTGTCTTCTAACTATGAATTCATATCAGTAGTAATAGAGTGTTTTGTAGTGATTTTTGTGTATGAGAGTGTTTAAACAGCTAATGTACTTCCTGAAAAAAATCTTTCTAATTCTTGCAGCAACAAGCTTTAGAACTGGCACTGGATCGTGCAGAGGTAAGGAGTAGCTATGTTTTTTGTTTGCACATAATATATTATTCTCACAGTTAAAAAATAACTGCTGTATTTTCGTATTTCTTCTGAAAAGTACAAGAGGAACAGGTTATGTAAATGTTTGTGTGTATAAAGAATTATCATACACGTAATGCTGGTTTTGCAAAATTCTCACTAGAATTGCTACTTCATTTGTCTCTTTCCTGTTGCACTAAAATCATCATCAGATGCAATAATGCTTTGGACAGGCTATGCAGGGCCTCTGTTTCCCCATTAAAATCATCAAATCTGTGTGCTATGAAATAGGCAGAGTGGTACAGTGGTGATCCAGAGAGAGCTGGCAGAAATATATGGCAAAATCCTGTGTTTAAGGGTAGCTCACTTACAACAGAGAGGCAGGTGTCTTCACATCCGTGTTGTTTCATGTTGACATCTGATATAATGCTTACCTTGGACCCTGTTATGGGAAATAGGCGTTTCTGTAGGAAAACCTCTTTCCATTGAAATCCTGAACTTAGCTGTTAAGCAAAATGCTTCAGACGAACAATAGAGATTTGACAAAAGCTTGTTAGAATATAAATTGTATTTAATGTAGGGTAGTATCTTTATTCTTTTTAAATAAAAATATTTAATGTACATGAATTATATTCATTATATGCAGCTCTATAGAGCAAACTAGCGTGAATGCAAGAAACAAGGGCAAATTAAACTTCCTGAAGTTGGTCATGTAGAGGGGTACTTTATTTGTAAATATTGTTGAGCCAGTATGCGTTAACTTGATTGTATGTTATCATGTTAAATTCAGTAGTGTTTACTGCGGTAGTTAACGAAGTACAGCAGTATTATTTACTACTGTAAATACAAAAAATGAATGTAAAATCAAGACTTTGCATGCAACTTATGCCATAGCCATGAAATGCTGTGTTTCACAGCTAAGTTGAGCTTTGTCCTTCTTGGTGACAGTAATGCACGCGGGATTATGTCTAGTATGGTTTTGAAACAAGCATGTACCATAATCATTAATAACTTTCTTTATCCATAGAACACTGTCTGGTAATGAAGTTGTATGGTAGCTGGAATTAGATTTTATACATGTTGTTCTTTGTTTATCTTTGTTTATTTTTCTCTTCTAGTATATCATTGAAAGTGCCCGTCAGAGACCTCCCAAAAGAAAATATTTATCCAGTGGAAGGTAGTAAGAGTTTCATTGTTTAGCTTTTACATAGCTTTTCTTTGATTTAATTTTGGTTACATTTTAACCTTTTTCAATTTCAGAAAATCTGTATTTCAAAAACTCTATGATTTATATATAGAAGAATGTGAAAAAGAGCCTGAGATAAAGGTAAGTGGAAATTGTTAAGATGTTTTTCATTGTTGTCTGAACAGGCAAATTCAGAAAATACTTGATTTATTTTGCATTATTTGTTTGTTTAAAAAAAGAATAGATTCTGGTTACTGTTTTAGTTATCTAAGGCTAAGACCACAGGAGAAACAATTATTATGACTTTAGTGGACTGAACTCTGTAATTTAATAGCATCTTCTTAGTTCAGTTTTAATTAAAAAACAAGTGGTAGGAGGGCCAATGACCACCTGGAATCCCTCAATCTGTTTTTAAAGGTAATGAAGTAGAATGCTGACAGAGGATTGCAAAGATGGCATTCTTGAGGTGCTTTTCTATATGTGAAAAGAGAATTTCAAAAAAATGGTCTAGAAAGGAGAGGGGTGTCTGACAAGTTCTAGATAACAGTACTATTAAAATAAGTACCTGATATAATATGAATAGCAAGGCCTAGTCTGGATCGAATGACCTAGTCAGTCTGACTTAATCCTGTGTCACTGAAGTCATTTGTGGTCAAGTTCCAGGGCTGCATGCATTGTTGTTGGCATTGCTTTGAGAATAAAATTGTGTAGCGTGACTGCCCTAGGTAGAAATGGTGGAGAATTTTTTAGAATCTGTGCTTTGTTGTACATTTAGATTTACTTCTTCGATAACAGATGAATTGCTAGTGTGTAGTGCTTAGCAACAATAAATCTAAGGTGTAGTAGGCACAAGCTACTTTGTTCAACTGTGAATACCAAATGGAATGAGAAGAACAAGCAGTGAAGCCTGCTGTATTGCTGCTGCGAAAGGAACTAAAAACCAATGAGAAGACAAATGCAAATGAGATATTAGTTACTACGTGCATGTAATTCTTTTGTGTGACTCTGATTTAGTTGGTTTTATTTAGCATATTATGCTGATTCTAATCACAGTCATGAGTAAGGTGTTAAGCTTAAAGATTAAAACATCAGTAGTGAATGGCTAACAATGTTTGCACAGCAGGAACCGGATCAGGCTTGCTAGACTAGAATCTGAAAAAGATCCTAGGATTTCAGTGTAAAAGTTTCTGCTATATGAAATGAGTAGTTGTGAAGGCTTAGTAGAGCAGTAGGATGTAAAATTATCTGAGGTTTAGAATTCAATGTTCTAAGGAGGCTTCAAAAATGTTTAACTTGTAGGATACCTTTGAAACATACGAACCGGGTTTTTTTGTATACCTGTTATATGTGGAAAAAGATCATTCTTACAGTTAAATAAGGTAGTCCCTGCAGCTACTGGACCAAATTTCAGCAAATGGAGGCAAGGCAATGCAATTAATAAAGCTTCCAAATGGTGTAATTCAATATTTAAATCCTGCTTCTGTTAGGAATATTCATTTTTTTTTTTGCTTCATATTTTTTGTTGTCAAATGGTGTATAATTAACTGTATAAATTGTGCTCATAGAAGTGATACAGATAATCATAGAATCACCAGGTTGGAAAAGACCTCTTGGATCATCAAGTCCAACCATCCTGATCTGCCACTAAACCACAATAGTGCACTGTAGATTTACATTGTGGCATGGAGTCATCTTTTTAACTGTATTGTCTGGGTTTTTTTTAGTTTAAATGAATGTTTTTTTAAAAAAAACCTCTGTGTATAAGCGTGTATAGCAATACATAATGAATATACTCGGCTGAATGTATTCTAATTAAATTTAAGTGGGCTTGTTTAGATGTATACTTCAACACTAATCTAAATAATATTCTAGCAATTGCTTTTCTTTCTACTAATTGCTTGATGGTATTATGTTCATGAGCAATGTTTACTTTTAAAGCAGAAGCTGAGGCGAAATGTGAATTTGCTTGAGAAGCTGGTTATGCAGGAGACGTTGTCATGTCTGGTAGTGAACCTCTATCCAGGAAATGAGGGTTATTCACTTATGCTCAGGGGAAAAAATGGTTCAGGTAATATTTCTGCTATTTCGTTTTCAAAAATATTTTGAATGCTCTGAATAGTTAGAATGTGTTGCTGCTTACATTTAAATGTTTTATTTCTAACATAATCCTTTGTGGAAAAAACAACAACTGTACTTGATCTAAAAATCTGCACAAAGCTGACGTGCTCAGAAATGATCTCTGTGCATTGTACATCAGTAGGTATTAGTCTTTTGATTGCTTTCCATTCTCTTATTTCCCTCTGGCTTCCTGAGTTACTTATCCGAGTTTCTCTTGCTTCAGGTTCCTTCTATACCTTATGAAACAAGAAATTGTTTCTTTCACTGCTTCCTAAATCTAGGATTTTGATGTGCAATAAGAGCATATCATTTGGCAGAAAAAATTTCAGCCATTGAGCTGTAAAGGCATGTTGCCTTCTGCACAGTAGGAGCAAAATCAAGCTCTGGGAACAGAAATGGATGTTAAAATTAATACTGTGTAAAAAAATGTTGCCTGCTTGGATAGGTTTCCACCAGCCCTGCTTTTTCCTGTGACAAGCTTGTTTTAGATTTCACATTGTTAAAGTTTGAACTTGGAAGGCAAAAGAAAAGCAATATGTTTTGTTTAAATTCAGATTCTGAGACCATTCGGCTGCCTTATGAGGAAGGAGAGCTGCTTGAATATTTGGATGCAGAGGAGCTACCACCTATTTTGGTTGATCTTTTAGAAAAATCTCAGGTTTGAAAGATTTTTTTATTGTTGTTATTCAGAAAGAACTTACATTTTGTACCCAGATATACCTTGATTTTTTGAATGCTTCACACAGGTGATTCCAACCACAAGACATAAAACACTTGTGCATTTGGAACTGCAATATTTAATGCCTCAAATTAAAATTTTAGTGTTATATAGGAGAAAAATACCAGAGAGAAAAGGATAGAAGAAAGATTGCTATGGTTAAGGCTGTGAAGTGACTTGAACTCTGTGCTTTAGCAAAATATCCTGTGCTCTTTGTCATTATTAAATATTTGACGTGGGAATTTTTCTTAAGACTACATTGCTGGCATATGAAAACACCACATTTGGTGCTTGTATTTTAGGTGTATATAGGTATGTAGTAAAGACCACTGGTCTGACCAAATTAGTGATTAGCTTTAGTTATAGTATCACTAAGTATTATATGATATATAACAAACTTCTTTTTGGAGGCAGAGGCAGGTATTTATTTATTTACAAGTTGTGGGTTTTTTTGTTTCAACTAGGTTAATATTTTTCATTGTGGATGTGTCATAGCAGAAATACGTGACTATAGGCAGTCGGGTAACATGAAATCTCCAACGTACCAAAGCAAGCACATTCTTTTGCGTCCTACAATGCAGGTAAGAGGTATTTTAAGTCATTCCTCAGTGTTAACAATAGTTACTAGAATGGATACAAACTATCACTGAACACATTTTGAGAAATCTTATTTAGTCGAAAGCTAATTGCTGTTATGTCTTCTTCCTCAGACTTTAATTTGTGATGTACATTCTATAACAAGTGACAACCACAAATGGACACAGGTGGGTTAGCAGTTATTTTTAAACTTTACAGTGATATGGTAAATACACAATAAAATAAAATGTACTTAAAGTATTTATTTGTTTAGTAAAATCTGATAGACAAAACTGATCGTGTTTTTTATTAATTCAGACTGTCAGTGATGCGCATAATGCTGCATGGTGCACAATCCAGTGAGCTGCCAAATTAACTTAATATCATCTTCCCACAAGATGCCATAGAAATCAAGGATTTGCTAAAAGTTTTATAGAATTTTAATTTTTGGTAATGCAGAATGACAGTATTGGAGTTACTCTAGCTAGTTTACCTTACTTCATTCTTCTTCTGCATACAGCCCCAGACAGCAGTTGGTGTCTAATGATGCAAGTGCTCATTTGTATTTCAGAGCACACAGTCATGCTCAAGTACATTTCAAATTGTAATTTAAAGTCCCAGATAGGTCATCTTAGTAGTACTCATTGCCAGTCCATCAATATAAATCACTGACAGAAAATAATTTCATTGCCACTAGTACTGTGTTTAAAACAAATGAACAAACAAAACAATTGGAAAAGCACAACATGACCCATACTTTTCAGAAGGACTTTTCATCCTGTTGAAAACCCACCTAAAGCTCTATAGCTCATAAAAATGGTTAGTGATTCTTAAGTGTTTAGTATCTTTTGTTGACTATCCACATGCTTTTTTTTTCCAATTTTCTTTAAGATAATGTGCACATATTTGTAGCTATATATCAACTTAATTAGTGTAAAAGTCTTCATACGTATACATTTATTAATAGCTGTGTATATTACAGGAGGACAAGCTTCTACTTGAGAGCCAACTTATTTTGGCTACAGCAGAGCCTTTGTGTCTTGACCCTTCAATAGCAGTGACCTGTACTACAAACAGACTTCTGTACAACAAGCAGAAGATGAATACTCGCCCCATGAAACGGTAGTTTTCAGTGTGAAGTGTTGAGGCTTTCTTTGAAATTTTATGAAGTGTTTCAAAGAAAAATATAAGCAATGTTTTACATAAAAATTTTGCTTCTCATATGTAATACCTACTTAAATACTAGGAATACGAGGAGCAGTGAAGAAGTATGTTGTTTTTAAGTGCTCGATATTGTAGTATATTTCAATTAGATGCTGTAATATGCTTATTTTTGTATATCAAAGAACGTGCATATATATTTTCTTAACATAATACATTATATTGCAGCTTAGATTTTGTCCTTTTTGTCATTATTCAGATGTAAGCTCTGTCAGATGTCAACTCAGTAATGTAAGATATATAAATGGATATCTTGCATTTTATTCTCTGATTTATTAAAAGCTATGTACAGGTTTAACCCCGAATGAGGAAATCGAGGGAATTATTTATGTGCTTGATATTTAGGCTAAATAGAAGTGTAGGCGTATTAGAGTCTTAGAAAGCTTAAAAGTAATGTGTAATAGAGTCTACACAAAATATTGAAATTGTTTCACGTCTGTGCATGGTTGTTCACTTTTTTCCACAAAAGCTCCAAACAGTTCACAATTTGTTCTGCCAAAAGTTACATTCACTCTGTAGAATGAAAATGTAATACTGGTCTGAAATATCCAAAACTAGATTTGCATTCTATTCTATTCTATTTGCAAATCAATGCTAGTGTGCAACAGGGGTAATGTCTAAAAAGATATAAGTGGTAGAATTGATGAAACTGTCCTTAAAATTAGAGCTTGCTGTTCAACAAACAAACCACTAGTAAAGCAGGCAGGAGTGTTAAATTAATCCAGAACAGCATTAATGTACCAAGGGGTTTGGCATAAGACAAGGAGTGGAGAGTAGCTACTGTGTTTATAGCTTCGTAGTTACATAAGCAGGACATAGATCTTTTGACAGAACTGAAGTCTGTGGTAATGTAGCAATATTTTAAGCTTGGCGACTTTTCAGTTAGTTACTCATTTTGACACTATACTTCAGTTATGCATTTCAAAAATAACCCTGTTCTTAGTGCTGAAAAACACAAACAGAATACTAATATTTTTTAAAAATACGAAATCAAGAATTTGAGTTGTACAGTGTAATCTAGAGTAACAGTTTTCAGTTAGTACTTCAAAACCTGTCCTTTAAGCACAATGTAAGTATTTCCCTGCATATTTTTGTGTTTATACACAGGCAGTGGGGAATTTCGTTTTGATGGTTTTGCAAGCCTGTCTGTCATTTTACCATAGGTGCTTCAAAAGGTACTCAAGGTCATCTCTGAACAGACAGCAGGAAGTAGCTCACTATTCAACTCCACCTCAGCTCAGACTACTTGACTACTTACAGAAAAGAAAGGAGAGGAAAGGAGCCCAACAGTATGACCTCAAAATTTCTAAAGCTGGGAATGTAAGTGCTCTGAGACGTAGATGGGTATACTTCTAGCTATTTATTTAAAACATTTAATACATTAATACTTTTTTCATCTTCCAGTGCGTAGATATGTGGAAACAGAACCCTTGCTACTTGACTGCACCTTCTGAAGTGGATGTAAGTCCAGTAGTTTCCATTAGCAATTATTAGCGATTGCATTGAACATTGTAGAGTATGAAGAAATTACTAAAGAGAGTATCCAGTATGAAAGCATGACCTCTAAATGGTGGGAGTGACTTTAACATTTAAAATGATTTTTCTGTACTGTAAGATATAAACACAAGCTAAATCACATAGGAATATAGTTCAATTGTAATGTGGTAGTTTGGATGAGGTAAACAGTGCAAATAGACTTCTAGTATTATTCATCTGTGGTTCAGTGCGCACATGCCTATTTGAAGTTGTCTGCTAATATAAAAAATAGAAAAAGAAAATAGGTAGGGAAATGATTTAAATTACTCAGTTTTCAGTTTGGTTGAAATTAGTCTTTTTTGACATGATACTACTGGACATAACATTTTCTGTAGTTTCATTGTTTATACAGAGAATTGTATTTGGGAATTCTTTGGATCATTCTGTGTCCATTCTTCTCTCAGGGTCATTCTCATTCTCAATGGTTTCTGGCACTGCCAGAACACATCCTGCTAGCATACAGAAGAGACTCAGTAGATAAGGCAAGATTGTGTTATAGCTTTGGACTAATGGGGCTGGCAAGAGCGCACACACATTAAATGATGCTGCAAGTTTGTACAAGCTTTCTTTCCCCTTGCACTTCAACAGTGTTGGACCCAACCTAATCAGAGACTTTTGAGTTGTGAAATTTCCTAACCATCTCACATTGCAGGCAGTGATTTCAATCTGTGATCTTAAGCTGTGTTTTGCACTTGTTAGGTTTAGCTTATAAAGTATGGTATAAGAGAAGAAACAAAGTTCTAAAGGTTCTGCAGTTCACTTTTTCTGTATGCATAACATGAAGATAGATGCTGTGTAAAATATCAAGCTATCCTTGCACTCACTTTGTAAGACTGTCATGTTAGACGCTGTTAAAAACAAGAAGCTGTGCTAGATTGACTTTAGCTCTGGCCCAATATGACTATTGTAACTACTTTTTTGCTATCTCTTATTTCCTTTAAGGTGGAAAAATATGCCAAAGTGGAAAAGTCTATCAAGCCTGATGACTCACAACCAACTGTCTGGCCAGCACATGTGAGTAGTTTAGACATTTGGCCAAACTTCACTGCCTCAAGTGCCTCTTATTTCAACAAAATCAAATAAATCTTCTCTCCCCTTATTTAATTCATCTTCCATGTGTTATATAGACACAACGAGATTACCACAGGTACTTGTAATTTCATACAGGGTGTCATGCATGTAATCAGTCTTGTAATTTCCTCAGGTCCTCCAGAAATATAAGCGAAACCAACTTCAATCTCCCAAGTGGCGTGTGCTGTTGCTGTGTAATAAAGAAAGCATAATGATTTAAAGGAAGCAGTACTATGCTCAAGAAATTGCTTTTTTTACCTAGATACTCAAAGATCGGTAGAAAAGAGCTTCTGTTCGGTCTTAAAATCAAAACGTTAAATTTGGAAAGAGATTAATATTAAATACCCCTTCCAAAAAGTTCGTTCTGCAATGCTTAAGTTGAACCTTAATATTTTTGGCATAAACGATTTGATGAGAAGTAGTCTTTGAACATAGCCATAAATAAATTCATTAACTCTGTGTAATTTTGGAGGCAAGATACTATCTTTATTAACAGCATCTGTCATGTTGTCTTTGTAGTTTCATAGTAGAAAGTAATACTTTCCTATAGAACCTAATCTTCATCTCTGACATTATATGCGGAACTTCTTTTTGCATTGTCATAATTTATGTATAACTGTTTCTCTATGTGAGGTCCAACACAAAAAACCACCAAGATTGTCTGTAACTCTTTTTGTTTAATAAATTAAGAAAATCAACTAAGTCACCTTCTAAGTTGAGGTAGCTGGCAATGTTCAAAGCAATCCCACAGATCATTTTCTGAAAGGCTGTTGAGAATCTTCGTAGTTTTTAATTTTGCAAATTTTTTTTAATTTTCAAAGTGGGTTACTTTGAGCAGTGACTTGATCTTTTGGATCTCTTCACCATCAGCCTCAATCAGTAATTGAAACGTTTCCATTGCATATGTCATCAAGAAACTTGATGTTAAGTCACTTATCTTGCACACCAAAATTTTCTGACTGAGGGTAAGAAAACATTTATATTTGAACATGTATCCATTTGTACTGAGTGAAGCAATTGAGTTGAGCCTTGTCTCCCTGTGACAGGTTAGAACATGTCCTATAACCGTCTCTTTGTCTCTCCCCTCCCACTCTTGGTTCCAGAGCTATAGGGTTAGTCTTGGGATTTTTTGTGTCAGATCCTGTATGTTTACCTAGTCTACTTTTCCAGATCTTATATGCAATACTTTTGTATTTTAAAGAGTTGAATAACTTTCTCATCTCATCCTTATAGATAACTTTTTCTCAAATAAATTTAATTTTAGATAATGCACCCGTTCTTATGGAGTGTTACTTAACTACCTTTCTTACAGAGTGTTTCTCAATATATTGTATAGAACAGACATTTTACTAGCTGTATCTGTTATCACTTGTTTAGGACTTATTTGGTTATTTTCTTCTGTCTTTCTAGGAAATAAAAGATGATTATGTGTTTGAATGTGAAGTTGGTAATCAACTTCAGAAAACAAAACTGACCATATTTCAATCTCTTGGCAATCCCTTGTACTATGGTAAAATTCAGACACTGAAAGGTGATGAGGAAAATGACAACCTGTTAACTCCATCACAGTAAGTTACATGTTCTTTTAAACTGTGCTGTGATCTGGTAGATGAAGGAATACAAACATACTTATACTTTTCAGTCATAAAAATATTTCAGATCTAGAAAGCTGATTGAAGAGTTTTGATCAAAAAAGTGAGCTAATAAACCTAAAGTTTCTTTTAACAAAAAAAAAAAAAGAAACAACAAAACAAA
The DNA here is from genome assembly GCF_032191515.1 of Phaenicophaeus curvirostris. NCBI lineage: Eukaryota > Metazoa > Chordata > Aves > Cuculiformes > Cuculidae > Phaenicophaeus > Phaenicophaeus curvirostris. Next base: position 183,147,306 of record NC_091392.1, read on the forward strand.
ATGTGTTCAAGCGGTCACCATATCTTAAATATACTTTCATGTTAAATCTGTGTGTTATTTTACATTGAAGATATATTGCTTTAAAAAGAAGAAAACAACAAACCGACCAGCCCCCTCAAATTGTGGGGAAATTTTGAGACATAGCATGCTTTTTCACTGTTACTTATAATTTTGGTTGTTGTCAAAATTCACGTTATGCTGTGAGACCATAAGACTTGATTATATCATATTTGCATTTATGCAGAGAAATTCAGGCTGAATCAATGATGAGGAAAAACATGAGCTTTTAAGAAGCTTCATCACTTTAAATTGTTTTGAATCTACTATTGTTGACTGTGGGTCTAGGAAGATTCTCTATTTTTGGGTCTTGGGGTTAACCCTTGTTCACTACGTCCTGTGTGACGGGCAGGTGTTCAGCCATCTCCAGGATAGCAGGGCTACATCACATATAACGGTTACTTGGGAAGACAAAACTCCTTAACTCCAAACATGACCCTCCTTCCTTCTTCCTCCAGCTTTATATGCTGAGCATGATGTCATGTGGTATTGAATATCCCTTGGGTCATTTGAGATCAGCTGTCCTGGCTGTGTCTCCTCCCAGCTTGGTGTGCACCCCCAGCCCACTTGCTGGTGGTGCAGGGTGAGAAGCAGAAAAGGCCCAGAGTCTGTGTAAGCACTGCTCAGCAATGATGAAAACATACCTGTGTTAGCAACATTGTTTCCAGCACAAATCCAGAACATAACCCCATAGGAGCTACTATGAAGAAAATTAACTCTGTCCCAGTCAAAACCAGCACACACATGTAGTACTGATATTCCATGAAGAACAGTGCTAACTTGCAGTTGTGTAATAATGGCAATTGCTGGCAATGCAAAGGATCTATAGGTCTTAGGTTCCTGGGCTTTTTTGGAAATCTCTGATCTAGTCCATCATTTTTAAGACATTACCAGTTGAAGTTCGTCACAATTTTTTATTTCCTCGTTGGAAAACTTCGTCATATGAACTGAAAGATGCAGAAGACATTTTTGTTCTGCTCCCAGCCCAAACCATTCTATGATTATGTGATGAATATGCTCAGACCTGTAAATCCCTTTCATTGCCAGCATTATTACATAACCTGTGCCAGTGTTTCACCATCCTCATTGTAAATAATTTCTTCTTTATATCTAGTCTAAGTCACCTTCTTTTAGATTAAAACCATTACCTCTTGTCCTGTCACAACTGACCGTGCTAAAAAGTTTATTCCCCATCTTTCTTATAAGACCCCTTTAAGTACTAGAAGGCCTCTGTCTCCTCAGAGCCTTTTCCTCTATATGGTAAACAACCCCAACTCCCTCAGCCTTTTCTCATAGGAGAAGTGCTCCAGGCCTCTAATCAATTTTGTGGCTCTCCTCTGGACCTGCTCCAACAGGTCTGTTTCTGTCCTGTGCTGAGGGCTTCAGAGCTGGTCTTGCCAAAGAACAGTAGAGGGGCAGAATCACCTTCCTTGAGCACCTAGCCATGTTGCTTTTGATGCAGCCAAGGGTACAGTTGGCCTTCTGGGCTGTGAGCACACATTGCCAGCTCATGTCCAGCTTTTTTTTTTTCATCCCTCAGTACCCCCAGGTCCTTCTCTGCAGCACTGCTCTCAATCTTTTCATCTCCCAGCCTTTGTTGATACTGGGCGTTGGCCCAAGCCAGGTGCAGGACCTTGAACCTGACATTGTTGAACCTCATGAGGTTCCCATGTGCCCACTTCTCAAGCTTGTCCAGGTCCCTCTGGGTGGCATCGCGTCCCTCAAGTGTGTCAGTCATGCCACTCAGCTTGGTGTTGTCTGTAAACTTGCTGAGAATGCACTTGAACCCACTATCCATGTCATTGATGAAGATACTAAACAGTACTGATCCCACTATGGACCCCTGCAGGACACCACTTTTCACCAGTCTCCATCTGGGCATTGAGCTGTTGACTACTACCCTCTGGATGTGACTGTCCAACCAATTTGTCATCTACCAAGCAGTCCACCCATCAAATCCCCATCTCTCCAGTTTAGATAGATGTTATTGGGGACCGTGGCAAAGGCCTTAAGGAAGTCCAGATGGATTACATCCATAGCTTTTCCCTTGTCCGCTGATATAGTCCCTCCATCGTAGAAGGCCACTGGATATTGATATGTTGATTTATACATAATTCTTCCCTTGTACTTTTTTGCAGTAGCAGTTATTCACTTCCACTTTTTGAAAAGAGAAAACTTCCGTATTCTTCCTCTTGCTTTATAGATAATTTATTCTTAAAGGAGACCATGTGTGTATATTTTATATATTATGAACCCAAATTTGTCTTTCAATTACTAAATAATGCCCAGTCCATTAAATGAATACAATAGGTCTTGTGTTTTCAGCAGGTCTGAAGAAAAGAGCAGCATTGACAGTCATTCAAAGTTCTGTGATTATAAAAACTTGTTCTTTTATTTCAATTTATGACTGAAAATTTATTGTGTGTTTTACATTTCAGGTTCCTTATTGGTTCGAAGACTGATGCTGAAAGGTAAATTAATATAATATATATGCAACCATTTGAATTGATACCAAATAATTAATTCTGTTTCTTTTAGCGATTGTCACTGCTAGTATTACAGTTACAGAAACAAATGCAAAACAGATGAGGAAAATAAGATGAATTAATCATCGTTAGAAGTAGGATACAGAGTGCAGTTTTGATATTTATCAAGCAAGGAAGAATAGAGGAAAGGAAATACGTGAATACAGCTTGTCCCACTCGCTAAATTTGAAGCATTCTGTTACAGTTTGCCCAGTTATTCTTGATTACACAGGTAATTGTAAAATTCTGAGAGCACTTAGCAGGAGTTTCATCTTGACACTTTCTGCGGTAAATTAGCAATCATGGAAATTTTCATTTGAACTTTAAGGGTAATCTAGGAATTTAATAGAACTTATTTTAACATTTTGTGCATTACTTGAATCTGCTTTTTTAGTGAAGGAAAAAATTTTTCATGGAAAGGGTTATAAGGCGGTGGAACAGGCTGCCCAAGGAGGTGGTTGAGTCACCTTCCCTGGAGGTGTTTAAGGCATGGGTGGACGAGGTGCTGAGGGCATGGTTTAGTGTTTGATAGGAATGGTTGGACTTGATGCTCCGGTGGGTCTTTTCCAACCTGGTGATTCTATGATTCTATGGAGTAAGCAAACAGTTTTCCAGTATATTTTTGTTGTAGAATAATTAGGAGTAAAAGCTCTGGTTTAACTGAGGCAGCAAAATAAGTATTTCTTCAAGTGTTTGTCAGGGTGCATCACATTGCAGATACTCATGTTTTCTTGTGCATGTGAACACAGAACCTTTAAAAGCAGTCTGTGTCAAAGCCAGTTGGGGTTTTGTGCCTTAATAGGAGAACTTGAGACATGCAATGGGTCTTACCTCCTCACCCTCTTATGTGCCTAGCAGGGAAATGAGTCCTTGGTTTGGTCAAGAATTATTAATAGTGCTCTTCGGTTTAGTAGGTAAATTTGATCTAGAAACGCTTTGCTTATATTCTTTCCTACCTCATTTATGCTGACAGAAACTTTAGCTGCTTGTGTTGTAAGCTGAATCAGGGGATTGGTTGGCTGCAAGCTATATCAACAATAATACATGGATCTAGTTTTAACTGTGAGTGATTTTCAGATCATGTTTGCCACTGGGTTGTACAAATGCTTTTATTAGAATAAGCAGTTGGGTTTCAGGGACTAGACAAGGAAGAAAAATAGAGGAGGAAGGAAGGCAGGACTGTCACTTTGAGTATGTGGCATTTTGTTACTCCAATTCCAATGTAACTTTGAGGCAGTCTAAAACCTAATTGCTGGAAAAAAAATGTAATGCACCCTTTCCTCTGCCATGTGTCTTATGTCTGCCCTTGCTTATGTATTCACTAGTCATGAAGCAGAATATTGAATCAGTGCTATGGCAGAATAAAGTGTAGTTCATTGAGTTTAGGTGTAAGCTAATGGAAATATTCCCACTGTTTTTCATTGAAGGTCAGTCTGCCAGAATATAAGCCAAAATTGACAGGTCTTCAACTTGATTTTCAAGCCTGCAAAGTCATTGCGTATGTTTTGCACATGTTTGTGAAACAGTATTCCCTCAACTTGATGTTCTCACATTAATGGAGAGGTAGTATTTGATTTGATAGAACAGTATTTTAAACTTGTTTGCCTGATGCTACTGATGCTTTAAACTCCTGGATGCATCAGTGCTTGTTAGTCTGGCTGTCCTGGTGCTCGGAGAAAAAAAAGTGATCGCTTTTGCCATGGTAACTGATACTTGGATATGCATTCAACGTGGACTTTTTACTTCATCACTTGTTTTCAAAGTCCTCATCTGACGTCGACCTCAAGTTAAAGGAGGGTTGACTGTTCCACAGGGAGCATAAGCATAAGGATATACAGCTTTATAAAATATTCTGGATTTGTGTGGGGAGTGGGATTGCCACTAACATACCAAAGAACTGCAGTTGATTTTGGGAAGGGAATTGTTCTGTCTAATGTTTTGTATATTTTCCCAAGAGAGTGGGGTATTTTAAAACTTGTTTCTTAAACTGTACTATACATTAGAAAAAAGGACGGTGATTGAAAGAAAAGCTTAGACGGAGTAAATCTAAGAAAAGAGCCCAAGAACATGAAGCAGAAAGACAGCTATATAAAAATACAGTTGTTTTAAACATGTGCAGCTCTGTTTTAAATAGATATATACTTAAATAACGTACATTTACATGTAAAATATATATGACTAATGTATGCAATAATTTGTTTACATATACATATCTACTTCAGAAGTTCAAAATTGTTAATCTTTTTGTCCTCCTTGTTTGTTTCAGAGTGGTGAACCAGTATCAGGAGTTAGTACAAAATGAAGCTAAATGTCCTGTGAAAATGTTTCATAATTCAGGTGGATCGATCAACCTTAGTCATCTTTCTCCAGGGAAGGAAATGGAAGTGAGTGTATGAAGCTGTACAATTCTTTTATTTACATTTGTTTACTGAATTATTAGAATAAATTTTGGTATCCACTTTTCAAATGAAACTAATCTAAAAATGTCGTTCTGAGTGAAATCTTTAATTCCTTCTTTCTAATCATTCAGAGGTATTATATTGGGAAAGTTTGGAGGAACACACTTGAGTTTTCACTGTTCAGACTTTGTTTATCCACGTCTGTCTTTTTTTACATTTTTTTTAAGATGCATATAGTATAGTTAGCTCCAAAGTTTTGTTGTAGTGTTTTCCCTTGTTCAGATGAACATTTTACAGAGCAGTATAGTAAAATACAGTTATGCATCTTATTTTGCAGGTCAGTAAACATAGAAGCAAAAGCAGTAGCTAACCTTCTTTTCTCTTACCTTTAGAAATCAGCAAAATTAAGAAGAAAACTTTCAAAAAATAACCTAACAACAACAAAACCTTTAAAAAGCATATGTTTGTATGCACGTATCCAGTAGAAATTCCTGGATTCCCCAAATGTCATGCCTATTGGCATTGCTTTGTGGTTTACTTAATTCTGGCTTCCTTGGTCAGATTCAGTACCCTAGTGGTGAGCTGTGTTTATGTTCCAACCTTTGTATCCTTTGGGCTATTTCTTTTGCTACTTTTTCCCCCCTAGACACCTACTTTCAAACTGCAAACAAACTGCAAACTACCTCTGAAAGAGGTAGTTCTTAGTGTCTGCCAGGAGAACAGCATGCAAAGGCCAGCAGCTGCAGAAAGGAATGTTTCTGTATGTGTGCATGCACATACAAACATACATATGCATGCGTTTCTGTGTGCATGCATATATATACTAAAATCATAGAATAATTTAGGGTGAGGGGGTACTTCTAGAAGTCATCTTTTTTGCTTGTCCAAGCCCTCACCAAAGTTACTCAAGTTACTATATTTAATTATCTGGTCCCCTTTTGAATTGGACATTAGTCTTTATTTGCCCCAATGAAGAAAGCAGTTTTTAATAGTAGAAGACAAATGTAATCCTCAGAATTTTCCTTGAATGATTCTTTCTTATAAGCAATCAATTGGAAACATCAATTCAGAACATGTCTCATTACTGGGGATCAGGGAAAGCTGAGCTCTCCATAAACATTGATTCTGCGCAATGCTGAATGCTCAGATTTGTTAGCCCATGCACATCTCATTTAGACACCAGTACTGAAATATTCCCTATAAGAATATCCTCATTTTCTAGTTAGCAGTTTGTAGATTATCTGTTCGTTTAGATATTACTTGTGTTTATGGGATACCTGTTTTGTAGGTAAAAATATATATACTGTAACTGCAAATGTGTTTCACTGTTGAGTCTTTTGACAATGCCACCTATTTGAATTACGTATTTAGGGTGTGTTGTGAGTGACTTGAGCAGGACAGACTTCATTAGCCGAAGTTAATTTATGTTCTAACAACCTGCTGAGTAGGTTACAAGAACAGACAAAAAGGGAGTACCTATCTTTCAAAAAGATTAGTGAGGTTCTTGATACCACTGAAGTCAGTGGGAAAATGTGTACAGATTTCTGCACATGCAGGATTTTCCTAAATGTATTTAAATTCCTGCTGCCAGAATCAAGAAATCTGATCCTGTTCTCTAAATCCATATTGGTCAGAAATAGCAGAGATACAGAGATAGTGAATGGATGAAATTATGTAATTTTTCAATTAAGACTAAGTTGTCACTCGCGTTTGTGAAAATTGCAAGGAATTATTTCAGAATTGCAGAGAAGATTGAGACACCTTCCTTTTTTAATTATTTTCTTTGCTTGGTTTAAATTTTACTGGCACTTTCAAACTGCTTCTTGATGTTAAGCATTTTATCTAAAGAGAGGCAGTCATAGGTTATGTTTGTAGAATAAGTACATTAAAATCTGAAGTGTTTGAAGGAATTTTCTTATGGTTTTGAGAAGTCCAATACAAATTGAATTCTTTTCTGTCAAATGTGTGGAAGCTCACATTATTGCTGTGGTAGCGTTAACTTCTCTTTCCTCCTAGCAGCCGGAAAGTCTATCAGGCTCTGTTCAGTCTTCAGTGTTGGGGAAAGGTGTAAAACACAGACCTCCTCCCATCAAATTACCTTCAAGTTCAGGAAGTAGCTCTTCAGGTAATTATTTATTGACTCGGGCATCTTCTTTGTATGTGTTCTGCCTATTGTAAAATGACACAGTATCCCTTTTGCAAAGGTTTAATAATAATAAAAAAAACCAAACAGTATCTCCCCTGTGAAAAGAGCATAATTTGTTGATTTCTGATTACGTTTTTCACAAAATTTTATCGTAACAAATACTCAAGTTAATATGTACTTACAGAACAATAATGTATTTTAATCATGCCTTTTTTAGGTAACATTTTTAGTCCGCAACAGTCAAGTGGCCATCTAAAATCACCAACTCCTCCTCCTCCTCCTTCTAAGCCTCCTGGTCTTTCTCGGAAACAATCTATGGATCTTAATCAAGTTAGCATGCTCTCTCCAGCTGCCATGTCTCCTGCAAGCTCTTCACAAAGTGAGTCACGACCTAAATTCTCCATTAAATCTTAGGCTCTTGCATAAATGCTTCCTGAGATAAACTACTTAACCTGTGGAATGGTGAAACTTAAGTGTACAGTGTACCCTAAATTGTATAAGTTGTGCAGCTTTAGGCAGGTCTCTTGTTCGCTGTATGTACTTTATGTTTATTGTAACTGTGTTTGTTTTTTCTGTATATATGTATGCACCCTCTGTGTATACGTTTTAATGCATTTTATGCAATTAGTATAATCTCATTTATGAAAGGCTGGTAGATGATGTGATGAGATAAAATTCCAAAGTGTAGATTTTTTTCCTCTAGTGTAAAAACAGTATGTTAGATCAGTTTGCCTTTAGATAATTTAAGTATCTAGTTTTTAAAATGTTATAGGAGCTGGTGCAGTTGTATCTCTATGTATGTATATAATCTGATCAGTCCCAAGATGGTGATGCAATAAACGATAAGATGATTTTTTAAAACACTCCTACACTGTTTTACAAATCATTGATGATTGCAAGTGTGGTGGTGATGCTGCTGCTGATAGCACCATATTCTCAGGTGTTAAAATGTGAATTTCACTAAGTGACATCCTAGCTTAAGTATTTTCATTAACGCTGACAGGATCGTAGCTGTAGATCATAAACACTTTTTAAAATATGTGTGTATCTTGAGACATTTTGTGAACCGATCTGTACGAAGAGAAATAATAGCGGCAGTTTTCTTTTTTTATGAACAATTGTGTACTGCACATTCCAGTATTCTGCACAGTATTATAATTGCTTTTTGCATTAAATAATTTAAAATCTGGATAGCTTGAAAGGTGTAACTTTCCTGCCTTCTTGTTTTGCACAAAGAAAAAAAGAAAACTTATGAAAGTTTTCTTCTGACATACTTACTCTGGTTTTCTGTTAGTGCTATGAATGTGTATATCTACTGCACACAGTTGTTACTTTAAGGCTCTGGTCACAACAGCTGGGCATTCACATTTGTTTCCTTTCTTTCTGCAGGACATGAAAGCTAAAAAAAAAAAAAAGAAAGAAACAAAAGAAAAAAACACCTCAAACATTTTTTTTGTTTTAGTTTTTTCTATTGATAAATTGTGCTAACTGCATCCACAACAAATATAGACATACGTGCTACATTATAGCAGAAGGAATTACACAGTAACTTTTAGAGACGCAGTATTATCCTCTGGTTCTTAAATACTAAAACGTTATTTGATCAAAATTTGGCAAATGGGAGTTTAGCTGTCTGATGAAATTTAGATCAATGCCATGATTATCCAAATACTGTATGTTCTTTGTTGAATTTGTTGTTTTCCATGATATGTTTTTAACACAATGCTGTTGTGCGGGCAGTGCATATAGACTATGTTTAACATCTCAGGACAAAAATAGTAATTAGGTTAAAATGGTCACTAAGAAATAGTTTTAATTTTATTTAAGTATTTTTGGATGGAGTTACGACTTTATGATAAATTATGGGAAGACTAAATGGAGGATACAAATTGGTGTATGGCTTAAGAACTTAAGCATGGAGAGTGGGGTTTCTGTGTGATTATACTGCATCCTTAACATTGAATGTGTGCTGCAACACTCATGTCGTGTAGAAATTAACACTTGCAGTCTGAAAAATGGAACAAATTGTCAGTGCTAAATAAGATTCCATTAACCTTATTATACAAAAAGGACTGGCCTTTTATAACAAACTAGCACTTTTTATTTTTCTCAATGAGCAGGGTCTGGAACTCCTAAACCATCTACTCCTACTCCAACCAACACCCCTTCATCGACCCCCCACCCTCCTGATGCTCAGAGCTCAACTCCTATTACCCTTTCTGCCACCCCTACTCCCCAAGATTCAGGCTTCACCCCTCAGCCCACTTTGTTAACCCCATTTGCTCAGCAGCAAATGTCTCTGAGCCAGGCACTGCCTGTAATGACCATTCCTCTTTCCACCATGGTAACATCCCTTACTACAGGAACAACTTCCACCCAGGTCGTGGCAAACCCTGCAGGACTTAATTTCATCAATGTAGTGGGCTCTGTGTGGTAAGTTCCTTGTTGTGATGGTTTCTTAATTTGCCCTGGGTGGGTTTGTGGCTGGGGCAGTGGGGTGGGGAAGGGTGGGAGTGGTACACGACTGTCCACCATCCGTTAGGATAGATATTTTTCAGGGTCTGCAATGCAAAAAAAGGTCACTCACTTTGTAATTATAAAGTGAAAAGCCACTAGAAACTATTTGTATTTCTCAAATATAGGGCACGTAGCATTGGAGTATTGAAAAACTCTGTTAAGAAAATTGTGCTTCCAGCTATTTGGATGCATGTAGTTTAGTTTCATAAGGCTTAATCTTAGTTTGTCGTTTCTGAGGTTTCACTCTTAAAGTTGGAAAACTTTTATTAATCAGAGAAGAGATTCAATGTCATATGCAGACCCCTCTAAATGAAAAATGGAAAGGGATTTGATATTAAAGTAACTATGAATGAAAGATTATATGTAAAATACAACAAAATAACAAATCTGGTTTTGAACAATTTAATCAAACATTGAGGTTAAACATTCTTTGATCTTTAAAACTCCTTTTGTGGTTAAAAAAAATGCTGCTATCAAGAATAGATTATATGGTATAATGTGAACTGATAGTTTGAATGAAGTGTTTTGATCAATCTAAAATCAGTGTAAGACAAGGTGTGACAAGTGTCAGGCACTTGCATTACTCATCCAGGATGTTCAGCAGTTTATCACTGTCAGTTAATTAGATAGCTTTGTTTTGTAGTGCAAAAAGAAAACACAAATCTGTTCCTTAAGTTTGTTACGATTGTACAACCATTTTGAAGACTGATCTTTCAGTATATCTAGAGTAGAAGAACCACTTGTGGTTGGTCTTTCTATAGATTGTACCAAAGGAAAAAAGGTATATGCTAACAATGTGACGAATCTTTAAGCTGCCTTCATGCTTTCTCCATAATCCCATTTACAGCAAAAAATTGATTTACTTGTCACGAGACAGAGGGCAAAAATTTACTCAGATTTGCTTGTACCACTTGGGATTGATGTGTTGTCTTTCCTCTTCTGCAGTGGAGCACAGACACTGATGAGTGGCTCAAACCCTATGTTGGGGTGTAACACTGGTGCCATAGCCCCTGCAGGTATAAATCTGAGTGGCATTTTACCGTCAGGAGGTCTGGTACCAAGTGCGCTGCCTGCTGCAATGCAGTCTGCCTCTCAAGCAGGTTAGTGTGAATAAGTTGAAAAGCCACCCTTCAGCCAGGGACAGTGTGAAAACATTGTGAGAAGGATGGACGGAAGTGGCCGTTGTGTGAATAAACTGTGTATTTGATGGCTGGAGCATGGGAACAACATGCAGATTTTCATATTGAAAGTGTAGGCTATGGTTTTGATTGTTTGAAAAGCTAGACTACGGAAAGGTGCTCTAATGTAACATTCAACATTGATAATGATGACTGCCAGAAAGAAAGCATGACTGAACTTAGAAAGAGGCCTCACTTTTTATGTGTGGGGCATTTTATTCTATCACTGGTACTAGTTTATTCTAGTAGGACAATTAATTAGTTCTTTATTGCCTTCAGATGTGACTATATATCTGTATGCCTCAGTACAGCAGCATTTAAATTCTTAGCTTATTTTTTCTGAAAAAATAACAAGACAAAAAAAAACCCCTAAGGTATGACTATGGAATGAGAAGTGTAGCAGGGACTTCAACATATCCATCCCTTGCACTGAGTCAGAGTCAAAGCTGTCTAAACCACACTGAACCAATGCTTATCTAAGCTGTCTGTAAATAGTTCACTAAAGAAGGCTCCAGTCTCTCTCAGTAGCTGTTTGGAGTATTTCATTATTCATACAAAATGTTTCCTTCTAATTGTGATGCATCACCTTGTTGCGAATTAAATTATTTTTTTTTCTCCTGTTCCTTGCAGACATGGAAAGTAGTTATTCACCCTTTCTCTTTACATTCTGAGTATCAAACATGCTGTCATGTCCCACATTTGTCTTCTCTTTCTGATAGGTTGTATTTTTCAAACCTTTCATAACCCTGTCACTTTCTTCTAGACTGTCCAATTTGCTTACATCCTTCTTAAAATGTGATAACCAAAACTGGACACAAGCCTGAGCTTGGCTGATTTACCACTGTGGAGCACAGCAGAATAAATGCATCTCATCTCTTTCACAACATTCCTGTTAACATTTCCCCATATGAGGTCTGCCTATTTTTTATTTGTATTTTTTGCAACAGCATTATGTTAGCATAAGAATGCCTTTACTGGGTTAGGCCAAAAATCTGTCCAGTTTATATTCTGTCTCTGACAGTCGCTATTAAGAGGATACTTAGGAGAGAGTTTAAGATGAGACAGAAGTGTGAAGTGGAACTTCTCTTGTTTACAACTGTACCTCTTCTGGCAATCTACAGCTTTGAGACTTTCTCAGCTGAAGACTACCCACATGGATCTTTGCGCTTAATATCCCATGCTAGTCTGTGGATTTATCTAATTGGTTTTTGAACCCATTTATATTTTTGGCATCTACGACATCTTGTGACAGTGAGTTTTATAAATGTAACCCGTGTGAAGAGGTTCTTGTGTGTTCTGTGGTTTGTCATATGGATGATTTGGATATGTTTGTGACTTGCCGTAACTTCTCACGTCCTTTCTTGCTGTATAGACACAAAGCTAATTGGTCACAGTTCTGTACTTGTTAATTTGTCTTGTTTATTAAGTGTTACTGATTTTTGGACCTCTTCTTCAATTCGCTAGGATCACTTTTAATGCTAATTCTGCCCTTTCAAGCACTATCAACCTTTTATCAGTTTGATGTCACAGATTTTTATATGCTGTGCTGTCGCCCACATGAGATTAGTGACTTGAGCAGACCTCTGGGAGGTTTTTGACAGCTGCTGTTTTATTGAAGTGTTTATATCTGTTCTATGCCAAATTTACAGCTTACTACACGTACATCTTTTTATAGTGAAACTTTGAAGAGTTCCCTGTGCAGTAATGCCAGAAGCTCTATAAGTCAAATATGTCTTGTCAGATGCCCTTTCAGGGTTGGACAGTTGTTTTGATGGGATTTTTTTTTTCTGTTAAAGATCAAGAGACCGAGAGGCTGTTACTTCACTGAGTCCTTGGACATTTCTGGATTTACTGTACAAACACTGAAACTTTTTAAATCCAGAAGAATCATCACTGAAGAATAACTGCTATATTCTCCATATTTCATAGAATAGTTAAGGTTAGAAGGGACCTTAAAGATCATTAGTTCCAACCCCCCTGCCATGGGCAAGGACCAGTATATTTACTGATGTGTAAATGGATTAACAAGTTATAAGGTTACAGGCTACAGTGCCTAGCAGCAATACAGATTCCTTTCCATTTAGTCAGTGCTCTTTTAACTTTGAATCTGGGTAACTATGAACTTACCAACAACATTATGGAAAATGCATCATTGTATTACACTTAAACTTGCCAGTTTACCAACTTCCAAATGTTTAGAAATTATCCCAGTGGAAACATGTATTAATTACAAGATGCATATGTAATTAACTAAAGACTTCATACTAACAAAAAGATGTTTTCTTTAACAGGCAGCCCATTTGGTTTGAAAAATGCATCAAATCTTCGGCCCTTAAATCTTCTACAGGTAATTGATATACTTGGACACAATAATAATGATAATTTTCTTAATTTTCTTGAGAGACTTGTTTAGTTCTGCTTACTGCATTGCCTCCCACAAATCTTTGAAGCCAATTGATCACCATTTGCTGCAAATTTTATTTGCTCCTTTAAAAACTTAGAGGAAGAGAGAAAGTTACTTCCATAAAGATAGCAGGTGAAAATTATATTCTTAGCTCACAACAAAGCAGCTAGTTCACAGTAACAATCTAAAACTGCTGACATCTGAATTCATGAGACTAATCCCTTTTCAGCATTTGCCTGAGCTTTTATTGGTAATCATTCTTTAAATGGTGGCTATGATTATTTACAAGTGCAAAACAGTGCAATAGAATCACTTGTGTTACAGATAGAAGGCCTAAAAGCTGTGTGGAACATGCATAGGTAGACACCATAAAATCCTTAAAGAGCTTCTGGTAATGGAAGTAGAAGTTCATGTAAGATAGGGAGTTTAGAAGGTCTGTAAATTGAGAATAAGTTTCTCCATTGAAGAGCAGAACAGGGGAGTGTTTGTGGAACCAGATGTAGTTCCTGGATCTTGAAGTTAGCTGTGAGTTACAGGTGCAGAAGTGCAGCTCCAGTGTTCCACAAATGTTGCACTGTGCTTCAAAAGAATGCCAGTTAAAGATGAGCTGTAGCTTTGCTACTTTATCCTCCCACTCCTGTGCATGCTCTGGAAAAATGGAAAAGGACAGCAACAGGAGGAAGTTTATACCAGAGCAGAGCTCTTCGATAAAATTTAATGCTTCTATTTGTCTGAGTCCACACTGAAGTACATCCTTTCAAGCTACTTCTTCCACTCCTATAAGCCAAGAATAATTCATCTGAAATCAGTTCAATTACAGCTGAAATAAGGGAGAGGAATCAAGACTGTTTAACTTCACTGGGGTTTTCTTGCATCAGACCGTGCAGCTTGTTGATTGGAAGCATCTGTTAAAATACAATGGTGTGTTCTGAAAGTGAAAATAATATCCAGTGCTTTTGAAGACTAGCTGTTACATTTCCAGTGTCTGCACAGTCTCTACTATTTTAATTAGAATAATTAATATGTATTTTCCTGTGGAAATACCTCACTATAATTTAATACAGGTTTGGTTTTGAGCATAAGGCCTTTTCACAAACAGCAGCAATTGTAAATTGATTCGTTGTAAAGGATTTTTTAAAAAAACCCAACAACGAAAACAAACATCCAAGGAGTACATCATTACCAATGTCATGTTCATCCTAGGACAATGGGAAACTTGGCAGCTTGATTGAATTATGCCTTTTGTTCTTAATCTTCAACAGCTTCCAGGTGGTTCACTTATTTTTAACCCACTCCAGCAACAACAGCAGCAGCAGCTGTCACAGTTTTCTCCACAGCAACAATCTCAACAGTGTACAGCCTTTAGTCCTCAGCATCAGGGAGAACAGGTGTGTGCTAACAGCCCTCAGTCAGGGATGCATGGATGAAATGGTTTCACCTATTCTCCCCATCTCTGCAAGTAACTGAGCCTTTACACAACAGATCTGAGGCAGAAGGGGAGGAAAGTCTTCCTCCAAAACCTTCTCAAACTGCAAAGACTGCAGTGGCTTTGTTGCCATGGCTGGAGCTGGGTTATACTCCTTTATTTATATGCTGTATAGAGGACCTGGAACAAACCAACCAGCTGAGCATTGCTGTACTCTGGCATGAAGAGAGCCAACCCACTGTATGACTGGAGTAAAATCATCTTGGTGTTGTCCTGTTTATCATAATTAGTAGATACAAAAGAACAGAAGAGAAGCACAGTCAGGATTACTGGAGTAACTTTTAGATTGATGCAGAAATAATTGCTGGTTTTGTCATTAACTGTGGTACTTAACTTGGATTAAAATATTAAGCTGGTTTCATCCAGTATACCATTTTAAAGCTTGAAATTCAAGCAATTTTGTTATATGCATTCAAAAGGGGAAGTAAAGCAGCGGAAACTGCTTGGAATATAAGCCAGGCATTTGGAATTTTAACGAACATACAGCTTGACATTGTTTCCAAAAACTTGAGAAATGAGACCCTTGAAGATAGTGTGGTGTGTGTTGTGCCCTTTATCCTACTGTCCATGTCTGCAACAAAGATGTTTAACAACACTGGTTGTGGATGCCTCATCCCTGCAAGTGTTCAGGGCCAGGTGAGATGAAGCTTTGAGCAACCTTGATTCAATGGAAGGTGTCTCTGTCAATGCCAGGGCTGTAGGAACCAGATGGTCTTTCAGGTCCCTTCCACCCCAAAACCATTCTAAGATGAGAAGGGTCTTAAGTGTCACTGTTAGATGACAACCAATGGAGAGCTATTATTGAACTGGTCCCGCACAAAACAACCTGAGAGGTTGCAGAAGAACGAAACATTGACCATTCAGCAGTTGTTTGGTGTGCGCATCAAACTGGAAAATCAAAATAGCTCAACAAATGGGTGCTGCATGAGCTGAATGGTTAGGAAGTCTGCTCTGTGCATCTTTCACACACTACCAATACATTTTTTGATCACATTGTGACACGTGGTGAGAAATAGATTCTGTATGACAACCAACAAACTGGACTGTGGAGAAGCACCAAAATACTGCCCTAAATCAAAGCTGCATCAAAAGAAGGTTATGGCCACGGTTTGGTGGTCAGCAAGTAGAATCATCCACTACAACTTCCTGAATCCTGGCAAAACCATCACAGCAGAGAAGTGTTGCCAAGAAATCACCAAAATGCACCAACAAGTGCAATGTTTACACCTAGCACTGGTCAATTGAAAAGGACCAGTTCCTCTCCATGACAACACATGACTGTGTTTCACAAATGAGTCTGCAGAAGCTGCACAAAGTGGGCTATGCAAGTACCTCACCCAGCTTACTCACCACGCCTCTCTTCCAGTGGTTACCAGATTTTCAAGCACCTCAACAACTTCCTGCAAAAGAAGGTCTTCCACAATCAAGCAGCAGCTCAAAACGCCTCTGAAGAATTCATCAGACACCAGAATTCTATGCTACCAGAGTAAATAGACTTGTTGGCAAAATGCCTAGATTCTAATGTTTTTCATTTAGAATAATATTTTTATTTTCTAAGCTGAGAAATACTGCTTGAAAGTCGATGTTTAGAAACAGCAATTATTTTGTACCAACCTAATGCAACTTTACTTAAACTGCTGTGAGATAGGTTATGGTCCTCGTTGCTGTAGTTCAACAGAATTGTTCTCTGCACATCAGCAAAAGTATTGGTTGGCTTTAAAGCTGTAATCTTAAGGCACTTTGTCTGCTGCTCCCTGTAGTTAGCCTCAAGGGCTTTAATCACTGAAGAATCCTGAAGTCTTAATAGTGACCAGTCTGAGTGTTTTCAAAATGACAAATTTTGAGTGGTTGGTTCCACCTGTGCCTAAAATTTTTACCAGGACTAATGCAGCAGCTTCAGAAAACCAGCTGCTCTGCTTTTGTGTCCTTTGTCTTCCAAGCCATGCAAAACTTCTGTTTACAAAATAGTCTCTACAGGATACTGTTCGACATAATAATTTTTGTTGTGCTGCTGTAGACTGTTCATAAATAAGGTGCCTCTGTAAAATGATTTTTATGGTGTGTAGTCTCCTGTGTCAAAGGCCTTGTTCTGGAATGGGGGCAGTTTAATGGGAGACTCAGATTTATTCTCAGAATCCAAATGTCAGTTACTAGTTGAATTACTTAAAAAAAAAAAATATCATGCAAGCCTGTACTATTGGATTTTATTTTCCAGACATTGAACTTTAAGGGCCTTTACAAAAAAGCTGATGTAAGCCTAGTCCTTCTTGTGGCAGAAAGTTCTGGAGGAAATCAAACTATCTGCATTGCCTAACTTTCCCAAAGGAGCTTCTCTTTTATCTGGCATCACAGGGTTAGGCTAGGGTCATTAGCTAAAATGAGCTATTACCAATACCAGATCCCTTAGCTTTCGCTAAGGACAAGAATCTGTGTGTTCACAGTGCTGTAATGCGAGTGCTTGGTGGAAAGAAACTAAACCCCAGACAACCAAGAATTTTCTGTGCTGCCAACAGAATGTATACATTCTTATCTCATACTCAGGGTTTTTTCCCCCCAAATGCTGATTCTATGGTTTTGTAAGTCTGTCTTAGTCATTGCGATCAAGATGATGATGTCTTTGTAACGTGCAATCTTTTCATCCAGTTTACCTAGCTCTTAGTGGCATTATTTCATATGGTTATTCTGAAGAAGCATGGCAATTCCTGGAAATGCATCAGCTCAAAAGATTTTTTTCTTTCTTTCTGACTGATAAGCCATGCTGTTTGCTTAAATCACATACAGAATACTTTATTTCCCCTCTTTATGAATGAACTTTAAGTTCTAGAAAAGGTCATAATTCAGTGCCCTTTAACCTCAGGAGACACTAGATCAGACTCCGCTAATTCTATTGAGTGATGACTGAGGATTTCTCTCTTCTGGAAATAAAATTTCAAAAGCAGGGTTTGTATTTTTTATGAAATTAAGGAGTGTGTGGCACAGTATGAGCTTGTGAATGTAAGTTAGACTTTTCATATTTTAGTTGATTGGGACCTTTGTGCTTGGATGGTATCTGGTGTCACCTGAAGACTTTGGGGTTGGGAATAGGACAGGAAATGTCATTACACCCATGAACTATAGTCTCTGCAGACTGCAGGGAGGTTGACAACAACATAGGACTTCTGTGGGGTAATGGGCATAATACCATGTCTGCTAAAACAGCTGGTTTGGGGCATTCGGCATCTGTTCGTTCTGCTTTAATAGTAATTATGTTATAGCCTGTGTCCACACGCTCTGGAAGATGTAGAGTTAAATGTTTTTTAATGGGTCTTCAAAAGTTTGCCTTCACGCTGGCTTTATTTATTACTCATTTATACCAAAATTTGGTAATAAGGATCAAGCTTTTCATTTTTGTTAGGGGTCTGACCAAGGTCCATCCAATCAAGATCAGGCATTATCTGCCCAACAAGCTGCTGTAATTAACCTGACTGGAGTAGGGAATTTTATGCAACCTCAAGGCACAGGTACGTGCTTGCTGAACCTCCTTTCATAGTTAAGTGTGTATATTGGTAAATTCACACTAAAATGAAGTTTGGTCTTGAAGAAGACTTACATCAGTTCAGAACAAGTTACTATTTATTACCAGCACATGAATTGTATAAGAAACACTGGACTTCCAAAGCATACACTTTTCTGCTTTACTTGGCAGTTAAGTGTAGTAAATTGATAATATCACGGGAAAATTAGTCATGCTTGATACAAAAAGAAAATACAAGGAACTTCCATGCCAGACTTCATTGAGGAATGCTTCCTTAACTGTGTGCTTAACATCCAGTACAAGAAACCTCTTTGTGTGTTCACAAGCACTTCATAACGTTATAACAGAGCATGTATATCATGTATATTTTATTCTGTACTGATTCCAGTCTGACTCTGAAACTAATTCTATTCATCCCCCTTTTCTATGACAATCTATTTCTATTTCTCCTTCCCTAACCCTGACAAACTCAACTTGATCTCTTTGACCTGCCTGCTTTCACCTTCTCCTCTCTTAGTGTTGTCTCAGCTTGGCTCTGCCATGAACAGACCTGGGCAAAGCCTTCCTCAGCAGAAACTCCAGCTCTCTTCTGCCTTACAACTGCAACAACAAGCCTTGCAGCAGCAGCAGCAACAGATACAAGTAATCCAGCAACTTCACTCTGACTGTATTTAAAAGCAAGACAAAAAAAAAAAAACAATTTAAAATAAAATTCTCAGCTCCAAAACCGAAAATCTTACCCCTTTAACTTTTTTTTTTTTCCTAACTGAATGTCTTCACGGTCTTGCAAAGGGGAAAAAAATCATGAACTTTAGGAAACTGCATCATGAGAGATTTGAAATCTATGATTCTCTCAGCTTGGAGCACTGAATTTATTTTAATCCATTTAAGCCATCCACCTTCCTGGTTTGCTAACATTCAAGGAGTGCTTGTGGCACATATCTAAATAAGCTCTGCCAGGTGCCAGTAGGTTTCTAAAGCAGCGTGAATATAAGCACCTGTAAGTTCAAATGTAGCACTGCTACAGTCAGTGCACAGAAAAGCATTCCTATAGCATTCTGTCGCTCACATGCTTTATGAAAGTATTTCTGTATTTTTTTAGCACAGTCTCCTCTTTGTGATACAAACAGAAAATGCAGTGTATACACTGAAAAGGAATTATGTTAAAAATGTGCCGTGAAACCCAAACATTCACTGAAGTTGCTGAGTTACCGCAGTTACTGCAATGGAAAGAAAGGGCAAAAAAACAAAGCTGTCCACATACATGTGTAAAATGTTTACGTTACATTTGCCCTCAGCAGGCTTCTGTGCCACTGGTGCTGCTTGACTGTACTCATTGCCCCAGTACTGGAGCCGTTTCTTTTGTCAACCTGGTGCTTCCTCATTTTTATTTTTTTATTCATCTCCCTCCCTCCCCCCAACCCCCTCCACTTCATTCTTCCTGATGGGAAACAGCTTTATAGTGAACACTAACAAGCTTTTTCTCCCCCTTTTCCTTCACGGCAGCAGTTGCAATTCTTGCAGCATCAAATGGCTATGGTAGCAGCAGCAGCACAAGCAGCTCATCTGCATCATCAACAGCGTTCAGGCAGCCACTCAAAAAGTAAAAAGAAAAGAGGCACGTTGGCCCCTCCAGAATCCTGAGACTTGCTCCCCCCGCCTCCCGCTAAATAAAACATAATTCAGAGGAATTTTTTTTTCAGATTAAAAAGGAGAAAGCTTAAAAACAAATCAGTGTTTTACTTTACAGGTGAGAAAATGAACTTTTGACACTATACTGAAATAAATGAACTGTTTCTGAAAACCAGCCTTACAGAATTTAAGATATTTCATCTAGAAAGGGGCTAAGGCTATGTCTCCTTAAGTCATTTAAGTTTTTTAAGAGAACCTTTTATCTTGTATTTTTTAACACTCGGCAGCATTGTACATAGTATAAGGGTGAAAAACATTTTAGAAAAAAATGATCTTTGTAAATGTAGTATTGGTATTTGTTTATTTAGTATAAAAGGTTTGTGAACACTATAACAAATACAATTTTTACAAATCCATTTTCGAAAAGATCTCCTCCTTTTGTTCACTTGGACTTAACACTTTTTATCACTTTGTCTATCAGCTTCTTTACTTCTTTGTGCCTTGTAATTGCTCTGGTGATACAGTCCTGAAGCTTGGCTCCTGTAAGAGGACTTCCACCTAAAAATTAAAGGGGAGAATTTGATTTTCTATGTATCTCTACCTGTGTTTTCCAAATAAGAGTATTAACAGTAATTCTCGTAATCAACAACATTCATCTGGGGAGCATACAGGTTCCCCAATTCTGGCCTCAGGCAAAGAAAATGGAAACAAACTGTAAAGTTGTAAGTGCTCAAAATTTGTCCTTTGCTGTATGTAGGTCAAGCTGTGACTTCTTTTTGAGCATAGGTTAGGACAGACTTTCAGCTGGGTGGAGTCTGCAGTGGTCATGGGAACCTACAACGTCAGTTATGCCACCTCTTTCAAAATTAATTTCAAGAGCAAATCACGTAATAAGTACTCAAGCAGACAACCTGGTATCATAAAGCACACACATTTTACAAAGTAAAGCAGGTACAGAACATCTTGGTCAAGAAAAGATTATCATCTCTGAAGGTTCCTATGTAATAAACTTGGAAGTACCTGGTTTATGGACAGAACATAACCTGTCTTCATCATCAGTTACAACAGTTACAGTTCCAGTTGCCAAGTCTTCTTCCTCACCAGTTGGATCAACAATGAGTAATGTGCTTGTGAAAGAAAAACATGCAAACAAGTTATTACATGTTGCTCCATTAACATTACTGGAAAGTACTCATAACTATTCATTTTTACTGACTTACAAAACACTTGCAGGTGGACTCAGTGCTCAGGGTTATCCCCATATCCTACTTGAATGAAAGATCCTCTGATATCTCTAAATAGGCCTAAATCTTACATCGGTTTCACAGTACAGTGAGCATCATCTGATTTGTAATTTTTTACTTCTCAAATGAATATCACCATAAATGACTGCATTTCTTATCAACAGCAGCAGAACACATACTTAACATGCATGGACTAACGAAGAGCCAATAAACTGTCAGGCAAAGAGTAAAATCAGATGTGATTATTTTGAACTCTCAGATTCTTCACCTACATGAACAATGACTTAAGAGTGATGGTCATACTTCATCTTAGATAATTATGTTTTCCATATCCAGAGGTTCTGTTGTTCTAACTGGACCATTACTTCTTACTTCCTTTGTTGACTTAATACTTGGTATAAGCTGTTTGAAAACTACTATCTTTTGCATCAGGTATTTACATACTTCTAAAACATTAACTGCATTGGTAACATTATTTCATCTCAAAGTTACTGCAAAAACACAAACCAATACCTATTCCTGTACTTATAACCATATTTTTTCGATTGAGAACCAGTTCTGCTTCAAGTCAGAGGGAGGAGTTGGGCAGATTTCATACTCATTCATATTACTGCACTACAGATCAGTCCAACAAGAGAAGCTGTGGGTTGAAGATCGAGTGGAGCAGCCTGAGTGTGCACTCCTCACCAGCACAAAAGCTTAAGAAGTGCAGAAATTTCCGTAGTAGCAGCCTCTGTCTTTCACTTCTTTTTGACATACACAGTTGTTTTCATAAGTGTGAAACAGTTACAAACTTACTTACTCATCAAATATAGCAAACGATGTGGCAACTGGATGCTTTCTGATAATCAAAGGACTCTTCTGTTTTAAATTAACTTCCGGTAAACCAGTTTCTTCATTTATAGTAACCAATGGCAATTGTACTGAAGAAATAAAAAATGACAATGGTATAATATTAAACATTGTTGGTTTTAGTAGGCCTAGAGATGTGCAGGACTAGTGAAATATTTCAGCTGTTCTTTTAAACAACTGAGAACAGAGTTTTGGCTACACTACTGGTGTTCTATATTAAAAAAAAACCTGCTCCCTAGGTGTTGCACATCTATGGCATCCATACCTCATTTCCGCTTTGAGTTTTAGTAATTTAGCATTCAAATGATGGGAAAAAAAAGCAGCCTTTAGGAATAGTGAACCAGCTACCTATTCATCATGATTAAAAACTACATATTTCTCCATTAATGCTAATCTGAGTGTCTCTCTTGCTCTAGCAAAGACTTACCATTTTTTAATGCTGCTAGCAAAGCAAAGGTACTGGCATCCAGAATGTTTCCATCATAGTCCAGGCATATGATATCACAGTATAACACCCAAGCAAGCTATCGAAGAAAGGTTTGCACATGTGAGATATTAGAGAAGTTAAGCAAGCAGTACAGTATCTAAGAAAATGCTGGCCATATCAACAAGATGCTTATTTCTAATATAGAATTTTAACACTTCAGATGTAAAACAAGCTATGAAGTAAAAAAAACAGAAACAACCTATAATCTCAAATATCTTCTTTAATGTCTCAACACTATGATCTTGTCAGTACCTCCCTCTTCATTTCGAGGCACAACTTACCTTGCCAGCTGCAATACATAGATCTTCTTTCGCTATTATCTGTGAACTAAAATAAAATGAGACGGTAAACTAGGAAACAGAAAATGGTCTTGCAGAGTTGTTTGTGTATTAAATGCATTAAGATGACTTACTTTTCAATCACATCTGCAATGAACTGGCTTGCTGCTTGAGCCTCTTCACCAGGTGGTCCAGAGCGAAACCTCGTGGAACAGAGGGATGGCAGTTCTACATTTGGAACTAGGTAACAAGAATAATTAGTCATAAACTAAAGAAAGCAGGCAATGGGATAACAAAAATAGAAATAAGACAAAACCCACTCTTAATAGCATTTTATGTACTTCAAATGAAAGGTGAGACCAAGAATTTTTCAATCAAGACTTCCTACTTCTCCCCTCAAAAACAAGTTATGCAAGAGTTTGTATTAAAGAACGTGCAGTATTCTGTACTCAGAAACTATCCCATGGAGAAGCACATCCTCCTCACTACCTTTTTCTGTTTGCAATCCTGCTATGAACATCATGACCCCACATAAACTCCTAAGTGTTAAGCATTCTTAAGTAGATCAAGAAACAGTAGCATTTCTATCTCACTGCCTGACTTTACTGGTATGCCATCTGCTTCTCATCAGCCATTAAAACCTGATGCTTTAGACTTGAAGCAAAAACATGGATAAACATTTGTGACAAAAACCTAAGCATAACCAAGTTCACTGAAAACAACATACTTTGGAGATGCCTGGTATAAAACGGCTTTAGTCTACGGTCCCAGTTCCCTGGAATTATTTTACTTCAGAAAAATCTCCGAACAGGAGTGAGGATGTACCCCTTGGACTTCCACAGTTCTCTGAGAAATAAACAGGGTTTATTTCACTGGTTTTAAGAGTTCATTTTGCCTAATGGGACTTCCAAGACAAAAGTTAATGTGCCTTTGCACAACGTTGCGTTCCACAGTCTTTTCTAGATGAACTGCCTTTCCCCTCTTAATATACCTACTTCCTTCTGCTGCAAGTTTGTTTACAGCCTGACCTGGAATCAGCAATAATGAAGGTAGCTTTACATGGAAAGCTCACAAGCAAAAAAGGACGAGTTGTGAAATTTCTGAACTATCACTTCCTTTATGTCAATTTGGAAACTGATCTTAAGGAAAGCAATATGACTTTACCCAAATTCATTCAACCTGTCCCTTCATTACAGCCTGTTAGCTGAAGCAATACAAGATCTGCCTAAGATCTATACTGAAAAACTTACCAATATATCCCTTATTAGCAGAATCTACCGCAGGTGCAGCAAGTTCCTGGAGAAAAATAAAGACAAAAAATTAGAACTTAATATTGTACAAAAATATTTTCCAGCTATTCTATATAGAAATGGTCATTTTCTTGCCAGTTATCATTACAGTGACATTTACAAAAGATATTTTTCATCAGTCTCCATCTGTATTTCTCCTGTGGGAAAATTCCACACAGGGATGTGCAGTCGTATATCTCATAGCTCACGGCAGGCCAGCAGTAAAGTTGAGGTTAAAAGGCACTTAACAGTCCAGCCAGCTAATTACCAGTCCACTTATTGATCAATATTTAGTAACTCTGATTATATAGCTTTTATCTAGAAATAATGAAGACTTCATTTTTATATATATATATATCTTTCCCCATATACAATACCCCCACAAAAATACATGTTCTCAGACTATATACATAGGACTAGACAGTTCGATAATTAAATTATACACTAACTTCCTCATCTGAAAGTAATTCAAGTGAAAGACTGTAATTGTGTCTGACTGACATATTATTTTAACTCTGTAGGACATTGATTCTAAACATGATGTACAAGTTCAGCTAACAGTTAAATTAAAATAAAAACCAACTGTACCGCTTTAACTCCACAAATCACCGTAGTATTTCCTAACTTCACCAGTGCAGAACCATCAGCAGTCGTAATTGAACCTGAAGAGAGAAAGTGCTCTTCAATACAACCTATTTTTCCATTCAAAGGGCCTTAATTAATATCCACCTTCACAAACTGTTTGCTTTCCATTGTTTGACACTGAACACAGGCTACACAAAGTCTCAATAAGCCCAGGGTGGGAACAGAATCTCTATATTAAACATTCAGTCACATAGGGTGGTTGAGGCTGGAAGGGATCTCTGGTCATCAACTGGCCCAACCACCCTGCTGCTCAAGCAGGGCCACCTAGAGCTGAATGCCCAAGACTGTGTCCAGACAGCTGTTTAATATCACTATGGATGGAGAGTCCAAAACTTCTCTGGGCAACCTGTGCCAGAGCTTGGCCACCCTCACAGTAAGAAATTGTTTCCTTATGTTCAGAGGGAACCTCCTGTGCTTCAATTTGTGCCTATTGCCTCATGTCCTGTCACTGAGTACCACCAAACAGAGTCTGGCTCTGTCTTCTTCCCTGCCTTGAGGTATTTATACACGTGGTAACATCCACTTCTCAGCCTTCTCTTCTCCAGGCTGAGCAGTCCCACCCCTCTAAGCTTTTCCTCACAGAAGAGATGCTCTAGTACCTTCATTGTCTTCATGGCCCTTTGTTGGGACTCTCTCCAGTATGTCCATCTCTCTCTTGTATTGGGGAGCTCAGCACTGGACACAGCACTCCAGGTGTGGCCTCACCAGTGCTAAATAAAGGAGAAACACCACCCCCCTCCACCTGCTGGCAATACTTTGTCTAATGTAGCCCAGTATAACATGGACCTTATTTGCAGCAAGGGCACACTGCTGGCTTAGGTTCAGCTTTGTATCCACCGGGACCATCTTTCCCTTTTCTGTCAAGCTCCTTTCTAGCTGAGTGGCTCACAGCATACATTTGTGCCTGGGGCTGTTCTCCCTAAGTGCAGGACTTCGTGCTTTTCTTTGTTGAACTTGATGTCAGCCCATTCCTCCAGCCTGTTGAGGTCCTTCTAGATGGCAGCATGACCTTCTGGCCTATAAACCACTCCTCCTAGTTTGGTGTCAAATGCAACCTTGCTGGGGGTACACTTTGCACCATCACCCAGATAATTAATGAAGATGCTGAACAGCACTGGACCCAGTATTGATCTCTGGTGTACTTTATTAAACTAGAAGTCATAGCTGGTTTCCTTAAGTCCACCTTCTGGCTGACTTACAGCAAGACCTAATGGAAGGCAGCATTGTACAATGGAAGAGACCTGCAGTGTCAAGTTTGAGCAACAATCAGCAACTATTCCATGCTGGTAAGCAAGCCTGTATTTTACTCATAGAAATTACAAGGTGTAAGAAAGGCAAGTAAGGTGCTGCTGCTCACTGCATAAGATGTACCTTGCTCCTGCTTGAGACAGTTGCTCACACTTAGAACAAAGCAGAAGCCAGGAGTTACTGCCTCTTTCAAGATGCTAAGGCATCAATTTTTCACTGATCAGCATAGGCATACACGCTGTCTTCAGGATCTATAACATACACTGCTGAACTTAGAAACAGACAAGTTCCCACAAGCACCTAAATTGTGCTGTGCACGCCAGCCCAGGAACAGGACTGAGTAAGAAAGCTCAAATATATTACTGTACCATGCATTCTCTTGAATGCTTGTTGAAACTATGCATAAAAATCTTCCCACTTTCTTGTTTCAAAATGCAAGCACCCAGAAAACTAACTAGCAAGTCATTAAGGTCACTATTATAATCTAAGACTAAAGATACCTCCCCCATCATCATGATTCCAAATAAGCACTTGCCTATGTTGACAGTAGTTGCCCGGAATTCACCTAACTCTCTTCCATCCGGTCGACAGTTCTCTTTCTATACAAAAATCATAAAGTTCAAATTAGAAAACAAACTTTATTAAATGAAACACCAATATTTATGCTACACAAGTTCATATAAAACCTTTTAGCAGAAATACTGACATACAAAAATGCTAGGCAAAACTCGATCACATTCCAGACACTTTTTCATCACCTGATATATAGATTGTGCCCACAAAAAAAAAAAAATCTGTTCTTAATTTATTACAATTTATTTAAAAAATACATACACAACAGTAGATTGATTGTCTCGATGATAAGTGCAAACGGCTAGATTCAGAATATCATTCAAGCACTAATACTCGATGATCCCATAAAACAAGAGTTTCTACCAGTCTGCATCGTTTAGGTTTTCGTTTTAGCCAATTCCCGTCCCTCACCACCACGTAGAAATTAATGTTAGAGTGAACTAAACGAAAAAAAAAACATTCTCTCAAAAATCCCCAATGTTTAAATGCTGTCGGTCAGAAGCTATACAATACCTGAATATTGAGTCTAAAATGGCATCAATTCACGACTGTGTTAGATCCAAATTATTATTCATCACCATTTCAAGCTTCTCAAAAGCAAAGATTTTTGGTTCCATTATGAGAACCAAAACTGACTGCAATAATACTGGATCGATTTCTACCTTAATAAGGGACAGACTAATTTAACACACCAAAAAGTGGTTTTCCTTCACAGTTACAGAAAGCATGGTTAACAGCAATGTTCTCTATTACTTACTTTCAGTAGCATCTAAAACACTGGCCTGAAATAACTCTGTACCAGACACAAACCTGCATCACCATCTTGGTCACATTTAACTTGCATCCCTCTCAAGGCCAAGAGAAGCATATACCCATCAAGCTGAACAGGGAAACAACCTGCCACAGCACCAATTGCACATATAGATGCAAAAACACATTCAGAAGAGTATGACCATTTTTCCCTTGCTCACTGAGTTTTGGTTTACCCTTACAGTTTAAGATTTCCATACAGACAAATTCTGTATGAAAAGCAGAACCAAGCAAGAAAAAAAAATGATAACAAGCAATTTGCACGCACATATCACGTTCTACTCACCAAAAATCTTCTGTAGTATTCCAGTGGTTCCACCATTCTAAAACAAATAAAAAGAGAAGTTCTCATGTAAGCTCCTGAGTAGATAAACGAGAGTAAAAAGATAAGCAAGCACAAACCTACAAAAACAAATAATTTGAGAATCAAGATCATCAGCAAAGCTGCTTAACAATACGGTTCCAGAAAGCTGGGACAACTCTAACCTTATCTAAGAAAAAGACATTTTCCTACATTCACTTTCAAAATTCTTCTCCCTTACAAGGAACCTGCCTGCCCATACACCAAGATGATCAAAGGACTGGGAAAACTCCCATATGAAGTAAGGCTAAGAGAACTCGGTTTGTTCAGCCTTGAGAAGAGAAGGATTAGAGGAGACCGTATTACCACGTACCAGTACATAAAGGATATCTACCAAGAGGATGGAGACTCCCTTTTCACAAGGAATCACATGGAAAAGACAAAGGGTTATATGGGTAAGTTGCTCCTGAGAAGATTCCAGTTGGATTCCAGAAGAAAATTTTTCACCATGAGGATAGTTAATCATTGGAATAATCTCCCCCAGCAAGTGGTAGATTCTTCTACACTGGACACTCCTAAGGCTCAGCTTGACAGGGTGCTGTGCCATCTTATTTAAAATATACATCACCTTGGACCAGATGATCCTTGAGGATCATCAGTGTTACCTTGGACATTGGACCAGATGATCCTTGAGGTCCCTCCCAACCTGGCACTTCGTGATTCTGTGCGATAAACCTAACAAAACCTACTACCTTTCACCTCAATAATCTTGACAATCAGTTTGAACTCAAAAGGAACGTTAACTGAGACAAGGGTGTAGAATGTTTCTGAAGAAATGCAGAAAGGATAATTTTATTACCGCGTCTGAAGTATTTGCTAATTCAAGGGCTGTATTCAGATGTACAAAATTATTTAAAACAATTTTATAGTCTTGAAACGTTAGCTTTTCTTACAATCTTTAAGAAAATATAAAATTAAGAAATATGCTCCATGTAGCACTTCTCCTGAAAAATAATTAATGCTTATTATTAATTATATATTTCTAACAGCATTTGTGTATTAGTATTTTAAGCAGAGGACAATAAAGTAAGAAATACTCTTTCTAGTAAGAAAGAGTAGTTCTTTTCTAGTAAGAAAGTGTTGCTAATATGTGAACAAAGTATGCTCTGTTTTGTTAAAATAAGCACATGTAGGGAAAAAAGAAAGGATAACTGGAAAAGGTAAGTTTTCCTAACGCAAACTAACATGTAGAGGTATCCACAACTCATGATGGCAAGCATGAATTAACCCCTGTTGGTTCCCCACATATTGGTCCTGTACTACTATTTTTTAATCCCAAGACTTGGCCTATTCTCTTCCTATTAAGGTAAGAGAAATTGCTAGACCCTGTTTCACATTTAAGTTTGCATGTTTGCATTTAAGCAGCAAATCTGGAAGAAGGAAGGACACAGCAACAGATTTCCAGAGAACGTGTGGATGCTCCATCATGAGAAGTGTTCATGGTTAGGCTGGATGGGGCTTTGAATGTGATCAAGAAAATGACGTCCCTGCTCTTCACAAAGATTTGGACTCAAAGATCTTCAAAGGCATTTTCCAACACAAACCACTCTATGATTCTAAAAGGACCAGGAGTTCCCTATTGTAATAACCTTCTTGTAATGATTCACTAAACTCATTCTCCCCGTACCTCTTCCCTTCAACAGAGCAGGCTACCCTCCTCCACTTCCCAGATTCACAGAACAGAATCATAGACGGTTTGGGTTGGAAGGGACCTTAAAGATCATCTAATTACAACTCTTCTGCCGTGGGCAGGGACACCTGCACTAGATCAAGCTGCCCAAGGCCCCATCCAACCTGGCCTTGAACACTTCTAGGAACGAGGCGTCCAAAACTTCCCTGGAAAACCTGTTAGATAGCCTCACCATCTTCATTGTGAAGATAAGCCACAGGACAGCTCACGCTGGCTGGGCCACTGGAGGGCATCGGGTCCAAACCCTCACCAAAGCAGATGCATCACTTAGGGCCTCGTCCAACCTCACCATCTCTGTGGATCATAGAATCATAGAATAACCAGGTTGGAAGAGACCCACCGGATCATCAAGTCCAACCATTCCTATCAAACACTAAACCATGCATCTTAGCACCTCGTCCACCCGTGCCTTAAACACCTCCAGGGAAGGTGAATCAAGCACCTCCCTGGACAGCCTGTTCCAGTGCCCAATCACCCTTTCCATGAAAAATTTTTTCTAATATCCAGCCTAAACCTCCCCTGGCGGAGCTTGAGGCCATTTCCTCTTGTCCTGTCCCCTGTCACCTGGGAGAAGAGGCCAGCACCCTCCTCTCTACAACCTCCTTTCAGGTAGTTGTAGAAAGCAATGAAGTCTCCCCTCAGCCTCCTCTTCTCAAGGCTAAACAACCCCAGCTCTCTCAGCCGCTCCTCATAAGGCCTGTTCTCCAGCCCCTTCACCAGCTTTGTTGCTCTTCTCTGGACCTGTTCCAGAGCCTCAACATCCTTCTTGTGGTGAGGGGCCCAGAACTGAACACAGTATTCGAGGAGCGGTCTCACCAGTGCCAAGTACAGAGGGAGAATAACCTCCCTGGACCTGCTGGTCACGCCGTTTCTGATACAAGCCAAGATGCCATTGGCCTTCTTGGCCACCTGGACACACTGCTGGCTCATGTTCAGTCCCTGTCAACCAACACACCCAGGTCCCTCTCCTCCAGGCAGCTTTCCAGCCAGACTTCTCCTAGTCTGTAGCACTGCATAGGGTTGTTGTGCCCCAAGAGCAGGACCCGGCATCTGTCCTTGTTAAACCTCATGCCACTGGACTCTGCCCAGCGGTCCAGCCTGTTCAGATCCCTTTGCAGAGCCTCCCGACCCTCCAGCAGATCGACACTTCCACCCAGCTTAGTGTCGTCTGCAAACTTGCTAAGGGTGCACTCAATGCCTTCATCCAGGTCATTGATAAAGACATTGAACAGGGCTGGACCCAGCACTGAGCCCTGGGGAACCCCACTTGTCACTGGCCTCCAGCTGGAGTTAACACCATTTCCCACCACTCTCTGGGCCCGGCCATCCAACCAGTTTTCCACCCAGGAGAGTGTGCGCCTGTCCAGGCCAGAGGCTGACAGTTTCTCAAGCAGAACGCTGTGAGAAACTGTGTCAAAGGCTTTACTGAAGTCCAGGAAGACCACATCCACAGCCTTTCCCTCATCCAGCAGCCGAGTCACTTTGTCACAGAAAGCAATCAAGTTAGTTTGGCAAGACTTGCCTTTTGTGAACCCATGTTGACTGGGCCTGATCACCCGGTTCTCTTGCATGTGCTTCATGATAGCACTCAAGATCACCTGTTCCATGACTTTCCCTGGCACTGAGGTCAGACTGACAGGCCTGTAGTTCCCTGGATCCTCCCTGCGACCCTTCTTGTAGATGGGCACAACATCAGCCAGCCTCCAGTCCAGTGGAACTTCCCCAGTCTTCCAGGATGGAGATACCACAGCCTCCCCAGCTGACCAACCTTCACCACAAGCTCCCTCAACCCCGCATCTACTAAGAACTGTGTTTACTAGGACTGGTGCTGTGCAATATCTTCATCAATGATATAGACAGTGAGATTGAATGCAACCTCAGCAAGTTTGCATATGACAGCAAGGCGAGAAGTACAGTTGCCACATCAGAAAGACAGGATGTCATCTAGAGGGACCTGGACAAGCTGGAGAAGTGAGCCTGTGTGAATCTCATGAGGTTCAACAAGGTCAAGCGCTACACTACAGCAGGGCAATCCACAGTTCAATACAGGATGGGTAATGATGTGATTGGGAGCTGCCCTGCAGAGATGTAGTTGGGGGTGCTGGTGCATGAAAAGCTCAATACAAACCAGCAATGTGTGCTACAGCCCAGAAGGCCAACCGTATCCTGGGCTACGTCAAAAAAGCATGGCCAGCAGGTCGAGGGAAGTGATTCTGCCCCTCTATTCCCTCTCTTGTGAGACCTCATCTGGAGTAGTGTGTCTAGTTCCGGAACCCTCAATGTAAGAAGGGTATGGAGTTGTTGGAATGGGTCCAGAGGAGGGCTACAAGGATGAGCTGAGGGCTGGAGCACCTTCTATAGGAGGACAGGCTGAGAGAGTTGGGATCGTTCAGCCTGGAGAAGAGACGGCTCTGAGGAGATGTTATAGCAACCTTCCAGTACCTGAAAGGAGCCTACAAGAAAGCTGGGGAGGGACTATTCATAAAGCGTTGTGGTGACAGGACAAGGGGGAATGGGTATAAACTGGAGAGGGGCAGATTTAGACTAGACATAAGGAGGAATTTCTTCATTATGAGAGTGGTGAGGTACTAGCACAGGTTGCCCAGGGAAACTGTGGCTGCCTCATCCCTGAAGGTGTTCAAGGCCAGGCTGGACGAGGTCTTGGGCAGCCTGATCTAGCGGGATGTCCCTGCCCATGGCAGGAGGGTTGGAACGAGGTGATCTTTAAGGTCTCTTCCAACCCTAACTATTCTATGATTCAACCCGCTTCCACGTGGTTCTGTCTTCTTCACATCCCCCGCTACCCGTTTCAGGCAGGCCAAACTCGGGTCGCTCAGCCCCTGCTCGTACAACCCGGGATCCAGGCCCTCTCCCCGCCGCACCCTTCGTGCACGGGGACGCCCCAGAGCGGGTCGCGCTGCCCCGGCGAAGCTTCGGGGTGAAACCGCGGCCCCGCCCGCGGGGCTCACACGGCAGCGCCGCGAGGGGAGCGAAGCGGAGCGCTGCCCGCGCCGGGCGCAGCGCGGCAGAGCGGGGTAAAGGCACTGCAGGCCCCCGCGGCCCTCGGGATCAGGCGAGAAACACGCCGGGCCCAGCACTCACTTGAAAGCCGTCGCCATGGCTGCGCCGCTGCCGTCCCGGAAGCGCTGCTCCCCGCGGCCGGAAGTCGAGACCGGAAGCGGCGGGGGCCACGCGGGCGGTGATCTCCCGCTTCCGCGTCGCTGCCGCCGCGGGATTGGGCGCCGCCCGCTATGGCGCTGCCGCCGGCCCTGCCCGCAGCCGCGGCGGCGCTGGTGGCCCTGGCCGCCCTCCTGCTCGTCCTGGTGAGCTCCGCGGGCACCGCCGGCCCGGGATGGGGGTAGGCGGGGAAGGGGTGGAACGCAGCCCCCCCAGTCCCCGCCGCGGCGGCTGCGGGACCGCCCCCGGCTCGGCAGCGAGGGGCAGGGCCGTGCGGGGCGTTCCTGTGCGGAGTGAGGTTTCACAAGGTGGGAACGGAGCTTTTCATTCTCTTATCCCGGTAACGTGCTTTGGCGGTGACCGCCTGGGAGTCCCGCATGTTTCCCGGTGACCGGAGGCGACCGCGAGCCCCAGAGGGTCCGCGCCTGGAGAGTGAAGTGCTGCTGCCCACCGGGAGCACCGCGTCTCTGGTGTTCACCAGTAAACGCACTCAAAAAAACCCTAGTTCTATAATCCCTGATTTCGGTACAGGGTGGGGGATGATGTGATGGAGAGCTGCCCTGCAGAGTAGGACTTAGGGTGCCGGTCGATGAGAGGCTCGATACGAGCCGTCAGTGTGCGCTCACAGCCCAGAAGGCCAACCGTATCCTGGGCTGCATCAGAAGAAGGGTGGCCAGCAGGTCGAGGGAGGTGCTTCTGCCCCGCTATTCCTCTCTTGTGAGACCTCATCTGGAGTAATGTGTCTGGAATCCTCAGCGTAAGAAGGATATGGAGTTGTTGGAATGGGTCCAGAGGAGGGCTACAAGGATGATCAGAGGGCTGGAGCACCTTCCATATGAGGACAAGCTGAGAGAGTTGGGGTTGTTCAGCCTGCAGAAGAGAAGGCTCTGAGGAGACCTTATAGCAACCTTCCAGTACCTGAAAGGAGCCTATAAGAAAGCTGGGGAGGGACTGTTTACAGGGGCATATAATGATTGGAGTAGGTGGAGTAACTATAAATGAAAGAGGGGCAGATTTAGACTAGACATAAGGAAGAATTTCTTCATTGTGAGGGTGGTGAGGCACGGCACAGGTTGCCCAGGGAAGTTGTGGCTGCTCCATCCCTGGAGGTGTTCACGGCCAGGTTGGACAAGGCCTTGGGCAGCCTGATCTAGCAGGATGTCCCTGCCCACGGCAAGGGGCTTGAAACTAGATGATCTTTAAGGTCCTTTCCAACCCAAGCTAGTCTATGATTCTATGTATTTAAGCCATGAGGTGTTGCAGGCATGTCCGTCTGCCTGCACTCATGAGCGGTGCCACTGGTTTTGGTTGCTGTGCAGGATCAAGGACAGCAGCAGCGTGCATAGTAGAGGTTTCTTGGGGAAAGAGCAGTGAAGCCTGGAGCACAGCTTGAGGATGTGGAACAGGTATGAGGATGGTGAGATGCTGGAACAAGGTGCCCAGGGAAGTTCCACTCTCTGGAAGTGTTCAAGGCCAGGTTGAATGGGGCCTTGAGCAGCCTGATCTAGTGGGAGGTGTCCCTGGCCATGGCAGGGCGTTGGAACAGGATGGGCTTCAAGCTCCCTTCCAACCCAAACCATTCGATGACAGCTTTGGAGGCATCTACATGCTTTGTGTTTGAAAGCAGCAACAAGCCAAAGATGCTGACAGTGGCCAGAGTAGGCAAAATGGTAATGAAATGTATGAGAAGGTTTTGGTCCTTCCTGAAATGGTCAGTGGATGAAGTTGACCCACCCCAGTACTGAAACGTGGTTGGTTGCCCCTTGTAGCATATTCACCAGCTTGGTAAACCTTTAATAGAATACTCAAATATTTTTTAAATTTCTTTTTCATCACAGATTTGTATAATTGCTCATGTAACTGCCAAAAACATGCCAACACTTCACCGACATGAAGAAGAGAAATACTTCATAAGTGCTGAAGGCAGGAAAGAATCCCTACCAAGTATACATGATCCCCCTACAAAGGAACTCTCTGTTGTTGTGCCTTCATACAATGAGGAAGACCGGTGTAAGATTTTTCTTGTTTTGAGAAAAAGAAGAAAATCTGTCTATTTTTACTCTAATGATGCAGAGGTCAGTTTATGTTAGCAGTAGATTTCTGGCAGCCCAGATTCTGTATCTGATTTTGGACACAGTTTCCAGAAAGCAGTCCAAATACACTGAATTTCAAAATTAAGATACTGTGTAACTTGATTTCTGTTGCTAAAAATAGCATGGGGCACTTGTGAGAATCATCTGTGTTTTAATGAAGTTCAGCAGAATGGCTGCTCTTTGCTGTCAGGCAAAAAGTATAAAAAGACTGTTAAAGCTGATATGAGAGCTTCCCACTCTGTAAACAACATGAGCTTCAGACAAGCACAAAAAAGGATAGGTTTTTGTTTGACTTGGCCATATATATGGGTACCTGATGCTGAAAACCTAAGACTTTTGGATGCAATAGAAAGAATTAAGCTCTAAAGCTGTACTTGGCATTCACGTGATAGCACACATTGTTATCCGTTTTCTTAGTAATTGAAAATGCTGAGGTGTTCGGGGTTCCATTAAGAGAGGTGCTGACGAATAATACAGGGACACAGGGCGGGCCTGACCCTTTCTCACATGCAGTGCATTCCTCTGTGCTGGTTCTTGTTCACCTGTTTTCAGTAAGTAAGGTCTTAATATGCTTTCTGTGATTTTCATTTAGGTGTCTCTCTCTTTGCAGACAGAATAATCACCCGAGATATGCTTAGGAATGAACATATACTGCAAAGACAACCATAAGGCTGCATGCCTTTTAACCTGTGGATAAATCAGCTGTAAAAGTAGTTCTTGTTTGTTGGCTGAAGCGTCATGGCCAGCAGCCTTAGCAAGAGAAGGCGTGTAACTGACCAGTGTTAGGAATTTCTCTTATTGCCTTCTCTGACAGCTTGCTTCAACAGAGAAAATTCAGTGCTTGTTTGCAGAGTCAGTCATGGAGACAATTTTTTTTTTTCCTTTAAATTGTAGGTAGAATTACAGAAAACAGAAACTTGGTTCTTGTTTTCAGAAGAAATGTTATCATTACATGTGTGATCATCTTCGGTGTTGTTTTTGCATTCAAAAAGGACGCAACTTAGAGTTGCAAGTGCTAAGCTTGTTTACTGAAAGTAGTGTTGTATGAAAGAGGCTTTTTGCTTAGCTTTGTTTTGCGGTTGTTTTCAGCTTGCTTGTGCAGGTGCGTTTTCCTGGGTTTGGTGCTTTACCTGTTATAATCTGCTAACCTAATCTCCTCCACTTTTCTCTAGTACCTCATATGATGGACGAAGCTTTGGATTATCTAGAAAAAAGACAGGTATTTTCATTTTCTGTGCAAAATTTATTATTTTTCTATATAGTATAAATCATCAGTGATCTGTTCACTTTGTTATTTTGGTGTACATTAAAACAGCATTACATAGCCACTTAGAAGTAATGCTTCTGTCTCTTGTCAGTTATTTTTAGCTTGAATGCCGGAATGTATTTTTAAATTAAATAAAAAGTTAATATTCCACTATATGATGAAAAATTTTTGTGCTTGAAATCTCTCCAAAACGGAGATTAACCATATATTTAGGTTTATAAATTAAATCCTGGTTTGTTCCAACAAGTTTCCTAAGCATCTGTTCTTCATTAGGGTTTGTTCTCTGGGTAAGAAGCCCATTGCGAAAGTTTGTGGGTTTGGTTTTGTTTTGGTGTTCCTAGCAGGAATGTATTTCTGAGCTTTCATCTTCTATAAATAAATTGATTTTTCAGTTCTAGATGGAGGAAAACTATGACAAGCCGATGTAATGGACCATGCATCAAATATAGCAAAATAATTATGCTATCTTAACAAATTTACTACATCGTATTGGTGTCTGTTGGCAGCCATGAATGAGTTAAAAACTGCTAGGGAGAAAAGGATGCTGATGTTTGAAAGTCCTGCTACCTACTTAAGAAATTGGATTAAATGCATTATTTCTGTTTTTATTTTTCAAGAAACGAGATCCTTCATTCACTTATGAAGTGATTGTGGTCAATGATGGTAGTAAAGATCAAACTACAAAGGTAGGAAAAGGAAGTGTCTTACCAAGTAATCAGAGGTATGGATCTTTCTGCTGTGTTTGTGAGATGTAATAATGTTTTGCATTTATATTTTGGTACTTGAAATAGTTGACGATTAAAGTTTGTGTTTCTGAATGCCTTCTGCTATTGTCCTGTATGCATTGTGGATGTCACACACACATGTAGGCACATGTAATTCTTCTGCAGATACTAGTATTCTTGATTGGTGGCCATCACAACCATTTTCCTGCAGCTGAGACTAAAAAGTCTGATCTTAACATCAAGACATTTTTTATGAAATATTCTACATGTGCATAGTGATGTGAATGTGAACTTGAGGAAGCTGAAAAGCCTTTTAAAATGGCTGAATTATACAGTGATGAACAGAACAGCTGACACGTTGTATAAATCTTTCCCACACCCTGCATGGCATTGTTCATTTAAAAATCCCCCCATTAGTAGTAGTAGTTTCAAAATAGTTCTGCATTCTTCTGTTTCGACTTTGATATATGTCACTGGAAGGGAAGACTGACCAACTTGAGAGGTTTCTTTCGTATTGCTTGGAAGATGTATGAGTTAGCTACTAAAACAAATGCTGTTTTCTTGTTTACTCCCCTTAAGCTTGTCCATTAAGGATTGCTCCTAGATATTTTTTGACTGCTTTGCATTCCTTCTAGCATGATTTCTAACTGACTACACTATAGCCATGGGCCTCTGGACTTGAGACAACATTTAGAAAAAAATAGAGGAGAAAAATCATGCTTTCTCTTCCCCACAACATGGAGCAAAATGTGCACATCCCTGCAGTGTGAATGGAATTTTAGATCACTGTGAATTTTTGTTTAAAACCATAGGTAGCAGTAGGTGAAAATTAGTTTTCTTTGATTAACTGTTGGTGTTTGTATAAAAGGTCTGTATAGTATGAGTTTTTTGGACTTGGATGAGTGAGGCTTGGGAGAATATCCTCTTCTTATTGAACATGACTAACATCTTCAGTCTCCTTGTGTTGACTGTGCACTGGTTTTTATTTTCCTAAACAGACTCCAGCAAACACTGGCAATGTATTTGTGACGACTGAAGTGATTGTAGCTCTGTGCTATTGAATTTTTTTTTAAAAGGGTGAGCAAATGTGAACTTCTACCTTGATTCCTGCTTTTGTTTTAGCTGCTTTTTCTGTGTGTCTATCAGGTTGCAATGAAGTACTGCAAGAAATATGGAAGCGACAAAGTGCGAGTGCTTTCTTTGGTAAAAAATCGAGGGAAAGGAGGAGCAGTCAGGATGGTAATGGATACTTTCATCTCCTTCTCTGTCTAAACTACCTGTACCCAAATATGCAGAAGATACAGCTATGCTGATTGACATCTTGAATTCAATACATAAACAAAATTCTTATCAGAAAACTGAGTACAAACTGAGTACAAGTTCTATAAATGAAGGCAAAAACTCTTTTCAAAATAAGCTTGTTTTAGATCATGGAAACAGTATTTTCTTGCTAGGAAGATCAATAACAAAGAAAACTTTTACATAAGAATTCGAAAGAAAAAAAAAAATTGGATTTGAGTTTCATGTCCTGTAGTTCCACTTAGAAATAGGCTTATGTTTAAAAAAAAACAACAGAAAAAAAATC
The DNA here is from genome assembly GCF_032191515.1 of Phaenicophaeus curvirostris. Taxonomy (NCBI): domain Eukaryota; kingdom Metazoa; phylum Chordata; class Aves; order Cuculiformes; family Cuculidae; genus Phaenicophaeus; species Phaenicophaeus curvirostris. The sequence goes on from NC_091392.1 coordinate 183,185,488, forward strand.
TTTATGGATTAAAGTAGAGCTTCTCTAGAGAAAATACAGCTAAATTTGCAAACACTACTTTCCAAGTCATAGTTGTGGTTTTAAAAATGGCTCATCAACAAGCTCACTTATCCAGCAAAGTTTGTGTTTCCTGAAGCCCATTGCTTTCATCTCTAGTGAATAGTAGAACCAGCACAGTTTATGCTTTCACATAGTAATTTTCACATAGGTGTTATCATAAAATTATCATGGTCTAATTGTTCTAATACTAAAATAGCTGTTAGACATTTAGAAGGAACATTTTTTCCTAAGATGAATGACACCTTTCTTTAGTGAAATGGGTGGTATCATCTATGGGTTATCAGTGACTGTCTTTACTTGTATTTTAAGCTCTGTCTTTAAAACATAAATTAATTTATTTTTTTTTTGTGAAATGTAACTACAGCAAATGGAGACAATATTGAATTAGGACATATGGAGTCTTTGCAAGGGATATAATTTTGAAGTTATTCCAAGAGAAGGGGAATGATTCTTTGCGTGATACATTCTTGCACTGCAGAGAGTTAAGTGGATATGTATGCTACTACTTCCTTGACAGGTTTTTCCAAAGTCACACATGCTTGGTTGTGACACTACTTTTGGCAAATCCACTGCTAATTGTTTTCCTGTCTTGACTCCTTCAAAAATTATCAAATATGCCTGACCAGGAATATGGAAAAACAAGCTGAGAGGAGACCTGTGCATTCACAAATGTTTTGCAGTAATGCTTTGACTTAAGACTTACTTCTCAAAACCAAGTTAAGGTATTCTCTTGAAACAGGGTTAGGGAAAAATAGCGCTGCATCCTCCTTTCCACAGCTGAAGTGAAAAAGAAAAGCTATCCAGTGCAGTGGCAGCTGCTAGTCACTGCTGCTTTGTGCTCTCCTGTGTAGCTAATCGTAGCAACTTGTTGTCCGTAGGTAATTTGGATTTGTCAAGCTTTTAGTTTGCAAGCTTCTCTGAAGAGGGATTGTTAACCTTTTGTGTTAATGCATTGTCTGTCACTGTGGGATACCACTCAGTGTGTGAAGATGTGATTATAATACAAGACGTGATTTACCAATATAAATTGGTAAATTGCTGTTAGCATCGGAGTATTAAGACTCACCTGTTGTATTGACTCCTTGAGATACCACTGTTCTAGTTACTGCATTAGGTTTATTGAGTGCCTTGCAGCTAGCTTAAGACAAATATTGATCTCAAAGGTGTTGATTTTTATAGACTGTTTTGATTGCAGGGTGTCTTTAGTTCTCGGGGGAAAAAAATTCTTATGGCTGATGCAGATGGAGCAACAGAATTTGCAGATATTGAAAAAGTAGAAGAAGGTCTAAAAAATCTTCAACCGTGGCCAGTGAGTATGATTTCTCATGGTTCTAGTTTAATATGTGTGCGTAGAGATTGATTTTTATACTTCTTTTAAGCTTGAGGTTTTTCAGATCTGATTGAAGGTCTACATGTAAGTCTGAAGACCTAGGTCAGCTCAGAAGCTGCAGGAATAGGCTGTCAGAAGGGAACTTCCACAGAGTCCCTGCCTCTTCTCCATTCACTGTGCCTATTTCAATGCAGTACATAATTTTCTTTTTCCCAATCTTCCTTTGAAGTTTTTCTACTTCATGTAAATAGCATGTGTTGCCTACTCAGTTAAAACCCAAGTTTTTCTTTCTTAATTGTTTCGTATTTTCTATTTATCTGATGTCATCCTATATACTTTTAAGGACGCTTCTTAATTTCACCCTGTTTTATAGAGGTTGACTTTTCTCAGAGTTATTAGTTTAAAAATAGCATTTGAAAGAACATTTATTGTGAATAAATATTAAAAAACCTGTGGAATAAAAGCTCCTCCCTGCATAGTCATTCTTTTCGAGTGCTTGGTTTGAAAGAATTGAGGCCTGTTTTCTGCTTAAATGCAAATGAGTCACATACTTGTAGCTAGTTTCCTAAAGTGCCAGAATCAAAGTGCAGCCTTCCAGTGGGAGCTAGGAGGCATGTGCCTGTGTGCAAGGTCTTAGTTTGCAAGTGCAGGACCACAAGTGCAGGACCACAAGTGCAGGACCACAAGTGCAGGACCACAAGTGCAGGACCACAAGTGCAGCAGCTATTGGGCAGCAGTGTTTTCTTAATGTTCTCTGCTACCATGGCAGCAGCAGCTGCTGATTCTCCCATCATCAGTCCTATATGCTCAAGTAGAGCAGATTTGAGAGATTCCGTATGAGAAGTAGTAGCATGAGGTAATTTTTAAATGTGTTTTTGTCGACACTTTTGATTTAATTTGAGATTATATTTTTGGCTGGCACCATGGCATTTTGTTCCTTGGAAGGTGCATTAGTGGAATAAATACTTTGTTTACCTTTCCACTGTGCAATATTTAGGGAAAACATACATTGTATCATTTAATGTCTAAGAACGCTGAATATGTATCTGTGCTGTTTGGCACATTTAGTGTATGGTACCTCAGAGGAACAATGTAAGCTAAACCAGACCTGAATAAATTGCAGTGATTTGTGTGCACCAGATGCAAAATGTAATAAACTTTAGATGATCTGTTAATTGTAGAAAAGACCGATGTTTAACCTCAGAATCTGTCAGCAGAAAGAATGCAGTTACAAGAAACAGAAAAATACACTGCTTTGAAGTTTTACTGTACAGTTCTCAACATAAGATTCCACTGATCCAGAAAATGTTGGTGTAAGTAACAGCTCTTTAATTTGTGTTCCTGTGCAGAACCAGATGGCTATTTCCTGTGGTTCTAGAGCTCATCTGGAGAAGGACTCAATAGCAAAGGTTTGTTTCCCTTCTTTGCTCCTTAATAATGCTCAAACACTTCTATTGTATTCTGCTCTACAGAGTTTACAATTAAAAGAATAGGAGCTAAAAAGTCAGAGGAGCTTGTCTAAGTGTAGCATATGCTTCATCATTGGCAAAGGATGTGTTCTAGATTTCAGGCCATGGTTTCAGTTAGTGTTCTAGTTTATGCATTTAATTTTCCCAGTTGAGAACATCTTACAAGCAGAACTTCTCATCCCTGACAGAATTGGCAGCTAGTACTCAGTACTGTGGCTGGAGTGGAGGGCAAATGATGAGTTCATCTTTATTGATTCTCTTCCAGTGCAAGAGCTTGATCTACAGATCTCGAGACCTGTTTAAAATGAGTTAGGGACAATCAGTGGCAAGCTGTTTGAAGATTATTTCAGTTCATAGGGAAGTACTGTAATTTTTCTGTATTACTCATAGCAAAATTTTTGAGCGTTGAACAGACGGACAGTACTGTTTTCTGTGTGGCTCTTGTGGAATAAACAGTGATGCATAGGCGCACAGTCTTATCTTGCATCTGGTTTTCTGATGTCTTGGCAGACAGTGGTTGACAAAGCACAGGCATGGAACTTGTATTGCAACAGACGCGTTGCTGGACTAATTTTTTCAGCATCATTGGATGTGCTCATCATGTTGAATGTTCTCAAGAGTAAGCTTTGTTTATACTGTTGTTTAATGCTTGAAATGATTCTAAAATAAGTACCTAACTACTAAAATAGTTACAGAAGTTCAAAAGAAGTTACACTGCTAGTGTTCGGCCCCTGGTAGATATTTTTTTTTTTCTTCTGGTTTATCAGGTAGTATTAAAGTGATTCACTGGAGAGAGTTCTTGTAAATGCTGCTGCATATATGTTAGCATCCTCACAACAAAAAACCTAAGTCCAAAACCTTCTTCATTATTAGAAATTAGGATTAATCTTTGTCATGATACTTGCATGATTGTAGTACAGAATATACCATTTGAAGTTATTTGTTAGCTGTGCAGCTTGTGCATCCTGGAAATGTTGCTACTATGTGGAGACCATGTAGATGATGAATTTCAGCACAGAAAAGATACTTCATTGTGTGGTCAGGTACTGAATAAACTCTCTTCAGTGCATTCATATTTATTTTCATCTTTGGAGGCCTTGCTACATGTAGGAGAGGAATTGAAACGGGGATGCAAAAGTACAGTTTTCAGGATGTGTCCATCCTTTTCTTCCTGTTTCTCCCAATATTTCTGACTCTAATAGAGGAATCACTAACCAGTTTGGTAGTACTGCTCTGTTTGGACTATGGACCTCAGATTGTCACCCAGCTGTCCCTAGGCTGGAAAGGAAAGACTGCCTTTACTACATTGGGAAGAGACTGTTGTGTAGTGAAAGAGGTATAAATAAATCACAGAACAGTCTCTAGAAGTTGGGATTTGTCTCTGTGCTTAGTAGCATCTAAAACAGGAGAGTGAAGCTGCAGTAAGCAGCCATTCAGTATTTATTAAGACCAGAATTTCACCCTTAAGTTCATTGTCAAGGCACCAAGAAAATTCTGTTCTGCTTTCAGAATTGTTAGTGTCCTTTAATGAATCCATAGTATGGCACTCATGAATAGTCTTGGAAGTCATGAGCATAACCCAGGAACTCTTCTTTGTGAAGTAAGTGCTTGGTTGCACTAGCTGATTGTCATGCAGCCTCTTAGAGCTTCACTTTTGGGACTAGTGGCCTTGTGTTCTTAGTCACACAGTGGTTCACTTTCACCAAAGGAGCCAAAGAATCCACACCAGATCTACTGTTAACCTCAAGGTAGAGCACTTTTCTGAGAGGCACAAGCTATGAATTTGAATTTCCTTAAGCCAAAGGCTATCACATAATAAGCTGAGCATCTGCTCATTTTTCAAGTGAGGTTTGGAATTATTAGCTTTAAAGGTGATTCTTATCACCTAGAGATGCTAACCAGTTAAATTTTTGGCTTCTAAAGATTTTGGATGGTATTTGGCTTGCAGTTTTAGATACAATAACCTAAATGGAGCTTAAGACCAGCAGTTACGACAGAAGCAGTTTAAGGATCATAGTTCTAGCTGTTTAGGAGCTGTATTGAATGAAAGGTTAGGAGGGACCTCGGCAAACCCAGAGTCCAGCCTCTGGATTCCGTGTACAAACTTATCTGTATTGTTATTATGTCAAGAACAAAAGTATAACCAAAGAGTGGGCTGGGATACTATTTACCAGGAACATAAAATGTGTTTGTGAAATACATTTTACTGTGAAGGTTGCTGGAAATTTAAAATGAAGGATGATCTTGTACAGTACCTATTACTTTAATCCCGCTTTTACTTGGTCCATCATATACGGCAAAAAAAAAAAAAATGTGCATTCACTAATTGTATTCCCTTAAGAGCTGTAACATGGTGTGTTCAAGTCTTGAATGAAAGAAGTGGGTGGCAAACAAAAAGAGGTGCTCCTTTAAAAAAAAAAGCAACAACATTACTTTGTTTAAAACAAATTTATGCCAGAGTAGCAGCTAGAAACTGTTTAGTTTTTATTGTGTATTCTTAAGAGTGGCAGTCCTTATGTAGTCCTGCTGGTTTATTCACCATTCTTTGTCCTGTCAACTTTTGAATTTGCTTGACCTCTTCAGCCAAGTTTTAGGAAAAATTGACAGAGGCGAAAACCATCTTGTGTATGTCCAGTGTAATATGTCCCCCCGCTCTTCTTTTTCTGGCTGAATTTCCAGAGAATCATGCAGAAGATACTACAGCTGTCCCACTCATTAGTTGAAATCCAGGTGCAGGTTTCTGCTCCACTTAATAAGTCATTATCCAGGATGAAAAGCTGCTCTGAAATAGGGAAATAATAAAAAAAGTACTTGGACTTCTCATATCCTAGGCCAACATACTAACCATGTGCTTGACTGGCAAGTCTTTCCTTTTCAGATGATGTTTTGTTTCCCTGTAACAATTGAAAAGTCCTGATTTCAATCTTCTAGAAAACAAAAACCATTTACAGACTTTCAAAGCTGTCACAAAAAAGGATTATTGTCTTGTAAAACAATCACTTTACTCATCACTTAAATTAAACCACCTAACTTCTTGCCTTTTGTCCACAGCGCTCTTACTTTCGAACTCTTCTTATGTATGGGTTCCATTTCCTTGTATGGTTTCTCTGTGTCAAAGAGATCAGGGACACACAGTGTGGATTTAAACTTTTAACCAGAGAAGCTGCTTTGCAGACTTTCTCAACTCTTCATATAGAACGCTGGTAAGGTCTTTATTTTTTTGTTATTGTTCTTCCCTAATTGAACATGGCTTTGAAAAAGTAATTTCTATATTGCAGCTGCTGTGAAGCATGTGATGTCTGTGTATAAATCCTAGCGGTTCAGTTTAATCAATTATTGTACTTCTTGCATGGGAATTTAGATTTCTTGTTATGCTAAAATATCTTCGTAATTGGTAAGAATTATATTTTATTATTCAGGTATACTTAGGAAGTAGCTGGATATTTTTTTTTTCTTTCTCCTCGTGATGATAGGGAGGAGGGGATCAGATAGGCTTAACAAGTTGACTTCTTGCAAGGCCATTTTATTTTGGCATGTGGTGTAGCATGACATAACTCTAAGTAGGACATTTTGGTTTTGCCTTGTCAGAGCAACTGATAATTGACTAGGAAAGAGGAGCATAAAAAGAGAAAATCTCAATAACTCTTCTCCCTTCACCTCTAAAAGCAATTCCAAACAATTTTTGATTGTGTTGTAATTCACTCCCTGTTTCTGAGAGTCCTCTCTCCTTTTATAGATGAGAGCTGTGCAAGCAGAGTAAGAAATGGAGAGAAGCTCTTATTATGATAAGGGAAGTTAAGAGTTATTAATCCTACTCTCAACTTTTTTATCAGTGTGTTTTTATGCATACAGCCTCACAATTCAGTGCAGATTAACCAAAATATTGAACCTAAAATCCGTATCTGATATTTGTAATTGCTGAAAGCTCAAAGTGAAAGTAAATGCATGCTCTTTGCTTATTTTCCTTCTAGAATATTTTATTAGAGGTCTACTGGTAAATCTCATTCATTTAAGACAGTAGAAAGCAATGCATGGTCCTTGAATTACTTTAGAGCCTTCTTTTATTGTGCTTTAGCTGTAACTGTTCACTTATGAGAGAGATAGTCATGACTGTTGTTCTGGGACTGAAATGCTATTTCCTCACAAATACCTAATTTGTGTAAATTTTGCTGAAAAGGATGGCTTAATTAACTCTAATCAAATCTTTTCAGACTATTGTCTTCACCCAAGAAAAGCCCTCATGGGCTTGCTGAAAGGGAAAAGAATTACTAAACAATGTTCCTGCATAAAAATGTGTGTGATCCTACAGTCCTAGTCAATTCCAATACATCTGATTTTAGGTTGAGCTTTGGCAGATACTTTAGCTATATTACTCCTCCAGAATGGGTTTGCAAAGGTAGCATTTGGGCATACAAATCTGGTGCAGAATGTAGAACTTCTATTGAATTGAATCTGGAATTGTAAGCAGTCAGCATTTGGAAAGTCATTTTCCTAGCCCAATGGTTTACTCATTGAGACAGAAGTATTTTTTGTGCTACTACCTCCAAATCAAATTTGGTCTATAATTGTTTAAATTTAACGTAGAGGAATTTTCTGTATACACGGTTAGACACACATGCAAGGCCCAGAAGTGCACATCTCGGAATTACCCTATTTGACTTCACTTTATAAATTAATCACAGAATCACAGAATCGCAGAATCACAGAATCACAGAATAACCAGGTTGGAAGAGACCCACCGGATCACCGAGTCCAACCGTTCCTACCAAACACTAAACCATATCCCTCAGCACCTCGTCCACCCGTGCCTTAAACACCTCCAGGGAAGGTGACTCAACCACCTCCCTGGGCAGCCTGTTCCAGTGCCCAATGACCCTTTCTGTAAAGAATTTTTTCCTAACGTCTAGCCTAAACCTCCCCTGGCGGAGCTTGAGGCCATTCCCTCTTGTCCTGTCCCCTGTCACTTGGGAGAAGAGGCCAGCACCCTCCTCTCTACAACGTCCTTTCAGGAAGTTGTAGAGAGCAATGAGGTCACCCCTCAGCCTCCTCTTCTCCAGGCTAAACAACCCCAGCTCTCTCAGCCGCTCCTCATAAGGCCTGTTCTCCAGCCCTTTCACCAGCTTTGTTGCTCTTCTCTGGACTCTCTCCAGAGCCTCAACATCCTTCTTGTGGTGAGGGGCCCAGAACTGAACACAGTATTCGAGGAGCGGTCTCACCAGTGCCGAGTACAGAGGGAGGATAACCTCCCTGGACCTGCTGGTCACGCCGTTTCTGATACAAGCCAAGATGCCATTGACCTTCTTGGCCACCTGGGCACACTGCTGGCTCATATTCAGTCGGCTGTCAACCAACACCCCCAGGTCCCTCTCCTCCAGGCAGCTTTCTAGACAGACTTCTCCCAGTCTGTAGCACTGCATAGGGTTGTTGTGCCCCAAGTGCAGGACCCGGCATTTGGCCTTGCTAAACCTCATGCCATTGGACTCTGCCCAGTGGTCCAGCCTGTTCAGATCCCTTTGCAGAGCCTCCCGACCCTCCAGCAGATCGACACTTCCACCCAGCTTAGTGTCGTCCGCAAACTTGCTCAGGGTGCACTCGATGCCTTCATCCAGATCATTGATGAAGACATTGAACAGGGCTGGACCCAGCACTGAGCCCTGGGGAACCCCACTTGTAACTGGCCTCCAGCTGGATTTCACACCATTTCCCACCACTCTCTGGGCCCGGCCATCCAACCAGTTTTCCACCCAGGAGAGTGTGCGCCTGTCCAGGCCAGAGGCTGACAGTTTCTCAAGCAGAACGCTGTGAGAAACTGTGTCAAAGGCTTTGCTGAAGTCCAGGAAGACCACATCCACAGCCTTTCCCTCATCCAGTAGCCGGGTCACTTTGTCATAGAAGGCGATCAGGTTAGTCTGGCAAGACCTGCCTTTTGTGAACCCCCTGCCTTTTGTGAACCCAAATTAAATGCTTAGAGAAGAAATACTATAAGAAATGAATGAGGATAATCAGTTTAATCTGTAAAAATGCAATTTTCAATCTTATTATGTTTTAAAGTGAGAATTTTAAATATAATTGGTCAGAAATAATCTGCAAAGAGCTCAGGGTTTTATTAAAAAAATCTTACCAGCTTCTCTGGACATGGTCCAGAGCCTCAACATTCTTCTTGTAGCAAGAGGCCCAGAACTGAACACAATACTCGAGGTGCGGTCTCACCAGTGCCAAGTACAGGGGCAGAATAACCTCTTTGGACCTGCTGGTCATGCCCTTTCTGATACAAGCCAAGATGCCAGTGGCCTTCTTGACTACCTGGGCAAACTGCTGGCTCATGTTCAGTCAGCTGTCAACCGACATCCCCAGGTCCTTCTCCTCCAGGCATTGCTAACTTACTTTATAGTAGTTATGTTGTTGGTGTGGAAGACACCAGATCTTCATGTTGGGGTGTGTTTGTTCATTGTGCTTCTATTGCTGCTCTAAAATCAACCTTCTGTTCTTGCTCTTTTATTTACAGTAAGCCATAGACCTAATCCCCTGAGTGTTATCTTATTTATCTGGTAAAAGGTACTGGTTAGTCATGAAGAATGTTTGTTTTGTTTGTCAAGAAAAGAATAACTCAACTTCTTCCAATAAACAGCCCTTCAGATACTTCCAAGTCACAAATTTGCTTAAAACAGCAATAGGGTTTTGGATTTTTTTATGTGGCTTAATTTTCTGCCAAAACTGGCAATATATTGTCTGTGTTTATCCTCATCTGTCCTTCAGCAGCCTCTGTGCTTCCCTGCCTTCATTTTTGTACTTATTGGCTAGTTTATACCAAACTGACAGAACAGTAGAGAATTCAAGGTCAAAAGCTTTGGCAAGTTTTGTGGAAACTGAAACTCCCATAAAGGAGAGAAACTCAAATTATTGCCTCTGCTGAAGAAAAAAACTACAATAAGGACTCAAAAGTTATTTGTCAGCTTCATAGCTAGCCATTTAGCATGTGTAACTGGAAGATAACATGTCAGTGCACAAAACAGTTCTGTCCCTTAATTAAGTTAATATTTGTAAGATCTGGAAATAAACTGGGAGATGGGGAGGTGTAAGCATGTGGAGAGAAGGGCACAAGTTAAAGGCAATTATAGTCATAATTGAAATGTCTGTGTTTTACAGACACTTGGGATAACTGCTGTTAGAATTTACTTAGGGGATATCAAACATTCGTCCCATAGTGCCATGTATTGGATTCCTTTGTATGCAACAATATAAGAATCTGAAATAGAATCACAGAATCACTAGGTTGGAAAAGACCCCCAAGATCATTGAGTCTAATAGCCCAGTAATGGAAACTTCTGATTTTAAACAAAACTAGGCCCTGATATCTTTCTATTGCATAGCATGTGTGTAAAAAGGAAAATAAAAATTGTTTAGACATTGCGCCATGGAGTTTCTGTACATATCATGAGTATGAAGATGCAAGAGGAAGAAATATTAGTATTATATTTCTGCTGACCTGGAACAATGGGAAGTTCCTAACTGGGTCATAGAATAACTCGTGCATACTGAGACCATCAGTAAGGGGTTGCAAAGAAACCACAATCCTAATAATAGACAAGAGGTTCTGAAATATGGCTTTATTACTACATCTGCATTACGGCATTGGGGCTATTTGACACTTGAAAAAATTAGTTGATTCTTTTTGAAGCTTAAAATCCCATGAGCAAAGTGCGGATCTGTTGGGTATTGAAAGAAGAACTCAGTTCAATTTAGTGTGGTCAGTGCTCAGATATTCTGGTAATAAGGGAAGAGTGAGCTGGAGAATATTCAACAAGCAAGCAGAATTTAGTAGGATAAACGCTGTCTTGAGAGCCAACACCCTAGCCATTGAGTCTGTTAAGGACTACCCTGCTGCATGTGGTGAGGTGTTGGAGAGAATGGATACAGTTTGGGTTTTGTAGAAGCCTTATCTGCCTTGTCTGCTCCAGTTTTGTCAGGCTGAGATTTTTTTGAGGTGCTGCAGTATTAAGTGAACTCTTACATGATGACATAATAAATATTTAGATTAAACATTAATACCAAACATATTTACTCATGATATTAATATAAAAAGGCTATAAAATTGGCTATCCAATAATTCCTGCCCTTAATTGTTAAGCTTATTGTTCAATTAGAATATAAGTGTGCATACACAATTGACAGGATTTTCTTCATCTAGAGTGTGTCTAGTTGTCATCTAGCCTCACTGCTTAGACATAGAAGAAGGGACAGTTTTAGGGTATAATTCATTTCTTCCTAATACAGGCCTCTGAAAATAGGCCAAAGTGCAGCTGAGAAATGCTTGTTTCCTGCCCTCAACACTAAAGGGACTCTAAACAATATGTACAGAAGGAGCTGTCTCTACTGTAGATGACTGAAATTCAACTTGTAGAGTAGTAATATGTGGAAAAAAACATGTTAGGTTGCTTGTGCTTGAGCTCCATCACAAGGATAAACTGTTCGGTAAATCTTGAAAGTAGTAGGTTAGAAGGAAAACTACTGAACATTTTTATATCAAGACAGCTGACTTTCTGGACTGTGTAGGCAGCATCCATTGATTCTGTAGACAAAAAGTCCCAAGAATTATTCCCTTCTGAGAAAATAATCCAGTAGTGTCTTGGCATAAAAGAGAGCACCAGTGCTGAATTAGCACTGGGCAGCAGGAAACTGCCCTGTATTGCTGGATGTTGTCAATTCTGCTCCAAAAGGTAGAGAAATATATATTCAAGAAATAATACGGGTTTTATTTCTGTGTCCCTCAGTAGCCTGGTAACATCACTTACTCAAAGAGCAAGTGCTAGGAGCACTCTCTCTTGGAACCTGAACATTCTACAATCTGGTAACAGATATATCAGTGTAAACAACATAGCTGTCCTCCTGCTTGGATGGACAGACAAAGATTTTTGTGTTTCTGTACTTAAGTAGCTATCAGAGACACCCAAAATAAATGCATATGGTGTTTTCAGCGTTACATCAGCACCACCAATAAAATGGAGTCTTGTATTTCCGTATTCACGTTTAACGTGAAAAAGAAGGGGAAAACATCATGACCTTCCTTTATATGAACTTATGTGCATCTTTGACCATTTCAGTATTAGTTTAATCATAAGGAAATAACACAAAGTCAGCTTCCTTAAGAATGAAAAACTAATGGCTTAAATCTTTACTTTTTCCTGCTTTCTTTATATTCTTTCTGTTCCAGTAGACATTGAATTGAATATCACTACTTTAATGTTAAGAATACTAGAAAAATTAGACCACAAGTTTCCTCTTGCTGTGCTGAATTTGATTCGTATATGATTATATTTAGGAAATCTTTAAAGCAAACTGAAATATATAAAGAAAAATACTGTTTTATCGTTATGGTGATAAGGATCATCTAACACTTTTTTGAAAAGAGACTAAGACATTTCCTAGAATATTTTGTCAATCTAACCCTAAAGTTTAGAAAGCATTTAAAATTAATAGATGCTGGAAACCGTGTATCTATTTGATGCTAAGAAATCAAGCTCACCTCCTAAACTAGATTTTTATTGTTTGTTCTGGTTGACTTTTTTGTTTAACTGTCCTTTGGAGAGCTGGCTGTGTATATACGAATACAAACCAAACGTTCTTGAAATTTACTTTCTGAATAGCAAAGTTTTGACATTAGCTTGAAATAAGAACAACCTTTTGAGCAGAGAGCATATGCTTTGCATTTTAGGTTCTGAGTCAGATTACACCACTAATCTATTTTTCAAAAGTGGATGGAGCAGATTTTTTAAATTAAAACTTAAAAGAAAATTAAAAGGGGTATTTTAAAAACATAAGAGACAGTTGGAATTACTCACTTTCAGACTCTGAAAGAAGCTCTGGTTCTGCATCTGCAGTCCTGACCTGAGATAGGTAACTGTTTATGTTGAATTTTAATGCAGAGGAGGAAAACTAGACAATCAAATAGTCTCACTGGCAGAATTTTCCTATCTTACATTTGGTCATTGATTTCTTCTGACTACAACAACAACAAAATCATAAATTTATTCCAGCCAGAAAATGTCTTTCCTTATTCAGGAAAATGAGACATAGCAGCAGTTACTGTCCTATCTAAAATATTGATAAAATGAGGGGAATTAAAACGATAATTCTAGTCCTTATTTGATTGACATACTTATGTAAAGTGGCAATTTATAATGATATTACATAACTCAGCAGATCACTGATTAGATCCCAATTGTTCCTGTTTCTTTTGTCTATAAAAATTGCCTCAACTACTGCACAAGCCACGCTATTTCACATTTAAAACTCGAAAGTTCAATAGAAAAAAGTATTTCTTACTTCAGTTTGTCACTAATCTCTAAATATGAGTCTGTATAAAAATAACAGAAAAATAAGTATCCATATTGCTACAGGGACTTTTTTTTTCCCCACTCCTTTATCATTGTAGACCAACACAAGCGGTGGAGTTGATTGGTTGCCCCTAGTTCTGTTCATAACAAGTAGAATTGTTTGTAAACATCTAATCAATGCAAAAATGTTTTATTGTTACAGCTGTGTCTGTTTTGCCTTGTAAAAGATTCTGCTCCTGGCAGATGTGGACTTTCAAAAGCCCCAGGACAGCTGGAGCAGTGTGGGCAGCCTCTTGACATCCTATTTCATTCTTAGACCTATTTGGCCACTGAAAGTTTTCTTTGCCCACTAGGAGTTTGTTGGAACAATGTAGCTTGGGTTTATAGAAGTCCTGAATTCCAGTTAAAACAGTATAACCGAAGGCATTATTTCAATATTTGAAACGATATTGGACCAGCAAAAAAAGAGTCCTAGTGCAAATTTAAAATACAAAGTAGTTTTGCAGGAAAGATATTTTATAAGCTGAAGCATTTTAAGGGTTCAGCTTACAAGGGTTGAATTCAATTAGACACCTACCAACTTGATGTTCAGCTGAATTTTGACCAGCATCATTCTAACTTAACCAAAAGTACTCCTTAGTGTAAATGCAGCCACACAGAAGCTTTTTTGTTCCTATATATTAAACTTCATGTTTGTGTAACATGTTTGTGTTAATTAACACATAATAGAGCTGCTATTAGAAGTAGATGGGGAAATTGTTTGCACCATGTATTTTTGGGTGTCCAACTTTGGGTACTTAGATTGGAGCCTGAATTCATTCAAAGTGGGGCCAAACTTAGGTATTCTAAGCTGTGTTCCCCATCCCTGGAAGCACCTTCTTTCACTCTCTGATGCCGGATCTGGTGAAGTACATGGCATGAATAATTCGCTGCTATTTCTAACAGCGGTTCTGTCAGATGTTAACTAGTCACAAACCAGCAGTTCTGTCAGATGTTAACTACTCACAAACCAGCAGTTCTGTCAGATGTTAACTAGTCACAAACAGCTTTGTGTCAAAGCACATGTATTGTACTCACTAATTCATCTGCTGTAGTATCTTTGATCTCCTCTCAGGCAGGCTGCAGCTAGTCTACCCATACTTAAATCCTGATCGTGGAAACTTCTGTATGGTTTTTCTGTAGCATCTGGATTCAGTGATCTGCAATATGGGTGTAATACTACCAGTGTTTTGAATACATTGTGATCTATATTCCCTGATTAACTATCCTGGTATGTGTATGAGGTATACTGAAAGGTGGTAGGGAACAAGAGGAGGAGTATACTACAGCAGTATACTACCCAGCAGTATACTACAGAAGTCATTCTCCTTTCAGCTTTGAATAAAGGTTTCTTAATTTCAGGATGTATTCCCTGTTATACAAAAGGCAACCACATGTAAGGATTTTAATGTAAAACCTGATTAATTCCTGTGCTTTTAATCTTTTACTTTGAGCACTGACATTCACCAAACTATTAATTGTTGTTGCACTGTCATGTATATGCTGAAATTCCAGTAAATGCTTGTTCCTAGGAATTGTTGCAAATAACTCTTAGTTCACTAGGCTGATACTTTATGTAGTAATGTTTTTAGAGCAGCTCATATAGTGTAATTAATCAGACAATTATTCTGTGTCTTTTAAGATTTTTAGTCAGTTAAGTATTAAGTATTACAAAACTAGATTAAGTCTTAATACACGACTCAAATATTCAAAGGTGAATACGTGAGAGGTTTGGCTTATAAATGTAAAATGTCAGCAAAAATCAAATATTACAACTTCAGTAGAAGTTCAACCTTCATTTAAAGAACACAGTGGAATGGCAAGGATGCTTGGGGATAGATCCAGTTCACTGAGGTAAAAAAGAAAACACACTACATTTATTCCTGTAACTTTCTTGTGACCATTAAAAGGCCTGTGTCCTTATCAAAATCAGTTCACAAAGTGGTTATAAATTCTCTGTACACCCTAACTGCAGTCTCTGTAGATAACCACCGTTTATGCTGCCTTTGCTTGTGAAATTCACATACAGCACGAGTCCAGATTGATGTATGTTTGGTATGAATTTACCAGCAAGTCAGTGTACTGTGGTCCGTGCTTCAATGGGAACCTAACTGTTTGTGTCATACCTATGTGCACATTTCAAGGCAGACTTCTGTTGTTTCACTCATTAATAAATTTCACAGAAATGCACTACATTGCTTAAAAAGAGTGGGTGGCTTGAAGTAGAAGGAAACCATAAACTAATAATGTTGTTTTCATCGCATGTATTTTCTCTAGTGGCAGAAGATTTTTTTCATTTCAAAAGAAAGTTGTCTTGGATTAGCAAAAAGAGTTTAAGAGGATTCTAAATTTATGAACTTATTGGGAGAAATTGTGAGCCAGCATTGAATTGTACTTGACTGCCTCATAGCTGCATTCTCAAGGCCTGTGTAAGCTAGTTTGGAACATCTGTACCATTGACTTCAAACTGAAAGCCTACCAATAGTCCAGCTGAAGCACTTCCAATTCCTTAATACTCAAGGTTTAGTTCCCTGGGGAAAAACCTCTGCATTTGATGTTTGAATACACATTGAATCTAGCAGAAATTAAACATGGATGACCATTGATGTTTTTTTCTAGTACAGACTGGTATTTTTCAAAAGCTTTTTATTTTCCCATTCCCCCTTGCATAAGGCTATTTAGCTTGAACTGCAATTACAAGAACTCATCAAAGGAACAGAATACTTCTACTGGCATTTGAAGACTAAAAATGGGGGGTTGGGGGAAACCTTGCAATCAATACATTTAAAGAATTTAACCACAAGCACCAGTATCTTCATAATTGTGATTTGCGTTCGCCCTTTTCAATAGTAGCTACTGGTAGTTTCATGTGCTGATTTCTACATAAGCATCATAAACTGTAGTTGCCAAAACACTTTTCTAATACCAAAAGCCTCGGTGCCTCAGGGCCTGAAGGCCTATGTGAGCATGCAGTTGCAAGGGTGAAACACACAAGCAATTCTCTCTTCAGAGAACCAAAAGGATTAAAGCATATTTTGAACAAACAGGGCAGGGAGGGGCAGCTGACTTAGAGTAGGATCACCTGCCCAGTTCATTTCGCTGCACAACCTGCGAACAGTTGTACCAGCAAAAGAGACATCTCTCAAGAGGGTTTTTGTGTGGTACATTAAATGGTGACTGGGTATAGTACAACCATTGTTCAGCTGTTGTGCACTCCTCAGATCACTTCTGTGCTGCTGCCTTTACTCTTGACTTAGTAAGTACAAGGAGAAAGCATTAGACCAGTGTAAAGCCACAGCAAGTGGTCATCCCCTTTGATGAAACTACTAGAGATATTGATAGTCCACTTTTGACTGCTTGGTCTTTAAACATGTCTACATCGTGATTGTGACAGAATGAAAAGTGGGCACTGATCTGAGCACAGCGTGACTTATACCTTCAAAAGCAGGATGCAGGGAAGTATTGTTGAGTTGCAACAACCCCATGCAATGCTACAGGCTTGGGGAAGAGTAGCTGGAAAGCTTCCCAGCAGAAAAGGACTTGGAGGTGTTGGTTGACGGATGTCTGAATATGAGCCAGCATTGTGCCCAAGTGGCCAAGAAGGCCAACACAGTCTTGGCTGGTATGAGGAGACCTTGTTTCTCTTTAGAACTACTTAAGAGGAGTTTGTAGTGAGGCAGCTGTTGGTCTCTTCTCCCAAGTAACACATGATAGGATGAGAGGAAATGGCCTCAAGCTGTGCCATTTAAACTCAATATAAAGAAATGTTACTTCACTGAAAGTGTTGTGAAGCATTGGAACAGGCTGTCCAGAGACGTGGTTGTTACCATCCCTGGAGGTACTTGAAAGTTGTGTACATGTGGTACTTAGGGACATGATTTAGTGGTGGTTTTGGCAGCGTTAGCTTAACGGTTGGACTTGATGATCTTGAAGGGTCTTCTCCAGTGTAAAGAATTCTATGATTCTTTGATCATTATCCGAGGAGATCTTATAATGACCCTCCAGTAGCTGAAAGGAGCCTACAAGAAAGCTGGAGAGAGACTATTCATAAAAGCTTGTGGTGATAGGCCAAGGGAGAATGGATATAAACTGGAGAAGGGCAAATTTAGACTAGACATTAGGAAGAAGTTCTTCGCTATGACAGGTGGGGAAGTTGTGGGTGCCCCAGCCCTGGAGGTCTTTAAGGCCAGGCTGGATGGGGCCTTGGGTAGCCTGATCTAGTGGAATGTCCCTGCCCATGGCAGGTGGGTTGGAACAAGGTGATCTTTAAGGTTCCTTCCAACCCAAACTATTCTATGATTCTATGTATATTGTCTACGTTCTGAGCTGTTTAGTCAGGGAAATTAATTTCCCTTTCTTGTGCATCTGACCTGTAGAACATTAGTACCAATTCTATAATTAAACACCAACCTCCTTAAGTCAGGCTAGAGATTTAATTAACAGTGCCACCACTTCTGGAAATAAGTGTAACTATGTTTGCTGTTTTCTGTTCTGCTTCAGGGCGTTTGATGTGGAACTTCTTTATATAGCTCAACGCTTGAGAATACCTATAGCAGAAGTTGCTGTCAACTGGACTGAAATTGAAGGTATGGAAACTGTTTACACTCTTGAAAGATTCCTTACACGTCAATCCAGAATAAAATAACCAAGAGTCCTCCCATATTTTGTCCATTTTTGATAACACACAGCCTTCTTTCCATACAAATTTTGCATTTCATGTACTTGCCAGCCTTCTGCCATGGCGTGGTACAGGAAGAGTAGGTGGAAGGGTAGCAAAGGAGAGAAACTACACAGTCCAACTAGAGACAAAAGTAGGTAGATGCTGCTGGAGCAGAGCACTAGTTTGGCACATCCTCTTGCTGTAACGTGTTAGTAACGTGTTAATGAAAAATATTGCAATTATGAAACACTGTGCAGAAAGTCTGAACATCATTGTTTATTGATTCAATTCCATTTCACTGTCTCGCCTTCCAAAGTTCTCAACCCACCTGAAGGCCACTCACTCTTCTTAAGGTGTGGTGTTCTTTCAGACCTGTAGGGTCTCTGTTACTGGGTTACTGGAAAGTACAGCTCTGTATATGTTTCCTCATAACAAAGCCAGCTAAGAGCTACTGGTTGCTTTTGCTCACATCACCTTTCCCATCAAATGCAGTTCCTTCTTTTTTTTTTCCTTTCATGTTCTTTTCCTTTTTCGATCTGAATCTCCTCTTGAACTCAACCCCTGAACAACAGAAAGTATATTGAACTACAAGAGTGATGAGAGTTGCAAGCAAGTAGAGAACATCCTAAGCCAACTTTGCTAGAAAATAGATGGTTTTTTTTCAGTGCAGTTCAACATGTATATTGCACCTAACACAAATGTTAGCAAAGATGGAAGAGGGCTTGGTTTCAAAGTCTGGGTTCCTTACCTTGCCTGAAGGTTGGTACGTTCATATTACTGCTGTGAGACAGCAGGTGGTGGCCCTCTTCTCCAAAGCCACTGAGAAATCATTTGCAAAATTATTTGTGTTCAAGTTCCTATTTACTTGAGCAAAAACTTGTTGCAGAGAAGATTATGCATCTTTAAATTTTTAACGCATTTGCTGTACAATTTTGGTCAGCTTTGAATTGGTCAGGCAGTTGGCCTAGGTCATTGTAAGTCCCTCTCAACTGCAGTATTCTGTTCTGCTCTGTTCTGTCTTGAGACATACATGGAATTGCTGTGTTGCTTGCAAACTAAAATCTTCTGCTTGTCGTATAATGTAATTACTACAAAGCAATAACTTTTGCAATATAATTTTTTTATTAATGTTAAGATCTAGGTTGTGGGGCTGAATGCGCTGAGAATGCAGAAGTTCATGACTGCTGCATGGCTTGCCAATGGTCATTTTGTTTAACAACGTCCTTCTGATTTTTTTCTTCATTAATCACAGGTTCTAAGTTAGTTCCCTTTTGGAGCTGGCTGCAGATGGGCAGGGATCTTCTTTTTATACGACTGCGATATATGACTGGTGCCTGGCAGCTTGAAACAAGAAAATATAATTAGGTTATTTACATTCTCCAAATATATTATTATTATTGATGGAATGAGAGCAGTTTCAGTCAAGTGAAGCGGTGATGAAAGCTGAGGTAATTCTTCATTGCTCCTGTTGTATGTTTCATTTTTGCAACATGTATATGTTTTAAAAGATTGTTAACAGGGAATTTGTGCAGTGTTTTGAAAAGAGAAAGCATTTCCAAAAATATTTTCTTATCTGGTAATCAGTTTTATACTTTATTAAATAGTAGCTTTAACATGTCTTATAAATTCACTTAAATAAATATATCTGCTTTTGTCTCATCATACATTTGGAATTTCCTTATATGTATTAAAAAGAGGCGCTCTATTCTGCACTCTGCAATATTGTGTTGTGAATGACCCCAACCATTTGTTCCTGCAGTATCTGGAAATATATGGCCATATTGCAACTTAGATTGATCAGTTGTAATTGACGTTGATGCAGGTTTAGATTCAGTGTTATGGGAAGCATTAATGGGTTTTTCTGAGTTGTAATAGTAATATTCATAGGGCTGTTTGAAGAACTTTCAGCGGTCTCTTGACATTCCAGATGTTTTTGTCTGAAGCCGAAATAGTTTGTCTGAGATTAAACTGCAGTTTTTATCTCCAGACTCTATTAAGTCTCAGGACAAGGCACATTTCATTTTAAAATGTGGTCTTTTATAAATGCAGTTTGTTCATATGTACTAATTAATACTGCATGCTCAAGGCTAGGAGTCCTTGGCAACTCCAAATCTGTAGTGAAAAGGGTATGTAAAGCTAAGTCAGAGCATAGTGCACATTGGGGGCCTGCACTTTAGCAATGCCAATTTGAAGTTGTCACGCTTCAAATATGATCAGAGTGGGAGGGGAGGGGTCTTGAGTCTTAGTAATGTCTCTCTGTTACAGTACACAAGATTCAATAGTGCTTTCAAATCAGTTGCGGATTGCCAACAAACTAAGCCAATCTTTCTTTTGGAAACATGCATAAATTTGAACAGATTTAAAGAATGAACGGTGTATGGTTGTATTTTCACATATGATTTCACTAGTGATTTTTCTTGCTGCTTCTGTAATATTGAGTTGAGTTTTGCACCTTTTAGGGTTACCTCAGTTTTCTGTAAATTGAAAGATTGGAATAAATTCTCAAAAAGTATCTTCAGTTTGATTTTGTGAGCTTTATTCTATTGCCTACTGCACGTGCATGTCTCTCACTTCTGCAGAGCCAATCACATGGCTCCTCATTGCCATTGCTAGAATAAAATACCAACTTCTCCATTCTTGTAAAGTGAATTTCCCTGATCAAACCTGGACTATGATAGGTGTGTCTATAATAAATTAAAGTTGCCAACCAGTTCTCAAAAGCAGATTCTTGAAACTTTTCTCATGTCTTCCCTTAAGATTGAGCTTGTCTGAAATTTTACAAAATAATTCACCTTTTTCAAATGACGAGGCCTAGGTCATGTGTTATTTACTGCATGACAGGTAAACATCAGGTGACATCTTCTTTAAAACAAATTCTGCTTTCGAGTTGGATGCCAGAGCTTCAATGAGGAGTGATTTTTTACATTAATTTGCGTGTTTTCTACAAAGTTGTTTCAAAACTTTGCAGATAAACTTCCCAGTAACTCTCTCCTTAGTGAACAGTCTCTATTAGCAATTGTGCCTATGTCATTCCAACAAAGTGCTTGATATCTCCCACCTTAGAGATAAGGCTAGATTTACCATCTCTGAGCTTCATGAGTTTGGATGATGGAACTTGGTAGCAGGGAATTCTCTTATTTTTTCAGCAGATTTGAGCCATGGATAAAGGTCATTGTATATCTTCGTAGTCCAGAGTCTGCTCTCTGGCTCTGAGGTCAATAGGCATTGCACTGCTCACATCCATATGCTTATGTCTTCCTCCTCAGCTGCCTTTCAAAGCAGGCTTGCTACATCCACACTCTCTGTTGGAGATAGCCCTTGACCTGCACAGACTGCCACCCTGGAATCAAAAATATCTTGAGAGGAGGGATGGGCAGCTGTGGGACACCTGGCACAGGCACGATGTAGTTTACTTGTTTAGGTGTAGCCTTAGATAGTCTGTTGCAGCAGGGATAAGAGCTGAACCATGGTGGGGGAAAAAAAAACCAAAAAAACCCCACAAAAAAACCCACAAAACCCACAAAAACAACGAAGGGAGTAAACTGGGGCAGGAGGAGAATGGAGAGAAACAGAAAAGGGGACTGATCTGGGGTTGAGATTGAAAGCCAGAGTGAAATGGAAGATGGGAACTACTGAAACTGCATGAGGAATGGGAGTCGAACGGCAATGGGCTCCATAAGGAGGCTGGAACGAGGGAATGAGGAAGGAGACAGATCAGTTAAGGATGGAAGAAAGGAGATACTGCTAATAGGGAAAGGGGAAGCTGAAGGGGCTCACTAAGTCCTCCAACAAGAACAGGGTTGGGACAGAAATTGTTTAAAACAAGTTGGGAGTGAGAATACAATGATATTCAGAGTCTGGGCTGGATGCAGATATGGCACTATCCCTATCTTTCAGCAGATCAGAGTTTAAAAAATTGAGTTCCAGGTCTGTCATAGAGTGTTCTGGACTTGGAGCATTACTGGTTGCTTTTCTGAGAACTGTTTGGAATGATCTCACGTTTGGAACAGTTACCTGCATTTGTTGAACAAACTGCTTCAAGCTTTCTCTGAAGCAGAGGTAGCAAAGGAAACATACTTTAACTGGGCAGGATGGTTGGCTTTGCCTTCTGTCACTCAGTAATCTTCTGGGTAGCACACTCAACTCCATGTACTTGCAGATTATGAAATACAAGACATACAGGCTATCACAGGAGACCAGGTATCTATCATGCGTATGCTCTAACAGAAAGTAAGACTCATGCTTGAGTTCAGGTTTTTACTTACTATCAGTTATCAGCATTCTCTATCTGTGTGTTGGACAGGTACCTGTAAACTTCACACTGTTGAAGCAAAGGTGCACCTGCTCTGTAGATCCTAACAAGAAGCAAATAAAAGGTTAGAAAAAGTAGCTTTTCTCTGCCAAAACTGAAGTGCATAAGAGCCTGCCCCTAGTGAAATTTAGTACCTGAGAAAAGGAGCCGCAATGACAAGAACACTGAAAACTATTAAGCAAATGTGAAAGATAATCAGGTATTTTGAAAAGCAGCTACAGAATGGCTATGAATTATTTAAATAGGAGATGAACATGTGCCAGAAGCCCCAAATTACGGTATTAATTACACAAGCAGCAGTTTCTGACACCAAAACATTTTACACAAAAGTAAGAGTTAAATTGAAATGTCAGAGGCAGAGTGATGATAAACATAACTCATTTATAATTGCCAGAAATCAGATCCTTTAGAAGTTAAGAACCCATATAGTAGAAATTTGTAGCTGTCAGAGATCAGAAATGCCCTGTCTTTGTATGAAATATATATCCTAACAGTCATTCACATCCTGATCTTCCCCAAGCTTTTCCTGTAACAGGAAAAATTAACTGTTTTTGTGAACTACATATGTTTGTAGATACTTACTACTTACTCAGATTAGTTTATTTCCAAGTTTATTTAATTTATTACCATTATTTTTCTGTGTAGCTACCTGAACCAAAGGGAAGTTTGAAATTGTGTATTTTGATTTTCCTATGAAAATGACATAAAATGACTGAGGTTTTGGACCAGACCCAATATGTGACTTCAGAACTTAAGCATGAGGTTCCCAGGTGCCTACATTTAAGGTTACTGAAATCCAAAATCCTGAATGAGGCTCAATTACCTGTATGAAATACTACACATCCCAGTTTAGCCTGCTGGCTTTTGTCAAAGTTGTCAGACTTCAGCCTGTGTAGGATAAGGGGAATCATAGAATCACAGATTCATGGAATCACTTGGTTGGAAAAGACACTTGAGATCATCAAGTCCAACCGTACCTCTCCACTACTAAACCACATCCCTGAATACTTCATCCCTGTCTTTTATACAGGTGACTGAACTACCTCCTTGGGCAGTCTGTTCCAGTGCCTGATAACCTTTCAATGAAGAAATTTTTCCTGATGTCTAAGCTGAACCTTCCCTGGTATAACTTGAGGCCATTTCCTTTTATCCTATTGCCTGTCACTTGGGAGAAGAGGCCAATACCCACCTCGCTACAGCCTCCTTTCAAGTAATTGTAGACAGTGATAAGGTCTTCCTGAAGCCTTCTCTTCTCCAGGCTAAACAACCCTCAGCCAATCCACATGAGACTTGTTCTCCAGCCCTTTCACCAGCTTTGTTGCCCTCCTCTGTATGCTCTCCAGCACCTCTGTTTTTCTTGTAGCAAGGGGCCCAGAACTGAACACAGTATTCGAGGTGCAGCCTCACCAATGCCAAGTACGGGGGCACAATCACCTGGTTCTGCTGGCCACACTGTTTCTGATAAAGGCCAAGACTCCCATTTGACAGCTGTGGGCTCACCACAAGCTTAAAGAATGACTTGTCACCTGCAGGCACATTTTCCTGGTGTGTAAAGTTAAATTCTTCCTTTTTTAAGCTTAGGCAAGACCCAAGGTCTTATTGCCCTCTCAAAATGAGACCTTTAATTATGGAGCTCTAGCTGTCTGTCTGTCTCTTGGTGTATTCCACAACTTCCACTTGATTTTATGGACTGCCACAACATGGAATGGGAGGCTTGGGTGGAACATTTTCCAGTTGTTCCTACTGGGAGAAAGGCTGATTGATACACATTTGATAAAGTCTTACTTAATTGCAGAGACTCAGTAGAGAACCAAGTTTCTCTGAGCATCAGCAGACAGCTTCCCTGGTCACAAAGCCTGTGATTCAAACCAGTGGTCTGCCTGACTTGTCCTCACTCTTCTGTTTATAGATTTGCAGATACTAAAGGTCTCCTCATTTGTGATTCAGTGAAATCTTAACCTTCATTTCCTCCCACCCATGGTGACCCATGCAGATGCAAGTCTAGATTACTCACTGTCCTGCATGACTCGGTCCTCCAAAGATGCATCAAATCAAAGTAATTTTACTGACTTTGAGAAGGAAATAAAACCAAGTAGAGTGTGTCTACATGGTAATTCTGCATCATTCTTACCCACATCAATGTCTGTATGGTAGGTGCTTTCATAAATACAGATTTCAGTTTTTAAAAATTATTTAGATATCTCAGCATAAAATCTTACTTTTATGCACCGCTTTTCTAACACTTTAGAAGAGACATTTTCAGTAGGCTGCTTAATATCAAAGAGTTGTCTGAAAAACACATACAAGAAAACCAAATTACTGAAAAATTTTCAGTGGTTTACACAAAGTTTCTTCACTGTTACCATTTTTAATCCCAACCCAAAGCAACAGCAAGGCAAAATCCCTTGATATACACTTAGCTTTTATGCTTACAAGTCATTTTTTTAACTCATGTTTTAAATACAGGTTGGAAAAATCAGAAAACTTCTCTCTTTTTTCTCTTAGGCATGTCCTGCTAATGCACAGTGTGTTTTTGTGACAACTCTAGCAGTTACCTCAATGTCCCTAACTGATTTCAGTGACACTGCAGCATTATTGCCAAGCAGAGTAGCTCTTCAATAAGTAACAACACAGAGGTGTCCATGTTTCTTTTTCACCATGGAAAATGAAATTGTATTAATATATATAAGCACAGCAACATCTCCAAGCTATTGAATAGTCCCAGCCAGTATTTAACTTTAATTCCTTGCTAATGTTTAAGGCTCTGGAGACTTAGCAATAATTATTTATGTACCTGTTTTCCAAGTGTTCCTTGGGTTCACAGTCACAATGCTGACTGCAAACTAAAAATAGTCCAAATGAGGAGACAGCCAAAGACAGAAGACTGCAATGAAGTTTCTGAATCTCGGTGTTTATTACTTAAAATAACATCTAACCTTATTTATGATCCATGTGTGTTTCTTAGGGATGCAGTGGCATGTCTGCTATTGCTCAAGGGGAATGAATTAAAGTGGTGTTGTGGCACTGCTCCCTGCCAGCTGAACCGTAAGTTATCTACCTCTTTGGGATAGGGATTCAGAGGTTAGGAATTGGATGCTACTATGTCGTGCCTATTGCGTTAGTCAACAGCACATAAAGGAGTCTCAGGCACACCAGCCCAAGGGGTCATCTAGGCTCAGGGGAGAAGCTACAGACAAACCTTTGTTTCTTACCAGAAAAAAGACATGATATTTTTATATGAGCAAGCTAAGTAATAGTTGTGATATCATAGCTGAGAGGAGTGTGTTAGAATATGATTTCATTTAAAAGATCCATCAGAAAAGAAAGAGCTAACTAACTTCTGTTTTCCTGGATATCTTTTAATCCATTTTGCTTTATACTCTTCATCAATATGTTCAGCTGCCCTAATGCATAGTTAGATATTCCCCCAGTCCCGCTTGCTTGGAGCAGTCTTCCAAGTACCAGTACACTTTTGCAGGTAACAGTGAATCAGTCTGTAAGTTGTCCGTCTGTCTGCAGATTCCTCTATCTGCCAGATTCTTATGCTACACACATACACACACAGAGCCTTAGCATGTGTGTGTTAGTGCAAAAGGTAGATCTTGTTTTGCTAAAGCAATGTGCTCCACGCCTCCCTTTCTGCAGAAGATGAACTCTTGCTGCATGTGGAATCTACAACACTCCATAGCTGATAAGTGTAGAGTACTCATTTTAAAAGGAAGAAGTTAAACGGTCTGTCTCATTTCAGACCAGCAGCCTGCTCAGCTGTAGTAGCTCTTCAATGCAACGTAAATGCATGACTGCAGTTATTAGAAATAATCTGACTTACTTGAGGCAAATGTCAGCAAGCAGGCTGCAGCAGCACAGGGTGTGTGCTGGCTGGGTGCGCTGGCCAACTGCAAAGTAAGCGTTATTACAGCAGTTCAGCAGGTCCAGGGGAATTGCTTCTAACTTCCCTTAAGAAGAGCCACACTACCAGGCAGTACTCCTCTTTGGACTTCCTGCAGCTCCCAGGTATTTATTCCATTAAGGCCTCCTAATTCTTACGCTTTTTCTAAGGACACAGTCTACCATCAGTATTCAGTCATACGTTCTCCAACAGGCTGCAGGCCATTGTCCTTTGTCTACATTTACTCTACCACACTTTCCAACAAGCAGCAATTTATATACACTCATGCTTAAAGTCTCTTTCTACCTGTACACTCTGTATTCAAAGAACAGCCGCAAACCAAACAAACATCCTCCAGAAATGGCTTAGCCACAGGTGATCATTCCTGCCTACATGACCTTAACTCCCTCTCAGGTCTATGCCCTTGCATCAGTCAGTCTCTGCCTTTCTTGAGTCTTCATGTTCTGCTGTCAGGATCACTGTCCTCCTTTCAACTCTCAGCAGCCTGTTGTTTCAGCAAAGTTAACTTCAATATCTAGACTGAATGCAGATCTTTGTCACTGACATATTCTATACAGTTTTCTTTCAGAATGAGGTGACATTAACTCTGGAATTCCCACCTAATTTTTACTGTGTTCTAATGTTTCATCTTTGGTTATTCTGAAGCTGTGTAAAGATCCCATTACAAAACAAAGGGAAATAGCGAGTGTCAGCTTTTGGACTGGAGATCAGAAAAGCTGTTTGAACCACAGGATGATGAAGAATCATTGAGTTCTTCAAACGGTTTTGGCAAATTTACTTTGCACTGGAAAGCAGCCTTCCACATGTGGGACAAATCTTTATCTTCCTATCTTTGCAGAGTGGAGAGAGATTTAGCTAATTATGTCAAGGACAGGCTTCATCCCATAGCCACGTAACAACCTCAGTTGCATGGGCTCTTATAAATTACCCTGCCGCACACTCTCAATCATCTGCTGTCAAACCAGGAACTAGGTCAAAACCACAAGGAATTTCTGACTCTTTTGGGCTGACTAGGCCTGATGCCATTTAGGGTCTCAACAACAGAACTGCTGATAATTTTGTATCTTGGCGCCAAAAAAAGAAAATTCAAACCCGTATTCATGGCCATCTTCCAGTCTTTGAGCCAAGTTGGAAATGGTGTCAGCTCAAGTGTCAGCTCTGTCAGCTCTTTAGTAGTTTCACAAGTCTGGCTAGACTCTGCCTGGTAAAATGTTTCATTATAATAAAAGCTTAAGCACTGATGAGGTTAGGACAACCTTTACTGGTTTTTAATCAAAACAATAAAACTCTGTTCTCAAAGAAAATTTTTTTTTGATGTTATGTCTAATTTTACTATTCTTAATATATTTTCTCAATAAAATGCTTCATAAGAACAGGAACAGAAGAAAAATAACTAGTTTTCTGCAGGACTAGTGCAATGGGGCTAAAAAGGCAACAATTGTCCTTATAAAGGAGACAGCAAGCAATTTAATTTCAGTATTTGCTCTAAAGTGAGATAAAAACAGTTGAATGTAGAAGAATGTATTAGATTTAAGCAACTTCTGTGTGCACTATTCATGTTTTCATGTATTGCCTCAACTTCCATGATACCTTTCAAATTCTTACACCCATACCCATATCCGTATATCATGGAAATGTAGCATGGTTTGGGTTGGAAGGGACTTTAAATATCACCTAGTTCAACACTCCCTGCCATGGGCAGGGACACTTTCCACTAAATGAGGTTAGTCCAAGCCCCGTCCAAAGTGGCCTTACCTCCTCACTGCCCTAAAGATCTTGAATTCCACCATTTCGTGGTCACTGCAGCCAAGGCTTCTCTTCAGCTTCACATTCCCCACTAGCCCTTTCTTGTTGGTGAGAACAAGGTCCAGCACCTTGTTTCATTGGCTCTTCTATCACTTGGAAAAGGAAGTTATCATCAATGCATTCCAGGAACCTCCTGCATTGCTTGTTCCCTGCTGTGTCGTCCCTCCAACAGATGTCAGGGAGGCTGAAGTCCATGAGGGCCAAGGCTTGTGAACATGAGACTGCACCTATGTGTCTATATAGGGACTCTTCTGCTTGCTCTTCCTGGTTGAGTGGCACTTAGCAGACTCCAAATATAATGTCTCCTGCCCTTGCTCTCCTTTTAATCCTGACCCAAAAGCTCTCAGTCCATTCCTCACCCTCTACCAGATGGAGCTCCAGCAATTGACTTCATGGCAAAAAAAAAAAAATCTGGACCTTTTCTGCTCATGTATCAATTGAATTAATTATTGGGAAAGATGGCCAAAACAAAGAAACACAGCTAGACAACTTGCTAGAGCCAGTCGTCAGTAAGTGGTAAACAAGGAATGAGGAATGCTGTGATTTGTTCAGAACCTACAGAAACACTGCAGAGTGAAGATGTCACTCACATGTGTGTTTTGTTTACATGTGTGACGTTTGTCTTTCACAAACTTGCCATTGCCTTCCGAAGCCTCATGCTGACCAAAGAAGAGCTAACTTCCTATTCTGGGCATTTTCCTCTCCAAACAATAGAAGAAGATTATGATAACTTCCCAAATACAGGGCCATTGCTCAGGTACCCTGGAAGCGAATGATACCTGAACAGTCTTTCAGAGGACAGAGTGTGGTCACATCTTACACTGAGGAAACTGAAGGAAGGAAGGAAAATCCAGTGCAAAGCCCACTCCATTCCCTGAAAGTTTGGACACGGAAACAGTTTTGGAGAAAGCAGCAAGGTAAGGTTGATCTTGCTGCATGCACCCTCTGCCATCACAGTGGAATTTCAGGACTGGCTTGAACAGACCTGCATGTTTAAGGGAATCTAATTTTTCATATACTGATTTCTCTGGGTTGTAAAATAATGAAGTATTATTTCTATTCCTGGCTACATCTGATTTACTCAAGATTGTACATCAGTCTAGCCCTAATCTGGAAGATGGGCATGATAATGTATTTACCCTCAAAAAAACCTTACTGAATTTCCAGTAGTAGGGTAAAAGATTTTAATATGTTCAAATAGAATGTCCTCACTGTGGACAGCAAATATTAACAGAGGGTTAATCACTTCATGGAAGTGATTTTGTTGATTATCTGAAACCCCAATTACCCAGCCTGCAGGCTGCACTAAAAATCCTAGGGTTTTATTTTCTTTCCTCTCAACATGTTCTCTATTAACATACGCATGATGCCTAGAGCTCTGTAGGTGTGCAGTCAACACCAAGCCATTGCATTCCCGGCCTTAAAGAAGTTCTGTTATGTACAGTGGTTACTTTGCAGAGAAGATCATCTTTACTACTAAGTGCAAATCTAGTGCATAATGTAGTTGCAAAGGTTTGAGCAAGAGCTTTTATTTTTCCATCAGGTAAGGTGTTTGGGGAAAACATTTTCAGAGTGGTCATTCATAAAGCTAGTACTGCACTGTCAGATATTTAAGAATTAGGAAATGCCAGCAAGCACATAGACTGCTGTTCTCAGCTGTGCCTAGGTAATAACCTACCAGGACCCAAAAGTTTATTAGGGAATTTACATTCCTGCCTCTGCAAAAGCTTCATTCTTTCCATGTTGAGTGAATTGGGCTTGTTCAGCCTGGAGAAGAGAAGGCTCAGAGGAGATCTTCTAGCAACCTTCAAGTACCTGAAAGGAGCCTACAAGAAAGCTGGAGAAGGACTATTCATAAAGGCTTTTGGTGATAGGACAAGGGGGCATGAGTATAAACTGGAGAGGGGAAGATTTAGACTAGACATTAGAAAGAATTTCTTCACCATGACAGCGGTGAGGCACTGGCACAGGTTGCCCAGGGAAATTGTGGCTGCCCCATCCCTGGAGGTGTTTAAGGCCAGGTTGGATGGGGCCTTGGGCCGCCTGATCTAGTGGGATGTCTCTGCCCATGGCTGGGGATTGGAACTAGATGATCTTTAAGGTCCCTTCCAATCAAAACTGTTCTATAATTTTATGTTTCTTCTGCAGACTTTTCAACTTTTGCCCCTAATTTAATCTGGATTTATACTCCCTCACAGATGAATCCCATACAGTCCTTCTAGAGAGGACTGTGTCCTGAACAGATTAATTCTTCATTCTCAAAGAAGAGGACAGATTAAAGCCAGCAATACATCTAAGGTAGCCGTTGCCTTTGCAGACAGTAAAGCATTAAAAAGCTTCAAAATAAATTGGCTCACATTTCCCAGGGCTTTGCTTAACACAGCAAAAAAGCTTCAAGGGAACATTCAGTGGATGTAAAGCCAGTGGCCAACATTATCTTTCACATCTGAGAGATAATGTAATTAAAAATAGAAGATGTATTTATCATTTTACTGAGAGGCAAACTTGACATCAGAATATTACGTGGCAACACTCCATTTGTGTTTGATAAGCACCACTAAGTCAGAGGGAACGGACCTTCATGGAAGGCTTTGCAGCATAGAACTTGTTTCCCACAAAAAATTCACCAAAGTCCGAATAGAGCCACAACATGATGTTGCTGCCACTATTTTGTTTGCTGTTGTGAGGCACTATACAAGCACTCAGTATTCCAAATACAGATGTCATTTTGTAGATTGATTACATTAGTGCAAGTCTTCTCAAGTTTTATGATGCCATGGCTTTCTCAACAGCAGGGAACAGTCAGTCTCACAGATCTACTGCATTTTTGCCAGAAAATAAAAGGCTAATGACTTGAAATACAAATGTCACAGTAAGGCACATGATTAATAGCTACTGAGTAATAAAATCATTACTGAAAAAATACATCCAATGAAAAGTGTAAATCTTTTCCAATGAAAAGTTTAAATATCCCCTTGGGAAAGGAATCCTCAGTCTTGTTTCTAGTGCTGCAGAGGCTTTTTATTCAATAGCTTGTCAGGCAAATGTTGTGGAGCAGTTCCCAGCACATGGACAAGAACCAAGACTTCCCATTCTCAGACACATTCCTCTGTTAAAAAGAAGGCTGTATACCTCTCCACTTAGTCTGCTTCCCCAAACCCTGCACTCTTTGCTGAACAGCAGCCCAATTTCAACAAGAGTTGAGTGACCCCATGCTAGACCTTTCCATAGCTCAGTGGCTGTTTCAGAAAGGAGGTACCATGGATTAAAATCCTTAAACCTGAGGAGGACACAGAACACCTGTGCTCCAGTTTGCTGTAACCATCATGTTGCTGTGGTAACATAGCCTCTACTTCCTGCCCTTCTCAGAAGATGGTCTGGTGCTCAGTCTCCTACAAAGTAGTGCAAGTCCCTGAGTCAAGTGCCTCTTGAAGAACACATTTCCAATGTATCATGTGCTTTCTAGCAGCTGCCTCCAAATGGCTTTGCTCCCACACACACGAGTACAAAACCAGAAATTGCCATGCAGAGGCATGGAGTCCCTACATGGAGCAGCAGCCACCTCACTAGGCCTGCATAAGGCTCCCCTACTGCGGTAGGTGTGGTCTTCGCAGTTTGGGTTGGAAGGGACCTTAAAGATTATCTAGTTCCACCTCCCATACAAGGACAGGCTGAAAGAGTTGGACTTGTTCAGCAGAGAGAAGAGAAGGCTCAGAGGAGATCTTGTAGCGACCTTCCACTACCTGAAAGAGGCTACAAGAAAGCTGGAGACTATTCATAAAAGCTTGTGGTGATAGGACAAGGGAGAATGGAAATAAACTGGAGAAGGGCAGATTTAGACTAGACACTAGGAAGAATTTCTTCACCATGAGAGTGGTGAGGCAGTGGCACAGGTTGCCAAGGGAAGTTGTGGCTGCCCCCTCCCTGGAGGTGTTTAAGGCCAGGCTGAATGGGGCCTTGGGCAGCCTGATCTAGTGGGATGTCCCTGCCCATGGCAGGGGGGTTGGAACCAGATGATTTTTAAGGCCCCTTACAACTCAAACTTATGATTCTATGATTCCAATCCCCTGCCATGGGCAGAGACACGTCCCACTAGATCAGGCTGCTCAAGGCCCCATCCAAACTGTCCTTGAACATTGAGAGGGGGCATCCACAAATTCCCTGGGTAACCTGTTTCAGTGCCTCACCTCCCTCACTGTGAAGAACTTCATCTTAATATCTAATCTAAATCTTCTCCCTTCCAATTTAAAGCCATTCCCCCTCGTCCTATCACTACATGCCCTTGACCTTCTTGTCTGTCATCCTCATCTCTTCCTTCGTGCCACAATGGCATGACCACATCTATGTCAGCATGTTCTCCAGATGAAGGCTAACATATTTGAAGTGTGCTTCATTTTCAGTTAGACCTTTTACCCATCTAACTCCCCACACAGAGACCAATTATAAATGCCTATGAAAAGAAAGGGATGAGAAGGCACAGCCAGGGATGGTGGGATGGCCCTTAATGATAGCAGCTCTACCTTGATCAGCTGAAGACCATCATGGAGCTGCAGACACACTGCACTGACCCCACTGTGGGAGCACCCAGTCATGTCCATTATGAAGAGCCCAGACACCTACTTTACGCTGTGAGAATCATCCTGCTGTGAACAAGCACTACTCTAATGTTCAACAGCTTTTGACTGAGAGGCTAAGGCAGGCTGGAAGAACAGTTACAACTGTGATCAAAACTTTACCAGAAGGGGATTATACAGCCATGTTGTGGAAATGAGATCCATTCCCAAACTCTTCGTTAAGGCATAATTAATTGGGAAGCCATGGTTTTGTAGCATAAGACTAAAAGCAACAGCATGATCAGTTACTTCTTCTAAAGAAAGCTAGATTGGCAGTAGCATGGGACAAGAAAACAAACCGAGCAAGGAAGTGTTTCCAAAGTAGGTTCAGTCCATGGTCTCATTTCTTTGTTCCCTGAAGAACCACTGTACAGTAATCGTTCATAGCAGTCAGTCATAAGTCTTGTCTTCCCAAGTACAAAACAGTAAATGCCATCAGCCCACTGGAAGTACCAAATAACAGTAAAGAAACCTGAAGGGAGAAGTTTCTTCAGCCAAGGGGAATCTGAGCCAGATGACAGGCTCCAGGTCATGGAGTGGCTGCCCCCAGCAGAAGACTCCTGACACTGTCCATCACATAGTAAGCCAGAACACTGCCCCCTAAGCCAAGGCAAATGTCTGACCTTACATCTAGAAGTGGAGACGTCACCACCACACCTTGGCCCCTACCCTCACTCTTTTCATGTTCTTAGTATCCTTGACCTAGTGCCACCCCAGTCTGTGCCCAGCTAACAGGGCTATAAAGTGGCATCCACCTTTTCTTCTCAGGCTTTTGGTCATTCTCCTCACTTACATCAGTTGGTCTCCTGGACCTGATACAAGAGGGTACAATGAGCATTAAGCACCTACCCCTCAACTTCCCTATCCATGCCTTTTCCTTATCCAAGCCCACAAAGCTGCACCCACCCCACTATCTGTTAGTCGTAGTGTAAGCAGCCCAGACAAGAATTACTACTGGCTCCTCATTGTCTTCAGTTGACCTCTGC
Organism: Phaenicophaeus curvirostris; assembly: GCF_032191515.1. Classification (NCBI taxonomy): domain Eukaryota; kingdom Metazoa; phylum Chordata; class Aves; order Cuculiformes; family Cuculidae; genus Phaenicophaeus; species Phaenicophaeus curvirostris. The sequence continues at coordinate 183,219,007 of NC_091392.1, forward strand.
AATGATCGTAACTTTTATTACTGGACCAAAACCCACAGCTGCTGCTCCTGCTCTTCCCACATCAGGATCTCCAAATCCTTATTTCCCTAAGATGCAAACTTGTCACCTCCATCACCTGGAGGCTGCTAGGCAAGACAGCAAATATCTTGCACATGCTGGTGAAGAAAGTCTCCATAGATTTTATTTAACCCTGCAGTAGATGAAAGTAGCCTCATCCAAATACCAGCAGCGGTACAGCATGCCCTTGCCCCATTCACATCCGAAGTGACACCATTCTTGGCAGCCTTCCATTTCCCAAGACTTCTCCACACAACTTTCAAAAACCAAGTAAACCATAAATCACTTACCCCTATAAAGCCTTTAAAATCTGCCATCTAGGACAAATTCCTGTGCCAATTCCTTAACACCTGCAACCTAGTTTTCCTATGCAGCTGGGCTGCTGGTGCTCTAGCTCATTTAAGAGCCTGAACGTCCTAATGCAGATACATGTCAGTACAAACTAACATACAAACTGAATGAGACATACAACCCTTAGTACAGCAAAGGGTAACTGAATTGGGGCACTGCTGCAGTATGTATTAAATATAAAGCATCTTTCCTGGGACCTGGTATTTTAAACAGTGTTGTGATTTGCTATCCACACCAAGACAGAGATGCCCAGGCCACATCACATTCTCTCCTGTAATTGCTTAAGAACTCTGGCCTCCTCAAATGTAAATGGAGAGTTTGAGGAAACACAAACCTTTGATGTGTGTGTGTGGGAGATGTAATGCATTTAGGCAGAATATTTTAGTTACGTGAATTACAACAGGGCTGCTTGCTCTTTCCCTTGTTTGCATGCTGAGTCATTTCCACCTGGACTCTGCAAACTTGGACCCATGCACTAAATGTTTAAGTATTTGGAATAAACTACTAATGCTGGGCTCTAGCTCTGGCAAGCCTTAAGCAGAAAAAAAGAAATCACTCCTTTTCTTTATTTCCCGGAGCTTGTTAGTGCCTCCTTTGGAACAGACTGGAGCTAGCTGAATATCCCAGTTTGAGATACACAGTGCCAAGGGCCAGTATGCTGAAATCATCTCCCCTGGTTCCCAGCGACCGACATCTGAAATGTCTCTGAGGCTTTAAGTTGACATCCAGTCTCATTTGTGAACAAAATATGGAGAGATGAGTCAGAGTAATTTCTTGCCCTTTGTGAAGAAAACCTGATACCTTGTGCATAGTTGCAGTATTTCTATACAGATTTTACATATTTTCACCATCCTAGTTCTATTTTCCTTTTGAGTCTTTTGATTTTTTTCAAACAGTAATTTTTCTGCTGATGTCTCTAGCTAAATGAGGTGTTTATTCAGCATCTCTGCCTTATAAATATTTACTAATGAAGCTTTTACAAGCTTTTTCACTCAGCCTGTTCACTAGCCAGTGGAATTCTTTCCATTTCTTTGATCCTGAAGCCCCCCCTTATTTTAAATTATTCTTCCCTTGGCAGCTGAAGGAAGATGTGGCAATGTCTACCAAACTCTTCCCCACCACTATAGTTAACAATGATACCAGTTGTAGATCAAAGAATCCATCAGAACAAACTGCTTCCTATGCAATAATCCTTCTGTCTCTGGAATAAGCAAGTTTATCTTCATTGTGCATTCCGATAAGATGCTATTATAGTAGTGACTTTAATTACATTTCTCATTATTACATTAGTGTGCAGTAACATAGGGTTTCACGGAATCTAAATGTGTTAGTTTGTAGAATATGGTGCCTTTAAGTCTTGTGATAGGGGAAAATAAATCTTCGAAAGCCACAAAACCAACAACAACAAAAAAGGTTCATCTTACACTCTGTTGGGCAGATGCCCCTGTGGAAGGAATGAAGACATTTTTCTGGAATATGGACTAGAAGGTGGGAAAAGATGAAGAGACATCATAGGCAACAGTATATGCAAACTTGTACATCCCCGTGATGCAAATGTGGTAAGACTCTAGAAAATAAGTAGCCAGTTTATGACTTAAGGAATAAATACTTTTTGTCCAAAGTTCATATATTGCTATACCTAAAAGTATATTTTAGTGGCACATCTTTAAATGTTTACCTATTTTCCTCCTTAGGAAGATAGCTTCATCTCCTTGTACTTTTTTTCTTTTACTGCAAGGCTAAAAGCTGTAAGACTAACGCACTATCTCTAAGCATTTTGTCTTAAGCATTGAGTGGGTTAAAAACTGTTTGTAGGCATAAAAATATTCTTTAAAAAATATACACTTTGGATGTCTAACAAATGGTTACTTTGCTGATACTCAGTAAAACAGATTTTTGTGTAACTTGGCATATCAGATAACTTGATTAAATGTGAGGTCTGGTATTTGGTGCCAGGTGATTCTCAGGGGAGTGAATTTATCACATGCTTAGTCTTGCAATCCTTACTCAATAATTGTTTGACCTATAACTTATTGAAAATGGTGGTAGTCCACATGAACGGCAGTCAGCTTTAAATCCTGGCATAAATTACCAAATGCATCTTCCTTGGAAAGGCATGGAGCTCCAAATAGACCATTTCTACTGGTCCTATGGAGCAGTAATAACTTCATGATCTCCAAGACAACTGCTGTTAGTGTATTTGCAAGGAGTGGATTGGAGAGCAACAGTTTTGTTCTTGGAAGCCCTTGGCAAAGTATTCAGCCAGTCCCCAACTTGATTTAAAACAAACACATGGTAAAATGATGCATTGCTTGACCCCTGTTGCTTGAAGCAACTATAAGTTTATGAGGCTCTTTCTACTTCTGCCAGACAGTGAAAATACAGATAATTCTGATCCATATGAATCAAGGTTTTAATTAAAATACAGTGAGTTTTCTAATACAAACAGCATTTTCCCTTCTACTCCCTGCATCCTGCTTTAATGCCAACACAGAACAAATAAGCTGTGCTTATCAGTACAATCTTCATGTCTGTCAAATATCACTGAAGTTTGTTTTCCTCCCATTATATTTTAAATAGTCTAGTTTATAAAGATGTCTTTGCTCTCCTCCAGAAGGCATATATACTGTCTTTGTTTAAACCATGGGAGTGCTGCAAAATAAAATGTTATTAAGATGTTTGCCATCAACATTAATTGTGAACATCTTTTCATGTTTTCATCTTTGTTTTTATCATTTATAATTGTGAACATCATTTAGTGGAGAGAAAAGGCCAAGGACAGGGTACTATTTAGTGAAGAGATGACATTCCAAGATGGGCTCTCTCAGAAAGTGGAACACATCTTTACACTCTCTGTTTTGCGATATTTGTTAATGAGGTAGTAAGCCCATGAAGAAAAGGGGAAAAAAAACCCAAAATGTGAAATGACCTTTTGTTATGACTATTATTTTCCCCTTTCTACGTGAAGAATATGAAGAAATCACAGAAGCTTGTGAAGGTTCAAATAACTATACCTTCTAAATAAACACAATGTGAAAGTTACAACAAACTTAAAGATATCTTCAGCATTATGGTTGGTTTATGAAGATAAAACATGGTGAGAACTAGTAAGAAATTCATGGGTGACTAACACAATGCTTCCATTTGCCCATCCCTTAATATTATAAAGAAAACAGTATTTTGTTTCTATTTTACACCAAAGTTCTGTAGATGGAACTGTTTCAGCTAAGTTTCAAGTGGAGAAAGGCTCACAATAACCAAAATTAGCACATTTAGGTGACCCCATTCTTTGATAATTTCCAAAACATGCTGATCTACTTAATCCTTTTTCTTCATGGATAACAATGGCCAAGTGAAAATTCTCTCTTGCTTTTAACGTACTTTCAGGAGGGGTCAGGAAGGGTATCCCGTGAGGTCAACAATTTCTTGTGAAAAGTTCAGCTCACTAAGAATGACTTCCTCAGCCCCAAAACTCAACATCTAACATGAAAGAGAATATGTTTTACACTCAGTCTTGATGGGCAAAGAAATCTATCACTAAATTAAAAAGACTGCTTAAGTGAAAGGTATCGTGACTTGATTGTGTTTGTGATGTGCGACCAGAAGATAGTTCAGACAGCCATACATTGTCTTGGTAATTTAAACAAAACTAAACAAAACAAGAAAGAACTCCAGTCTCACAAAGCCGAAAACAGCTAAAAGATAAATCAGCTGAAAAGAAAGAAAATAAATGGGAAAGGGAATAATAGAATAATAATTAGGAACCACGTAATACATTCTAGGAGATGCTTTAAAAACCACAATCCAACTGAGAATGGAGGCTGTTGTGGTTAACAGAACAGACTCAGAAGGGGCATGAACGGGAATATATTCTGTAAAACACAGGAGACAAAAAAGAAATAGAGATTTTAGAAAAAAAATAATAATGGAAACAGAAAGAGAAGAAATTCGTAACTAGAAGAATTAACAGTAAGAGAGGGGTTAAGCGTCCCAGGAAGTAATGTAATTCAAACAATGATTTGTATGACTACTGAGCTAAAATGAAGGAACTGTGAATACTATAGCAAAGGCAGATACTTAAAAAAACATCTGGAGAAAAAATGAAATGACACATTACTTATATTTCAAGGCAATAACATATTTTCTTATTTATCTACAACTGAAGATGACCGAAAGATAATCCTAACTTTGGACAATTTTTAATAATCGCATCCCGACACCTTGCTCTCAAGAATTTTAAATGTGAGTATCAAGGAACCCTGAGCCTTGCACATTCTTTCAACAGATTTTGGAAAGCTGGGAACATTAAGGTGGAAGATAGCTAATATTGTGCCAGCATTTGTAAAGGGATAGATGGAATGCACAGTATTATTAGAGATCTTCCTGGGCTAAAAGCAATTTTGGGAAAACCAATGGAATGTTTACACAGGTCATAATTGCTAAAGAATTAAGGGAGGGTAAGGTAAGTAACATCAGTAACAAAAATAACTAGTGAAATTAAAACTGAATTAAAAGGTTATATGGTAAAGGAAATAGGTTCTACGTTACAAACTTTTCAGAGATATTCAGCTTCATGTTACCTGACATTTTAATTATGAAATTAATGTAAACTGTATTGAATTTGTATTATTCTAAATTGATTAAAAATGGACTAGTTCCTAGGTCTGAAAATGTCACCATAAATGGGGAAAATTTTATCAACTTGATGGCTTTTTAATGAGGGCCCAAAGAGATCATTTATTGACCTTGCAGTACTTAGCTGTTTTAAAAGTGGCATAGACTAAACTGCAGAGTTGTTACTGAGAACTTTGCCAATGACACAAATTATGGTATTGGTAAAAAGGGTAGAGAAAAAAATACCAAAGTAGTCAATAGGGCAGGTGAGAACCTCGAAGTCACTCCACCCTTCCAGATTTCCAAGGAAGGACCAACTGTTCTGATAGTTCTTTGCTCTTCTAGGGGGAGAAATTCCCCTCCATCCACAGGGAAGTTATTTCAAGTACTTGCTTGTACTGCCTGATGCAAGAGAACAGTGCACCTTTCTGCACGTTCAAAAATAAGGTGATATGCAGAAGTGAAGACCATTTGCAGGCAGACGTATGCGAAGCTGGGGAGTCAAACCTGCAACCTAAAGAGATCTCAGCCATCATCTCAAGGAGGCCTAAAATTATTAACAAACTATGTCATTGCCCATGGCAGGAGTGTTGGAACTGGATGATCTTTAAGGACCCCTTCCAACCCAAACCATTCTACGATTCTATGATCACTAGAGGCTGACATATAAACAAGGCTAACAAAGTTGACTGAGTTCCTTGTATGTCCCCTGATGTCTGGTAGAGTTGGAGGATCCTGAATTGTTGATGTCCAGAATTCAAAAAGATGTTGAGAATTTGTAAATGGCACAAAGGAGAGCTCAGCGACTGTTAAGTAGTAATAATGAGCTTTTAGCCTCATGTGTAAAGATAAAAGATCAAATTGCTGGAAGCTGAAACTAGAAAAATTCAGAACAGAGAAATCTATTTTTCTTTACAGCAAGGATAAGCCTAACCACAGAACAACTTAGCAAGCCTTGTAATGGATTTTCCATCACTAAAGATTTCAAAATCTATGTCTTTCCAGAAGATTTCCTCTAGCTCAACCATAGCTATTGGCTTTTCTCCTGAAGTTCAGGGAAATACTCAGACCGCTGGGTACATGTGAAGTCAGAGGATCTTACTCTTTATGTATCTTTACATACTGTTTCTTTATCACAGTGTTTCTTTTCATTCAACCAAATCCTCCACAACAAGAAAACAGATCAGGCTAGTAAGATAAAGAGTGGACTTAGATGGAACGGCTGACAGGCCATCTGATTCTTCCCAGCGTTAGGTGTGAAGTTCAGAAGAAGGCAGAGTATCACAGCAGTTCTTGAATCAATGCCAGCTGAGACTGAGACACATATATATTTCAGCCAGGTCAAGCAAAGAGCAAGGAAGTGATTCCTTATTACTGATTTCAGACAGTGCTGGCTACAGAGAATGGAAACAGAATCGTTCTAGAGTTTATCTATCTTCTAAAGTTTACTCAACCATCAACATTGTTACACAACGGAATAACAAAAGCAAAAGTAAATTGTTGCTGTCCTCTCCCTTCACATGGTCTCATAGTTTTAAGGAGAAAGCAATAGTCTGTCAACAGGAAGATTGTCTACTTCAAACTAATCATCTCAGCTAGTCTGGAGTCAGTTCACTACTCTTGGAATAAAAAGACATCCTAATACTCAAATTGTTCTGAGCATCTCGGAGCCTTATTCTCTTCAGATGAAAACAAACTAAGTGCAGGTAACAAGAAAGGTAGCTGGATCTCACTCAATGCATTAAAAACTCTGGTGCATAAAAGTCAGGGGTTTATGTGTGGATCAAAAAAAAAGAATAAAACCAAGGGAGTCTATGGAGTTCTGATCTAATAAGATGACAAATTTCACTGGAATTACTTAAAATTTATGTTCTTTTAGCTCAGAGCAGAATTTGCCCCCAAAATCTTTAATCACAAATCATATGACTTCATTCTTGTGCAGCTGCTTCAACAGGTACTTACATACACATAGGAACAAAAATCTTTATCTCATTTGCAGTGCTGGGTGGAAAATTATCCTTTCTAACTCTAAAAACTGGAGTAATCTGGCAAGTTCAGATATTTTCCTGAGTCCTTTTTAGTTGGAAATTGAAAGTTACCAGAAATGTTTTAAGTTCACTTGTCCATATCTCAGCATGCTCCTTTACTCCTTGACACCTCTTTTGACTCGGGATGAAAAGTGCCATAAAGATAAATGATAAATTTTTGATCTTACTGTTTGTCTCACACAAAAGGGATAAAATCCACTTTCTGGTGTCAGTACAGGAAGCCACTCAATCTGCTCACCTCTGTGTGTCCCGTTATTTCTGAAATATTGTTTTACAGTCTCCTCAGGTGCTCCTTGTTACATGTCCACTTTGCTGATGATTCCCTTTTTTCCTTCCCTCACCTTAGGCATGCATCTCCAAACCTGCCTGCCTACCTCTTCCTTCTGTCTCTCTGAATTTATAGCTCCACTTTTGGAGTCTGAAGGAAGGAGTAGTGAAACAGCAATTCTAACGCCTTTGCTGTGAGAAAACAGAACACCCAGCTGCCCTACACAGTCTCTGTGGTGGCACATTCACCAACATGTTGCACAAGATTGCAGCTGCTTTTTCCACCTATTTTTCTTCTGAGAACTGGCATCTTAAGACACAAACGTGCAGAAAATTGATGTAAGTAGCATGAAACATGTTTGTACAGAGCAAATGTTTTATCTTGCTTGTGTTGGAAAAGATGTGTGACAGAAGGAAGCCTTCTGTTCAACTGTTTATTTTTAAATCTGATACAGATGTGTCCAAACTGTTCATGCCTTAGGATACTTAGATATACAACCTGCCTGTGATTAAAGAAGCAGGGTAAACTGAGCAAGCTTCGAGACAAAACAAGCAACATCAAACTTAGCCGATGGCTGAGCAAGGGGCTGGTCCAAGTTCTAGCCTAGGAAGGGGAGCAAAAGGTGTGGAGCTAGGCATTCTGGCAGCGTTTGGGCTCATTGTTCATGCACCTACTGAGAGAGTGAGGGGATGGTGATTGCTGCTGCTTGAATAGTCAGCTTCTCTTTCTCAGCAGTGCTGCCCTGCACATCTGACTCCACCCTACTATACAGGAACAGCCCTCGCTTTCCAGAGCTCTGGCACAGTCAGTGCGGGCAGCAGAAACACAGCTGTGTTCCCAAGAATCTGCTGCCAGAGGGAAGTGCCTGCTGTGTCTCTGCCTAGAAAAAGCCCATGAGGAAAATGTAACTCAGAGTTAATCCATGATACTGGGCCTAGAAGTTCTCTAGTGCCCACACCAGCACACTTGGAGCCGTTTGAGGTATCTCCATCATGCAGCCTACAACACTGCTGTTGTCACAGCTGTTTCTTGCTCAGTGGTGGGCAGTGCCAGTACCTCACTGGAGCCCTAGAGCAGTATATACAGAGTCAATACATTTACAGCTCTAAGGAACTTGCAGTTCCCTCCAAGTGGAAAGTTCATGGTTTTCTATGTGTTTTAAACAGTTTCAGCGCTAAAATACATTAGAACTCTTCCTTCCCTTTTACAGCTACATCCAGTCTTTACTATTTTCTACACATCCTTTTACTCAGTATTTTCTATATAGAGCTATCCAGCATAAAAAGACAAAATACAGACCAAAAAAAAAGGAGAATGCTCTCCGATCAGGTTTTGGTTTATGAGTAAAGAAGGTTGGTCTGTATTTTATGGGATGGGATTTGAGAAGGAAAGTTGCACCACGCACAGGATAAAGGAGGGTGTTTGCACTTACAAGGGGCAGGATGGGAAATGAGGCTCTGGAGAGGGATGATTGTAAATGAGAAATGGAAGTAGCAGAGCCCCTGCAGTGCAGAGGAGTGACAGGTGATGAGTCACGCCTGCAGGAGGAGGGGAGAGTGGAGCCTCAAGACAAGGACACAGGCTTTGAAAGCCACGCAGATGAGAATTTGGACTCATGGAAGGGTCTGAAAATGTGTGTGAAGAGAGGGAAAAGGAGAGATGGGATATAAAAGCCCTTCTCCCAAGAAGATACGTAGTTCAATAGACTTAGCAGATCACAGCTAACACCAGCATATATTCACCTGTTGTAATAAAATAGCGACGCACACGCCACATCATTTGAAATACAAAAGTATGCAAAACAAGCATTCCCTGCTGTATACTCTGTGGTATATCATACCCTAGTAATATATATAACCATGTGATCTCTTTTAGCTAGTGTTTTTCAAAGTGGTGCAGTTGAAATTGTCACCACACAAATATGAATGCAATTCAGTCATTTCACAAATAATTTTTGCCTATTTAACTGGAAGGTATTATCAAAGTAAGGATTTAGGAACTGACTGATAAATCTAGGCAGTGCCTCTCTTTCTATCCCCCACTGGTTGGGGTCACTCCAGTACTAGAACTGGCACTGTAATTCGCCCTGCCAGTGAAGATGGGCTGGAGACAGCACAGCAGGCTGTGCACCAGAGAGGTGACAGTATAGACCCACCTTGTCCCACCACTTCTTTGCTGGCAGCAGCAACTGTGAGCAGTGGCATGAGAAACCAGAGGTTTCAACACATGGAAGAGATGCAGCGGGAGGCAGCAGAACTTGGGTACGACAGCCCTCAGATTCATGATTAAGAGCCGTGTTACACCACACCTCAGCCAAGACACCTAAACTGTCCGCATGTGTAGCATTTGCAGTGTGATGTCTTCAGCACTTAAGTTAAAAATAAACGACAATATGGGTATAAAATCTCGAGTCATGCTGAGTTAGGATGTGTGATTGGCACTTCTTTATAAACGTTTAGCGTGATTTATAAATAACAGCATCTCTTCTGCCTGTGGATAAGTCTCCTTGTAGAAAGGAGAGGTATTTGGTGTGTTATATTGTATCTCCCTGTTACCCCACAAGCCTCACACACACACACACACCTGGATAAATTTTCTCTGTGGAGCTGTAATTCCATTGTGGCTTTCTGATGTCTACTCAAACAACATTAGCTTTTCTATCATGTTTTACAATGTAAAAATTTTTGGCAAAAATGTCAGCAGGATGGTATCTTTAATCACATTTATTGATTGACCTCAAAAGGCTCAGTGCAATTTAACTGGAATCCCTCAATGTGACCAGGGTCAGGTTCAGCTAATACCTATTCCTAGCCCTGACTAGAGTCCCAGTTTCACGAGTACCTTTTATTTCTAGTGTCCTTGAAGCCACTTGAATTCCCTGATGCTTCTTTCTCAGCCTCTCCTTGATGCAGCTAGTACAATGTGCTACACAGTTAGAAGTGGTTACTCATAGGTAATCCGACAGTTTAACAGGTAATTCCTAGTGCAGAAAAGACATCTATTCACCAATAATGGCTGCAGTTTGCTGTTCTGTGACCAAACCCATGAATTGATGGGACAATTCAAAACTTGTGTGCAGGTACTACTAATCCTATTTACAAAACACTTTTTTTTTCCTTTTTTTTTGGCATTGCAGTTAAAAGCTAAATGGAGATCCTATAAGCCCAGCTCACAAATCCATCAGGCAGGTTTTCAGGACAGTGAATTCAAGACGCTGCCTCCGCAGCCAGTGGAAGCCCAAGAGCTGGCTGCCATGGCTCCAAACACAGGTCTGAATACCAGAGGGAGGGGATTTCTGTGGGACACCACACACAGTGACAACGTTGATGTGGGGTACAGGTGGAGAAGCAGACGGCACACCTGGGAAGGAAGAGCCAATGGCCTCCACGCCAGCCTCCAAACCCCTCTGCTGTGGTCTTCCCAAGATGGTCACCCTCCCAGTCTCTATGCCCCCCATGCCCAAAAGCAGGATCAGCATCACCCTGAGTGATGTAGGTCTGAGCTGAAGTTACCCTGCACCCCACTTGGCCGCAGCTAGTACCCTTGGATACTCATCATGCTGCTCTGAGCCAAAGTTAACCACACACTCCACTTGACCACTGTGACCACCCTTGGATGCTCATCACCCTGCTCTGAGTCAAAGTTACCCTGCGCCACACTGGACCACAGCCTTTACCCTTGGATGCTCATCACCCTGACTGCTGCAGGTCTGAGCTGAAGCTACCCTGCACCCCACTTGACCACTGCACCACCCTTGGATGCTCATCACCCAGGTGCTGTAGGTCTAAGCTAAAGTTACCCTGCACCCCACTGGACCACTGCCACTGCCCTTGGATGCTCATCACCCTTCTCTGAGCTGAAGTTACCCTGCACCCCACTGGACCACTGCACCTCCCTTGGATGCTCAACACCCAGGTGCTGTAGGTCTAAGCTAAAGTTATCCTGCACCCCACTGGACCACTGCCACCACCCTTGGATGCTCATCACCCTGAGTTCTGCAGGTTTGAGCCGAAGTTACCCTGCGCCTTACTTGGCCACTGCCATCGCCCTTGGATGCTCATCAACCTGCTCTGAGCTGAAGTTACCCCGTGCCCCACTTGACCATTGCACCACTCTTGGATGCTCATCACTCCGAGTGCTGTAGCTCTGAGAGGAAGCTACCCTGCGACCCACTGGACCACAGGCACCACCCTTGGAGGCTCATCACCCCGAGTTCTGTGGGTTTGAGCCGAAGTTACCCCGCGCCCCGCTTGGCCGCTGCCACCGCCCTTGGATGCTGAGGGTGTTGAGCGCGGGCTGGGTGCGGGGACTCAGCGCTGGGGCGATGCTGCTGCCCCCTCGCTCCCCGCTGGCGCCGGGCTGGGAACGCGCGTTCGACATCCTCGGGGGCGCTTGCCCGCGCTCCCCATGGGGAGGGGGTGGCGGCGTATGGCGTGCGGGGGTGGGTGGGTGTGTGTGTGTGTGTGTGTGTGGCAGGGGCGGGCCGGGCGGCTGCTGGCCCGGGGCCAGCCCGGCGCTCTAAGCCAGAGGCTGCCGGCTCCCGCCTGGCTGACGCCGGCCGGGGCTAACGCTGCCGCTGCCGCTGCCGCTGCCGCTGCGCCCTGGCCCCGCCGCGCAGCTGCAGCCCCGCGCCCGGCGCGCCGACACCCCGGCCCGCAGGTAAGAGCCGCGTCCCGGGGAAGGGCAGGCAGGGAAGGAGGGAGGGAAGGAGGGACTCTCCCGCCGCCCCGAACTTCCCGGGGCTGCTCCGCATCCTCCCCGGCGCTCGGCGAGACGAACCGACGCCGGCGCTGCGAGCGAGAGGCGGAGCGCGGGGGGAAAGCGCCTCAGGGGCGGCTGAGCGCGGCGGGTCCTCCCGCTGTTCGCGTTTCTCTCCTCCAAGTAGCAGAAAAAACTTCCCCACAACCCCAAAACCAACAAACCCCCCTCAGATGACACGTTTGGAAATACTTTTCCTTTCGGAGGTTATTTTCTGTTCGAGAAATCCCGCTCCAGGATGCGCTTCCAAGCAAAACGGAGCTGAACTGCTGGGGTTTGGGTTTGTATTCCAGCTAGAAGCGGGGACTCTCTTTTATTTTTTGGCTCTGGAGTTAAAACGTCGCGTGTTCCCAAGTAACCAACACTTCCAAAAGCAATAGCCCTCGATATGGCAAATCATGAATTATTGGAATTTCATCTCCATGCCCGGGCGGCTCTAAGCGGAGGGGTTTCAAAGTTCGGCTCATTTATATCAATTCTCATACTGTGCGGTGACTTTGTGTTTTCCTACTTTAATTTTATGGGTGAATTTATTTGATGCTAGCCAGGTCTGCTTTAAAAGAGGTATAAAATAAAAATAGAGGGATAAAAATAAATGACACCCACACGGACACATGCACACGCTCACACACAGGCGCGCGCTGTTAATTACTTACGGTCTATGAATTAGTGAAAAAAAAAATTCAGCCTGAAATGGTCAACTTTTCAGTGAAGGAGCTCTCCTTTGGCAGAAGTGGAAAATGATGTGCACGTCTCAGGAATGTGCTCGCGTTTGTGATGGTTCAGGAAGGACACTGCAGAGAATTTAAGTTTAAATACTTTGTATCTCCAATGTGTGGAAATGTCCATCATTATACGTGCGTGTATTTGTGCGGTGGGTCGGAGTAATTTTCTCATCTTCAGGAGTATAAGCTATAGAAAGCACTGTAAAATTCTTCCCCTGAGCAATAGTAGGATAAATGTCATCACTCAAACAAACCTCATCCGTTTTAATCCAGCCAGACAACTCCCTTCTCTCAGATTTGATAAGTACCAGTGTCTGGCTGGTTCATGTTTGTTTCCTGTTAGATTTTAAAGCAGAGGCTGGGGATGTTTGTGGTTTGTTTGTTGTTTTTCTTTTAATATTGAGTTAATTCGACATAGTGGCTAAGATAAATGTTTCCAAAAATATATTTAAAGTGAGTTGTATCAAGAAGGATATTATATTTTCTGGGTTTGGCAGTAGTTTCCATTCTCCTCTCTCCTTTATGATGGAGTTAAAAACATTTTCTTCTTCACGTTGTTAACTCGCACATATGCTAGTAAACAGTAATTCTGCAAAAATGACTGGAATAAGGGTCAAGTGTATTTTATCACAAATTCTTATGATAATCAGGATTTGTAAATTGTTAGGGATTGCAGATAGAAGCTTTCATTTATGCGCAACAACTGAAATGGATACACACAAAGCTGACAACTGTACAACTTTGTGAAGAAGTTGAGTGTTCATAGTTTATTTAGAATCATAGAATCATAGAATAACCAGGTTGGAAGAGACCCACTGGATCATCGAGTCCAACCGTTCCTATCAAACACTAAACCATGCATCTTAGCACCTCGTCCACCCGTGCCTTAAACACCTCCAGGGAAGGTGAATCAACCACCTCCCTGGGCAGCCTGTTCCAGTGCCCAATGACCATTTCCATGAAAAATTTTTTCCTAATGTCCAGCCTAAATCTCCCCTGGCAGAGCTTGAGGCCATTCCCTCTTGTCCTGTCCCCTGTCACTTGGGGGAAGAGGCCAGCACCCTCCTCTCCACAACCTCCTTTCAGGTAGTTGTAGAGAGCAATGAGGTCTCCCCTCAGCCTTCTCTTCTCCAGGCTAAACAACCCCAGCTCTCTCAGCCGCTCCTCATAAGGCCTGTTCTCCAGCCCCTTCACCAGCTTCGTTGCTCTTCTCTGGACTTGCTCCAGAGCCTCAATGTCCTTCTTACACTCTTGCCCAAGGCTAAGAGGCACGCACATACGTGCCAGTTATCTGCAGAAGATGGGGTTGTTTGAGGAGGAACTGGGTAGCACTTCTGGTTTGGAAGCTGCTTTCATGGAAACTGATAGCAGTGCCCCACATTGTTTTCAGTGGGTACAAGGCCAGACCTAACTCACTGAAACAGGAATGTAGAAGTGTCCGTGTAGTGTATCACATACTATTTGGACAGTAAATCCTCCTTTCTCTCCTTTTATTCTTTTACATACTCTCTGCATCTCTCGTTTGAATCCTTAGCTATCTGCTGTTATCAGCCTGAGAGATAGCATGTCGTATAATCCTCTCTCCTGAATGCTAAAGTGCTGTAATTTTGATGGCCAGGCTAATCTGTCTGGATAAAGTTTTATTTTTCCATTGTTAAATTCAAAGGACAATGACTACCAATTACAAGTGACCTCTAACCAAAACACTAGCTATAGTTTATCTCCGGTGCTGATACGGGCTAACAGTCATCCCAGCATCAGCAGTACTAGGCACCCTATTTCAAAAAAACTTAACAGAGTCAGAGGAGCCAGAAGGGAAAAAAAATCCATATGCTCTGGGTAATTTCTCTTCTGCAAAGAATATAGGGAAAGTGTACAAAGATTCTGTTTGCTGTGCTTCTTGGGAATAATTATTACGATGATAGGGAAGAAAATAAAAAGAAAACAATCATAAATATTTTAACTGAAAACAGCACAGCAAAAGCATATGTAGGAAAGGTTCTTATGGTAGACTGCCTGGTTTCCTTCTGCAGGCAGGTATAAAAAATCATTAGTGTTATTGTACATTAACAGCAAAAGATAGTAATTACAGTGACAATTTGAGAGAATCATTGCCGTCCTGTAACTGTATTTGTTGTAAGGAGGCATTAGGCTCTGAATACAGTATAGTAAAATTAATTTTTAAAAAATATCCCAAATTATTTCCTATCTTATACTTTGTCTTTAGCGTTCAAATGCTTAATACTCTGGGAATGTGACAGGCGAAGAGGTGAATTAAAGAGTCGAAGGCCATGTGTACTTATTTTATAGCAGCTGAAAACCTTGCTGTGCTTTTGCAGAGGAGTGGATCTAACAGACTGCGGGATCAGAGCCCAGGCTGAGATCCTGACTAATAGATGTATGCGTTCAAATCAAAGCAGGTGAAACATTATCTGCCCAAGTTTTGTGCAGGCACCTGTGATTTTAAGACAGATAATTCTACAGGACCACTTGCAGATTTCTGCAAGAACTATTGCAACATCTTAGACAGATGTAGGGTTGAGCAGTTTGCTTTGAGGTTCAGCTCCTCTGGACAAGGACACACCAAGGACACAGTGGAGTTGGACATCGATTTCCCAGTTTCCCACGTAGCTGCTCCTAAATAAAAATATGAAACAAAAAAAAGAAAACAAAAATCTGGTAATTGATCTCTGTTTTTTTCGAAACAGCATTAAGATCAAGGTGTGATTAAGATCAAGGTGTGATTAAAATCAAGGTTTCTGACTGGGAGGAGAAATGCCTCGTATTTCCCAAATCCTTGTCTTCAGAACTTGCTTCCTTCCCAGTCTTTTTCCTTGTCAGTAGCATCACCATCCTCCCTTCTGCGAAACTTAGCATCATCTTTGCCTTTTCAGTTTCCTCGCAGGTCTTGGTACTCCCAGATGTCTCTTGACACTTTTTCTTTGTGTTACTTCTTACATTTCTCCTTCCTTTTGTTTGCAGCTGCCAAAGCATTAGTCTGCACTGTGGCAACCTTCCAGCTTGATACTGCAACCTCCTGTTTCCTAACAAGCTCTTTTCACCCACCTACAGTCTGCCTCCAGTCAGCATGACCCCTGCCAAAATCCTGTACCTTTTGCTTTTCCTTCTGAAACGTCTCCATGCAGACTTCTGTTCTGGAGTCTCTTTGTATGCCTGATCTTTGTTTAGGCTTTAAAAATGTTTCTCACTTCCAGACTTCCCCAGAACTATTGGCCTTAAACTCTCAGTCCACTGGAAGAGATAAACAAGGAGGAAAGAAAATTAACAGACCCTCAGATCATTATAGTTGGTTCTGCTTCAGGCTTCCTTTCACCATCATTATTTGGCTACAACAGGATCCACATTGGCCATTTCTTATTAACCGTTATTGTGTGTTTATTTGGTTGGGTGGTGTGCTCCGTCACACAGCTGTGCTGTAAAGAGCCCCAGTCAGGGAGCTGCTGGTGGTGGTACCCTTTCCAGAAAGCGATATCTGCTAACAGCAGAGCTCTGTGTAAAGAAGAATACAAGAAACCTGCCACAGGTTTTAATACCTTTCAGCAATACTTAATATTTTTGTGCGTGTTTTCTTGCTGTTCCTTTCCTTAACAAAAAATCCGTCTTTCTTCTTGAAGCATTCTTGCACAGCATCCCTCATCAGAAGAGCTCATGGCGCTTTTCACAAAGTGGTCCCTGTCAGGGCACCTTTATGACAGATGCACAAATCAAGGTGCATGAGGGAAAACCATTTACCCAGAGCCCTGTGGCAGGATCCAATCCCACACGATGCCTGGCAGGTGCAGAACTGGCCAGAGGCACAGTCAGTGAACTTTCCAAGAGTCCCTTATGGCTGATGGCTGTCTTGGCCTATCCAAACCTACTGGTCTCTGTCAAATTACTCTGGCCCAGCAGTTTCTTACCCTGCAGCACATATGAGGTAGCTAATTTATCTCTCTCTCATCAACAAATCTTGAATTACTTCATACATGGCATGAAGCCTCCACAGGGACATCTAGAGTAGAGAAACCAAAATTCATTCTGGTGTAAGGCAGCAGCCTGTGGCTCCTGCTACGTGTCCTGCAGGACTGGTGCTGGGACTAAGGCTTCTTGGTGGTAAGCTGCTTGGGGCTTTTGGGTTGGAGGGACTGTGTGGGGCAGAGCTGAGTGCTAGGAAGAGAGAGAAGAGGGAGAAGCACCCCTGAAGAGATGGGTTATTCCTTGGACTCCAGGAGTGTGTCTGCATAGGAGAGACATGTTTCCTTTTAAAGGCTCAGGGCTCTATTTCCACCTTTTGCTCAGTATTCTGTGTCTTCTGAAGCTGGTTGTGGGCATGGCATGTCATATTACATGCTAAAGAGAATTTAGCACATTTTATGCTTGCAGGCTCGAATGTAGGCATATGAAGCCTGTTCAATGTCATAAGAAAGTGTTCTGATTTGCAGAGCAGCTGAACACCCACATCTTGAGTTGAAGTCACTGTGAATGGCCAGCTGTCTCCTCCTCTGGGAGCTAGATAGATGAGTTCTTGCTCCTTTTGTTTTTCGTCCTGTTGTTCTGAGATAACTTCCATAGAGAGCTCAAACATATCCAGATGTTTTTCATGGAAAATGCCTCGGTGCTGTTGCTTAGGAGCATTGACCCCTTGTCCAAGGCAATCCCTTAGACTCTTGTGTTGCAGTTCTCCAAGATACAGGCCCTGTGGATGCTCCATGCTTTCTCCTCTCTACAGGGTTTCAAAACCACTGAGGGCTCAATTAGCACAGATTAGTGCAGATGTTCATGCAGGAGAACCTATATGTCAATCTTATCGCATTAGCAATTTCCCACAGTGTTGCACAGTGAAAGCCTTTTAGGAAAAACAGGTTTGAATATGATCTGATTTGAACTTAATGAGATGCTAGTGTGATTCCATGGAAAACTGCTAACTTGATGTATATGGAAAACCTTTTGTGTGTGAAACATATGCACTTGGCCGGGCTTTCCCACTTGGGAGGGAGAGAGGTGGCCGGCAGTACTGATGCTCCCTCTCCAGGTCTGCTGTCAGTCAGAGAGGAAGCACTTCTGGAAGTTCTTCCTTTTGAGTATTTTATTGGTGATCTGTATGATCTATTGATCTATATTTCACTTGCCAAGCTGTATGAAGCTACATATTCTGCAAAAGATGTCTGCTGCGTTAACACCGTAACTGAGTAAGTAACTCTTCAGACAGCTTTCCCAGATGTCTCTCTCTCTGGGGCCTTAGGTGTTAGCCAGTGAGCCTCTGTGCCAGGCTACAGCTCGGAGTGTGGCTGGGGGTGCTCTGTCAACATGGGGTCTGACTTTGTGGCATTAGATACCTGGCACAACTAGGCAGCAGATCTCAAAAGCATGAGATGCAGTCCTTGCGTGGGGAGTACCAAGCACCATGGTTTCCATTGCCAGGATCAGACCTCACAGTTCTGCCGGCAGGAGCTAGACACCTGTCAGTTCTGTGTGTTCTCCCAGGAAATGAAGGTGTCTGGCACTCTGCGGAACCTTACCCAGCTGGCCCTCGGGTCTTCTGATAGGTAGATGGGATGTGCTACTGTACACCATGAGGAGATAATTTTCTTTATCCATTTCCCCTGTGTGCACTGCAAATGCACAGAAGGCCATCCCTTTCTAACAACTTAAGACACTAAACTTCCAGGGTAGGCTGCCGTCAGACTTGAGCGTCACATCCTTGGTGAAGTCATCATACTTTGGATGTATCCTTATTCACAACATTTTTAGTGTCTTAACTCTAAGCAAATCCTTTTCCTAAAATGGGTATTTGGGAATGACTCCAAGAATGCCAGTGATTGATAACGAGGATTAAGGATCCGATTAGTGTGGATATAAATGTTAGGCAAGCAATGAAGCTGAAATTCTTTTCTAGTCCCCTTCTTCCTTTGTGAAGTGTTTGTTCTGGAGGCACTTGGCTGCATGCTTTGTATTGGAGACGAGTCAGCGTTTATTTTAAAAGCAGGAACTCTATTTTTTGCGTATTTCCAACTGTTCCATTTTTAGAAACACCAATGGGCTTTGCTACAGTTTCTCTGGGAATGGTGGGTATGTGAGGAATGCTGGACCAACTGTCTATAAAATGGGGATAACCAGAGCCATGAGAAGACATTTTGGCTCCCCGGGGCAGGTTGATGAACCTCCCCATCGTGTTACACTGCCTCCTGCTTTCTTCCACAAATACATCCTCAGAGCTCCCCATGCCGTATGTGCTCCCTGGCCTCTGGCTCTGCTGGAGGAAGGCAGCTGAGAGAGGGGCTTTTCCTCACACCTGCTAGCCTGAGCCTGAGCAAGGCAACCACAGGAACGGGTACGGCAGGGACTAGGTGAATGGGGCTTCCTCCTGCGCGTGGGGAGCAGGACATGGGACAGAGAAGAGGTTGTGTCACTGTGGGACTACATCTCAGAAACTTCAGTGTGGCCCAGCCAGGGAACACAGTGCAGTTCACCCCATAAAAACATCACAGTCACTGGTTTCCTTTAAAAATTAATACCGAGGAAGGAAGTGCAGTCAAAGAGAGATCGTAGTGATAAATTGGTCCAGTTTCATATTTTTGCACAGACTATGATTGTGGTAGTTTTGCAGGGTGCCTTTAATTATTGTGGGAGATTTTCAAAGGCAAAGGTCATTGAGAAGGTCAAGCCTTCTGCTTTGGGTTTACCTCGAGCTAGGGGCCAAAACCAATGTAGCCACGTTAGCCTAGTCCTGCACTTGAAGAGAGGGTGGTCATAGCAGGGGACATAGGATCGGAAGTGCATATCTCAAGGGGTTTTCCAGCCCCTTCTTCCTCCCCAAGGCCAGTGCAGTTCTTCTTGAAGAAAGCTGTTTGATCTGCACTTACGGACCTTCAGCAGCGGTAACTATCCCAATGTGTAGCTATACTATTCATATGTTGTCCCTCTTTCTTCAAGTGGACATGGGAGACAGATTGCCCTTATCCTGCTTGCAACAGCCTTTTGCACAGTGGCTACTGCTACCATGTGCATGTCCCTCTTTTCTCCCCATCTTAAGTCACACTAACAAAGCTTTGTTAAGTGTCAATGAACTCACCCAGAGCAATCAACTGCAGGAACTGCTAAATCCCTTCCTAGTCATGTATCATGGAAACACTAAACGTGAACTGGGTACTTTATTTTAATTTGTGACTGAATTTACACTTTTTAAGTGCATCCACAAATGTTTGACCTATGGAAATTTGTGTACCTGTCCTAAGGTGTATAGCATATATGCTGAAACTTGTCATTTGTATCAAATGAGAATGTAAAGCTGGATGATGCTGAGTATATGAGATAATACTTGATTGATTCTGCAAGCTTGGAGAAATCCTTTGGAAGTCACAGGCACTGGCATCAAGTTTTGTCCTTATTTTATCTGTCAGGCAGTTGAATTCAGTGAAAACTCCACAACGTGGATGAGTGACTGGAGAGGCACAAAACTGTGAGATTTGCTTTTTGATATTGATGGCTTCACATAGTGTTCAGTATGGAAGGGCTTTTAGAACAAACTTGGGAAAAAAAAGAGAAAATTAGTTTCAGAAGTTTGCATTATTCATTTAAGCTCACAGGGATAAACAATGAGATGTTGCCAGGGCTGTGTGAAACATGGATAAATTTGAGCCTCGGGTACTTTACCTCCTATCATTGCAGCTACTTTCGATTGCAGCAGTCCAGGGTCAAGCCAGGAAGAAATTTAGTTTCTCAATTAAAAAAAAAGAACAACCTTCTTTATGTCCCATTAAATTAAAACACTGGGTGTCAGATTCTGTGGCTGTGGAAGAATTCAGTTACATTGTAATGAATTATTCATTCACTGCATTTTGTTGGGTGCAAAGACAGTGGTTTCAGATAGGTTAATAACAACTCCTTGTCTGGTGAGTCACTATCCCAAGAAGCCCTGAGGGATCCCAAATGATGTTGAGGGTGCCACCAGTGGAATGTGTCTTTTCAAGTGATTTTCATGCATCAGGAGTACCACGTGGCCACTGTTCCCAAGCCCTGAGCTTGGTTACTGGAGCAGCAGCACTGGTGGCTGTGCAACACAGGTGTGCACTTCCATGGTGCTCTTCAGGAGTGAATGCACTGCTAAAAACTGCTCCTGTCCAGCACTGATCTCCTGTGCCTGCAAAACTCTGGTGCCAGGATTGCTGCTTTAGGCTCAGGGTGTGGGAGCAGATCCAAGGCAAGGTTGGTAAGGTTCCTTGCTCATTTGAGCCTCAATTGTTTGTAAATACACTTTGGTTTGTGTGTTTATTTTAAAATCCTTTCCCCTGCTAAAGTGTGAAAGAGCCCCATAGCAAAGGGCGGTGATGATGTAAAGTTCTTTGCCAGCCCTTGGTGCGCGCTGGCTGCTGCCAGCTGGGCATGTTTGAAACCAAATCAAAACTTGATTACGCTGAGAAAACTTGTGTGCTTCTCTCTTTCATAGTAGGTAGAAGTAACTGAATCAGTGTTAGATAAAAATAACTAACCAAGTGCATATTCGCAACATTCCTTTTTATGCTGTTTGACTGAAATAATTTCCTCCCTTCCAATTCTGTTGTGATTTAGTCACCAAGCAGCAGACTTCCAGCTATAATTGTCTCACTACTCCATTTTCCAGCATCTCCAAGAAGTGCACAGTTTATGTCTAGACGACCCTCTGAGAAATCTCCCTCTGTGGCCTTACTTAGCTGTTGCAATGACACTGAGACTGATGATGTCAGCCATTTTCAAGACTGATAGCCATGCCTCTCACGGCTAACTTAGCTGAAGCAGACGCTCTGAGGGGAGACAGAGCCTTGGAGCATTATTCCAAAATCAGATGCATGCACAAATCTTCACACACCTGCACTTGCACACCATTGCACAGATACACTTTGGAGTGAGGCTGGACAATGCTTTTATACAGTTGTTTTTTAAGTCTGATCTCATTAGCATCCACACAGGTTTCCTTTTTGACATCTGCATAAAGCTTAGAGTGAAATATAATGAGAACTGGTACAATTCCCCTGATACATCCATGGGAACTGAATTAGAGGGGAATTCCATTGGCACATTGGCTTGCACAGACATTCTGCTGAGGGGTGGATGTGAGTCTTCCCCAGTGCAGTGGATCCTTTTTACATTAAGAAAAATCTGAATTTCCCAAAATCTTTCCATAGTGGGGAAACTAGTATGCTGCCTCATGAGACAGAGTACTGCATGTTTAATTTCCATGAGCTCTGGAACCCCTCTTATTGACTTCAGCGGGAACTGGCTCAGGTCAGGAATCAGCAAACCCACGATGATGATGTTTCATCTGTTTTCTCTGTTCTTGGTGTGTCAGGCTCTTTAGTAGCACAGTGAAGTTACTGTAGTGGACTTCCTGAAGTAACACATTTCTCCTGACATGAGGCTAATTCATGAGGCTAATAGGCTAATTCTACTCTGGGAGGTAAACACTGGGCTTAGGAGTAGGAGAAAGTATCTTAGTCCTCTTCACTCTGTGTCCGTGTTGCTGGGTCTTAGCCTGGCAATCATTCAGACTTGAGGTGAGACTCATCTCAGCCGGCTTTAACTGTATGCTGTGCCTAGTTTTGCTGATCGTTTTCTAAGTGTTTACTTTTAGGTGAAACGGTTCATGCCATGTATGTGTACGGTTTTATCAAGTACATATTTAGGGACTTGAGAGTGACTAGGTCAGATAGGAGTGTCAACAGTTTGGACATGTTTATGTGGCTGTTTCAATACTAATAGATTAAACATGCTTGGTATTGTTCTTGGCCTCGAGGCCAACTGGGATGGAGAGGCTTGCTTCCATGCAATGGCCATCTCACCCTCCAAAGCAGGGTGGCTCTGTGCAGATTTTTTATTAGGAGTGACCTCTGGTACCTGCTAACTCCTGAACTATGCACAGGATTTATTTGGGAAGAGTGCTACTGACATAGACCAAAGCCATTCCAGATACTGTGGTAATAATTTATGCCATAGGTATTCAAGTTCCCATGCCCAGAAATGTGCCCCAGTGCTACTATAGCCATAGCTGAAGTAGGCGTGCTGTATTTAGGGAGAACAGAGCAAGAGAACTGGGCTGAAGCATTTCCAGTGTCGTCTCTTTCTGCAGACCGCAGAAGCAAAAGGGTGCGTCTGTACTCACATGGCGTATGTCTTCAGCCTCTTCCCTAAAGCAAGCTTCAGACCTTAGGCTAAAGTTGGTGATGGAGTAAAGATTTACAGCATGGAAGATTGACTGTTTGGGGTTGACTATTCACTTACCTGACAGATGACAGACAAAGCCTTCCTTGTAGTCCTAGAGGAGAGAATCATGTTAGGGATGTACCCCGAATGATGCCTGACTCATACTCAAAATAGCACATTGTACTGTCACTGTGGGAGACAGAGGGATTGACATGTGTGGTGGGAAAACTTCCCACCCCCTTGCCATTCTCAAGTGACGAGCATCAAGAAACACAATGGATCATCAGCAGAAAAAAAACATCAGGCACGGTTTTGAAACATTTGAATGCTGGAAGGTTCCAGTTGGGTAGGCAAATTGCCTATTACAAAACATATACAGCGTAAGCAACTGCAGTACTGAAAGGCTGTTAAAATTAAATTGTGAATTGACATCTCTGTCATTACAGCCCTGGAGCAGAGCGACTGCCTAGGTATTTCATAATGGAGTATCTAAGGCTAGCAACACATGGCCTAGGCAGCTGAATAATATGCAGTAATACATACTGTAATAACATTAAACTGGGATGTTCTGATAATAATGTTATTTGAAAGCTGTGTATTTTATTTAATACCATTTATATTATGTATGTCAGTTGAATTTGGGGAAAAATATTTTAGAAGAAGCTGGAGGAGCATGGTAGGAAATTGTGCAATGTACTTATCTGAGACTACATCACATGGTCTGCAAAGCATGGCTTTTGCTTTTATACACATAGCCTTGGCGACTCTCCCACTAGCAACAATAGTGCTCAGACTCATACTGATGTCATTGTTGAGTTATTTAATTTGACTGAACGAGATTAATGTGTTTATTTAAAACCTCGGTCAAAATGGAAAAGAAAATCTCGGGACAATATTTCTACATGAACGTGTGTGTTTTCATATCTGATGATTGTAATGTTGCATTAACTTATCAGGGGCAGTTGTTTACACATGCTAACGCCTGGGAGACCCCCTCAGATAAGAAGTGTGAGCTATTTTCCCTCTCAGCCTGGAGCAGAGACTTCTACACCACTGCTGGTCCTCTGGGCTTTCATCCCAGGCTCTCCTCACTTCCTGTTGCTACTTTCAGGGCTGATCCACAAAGACTGAGGCACTGTTTCATTTTCTCATGTGGGGATGGCATTGGTGCCATCACTCAGTGACAACAACGCAGTGGTGGATCCTCCTGAGGTTCTCATCGGGGCAGCGAGAGGCAGACACGTCCTCTACATAGGATGCCTAGACGAAGCTGGCACTAGGCTCTGTAGGCTGAGCCTTCTCCCACAAAGGCTGGAGTCTGCCTGCCTAAATTTTATCCACATTATGTTTTTTTTTTACGAGCAGCTTGAGGGTTTTTTCCTGTGATAAATCATTCTGAACTTATTTAAGTTTCACGTGTACCCTCTAAGTGTTTGGAATAGACTTCAGTATTGACTAAGAAGCATTAGTAACTATCCAGTTAAGTGCTCTAGGTCATTGGATTTTTACTAATATAGAGAGGGGAAAACATCTAGAATCTGAAGCTTGTCTTTGCATGGCAGGACAAATTTGGGCAGTTCCATGGAATCGGTCATTGGTTGCTGAATGGCACTGCTATACTTTGTCAAGAGCATCTCTTGACAGTTGAGGACAACTGGACCTATCCATAGTTTGATAGTGTAGAAATTGCATAAGCCGGAGCTCAGTCCTGTGGTAGGTGCCTGAAGCAAGGTGTGCCTGCTCTTCTTTCCAGTTTTGTAGTCCCTCTGTTCATATTTTCATCCAGCCTTCTGTCTGCTGGTGCTCAAAATATGAGTCTCCTGGGAAAACAGCAGCTGCTGCTGGGGCTTGTGACATTCCGAAGAGTGGTTTTTATGCTTTCTCTTCTGTGGGGCCAAGTGTTTCCATCTCCCTAGCGCTGTGGAAGACTCTGGGGAATTTGAGTACCTCCCTCATCATTGCTGGTTTTGTGGAAGAAGGGAAAAAGCTCCTTATGTTTACATGTATCTGCATTTCTCAGGATGCTGGGCATCTTAAAGAGTAACAGAGTGGGGCAGAGAAATGGGCATGAGAACAAAACAGAAGGGAAAACGGCTCTAGGTAGTCAGTGGTCCTCAGGAAACACTGTGTACTCTAAGATGCTCTGATGCCCTGGGCCGTGTGTGCTTACCCTGCGGCACACTCCAGAGCTGTGTGATGCTGAGTGTATCAGACTTTGGTGAGGAATCAGTCTTTGGGATTGGCCTCCTGTTTCAATATGTTGCGCCTGCGCTCAATGTCCCCAAGTGCCCTTTGAATTCTTACAAGAGCTGTGCATTTAAGGAAAATGGAGAATAATATGGTTTGTGAAGTCCTGCTTCTCCCAGTCCTGAGCAACATCTCTCTGTCTCCTCAGTGGTTGCATGTAACCAGTGCTGAGAGCTATGTCCAGGCTTTTGCTAGTTGGGGGCAAGAAGGCCCCAAGTCCTCCCACAAGGGCGAAGTAGGGCAGTCATGGAGATGCTTCTCTGGATGAATCTACTTAGAAGCTTTCCCCACCTCCAGCTTTAAGTGTCCTCAGTATAGTTCAGACCTTTGGACTTGGGAGTCCATGAAGTATATTTAAAGCAGTAAGTAGCTTGACCTACAAGGACGTTTTTCCTCAGAGTTCCAGTCAGTGGAAATGTGTAATTTTCCACTAAAATTAGACTGGCTTCAGCTACGTTTAAGAAAAAATAAGAAAGAAAGAAAGAAAGAAAGAAAGAAAGAAAAAAACAAAAGAAAAAATCCTGCAAGAACTAAATACTTTCCTTTGGACTTTGTCAGATGCAGCACCTCCTAACAGAAGTAACTCAGTATCCATCCAGCACAAACTGTGTCCAAAAGTCTGTGATTTGCATCCAACAAACTTTGAATTGTTGGAGAGAGTGAAACAGATTGGCTAGGCAAACAAGGTTTCCTCTTGCATATGAGACAATGTAAATAAGCTTAGAGAATAGTGATAGATCTTTCATAGGCGCTATGTGAAACCTCCGAGTAGTTGAATTTTAAATTAATTTTGCAGTTAATATTTTACAGCTCTTGACAGTCGAGTGAGATTGGAGGGGAAGAGTTCCATAAAATTTGACGTTATAGATTTAAATTCATAGGAGATGCTTGAGCTGAATCTACAGCTACCAGCATAAAAAAAGGGTATAGTTTCTTTTGTATTAAATTTAGCCCCAATCCTGCAACAAATTGCCTACTGCATTAAAGTCTTAGATTGAACTGACTGGACACTTAATGCTTTCTGACGTCTCACTCTAAAATAACTGTGGAGGGTAGTGGAGAGGAGAGGCTTGGGCCCAAAATAAACAGCAAAAAACAAACAGAAAGCCATTGAAAATTAAAAGCACATTTTGAATAATTTCTCTTTCAAAATATTTTGTTGAAAAAACAATGAACGGAGTGTGTGAAGCCTAACAATGTATTGTGTTGTTATTCCAGGCTTCATCAGCAGTTTCTTGATGTTTGGGAAAGTTCTGAGACCCACCCTGTTGGACTACTTGTAACCAGCAACTAAGACTACAAAGAGGTCTATGTGAGAGAACTTTTCCTTGAAAGAAGCATCCATCTCAATATTGTGGAAATCCCGTGCAAGCCTTGCAAGGCAGGAAAGTGATTTGTGCTTCAGCTGGCACTTGTGTGTAATCTCTGCTTCTTATGCACTCCAGCACCCCTATCAGTTCCTTGTTCTCCTTCACCAGCCCTGCAGTAAAAAGGCTGCTGGGCTGGAAACAAGGAGATGAAGAGGAAAAGTGGGCAGAAAAAGCTGTTGATTCCTTGGTGAAGAAGTTAAAGAAGAAAAAGGGTGCCATGGAAGAACTGGAAAGGGCTCTGAGCTGCCCAGGTCAGCCCAGTAAATGTGTCACCATCCCGCGTTCCTTGGATGGGCGGCTGCAGGTGTCTCACCGCAAGGGGCTTCCCCACGTCATATACTGCAGAGTGTGGCGCTGGCCTGATTTACAGTCTCACCATGAGTTGAAACCACTGGAATGCTGTGAGTTCCCATTTGGCTCAAAACAGAAAGAAGTGTGCATTAACCCCTACCATTACCGGCGGGTGGAAACCCCAGGTAATTATACATCTGCAAATGATTCAGATCTCTCTGTTAGTTTGGTCACTGGCAGGTCTAGTCTTGGTGCATCCTGGTGAGTTGTGCTCTGAAATCTAAAAAGGCAGGGTCCGTTTGATGGAAGGACCCTTTCCCTGTCTGATGGCATCACAGCTCTGGCAGCCTGGAGGAAGGAGGGAGTAAGAAGCACCTCGCCCCATGGGGTCTGTGTCTCACCGAATCCCTGAGGGCACCTGGATCTTGTCCGGGATGCTGAAAGTGAGCTTCCTCTCCATGGCAGTGGGTGCTGGCTGCCCTCTGTACCCTCCTTCTGCAAACTGGGGTCCATCTGCATGAAGTCTAGGCACCATCCCCGACTTACCACCCTGGCTAGATTTATGTCTCATTGTTTGAAAACCAACAATCAGCTCATTAATTCACAGGAAAAAATTATCACTAGGTCTTTCTTTAAATATTTGAATTGCATGTTAAAATGGCTTATTTTGCTATAGATATGAAACAAGCTCAGTTGTTTTTTTCTAAAATGCATGGTGGCCTGCCTTCAGTGGGATTTACTTACCTGCATGGGTAGTTCATGTGAACTAAATCCCCCAAGTCCCCATAAAACCTTAAATTTTTCCACTGATGATCCTCTTTAGTCTGGACTTTGTCAGTACTGAAAACTTGTGATCTCACTGAAGGGTCATTTAATTGGGCCTTGTGTCAGTGAAACAGCTGTTAGAAAATGACAGTGTTCAGTGTTGACTTCTATAGGGATGTTAGAAAGCAGGGCTGACAGAGATCTTGAGCAGTCACCCTGTTCTTCTCTGCCCCTACTCCCAAACCAAACCAAATTACCAGGTACATATCTGATAGATGATTTTCTAATGACCTCTAAAAATCCCGTGTGATGGAGGCTTCATAACCCTCCCCAGGCAAATGAATGTATTGCTTTACTATCCCTACAGTTCAAAATGATTTCTAATGTCTAAGCTAGCTATCCCTTGCTGCCAAAAATCACAGTAATTTAATTTAGTAATGGATATGGTTGGTAAGTGTATACCTATTATTCTGTGATTACTCTTTGTCTGGCATGAACTTTGCTCTGAGGTGACATTAAGATCAGATAAGTGAACTGTGGGATGTTTCTTTTCACACAGATGAAATAAGGGAAAGACATTTGTTAAACTATAAGGGCCAGTCCCCTTTCTTATAGTCCTTCCGCTGCAGCAGAGCTGTCATTTTGAAGCTGTATCTGAACTGCTGTAAACATTGTCACAACTAAAATTTTACAGCTGCAGTCAGTGGTGCTTGTTGTCAACAGTTTTCAGTAGAAAGAACTGATCTCCTGCCTTGATAAAATAAACTCTTAAAGAATCTAAGAAAAGTTGCTCATAAAACATCTTGTTTTGTGTATCTTTCCTTTTGAAAGCTGCAGTCTTTAGTGTCTTTTAATTTCTTCTGGTGTAACCACAGTGTAGTTAATGGTGTATGCTCAGTGCAGTAGCTAACAGCACTGCGCAGGCCTGTTTTTTACCCTGGTCTTCTAATCTGTTCAGTGTCAGCTAACAAGCGCTGGTTCTGGGATAATCCAGCAGCTGCTAAATGGCTGTTGTTCCAACCCTGAAACTCAGAGGATTTCATCTGTGAACACGTCTCTATTGATCATCTCTGCAACAGACTGGCTACATCTCTCCTAGGAAATGAGACAGAGCCAAGGTGCAGGTCTGAGCATCACTGAATTGGTGGCACAGTTCCAGGCACAGCTCTGACCCATGTGGACTCGCACGGACTAGCAGTTCTCAGGGCGCAGGGGTTAGCCCACAGGAGGGGCTTTGGGCCCTTTGGATGTGAACACTTTGTTTTGGAGGTAAAAGGAGCGCAGATGCAAGGATGCAAGCTGTGCCGTGGCAGTTCTCCACAGGACCTGGGAATTGTTCTTGGGCTTTTGTATGCACCCTTACCGCTCTTCTTTTGGGACCACTTTAGAACCTCCCTGCTAAAAATGAGGTGCAGCAAGGAGTATAGCCTGCTCAGGTGTGCTGGAGCAGTGGCAGGAGAGGTAACCTGGACCACTGCAAATGGCAGCAATGTAGTGCCAGGCCTGAGGCAGCTAGAAAGCAGCGCTGCAAGGAGGTGGTGGCGAGGCAAGAGAAGAAATGAGCTTGAGGAAAAAATGGTAGCAGTGAGATCATTGCAGAAAAGTCTGGGAGTGATTGATCTAGGTGCCAGTCTGTTTAAACAACAGTCCTCTTTTAACTACAGGAAATCTTTTGCATCTTGGTTGTTGGCAAACTTAGGCTTACGTGAGATTCTCTTGAGTCTCATTCCTCTGAAGAATCCACCCATTAAATTAGTCAGCAGTGTATTTCTTTATAACCCATAAGCTGGTATTATTTTCATTAAAATGTGCATCCTTTTGGGGCTCGCTTTCCATCACTGCAGTCTTGCTGAGTCAACCACTCTGTGAGCAGACCCATTAACTTTTATGAAGGAGCTGTATCAAAAATGAGAGGGCCTCACCCTTTCCGTAATGGCCTGGCAGATCCCTAGACATCTAGGTCTGTATTAGAGAGCAACTTTAAGCTCTGGTCTGAGATTTTGGGGTTTAATTGCCTCTGCGGTGTCCTCAGGCTGCCTAACATCGTACCAGTTTCATGGAGCAGCAGAGGAAAACTACAGAAGCAGCAGCAGCTCACAGCCTGGAGCTGTGCACAGGAGCATGGGACAGGGGGAATCCAGCTCCCCAGAACCACACTTGCAGTGGTGGTACTGGTCTTGTCCCAGTACAGAGCAGATGAACTGGGCACCAGAAGAGTCTGTTTCTCTCCGCTGGTGATGAAGAGATCTGTTGGAGACTGGGCGATGCACCTCAGATCTGAATACTTGTGTTGTCTGTATGAATCCTACCTGGGGACTCTAGGAAATCCCAAAAGTTAAAGAAGTGGTAAAGAGGCAGACACATATTTCTCTACCAAAGGACTTAAGAGGCTGTCACAAAATATTCATTCCACACGTGGAGGCATATCAGAGGCAGAAGGAAAGAAAGTAGTCTCCAGAGCACCCTCTGTGTGCTGGCCAGAAGCTTAATTAGAAATGCACTTGGCCAGAGAAGGGTCTACATATAGTCTCTTAACAGGTATCCTGGTGCCTGTGTTTTCAGGCAGGTAAGAAGATAACTTCTGTAGTGAACCCCATGTCATCAGTCCAATCTTTTATAAGTTTTTAAGGCTCAGTTCTCCAGTTTATGGGTGACTGGCAAATTCCCAAGTGGTAGATGCCAGTGGATGGGCAGGAGTCTGGTTTAACCCTGCCCCAACTGCAGCATAGTGCTGCATCAAGCAAGAAGCTGTAAAACTGTCATAGTGGACACTGGTTCTCCTCCTCCTACTTAAACTGCTCCAGCTTTCTGAGCAATCAATGTGCAATGAAGGTGCACTCCAAGGAGGATGTTCCTACAGACTCTTCTCATGCATGTATTTTTGCATTATCTGTATATTATTTGCTTTATAGCAATTATTCCAGTCTTTCATTATGCTGGATAAATGAGAGTTTACTGTAATTAAAAGGTGTTAGCTAACTTACCTAAATAGAATTGGCCTTACCTAGATAGAGCTTTTGGTCCCAAATAATATGTTAAAATACATTTAAACCATAAATTCCTGTCAGTGCATATAACCAACAGCACACATGCTGTTTGTTTCCGTAAGCTGCTAAGGACAGACTGAAAGATTACGTGCTGATAGGTTTTAGGCCAAAGGAACTCTGGACCCTAAGTCAATCAATACAAGCCTACTGAATTTTTCCCTGTGCTGGGACAATTAATCCTTGTCACAGTAACTCAAATCGCCTCCTTATCTTCTCTGGTAGCTTTTAGATCCGCAACTAACAACTGGGGAGTCATTGCCCCTGCCTGTGTTTAGGGATTTAACTAAAACAACTAAATACTACGTGAGCTAGTAACTAATAGAGAAGTCTTGGGGTACCTGAATCTCCCATTGTAGGTGCAGTTCTCTCCCCAAGCCTAAAGCTGAACTTACATATGCAGTACTACTTAGCAAGCCTCTTTATATTCCAGCCTAGGGGCTGTATCTTTATAGTTAACTCACTTAGTTGGATTTTCTAGTGTTTTGACTCCAGTTCTGCTCTCTTTTCTGATATGTCAGAATCTGAAATCATGTGGGTCAACTTTAGGTTTCTCACTGCATCAGTGATGTTACTGCACTGACAGTACGAGCTGAAAGGAAGAGACTTTGTGAGGGGAGGTAATGTCTTCTATTACACCAGTTTTTACATGGATTAATTTGGATTTCAATTTTCTGACCTGTGTTTTTCATGTCTTAACTACCAACCATTGACATTTGCCTCCTCATGCTAGATCTTTTCTAACTGCATTGCAAGAACTAAATTAATATTGCTGGAGTATTTGAATTGCCATTTACATTTCCTTTTAAAGATCCCACTGTCTGGCTGGCAGCATTTTCAGGTACCTGAAAACCTTTTAAATCTGATCTCTACCTTCTGGTCTGTGTGTCCTTTTGTCTATCTGTAAAATGCTGGTAGCAAAATAATGCAGTGCATTGCTGAGGATTGTTCATTTTCATAAAACTTGGTTCTGTTTTTGGCAAATCCTGGTGATAATATTTAGCAATCTCTTAACATGTTCAGTCTTTCAGAAGGAAGGAATGGGTAATTTTGATAGGGAGAAATGTGTCTCTTGCATTTCTTTTAGAGGGCCATGTGCACGTGCCATACATGTGAATTTTATGGTACCTTGCTCAAATCAGGAATGAGTTCGTGTTTTGTACATGGAACTGCTGCAACTGGCTGCAAGGCTGGAAGAACAAAGGTCCAAGAATTGGCATTTGATTCTTGGTTTTTGACAGGTTTGTTATCCTTCGATGACTTTTTATGTAGACAACAATACTTGAACAGCAAGTTCAAGTATTGAATATGCCTCTTTTCAACTTACAAAGAGCAATACTTCCAAGAGTGCGGTTTTAACCAGATTTTTTTCTATTCTTATTTCTATTTTCAGTCTTACCTCCTGTACTCGTTCCAAGACACAGCGAGTTTAACCCTCACCTCAGCCTCCTCGCCAAGTTTCGAAACACTTCTCTGCACAGCGAGCCACTGATGCCGCACAATGCCACATACCCTGATTCTTTCCAGCATCCTCAGTGCACCCCTTTTCCATCATCACCCAGCCACATGTTCTCCCAGTCACCTAACAGCATCAGCTACCCCAACTCACCAGGAAGCTCTTCTGGACCAGGAAGTCCCTATCAGATCACGGGTAAGAACGAGCTTTCAGACATCCTGACTGAGGCAGCTGAGGTTCTTGACAGGGCCTGGGATCAGGTGTCAATTCTGCATGCTTTCACCAGGCTGTCCCTGCAGACTGAAATATTGGACAGGATGGATTTGCAATGTGACCATCTTGTGACTATCTCCTAGTATAGTCTCCCAGTCCTTCTGCTGGATGCTCAAGGGGCTAAGAGCAGTAGTCACCCCACTCTTAGAAGTGTCTGGATGATATTTTATGATTGCTGTAAGGGGAAAGTTGAGGAGATGAGCAGGTGTCCCATCTCCTGCCTAAAGCTGCCACCTCATGCTTAAAGCTGCCAATCCAAGCTTTTGATACTGTCCACAGAAAAGATCACTTTCAAGACCTAAGTTAGGCAATTCTAATAGAGATGGTAAGAGTAGGGACCTTTAGAAACTCCATCAAGAGAGACAGAATAAAATGAGAAATTGGTATGCAAAATATTTTTTAATATATAGTGAACTCACTGGCTGTATAAACTTCAGGAAATTAAGATGGTTAACAGTCTAGTGAAGCCACCTGGTAAATTCCTAATTTGGGAATGTGTTTCATGAGCTCCACAGTTCTGAGGCTGACAGGGTTATGTCAGTCAGATTGTTTGCATTGTGAACCCCTTACTCAGTACTGCTCTAAATATCTGAGAATTTAACTACAATTTTGCTATTAAATATACCAAGAAGGTGCTGTGCAACATAACTGAGAGCTAGATTTAATATCAAAACATGATTCAGATTCACTTCTACACTTCGTAGTATCTCTCAAATAGTTTCAATGATCTCAGTTTTTTCACAAGGATGAATTCAGGTCAGAATCTTGTAGCTTAATATTTTAATGTTTCAACTACAAAGCATTTAAATCCATGTCTTTAATGATATGCCTATTTTGATTTTCAGTGCAAGAAAGGTGTTTATTTCTACAAGGTATTTGTAGTATTTGAACTTCCTTTCAAGCTGGACGCTTTCAACACAGTGCCGTGTTCTTTCTTCCTTCATCATTCATTGAATGGACCTTCGTTCACTTCTCTAGGTCTATGCTTCAGATTAAATCAAATTAAGCAACATCAAAACATTTCAGCAAGTAGTAGGACTTGTTTGTCTTCTCATCTTTTCCTTTTACTTCCGTGTAATGAAGCTGGGTTCAGTGGAGCTGGTCCTGACAGGTAAATCAGGCCCGTTGCAACTATCTAATGAATCACAGAATCACAGAATAACCAGGTTGGAAGAGACCCACCGGATCATCGAGTCCAACCGTTCCTATCAAACACTAAACCATATCCCTCAGCACCTCGTCCACCCGTGCCTTAAACACCTCCAGGGAAGGTGACTCAACCACCTCCCTGGGCAGCCTGTTCCAGTGCCCAATGACCCTTTCTGTAAAGAATTTTTTCCTAACATCTAGCCTAAACCTCCCCTGGCAGAGCTTGAGGCCATTCCCTCTTGTCCTGTCCCCTGTCACTTGGGAGAAGAGGCCAGCACCCTCCTCTCTACAACGTCCTTTCAGGTAGTGGTAGAGAGCAATGAGGTCTCCCCTCAGCCTTCTCTTCTCCAGGCTAAACAACCCCAGCTCTCTCAGCCACTCCTCATAAGGCCTGTTCTCCAGCCCCTTCACCAGCTTTGTTGCTCTTTTCTGGACTCGTTCCAGAGAACGAGTGACTGTGACTCTTGCATTTCGCTGAACTTGGGACCTTGCAAAGCGACTTAAAAATGGAAATGGCTCAACTTGACATCTTGTGTCTATACTCTCTGTAATCAGTGGAGAAAAACATGCACTCCTAAACCAAGATTCATTGCATTTTAAGGTATATGTCTGAAGTAGCTGAGATGCACTGTCTGCAGCTGCCTGTTTTTCTTTAGTGGGTATAACAAGAACGTATGGTGAGTGGCCTAGGTATAGACATCAAAAATACCTGTACAACCAATTACATTCCTTTTTGTCAGTTGTATTCTCTTCCACTCTTTCTTGATTTTGTTTTACTCTTCTAGCTTGTTGCATTTTGTGTGGGAGGGTTATCTTCTATGTGATGAAAAATCATATAGTGTATGAAATTCCTAAATCTTGAACAATGCTTAAGTAGAATAACATTGCTGTGCAGTGCTTGCTTGGAAGATTCAGTAGCTGTCCTGTAACATGGCTCATGTTTATCCACTCTGAAAGAAGTTGCTTTGTTTTGAGGGCCAGCCAACAGACCCCGAATACAAGAGGAAATTTCAGCCTGAAATCAAGTTAAACCTTGTTCTTCTTAAAGAAACTGTTAGCCCTGTAAGCTTGTATGTGACTATAGTTTACTAGTAATCCCACTGAGTTTCCATTCAAGTGAATAAAACTACATACTTTTAGTACCTACACAGTGAAGGTCAGCATTTTCTAATATGAGAATGAAGTCCCTTTTTTTTGGCTTTCTAAAGCCTCCTATCTTTCTTGAGAAACCCCACTACAGAATCGCTTTATGTTTGCTAGCTTACAGTACCATAAATGGAACAAATCCAGAGTGGGGCAGGTTATGTTGATACTTCTTGTGCATAATTTTTCTTCACATCCATTGCTCTTTGATGGGAGGCTGAACAAAACAGAAGAGGGCCAGCCTTCACACATAGGACAGAGATAGAAAGGACAAATCCAGAGGGAGTTTTGCGAGGTCTGAGTTTGGAGTGTAAAGGCTTTCCATAGGCTTTTTTATAGTCTGTGAAGAAAGAGATTGATCCCAGAGGATCAGTAAACTTAACTTCTGCTCTTAAATAATCCTGTTCAAGTTTTGTATTTGTGAGAGAGGTCAGGAACTGAAGGATCAAACTGTGTTAGTTTCTTAGGGTAACAACTTATGTTAATAGAGAGCTTGACTGAACAGCAGTCCTAGGCCTGAGGCACTGTTTTGACTGTCCCTCTCTCCTTCAAGTGCAGCATTTCCAATGTGACAGCCCTGCCTTCCCATCCTCCCTGAACATGTAATGGTCTTAATCGGAAGACTGAAGGAAGGCCAGGTTCAGATTTGTGCTCTGTTTACAGCCCTTCTCTAACTAAACAATGCTGAAGAAGTGCTAAGTATTCACCAGGAAAAGCCAGAGAGCATTTACCAAGATATTGATTTAGGTGTCTTTTCTTTCCTTTTCTTTCTCTCTCTCTTTCTTTCTTTCTATCTCTCTCTCTGCCTCCCTTCCTCCCTCCCTCCCTTCCTTCCTCCCTCCCTCCCTCCCTCCCTCCCTTCCTTCCTTCCTTCCTTCCTTCCTTCCTTCCTTCCTTCCTTCCTTCCTTCCTTCCTTCCTTCCTTCCTTCCTTCCTTCCTTCCTTCCTTCCTTCCTTCCTTCCAGTGGAAACTCCACCCCCGCCTTACCATGCAAGAGAACCTCCAGGAATCCACAATGGGCGATCAATGGATGCAATAGCTGAAAGTCAACTGGTGCTATCTTTTCCCAACGGAAGTAAATCTGCTGATGGAGAAGCTGAAAGTAATTACCCATTTGTACTATTCTTCAAAAAAAAAACATTAAGCAATAAACCTGTTATTTGAACAAGAAGGTTTTGTGGTCTGTAATTGTAGGTTTCTGACAGCTTTGCAGTAAGGCTGTGTACTAGATCCATCCATAAACTAGCAGAATACATTGATTTAAGAATTCAGTGAATTATGTGCGAGGTTACAGTTTAGACCTTATTTGTATCCATGGACTATTACAGTTAGAAAGATGTTATTGAAAGCGAACACTGTTATCTACGTTGTAAATACAAAGATATCAAATCAAAGATAGTAAGGCAATATAACATAAAGCACTAATGATATCAGAACTGATTTCTTTATTACCTTCACTTTTGGGTTTCAAATGCTTTAAATACTTCTGTTTGAGACCTTTCTTACTGCAATCTTTCTGTTAATGTGACTGGCTGGCTAGAAAGAAAAGGGTATGTTTTAGTGAAGTACAAAGAGATTTTTACATAAGGCCAAACTCTTTGTCCTCATAGAATTCATAGAAGAATGGGAAAAGGCATGGGTGGTTGGAGAAGGATCTGGGATCTTCCCCACTCCTGTCAAAGCAACTTCATGACCCCTCCAGCATGGTCTCTGCTACCTCCTTACTAGTAGTGGCAGGTGTTGCCTCCACCTTTCAAAGCCTACTGCTGCAGAGCAGCAAGGGGAAATGGATTTCCTCTGCTAGACTTTCCTTTGGCTTTCTGCTACTGCAAAGGAAAAATCGCCATTGTTCTTGTAGTCCAGTGTGTTGTATTCCTAATAAAATGTCCTTTATGGCATGAGGACTGAACGCTGTGCACACACATTCACATTAAAAAAAATAATGTCAGCCTTCTGAAACAGTGAGGAATATGCATTTATGACAGAATTGGAGCAGTGAAGGAAAATTGAGTGTGATAGTGCTAATTACAGATGGGCACACAGAATGGCCAGATAATAATTAGTTATCATGCGGTGATACTTTTAAATAAATTGTTGAGATACTTTAATCTCTTTACCACAGTTTGCCTTTCCTGATCATTACTCTAATGAATATTAGTTGGAAGTTCATAGAAGTTATGCACAGAGGTGTGCTGGGGTCAGGGGCTCTCAAATGTCTGTGGTGGGCAGGTGGGATAGTTTCCCACTAAATCCTGTGGGGCAAGTAAGGCTCAGAGATTCTGTTACATTTTTGAGTTTTTCTCTGTCTCTGAGTTAGAAAACTTGGACAGGGGTAGATCCAAAATAAATGACCTTGCTGACATTTCTGCTTGCAGTCCCACATGGAAGTAGAAAGCCCCAGAGCATGCAAAAAAGGGGCGGGGGGTGGGGGATTGATTATTTCTGAACTTCAGAGTTTGGTATTAGGCTGAAGGTTTGGCTCAGTTTTGACTTGCTTTGAGCCCATCTGTCATCCCTAGCTCCTGCTAGCACGCAGAACAGATGTATCCCTTACTGTTTTCAGTGTAGAGATTGGGCCTCAGTTCAGCAAGCAATGTCAGCATGTGCTTAATTTAATGTAGTAGAGTCGTCACTTTTAAGAACAAGTAGGACTGCTCAGAGGCTTAGAGTTAAGCTCGAGTACCAGCCTTTTACATGTTTGGGGCTTCAGTCAGAAAATTAAAAAGAAACAGATTCTGCTGTTGAGATAAAGCTTGACCTAAGTTAATGTTTAGATGAAGAGGGTGAGAGTGGGAGGGAGGAAAGGAGACAGAGAATGATTGTTTAAAAAATACTACTGAGAGCTGAACAGCTGTTTAATTTTATTTCCTACAGACTTTCGGCCTGTTTGCTATGAGGAACCCCAACACTGGTGCTCAGTTGCCTACTATGAACTCAACAATCGGGTAGGGGAGACTTTTCAGGCTTCCTCTCGAAGTATCCTGATAGATGGATTTACAGATCCCTCAAATAACAAAAACAGGTTCTGCCTAGGACTGCTCTCAAATGTAAACCGCAACTCTACTATAGAAAATACCAGGAGACACATAGGAAAAGGTAAGAGGAAATCCCTTCTCCTTGGGAATATTCAGAGCTTGAAGGATCTGTGCATTGCATTAACAAACCTAGCTCATTTATCAGATGTGCTTGTTTTAAAACCAAAACTCTGAGATTACTTCTGAAACAGAAGAAAAGCAGCTGATTCTTTTCTGACTGGATAACAATCAGCAGAGTAGCTCCTTACAAAAGCTGTTTACATGGACGGAGAAGAGAAAAATGTTGTTTATAGTTGTGTGTTCTAATTTAGCAGTACGTATTTTCATTTTATTTATTAGAGCTTCTGGCAACATTGCTGTTGAAATGCCACTAAAAGGATAATTGCTGGTGCCTCAAGGCTGGTTCTCCTACCACCAAATAACAAAGGGAGATGGATAAAACACTTAGTAGTCAAGTTATTTAGCTGAAGATCTCTACCAGAGTTGCTTTTGTAGCTTTTTCCCTCATACCAGTCGGATTCCCTGCCTTGTCAACTTCTCACCAGTAAAACTAACTCTTGGATTCTCCCTCCAGCAGTTCTCCTTGGATGCTCTACTTGCATCATATGAATACCCTATGTACACAGGATTATATGCTGCTAGTGACAATTACAAGAACATTGCACCTGCACTTGTGTAGCTGCACACATTCCATCCCAGCTCACGAGGGCTGTGTAGGGCCTGATATTCTCCCAGAACTTACTGTTATTTGTGGCGGCAAGTCAGTTAAGTCCTTTACCAGCCACTTCTCAGTGCATACGAAGCTTTGCCTGTTCTGGTACATCCAGTCTAGACTCATTGTCTTGCCAGCCTGGCCTCTCACCATTAGCTGCCTGGGAATGGATTTCCCACTGGGTTAATTAACTCTAATTGTTCCACTCCTATTATCTTGTCAACCTCATCTCATTTCCAAGGGCTAAAGCAGTATTTTAATTGGCTCTTTGATAGTCTAGTGTTGAATGACTGAATACAAGGAAGCTCTGAGACAAATGTGGCATAGTTTTTACAAACATCAAAACTGAAGGCTGGTGCAGAAGATGTTGTACTTAGCTCTTGCACTTTTTTCTGCCAGGGAAAGAACTTGTGTTGCAGAGGCACTGTGTGAAGCCAGTGTGATGCTACAAGTGTTCATCATAGTACTTTGTTGTGAGAGGTGGAAATAAGTTGTACATCTAGTTTGAACTTACTCAGAAAATAAAGCAAAGCTTCTTTATCAGCATAAGCTGTCAGAAGGGTGTAGATCAAAACTAAGCCTGACTAAAAGAAGAATGACAAAAGATCCCAGTCAAAGCTGTCATTTGAGGATTGTGACTTTCTGTTCAAAAAGAGGAAGAGACAACAGAAAGAAAATGAGATAAATGCTAATGGTGTTCATCCATTCACATCTGAAGATCTGTCTTCATTGATTAGAAGTCTTTTAAAGTCTTACACTAGGAATCTGCCCAAGGGAAGGGAGCAGGTTGCTCAGAGCAGAGCTTAGTATATCAGAGATCCTTAATTTTGCCACTCTTCCCTGCTTATGCAAATCTTAAAAAAACATGTTCAGGTGGAGTAGAAGTGGCACTAGTACAGGCCTGCAGTAGAGTAAAGAAAGCTCAAAAAGCCTGTAGTTCAAAGGCATACTACCCAGATGAAAGCTACTGGAATGGATACAATTGTCACATGTTAACAGGGGAGAAAAAAGAGTGA